>NC_090936.1:811978056-813228056 GCF_040938575.1 Ambystoma mexicanum | reverse complement strand
GTTGCTTATTTTTCACTGTTCATTCAGGCAGATTGTTTGCATTCCACCACTTTTACTAGGCATTTCGCAGTCCTCTAGTCACATGTCTGACATGGCTATGGTAAAGTGGAGTGACTTTGTAACCTGGATATCATTTGTTCACACATGTCCCTGTGCAATTGGACCATTTTGGACTGGCAGCTCCAGGTGAAAAATCTGACCTGTTTGAATTAGAAAAGCTATTACATGTTATGTTATGTTATGTTATTTTGCACTTATATAGCGCCTTATATACCATTGGTATGGTCTGAAGGCGCTTGTAGGTTGAACGCCCTTGGGAACCGAAGTTCAGATCATTAGAGAGAGTAGGGAGAGTCAAAAGGTGCGTGTGAGCACCGGGTATGTGTGCAGCTCGTGCGGTACTCGTGTAATAGCTGCTTCTTAGCGGTAGGTGTGGTGGTTGAGAGATCAGGAGAATGTGTTTGTTCTGGCAGGATTTATCCGGAACGGATGTGGCTGCGTTAAGCCTGAGGAAAACGCCTGACTGGGGGTGTGGAACCAGCAGTGATTACATAGAATGATGTGGAGTAAGCGGCGGAATGTTGGTATGAGAACAGTTATACCGAATGGTGTCATAGTATCTCTGTGTTCTAGTTGAGTGGTGATGTAAGGAGAGAGTAAGCATGGTCGTGTGGTATGATCGGTTATATGCTCTTTCACAGAGCACACTTCTAATTGCAACTTTCCCAGAGAGGGTACTGGGCGCACTTCTAAATACAGTTTTCCACAGAGAGGCTATTGGGCACACTTCTAGATTCAGTTTACTAGAGGGTATTGGGCACACTTATAAATGAGACTTTCCAGAGTGTCTATAGGATACATTTCTATAGTCAACTTTCACAGATGCTATTGGGAACACTTCTAAATTCAACTTCACAGAGCGACTATTGGGAACACTTCTAAATTCAACTTTACAGAGCGTCTATTGGATACACTTCTATAATCAACTTTCACAGAGGGTATTGGGCACACTTCTAGATGCAACTTTCCAGAGTGTCTATTGGGCACACTTCTAAATGCAACTGTCACAGAGGATCTTGGGTACACTTCTAAATTCAGTTTACCAGACAGGCTATTGGGCACATTTCTAAATTCATGGAGAGGCTATCGGGCACGCTTTCTTAATGCATCTTTCACATGTTAACATTTACAATTCCATCTAGATGCGACGCAGGCCAATATTCACAACTCCATCTAAGTGTGGACATGCTAACATTCACAATTCTATCCAAGTGTGGACATGCTAACATTCACAATTCTATCCAAGTGTGGACATGCTAACATTCACAATTCTATCCAAATGTGGACATGCTAACATTCACAACTCCATCCAAGAGTGGACATGCTAACATTCACAACTCCATCCAAGAGTGGACATGCCAACATTCGCAATTCTGTCTAAGTGTGGACATGCTAACATTCACAACTCCATCCAAGAGTGGACATGCCAACATTCACAATCCTATCCACGTGTGGACATGCTAACATTCACAACTCCATCCAAGAGTGGACATGCCAACATTTACAATTCTATCCACGTGTGGACATGCTAACATTCACAACTCCATCCAAGAGTGGACATGCCAAACATTCATAATTCTATCTAGGTGTGGACATGCTAACATTCACAATTCTATCTAGGTGTGGACATGCGGGAACTGGACTGAATGAATAGGTGCTGCATTCCTCTCCATCTTCACTCAATAGCAATGGTACATGCCATCTGTGTGATGGCATGTGTGTTTCACCTGGCAATCACAGGCCATTGTGTGATGCCACTGCCAGGCAGCATGCAGAAAATGTGTTCATCTTCCATCTTGGTGTCATCAGTGTGTGCCATTTGCCTGCCCTTCATATGAAGTGAGGGTGCATGCATGGGAGGGTTTTAGTCATGTGGGACATGTGTCAATCAAGTACTGGTTCTCTTGCTTCTCAGCCCTCATTGTGTGCCATGGTGCTAATGCCTGTTTCCATTTCTTTGTTTTTATGTCTTTGCAGGGGAAGATGCACCTGATACTGCTGGGGTTGTGGAGATGGTGCAGACCCAGGAGGGGTCCGAGGGCCGACCAACCACCAGTGAGGGACGTGGTGTGGTGGTGGGTGAGAACCCACAAGTGCTGCAGGTCGTGCTCTCAAGGGGTGTCTCTGGCTGCACCTCCCCCGAGCTGTACTCAGGTGTTGATTCGGATGATGAGACCTACGTGCCGTCGCAGGTGAGTGTTCCAGGGAGGGATTCTGTTCTGTCCCACCCACCTGCACCAGGGTCAGAACCCTCAGTGGGGATGTCAGTGTTGGCAGCTACGCCTTTGGTGGTTACGGATGCAGGGTCACACTCCGCGACATCTGATCGTGTTCCTGGGCCAGCAGATCAGAGGGGGAATGCAGTCCTGCAGCCTCAGGCAGTGCCGGCACAGCAAGGCGCACTTCGCCTTGCCCCAGACAGGTGTGGTGCCCGCCGACGTGGTGGCCGTACGCCACCTGGCAATACCGCATGGGAGCAATCCATTTACGGTATGGCAACCCAACAGGCAGCATCATCCGAGATGATGGCTCAGGCCATGGATAGGGTGGCCACTTCCATTGTCCCCCCTGAAAGGCTGATGGGGCGACTACAGCAGGCAACCGACTCCATCTGCCAGTCACACAGGGAGGACATGTTGGCGTCCAACAGGGACAGGCGGGCGGGACTGGCGACTCTGCAGGAGGCCATCTCCATAGAGTCCCAGGGCCACAGGGAAGCCCTGAGGCAGGAGCTCCTTCACCTCAGGACGACTCTTGTTGAGCTTGAGGCTTCAACACACCAAAGGACAGAACAGCAGCTGGAGCGTCTCACCCGTACGCTCTCAGCTGAGATGCAGGCAACGAGGGCGGAGGTCCGGGCATCCCGTGAGTTGTTGCATGGGGACCTCCGCACACTCATCCTCCAGAACCAGACCTACCACACCCGCATGCTTGCAGCCATGGAGGAGCAGACTAGGGCCTTGCGTGGGCTGCCTCCCATAGTGCAACCACCTCCGGATGCAGCTGCACAGGGTGATAATAGCGACAGCAGTGATACTCCCACAATAGGGTAGCCGTGTGGGCCATGAGCCCTTGGAGGTGTTTTTTTTTCCCAGGATCCACACAGGTGGGTTTTGGTGTGCACCCTGTCCTCGGACCTCCTGGGTGGCCTCCCAACCCCCCCCGGGCCCATCAATGGCCATTTTTGATTTTGATTTTTATTTTTATTTTTATTTTTAAATTTATTTTTCCCAATTTTTTTGGGACAATTTGTTGCCTTCCGTGGTTCCTGTGGGCATATGCTGCATTGTGGCTGGGCACATGCAGGCTTGTCATGTATTTGGTTCAGATGCTTGGGTTTGAGTCACACACACCCCTCCTGCTTCCCGTTTCCATGGGCTTGCAAAGGGTGTGCCCAAGTGACATTGACGTACATGGTGACATTGGACTCCCACTACATGCGTGGGTAGTCTAGTCAATACTGTGTATACATTCCTAGTGCATATTGCTGTTGTGTTGTACACTGCATGTTGCATTGATGTGTAACTCATCATCTGTGTCTACCTCCCAATTTGCAGGTCCCTTCCTCATGTCTACACAAGGCCCTCTAGTTTGGAGATGGGGTCCATGTTGGCAGCAGTGCACCTACTACTCTACATGGCGCCAACACTGCACAGTTGGTAGTGGTGGGAGTGCAGGCATTTCCAGGTGGTGAGACTACTAATTTCTTACATTTGTGATGTCATGTTAATGGTAGTACCTGCTCAAGTTTGTTGTTGGTCCTGCACTACTGTGAGCATTTCAGGTGTTGCAAGTTTAAATTAGGGACACTGTACATTGTGACACTAGTGTCATGTTGTGGGGATTACTTTGTTTACCTGCAAATGGCATGACATGGCACGGTGTGTCGTGTGGCGGTGCTGGGGATGGGTTGGCTGACATGGCACTGTCCTCTTGTTGCATTTTGCAAGTGGGTATTCATTTTAGCTGCTTGGATGTGTTTCTTCACAAAACTGCATTGGTGGTGTCTGTGTGGGTAGGGATGCACACATTGTAACACTTCCAGGTGAACAATCTCAGGCTGATATGGTTTTCACGGTTGATTCTCCAGACATTCAGGATCAATGTCAGGTTGAGTCATCATTGATTGTCAGATGGAATGTGCCAGGGCAGTGTGCACTCCACAGGGGTGTGATTACTATGTGAAGTAATTAGCCACTAGCTGTGTACGGGCTGCCTCCCCCCGTGCCCTTTCCCCTCCCATGCGCAGCGGCTGTGCATGTGGTTGGGGATGTGGGGGCACCACCATGTCTACGGCCAGGCCCCGGCGTGTTGCAACGTTGTGCAGGACACATGCTGCCACTATGATCCTGCACACTACTGGGGGAGCGTACAACAGCTGCCCGCCAGAACGGTCAAGGGAGCGAAAGCGTGACTTTAGCACTCCGAATGTGCGCTCCACTATGCCCCGGGTTGTAATGTGGGCTGTGTTATATCTTACCTGGGGTGGCGTGGTGGGGTTCCGAATTGGCGTCATCATGTGGGGGCTGAGAGGGTAGGCACTGTCCCCTGTGGAGGTGGTGATTGGTATCATTGGTGGGGTTGTGACCTTGCTCAGTATCTGACATGCATGCATGTGCAGTGGCATTCATACTCACCAAGCAGCCATGTATCGCCATGCCGCCCAGCTTCTAGGTCCCGGCTTAGGGTGGACATTCGGTAAATGAAGCTGTCGTGGGTGGACCCGGGATAGTTGGCATATACTGAGGTGATGATTCCCTTGGCATTACATACTACCTGCACGTTGATGGAATGCCAGTGCTTGCGGTTCCTATAGATGTGCTCTGATGCCCTGGGGGGACGTAGGGCCACATGGGTGCAGTCGATGGCACCTAGCACTTTGGGGAATCGTGCCACACCGTAAAAATCCAGGGCGGCAGCATGCCTTTCTGCAGGTGTTCTGGGCAGGTATATGTGCCTGCGGACTGATGGGCGTGCAGTGATGATGTTCAAGACCTGGCGTAGGCAGCGTGACTGGGTGGCCTGTGATACCCCACCCACTATGGCACTTGTCCGCTGAAATGATCCAGTGGCTAAGAAGTGCAGTACATTGAGGACCTTCTCCAGGGGGCTGAGTGCTTGGGAGCACAGGGTGGGTGATGTGAGGTCATCCTCCCACTCACTCACCAGGTCCAGTATTATGTGTGGTGGAAACCTGTACCTCCCATACACCTGGTCATCAGGCATCCCGAAAAGGCTGGTTCTGGGTGTGAATATTCTGGCCCTGACTATCCTCCTCCTCCTCCTTTGGTAGCCCACACCCACTGCTGCTAGGAACGGTATGTTCATCCTGGGTCTGAGCTTGTTATTTTGTTTGCGCGCAAATGTATGCGTTGCGCGTGTTGTAGGCGAGCGTGTGACCCGCGCACCCCTGAAATCCAGTACCCAGTCCAATAGCGTGTGGAAATTCCCGCGCCCCCCGGGATACAGGTGCGCTGACGTACTTGCATGTGTAAGTGCCCGCGCACCCCTGATATACACGTACATAGGCCAATCGCGTGTACGCGCACTTTTGTCCAATTACACGCGATGACACTCTGACGTGCTGTCCAATTACACGCGATGACACTCTGACGTGCAGTCTTTCCACGTGTGCTCTGTCATCACGTGCTGTGTGGGAAACACCCGTGCGGGTCACGTCACAGACGCGCTTACGCGCTGAGGGCCTTTGGTCCAATAGAATTGCGTATGCGTGCTGACGCGCTTACGCGCTGAGGGCCTTTGGTCCAATAGAATCGCGTATGCGTGCTGACGCGCTTACGCGCTAAGGGCCTTTCCTTTCCCAGCCCCAGGACCCAGTTGCCCACCCACTCCTGCCTCTGGGGTTGTCATGTCGGGGCAAACACCATCTGTGACCACTGACAACCCCCGGCCAGAGAGGCAGAGGGGCACCAGCTTCAGTGCCACCGAAGTAGGTGTCCTGGTGGAGCAAGTCCTGGGGCAGTATGATGCCCTCTTTGGAAGTTCCCGCGCCGACAAGGAAGGACGGACTCGGATCTGGACTGACATCGTGACTGCCATCAACGCGGAGGGGGTGGCAGTCCGCGACTTACAACATGTCAGGAAGCGCTGGGAGGACTTCAGGTCCAGGACCCTGAACAAGGCCCGGCGCCTCTTGAAGGCAGCGGATGCCAAGGGGCGCCGGGACCACTTGTCGGAAGAACAGATGAGGGTCCTGGAACGCATATCCCCAGTGCTCCACGTCCAGGTCCTAGAGAAGCAGACCCGTCTGGAGTCGAGCGGTGAGTGTACATGCATCCTGATTGTGAGCAGTGCGTGTGGTGATTATTCGGTAGTGTGCAGGTTGCACATCTGTTTGTATGGGGTCGAGTATGGGTGGGGGTGTACAGGGCCGTGGGGCTGACACATGCGAGGGTTGTAATGTGTGAGACATGGATGGTGCTTGTGTGTGTAGGCTTGCATGCCAAATGCAGTTGTGTGTGCACACATGTTTGGATGAATGTGTATGTAAGTAGACATGTCCGTGATGTCACGCATGTATGTTGTTTTCGGCTGCATGTATGAGCACTGTGTACATGTGCATGTGTGTGTATTTGACAAGGGTGCAACAGTGATGCAACATGGATGCATGTGACAGCGGTATGTGGAAGCCTGATTGGCAGATGTGACATGGATGCCCGTCTGAACAGTGCGACACTTGGCAGAGGTGTACACATGCATGCAAGTGTGTTGGTGTGTGTACATGTGTGGTGCACTTCCTGTGTTGCATGTGATGTCTGGCTCCCCTTTGGCTGCTCATGCAGTTGTATGTGTAGGGATGGTGGTGGCAGTTGCGATATGGCTGTGGTATGGCTCATGTGTGCGAGTTGTAATGACATGTGTGTTGGGGATTGTGATGACATGTCTGAGGTTTGCCAATGCCACTCATGTGCAACTGTCATGTGTGTATGTGTCCATTGTACAGTGCCCTGATGCCTGTGTTTTGTTTCTCCCTGTCTGCAGCGTCAACTGATGAAGAGGGCGGAGAAGGTGCTGTGGAGCACAGCGGCGGGGATCCCACCGCCAGCCGGAGACGCAAGGCCCGGCTCCCCTCCCGTGTTGTCATCTCGTCGGGGAGTGAGGAGTCCAGTGCCGCGTCCCAGGCCGCAGCTGCCGGGGGGAGGTCCAAGAGGCGGAGGTTGGAGTTGGACTCCTCGGCAGCAGAAGGGGCAGCTGGGACCCCACAGGGCCCAACAGGGGAAGATGGCACGGAGTCATCCAGGTTGGTGGGGGGTTTGGTGGAGGAGGAGGCCGTGCAAGCACCAGAGACGGGGTCTGGAGGTGGGGATCCCACTGGTGCTAGTGGTGCAGTGCAGGACCAGGGACAGGAGGCAGCACAGGCCGCCGCGGAGGTGCCTGTGTGCAATCCTGTCCCCGATCCTGTCCCTGCATCATCTTGCACCAGCAGGGATGCCTACGTCCAGACCCGTTTTCAGGCAGGGGATGAGCTGACGTCAACTGGCCTTCCTCTGCCTGCGGACGTGGCCATCCAGGTCTGGGTTGAGCCTGTCCTGGCTGGTGTGGCGTTGCGTCAACGGGCCATGCGAGGTGACCTGCAGTCTTTTCATGGAGAGACTGCACGTCATCTCGAATGGCTCGTTGACCACGTCAGCCTGCTGGGACAGGTCACCCAGGCCGGATTCCTCCGTCTGATGGGGCTTGCTCCGACCCCCTCCTCAACTGGACCCCCTACGCGCCAGTCGTCCTCTGTGCCATCTTCCCACCCATCAGTCACCTGGGTGCCCTGTGGAGCTGCCTCTGACGGTGCGGCCAGGCTGGTGGAGGAGGCATCCCTGCCACAGTCGGGAGTCGGACGTCCAGCAGGGGTGGCCACATCAACAACTGCACCCCAGCCGGCGGAGGATGTGCAGGCAGCAGGAGGCAGTGCACGGGCAGAGGCAGAGCAGCAGCAGCAACATGGTGGGAGCCATGAAGGCTCGGGGCCTTCGACATCGGAGGGGCAGGCATCGGCCGGAGGGCAGGAGGACCCAGGACAGAGAGTGTCTTCCGTGTGGCAGCGGTTGGGCCACGCCATAGGTGCGGAGCGGCGGCGGGCGGAAGAGGCGCGGCTCACAATGGTCAGGGCGGAGAACTCCATGCGGATGGGCCCTGAGGCGGGCCGAGTGCCTCGAGGCAATCCGCAGGGGGTTGGAGGAGGACACGGCGTCGACCTGCAGACCCTCGGGGCCATGGAACAGGACCGCCTCCGGGACATCGAACAGGAGTTCGATGATGCCCTGGCCCGGAACACCACGGAGTGAGCCGCTGGACTTGCCCGCCGCCTTTGTATATAGTTCTTTAGGTTTCCTTTGTTTGTTGTTATGATTTGGAGTCGACGGACACTGCTCCACTTTTTGTATATAGTTGCATTTTAGTTAGGGTTTTTTGTAGGTTTCCTTTGTTCAGTTGGGCTTCTGGACCCTTGGATGTTTTGTACAAAGTTCTTCATTGGATTGATTTTATTTTTCATTTGACTTTGGACTACATTTTTTTGGATAAGGATTTGGTGTTTTTATTTTTTAAACAGACATGCAGCTTATCTTTTTTTCATTCCCATTGTAGTTAGTTTCATTTCATTTGCATTCTTATTTTTTTAATACAATTTTGTTTTCATACTTCACTGTGTGGTATCATCTCATTGCTTTCATGCATGTCATGTTGGGTGTTTTCCCATTCAATTGCAACCATTGTGTGTGACGGACATGGGTTCATTAGCTTTATGAACATCGGGGGTGTAACATGTAATTTCCTTTTCCATGTGGGTGAATGGGTTACTTGGTTGGGCTTTTTGGCTGTGGAGGCTGACCATGACGCACATGATTGGGGATTGTGAGGACCTGGTGGAGGCTGCCCATGGTGGCTGGGGGGTGGGGGTGGTGGGAGACATGAGTGGGGGCCTGGTGGAGGGTGCCCCTGCTGGCTGGGGGGTGGGGGTGGTGGGAGACATGAGTGGGGGCCTGGTGGAGGCTGCCCCTGCACTGCTGGGGGGTGGGGGTGGTGGGAGACATGAGTGGGGGCCTGGTGTAGGGTGCCCCTGCACTGCTGGGGGGTGGGGGTGGTGGGAGACATGAGTGGGGGCCTGGTGGAGGCTGCCCCTGAACTGCTGGGGGGTGGTGGTGATAGGGGACATGGGTGGTGGCCTGGTGGAGGCTGCCCATGGTTTCTGGGGGGTGGGGGTGGTGGGAGACATGGGTGGGAGCCTGGTGGGGGCTGCCCATGGTTGCTGGGGGGTGGGGGTGGTGGGAGACATGGGTGGGGGCCTGGTGGAGGCTGCCCCTGGTGGCTGGGGGGTGGGGGTGGTGGGAGACATGAGTGGGGGCCTGGTGGAGGCTGCCCCTGCACTGCTGGGGGGGCTGGTGATAGGGGACATGGGTAGGGGCCTGGTGGAGGCTGCCCCTGGTGGCTGGGGGGTGGGGTGGTGGGAGACATGAGTGGGGGCCTGGTGGAGGGTGCCCCTGCTGGCTGGGGGGTGGGGGTGGTGGGAGACATGAGTGGGGGCCTGGTGGAGGCTGCCCCTGCACAGCTGGGGGTTGGGGGTGATAGGGGACATGGGTGGGGGCCTGGTGGAGGCTGCCCCTGCACTGCTGGGGGGTGGGGGTGGTGGGTGACATGGGTGGGGGCCTGGTGGTGTGTGCCCCTGGTGGCTGGGGGGTGGGGGTGGTGGGAGACATGAGTGGGGGCCTGGTGGAGGGTGCCCCTGCACTGCTGGGGGGTGGGGGTGGTGGGAGACATAAGTGGGGGCCTGGTGGAGGCTGCCCCTGCACTGCTGGGGGGTGGTGGTGATAGGGGACATGGGTGGTGGCCTGGTGGAGGCTGCCCCTGCACTGCTGGGGGGTGGGGGTGGTGGGAGACATGAGTGGGGGCCTGGTGGACGGTGCCCCTGCACTGCTGGGGGGTGGGGGTGGTGGGAGACATGGGTGGGAGCCTGATGGGGGCTGCCCATGGTTGCTGGGGGGTGGGGGTGGTGGGAGACATGAGTGGGGGCCTGGTGGAGGCTGCCCCTGGTGGCTGGGGGGTGGGGGTGGTGGGAGACATGAGTGGGGGCCTGGTGGAGGGTGCCCCTGCACAGCTGGGGGGTGGGGGTGGTGGGAGACATGAGTGGGGGCCTGGTGGAGGCTGCCTCTGCACTGCTGGGGGGTGGTGGTGATAGGGGACATGGGTGGTGGCCTGGTGGAGGCTGCCATGGTTGCTGGGGGGTGGGGGTGGTGGGAGACATGGGTGGGAGCCTGGTGGGGGCTGCCCATGGTTGCTGGGGGGTGGTGGGAGACATGGGTGGGGGCCTGGTGGAGGCTGCCCCTGGATGCTGGTGGGTGGGGGTGCAGGGGGACATGAGTGGGGGCCTGGTGGTGCTGCCCCTGCACTGCTGGGGGGTGGGGGTGGTGGGAGACATGAGTGGGGGCCTGGTGGAGGGTGCCCCTGCTGGCTGGGGGGTGGGGGTGGTGGGAGACATGAGTGGGGGCCTGGTGGAGGCTGCCCCTGGTGGCTGGGGGGTGGGGGTGGTGGGAGACATGAGTGGGGGCCTGGTGGAGGGTGCCCCTGCACTGCTGGGGGGTGGGGGTGGTGGGAGACATGAGTGGGGGCCTGGTGGAGGCTGCCCCTGCACTGCTGGGGGGTGGTGGTGATAGGGGACATGGGTGGGGGCCTGGTGGAGGCTGCCCCTGGTGGCTGGGGGGTGGGGGTGGTGGGAGACATGAGTGGTGGCCTGGTGGAGGCTGCCCCACACTGCTGGGGGGTGGGGGGGGGGTGAGACATGAGTGGGGGCCTGGTGGAGGGTGCCCCTGCACTGCTGGAGGGTGGGGGTGATAGGGGACATGGGTGGGGGCCTGGTGGAGGCTGCCCCTGCACTGCTGGGGGGTGGGGGTGGTGGGAGACATGGGTGGGGGCCTGGTGGTGGGTGCCCCTGGTGGCTGGGGGGTGGGGGTGGTGGGAGACATGAGTGGGGGCCTGGTGGAGGGTGCCCCTGCACTGCTGGGGGGTGGGGGTGGTGGGAGACATGAGTGGGGGCCTGGTGGAGGCTGCCCCTGCACTGCCGGGGGGGGTGGTGATAGGGGACATGGGCGGTGGCCTGGTGGAGGCTGCACCTGCACTGCTGGGGGGTGGGGCTGGTGGGAGACATGAGTGGGGACCTGGTGGAGGGTGCCCCTGCACTGCTGGGGGGTGGGGGTGGTGGGAGACATGAGTGGGGGCCTGGTGAAGGCTGCCCCTGCACTGCTGGGGGGTGGGGGTGGTGGGAGACATGGGTGGGAGCCTGGTGGGGGCTGCCCATGGTTGCTGGGGGGTGGGGGTGGTGGGAGACATGAGTGGGGACCTGGTGGAGGCTGCCCCTGGTGGCTGGGGTGTGGGGGTGCTGGGTGACATGAGCAGGTGTGCAGGGTAGTCCCCTGTGGTGTGTGCTGCCTGCAGGGGCCGTGGAGGGTGTACAGGGAATACCTGGGAGCACACAGCCAAATCGCGTGTAGATTTTCCCGCGCACCCCTGTAATCCGTGTACCCTGACAAATCGCGCGTGGAACTTCCCGCAAACCCCTGGAATTCACGTACCCTGACAAATCGCGTGTGGAACTTCCCGCGCACCCCTGAAATCCACGTACCCGGCCAAATCGCGTGTGGAACTTCCCGCGCACCCCTGAAATCCACGTACCCGGCCAAATCGCGTGTGGAACTTCCCGCGCACCCCTGAAATCCACGTACCCGGCCAAATCGCGTGTGGAAATTCCCGCGCACCCCTGAAATCCACGTACACGGCCAAATTGCGTGTGAGACTTCCCGCGCACCCCGGTATACACGCACACGTATTTTTTGTCAGCGGGTGTCTGTGTTTGTGGGTACCCCTTTGCACGTCATTTGTCCTGGAGGGCCACAGTATGGGACATTCATCATGGCAGTATATAGGTGCTATTTGTTGGCGCACCTTTTGGCGCACATTTCTTACAGGCGCAGAGACGCTACCGCCTGCTTTCTTGTGGCGGTCGTGTTTGTGCCTGTGCGCTGGTTTGAGCGTGCGCTTTTTTGCCCTATTCTATTCCATGAATACGTGTTGTAGGCGAGCGTGTGGGCGTTCCGCGCACTTGTGCCCTGTACTTCCACCGTGACGCCCACATTTTGGCAAGTTGTTCCCCATTCCGAGTGTTACGCCCCGTGTTCCGCCTACTTTTGTTGCGTGCGCCGCGCTATGTGCGATTTTCGCTGTGGCCTGTGCGATTTTCGCTGTGACCTGGCGCACGCAGTTAGATGGCCTGTGCGCCAATGTGCGCCGTGCACTTTTTTTTCGCACATCCGATGGTTTTCTCGCGCACACCCTTCCATGAATCGATGTGCGCTACTTTTCGTGCGATTTTCGCTATTCCACTGCGATTCGCACGTTTTTGGCCACTTGCGCCGCGCTAATTATTCCATGAATCGGCCTGTCAATCGTTTTTATTATATGATTGTGGTGTATATTTTAACTCATGTTTTTTAAAGATTAGATTTTGATGTTAGTAGGATTGATGAATTAAGATTTTATGTATTGTGTATATTGTATGTGAATTTTTACTCACATTAGTATTTGTTCATATGTATAGACTATTAATATATTTTATTATGATGAGTTAGTATATAATATGTGAAAAGTTTTTTGATAAACTAAAACACATTAACAATAAATAAATAAATAAATAAACAACTAGGCTCAATGCAGGGTAAGTCTATTCTACACAAATGGGCCAAGTGCAAAATATGGCAGCCGTACACTATTAGGCTAAACACAGTTTACATCTATTCTGTTTACAAAGTCAAATCATGATAATTCCAAAGAAAACATATGTTCTCATTTGACAGATAAAACTATACCACTGTTGTAGGTCAGGAACCAAAGGGGGCCTCCGGACACAGATAGCTGCTTTACTTGTCCACATTATTGTTAATACAGAAGATTGCACACAAGATGCCAAGGACAGACATGGTGAATAAGGCTGGATGTACCACGGAGAGAATGGTGGATTTGATATAATAGGTTATTTATAACACGCTTAATACCCAGAGGATTCTAAGCGCCGACCGGGAATAGGACCTCTGTTGCTCTGTGTCGTCTTGCTTCCAAGGCAAGCATGTTGCCGTTGAGCTATCCTTCTGGCACATTTTTCAATAAAATTCCAGCTGGTCAATTCTTAGGTAATCTTTATAACTGAGAACATTATCAGTGCATGGCCATTCAGAACGTATACATGCAATTTTTGTGGATTTCGGAACTGAAAATACTCTTGTAGTAATGAAAATTGAAAGGGTGTGCTATCAGTGATATTGGTGCGATAATCATGTTGCTCTGTATAGATGCATTTACTTAGATGATGGGATAGATTTGCAAATGCCCACTTTTCTAGCTGTTATCTGACATAGAGCATCTTTAGGGGTATACTTTAAAGATATATGACAATAATAGGGAAGCATGCTCTTTCATAAATATCAGTTTTTGCATGACAACTGTCCCTGCGTTCTGTATGGCCATTTTACAGTACTCTCGAAAGGATTTGTGCTACAGGAGCCTTTGATAGTAAAGTAAGGTGGGGGTGTTGAAGGTAGAGGACCTGCGTGGCAGTGTCATACATTGCATGATAGGCCTATAATATGAACAGCTCTAGCCTCCAGACAAGGCCATGTCAGCCTGTAGCCACATATGAAACATTCCTGTTACCTTTGACAGAGCTACATTTCACAGATCTCCATTCCAACTATTGACTTTGGTAGTATTCTAACAAGTTTATCTGCAAACCTTGTCCGGTTTGCTGCATAGATTTTCAAAATAACCACATTGAAGTGTTTTAATAAGTGCATAGTATAGTAAAATGGGTGCACTATGATTAAAACATAGCAGCAGAGAGCACTAATAATTAAAAAGAATATGCACATTCCTATATTGTATTAACACAAAACGACCATAAGTCCAGGCCAACATTGATAAAACACTAACCAAGGCTCCGTTTTTTTTTAGGACACGCAGACAGAAGCACTGGCATCTTTTTATCATTTGGCAAAAGCCCATCTTGTTCAAACACGAAAATTCCTATGTAGGTGACAGATAGCAACATGATTGGCTTAAATTCAATTATCAACAAACTAGATGCTTTTCTTCAATGTTCCTAGTGATTGCACGAATTACATCATTATCTGTTCGAATGCGACTGGCTAACTGGCAATCAGAGGTCAGACTTAGCCTTTAAAAGGAAGCTGTTTCAGCAGTCAAGAAAGAGTACCTGAGATTTCACCAAAGGCTACGCTATGCTGAACCACAAAGGAGGAGGCCTGTAGGACACTGCTGGCCCTCAAGATCTTAACCTGCCTGGGTACGAAAAGCAAGCAGATTTAGTAAGTGGGCCAACATTGTAATTCTAGTATTTGGACCTTGCTTTAATAATCTGGAGGCACCACTAGTTTACAAACTGTCTTGGACGCAAGCAGCAAATAGCTTTCAGATGCCTTCACCCAGAGAAAGCATATATCAGCAATTTTTACCAATTATTTCAACATATAGTTTTACTTTTGCATGAAGGGGACTATTAAGAGAAACCATTATGTATGTTTGTTAGGTTAGCCTTTCAATCTTCCATGTTCTGGTGACACACTGAGATAAGGATGGAACAGAATGTTGACACAGTGTCCAGATATCAACTTTGTTGACCATCATATTTCTTTGTCAAGGATATGTGGATCCATCTAAGAACAGAGGAAGGGTGATCAGAATCTTTTGCAGGGGGATTTTAAATGATGTACCTGTAATTTTTTTTGATCAATGGATCCAGATTGCTTTTAGGCTGTTCTTAGTTAACTATTCATAGAAGCCATGGACTTTCTGACAGAGTTTTTAACCATTTACACCTAATGGATAATCCAGAGTTTGATCTGTATAGCCTTGCCTGTCTGCTGACTTGCCAAACCAAAGCATCACAATTGTGTGCATAATCTTAAGATTTACTGGGCCAAAATCTGCAAATACACATAAGCAATTGGCAGTAGGTAGTTTTTTGCATTTTAGAAGAGTAGGGTGTTGGGTATCTACTTTACTACTTGTTTTACTACTTTTTTTCTAATATTAGCAACTGTATATTGCTTGTCTATTCTATTTTTAAGATAATGTTCAGATATCTCCCCACCTCGAGCCTGGTGGAATTTGCATGTTTTTTACCTGAAAATAGCGTTTTTCCTGCATTTAATTTTCTCACATGCTTGGCTAAAACCTTGAATATCTCTTGCATCGAGAGAAAAACAAGACAGCAGTAATTTAATTTCTAAGTACCCCCAGTTTCGGGTAAATCCCTGAGATATAGATATCTATTTTTGAGAAGGGGCACCCACTTCACTTCTCCATCAAATATTTAACTAACTACTGAACGGAATAACCCCAAACCATGCATGAATAGTGAGTCAACGCTTCTTTGCCCAAGTATGGGAAAATGAGTGGGAAGTAGGCCGCAAATCTGTTACTCAAATTAAATTATTAACGGTAGAATTTTGAGCGGTTCCTATGGGACTCTGACTCACCTTAACTATAGGGCAGCTATCTCTGCCCTATAAAATATATATATTTTATATATATATATATATATATATATATATATATATATATATATATATATATATATATATATATATTCAGTAAAAAAACTCTGTTAAAGGGACGTTACGGTTAAGTTGCGCTACTAAAAACCTATGAAATTCAGTAAAAAAACATTGTTAAAGGGACGTTATGGTTAAGTTGCGCTACTAAAAACCTATGAAATTCAGTGAAAAAACGTTGTTAAAGGGACGTTATGGTTCAAAGTGAAACCGAAAAACCCCTGAAATTCGGCATTTATGGTAAGATAAGCAACCATAACTCGCGCTGCCACCGTGCACTGCTAACACTAACACCAAGGACATCAAAGATGACATCACAAATGTCATTGATGACATCACTGATGACATCACATGGCTGGCTCTCCATTTCTTTCCTTTCCTGACATATCTAGGCCACATGATTTTCTTCAGTAACAGTCAGGAACTAAAAATTGTAAATTACTATATTCGTAGACTTATCCTTCAAGTATGTTCTTAAAATAATTCCCTTATGGTCCAGTTATATCATATGAAACATATAAATAGGAGAAGTCACAACCTTGAAAAACAGCAATCCTTTTTGTGCATTAAAATTATCAGTAGATTTATCAGCACTTTCTGATACTTTTGATGTTTTTTTATTACTGTACTTTCCCTGTATATGCTCATATTTTCATATGTTGTACTCACACTATTTTCCTTAGGGTCCAGACACATCATGTGATATATATAGATAGGGTAAGTAACAGCTTTGAAACAGAGCAATCATTTCTCTGCATAAAGGTAATCAGTTAGGTTATGAACACTTTCTGCTACTATTGCTGTTTCTTTTTCCTACTTCAATTCCCTTGTATATATTCATATTTGTATGTGGTGTTGTCTCTTTGTGATTTGTGTATAATAATGCAATTTTGTAGTAAGTGGGTTTTATTACCTACGTATCACAAGTTTCACTGTACGCAAAACTCTAATATGAAAACAGTTATCATTTCAATATTCAACATGGCAAGCTTATGAATATTGCACCGCCATCATGTATGCTGCACACAATGCCTGTGTTTCTACATGAGTACCTTAGTATACTGGATTGAAGTTAATAATAGAATGCTATTTATATCAATGCATAGCTTAATGCACTGATTAGCACTTAATATTTATTCCAATAATCTTTGACACTTTTTTATTAACATTACACTAAGAATCCCTTGTATAGACTTTTCATGAAAGGTAAATGCACATGTGATGTCATCAGTGATGTCATCAATGACATTTGTGATGTCATCTTTGATGTCCTGGTTGTTAGTGTTAGCAGTGCACGGTGGCGGCGTGAGTTATGGTTGCTTATTTTACCATAACTGGACGAATTTCAGGGGTTTTTCGGTTTCACTTTGAACCATAACGTCCCTTTAACAATGTTATTTCACTAAATTTCATAGGTTTTTAGTAGCGCAACTTAACCATAACCTCCCTTTAACAAAGTTTTTTTACCGCATTTCATAGGTTTTTAGTAGTGCAACTTAACCATAACGTCCCTTTAACTAAGTTTTTTTACTGAATTTCATAGTTTTTTAGTAGCACAACTTAACAATAATAACTTTGACTTTATGTACATATAATATGGAACATACTGAACCCTTTCTACTGAATTTGACGGTCCACAGACATGTTTGGACAACAGTACCACCACCTAAAAACTCTGGGGAGGTATGTGTAACAGTTATATGATAACATAGGAACATTTAACAAATTCACAAAGCAGCACACATACAAAGTATATGTAGTAATACTTAAAAAATGTTACCATATATGTAACACACTAACCATTCATGTAAATACAATATGTTTTAAAATGGAATATACCAAAAGAAGATAAAGTGGCTTCCACCATAATTACCTCACAGACGCTCCACAACCAACAGCAAGACCAGACGTATACACTACTGATTACATATCTCACCAGACATAGTAAGTGCACTTCTTTTTACTCATATATTTATAAATTTTCTATATTAGAAAAAAAAAACATATTACTTTTTTGTTTTCTCACAGAAATGTGTAGTACTCTCGACTGGCTAGAGGAGCATTTCACACGAGAGGAAATGTTAGAAAATAGTCCACCTAATGGTACACACTTTACTATATAAACCAATTAATAAATATTATTTTGTATACATTTAACATATACATTTTTTTTATTACAGACCATACAAAAATTCCAAGCATCTCACAACAACAATCAGAGGATATCACTCTACAGCAGATTAATCAAAAAATTGACGACCTTATGCAAAATTTTATGGATTTGAAAAACTTTGTGGAAAATTATGTGAAACCCCCAACAGCACACCATTGTCCAACCTGCACTTGTCCCCCCTCACCCTATCCCACGCAGTTAACCCCAAACCCTGTCTATGGACCAAAGCGTTTCGATGAGCTTCCTTCCCTTCTTCATCTGTCCCAGTTATCTAGAAATCCCTAATTCTCCTGTTTTTGTTTCCGTTTCTGCCCCACCTTCCCAGTCATAATTGTATATATATATGAAATAAAGTTACTTTTCTTATATTGTGTTGTAATTACTTTCAGTTCCTTGTGATAAAACCAATTTAGGTGTCCACGGACACCGCGGTTGTTCGGAAATGTTCGTAAAGAAATGAAAATGTAACTGTCCTGAGGACACGACATCTGTCCGTAATGTTCTCGTGCAAGTTGAAAATGTTCTAAGAACACTCGTAGTGTCCTGAAATGTTCGTAAATAAACGAAAATGGAGGTGTCCTTAAGAACACTATGCCTATTCGTAGTGTTCGATAGCAAGCAGAAACTGTTCTAAGAACACTCGTGGTGTCCTGAATTGTTCGTAAATAAACGTAAATGGAGGTGTGCTTGAAACGCTATGTCTGTCCGTATTGTTAGCAAATAAATTAAACTGTGCTAAGAACAAATGGCTGTCCGTAACTGTTTGTTTTACATGTGACGCACTTTTAATTAGTTCAGGACCCGAACACTGTCAGCAGAACATCAACACGCATGCGAAAAACAATGTCCGTACATTGGGTGTCCTGCGGACGACCGCTACCTTAGCGAACATGCTCACAAAACAATCATGTGACCGCGCCCATGCTCATCTCGTGCTCTAAATGCGGACAATGTTCATGTCCCTGACCAGTTTAAAAGTACATTTCCAAGTAATCCACAATATTTCTCATAAAAAAATCACCATACCACAAATCCCACATACTAATCCTAACTTTCCACATAGTTTTTGTGACTTTTTGAACCTTTTTTGATGTTTGATCTGTCTTGCGGACGGCGCGCATGTCCGCGACCCGCGCACAAGCACCCCGATATAAGACCACGCCCTAGAGCGCATTCTCATTGTGTTTCTGACTATTACACAGAGCACACTGCATTTTACTGCATACTTTGCAGATTTTGAGATTTCCATCTCCAAGCCTATGACATCCATGGCTCAACTATTACCACATGGTGCTACATCTGCCTCAGCACCACCCCCACCCCCTCCACCACCACCATTTCCCCAAGGGCCTGAAGAGGGGAACAGGAGTGAGGATACAGAGGAGGAAGAAGAGGATGACGAGAATGAGGTAGAGGAAATCCCTACTACCCGCCGTCGGCGTGAATCTTGGGTGTGGCGGTTGTTTACCGTTCATGGAAACGGTCCTAAGTCTCATGTGAACCGTGTCACCTGTAATGAGTGCAAAATGGTACTCAGTCGCGGGAAGCATGGTTCGTATAGCTTTGGGACCACTACCATGAAGCGACACCTGCGCTCATTCCACACTGGGGCCATTCGCAAGGTTGTCCCTTGCGAGAAGCGTAGTAGGTTGATTGCCTCTACTTCATCCTCCGTTCCTGATCCTGTCACCACAAGGAACACCTCTGAGGGACAGCGTCTTCCTCAAGCTGCCTCACAGGCCATACAGAATTCTGATGACCCTTACCTTTCGAGGGTCACAGTAGTATGTGTGTACTGTGACGCAGTACTCTGCAGGAGGGAGCGACTTCAGAGTGCTTTTGAGACGATCGTCTAAGAGCACCAGAAGATCTGCTCACTACCCAAATAAAACCCACTCTACATCATCCTCTCTCAGCTCACCCTTTCTTATCACTTTGGTTGGTGTCCCCCTCCCTTTACCCTCCTTTCCCTCCTCTCCTAGTGTGTCGTGTATAAAAAAGAACAAATAAAATACAAAATAACAAAAATCAAAAATAAAATAAGGCTCTTTTCAGAGCCGCCTTTCACAGTTAAAAAATAGAAGTGAAGATACATAAACCATAGCCATTTCCATTTCGTGAAAGTCCGCGGACGGTCCGCGAACAGAAAAACAATTGCATTGCTACCCTATTGAAACCAATGCATTTTTCTCTAACAGGAAGTGGTGGCTCTGAAAAGAGCCTTTGGGGGGTGTTTGAATTTAAAACATTTTAACTAAGTAAGACGTACTTCAAAACGAATGCTGTATTTCTAAAAAAGGTTGCAATGCATTTTGTACATTTCTCAGAAAAATCTGATTGCCAGCATAAGTAAGATGGACTCCATCTTTGCGAAAAATGTATGTACTACGAAACAAAATATTTTCATTGTTAAAAGAGGACATGCCAAAATCTCTTAGGAAGACACAAACAGCCTTTTTAACATTACGCCTTACTTTCTCCATTTGTGGACCACATGAGAAAGAACGAAGCCACACTTGTCTCTGCGCAATCCGTGAAAAAATTATTTTAGAGTTTGGAAACATGTCTATTATCTTCTGAAGTCCTTCTTTCATTGCAAATTGCAAAGAAATTCCAGACACATGTCCTAAACTGTTCCCTCCACAATGAATTACAATTATGTCTGGATGTTCCTCTATCTTCAAAGTTGCACAGAGAGGTAGCAAGTCCAACCACTTCATTCCATGCACTCCATGCCAGTGCACTTCCACATGTGGGAATCCAAGATCTATAGATACTCCACAGCTTTCTGCATGCACCTTCAACCAATGAATCCACGAGTCTCCCAAAATCCATACAATCTGTGTTTTGAAAAACTCAGCCATAGCTATCTGTTCTTCTCTCTGCAAAAACAATATCTGAGAAAACCTCTCCTAGCACAACATACTCACTAAACTTTACTGACCAATCCCTTGCTTCATCCAATCTCATTTCCATACCTCCCCTCCCCAAATTCCCCGGATGTAATACCCGGTGTCCTAGAACTACCGCCATGTCCGCGAACGGATTGTAACATGTACAGCCCTTCTACCATTTCAATTTCACTCTCTGTGCCATTCCCTCATTGGATGTAGCTAAGCAATCACATGACCATCCACCAATCAAATCCAATAACTCTACATGTAACTGCATCATCATAGAGCAGCACTACAAATGTACGGTGTATCTCTCGGAGTACAAGTCTCATACCATTGACAACCACGATCTACGAGAAATACTATACAAATCTCCAATATTTCTACTTCCAGCTTGGTCCATATCCATATACATGAACAGAAAGTACAGGTATGCATATTTTCTACACAGTACATGAACACATTTTCTAACCGACTTTTACCTTCTATAATCTGAAAAATGAATGGACGATCCAATTTCATTGTCCTAAAATGACCTGTCACTTACAAACCTTTATATCGTTTAATTTCTTCATACACACACACACACACATACAAATACTATTAAACTAACATTTTTGAAATAAAATATATACACGACATATAATCACACAAAATAACATACACACTCTATGATCAAATCTCAAACAATAATATTTGTACAAACACATAATTGGTTTTATTTTTTTTCGTTTATATAAGTACTTACATACATTTATATAGGACAAGCAGACTATGACATTCACTCACTGTTACGTGCAAAAGCAGGCTATGACACATAGCTCTCAACTCACATGCTTTTGGCGGGTGTCACCCGCCTTGTAAAGGACTGATTCACCCGCCAAGCCTCCTGCACGCCCATTCATTCCAATGGGCGTCTCACCCGCCAAAAACAAAATCAGGTGATTTCACCCGCCTTTGCGACACACATGGTTGAGAGCTACGATGACAATGACTCACTATTACGTGGAAAAGCTTAGTTACAAGAATAGTGATATACGTTGGTAGATTATGAATTCCACAAACCATAGTAAAGATATTTTCTTTCCTACTCTTAGTCATAATATAGTTTTAATGGTTTTCAGGAAGGCGCTGAGCATTTCAATTTAAATAAATCTATGCTTAAATGAAAACAGTGCTATCTAGCAACCAAATTACTAATTTCTTTCTTTTACAATTGCAGTGAAGCCCATTCTCCAGAATAGAAGCAGCCGATTTTGATTTACAAAGAACAACTAAGAAGCAAACTACTCATTTTTGAAAAAAAAGTAAGTAGATTGTTACCATAACATTTGATTTATAACTCACACGCACTGTACGGTGCATTCATGGTATTTCTGTGCCTAAAAATAGAGATTCTGCACCATTCTGACCAAAAATCCCCCCGTCTTAACCAGTGATCTCCTTTCAGAATGGCCCTCAAATTCCTATTTTTCGGCACACAAATTACCCAACTCAGCCGCTAGAATGTAGATGTTGTAGAACAAACAACTGTTTTAATTGTATAGCTTTACCTATATTATTTATTCTTCTCCACACCACCGGCTTACTTTTTTCTGTCATCTGAACCCCAGTTTAGTAACACATTAATTGAAGAATACCCATCCCTAGTAGTTCAACTTCCCAATTCACAATCACACACCATTACATACATCTTTATCATCTTACTCACCCAATCATGCACACAACACACATGCATTGCAGAAAACCCCAACCCATACCTTCTGTGTTTTTTTCAACAGACGCTAAAGAATGCCCACCAAAAAGCAACTCCGTAGAAAGGGATGCAGAAGTAGAGCAAATGAAAAGAAAAGTCTCCAACATAAACACCCATTTATAGCAGAATTTGTAAAAAAAAGTTGAAACACAACAGCTAATACAGTCATGTTGTGAAACAGAAGATGTTTCTAGTGCAAAAACTTTGCCTCCTCTATCACAAAGTAAAACGTCCCAAAAAACTATTAACAGAAAATCAACTATCACTACAAATAAAACGTCTTCTATAAATCTTGATATAGTACAAAGTAAGTATACCAAGAAAAGTATATTAGCCAAAATGTTCCGTCACAAAGTCCTTCAAAATCTGATAAAGACAGGAGAGAAACCAGGTTCAACACTTCAAACGTATCGTAGGAAAGTAATCTTAGAAGCGTTGATAGACAGTGCAATTCTTCTCAAAAGAAACTTATTTATTGTTGTGTTAAACAGAATTAAACCACTAACAAAACTAATAACTAAATTTCAAAAAAGACTTCTCAATAAATGAAATGTGAACAGAAATAACTTCTTAAATATCTGTGGAGGTGAATGGAGTCACACTACAAGCACAGAACCATACTTTAATGAAGAAGCGTACAAACAAAAGCAAACAAATACAATTGCCATACACAGCAGTGGTCGAGGTTATGAAAAAGTTAATAATACCATAATGGAACAAGAAGTACTCCTTACAAAAATATGCCCTGAAAACTTAGATTTACCCCTCCATTCGACTGAATCAGAACATCTAATTTACACATCGACATGCACGTCAATGTGTAACATTCCCAAAAAAATGTTCAAATCTTTACGCCTATTCCTCATTCAATATGTGAAAAGCAAAGACAAAATCAAAATTAAAATACTGCAAAGTATGGATGCTTGTCCACTACGCAAGCACACAGGACTGCAAGGACATTTGTTGGCCTGCATATCAGGAGCTACTTGCAAAACAACCTTCCATGATATCAAAAGGATATCAACACATCATGCAAGTATAAGAAATCTAGTTTATAAACTGTATTATGCAAAAAGTCCTACTTTAGCACTAGCCTATTTAAATAACATTCTTCTACATGGTACACCAAAAGACCTACTAGAAGAAATCGAGTATATACAGAAAAAATATTTTGGAAATGAAACCCACTTACAAGATGAATTAGCTGTCAACCAACTTCGTAACAAATCTGCACATGGCAACCTTTCACTACACACATACAAAAAATAAATACTAAAATTTCAAAGCACTTCAGCTGAAGTACCAAACCACGTGTGTGTATGTTGCCGCAAAATGTGTTATAAAAGTAACACAAAAACTATAGACCTTTCATACAAAATAGAAGACAATGAAGATTCTAAATGGTTTGAATTAGCTCTCTACCTTATAGCAGAAAACAAATACGAAATAACTGACCCCATAATACTTTGCAGTTACTGCACTACCAAACTTGACAACAACCAAACTCCTTCACGTGCTATCTCAAATAACTTGGAATTACATCCACTACCAAAACTCCTCCAACAACTTAATTTATATGAGAGCATCATAATTCAAACAGTTCATCCATTTCAAGCAATAATAAGCCTTCAACCAAAAACTGCTAAATTACCTCCCTCTGAATTAGTGAAAGGTATTCGTGGAAAAGTAGTGTATTTACCATTAGATCTAAAAGAAAATGTGCACACTCTAGGAGTGCAACGTCCAATGCAACAATCTTTAATTATCTTGGTAAATGGAGTACCTACAAAAGACAAAAAAATGTGGCAACAACTGGTAGATTTACATAAAGTTAGAGAAGCCCTGCAATATCTCAAAGAGAATAATGATTATTACAAAGAAATTACTATTGAAGAAAACTTGAAAGATACAACTGAAATAATTCAAGCAACACAAGAAACTGGTCAATTTGAGCTCCTAGATCCTGCTACAATAGCAAACACTTTAGACCATTATACAATTCACCCATTGCACTCTAATGACACCATAGACGATGCACTGGAAACGTACCAAATGCGTCAAACAAAAGGATCACCAATCAGCATATGGGAAAAAAGTATAGAAGCACGTGCTTTGTCTCTACTCTTTCCTACTGGCAAAGGAGGAAGATACGATGATAGACCTGTTCAAATATCAGCATCAGAATATCGCTCATTACGAATGTATTCTGAAGATCCCAGATTTCGAGAAAATGTGGAATACATATTCCACCTACTCTTTGAAAGTGAACTAGCAACTTTATGTTATGGAGTTGCACACATATTAAAATCAGGATCACACTTTCAAAATATGACAGTCACACAATTATTACAAAAAGTTCAACACAAAGATGAGGTTTTACAGGCAAATCTTACAAATCTATTAGCAAATATGCAGGTACTAAAGAGTACTGGTTTCGACACCATGGAGATGTACGTTGTATGATCAGAAACCTTGGCCCACCCACTTGGTCTGTTACATTAAGTTGCGCAGAATATGCATGGGAAGATTTACATGCTTTCCTACGCATATCAAACGAAAACAAAACAAACATAGATATACTAACACCTGGAGAACTTTGTTCTCAGGATCCTGTTAATGTTTCTAGATATTTTCACCATCGCTTCATTGCTATGCTACATTTTATTTGTAATAAAACTGTTCCTCCTCTTGGAGAAGTGCAACACTTCTTTTGGAGAAAAGAATACCAAGCCAGAGGAGCGCCACATGTCCACATGCTTTTATGGATTAAAGATGCTCCTAAATGTGGTCAAGACAGTGATGCCACTGTTTTACAGTTTATTGAAAAATATGTCACTTGTGAAATTCCGTCAGAATCCACAAATAGTGATCTTCATGCAAAAATCTTACAATTCCAAAGACACAAATGTGGCAAATATTGTCGTCGCAAATACAAAAACAAAGGGAAATACTACACCAAATGCCGATTTGGTTTCCCTAGACCAGTTGCAAATACAGGTCAAGTGAACAACCTCATGTCTTCAGTTAGACATAGTGTTAAAGGTAAGTCCCCTAAAAATACATATTGCATAAAAAGAAAAGAAGAAGAAAAATATATCAATGATTACAATGCAATCATTGCCCACTTGTGGAATGCAAACATAGATCTGCAGTACATTGCAGACAATTCTACTGCAGTTGCACGATATGTCACAGCATACTTAACCAAATCAGAAAAGACAGAGCTCCAAGACCTCTGGAATGACCTGTCATCAGATAAAACCGTGTCTCCGAAATTATACAGCTTGGGCATAAAAATGCTGTCCCATAGAGAATGTGGATCCAATGAAGCAGCTGATTGATTAACTGGTACTGCATTGTATGGTAAATCTGCAAATATAGTATGGCTAAGTCTTGTTCCAGCTAAATCTAGAAAAAGAGTTCTAAAATCATACAAAGATATAGAAACAATAGCCAAACATGATCCCAACAGCCAAGACATTTTAAAAAACAATTTATTGGACACATACTACCCAAACAGGAGTACCACTTTGGAAACCATGTGCCTATACCACATAGCCCAAAACTACACATACAAAATAATATAAAACCTGATGAGCAAAACCGTAAATACAAAGTGACAAACTGTGATGGCAGCTTAGTAAAACTCACCAAACCAAATTTAATTAATCATATCAAATTGTCATTAAAGACTCCTCAACATAAAGAAATATATTACATGTCCCTGCTACAACTCTTCAAACCATGGAGAAAAGAAGAAGAAATACTAGATACCTATGACTCATATGAAGACGCTTTCAAAGCCAATGAAAGCAGTATAACTGATGTAAACTTTGCACAGTACAAAACAATGTTGCACAATGAACAGCAACACGAAGAAGAACTCCCGGCCCAACTAGATAAGGACACTCCTGACAGTAGTCAACCTTCTGTGACAGGAAGCCAAGAACCACTGGGAGAACCACTAATAACAAATGAGGCAGAATTAGCTATGATAGAAGTAGAAAACACCATGTGTCACTATGAAGATAAAGAAGACTTAACTACACTACAATCAAAACTAAACAAAGAGCAACATAGCATTTTTCAAGAAATAACACAAGAAATTGCACATGGTGTGCAACATGAAAACAAAGAATGCACCTGCCAAAATTACAAACCTATACTATTGTATGTCAATGGTGAAGCTGGTTCTGGCAAAACATTCCTAATCAAAATCATCAGTAAGTTCCTTCAACAATTGACAAACAACAAACTGTCAGCTGTTGTCACTGCCCCCACAGGTTTAGGTGCCTACAACATAGGTGGTGTCACTTTACACCGATTACTACTCCTGCCAGTAGAACACCAAAACAAGTTAGATTATTACAAACTTTCTGCAGAAGCTGCAATGGAAGTACGCAGAGTATTGAAACAAATGAAAATGCTACTAATAGATGAAGTGAGCATGGTGTCCAACCTAATGTTGGCTTTGATTTACCTCAGATTACAAGAAGTACTCAAAACAAACTATGAAGAGCTCTTTGCAGGAAAACACATCATTGTTTTCGGAGATCTTCTTCAAATAACACCTGTAAAAGGTGAGCCTATTTTTAAAACATTAGGACACAAACTCTGCCGTAAAACTGTTGCCAGCATTGGAAATGTCAACCTTTGGCAACATTTCCAATACAGAGAATTAACAGAAAACATGCGCCAATCTGCAGATCTCACTTATGCCAACATCTTAAAAAGTATCAGAGTTGGTATACTTTCTAGAGAAGCAGAAGCAATATTGAAAACCCGGCACATTCATGCACTTTATGGTGATAATGCATGTGCTACAGATGTTATGGAAAAAATAGCCCACAAAAATGTCAATTGTATGGCCTTAATGCCAACTCTTGCAAGCTGTTTCAAATTCAAGGAAATAATGTTAAGCAAAGAAATGCAACCAATTATGGAAATTAGCGCCACAGACAAATTAGATCTACATGGAATGACACTACCCATGTGTGACCAAGCCACAGCAAGACTAAATAGTTTAGAAAAATCAATCTCAAACACAGCAGGCTTGGAAAAGATATTAAAATTATCCTTAAATTGCAGAGTAATGCTTAAACATAACCTTGACGTGGACCAAGGACTAGTTAATGGAGCACTGGGTACAGTTGTTGGCTTTCAAACATACCCACGTGACAAAAAAATTCAGTTTGTCAATATTCTCTTTGACAAACTATCAGAAGTAAAAAGAATAGGACGCTCAACAGCTCGATTCCTTCTCTTCAAAGACATGTATGTACGCAGAGAACAATTTTCTCTAACTCTTGCATACGCAGTCACCATTCATAAATCACAAGGTCTTACTCTAGACAAAGCAATGATAGACATTGGTAACACAGTCTTTAAAGAAGGCATGAGCTACGTAGCACTGTCACGCCTACGTACAATTGACGGTCTATTTCTAATAAACTTTGATGCAAGTAAAGTAAACGCTGATATTCCTTGCATTTTAGAATACAATAGACTTCGTTCACTATACACCCCCCATCTACAAACATATCCTGTTCCACAAAAAGGAAAATGTTCTAAAAGAAAACTAAATCAAACAGAAATGCAACAGGATGTCACTGCAAATCCTCCAAAGAGACTAAAAGAAACTAAAACTTCATCCAGTACCACAAGCAAAATAGAACCAATTAGGGAAAGTAAACCAAGTACTTCACCAAAGAAGGAAGACAAACTAAAAAAAAATCACTCAGATACAGAACTACCTGGTCCATTTAAACTTATAAATGAAATAGGTGTAAGTTGCTATGCAAATGTAGCAATCAATATTCTATTTCAAATACCAGCAATTGTTGACAACATTTACTTACACTTTAGAGACCCATTGTGTATGCAAATGTTAGTACTTCATAGAAACGCAAAAAACAATCCTGACACCCCGTATACTGTTCATGGAATAAGACAAGAATTGGACTACTGTGCTGGAATGGTGAAATTCACTATAAACTCACAAGAAGATCCACAAGAATTTCTAATGTACTTACTATTAGTACTGGAAAACAAAAACATACCTATAAATGAATTCTTCCAGATTTCATACATGTGGAAACATACATGAACTCTCTGCAACAATGTGACACAAGAACAAATCCCCAATGAGCGCATTGTCTATATATCAATACCTAATTGTGAATCCGTTCCATTTCAGCAACTTGTACAAAATGCAAACCACGGTAGATTATGTTCTTCCTGCAATTCGGATAATTGCTCCACATTACTAATACAAACACATAGTAAATACGTAATACTAATGCTTCTACGTTACAATGCAGATGGTACGAAAAACAACTGCAAGCTGACTGGATTCACACATGGTCAAATATCACTTGGTAGGAAAACCTTCACAACAATAGGTATAATATACCACGCAGGAGCCACAACCAACTCAGGGCACTACACTGCATATATAAAAAAGAAATGTGGATGGTTTGAATGTAATGATAGTACCGTTACTCTAAAGCAGAGATTACCAGCTAATCTTACAAACGCGTATTTAATGCTCTTAAAACCAAAATTTGATAAGTCAACTGTACTTAAACCTTAAGTACACTTGTAGTAAAAAAATATAAACTGTCACAATATTTCAAAACCTATATAACTGCCCAAAGATTCTACAACAACTAATCAGATTAATTAATACCACTCAAATAGAGCAAAAAATAGACAGTTAGAATACGCCAATTGGTATCTAACTGTCCCAAAATTTACAAATATGCAAACAGATAAATCAATACCAGGAAATTATATCAAAACATAAACAGTTAGAATACGCCTACTGGTATCTAACTGGACCAAAATTTTACAATATCCAAACAAATACCTAATATCTTACTGCTCACAAAAACTGAAACAATCCAATGCATAAAGCATTAGGCAGAAAGAACAAGTAAACACGGAAAACAAACAAATAAATAAACTGTAGCATAACAGAAAAAGGTTTTTTTTTTAATCCAACATGGATTTTTTTTCTCCCACAGACCCAATGATTTTCGCAACAAACACAGAACAGAAACTTTGCAAATTGCACAGTAATCTGGTTTGTAATCTTCTAAATATGAGGGTCAATAAAAAGAAGAAAATGTTGATTGTACAATGTAATAAGTCATTATAAAATCGAACACAACAAAAGCGTCTAGCACATAAATAAAATACAACTTTGGACCTATCTCATACTCCCCCATCCTCCCCAAAGACTTCTACACACCAACACACTCTACTAAATACACATTTTGAACAAACTTTCACCGCGCTGTCTGCGGACGTCCGCAAATGCAAGATGGCGGGCGCAACAGAAAATCTGATGCGCATCACGCCGCCCAATCAGCAAACACGTCGCATATCTGCGAACATGACGCAAGCCGCTGGGCCAATCGGGGTGCTGTCCGCGGAGCGAACAGGGAAGTCCGTCCACGAAGCAAACACAGATATCACTAATATTTTTGCCTTACATTTTGGTCATTTTTTAAAAAACTACTGGACGGATTTGCACCAAATTTGCAAAAGCACGCTTTCGGGACCAGGCCGCCACTCCTGCCACAAATTTGGTGTAAATCCGTCCAGCGGTTCGGGCTGTAGCCGTGCACAAAATGTGTTCCCATTCAGTCTATGGGAAAAAAAAAGTTTTGGGACCCCCCCTATAACTTTTCCCCCCCTGGACGAATCCTCACCAAACTTTGCAAAGATATTCAGAGTGGGCCATATACCTTTTTTGCAAAGTATGGTGGGGATTCGTCCAGGGAGAGCGAAGTTATAAGCCACCCAAAAAGTGCTCTTCCTATGGAAACATCAACTTAACCATAACTACCGTGGCCATGTAATATATATGAATATATATATAAATATATATATATATATAGAGAGAGAGAGAGAGAGAGAGAGAGGGAGAGAGAGAGAGAGAGAGAGAGAGGTTTTGCTACTGTAATAATGGGGGAGGTATGTTCGCCTTGCAACTACAAGGACAAAGAATTCCCTGATGGGTCGATGAAATAATCAGGTACAACTGGAACTGTCTTCCTGAAGAGAGCAGGAGGCTCAAAAGCGCTTGAAGGAGAACACTGCCTGAGTTGCCAGGTTTAACTTGAATGCACCCTTCAACTTGTGGTACATTTCATTTTGGGAGATCCAAACTACTGAAGGGCAGAACCGGTGTCACTGCACCCGACTTAAGAATGCTTCATTGTCAGTCTCCCCCCCCACTGAGGTATTGCTACTAAGGTATTGGGGCAGTGTCTGTTCTCTGCACCTTGCAACTACAAGTACCCAAATGTCCTGCACTGACGGGCAATTAAATAATCATGAACATCTGGGACTGCATCCTGAAGAGAGCAATGAGGCTTGAAGTGCTTGAAGGAGAACACCACCTCAGTTGCCAGGTATACTGAGAACTGGAGTGTGCCCTTCATCTTATGGCACATTTCATTTTGGGAGATCAGGACTTCAGAAGGGCAGCACCAGGGCCACTCCACCCCACTTAGGAATGCTGCACTGTCAGCCCCCCCACTGAAGTTTTGCTATTATAGTAATCTGGCGATCTGTTCCCAGCACCTTGCAATTACAAGGAGAGAAATTCCCTGTAATGATGGACGATGAAATATTCATGAACACCTAGGATTGTCTTTCTGAAGAGATCATGAGTCTTGAAAGCACTTGAAGGAAAACACCACCTGAGTTGCCATGCATACTAAGAACTTGAGTGTGCCCTTAATCTTGTTATACACAATGTATTTACATATATGCAGTGAAAATACTTTAATTAAGACATCATTAGGGTAGACTGATTTATCAACCCATAACCCTTTGGTGTTTAAGGCTTCCCCCTCCATTAGACAGTAAGTGTCAGAAGCGGCCGTGTTAGGCGGTGCGGCCTGACCCTGCCTCTATAGTTGTAGGGTGCTTCACTCAAATCTGTAATTTCGTTCCTCGCTGTGACGGAGCTTAGGAGCGGCTAGCTGATTTTTTAGGCAAGGCGTGTATGGCAGCGTTATCAACGTTACTAGCGGTAAGGAGTGTGGCATTATACAGTGGATGAGGACCCCTGACACTCTACTTTCTGACTCCGGCCTTTGTTTCGCCTCCCGTTCTTCAGCCACTTGCTGCTGGCGGCCTATGGTAACACGCGGGAGTGAGCCGTATTACAGTACGCAGCACGCAGAGAGGTTCCGTTTCTGGATTACGGTTGGCTTGGGAGCATTATAGTTAGGTAAGTGCCTGTTGCTCCTCTGCCTATTTCCACCAGTGTTGGTATGATACCTTTTTTGCCTTTTTGCAGCAGTTTCTTTTTTGCTATTACGTCAGTTTTTGACTCCAAAGACTGTTTTAAGCATGGATAAAGCCATAGCGCAGCTTAAAGATCTAGACCCGGCTAGTATGACCAGCCGGAATATGGAGCTATCCAGCCCTCAAATAGCTGTTTGGGTGGTGATCTTTCTCCCCATTCAGCTCCATTGGTTTCCTTTGGGAGAGGCAGTTATTTCTCCAAGGTTTTAGCACTAAGTGCTAAAAGGAGATTAAAGCTCCAGAAGGACCAGCTCCTTCTTACCACACTTCTGTCCAGCAATAAAATTGATAATGGAATTTCTGGGAAGAGTGGGAATACAATAAAATCCTCCATGCACTCCCCGATACAGCTTGCCCTCAAGCTGTTTGATGACTCTGATGCAGACAAAGAGGGGCACACTAAGTTTGAGCCTCCTGATAAATTAGAAGTCCACAAATGGGGCAGTCAGGAGATATGACTCCAAGCATTTCTTTGAGGGGGTCGGATCGATTTAACGTTCCTGATAATTGGCTGTCCCATAAGAACCAGCTATTGTGGGACTCAGCAGCCTGCTCAAACCTTGAAGACTTTCTGTCCTGGGTGGCATTGGTAGGCTCAAAATCGTACGAGTCGGATATACCAAGCCCCCATAAGCTATCACAACCTGTAGACAACACAAAGGATAAATGCTCGCAAACAACATTTATCCAGCAGGGGTTACATCAGGGTTGTCAAACTGACACCTCTGAGTCACCTCCACTGAGGTCTACGCAGCAAGTGAAACCAGCTGTTCCTGTTTCTTGCCCCGAGACTGAAATTTCAACTGCGAATACCTTATCGTCTAGGAAATCTGTTGAGACCATGGACTTTTCAATGCGCAAAGACGTACGGATCAAGAACTCAGCAATGGCGAAAATCACTGACTTTAAGCTTAGGAGCTTTGCTTCAAACCCTAGACATTTTGTCATCACAAATGTTAGGAAACTGCACCAGTCTGAATCTAGGGAGGCCCTTAAGAATAAAATCGTAGCTTGGCTTAATCTAAAAGTGATACCCTGAAGGTCCTTAAGAGAATCCAAAATGAGAACTGGTGCAGATCAGAGAACACAGACTGCATTGGAGTGGGCTGCGGTTCCAGCAGTTTACATTTGTTTCTGCATAAAATTACCATGCTGAATCATCTATCAATGTCGACTAAATTCAATATTGTATTGAATTAATCTCCCCCAGTTATTGATAGCCTTACTGGATCGTTTTGGCCCTATCACTTTATGTTTCTATGTTGTATACTTTTATATGTTGTTTCTTGTGTAGGCGCCATCATTGCTCTGGGTCTATTGAGCGTGTTATAAATAAATACATGTAAATGTAAAATGTAAAAATGAAGTTCAGTGGGTCTGGGTAGTGAAGAAAAACTTAACTTGGAGCGCACCCCACACCCTGCATGTGATTTTTATCTTGTGTTGATTCCTGCAGTAATCTCATGTATGTGCTCATGGGCTAATCACACCGTCTTAACAAAAGCTATTTTATTTTATTTTACTTTTAAGGGAAGGGTTTTGTCATGCTTTGTTTTATGCAATACCCACTAGCCATGGCTTTTGAATATATCCACTGTCGAGTCTGACTCAATTAAGAAAAAACACTATACCCATATCCCCTTCATTAGTAAATAATGCGGAACCAGTGTCCTTTGATCGTGGCCACTGTACACTCTGCAACGATTAGGATAAAAGAATATAGGGTTTCATACGAGTCTGGCGGTAGCCATGCTGGTAAAACCAGCAGGCTGCCAACGGACCCATGAATTCTTCTGGTGCCTGTCTTGCGGGTAACAGCAGGGATTCTAACGCCGCTGCTCTGGGCAGTCAGGCACCGGAAAAATGGTATTCCCCATTCCCATTTGAGTCCCTTAGGACTCAATGGGAATGGGGAACATTCAGGCTCCAGCACCATAAATAACGGTGCTGGTGCATCCGTGAAAGTCTGCAAGCAGCTGCCGTTCTGTCCACCAAGTCAGATCTGGCAGGCGGGACAGCAGCACCATGCAGACTCGGGGAGTGCCGGTCCAGTAACAACAGTGCCGGTAGGCTTACCGGCACTGTTGTTACCGGTCCGGCATGCTCGTAATGATGATCCCTATCTTCCACACTAGTATATAACCAAGCCATAGCCCGACAGGGGCCGCAGTGGCCATGGTGCAACAATTAGGCTAAAAGGCTGTGCCATAGACAGCTCCATAGCAAAACACTAGGTTGTGATGACAATAATTAGTCTATTAGACCCCTGACCTCATTTTACCTCCCTTCCTGTGGTATTTTCCCCAAAACCTTCCCTGAGGAAAGTGGCTGCAATCACTGTGGTGTGGCCACATTGCTTTGGGAATTGATCCTATAGAAAAACATTGTTTGATGCTTAAATGCTCAAAAATCAAAAGGTCTTCCCGCTGTCACCCTACACGTGCTCTCCCCCATCCTCTGTAATTTTGACCCTCCTCCTCAATCATCCTCTTTCCCCTGCGCCTTTTTGTAACACAATTTTACGAATCGTGCCTTGCTTTGTCCCTTGGCATTCCCATAGTAAGACAAAACAGTCTGAGTCTAAACTGGAATTGCTCACATCAAACAAAAAAGAAAGGCAGCTTTTCATTTCGAAAGCCTAATTGTTGGAATTCATCATGGGAGAAATATGCACGTTTAAAAAAAAAAAATTCTAACTAGGTTAAGGCATCATTGATAACATATTCAATCGGTAACCATTTCATGGTCAAATGGAAGAGTCAACACAACTTGTTTCCACTTCTGTATTGATATGACAGAACCCAATATATATAATATATATTTTTAGTTTTTTTATTATATTTATTATATGTATACTGATAATAGAAAAAGAAGGATTATTTCACTTCTGAAGAAACCAGGCATTACAAGCTGTTTTACAGCTTTTCTCACTTGTATTGTCTTCTGAACCATCTTCTGTCCACATATCAGGCTTGTGACTCTAGAAGGCCGAGAGGGAGAAGGGCCTACCCCATCATGTATTAGGCCTTTGACTTGTGGAACCCAGTGTTGCAAGTTAGTGTCAAATAACATATTGGGATGGTGTTACATCAAAATCATGAGGAAAGGGATTGAGACAGAGGCCCTCACAAAGCTATGGAACGCTTTTGAGCAGCAGGCATGTTGAGGACTGAGGAGGCTGGGCTGGAGAGAGTCTGGCAATTGCCTTATAGATGCTGGTGGGGCTGGTGCAGTGTCAGTTGGATGCCAGTGAATGGCTTTGAAAAATTGATGGGAAATGTCTAGTCTGAATGTTGGATTCCCTTTATCTCTATGGGAAGAAAGACTGAAGGGCTGTTAGGTTGGATATTGACTCATCAAACCCTGATGTCTGTTCACACCCCATGTCAGTGTATCGAAAATATGCACTCTTTTGAATTCATGTCTTCCTGGCTTAGTCAATCTTTAAAGTTCCCTGGAGGAGAGCAATTTGAGATTATCAAAGGTATATTTTGCTTCCAAAAATGCTAACCAAAAATGCAAACCAACTGAGCTCTCATTTGTGCATAGCTTGACAATCTGATGCTGAGGGTTCATGCGTTTATTTAGAGATTGACCAGCTTCACCTACATAGCAGCCCCGCCCGGGCATTTCATTTACATAACAAAGTATACAATGTTGTTTGATGCACATTTAAAATACCCAATCATTTTGTAGCCCTGCCCCATGTGGAGAAGCCTGATTGTATTTGAAATGTTGATTATGGGCAAGTTAGTCATCTCTTTTTTTGCAGGATGTGTTCCAGTTTCTGTGCCCTTTGTATGTAGTTTGCTTCTTACCATCATTCAATTCAGATTGGCTGGTTTTATGAATGAAAGCAGGGGCATCTCAGTGAACACTTCTCTCAGACGTTCATCTTGTTGCAGAACGGGCTGTAGTTCCTAATCAATCTTGTGGGGAACTTCCAACAATGGAAAAGTTAAAAACCATAATGTACTGTTGGGTGGGGGGGGGGACTCGGGTGAAGAAGCTTAGGGACTCAGTCTAATGACGATTACTAGTAAGTAATCTACACTCCATCTTTGTTGACATGTCTTCTTCCCTCCATTCAAGAAAGCAATTGTACGGGCACACCATAGTGATCAGCAATGGGGTTATGGTTGGGGGTCTCTCTCTCTCTCTCTCTCTCTCTCTCTCTCTCGCCCTATTGCAGGAAACTGCCTTAGATTTGAGGAACGGAATGGTCTGTAGGTGTTCCTGTACTCCGGGGATTACACCCATGATATAAACAGGTTGCATCTAACATAGGAGGCTCTCACAGTTAGAGAGGGCACTAACGTGAGTTGGTTAGTTGTACATGGTAGGAACTGAGGGTACATCATGATTTGCATCCCTGGGTATCACAGTTTCATAGTAACACTAACTTTGTTTTCCTTTCCTGTGGGAATATTTACAATATTGGTCAGGGTGCCTTCACCAGTCAAACTCTGGAGTTCATTGCCCAGACCTAGATGACTTGATTGACATGGAGAGTATATCCCACACCCCAGAAACAATTTCTAACCTGTTAAACCATAGGTTTCTCTACTTAGCCTGCTGCTGGGCAAAAGTGCCAGGACATGGCCAAATGGCAGCCAGTTCGGTAGCCAAAATGAGCAGATTGGCAGCACACACTCGAGCCCCTGCCATCCATCTACTCTTCATTTTCATGCCACATTTACTCTGGAATCATTGTTACCTTCACGTTTAGTGGGAGAAGCAAGAAAAAGAAGAAACAATTCTTCTGTCACGCAGATGAACAGCAATGAACCACCTTCAGCCACTAGAAATGAGGTATTTAAATGTTAGAACATGTCGTTTAGGGTTCAGGATAACGCTTTAATTAATTGAAGGTACTGTCCAGTAGTCTTACACGCATAGAACAGTGAATTTCACAGATGAATGAATATTATTTCAAAGCTGTTTTCCCCTTTTTTTTAATTTCTTGCCATAACATTGACATTGTTTCGTATTAAACATGGATAACACATTGGCAAACATGTCGAGCGAATTAATAAGGCAGGCTGTAATCTTTGTGACATTTCTATAATCATATAAATCTGAGACTCAAGAAGCAGTAAGGAAAACCTACGTGTTTCTGGGATTTCCTGAGGACAGAGATCAAGGCAATGTAATTGAATTTCCAAAGTCACTTCACATCCTCACAGATTCCAAAGAAAATGAAAGAGCTCATCGGATCCACACAAGAGAAAACGCAACCAGGTCCAAGAAACAGACTGTATATAATGTAAGTAATATGATTTGATCTAAAAAGAAAACATCTTGAAAGCCGGGAGGGGTGAATCAGCATCAGATCATGACTGTGTAAGGATCTTAAGTAAGTGCTGTCAATAATAGAGTAAGTTTAAGAAATACATTTGTCAAAGAGTAAAAACTGTACATGTGTTTTACAGCTGCACTTGAGATTAAAATGAGCGAATGTTAGGTGTGTTTAAAACCTTCAAGCCTTTCAGCCCTTGATAAATCCATTGCGACACATTTAAAATTGCATGTCACAATTGCATTGCCTACAGAGAAAAGAAAAAGAAGGAAAAAAGGGCACCTTATTTATTTGATTTACATAGAAGTTGTACTATTGAGAATTCATTGTACGCAGTTGTTTGTTGTTTGGAAGAGGAAAAAAGGGCACCTTATTTATTTGATTTACATAGAAGTTGTACTATTGAGAATTAATTGTACACAGTTGTTTGGAGAGTATGGTATAAAATTGATGTCTAAATATACAAATGATAAAGTCCAGCAGCAAGAAAATTAACTGATACCACAAAACACTGACGACGAATTCCACTGGAATTGTGGAGGCATCAATGACTGCCATCCAAGACAGTTTGAAAGCCTTTCCTCTGGTTTATACATATGGATGTGTCAAGAATGACTCTCTACAATCACTTGATTCAGCCTTCCAAGATCCTAGCGATCAAATAAGAATAAATGGTTGGACTTACACTTCTCGAGCTTTTTCTGCCGCTTGACTGCAGGATGCTGGAGCAAGCCTGCAGAATATTGTAGATGTTTTGAACAATTATTAGTATTTGTTTAGGTTGATAAAGACCTGCTTGTTCTAGAATTTTCAGAAGGGTGCCAGTCGTATTCTACTTAGTTGCCATATGCTAGGGTGTTTGCACTTTACAAATGATGGCATAAAATTAGAAATAGACATGAGAGAACGTTTGGGGCAAATGTCTAAAAACATATATTAGAACACAATGATTCATTATTTACTATTATTTACTTTTTTCTGTAGCATGATACACGCTTATGTACTGTATTGAGCACATATCCGGGATCTCTCATTCTGTGTACAGCACATGGATACATCTATATCAGGCAGGTTCAGCCCTCATACAGATACTCTGGCTGTACTCGATTGGACTCACATCATTTGATCTACTCACAGGAATGCAAAGAATGCAATACTAGGCTCCAGGCAAGCACTGCATCAGTCGGCGCACGACTACTCACCTCACGGCTTACCTCAGTACAATCTAGCAATGGCAATAAACTTGCAGCACCTGTTTGGAGCACCCCACCTACACCACTTTACACTTTCCAGTCACAAAATACCATATGAATAAAAGGCACCCAGAGAGCAGACCCTGGTCTGGTGGAAACCTGATCTGTGCAGAGACTGCAGTTTCAGACAAGCTGACAGGGATTCAACACTAAGAAGGCATAGCATTATGAAAAACATCTTTGATCTTCAGATTGCCAATCCAGGACCTAGTGAATATCAGAGCACTGCACTTATTCTTAGGGTGTGATCCGCATCCCCATTACATCATACGTTGCTTATTAAAGAAACAGGATACGTTCACAAAACAATGCAAGTGGGTGTGGTTCAGAGGGCTAAACATATTGTTAGGTCAAACCAGAACCCTAATTACAGTGACGTGTCCTATCAAAGTAAAGAAATTATCATTCATAAAATGGTGCATTAGAAAAGGCAGTTGGGTGGCGATAGCAAATACATGTATCAGGTCTACGGCTATGCATGAGCAATGTGTTTTTGGATTTTTTTTTTGTATGCATGGGCAAACACTTCATTTCATACAGAAGGTTGAGCAGATTCTCCTAGATGTGGGGGTAAGGTATCTTATGGTATGCTATGATTTTTAAAATGGGATTAACACTGTCCAATGCAGCCATTGGCATTGTCTCCATGTGCACTGGAAGATTTGAAACAGAGTGGGGGTTTAGGTTAGAGGAAGGAGAGAGAAAATGAAAGACATATTTAACGTGGTGTTGATGCTTGCAGACCAGAGTGTTCTGATCTCTTCACTCAAGTCTGTTACTAGATGTTATTTGTCTGGAGTGCAGAAGTATTTATTTCCAGAGGGAATCTCATGTCCCCTTGTTGCTAGAATGCCTTGCACGGGGCCAGAGGCAGAACGTATGTCAGTTTGCTGTATACATGTAGTGTTGTGTAGTTTGAAGGTGATGACAGGGCACGTTAGTGTGTTATGTGTGGGTGATAGGCATATACTGAATTTTTTGCATCATAGTTGGTGTTATTAGTGGGCACAGGACTGAGGGGCCAGTGTGCGGGTTAGAATATTTGCCCATCTGCGATGTCGAAAGAATACTTACATGTTGGTGGCATATCTAGATAGTTGTGTTACAAACTCAGGTCTTGAACTCTTTCCTGAAATTCAAGTCATTTGAGAGAGAGTTCAAGAGTTTTGTCATGATGTTCAAGATATATGACCCTCTGTATCTCCTCCTAGTGTATTGCATGGTTTCTTGGAATACAAAAATATGGATCTCAGTGTTCTCCCCTGGTGGATACAGGATGATCTGTCCTTGGATTAATTTGGCTCCATGAGCCTAAATGTCCAGATTGGTGAGTGCTTTGAAGTAGATAATTTTCTTGACGGCTAGTTGGTAGTGTGGTCTTGGAGATGGCATTCTTTTTTCTCTTCTCTTCAGTCTAAAATAATTCTTGCTGATATGTTCTGGATTTGTTGAACTTCCTTTGTTAGCTAATGTGGCATGTCGTGATGTATTCATTCATTCATTCATTTTTGTAATTTGTACAGTGACTTTCACCATAATTATGGTCCCAAAGCACTGGTTGGTTGAACGCCCTCAGAGGGTCCAGAGTGCAAAATTGGGAGGTGCTATTATGCATGTGTGCATTTCGGCCTTTGCATTTATGTGAGGGTGGCCAAGACCGTGCAAGTCACCCATATCTGAATGGTGTGTGGATGTGCGCAGCAGAGATAAACTATGAACTAAGCAGGGTGGATTGTGTTTAAGTAGATAGATAATTATGTGGGACGATAAAAGTCAAATGTTTGTATATTTTGTAGCTTCATTCTTATGGAAGAGTTGTTGTGCAATAGTGTTTTTGTTATATGTGAGTGCAGGGTGTGTAAAATTAGCCTGTGCCTTCCGTTAAATTACAAAGGTGCAGGGTGCGAGTGGAGAAAATGGGTTAACTATACAAACAACATTGTTTATATCCTCAGTTCTGTCTATGTACACAGACCACTGCTACTTACCACTTAGATTCAAAAAGAAAAGCAGGGCCTAAAATGCATGGAAAGACGTAATATGAGTACAATTAGGAAAACACATCGAGTTAAAAGCGGAATGAGGTCTAAAATGCAAAGACAGACATTGCGTGATTGATATTATTAACACCTTGTACAATATGTTGCTACCTCACACAGTCTGAGTGCAGAATATGGCTACCTTACACAACTAGGCTGCATGCAGAGTAAGGCTACTCTACACAATTGGGCCAAATGCAGCATAAAGCTCCCTTACAGAATTAGGCAAAATGCAGAGTAAGGCTACTCTACACACTTGGGCCAAGTGCATAATAAGGCTACCTTCCACAACTAGGCTACATGCAGAGTAAGGTTATTTTTCACAATAGGACCAAATGCAGAATAAGACTGCCTTACACAACTAGGCTCAACACGGGGTAAGTCTACTCTACACAAATGGGCCAAGTGCAGAATATGGCAGCCGTACACAATTAGGCTAAATGCAGTTTACATGTATTCTGTTTACAGAGTCAAATCATGATAATTCCAAAGAAAATATATGTTCTCATAATGACAGATAAAACTACACCACTGTTGTAGGCCAGGAAACAAATTGGCCCTCTGGACACATATAGCTGCTTTGCTTTTCACATTATTGTTAATACAGAAGATTGCACACAAGATGCAAAGGACAGACATGATGAATAAGGCTGGATGTATCACAGAGAGAATGGTGGATTTGCAATAACATTCCAGCTGGTCAATTCTTAGGTAATCTTTATAACTGCGAACAGTATCAGAGCATGGCCATTCAGAACGTAAACATGCAATTTGTGTGGATTTCAGGGACTGAAAATACTCTTGTGGTAATGATAATTAAAAAGGTGTGCTATCATTGATATTGATGCGATAATCATGTTGCTCTTCATAGATGCATTTACTTAGATGATGGAATAGATTTGCAAATGTCCACTTTTCTAGCTCGTATCTGACATAGAGCATCTTTATGGTGATACTTTAAAGATAGATTACAAACATAGGGAAAAATGCTCTTTTGCATAACAACCCTTCTTGCGTTCTGTATGGCCATTTTACAGTACTCTGGAAAGGTTTCTTGCTACATGAGCCGTTGATAGTAAAGTAAGGTGGGGGTGTTGAAGGTAGAGGACCTGCGTGGCAGTGTCATACATTGCATGGTAGGCCTATAATATGAACAGCTCTAGCCTCCAGACCACTCCATGTCAGCCTGTAGCCACATATGAAAGATTCCTGATACCTTTGACAGAGCTACATTTCACAGATTGTTCATTCCAGCTATTGACTTTGCTAGTATTCTAACACGTTTATCTACAAACATTGTCCGGTTTGCTGCATTGATTTTCAAAATAATCACCTTGAAGTGTTTTAATAAGTGCATAGTAAAATGTGTGTACTATGATTAGTGCAGCAGCAGCAGAGAGCACTAAGAATTAAAAAACATATCCACATTCAAATATTGTATTAGCACAAAACGAAAATAAGTCCAGGCCAACATTGATAAAACACTCACCAAGGCTCAATGTTTAATTAGGACACGCAGACAGAAGCACTGGCATATTTTTTTATCATTGGCAAAAGCCCATCTTGTTCAAACACGAAAATTCCTATGAAGGTGAAAGATAACAACAAGATTGGCTTAAATTCAAATATCAACAAACAAGATGCTTTGTTTCAATGATCCTAGTGATTGTATGAACTACATCATTATCTGTTCGAATGTGACTGGCTAACTGGCAATCAGAGGTCAGACTTAGCCTTTAAAAGGAAGCTGTTTCAAAAGTCAAGAAAGAGTACCTGAGATTTCACCAAAGGCTACGCTATGCTGAACCACAAAGGAGCAGGCCTGTAGGACACTGCTGGCCCAAACGATCTTAACCTGCCTGGGTACGAAAAGCAAGCAGATGTAATAAGTGGGTCAAAATTGTAATTCTAGTATTTGGACCTTGCTTTAATAATCTGGAGGCAGCACTAGTTTACAAACTGTCTTGGACTCAAGCAGCAAATAGCTTTCAGATGCCTTCACCCAGAGAAAGCATACATAAGCAATTGTTACCAATTATTTCAACATATAGGGCCTCATTACGAGTCCGGCGGTAATTGCAGCGGTAAAACCGCCTTGTTACCGCCGGACTCGTATTACCATTCCGCCTCCATGAGTCCCGGAATTACCAGGGCATTACAGCCCTGGTGTCCCGGGAATTCCGGAGGCGGAATTCGGTAAATCCCCATTCCCATTGAGTCCCAGAGGACTCAATGGGAATGGGGAAGTGGAAACACTGGCACCATCTCGTGATGGTGCTGGTGTTTCCACGTCCGCCTGCAGGCGGGAGGTGTTCAACCCGCCAGGTCAGACCTGGCGGGAAGATCACCTCCCACCTGCAGGACTCGGGATCGGGCGGTCCGGAATTAACAGTGGTGGCGGGTTTACCGCCACTGTTAATTCCGGACTGCCCGACCTGTAATGAGGCCCATAGTTTTCCTTTTGCATTGAGGGGACTATTAAGAGAAAACATGATGCATGTTTGTTTATTTAGCCTTTCAATCTTCAATGTTGCAGTGACACACTGAGATAAGGATAGAAAACAATTTTGACACAGCGTCCATATATCAACTTTGTTGAGCATCATACTTCTTTGTCAAGGATATGTGGATCCATCTAAGCACAGAGGAAGGGTGATCAGAATCTTTTGAAGGGGGATTTTAAATGTTGTACCTGTAATGTTTTTTGATCAATGGATCCAGATTGCTTTTAGGCTGTTCTTAGTTAAATATTCATAGAAGCCATGGACTTTCTGACAGAGTTTTTAACCATTTACACCTAATGGGTAATCCAGAGTTTGATCTGTATAACCTTGCCTGTCTACTGACTTGCCAAACCAAAGCATCACAATTGTGTGCATAATTTTAAGTTTTACTGGGCCACAATCTCCAAATACACATAAGCAATTGGGAATAGGTAGTTTTTTTTTTTTTACCTTTTAGAAGAGTAGGGTTTTGGGTATCTACTTTTTGTTCTAATATTAACAACTGTATATTGCTTTCCTATTCTATGTTTAAGATAATGTTCACATATTATCTCTAAAATAGAATCAATATAAATACATTATAAACAAGAGAGTGAGAGCATTATAGAATGTGTTTCTATTTATGAGAAAAAAAGATACAATGTTGCAAGTGCAAATACTTTTTTGTTTGTTGATAAACCTGTCTAGGGAAGATATTGATAGCATCTGTGGTTTGTCATACACCCAAGGGTAGACTCACCCAGAAGGTGCACCCCTACCAATATTGCTTTTCGATAGTAAGCCTGTTAAGTGTTCTGTGGTAGTAGTTTCTCTTGTACTAAAGTGAAGAGACTTTACTTTCAGCAGAGCATTGCTTCAGCTACAGCACTATTCTCTAATGTAAAATATTCCACAGCCCCAGGAGGGCATTAGACCACTTTTGGGTTGGAGGCTAGGCTCTGGCTGGCAGGGTATGGTGTAAATCATGACTGTTTATTCCCACAAGTGTACATGTTGTCGAGAAGCCATATCAATTGTCACCTATATGTTCAAACACCTATTCTGGGTCTTAGGAAGCCATACCAGTTGAAACCAGACATCTTAAAGCAGTTTTAGGTATTGGGAAGACATAACAGTTGTCACCCACTACCTTAAATAGAAACTCTAGGTAGCTATTAAAGTAGGCACCTATTACATATAAAATATAGGTCACCAAGACAATCGCCCCCATTAATGGGTTCTAGGTAGTCATTCCAGTTGGCTCCCACAATCTAGACAAATATCTTTAGAGTTAAAAAATCTAAAAACACTTATACAAACATCACTTGTCTCTTTTCCTCCCCACAAGAAACATTTTTGGGAGGAGGGGAGCAGTAAACGCTCCCTATTTAGCTACTGAAGAAAGGTGATAGTGTAACACTGTTGCTACTACTGTGCTGGAAAGGTACTCCCCTGTATTAACAAGAGAAAAGGAACAAGGAATTATTCTAATGTGGGTCGAACACCTATTTCTCCTTCCCACTCTGTTGTGCTTTACTGTGGTCTGATTACCCCTTCACCTTCTCACCTGTGAGTTTTAGTTAGGGAGCTCTCCATCCTGCTGTCATGCAGGGGCACGTTGGTTGATTAGGTGAATTAGCAAGGTGAAGTGGATCCCTTTGCAGAAGAACTCAGAAGAGCCTCCTGGTGGTGAGTATATTGATATTAGAGCCTTACTTTGTTCAATATGTTGCAGTCTCTAGGGTTTTATTGGCTCTAGTGGTTAATTCTCTGGTCACGTTCTGTCTCTCTCTCTCTCTCTCTCTGTCTCTCTCTCTCCCTGGCAGGTTGAAGAGAAAGCCTCACAAAGGTAATACGAGCATTTCGGAACTCCCAAAATGTCTTGTTCATCAAGGTAAGTCTGCACTCGTAACAAGGAAAGCGCACGGTGCAGCTAGACTACGTGTTTTTTGCTGCTTGATTTTGCTGGGTGGCTGAGCGCTTGAAAACTCAGAGAGGTTTGTAAAAGTCTGCGTTAAGTATGCGCGCGTAGCCTTGTTCTCATGCATGGTCTTTGGTTTAATGTTTCTTTAACTCTTTACCTTGTCTTTTAGGTTGTCAGAGTGTCAGAGTTCTGAAGCTCTGTGGTAGTTGGCCGCGGTCGCCGAAGAATGTAGCGGGTCTGAGAAGCAGAAAAGAGTAATGAAGTTCCACTACTGAAGGTAGCTTCTACGGAAATCAGGTCAGGTACGTTGAATCTGTTGTCTGTGGATTTTCTGATAACTTGGTAAATCTGTTAAGATGAACTTTCTCTTGCTTTGCAGGTCTGTGGAAAGGAGCGCCGGTAAGCGCTGTGCCGTTCTAAACTGAGCCAACGCAAAGCACGTGCAAAGGCGCGGGCAGGGTTTAAATAGTCCTACACGCCCAAATACTAGCTCTCTCATGTGAATCAGTCTGCGACCCACAAAGTCACCATTTTAAGGGAAACCCCCATCCCTTTAGTCTCTATGGGTCCCAATACGGTTCAGATGCTTATAAGCATGAAGAATGCCTGGCACGCCAGGCCATTAACCATCTAGCCCCTGCATTTCTGAGCAAAGAATACTTACTACCCTTCAGTAATGGTCCCAAACCTCAGGTTTTCGAGGTGATCATGACACATAGGGGGATTAAGCTTGGCAATACAAAAGAGATACATCTAGTTAAAGGAGACACTAGAATAGCCAACCTTCAACCTACAACATAGCCTGCTGAATGCAATCTAGCAGTGAATAAATGGCTGGTCGGTGGAGAGGTCATCAATCCTAACACAAATGTTACTGTAGCGACGGAACACCCCGGAGGTCTGCCTAGGGGTGCACTTTTCGCATTCATGTAATCAGTTCCTGCAAAAGTAGGGGGTTTATTTCAAACAATTTGCATAAGGAAGGATATAGAGCACATAGATTATCCACCTTACAGGTACCCTGAAACAGCATTAGAAACCATAGACGAACAACTTTGGGTTTGTGGTCAATTTAAGGTATCCTGAAAATTCTGGTTGACATTGCACTCTAACATCTAACGGTTCAACACTTGAACACTGATTTCACCCAAAGGAAAGCATACTGATCCGTATAATAGACAGCAGTATGTAATATTGGCAAGCTACTTTGACACAGTCCAAGCACTTGCTATGGAGACAGTGCATGGTCCATCTAGTAAAGAAGGGGGCTTTCATTCCATACCCTCAAAGCTCTGTTGGGATCCTGCCACACAAAGCAAGAGGAGCTACCCAGATGGTACTCCACTAAATTGAGTCAACTTGAGGCAGCATTTCTTCAGGTTACCCATCATCAAAGATCGCTAGTGATGATCATGTCAGCAGGTTGCATGTCACCATTGGAGAACTGTGTTAGCTGGGTTTCAATTTTAGTAGGTGATACTAAGCGCTCATAGGTACTCCATCAATCAAAGCATGAACTAATATCCGAAGGTAAATAACAAACACAAAAGCAGCAACCGCAGCAATGATCAATGATTTTAGGATTGCCCATAGCTTGGTGAAACTATCCTATGATATAGTGGACAATAATGCCTCTCCATAAATGTGAACTTGCAAGACTGGATGCTGTAAGTAGACTGGCTCAGCTTCCTAATGAACAATAGAGGAAATTCCCATTTGGGGACATAGCATTAGTCACATAGCTACATATATGTTACGTCTATAGATTATCTATAAATTATCTATATATTTCTATTAGTAAATTACCAGCATGAGAAAGGGGAGGCTTCACACAGTAAATTTGACAAAACCAGAACTACTTTCTTAATTCAAGGGAAAGGAGGAAGACACCTCAATTCAAATCTAGCCAATGTAGCAGAGGAAGACTATAGGGTGCATGGCACCAACCATAACAGGCATATCTCCTCTGCAAGACATTTTTCAACCCTAAACAAGGAACCAATTGAAGAAAGGGATGGGGTAAAAATAAAGGTCCAATAACAATTGCATATAGCTTCAGAGATGGAACACAACTTAGAGAGCCACACAGGAAAAGAAATGAAGACTATACTTTCTCACACCCACAGAAACAATGACACAGGACTCAGAATTCAAGGGAGAGCAGAAACCTGTGAAAAACCAAGACAAGAAAGGGAAGACAAAGCAGACATCAGCTCTTCAATCAATGTTCATTTTTATTTATAGGATATTTGTAACACGCCTACACACAAAGGGTTTTGAGGCGCAATGAAAAATCAATCATTTGAAAAGTGCCAGACCCACAGGATCATCCTGTGGGATGCATTGACCCACTAGGTTCTGCCCTGCAACATCACTGTGTGCTAGTGGTACCGGAACCAGCAAAATGGCTGCAAAAAGCCCTATGGGCGCTAAACCTCTGAGAATTGTGCAGTGAAACCAGAAAGTTGGCTGCCAATCTACTTTGCCTGTGTCAGTAGTGGAACAGGAGACCACACTACTGGAATCTGTCATTGGGCGGCCCACAGAGTGAAAATGGAAACTACATGAAAGGCAGTGCTTCATTGCAAGGAAACCCAGAAGTGCTCTGAAATCCGTTTTTCCTTGGTTGCTGAAATTACAAAATAATGGTTCCCAAACATCAGAAAAGATCCAAAATACTTGCTGGGTGTTACCCGTCACTGTATTTAAAGAATCCACATAAGCACACAATGTCAGGAGAAGCAGATTTCATCACAAGAATATCCACATTAAAAAAAGGTGCATTCCTGTGATAATCTGTCAGATATGGGCGCAGTACTGTCGGCCACCTGTAGGAAAGATGTCATTTAATTACACTGGAACCTTAAACATGTATAGTAAAATCAAATGGTTGACATTAAGTGACTTGCTATCAAAAGCAATATAGGTTGCCACTATTTAATTTCTATGTTTAAAAAGACTGGAATTATAGATTTGTTTGCCTGTTTTAAAAATTGTAACTTAAATTTCAACAATGAACAATGTCACAATTTAATAACCTGATTCAGCAAAACTTAAAAGAAGCTTCCCCCACTGGGAAACACACCACCCTTCTGCTTCTCAGCAAAGGCCAGGAACTTCCAGTCAGGTGTTAATGAAGAGGGGAGGTGATTTTGCTCTGCTGCTCTGGGGAGAGACAAAAGACTCCCTTGATTGAAAATATATGCAGATGCAACTGTCAACAGAAACTCCTGCCAGGGGAAAGAGGCCGGGATTGCTCTTGACCTACCAAAACTTTGGGGGCGAGACAGACAGTTATGTGTATTCTTAAAGCACAAGAAAGTATATTTTTTAAAAGGACTGACAGAGCACTGTGAAAAATTGTAAAAATGTGTAAAATAACAGTATTGTTAATATGAAAATTCTGGTCATGTTTTAAAACTACTCATAAATCTGTGCTATGTTTAGGGACAAGACTACAGAATGTGTGGTTTTGTAGCAATTGTGGTGATGCCAGAAACATGAAACTTCACATGATTATGCCCAGATGTCATGCGCACATATGTGAAAAAATGTGGACAAATTCAACATTGGGTACCAGACCAAAACTGTGAAAAATTGCCAAATCTAGAACCGAGCTCTCACCAAGACGGGGCTCGGATGAATACTTGCTCCAACAAATATCTGATATAAATATGCTATTGGTATTAAGGTTGCGAAATATGTCTCGTATGAAAAATAGATTTCATGTGCAGAAACAGAAGGGATGTGCTCCCTGGATCATCAAATATAGCGTCATCATGACACCAGGTTTTCTTCTCAAATCAGGGGAGAGGAAAGACCCTAACCAATAGAATCCCTAGGGGTGTGCCTAGTAGAAGTCAGCATACCCACCCTTTTAGAAAATACATAAATAGAGATAGTTTAAGACCTAGAAGGGACACACATCCACTCACTGTTTGATTGCTGGCAAAGCACTTTGCAAGAGAAATCCATATTTCAGACTCCAGAACTTTGAAAGCAGAAAAGCCCATTTCCAAAGCTGAACCCTTCTCAGCTTGGCCTTTTAAAATCCTGAAACCAGATTTTACCCCAGACCTCTAAGGGGAACAACAAAAAGAACAGCCTGGCTGAGCTGTGCTGCTTTCTTGCTAAGAATTCTTCCAGAATCCAGGATTCCGACCCAGTAGAGCAGAGCTGTGACCAGATAGCAGCAAACCAGAACCAAGCTCAATTCCGACATGCAGTGTCCAGAGTGCCATGCTGAGTGCAGAACCAGAGTGCCTTGAGTCCAGTCCGGTTGCTAGCAGAATTCCAGTCCAGAAATCTTTGACTAGATCTCTGACGGGTCCATTCCAAACAGCGGTAGTGAGTATCCATAGCATAGGATTGTCTCTAGCATATGTATTATCCATAAGTCATCCCTATCCAAACCCATTCTATTATTTCCAGAACTGCATTGTAGAAAATGTTTTACCTGAATCATTTTCTCATCCCTATAGTCCTTTGGTAATAGTAGTGTTAAAATCATCTTTGCGCTCATATACTTGCTGAAGAAAGGCAAAAACCAGCCAGAGGCGTCGCTGGACTGGTGGCTGTGTTGTCATGTAGTTTGTGGCTTCATAGTCTCCCTAGTAAAAGAAACCTTGTTTGCAATTTTAAAAAGCGCAACCTTGTATTACACATTTTTACACTTTCTGAAAAAAACGACTTCTACAAAAACCTTCATAACTTCTTCACCGTGTATGCTTGAAACATGTGAAACAGCTGTACATTGCATCCAACCTCAGAATTAAGTTTTCAACCTGCTAGTTACTCAATAATCATTGATAGCGTTTATCTGAAACTATACAAAGCGGCTCCCACTAGTATTGAAACCATTTTAGTGAATTAAATCCATTTTCAGTGTTTTTTTGAAATTCATTAAAAACCACATTCAAAACCATTTTGACAAATTGCAATCATTCCTGTTTTTCTCTCTGTCTGCTGTGGGAAACCTGTTTTCTTTCCTTCCATCTCTTTGCACTGCATATTGGGGGGATTGAGTAGTGTGCAGGGGGAAAGAGTGATCACATTGCATTCTGATTGAAACCACACAAAATATTATTCTATACTCCATTATTTTCCTTAGTATTACTCTGTGGGATTAAAGAGATTTATTGTGACATCACCCCATTGGTGATCATTGTATAAATATTAAATAGTGTGATATATATATTGTAAAATACATAAAATAAATCCTGTTAACTTTGCAAGACAGCCTGCTTCCTGGTTCAGTGTGACCGGGGGGGGATTCAAAGAGAGGGGCGTGATATAAGGGTTTATCATTCAGAAATAAAAGAACTTTTAGACATGAATAAATAATTAAGGGTTACAGCTGTGCATCACACTCTAGGTATTGACTTAGGTGGAGTGCCGGGTTGAGATTACTTACAAGATCAGGAAAAAAAGATGCCAGTGACTGGGTAAATGTCTGTCTAGATTCTGATTCGGCATTTTCCATATATTCGGAAAAACATAAACGGCATTTAAATAATGAATACACCAACACAACAGCAAGTACAAATAGCTACTCCCACAGGACAAGTGTTATAAAACAATCAAATTTGTTGAGTCCCAATTCACCCATAAGGGGAGCAACTGAAAAAAATGGAGACGCTGTTTTAGCCCAAATTACATTTGCTCGAGGCAGCCCCGACAATACATTATAGAAAGACCTAAGGGAGATGATGTTATTAAACTATATTTGACAAAAGAAGTTGAAAAACACTTAATAAATGCTTAGACGGCATCCTGGGCTGATCTGTAAGCAGTTTAACTATTCAAGGACCATGTTTTTCATGAAATTGGTCCTAATAATTAGTTTGATGGTAGCCCGCCGGTAAATCTGACAGGATACCCCCAAAAGGTATTATCATTACCGGCACTTGGTCTGCCAGAGTTACCACTAGATTACAAGTGCTGCTAAGGGTGGTTATAACCCATTCAATGGAGTCCCATAGGACTCCATGGGGGGAAATGCCGGTATTACCAGTACGAGTAATACCAGTGCTGGTAATACCAGCATTTTTTGCTGGTGGGGTGCTGGAATTCATGGTAGCTCAGAACTGCAGGTAAATCCAGCCACCCAACTTGTACTATTCTTTCCGGACTGGCAGACAAATAATGAGGCCCATTGACTTTCCATTGCACAAAATTCTGGTGTACTCAACACCTAACCCCCAGAAATAATACCTCATTAAAGCACAAGCTACAAATAAACGCTAATAGAACAGTTGTTATACCAAGGAGTCATGATACAATAGGCAGGACCATATAATACAACCATTCTTCCAGTGGCCAGACCAGATGGTACTTTTCATTTAATTTCTGACAACATAATATTCAATGCACACACATGCACTGATGCAGTTCAACATCTTCACAGTTGTGGACTGTTGAGTAACATCCAGAGATAGAAATACAAAACAATATTAGAATTAGATAATGTATTATTCACACAACCTTCAGATTCAGAGATTCTCAGATACACTGCATTTACTTTCCAAGCCATTGGGAAATGACCGACTTACTGAAGCTGCATGTCATTCTGTTAAGAATGATGATAATGTCTTTAAATGGCTAGACACCAATACAAAACACTTAGGAAATACATCAGCCCAGACAGCTGAGCCACAATGTATTCTAATGGTGCAAAAGAGGTTGTTCCACACAAGCCCACACGTATTGTCTCTGGTTGAGAATATGTATTCAGGGGAAAGTACGTTGGCCTAGAATGGTTGGTAGAAAATAGTTTTAAAGATTCTAAAGGGAAGGCAATAGCATCTATACATCTTTGGCAGAAGGTTTGGAATATCAAAGAGGTAAATCGTCTAGTTTGGATAACGCACACTAAAGCAAACAGAACAGGTTCTGTGCATAGTACTAGTAATGCACTACCAGATTTATCTGTAATACACCAAACAACTAGATTTGTGGTAGCAGCTTTAAGACGCACCATTTAAAAAATTGATGGGGACATTAAGCCTGCTTTGATTCAAGCTGTCCTAACCTGAAAGGTTACCATAGAACACATACCTATTGCCTGAACGACAACCCAGTACTAGTCAATAACTACAAATAGATGGAGACCTCTGGAGGAAGCTCTTGAAAGGGTACTTCCAAACAAAGCAGAACAGATTCATGTTAAAGTCAGCTGCTCATTCAGGAGTGGTTATTGCCCACTTTCGGTTATTAGCGTCTACTCAGCATTTTCTTTCGAGATATTGGTGACAAATGTCAATTGAAAGCACATTCTCAGGCAAATGGTTCAGGCTAGCTGGGGTTGGACAGTGTGAGAGCCCTGGATTTTCAGCAAAGTACTGCACATACCACTTTTAAGACATGGAAACAATATAAATTGCGAGTTCAGAGATCATGCAGATGTCCCAATGTAAATCCTCTGTGGCCATGGAGAAACATAGTTTCATAAAATCCCTGGAACATCTTCAATCGAGGGGAATGCAAATAGACTTCATAGCCACTGACAGACATGTTTCAATAGCCAAGGCCATGCGAGAACAGTTTCCAAACATTTGTCATCAATTTGATGTATGCCACTTTGCCAAATCAGTCAATAAAATAATTACAGCTGCTGGTAAAAAGAAGGGTTTGGAAAGTATTTTACAGTGGTCTCAGTCTTTCAGCAACCTTCTTTGGTGGAGCTCCAAAACTTGTGATGGGTCGGTGGAAATTCTACTTGAAAAATAACACTCATTAATGTACCACTGTTCCAACGTTCACTCATGGACAGAAAACCAACATTTTCACCAATATGCACATGGACCTTTATCGAAGGAGCAGTAATGCAAGAAGTGGTTGGTTCCATCTTCACCACCACACAAAACTGTTGAGAAGATTGTGTTTGATAAAACTCTTTCAAGAGATCTAAAGGGACTCACAGAATTCTGTCACACTGGAGATTTGGAGGTGTTCCACAATATGTGCCTAACGTACAGACCCAAAACGTTGCAAGCTCGGACATTACTAGCGGTATTAGCGCATAACAAGAACATAGGGAGAACAATCAAGACCTGCAGGGAACTTCGGGATGCTTCTGAACACAATGGCCTTTGCAAAATGAAGCAAAGCATGGGTGGCCAAGCAAATATACCAGGAAATCGAATTCGATTTTGTGAAAGATCTCACTTTAACTGTGTTGGACATGCATACTCATGGAATTGATCCTGATTGTTTTCCTAGGACACATACATTGCCACAAAACATTGCAAACGTGCGCTGTCCACCTAAAGTGGATCTCGTTGAATAGTTGACTTCCCGGTATACATGATTTGCAGCAGTGTTCACTAATATGGGTGTATCTCTCCCGTGAAGAAGAAATTAAGTAAAACTCGTTCTAGAGGAACCCTACTTTTACTTAGTAGCTATCACGTTTAGGTCTTCAATTGTCCAGACTAGTTATTTAAAGATGTCTAGGGACAGTTGACGTTATTGGAGAGAAAACACATGCTCTATAAGAAATTAAAACAGTTATCAAATATTAAGACTGTGCAAACTGATGAGCAAGTAAGCAATACAAAAATCATATGTTTTTTTAAATTTATAGGTGCTGAAAAGAGAAGAAAAATGTTTAACATAACAACACAATATCACAGAAAAATGTCCTTGAAACAAAACTGAAACTGTACAAGAAACAAATTAAATCATCATGGATTGAATGTGATCTTGAACATCGTAAAAAAACCAAAAACAAAACATAAAGAATGAGTAAGCTGGATAACCGGGTTCAATACCTAATTGTGCACCCTAATTGAGGTGACATTCCGTTTTACGTGGTGCTTGATGGCAAACCAAGCTCTTCACGTTTTGGCGGTCCTTAAATACAATTAGCCTGCCTTCATCAGGGCGTCAATTTGGAGACCCTGCATAAAAATGTACAAAAGAGCATTCAGCAAGTCCCCCTCTCAATCTAAGCCAAAATGTATTTGGCCGGAACAAAACCAAAAAATCAAAAAAATAAATTACACCTCAAAGTAGCCAGCCTTAACTTTACCTGCCGGTACTTATATCCCAAATGTCGAGTTGTGTCCGGAATGGAGCACAAAGCCATCCTTGGACTTATTTGCTGTGTAGTCCCTGATTCTGTAGTGCATCTGGTGCTTGTACGTGCCCAAGAATGGTATTTCTTCTACTAGTCACCCCTTGAATCTAAGTGGAGCTGCCTGCTGGTTTAAAAGGAAGTGTATGACTAATTAGTAAGAGGTATTTATTACTTGGAGAGCAAAAGACACATACAGAAATATTGCAAGTCTAAATTCAAAATCCCAATATTTACCTGGGGATCTTTTGGTGCTTTAAGGCTGCGGTGGTACAGAATGGGACTGGTGTACTTGGAGGAACTTTCTGTTCCTGTTGTGGGGATTGAGAAAGCGTTCAATCCAAGCGGCAAAAAGTAATGAAATACATAATCTAATGAGTGGGCACAGATGTGACTATGTATTTGTAGGTAGTACTCTGAGTGGCACCTATCATTAAGTATAGTGTTTGTGCCCTCCCTGTCTCACGCGTGCAAGAGAATAAACCAGACACTCCCCGGACAGGGAATAAGGCAAAAGAGAGCAGGCTGCGAGAGTTCAAGGAAAAGTTTATCTAGATCTCTGAGAGCGCTCAGACAAAGTCAATGTTACAACACATTATTTAGGCACTTTGTCATATCTAACCTATGATGCTACGTTGGACCCGGATTGGTCAGCAAGGGTGGTGTATTAGGTGTGGGCATCATCTCTTCCTCCTGGTTGGTTGCTTGGTTGGCGAGAGGATGGACGTCAGATATCTGTGCTCTGAATGGGTGGAGTACAGGTCGCCGTGAAGCAGGGTGGTCACTATCTAAGCTAATGAATACATTCTAAATAATGCATGCACTAAATAATGGTTGATCAAAAGACTCTCAGTAGTTTATCATGTCACTATACAAATCACACAGGTGTCGATATCATCTATACCATTTGGTTTATACAGGTCACAGGTTTAAGGGTCTTGACCACTATAATACTCTCATTGAACTGTGGGGTTAGTCTCACAAGAATCCCAGGTATGTGGCATTTGTTAGTATTAGGCACGATATACTGCAGCAGGGGTCTAAAAATAGTTGGGGGTCTGTTGGGTGGGTCTCATAGCATTGTAAGCAGTCTGGCACATGAAAGGAATATCTTGCAGGGTCACAGGGTCAGGATGCCAGTAAGTTTCCATTGGCGAGGGTGCGGGGGAAAGGACACGTTTGTGGAGATGAACGAGCTATGTGCTTAGTTCATGCTGGTTCACATGCAGGATAGTGATTTCAGAGGAAGACTCATGTGATACATTTATTAGTTGTTGCAAATACCTCTGGCTTCAGCGTGAGAATGGAGCCGCTGAGTTTTCCAGTCAGAGTGGGAACGAGGATGGGGGCCGTGTGCTCTGAGCCTGGCTGCTGCGGGGAAAGGGAGAGAAGCATTTCGTACTATCGCAGTGAGGCCTGGTCACCAAGATGGAATCGAAAGGGGGTACAAAAATGGATGCCCTGTGTCCTGCTCAGTGGTCCCATCTACGCGAATGTAACCCAAAGTTAACATTGCATAAGGGCAATTGGCGAACCCACTACTGGAGGCACTTGATCTGAGTCTTGTACTGAGAAGTGAAGGATGCGAGGGGCCTGCTGGCCCCTCACTCCCACACATTCCCCCCTTTCGTTACATCTAAAGTAACAAATATTTTATTCTTTTCATTCTCCCTTCGGTAGTACTCAGCCTCTGCGACTGCTTCATCCCACGCGGGGGTGCCTTTTATTGGCATCCACGCCCTGCACACACTTCTTAGGCTCTTTCCTTTTCTGGCATATTCGTCTGGTGTACACATTAAGTAGATCCCACCATCTCCATCTAAGTCCACCCATACCTCTCTGTACCATTGCAGCTCCGTTGGTTCCTTTATTGTTGTATGATGCAAATTATCAACCCTGTCCCCATATTGCCTGTAAATGGCTGTCATCCTGTATTGTGGTGTGGTGTATTCCCCTGTTTGTATTAGTGCATCTATCATGGTAGCTACCGTTGTCGGTCGGCCCATTGTTACCATCATCATAGCTGAGGTAGGCATGCTTTTTTCACAACACCGGAGTCCCAGTTGGCACACACAGAAGAATAGGAGCACAAAGACGATGATGGGGATGAGTATTTTCATTGCCACATTTACCCATGATGGTATCCAGCTGAACAGATTGTCGAACCATGTGCTTTCCTCTGCCATCATCATAGCTGAGGTAGGCATACTTTTTTCACAACACCGGAGTCCCAGTTGGCACACACAGAAGAATAGGAGCACAAAGACGATGATGGGGATGAGTATTTTCATTGCCACATTTACCATGTGCTTTCCTCTACCATCATCATAGCTGAGGTAGGCATGCTTTTTTCACAACACCGGAGTCCCAGTTGGCACACACAGAAGAATAGGAGCACAAAGACGATGATGGGGATGAGTATTTTCATTGCCACATTGTCGAACCATGTGCTTTCCTCTGCGCCTCCTTCTGTTCTCATCCTCTCTCCTAGATTGTGTACTGCTGTTATCACATGTGAGAGTGTCCCGTTATCAGCATCTTCAGTTGGCACGAAGGTGCAACACGCCCCCCCAATTTTTCAGCAAACACCACCATCCATCGCCGTGAGGAGATCTAGGACATATCTGTCTTGCATTGTCCTTAGGCGCAGTGCGCAGAGCTCAATTTTATAACGTTGAACCCTTCTTCAGTGTCGTTAGCCAGTTGGATGAGCAACCATTTGGCGTTTGTTCGTGCTTGCAGTCCCGGGACAAGGAGTGATGCGAAAAATGTCTCTGCAAATGAAAAGAGCTTGTACTTTTGTGGGATCTCAGCACGGAGTTTCGATGATTCGGATGAGATGTAATTGGAGGATCTTTTACTTCGTGTTAGTTTTTTCTTCAGTTCATATTCTGACAATAGTTTGTAAGCTGCAACTTCTGTTATCATTTGTTGGGGCGCTGTCGATTGTTCAGCCGATTGCCCTGCTGCCGATATGCCAGCTGATTCTCCCGTCGTTCCTTGGATATCGCTTTCAGGTATTACCATCAGTGCTGTATGGACGGTGGCTAAGGCACATGTACTTTTCCATGCTGTTGAGAGGTGTAGATAGGCTTGCTTGCCACAAATCCATTACATGTCCATTAGTGCAGCGGTGCCTTTCTTCATGTCAGGTATGATTACCGTCTTGTTGCATTTCTTTGTTTCCCCCATGTTCACTCTTCCTTCCCCATGGAAACACAGTTCATGTGGTACTTCTTTCTGTATTTTGATAGGTTTTTCCAACGCTGTGACCCTCGTTAGCTTTGTGACATGTTGCGACCAGATGGGGCCACATACTTCCTTTATCCATTGGAAATTGTCATTGGATAGCCCTCGGAGTGCTTCTGCTTTGCATTCAATAGTTTCCTCGTGCCATCTATTTTCTGCATATCTCGTCCCTTTGATGACAAGAAATGGTTCCTTAAGGCAAATTACTCCTTGGCGTCTGCTTGTGCATGTTCTCTCATTTTCCAGTTTTTCCATTGTGACGGTGTGCACCTGGAAGGTGCTTTTTATCCTGCACAAAACCAAATGAATCAAACACTGGGCCTCCGACAAGGGCACTTCCTGTGGCACTAACATTTTTGATGTCCCTGATGCATGTGGTATGAGCGAACAAACGTAACAGCTCTCATTCGTCGCCTGCTTTGCCGTGGCACTCATGTCCGAATACCACTTATTTGATTGATCTGGGTGGCGGGGGTCTTCTATCTCATCCAACCCCAGGTCATGATAAATGTCATGTCTTTTCCCTTCTGCCCCCCTCTTCTTCCTCCTTCTCCCTCCCTCCTTGTGGCTCTTCACTCTTTGGTAGTTTATTGGGAACATGCCCGCCCAAGCTGTGTCATTACCGTTAAATATGTCATCATGTGTGTATTCATTAGTGGCAGAAGCGTAATATGAGGTAGGCTCTACTGTTATTTGTGCATGCAAGCTTGTGTTATCTACGTTGCTTGGCCAATAGTAGTCGCCATCATATATATTCAATTCATAATCATTACTTATATTTATACTGGGATTTAACAAGGACACACTTGTTGGATCGGCGGCAGAGTGTTCTGAAGGTTTCATTGCATTTGTATAATTAGCATTAATGTCATATGTTTCTTTCCACATCATCTTTACCCCAGTCCATATGAAGTGCGACCCTTCTCGTATCATGTTGGCCCCGCTCCCCCCCTTGTGCATGTCATTAACCAAAGATTGAAGGGTGTAGTACCAGGCCATAAAAAACAACATTACTGACAACAAAACAGCAGCACATTTCAAAACACATTCAACATTGCTGAACCTATTAGCCCTAATGTGTCCCTATCGCAATCTAACATAATGGTGTTTTCGGTGATTGCGCTGCGTTAGTCCATTTGCCACCTGGAGGGGCGATACAAAGTTGTTAAGTCACCAGAATAAATACAGTTGTATATCTACATATTTACTTTTTGATTATTTACTCATTTCTTCTATTCACTTTGTTCATTGTAATCTTAATGATGTTCTTTGCTTTAAGCATTTCATGTCACTATTGAGAGAAAGATAGTGGTGAAAAGAAAGTGGAAGGAGAAAAATGACATGGACATAGTTCATTTTAACCAGAGGGCGTGTCGTCACTTTCGCCCTTTACATGTTCTATTTACTTAAATCACATTATCATTGTGTCTGAACCTCATCCTCAGTGCCACTTGCACATTCCTGTTCAGTCTAAGCGAGTGCACTATCGCGTGCCCTTCTCACGTCTGAGAGGTGCTCCCAATATTTCAGTCCCTTAACTTTAACTGCGGTGGGCGTACTATAAATGACCTCGTACGGGCCATGGAACCTCAGTGAATTCCACCTCCTCACAAAGCTTCTAATGTAGATTTGTGATCCTGGCATCAGTGGCCCATTTGGGCTGTCTGCAGCTGGCATGGTAGTATCAGTCGCTGCATTCTCAGTAAATGGTGGTGCAATTTGTCACGCTATGCTGCTTACTACGTGCGTCAGGTATTCCTTAAATTCCTCCCCCAGCACTGTGGCAGCTCTGTGCGCGCCTGATGCTCTCCTAATCGGGGAGAGCGGTGTGTGTATTTGCCTCCCAGTCACAATCTCATGGGGGTTCAGATGGTGGTCCTTGCATGGTTGCGTTCTGAGTTGAAACAGTGCTAGGGGTAAGCAATACACCCAATTCTTTTTCAACGTATTACACAATTTTGATAGTTTACTCTTTAGTAATCTGTTGATCTTTTCCACCACCCCATTCGCCATCGGATGATAAATGGAACACAGTTTGTGTTTCACCCCCAAGAGTGACGTCACTTCCTTGAAAAGGTCATTCACAAAGTGTGTGCTGTTGTCTGATCTTATCACATCACATATTTCCCAAAGAGAAAAGGCCTCTCGCACCAGGAACTTCGCCACACACCTCGCATCTGGGTGCGGACAGGGACCCGCTTCCACCCACCTTGAAAAGGGGCATACCACCACAATCAAGTATCTTGCTCCATTACATCACTCTCCCGTGTCAGCGTAATCTATGTGTAGTTCTCTAAATGGTCCTACTGGTCGTGGCAGGGTGCCACGCAGTGTTCTCAACGTCATTCCTGAATTGTATGTTTGGCATGTTGTGCATTCTACTACACATTTTGACAAATGTTCCTGTAAATTGGCGACAAACCAATTTTCCTGGATGTCTGCGGCAATATGTTGTTTTGCTACGTGGGCTGGGAAGTGCAGCTGTTGGAATGCTACCTCTAGCAATTCTACTGGCATCACTACCTTTCCTGTTGTCTCCTGTCTCCAAATTAGGTCTGTGGATGATAGTTTGCACCCCCGTTTGCTCCACAACTCTTGCTCCTCCTGTGGTGCTCTCCTTTGTAGTTCTATTACCTGCGCTATTGGTGTGTTACTGTACGCCTCTTCCAATGGCTCTGTAATGGCTGATGTTACAATGCACTCGACTGTTGGTGTTGCATTGAAATACGAGGCCTCCTTCCCTGCTGCATCGGTTTGCGCGTTTCCCAATGAGACTGCATCTGTTTTGTTGGTATGGGCTTGGCATTTCACCACTGCCACTACCGATGGTTCTGCTAATGCATCTATCAGTTCAGTCAATAGTGCGGCGTGCTGTACTGGTGAGCCATCCGCTCTTCTGAACCCCCTCCTACACCAGCGGGATAGGCCTGAATGGACTGTGGTTGTTGCGTATGCTGAGTCTGAGTATATTGTTACTGTGCATCCTTCGGCTATATGCAGTGCCTCAATCAATACAGTTAGTTCTGCAGCTTGTGCGGAGTAATGGGACGGGAGGCACTTCTGGACAATTTTTTCATAGCCATCTTCCTCCATGCGTACTACGGCCATTCCTACATGCTTCTCCCCTGTTTCAGGGTTTATGGATGCTGACCCATCTATGAAATATATCTCTCCTTCTTTCAGGGCATTTTCGCTCGCTTTGGGAATGTCATCGCCCTCCCCTTCATAGGTGGCGCAGTCGTGTTCTTGCATGTCCTCTGTGGTGCATGGTTCTGTAATAAATGTTGCTAGATTTACTGTTTTGCACCTGACAACGTGTACGTTGGGGCTCGAAATTATTATCTCATGTGCTGTTGCTCTCTGTGTTGTTAATGTTGATTTAGCATATAGCATTACTGAACATCCCATCACGATTGTGGCGCTTTTATCAATGGCGAAAGCTGCTGCAGCGAGGGACTGTTCGCACGCGAAGTGTCCTTGCATCACTGCATCTAATGTTCTGCTGTAATAGGCCAAAGGTTTGTGTCCTAATGATGTTTTCTGTGTGAGCACTGCTGTCATCAGTGTTCCATTGCAGTGTGAAAATAAGAAGAATTCCCTCTCATAATCTGGGTTCACGTGTACTGGTGCATCTGCAATTAGGTCTTTTAATCTAAAGTACTGTGCCATCATGTCATGTGTCCATTTTATTGGGGCCCTACTCTTCTGTGCTTCTTTCAGTGCTTGTAGCAATGGGCGTGTGTATGCTGCGTAATCAAGGATCCATGCTCGGCAATAATGACATATACCAAGGAATTTTTGCACTTCTTTAACTGTTTTAGGGATGATCATGTTGTGTATAGCAGCTGCCCTGTCTGGGAGTATCCGTTTCCCATCTTTTGATATTAGCTGTCCATGGTATACAACGTCAGCAAGGCAGTATTGCAATTTTCCTTTGTTCACTTTATACCCCTTGGCAGCCAACACGTTTAATAGTGTTATTGAGTCTTCTCTGCACTTTTCTTCTGTGGGGCTGCAGACGAGTAAATCGTCTACGTATTGTATAATGGTGCTCTCTACATCTATGTTTCCAATATCTTCACGCAATACTCTGTTTACAATGCTGGGGCTTTCACAATATCCCTGTAGGAGTCTGCAATGTTCATACCTGTTGTTTCCTAATGTGAATGCTGTCAGGTACTGCGAGCCTGGGTCGAGTGGTATGGAGAAGAAAGCATTCTTCAAATCCACCACAGTAAAACATGTAGATTCTTTGGGTATGCTGCACAGTATTGATGCCGGGTTAGGCACTAATGGGAACACTTTTTGGATGACGTCATTGAGTGGGCAGAGATCTTGGATCATCCTCCACGCCCCTCCCTTTGCTTTTTTTATCGGGAAGATAGCCGTGTTACAGGGGGAGTTTGATGGCACTATAATACCTTGTTTTAGGAGTGCATGTATTGTTTCCCTAATCCCTTCTTCTGCTTCTCTGGATATGGGGTATTGTTTCACTCATGGTGATATGGCACCTGGTTTCAGTTGTATCTTTATTGGTGTCACCTCATGGAGTAATCCTACATCGTGGGGGCCTGTAATCAAAATTTCAGGCTCCACCTTGGCCATGTCTTCCTCAAATATTGTCGGCGGGGCATTAATGCTAACCATAAGTGGGTTGTGTACCTCTCTGTACTGAATCATGATGTCACATGGTATGCTTATTTCCATTATTGTCTCTCTGTCATCTTCATTATCAGTGAATAATTCCTCATCAGTTATTTCTCTTAGCATTATATTGGGGTCTATGCATAACACAGTTCTCCACTGCTTGATACCTGAACTGCCTCGATGTCTATGCACATGATCGTGCCTGGCACAACATCTGCATGTGCAATTGGGCGAAATATAAAATCTGATGGTGTTCTCCATTCCTTTCTCGTTATCTCTGGTACCACTCGGGCTAATACTTTGATGCCATAAATAAACATGTCTATGTCAATGGGTATTCCTCGCACCACAACTTCATTCATCACTGTGCTAATCATCAACATTGCTCGTACTGGGCATACTCCTGGTGGAGCACACTATTCCCCGCTCACTAAACAAAATGGTCATGTTCAATTTACTTAGCAAATCTCTGCCCAGTAAATTGATTGGCGCGTCTTCGTGGTACAGTAAGTGTGCGCGCACGTTTTTTCCCCCTACCGTTATATCAAGATCTTTAGTGTAAGGAACTTTTAAAATAGCCCCAGAGAACCCCTGTGTTTCCAAATTCCTGCCTGAGAGCGGAAACCGCCCTCCCATAAGACATGATTTTTCTGCTCCCGAGTCTACCGTGAAGATAAACTGCTTGTTTCCTATCTCTGCCCCCAAAAGTGGTTCCTCTTCTGCATGTAGGGTGGTAGATAGGACTGGACACACAAGTGTTCCCTGTGGGCTGTCCTAGTCTGCATACCTTTCTTGCCCTGGTACTGAAAAGACATTGTCTCCGACCACTGTCACGCCACGGAATGGCACAGGTGCGCCATTTACAGCCGTTGCGAAACAGTTACTATTTGCATTGCCTACAGAGTTTTGTCACGCCATGGGGTGCTGTGCGCTGTGATGCGGTTCTGGGAGTGGCTGTCTCTGCTGCATTTGGGGTTCGTTATAGCACTTGTCTTGTTGTCTTCCCCCTCCCATTGGTAACCCATAGGGGCTACCTGGGTGTGGGCATCCCCATCCTTGTTCATTTTCCATGGGCTGCGGCCCTTGGAAATACCCTGAAGGCTGTATTCTGCAATCCCTCGAATAATGTCCCCATCTCCCACAGTTCCAACAAGACCCTTGCGGTCCTCCTCTCATCCCCTGCCCACCAAATCCTCTATTCCCCATACCCCTAAATCCTCCTCTCTGGCCATGGTACCCACCTCTTCTTCTTGCCGGTCTTTCTTGCCACTGTGGTCCACTGTATGAATCCTCTCCGTTCCACGGTCCTTGTTCTCCTGCCGTCCGCAATGCTGCTATTGTCACTGGCCTACTTCCCGCTCCTTCACCCCCCTCGTTTTCTCTATCTGTGGCTACGCTGGCGTTTTACGGTGGCGACCTTCACCAATTTGTTCTGCATCAGTTTCGCTTCGTCTGCCAACCTTTCTGTGCTATTTCCTTTTCCCTCTCTTTGATCCCCCTGCAGTGGTGTACAATTATACTCTGAATCTTAGGCCAACCCTTGGCTTCTATCCCAGCTATTTTATCCAAGGCCTTCTGTACCTCCTTCGGGAGCCCCTTTTTGCTGATAAAATAGAACAAGCTGGTGGACTAATTCCACGCCGTGCCAGTTTCGCTTCTCCACAAATCTTGCACCCGTAGTATGAATTGCGTAGGATCCTCGTTTTCTTCCATTGTACACTGCATTACGAAATGTAAATCTGGAATATGTGGAAACGTACGCTGCGATGCGTCCCATACTTGCGCTCGAACGTTGTTGAACGGTGATCCATCGTGGCGTTCACAACTCATCGTCACTCCTGGGAATCCTGCCTTTTCCCATACTGCGTCTGCCTGATCGCTGACTGCCGATACTAACAAACTTTTTACGTTGCCTATGGCTAATGGCACCCCTGCCGTGTGTTTCTCGAACACGTGTATCCATTTCACAGCTCCTCCCGATAGTGGGGTGAGAACTTTCAACAAGTTATTTTTATCCATTTGGGCCCATGGAATGTAGTGCGGCCTACCTGCCCCCTTGTGTATCAACGGCATCTGTAACTTATGTTTCTTTCCTGTTTTACTTACCATCCCTTTCTTTACCTTAGTTACCAACATATTCCCTGTTTGCTGTCTTAATCTACCCTGCCATCGTGGGGGTGATCGTGGATCCATGTCATCGAAATGATGCAGCAGTGGGGACCCTACGCCCGCCACTCCTTCTTCATATTCGTCAAGATAATTCCACACCTCTTCTATCTCTGTTTCTTGTTCGTAATTCTCCTCCTATCCTTCCCCTTGCTGACTTTCTGGGGTGGATGGACGTATAATCCTCACTGGTTCGTCATTTAGATGAAACAGGAACTCTCCTGATTGCCATTCTTTTTCTCACCCTTTTGGTATGTGTGTCCCCTGTGATGATATTGATCGCGCAGGCTCTGACATTGCTTGCGCCATCTCCCCTGCTGTGTTTATTGAAGGTGTGAGATCTGCCGTAGAAAATGGTGGTATCTCCCTTTCCCCCGGCAGCATTTGTCCTCTGTCGCACAATGCTCTCAGCTGTGTTATTTCCATCTGTGCATGTGCTAGCTGGCGGTCTAACTCTCCGGTTAAGTGTGCTAAATTCACTGGGGGTGCACTTGTCGGGCCATACAAACCTCCTTTATCATAGGGTGGTGGTGCTGTAGCTACCGCTCCGTTTGACGGTGTGGGGGTGAGACATGCCGGTACGTATTCAGGCTCACTGTACCCTACTGCTGGTCTTCACATTAAGGGATATATTTTAGTTGTGTCACCTTCAGCTGTAGTGGTTGTGCACTCGCCCTTTGGTGTTCCGCTTGCCTCTTCCTGCGTTTTTGGGTTTTCACTTGTTCTTTCTTTACCTACCTCTGCTGTGGGTGTAACTTCCTCGAACATTCGCCACAAGTCCAGTACTTCTCTTCTATTTTGAAACTGTTTCCCCTTATATCTTGCGAGCAAGTGCATAGACACTAAATCTAACACTCTCTTATCAAATTACCCTCCTTCTGGCCAAATTGGCGTTACACTGTCTCCTTTTATCTCTGTCAACCATTGATCATGGTACTTTTGTATCTTTTCACTGTATAGTGGGAGGTGTTGACAAATATGGGCTAGTGGTGTTATTCCCCCCTTGATGATGGTTCTCCTTGTGCCTGTGTGTACGGGTCTTTCAATTACTGATAGTTTCTTCATGCACATATATCTATCAACAGATATCAGTATGCAATCATCAACAAAGTAATTGAAATACCTTGATATTCTTGAAAACAAATAGACGGAACATGAAAAACATATAACACATATCATGTACATGCACTACCTGCGCGCTTTTATTTCCCCTTTGTTCCCGTTAGCACTTCGTCCCCATTTCACCTATTCTCCTCATTCACTCCCCACCTCTTCACCTTCTTACTCGGTCCCAAGAATTCTCACTTACACGGAAAAAGAATATTCTAAATAACTACTCCGAGTCTACTCAATATACGAGACTCCTACTTTTTTCTCTTTATCTTCACTTATTTATTCTGCACTGGACGAGACAATGCTACGCGGTGCCGCCTTCTACCCTGTTCGGGCTAGGATACCTCTCCTCTTCTTCTCTTCACTTCTCACAAAACCTAATGGCCATATAAAGGACAGATCAGAAAAGCTTCATCATCACTCACACAGGCCCTACTCTTCCCTATAATCAGTTACCACCTGTTCCCCTGTTCCCTCCTACTTTCCCCTTACCTTTCCTTGGTAACCTTCGCAACTGGCACTCACGTGTTCAGTCAGGTGATCCAAGGGTCACCATTCGCGGTCTGACCCCAGTTGGGTCCGCACCCCAACCAAGCCGTGGCCCGCCTTGGCGAGCAGCTTTTCAGTCGGGTATTCGTCAAACAGGAACCCTTGACCCTTTCTTGTAGTGCACACAGACTGTTCGGCCATGGAGGCAATGGTTTTGCTGGGGGGCATCCCGGATCTCACCGCACAGTGCGGGCCTCGAGGCACCACTCCAAATCACGTCGCAGGGGGTCAGCAAATGTTTGTGCCCTCCCTGTCTCACACGTGCAAGAGAATAAAACAGATACTCCAGGGAATAAGGCAAAAGAGAGCAGGCTGCGAGAGTTCAAGGAAAAGTTTATCTAGATCTCTGAGAGCGCTCAGACAAAGTCAATGTTACAACACATTATATAGGCACATTGTCATATCTAACTTATGATGCTACATTGGACCCGGATTGGTCAGCCAGGGTGGTGTCTTAGGTGTGGGCATCATCTCTTCCTCCTGGTTGGTTGCTTGGTTGGCGGGAGGATGGACGTCAGATATCTGTGCTCCGAATGGGTTAAGGTCAGGTCGCCGTGAAGCAGGGTGGTCACTATCTAAGCTAATGAATACATTCTAATTAATGCATGCACTAAATAATGATTGATCAAAAGACCCTCAGTACTTTATCATGTCACTATACAAATCACACAGGTGTCTATATCATCTATAACATTTGGGTTATACAGGTCACAGGTTTAAGGGTCTTGACCACTATAATACTCTCATTGAACTGTGGGGTTAGTCTCACAAGAATCTCAGGTATCTGGCATTTGTTAGTATTAGGCACGATATACTGCAGCAGGGGTCTAATGTTAGTTGGGGTTCTGTTGGGTGGGCCTCATAGCATGGTCAGCGGTCTGGCACATGAAAGGAATAACTTGCAGGAACACAGGGTCAGGATGGCAGTACATTTCCATGGGTGAGGGCTCAGGGGCAAGGACACATTTGTGGAGATGAACGAGCTATGTGCTTAGTTCATGCTGGTTCACATGCAGGACAGTGATATCAGAGGAAGACTGATGTGATACATTTATTAGTTGTTGCAAATACCTCCGGCTTCAGCGTGAGAATGGAGCCGCTGAGTTTTCCAGTCAGAGTGGGAACAAGGAGGGGGGGGCGTGTGCTCTGAGCCTGGCTGCTGCAGGGAAAGGGAGAGAAGCATTTCGTACTATCGCAGTGAGGCCTGGTCACCAAGATGGAATCGAAAGGGGGTACAAAAATGGATGCCCTGTGTCCTGCTCAGTGGTCCCATCTATGCGAATGTAACCCAAAGTTAACATTGCATAAGGGCAAGGGGCGAACCCACTACTGGAGGCACTTGGTCTCTCACTCCCACACAATAGCTTTAGGTAAATAACTGTTTTTTCAGTTTGCGAAAGTTGACTCTTGGGATTTTATTGGTCAGGGATGTGATGTCTTCATTGATCTCTGTTCCTGAAAAGGTAAACCGAGCAGAATGTTATGGGTGCAACTGTGCTGGTGAGCAGGAGACAGTTTTTTCAGGTTGCGACAGTCTATAGAGTGTGCTCCTACATCGGATCACATTTGCTGTGCTTGATCAAAGAGAAAGTAAAACCAGCTCTGTGTGAGCCTGTGTATTACTGTTCGGGATAGAGCAGGAGCTCTCCGTACTTGCTTTGAACCGGGTGCACGCGTGTAATAGCGGTGCTAGTTAAAGTTATTAGCTATGGGCTGTAATCCTAGAGCAGTGGCGCTGCTGAGCCATGGCTACTGTGTGTTGCACGTCAGGAGCTGTAAGCCTAAGTGTAAACGTGGCCATACCATGCAAACTAAAAATGGTCGTCATGGAAATGACGCTGTGGTTGCAATCACTATTGGTGCACGTGACACAGAAGCAAAATGTGTATCGAGGCTACGCCACTCTGGTGATAGCGGTTGTCCCGGTAACGAATAATGCCTCTTCGTGTAGAAGTATCTACGTGGTTGGGACCGCTCATACTACATAATGCGGTATATAGCTGTTGATTTCACTAAAACAGAGTACTCCGCTAGGTGTCTCTTTCATGTTTATTATTTATAAACGTGAAGTCAAATGTAGTAGGATTTGCTCTGAGGATAATATCGGCATTGTAATGTGAAGTCGGAATTCTGCGTTCCCTGGGGAGGGGTTATATTTTTTATGCTCCGTTATCGTGGAGCCTGGAGGTCTGAAGGCACATGTGGTTCGAGTTGCACAGGGGGATGATATCCATGTGGTGGTATGAAGTCGGAAAACTTTGCATCCGTTGGAAGGGTTCTCCGTTGTTGTGGAGCGTGAGGGCGACTGTCTAGATCCATTTCTTAGGTGTGTCCCTGGTGTGAAAGTTTTACTGAGTTGCCAGCTCAGAAAGATCCTTCTAAAACATTGGGTCTGATGCAAGTCACTGGTACTAATGCTCAGTGTTTCACAGGCTGGAAAATTGTATTTAACCCTTGGTGATAAGTATCCAGATGGTGAACCCTCTGTACTCCTTATGTAACAAACTATGTTGAAGGTCGGCCCGCCTTTTACTTTCTCCAGTACCCACCAGATGAAATCATTTGGGGAGTGTCTGGCCTCTAGGAAATGTGTTACTAGAGGTGCTGTCAGGGTCTTACACCGAATTTTGGATATGTGTTCTGAAATTCTTAAGTTAATTGCTCTTGTGGTCTGTCCTACGTATCTCAGACCGCATGGGCACTCAATGCAATAAATGACGTTGGGACTTTTACAGTTAGTAAAGTCTTTGAGGGTCCATTTCCGTTGTTTAATTGTAAAGGTTATCATTTTTCTGGTAAATTGGCATCCCACGCAGTTACCGCATGGGTGGTGCCCTTGTATGGGGCATAGAGTTCTTTCCTCGAATATAGTAATTGTTTGCGTGGTGTCTCTCAGATAAGTTTTGGTTTTCATACTTAGTGGTTGTAAAAAAAGGATCAACAAATGTACTCAATGGTTCCAAGACTGACCCACATCCTGGTACGAAGGGTCTTCCCGGTGGGTTGTTTGGTCGTTATGGATCTTAGGTAAGGCGTAGAAACAAGGAGTTCTGCCTCCAGGTGTGGTGAGGAATTCTGCTTCTTTTGGAGATAGCCAATCTCTCTCAAGAGCATAGCTCACCACTTCAGAAATTTCTTGGCTCAAGCCTTTTGTTGGATCTTTTGCATAGGATGGAGTAACACTCCCTGTCATTCAGGATGGTTAATAGAATGTCTTTATATTGGGTAATAGTCATAATGACTATTCGTCCTCCCTTATCCGTCGGTTTTATGCCCTTGTTATTTTGCAATAATGTGAGAGCTTGTTTCTCTTTGAGTGTTAAGTTATGGTAAACACCTGTTTTTTTCTTTATTATATTTTGGAGTTTGGCTAAGTCCTGTAGGATACATTTTTCAAACGTAAGAAGTTCATTGGGAAATTGATTGTCAGCAGCAGTGTTCGTGCATGAAAAATGGAATTCTATTAAACTCGAATTGCAAAGCTATTAAAAGTATTAAGAAGTATTTAATTATGCACATTTAATCCGGTATATATTTCATTAATTTATATCTTGAAAGATAACATGGATGTCTGTGGTTGCTTGGTGTCTGTAAACCTCGACATAGGTGGCCAAAGCGTCCAAATTGTCTTTTCAAATGTCCTCTCTGTCAACTTTTTTTTGCAATAAGTGCCTGTTATAGGATGCCATTCAATGTACCTCTGTGTTTTGCCCCGTCACGCTTTCGCCCGCTCTTGTGGGTATTTGACTGATTAGGGCAGGGGAGCGTCAGATGGATATCAGCATGTAAGGAACAGCAGGGTCTGAGCTGGTGGGCTCAGGCCTGGTGGGGTGTAGGTTGTTAGTGCATAGGAAGTTCAGTGGAGAGGAATGGGCACTTAGATTTATGACTCGTCAGTGTATCGCGTTATCTGCAGAGCAAATTCCTCCAGGAGAACAGGGCATGCGCAGAGGACATGGGGTGGGCTGGCTGAGCTAGGCGCTGGGGATGGGAGAGTTGCATTTGTACAAAGAGAGATGGATTTTCGGGCATAGTATAAAGATGTCATTGGGCCTATTTGAGAATGGCTTCCACGTTATCTGTTTTACTTACCCAACTGTGACTGTTTTCACCAAAAAATGAAATCACTAGCACTATTGATGATTACAAAGGTATTCACGATAGCGCAGCATCGGTGGATACCCGCAAACAATTTGTTTATTTTTTTAACATATTTCAAATGCCACGTTGGTTGGCCCGCGGGCTAATCGCTCCCATGGATTGAAGGTCACTTTGTTTGATGTAGCTTGTGGGGAGTTCACACCGACTCGTCTTGGACACTATGTTTTTGATTTGTGGCTTTCCTTCACAAAAACAAAGGTTACCAGGCATACCCGCTCAAAGCAAGGTTCAATTGTTGTTTGACCTTGGAAGAAAGGGAGGATTCGCTGTGGATTGAAGGACAGAAGTTGTGGAACACCTGAAAAAATGATAATGTTCATTATTTTAAAACTTGACATTGGAACATTTATTTTCATTCTATGAAAACCGTTGTTCTGAACAGACACTCTGCATTACGCCGAGAGAATGGAAATAGGAAATATCCTGTAAGTTTGACTGAAGACGGGTTTATATATAGACAAACGATTAAAAGTTTCATTTTCTGACTGATATTGCTTACTTACATTGTTATGGGTTGTTGGTTGGGGCATATTGTGATGACACGCAAACACAACCTCTATGCAGGCTAGTGATATCTATTGCACTTCATCCCAAGGCATATCAGTGTGAGCTATCAACGTTGTATTATTGGGTAGCAAGCGCCCCTCTCTAGAAAGAACATGGCATGATAACCTGTTATGTGTTTTTTTGACACTTTGAGTGTCCGCAGCCATCACTTTTAGCTCAATGTACCCTTCGCAGATGGGAAATATCGATTTGTTTATTTGTCTTTATCACGGGCACATGAGCAGTCCAGTACCGAAACGCTATGCAATTCTTTTCTCAACTAGAGTACCTACAGCAACCGCATACACATGTTTCAGCCTTGTTGTGCCTCATCAGTGAGGTGGAGCTGTGCCTCTCTGAGCACATTGAGCATGGAGTCCACGTCTGGGTTCCCCCAGGTTCCACCAACGCAAGTTTGTTGCTAATAATCCGTTATAATGCTGTCTGTGGGCCTCATTACGAGAATGGAGGTAGCCATGGATCTATTAGCTCCATGGCTGCCTCCGTTCCGGGCTCCATTACCGAGTTGCTGCAATGGTCACTTACCGGGTTAATCCGACATAGGAGGACCCGGTAATTCCTCCTTGCAGGAACCCATCCCCATTCCCATTTGAGCCCTAATAGGGCTCAATGGGAATGGGGAGGGAGGTAATAACGGGCAGATTACATCTGGCCCGTTATTGCCTCCCTATTCCCCTCGCGGGACCCTGAAAGCACACCTGGTTTTAACAGGTGTGCGATCCGGGTCCCGTGATGGGAAGCTCGTAGACATCACTCCCAGAATGAAGGGGGCCGGTCCCTTACTGGCCCCCATCATTAAGGGAGCGCCAGCCTTATAATGAGGCCCTATGTTTTATTCAAATTTTTCCATAAGTTTCACATCCCATTGGGAGCTAAACATACTCCACAGCACTAATCTGTCAAACACATCGTAGACTCCAACTTTTCCCTGATGTTTTGTGTATGTTTCCATTGTTTGTGGTTTGTGTTGGTTATTAGGTTTCACCCGGTGCAGAATGAAAGGGTAAATGGATAAGTTTAAATAAAGCACAGCTACTGAAATACATTTTTATTCTGTTTTCTGCACAGCTACATTCTTCCTTTCTGCGACTGTCATAATTTCCTGATGCCGAGTGACGATTTCTTCAACCAGCAATGGCAGATACGCCTAAATGGATGGATGTCGATTACGCTGATGTAGGATGATCGCCCGAGACCGATATGCCGGTTGACGGTACCAGTTACAAGGAGCAACCTGTCATTGTTTACGGTGGTCTAGCAAGAAGCTGATGCCAAAGCCTTGTGAATCAAAGTGCGTTGAATGCACATATTCTCCCAAAAGGAGCACTGTGCGCCTCATGAAGTGTTGAGGTTGTAACCAAAGGACATTCAAAAATTGGTGTTAAATGGAAATCTGCGGATGTTCTCGGAGCGTTTTTAGTGAAATAAAAGAACATTATAAATTGCAGAGGGTTCATTTTTCTTTAAAAATAGTGTTTTCTATTCCCATTTGGGACACTGTGAGAGGATGTGATTGTTGAATTTCGGGGTTCTGCATCAAATGACGTTACAGACGTAGGTGATGACTGTGTGCGTTTGGCTGCGCTGCTCACTAGCATCAAAAAAATAGGTGGAAAATATTGCTAGGAATAGTGATGTCAGCTTCAGGGGCGAGTGATATGATTTAGTGCCGCAGGGGCACTTGAGCTTAGGACGATCGATCCACGGATAAGATTACAACAAGATGGCCGCGCCCCGCTCATTGATTTCACATGTGTATAAGTGCAGAAAACTAAGGTAAGGTGCATTGTAAATGTTTTTACGATCGATCATAGTTTGCTTACATCCACATGCCCGAATGCTCGGGACAACAACATTTTGGAGCGCACTGTTCCTTTAGTAGCCATTTTAAACTACAACCCCGTCTTTGCTCCTCATACCCAGATTTCTTGGGCTGCCATGTGGCCCACGTGCTCCTTTTAGCCAATAATCACTATATTGACCTGAAACTCTTTCCTGTATCCATTATTCATATGTCTAAGTAGTAAGAATTTCTTAAGTGTTTGTGGGTGTGTGAGGGTTTGCATATGCATTGTGGCATCTACGTATGCGAACATAGTTGTGTGTGTGAATGAGAATGGGCCTAGTCAGGGTTCACATATGCATTTTGGCATGTGTGCCTGCAAGCATAGTTGTGTGTGTGTGTGTGTGTGAGAATGGGCCTAACAACAAATGTGTGCAGGTGTACAGGAGGGAGTCATGCCTGCGTGTAAGTGGGTCTAAGCACGAAAGAATGCTTGAAGGTCTGCGAAAGGGATATGTGTGTGCATGAGTGATAGGGTTGAAATCAATATGTGCAGGTCTGTGATGGATGTCATGGCTGGGGTCTTCTCCAGAAATCTTATATCATTTGTGTGCCCCTGTTTTAGGGAAGGGCAGTGTCTCACTGAAGTTTTGCATGCTTTTCAGAGATTTTGGTGATTTCTGGAGAAGACTGTGGTTCTAATTAAGTTGAATCAATACTAAGCCCTTTCTTGATGAGGACAGAATGTGGTCGAAACACTTGTTGCCATAGGTGCAATTGAATGAATAATCAATCTTTAATTTGATATACAAATACCAGAATCAAGATGAATACTTGAAATTAAGGTGGACAGGTGCCATACAGGGTTGACACAGTGTATAATGTTTTAAAATTATGGCATGGGGATACATTAAGACATCCCTTTGAGCGACAGTCCAAGTTTATAACTTACTAAGTGGTAAGCACAGAATGACAAAACAACCCCACTCAGCATACTAAAATCTAAATGTCTCAGGAACTTCCTTTATTTTGAGGCCTACTGTCTGTGTTTGCAAATAAAGATTATTAGTAATGTTTATGTTGTGTCTGCATATGCTTGCTATATCTAATTAATGTTCAACCTATTGCCTAAAGTGCTCCCTATCACTTGGCGGCCTACTCTCTTGCACGTGTGTGTGTGTGTGTGTGTGTGTGTGTACATGCTGTAAATGTGTATTTACTGGCTATAAATGTTTGCCATTCTTCAACACATCCAAACTTAGAGTTTATATGCATGTGTCTTGCTGTGTACTGTTTATCTCTCAGTAAAGATATATGGCAGGAATGACAGTGTGATCTGCTTGCAATATGGGCCCTTGGCCTTTGGTGTAGTTTCAGACTCATGTTTTATGGGCTTTATTAGATTATAATTTCTCTCACGTGTGGGACATTGGACGTTCATCCCCTGTTGTTCCTTCCAGAATTAATTCCCTGATGAACTCATCTTTTAGCTCTTTTTCATGTGCCCAATCATATTTGTCTTTTGGGACCCATATTTTGCTAACATTTCTCAAATGTTCTCCTCCCCTTGTGTAATCCCAAGGGACTGCACCCTAAAAAGCTCCAACCTCCATCTCCTGTGGGATATACATGACATTCAAGATCATTTTTCGGGATCCTGGTATGGTGTCTAAAGGGTTCCTGGCGAGCCTATTGGAGGGTGTATTGGTACCATTTCTGGTGTGGATATTATCTATACCTTGTCTGTTTGCATGGTTTCATGGTTCCAAGGAGCAGTGGCATCCCCTACCTTAACTGCAAGTAATTTTACACTGTCTCCACATGACACACAACAGGCTACTGTGACTTGATAGAGGCTACAAATTAAAATTTGGATGGGTAGGATTACTGTGCATGCATATGTTAACCAATTTGGGATCCAGGAGAATATTTCTGTAAGCCAATCATTTTCTTTTTTAATTCCCCCTTCATTTTCTATCCCTATTTTCAGGCGATGCAAAGCCCTTATTGTGAATGAAAGTGTTCCATTGTCCTGGTCATTTGGGGGCTCATAGCTACAGCATGAACTTCCAATCTTCCGGCAGACACCCCCTCTATCGCTTCGAGAAGGTTGAGAACCATGCGGTTCTGCAATGCCATGATGCAGAGGACTTGCAACTCTTCACGTACAGCATTGAGGCAATGCTCAGTGCTGTTTGCTAACTGGACCATGTTCCAGCATGTGATCTGGAGCCACTTGGCATTCGTGCCTGTCTGTATTCTTCGGTCTAAAAAGGATGCAAAGAATGTCTCTGTTTTGAAAAATCAACAATATTCAGTTGGTACTTCCTCCAGGGCTTTGCCTACTTCTTGACTGAAGTAGTTAGATCTCCTCCTGCATGACAATGGCTGTGAGTCATTGTGTCTATACACTGTTGGGGCACAGTAGGGGATTGGGATTTACTGTTTTGAATTGATAAATGTTCTTCTGGGATTAGAAGTACTCGGGCGTGCAAGTTGACGAGTGAGCAAACCCCATTCCAAGATGATGGTAGATAGAAATAGGCGTTAGACTCACAATGTCAAAACAGGTCCATAATTATGACAATGCCATTGTGCAGTGCTGTCATGGTCAGGGTTTTGTTGCACCATTTGTTCTGACCCACCGGTATGCTTCCTCTGCCTCTGAAACAAAATGAATATTGAGGGAGAAACTATGCTTTTACTGGTTGTACATGCTGCTGCAAACTCATTAACTTATTGATATATGATGGGCAAACTTTTCAACAGTTTTCATATACATTCTTGATGACATCTTCTGAATACCCCACCGGTCCCCCTACGTTGAACACTGCTTACCCCTTCACCGACTTCTTGTTCCAGAATGTTGTTCCTTCAATGTACATTTCAGGTCTTACTGCACATTCGTTAGAGTCTGTTTTTATCTTCCCTTCACATTTGCTTTCGTTAGTTTCTTCAACCCATATTTGAATTGTGTATTCCTGGAACTACCCTTGCAACTTGCAGAGTATCAGGTGTGCTAAGCACTCTGCCTCTACACTGGTACCTTTTAGCTATCAACAATCTGTGAGTGCCAACCGCATGTGAGATAAGCTTGCACAAATTAAATTAATTGTTGTACTGGGCCCTGCCTATTGCTTTCATAGCATCATACCAAATAATATTTCCTTCAGAATGATGCTCATCTATAATATTGACATTAATACTTCCTTCTTTTCAAATACTTCTCCTATGTCTGGTCACAAGGATACCTCTAAGACCTGTTACAATTATGATTTCACTCTCATTACTATTCCTATCTATAATTCCTACAGCCATTAGTTTCATAATTGAATAAGAGAAAAGAAGAGAGAAAAATAAACAACAAATCCCTATACACAGCTGTCTCATTCTTTTATATCCTGCTGTATGAGTATCAACATTTTTTATCGTAATCTCAGCTTTGGTTCGCCTGAATGGTTGTATTCTCCTGAAATAGGAGTTCATAGTTTCTCTTCTACTCAACTTTGGTTGTTGGTACTGGTTCCAACATTTGCTTCTTGTTGGAGCTCTGTTGCTATGCTGATATCTTTTTGTATGTCCCAGAGATGAATCCACGCCTTATGATTTTTCAACTTCATAGCGGTGGGTGTTGACAGAACGACTTCATGCAGAACCGTGAACTTTGGCTGGTTCCATTTGCGGTTGTGCTGTAATATGTAAACTCAATCCCTGTAAATGTGTGTGCTGGATTGCTTCTGTGTTGCTTGAGCTCGCTGAGGCCCTTTGATTTGTCATTGTGATTACCGCATGAGACAGAACCTTTGCTCATGTTGACAGAATCTTAAGTCACGTTTATGGGGAAGTGAAAGGTAGTTGGCTGTATGTCATATGTTTTAAAAATAACCTTAGGTTGTTGGATAGGTTATGTTATTTTTTTGTTTATTTTTTAGGGAGAAGATCTGATTATTAACTGCTACTCATTTATGTAGGTTGAGTTTTTAAAATATGGTTTTGAGATGATTTTATGGAATGAATTGTATTCATATGAACGTAGTTCTTTTAACAGTGATATATTGTAAAGGTTTGTGTAAGCCAAACACAATAAAAAAAGAATATTAAGATATACATTAAATTCACACCCAAAGATGTCTGTGCTCCTGTGATCGTCTGTCAGTGTTCAAGTTGAAGCGACTGATCACCACCTCACGTGATGACAAATGGTGGTACTTGCTTGGCTTGTTGCACAAACTGAACAATGATAGCGGCAAGCAATAAAGCCAACTCTTCTTTTGGAGGTGCACAGACTTTAGCTTGTTCTTCAGTAAACAATTCAACCTCTCCACGATTCCATTGGGTTGTAGGTGGTATGCCGTGCATAGCTCTGTTTGATACTGAATAATATTGTAATCTCACTAAAGAATTCATTTGCAAAGTGAGGGCCTTTGTCAGATCTCCGGACAATGCATATTTCCCATCTTGGAAATGCCTTTCTGATCAGAAATGTAGCTGCAAATTTTGCATCAGTGTTCATACATGGCCCAGCCTCAATCCAACGGGAAAATTGGCATACAATCAGGATCAAATACGTGTATGTATGGCACCTGTTTACCATGTCGATAAAGTCTAGACTTAGTTCCTTGAAAGGCCCCAATGGGCGGGGGAAATGTTGCCCATAATGTTCTCATAGTATAACCTAGGTGAACCATGTGGCATGTAATGAAGTTGGCCACAAACGTATCCACTTGCTGTGACATGTTCGGTACAAACTAGTCCTCTTTGATGATGGGAGTCCTATGGTAAATTGATTTTCTTAATCTGTGCTGTGTCTCTACCTTGTGTGACCACACAGGTTAAACGGTCTTCATTTGTGTCAATTGTTGTGTTAGATGGTTGCAGGAGCAGTTCTCTATTTGTGTTGAGGGTTCTTTTTGCTGATTGATCCAGTAGTTTTTTTGGGGTAGCCCCTGTTCCTTAGTCTGCTGGGGAGTAGTGTTGCGTGTCTAGTAAAATCTTCTTTTAGGGTACAGTTCCTGCGAATGCCTAGGTACTGCCCGTATGGCAAGTTTTGTTTCGTATGGGTAGGATGGTTACTAGTGTGCTGTAGTAACGTGTTTCTGTCTGTCAACTTGCGAGGAAGATCACGTGAGAGACTACCATTAAGGTGCCTGATGTTTAGATCTAAGAAGGGGACTTTTCTGGTGCTGTGTTCCTTGTGAACTGTATATCATGATTACACGAGTTCAGCCATTCCCAGAATAGTAACAGTTGATTCAAATGACCTGTCCAAATAAAAATCATGTCATCTATGTATCTGTACCAGTGCCCTACTTCGTCTCTCCAATGATTAAGTGGAGAAAACACATAGGGCCTCACTACGACCTTGGCGCTAAGTGTTTAACGGCGCCGTAAAAGGCTGCGGCGCCATTGAACACTTAGCGCCTTACTACGAGGTTCGTTTGCGGGACCCGACCTTAACGGCTGGTCTACACCAGCCGTTAAAGTAGGGAACTGCAAAGGGACCTTGGTGCTAAGTACGGTACTGCAATTTGCGGTACCGTACTTAGCGCCTTCCCCATTCCCATAGAGCTCTATGGGGCGAAAATGGGAATGGGCAAGGGCCATGGTTCAATGGGGAATTACCGCCCCGCCAACCTTGGAATGGGGTGGTAATTCCCCATTGAACCATGGCAGACCCGTTACAACACCGGCACCAACCATGGTGCTAATAGCGCCATGGTTTAGCACTGGTGTTGTAATGAGGGCCATAGTCCTCTTCATATTTGGCCATATAAAGGATAGCTAGACTAAGGGCAAATGCTGCCCCCATCCCTGTTCCTTTTGTCTGGAGGTACACTTGTCTGTCAAATGTGAAGACATTTTTTCTGAGAGCTATCGTCGTCAGTTCCAGAATAAAGTTGCTTGGAACCCGATCTTGTAATGGGTCCCTGGTCAGCCACTCATGGATGTATTTAATTGCCGCTTCTTGTGAGATATTTGAATAAAGAGACCTGATATCCATAGTGACCAAAATTTGGGTCAATGGATCAAATGGCATTTCCTCGAATATAGTAATCGTATGCGTGGTGTCTCTCAGATAAGTATTGGTTTTCATACTTAGCGGTTGTAATAAAGTATCAACAAATGTATTCAAAGGTTCCAGGACTGATCCACATCCGGAAATGATAGGTCTTCCCAGTGGGTTGTTTGGGTCCTTATGGATCTTAGGTAAGGCGTAGAAACAAGGAGTTCTGCCCCCAGGTGTGGTGAAGAATTCTGCTTCTTTTGGAGATAGCTAATCTCTCTCCAGAGCATAGCTCACCACTTCAGAAATGTCTTGGCTCAAGTCTTTTGTTGGATCTTTTGCGTAGGATGGAGTAACACTCCCTGTCATTCAGGATGGTCAATACCATGTCTTTATATTGGGTAATAGTCATAATGACTATTCCTCCTCCCTTATCTGCCGGTTGTATGCTATTGTTATTTTGCAATAATGTAAGGGCTTGTTTCTCTTTTAGTGTTAAGTTATGGTAAACACCTGATTTTTTCGTTTTTATATTTTGGAGTTTGGCAAAGTACTGTAGGATACATTTTTCAAATGTAAGAAGTTCATTGGGAACTTGATTGTCAGCAGCGGTGTTCGTACATGAAAAATGGAATGCTATTAAACTCGAATTGCAAAGCTATTAAAAGTATTATGAAGTATTTAATTATGCACATTTAATCCGGTTTATGATTCATTAATTTATATCTTGAAAGATAACATGGATGTCTGTGGTTGCTTGGTGTTTGTAAAGCTCGACATAGGTGGCCAAAGCTTCCAAATTGTCTTTTCAAATGTATCCTCTTTGTCAACTTTTTTTGTTGCGGTAAGTGCCTGTTATAGGATGCCATTCAGTGTAACTCTGTGTTTTGCCCCCTCACGCTTTCCACCGCTCTTATGGGTCCTTGACTGATTAGGGCAGGGGAACGTCTGATGGATATCAGCATGTAAGGAACAGCGGGGTCTGAGCTGGTGGGCTCAGGCCAGGCACGGTGTAGGTTGTTAGTGCGCAGGAAGTTCAGTGGAGAGGAATGGGCACTTGGATTCATGACTATCAGTGTCTCGCATTATCTGCAATGCACATTCCTCCATGAGAACAGGGCACACGCAGATGTGGCGAGGACATGGGGTGGGCTGGCTGAGCTAGGCGCTGGGGATGGGAAAGTTGCATTTGTACAAAGAGAGATGGATTTTCAGGCATAGTATAAAGATGTCATTGGGCCTATTTGAAAATGGTTTCCACGATATCTGTTTTACTTACCCAACTGTGACTGTTTTCACCAAAAAATGAAATAACTAGCACTATTGATGATTACAAAGGTATTCACGATAGCGCAGCATTGGTGGATGCCCGCAAACAATTTGTTTATTTTTTTAACATATTTCAAATTTCACATTGGTTGGCCCGCTGGCTAATCGCTCCCATGGATTGAAGGTCACTTTGTTTGATGTAGCTTGTGGGGAGTTCACACCGACGCGTCTTGGACAGTATGTTTTTGATTTGTTATTTTCCTTCACAAAAACAAAAGTTACCAGGCATGCAAGCTCAAAACAAGTTTCAATTGTGGTTTGACCTTGGAAGAAAGGCGGGATTCGCTATGGATTGAAGGACAGAAGTTGTGGAACACCCGAAAACATGATAATGTTCATTATTTTAAAACTTGACATTGGAACATTTATTTTCATTCTATGAAAACCGTTGTTTTGAACAGACATGCTTTACGCCGAGAGAATGGAAATACACGTGTTTCAGCCTTGTTGTGCCTCATCAGTGAGGTGGAGCTGTGCCTCTCTGAGCACATTGAGCATAGAGTCCATGTCTGGGTTCCCTCAGGTTCCACCAACCGCAAGTTTGTTGCTAATAATCCGTTATAATGCTGTCTATGGGCCTCATTACAAGAATGGAGGTAGCCATGGAGCTATTAGCTATTAGCTCCATGGCTGCCTCCATTCCTGGCTCCATTACCAGGTTCCTGCAAAGGGGACTTACCGGGTTACTCTGACATAGGAGGACCCGGTAATTCCTCCTTGCAGGAACCCATCCCCATTCTCATTTGAGCCCCCATAGGGCTCAATGGGAATGGGGAGGGAGGAAATAACGGCAGATTACTTCTGGCCGTTATTGCCTCCTTCTTCCCCTCGTGGGACCCGGAAAGCACGCCTGGTTTAACCATGCATGCGATCCAGGTCCCGTGATGGGAAGCTCGTAATCGGCACTCCCGGAATGAAGGGGGTCGGTCCCGTAACGGCCCCCTTCATTACCGGAGTGCCAGCCTCATAATGAGGCCATATGCGTTGTTCACATTTTTCCATCAGCTTTCACATCCCATTGGGAGCTAAACTTAGTCCACAGCATTAACCTCTCAAGCACATCGTAGACTCCAACTTTTCCCTGATGTTTTGTGTGTGTTTCCATTGTTTGTGGTTTGTGTTGGCTATTAGGTTTCACCCAGTGCAGAATCAAAGGGTATAAGGATAAGTTTGAATAAAGCACAGCTACTGAAATATATTTTTATACTGTTTTCTGCACAGCTACATTCTTCCTTTCTGCGAAGGTCATAATTTCCCAATGCCGAGTGATGGTTTCTTCAACCAGCAATGGCAGATACGCCTAAATGGATGGATGTCAATTACGCTGATGTGGGACGATCTCCCGGGACCGATATGCAACTTGAGTGTACCAGCTACAAGGAGCAACCTGTCATTGTTTACAGTGGTCTAGCAAGAAGCTGATGCCAAGCCTTGCGAATCAAAGTGCGTTGAATGCACATCTTCTCCCAAAAGCAGCACTGTGCACCTCATGATAAAGTGTTGATGTTGTAACCAAAGGACATTCAAAAATTGGTGTTAAATGGAAATCTGCGGATGTTCTCGGTGCGTTTTTAGTGAAATAAAAGAACATTATAAATTGCAGAGGGTTCATTTTTCTTTAAAAATAGTGTTTTCTATTCCCATTTGGGACACGCGGTGCTGTGAGAGGATGTGATTGTTGAATTTCGGGGTTCTGCATCAAATGACGTTAAAGACGTAGGTGATGACTGTGTGCGTTTGGCTGCGCTGCTCACTAGCGTCATAAAAGTAGGTGGAAAATATTGCTAGGCATAGTGATGTCAGCTTCAGGGGCGAGTGATATGACTTAGTGCCGCAGGGGCACTTGAGCTTAGGACGATCGATCCACGGATAAGATTACAACAAGATGGCCGCGCCCCGCTCATTGATTTCACATGTGTATAAGTGCAGAAAACTAAGGTAAGGTACATTGTAAATGTTTTTACGATCGATCATAGTTTGCTTACATCCACATGCCCGAACGCTCGGGACAACAACATTTTGGAGCGCACTGTTCCTTTAATAGCCATTTTAAACTACAACCCCTTCTTTGCTCATCATACCCAGATTTCTTGGGCTGCCATGTGGCCCACATGCTCCTTTCAGCCAATAATCACTGTATTGACCTGAAACTCTTTCCTGTATCCATTATTCATATGTCTAAGTAGTAAGCATTTCTTAAGTGTTTGTTGGTGTGTGAGGGTTTGCATATGCATTGTGGCATGTACATCTGCGAACATAGTTGTGTGTGTGAATGAGAATGGGCCTAGTCAGGGTTCACATATGCATGTTGGCATGTGTGCCTGCAAGCATAGTTGTGTGTGTGAGAATGGGCCTAACAACAAATGTGTGCAGGTGTACAGGAGGGAGTCATGCCTGCGTGTAAGTGGGTCTAAGCACGAAATAATGCTTGAAGGTCTGCAAAAGGGATTTGTGTGTGCATGAGTGATAGGGTTGAAATTAATATGTGCAGGTCTGTGAATGAATGTCATGGCTGGAGTCTTCTCCAGAAATCTTATATCATTTGTGTGCCCCTGTTTTAGGGAAGGGCAGTGTCTCACTGAAGTTTTGCATGCTTTTCAGAGATTGTGTTGATTTCTGGAGAAGACTGTGGTTCTAATTAAGTTGAATCAATACTAAGCCCTTTCTTGATGAGGACAGAATGTGGTTGAAACACTTGTTGACATAGGTGCAATTGAATGAATAATCAATCTTTAATTTGATATACAAATACCAGAATCAAGTTGAATAATTGAAATTAAGGTGGACAGGTGCCATACAGGGTTAACACAGTGTATAAAGTTTTAGAATTATGGTATAGGGCTACATTAAGACATCCCTTTGAGCGACAGTCCAAGTTTATAACTTACTAAGTGGTAAGCACAGAATGACAAAACAACCTCACTCAGCATACTAAAATCTAAATGTCTCAGCAACTTCCTTTATTTTGAGGCCTACTGTCTGTGTTCGCAAATAAAGATTATTAGTAATGTTTATGTTGTGTTTGCATCTGCTTGCTATATCTAATTAATTTTGTCCCTATTGCCTAAGGTGCTCCCTATCTCTTGGCGGCCTACTCTCTTGCATGTGTGTCTGTGTGTGTGTGTGTGTGTGTGTGTGTGTGTGTGTGTGTGTATGTTTGTACATGCTGCATTGATTCTAAAAGTGTATTTACTGGCCCATATTTTGCTAACATTTCTCAAATGTCCTCCTCCCCTTGTGTAATCCCAAGGGACTGCATCCTAAAAACCTCCAGCCTTCATCTCCTGTGGGATATACATAACATTCAAGATTATTTTTTGGGATCCTGGTATGTTGTCTAAAGGGTTCCTGGTGAGCCTATTGGAGGGTGTATTGGTACTATTTCTGGAATGGGTATTATCTGTACCTTGTCTGTTTGCATGGTTTCATGGTTCCAAGGAGCAGTGGCATCCCCTACCTTAACTGCAAGTAATTTTACCCTGTCTCCCCAGGACACACAACAGGCTACTGTGACTTGATAGAGGCTACAAATGAAAATGTGGATGGGTAGGATTACCGTGCATGCATTTGTTAAACAATTTGGCATCCAGGAGAATATTTCTGTGAGCCAATCATTTTCTTTTTTAATTCCCCCTTCATTTTCCATCCCTATTTTCAGGCGATGCAAAGCCCTTATTGTGAATGAAAGTGTTCCATTGTACTGGTCATTTGGGAGCTCATAGATACAGCATGTACTTCCAATCTTCCGGCAGACACCCCCCGCTATTGCTTCGAGAAGGTTGAGAACCATGCGGTTCCGCAATGCCATGATGCAGAGGACTTGCAACTCTTCACGTACAGTATTGAGGCAATGCTCAGTGGTGTTTGCTAACTGGACCATGTTCCAGCATGTGATCTGGAGCCACTTTGCATTCATGCCTGCCTGTATTCTTGGGTCTAAAAAGGATGCAAAAAATGTCTCTATTTTGAAAAATTAACAATATTCAGTTGATACTTCCTCCAGGGCTTTGTCTACTTCTTTACTGAAGTAGTTAGATCACCTCCTGCATGACAGTGTCTGTGAGTCATTGTGTCTATACACTGTTGTGGGCACAGTAGGGGACTGGGGTTTACCATTGTGAATTGATAAATGTTCCTCTGGGATTAGAGGTACTCGGGTGTGCAAGTTGACGAGTGAGCAAACCCCATAGATAGAAATAGGCGTTAGTCCCACAATGTCAAAACAGGTCCATATTTATGACAGTGCCATTGTGCAGTGCTGCCTTGGTCAGAGTTTTGTTGCACCCTTTGTTCTGACCCACAGGCATGCTTCCTCTGCCTCTGAAACAAAATGAAGATTGAGGGAGTAACTGTGCTTGTACTGGTTGTACAGCTGCTGCAAACTCATTGGGACTCAATAGAAGTTTGGAGGTAACCATGCCTCTTTTAGTGGCATGGTTGCCTCCATACCGCAATCCGGGCCTGGGTTCCTCGAATGAGGAATTACCGGGCCATCGCAACCTTGGCGGACCCGGTAATTCCCCGTCCGAGGAACCCGGACCCAGTCCATCCCCATTCCCATTCGAGCCCCCATAGGGCTCAATGGGAAAGGGGATGGAGCTAACAACGGGCCCGTTAATGACGGGCCCATTGTTAGCTCCCTGGTCCCCTCGCGGGACCCGGTAAGGACGCCTGTTTTTTCCAGGCACCCATTGCGGGTCCCGAGAGGAGACCTCGTAATAGGGCGGAACGGGTTTACCGCCAACCTTATAGTGAGGGCCATTAACTTATTGATATATGATGGGTAAACATTTTTCATCTGCATTCTGAATACCCCATCGGTCCCCCTACCTTGAACACTGCTTACCCCTTCACCCACCTCTTGTTACAGAATGTTATTCCTTCAATGTACATTTGAGGTCTTACTGCACATTTGTTATAGTCTGTTTTTATCTTCCCTTCAAATTTGCTTTTGTTAGTTTCTTCAACCCATATTTGAAGTGTGTATTCCTGGAACTACCCTTGCAACTTGCAGAGTATCTGGTGTGCTAAGCACTGTGCCTCTACACTAGTACCTCTCAGCTAGCAACAATCTGTGAGTGCCAACCACATGTGAGATAAGCTTGCACACATTACATGAATCGAATCGTTGTACTGGGCCCTGCCTATTGCTTTTATAGCATCATACCAAACAATATTTCCTTCAGAATGGTGCTCATCTATAATATTGACATTAATACTTCCTTGTTTTCGAATACTTCTCCTATGTCTGGTCCCAAGGTTACCCCTAAGTGCTGTTACATGGTTGATTTCACTCTCATTACTATTCTTATCTATAATTACTAGTCATTAATTTCATAATTGAATAAGAGAAAAGAAGAGAGAAAAATAAACAACAAATCCCTATACACAGCTGTCTCATTCTGTTATATCCTGCTGTATGAGTATCTACATTTGTTATCGTCATCTCAGCTTTGGTTCACCTGAATGGTTATATTTTCCTGAAATAGGACTTCATAGTTTCTCTTCTACTCAACTTTGGTTGTTGGTACTGGTTCAAACATTTGCTTCTTGTTGGAGCTCTGTTGCTATGCTGATATCTTTTTGCATGTCCAAGAGATGAATTTACGCCTTATGATTTTTCAACTTCATAGCGGTGGGTGTTGACAGAACGACTTCATGCAGACCTGTGAACTTTGGCTGGTTTCATTTGCGATTGTGCTGTGATATGTAAACTCAATCCCCTGAGCGTAAATGTGTGTGCTGGATTGTTTCTGTGATGCTTGGGCTCACTGGGGCCTTTTGATTTGTCTTTGTGATTACCGTATGAGACAGAACCTTTGCTCATGTTGACAGAATCTTAAGATTAGTTTATGGGGAAGTGAAAGGTAGTTGGCTGTATGTGATATGTTTCAAAAATGACCTTAGGGTGTTGGTTAGGTTATGTCATTTTTTTGTTTATTTTTTAGGGAGCAGAACTGATTATTAACTACTACTCATTTAAGTATGTTGAGTTTTTAAAATATGGTTTTGGGATGATTTTATGCAATGAATTGTATTCATATGAACGTAGTTCTTTTAACAGTGATATATTGAAAAGGTTTGTGTAAACTACACAGAGTAAGATGAGCGGAAAAGGATGGAATTGGAAATGGACATACTGAATGACAATTTTATCAATTTAAGCCAATTTGTGGAGGAATTTGTTAGAGGAAAAATACAATATCACTGTCCCACGTGTACCTGCCCCATCTCCATTTCCTTGTGAACCATCCCCAAACCTTGAAGAAGAAAAGAAACATTTTGATGAAACATCCATCCCTTCATCCCCTCACAAATCTTCCCCTCAGAACCAGCCCGTATTAAACCCTAATTCCCCTATATTTGTTTCAGTATCTGCTTCCCCCAGTATTTCTTTTGATTGATGTGTGTTTGTGTATTGGAAATTTTCTTATGTTAGTTGTAGTGGAAGGGTGTGAGGCAAAACATTTTTTTTTAAAAGAGTTAAAATGTTTGCAGACATCGCGCCTGTCCGAGCTGGCCATAAACAATATAATATGGATTTTCTAAAGGCAATATACCTATCCCTACCAATGGCATCCAAGATGGAACGGATCTTAGAAAACACCGTCTGGTCAAGTTGTGCGTAAATGAACAGAATTGGGCGTCCTAAGGAGATTAGACCTCTCCGTACTGCACACAAACAAGATAAAAAATGTTCTTAGAACACACCAGGTGTCCGGGATGTCTGTAAATGAAGAAAATGGGAGTGTCCTGAGGACACTACACCTGTCCGTACCGTCTGCAGCCAAAATGGAACTGTCCGTAGAACAGGCGCGGTGGCCGGCATGTCCGTAGGCAAACAAAATGGAGGTGTCCTAAGGACACTGTATCTGGCTGTACAGTCAGCAGATCATGTACGCACATGCGCACTACACCCATAAGTACTGCGAACAGTTCGCCTGTCTGTAACTGTCCGTGTCACTTGTGTTGCAGTTTTAATTACTTTCAGGACCCGAACACTGTCCGTAGAACACCCGCGCCAATGCGCACGTCCGTTAGTCTGCATTTGCTGTCCAGCAGGCACGCATTTCCTTCGCGGATGTGTTTAGGAGGTCATCGTGTGACCGCACCCACGCTGAGCATGTGGACTAATTTGAGCAGTTTGTCTGCTTCCGCAACATTTCAAAAGAATTTATGTAAACATGGTAAATTATTTTACAGTATAAAATCACCATTTCACATGTCCCATACAATGGCCCTACCTTTCAATGTAGTGTTTGGAATTTTTGCAATGCTTTTGAGTGATCAATAAGGTCACGAGCCGCACCCCTGCACCCCTATAAATGGCCACACCCCCGAGCTCATCTTCATTGTGCTTCTGGCTATAGCAGATTCACTTGTGCTGCCTTTAGAGCTGTAGAAAACTTTAGCCGACTAATCCTTATGGCATCCATGGCTATTGTTGCTTCATTAGCCTCAGCACCACCCCCAAACCCTCCACCGCCACCACCTGCCTAAGGGCCTGCAGAGGGAAATATGGGTGAGGATGTAGAGAGCGAGGAAGAAGAGAATGAGGTGGAGAAACTCTGCACTACAAGCACTCGCCGGGAGTCATGGGTGTGGCGGTTGTTTTCTGTTTTTGGGAATGTACCAAAAGCATGTGCGAACCTGGTCAGGTGTAACCAGTGCCAGTTGGTGCTGAGTCGCGGGAGACCTGGTGCGTACAGCTTTGGTACGACAACCATAAAGCAACACCTAACTTCTTTCCACAGTGCGGACATTTGCAAGGTTGTACCATGTGAAGAACATAGTAGATTGAGTTCCTCCAAAGCATCCTCCGTGTCCGATCCTCTCACCACAAGAGACACTCCTGTGGGGGAGCTCATCCCTCCAACTGCCTCACAAGCCATTCGCGATGCTGTTGACCCATACCTTTCGAAGGTCACAATATTGTGTATGTACTGCGACGCAGTACTCTGCAAGGGGGAGAGTTGTCGAAGTGCTTTTGAGGCTATGGTCACGGAGCACCAGAAGAACTGTGCCCTATCTAAGTAAAGGCCACATTACATCTTTCTCTCTCCACCGGCCCTTTCTTATCCCCATGGTTGGTGTCCCTTTCTTACCCTCCTTTGCCCTCTTCTCCTAGTGTGTCGTGTGCTGGAAAGCAATAAACTGGAAAACAACAAAAATTACAAAAAAGGCTCTTTTCGGAGCCGCCTTTCTCTGTTTAACAGTAGAACTATCAAGTGACGGTTGTAGGCCCCTGCGCATTTCTCAAAAAGTCTGCGGACAGTCGTAGCACGCACAAAAATGGAGGGTGGAAGCGGAGCAAAACCAAAGCACTTTTCTCTGGGAGTAAGTGGTGGCTCTGAAAAGAGCCTTTCGGTGGTGTTTTGTGTGTTTCGAAAACTATAGATTGGAAAAAAACGGATTGCCAAATAGGTGACTATGAATGCAGAAAAGGTTGCAAAGCATTTTGCACATTTGGAAGAAAAATCTGATTGCCAGCATATGTGAGATGGACTCCATCTCTGTGAAAAATGAAAGCGCTGCGAAACAAAATGTTTTCATTGTGGAATGAGGACATGCCAAGATCTCTTAGAAAGGTACAAACAGCCATATTAACATTGCGCCTAGCTTTCTCGATTTGTGGACCAAATGCAGAAGAATGCAGCCATCTTTGTCGTTGTGCAATACGTGAAAAAAGTATTTGGCAATTTGGAAACATGTCCATGACCTTTGCATGTCCTTCCTTCATTGCAAATTGCAAAGAAATTCCAGAGACATGGCCTACACTGTTTCCTCCGCAATGAATGATAATTACATCAGGATGAAGCTCTGTCTGTAAAGTAGCACAGAGAGGTACCAAGTCCAGCCACCTCATTTCACGCACGCCATGCCAGTGAACTTCCACATGAGGAAATCCAAGATCTGCAGATAGACCGCAACTTTCTGCATGCACCATCAACCAATGTATCCATGAGTCTCCCAAAATCCAGATAATCTGTTTTCGAGCACACAGAGCCATGGCTGTCTGGTGTCCTGTCAGGGAGAAGACGTTTGCAGTAAATTTCTCCATTCAGAACACACCCACTGAACTTTAAAGACCAATCCCTACCATCGCACATTCTCATTTTCATGCGTCTCCACCCCAGAATCCCTGTTGGTAATATGCGTTGTCTGCAGACTACTGCCATGTCCGTGGACATGTAGAGGATCAGAGCGTGATGACTGTACATTTAAATATTATTCCCCTTTTCCCCTTTAATGTGGGCTCTGAAAACAGATTTTTTTTTGTTTTTTGGGCCGATGCCTTAGAGACACCTGTTATTTTGTATTTTTTAAAATATTTTGTCTTCTTACTTTACTCCTACAATCATTACAGAACCTTCTCCAAAGCAAGCCTTACATTCCAAAAGAACATGGCTTTTCCCAAAGAAGATAACGCTACACCATCTGCTTCAAAATAAGCCGCATCACTGGGAACAATGTTCTCGTGGCTGCAGAAAAACATACAAGCTCGTAACATGAAAGCAAGCATGCAGCGATTGATGTTACACCTCCCAATAGTTTGATCAGGACAGAAAACAGAACTGTTTTCCCATTTTCCTCTAGGGAGTAACCCAGAAAAAATTACTTTCGCAGTTGGAAAGATATTAATGACTGCTTGCACCAACTGTTCCAAATCTTCCAACAAAGTACGTGAAAAAATGTAGCCCAAATGGCAAGCACTGTAGTGCAAAAGTACCACATGGTGAGTGGTCATCCTACGCATGTCTCTGCAAATTTGGAGAAGTGCCGCAACATTGCGATCACTCTCAGCGCGCCACACCACCTCCACTCCTCTCACATCAAAATTGTGTGCCACATGCCTACTTTCGGAATAGTGCTGTAAACCATGCACAAAAAAATCTCCAAGGACCAAAACCCTGACTCTCTCCACCTCTGCCATCTTCAGTATATGCACCGTCTTTCAACACAAAAGAACCATGTGAACATCTGATTGGCTGATGCTTACAGTCCCCTTTCCATGCTGGATTTGCTGTAGATCCCGTATGTCACACGCCCTACCCGCGGACAAGCGCTGTCTACATGTGGCACATAACTTTTAGCCAGTCCTTCTACCCTTTCGACATCACTCGTGAATCCATTCCCTCATTGGACACAGCTAAGCAGTCACACAACCATCCGCCAATCACATGCAACATCTCTACATCTAACTCCGTCATCAAAATTTCACACTTCAAATGTATTATTGATCACTCTGAATGCAAGTCGCACATCATTACAAAGCACCGACTTCAAAAACGACTGTGCAATTGTCGCGGATTTCTACGTACAGCTCCATCCATGCGCACATGCATGAGTATAAAGTACAGGTATGTATATTTTAATCAGAGAACATGTGCAACCCTTATGATTTAATGTAAACTAATTAATGCCACTAAATCTGCATAGCCAATACATACCAACGCTCCCCTTTAAGTGCAAGACTTCCGATTTTTCTTTCACAAACCACACTACTTCTTACTGTCTCCTGCATAACCTATACATACGTAACAACACTCCCTATTTAGCGTGAAACTCGATTTTCCATTAGAAAATGTCACAATTTTTTACTGTGTACCACAAACATTAATGCTACTTCCAATCCGATTGTATGAGAAAAATAAACGCTCCCGATGGCTGTGGTGACATCTCCCCCTGAGGGTCTCCCGATTTTTCAGATTCGTACTTGTAATACGAAAGTAGTGAATTTTTTCCCATCTACTACAATGACCTATCACTTACAAACCTCTCTTCTATGGACAACACAGCTTAAAAAAAACAAGGCATTTTCATAAACTAAAAATTGTACTCAATTGCGAATTACATTCAACTAACCTACTGCAAATAACATACAAAGGCAGAACATAGTGTAGTGAAATGCACACATACACTCTGTTGAGATGTCAAAGGTGAATACTCTGACAAAAGATGCAAAATTAATGTGCACAGTAACATCACTGCTTTAAACACACAAAGTTACTAACTTCTTGTTTTTACAATTGCAGTGAAGACTACTCTCCTGAAAAACAACTACACTGCAAACGACATATCCGAAGACACCTGGTCAATCCGCAAAAAAAAGTAAGTACAGTACTACCTTTATATTCTTACAACTCCTCAAAGAGACTGTGTGGGATATTTATTTAATTTGCACAACAAAACAAGCATTGATTTCTGAACCATTCTACCCACAAATCCCCATTTATTGAACAAAGAATAACAGGCAGAGTGGCTCACAAATCCCTTTGTTTTTGGAACTCAAATAACATACAGAAGCCTTAGAATGTTAGTACTAGAAAAGAAATAGCTGTTTCAATGTTATACCATTACGTTTACTATTAATGCTTCTCCTCACCACTAGCTCACTTTGGACTCTCATCTGAAGCACAGTGTAGTAGTATACAAACAGAAACCTAGGCTCCCCAACTCATTATAACAGGCCAATGCACATTCACACACCACCACAAACAGCTCCCCTATCAAAATCATGCACTCATCCACACAGCACACATACATTTTACAACAGACCAAACCATGCCTTCTTTTTTGCAACAGACCCCAAAGAACGCCTACCAAAAAGCAAGTCCATAGAAAGGAACACAGAAATAGAGCAAATGAAAAAAAGTGTCCAAAGGAAGCATCCATCTGTAGCAGAGTTTGTAGAGAACGTTGGAACAAAACACCTAATACAGTCATATAGTGAAACAAAGGAAGCTTCAACTACCAAAACTGTACCTCCTCTATCAAAATGAGTCACGAAACACAAAACGCTTCACAACAAATCAGCTACCAGTACTGCTAACAATGCTCCTATTAATTCTGATATAGTAACAAGAAACCATAGTAAAATAATTATTTTAGCAAAAATGTTTTGCCACAGAGTCCTTCAGAATCTAATAAGAAGAGGACTGAAATCATACTCAACCCTTAATACCTACCATAGAAAATTAATCCTACAAGCTCTCGTAGACAGTGCAATCCTTCTCAAAAGGGAGTTGTTTATATTAGTGTTAAATAGGATGAAACCACTAACAAAACTAAGTGCTAAACTACAAAAGAAACTTGTCAATAAACGGAATGTGAACACAAATAACTTCTTAAATATTTGTGGAGGTGAATGGACTCACACAACAACCACAGAACCATATTTTAATGAAGAAGCATACAAACATAATCAAACAAATACAATTGCCATCCATAGCAGTGGACGAGGGAATAAGTGAATGAAAAAATCAATAATACCATCATGGAACAAGAAACACTGCTTACAAAAGTATCCCCTGAAAACTCAGAATCACCTCTTGATTCAACTGAACCAGACTGTCCAGTATACAAATGGCCATGCACGTCAATGTGTGACATTCCTTACAAATCTTTCAAATCTTTACGTCAGTTCCTCAATCAGTATGTGAAAGGTAAAGACAAAATTAAAATGAAAGTGCTGCAAAATATGGATATCTGTACTGTGCGCAAATACACAGGACTACAAGGACATTCATTAGCCTGCATTTCAGGACCTATTTGCAAAAGCACCTTCCATGAGATCAAAAGTATATCAATACATCATTCAAATGTAAGAAATCTAGTGTATAAAATGTACTATGCTAAAAGTCCAGCTTCAGAATTAGCCAATTTAAATAACATTCTTCTGCATGGTACATCCAAATACCTACAACAAGAAATCGACCGTATCCAGAGAAAATATTTTGTAAGTGAAAGCTACTTACAAAATACAATAGTTTTAGAATAGACTAGCAACAGTTCTGCACATAGCAACCTTCTATTACACACATACAAAAAAAAAATACTAAAATTTAAAAGTGTATCAACTGAAGTACCAAATCATGTATGTGTGTGTTGCTGCACAACGTTTTACAAAAGAAACACAAAAAATATAGACATATCATACAAAATAGAAGACAATGAAGATTCCAAATGGTTTGAATTAGCTCTCTACCTTGCAGCAAAAAACAAATACCAAATAAGTGAACCCCTAATATGTTGCAGTTAATGCACTACAAAATTGGACAACAACCAAACTCATTCACGTGCTATAACAAATAATTTGGAATTGTTCCCACTACCAAAACCCCTGCAACAACTCAATTTATATGAGAGCATCATAATTCAAACATTTCACCCATTTCAAGCAATTACACACCTTCAACCAAACACAGCAAAATTACCTCCCTCTGAATTGGTGAAAGTCATTTGTGGCAAAGTAGTTTACTTGCCATTAGATCTAACAGAAAATGTACACACTCTACGAGTGCAACGTCCAATACAGCATTCTTTAATTGTCTTGGTAAATGGTGTACCAACAAAAGACAAAAAAATTTGGCAACAACTGGTGGATTTACATAAAGTTAGACAAGCCTTGCTATATCTGAAAGACAATTACGAATACTACAAAGAAATAAATATTGAAGAAAGCATAAGGGAAACAACTGAAATAATTCAAGAGTCATCAGACACTGTTCAATTTGAACTTCTGGATCCTACTGCAGTATCCACTCTTTTGGACCATTACACAATTCATCCATTGCATTCCAATGAAAACATAGATGATGCACTAGAAACTTACCAAATGCGACAAACCAAAGGGTCACCAATGAACATATGGGAAAAAAGTATAGAATCACATGTTTTTCCACTGCTATTTTCTACTGGCATAAGCAGAAGATATGATGATAGACCCACTCAGATTACGGCATCAGAATACTGCTCATTACGATTGTATTTGTAAGATCCCAGATTTAACAAAATGTGAAATACATATTCCACCTACTCTTTAAAAGTGAACTAGCAACCCTATGTTATGGAGTTGCACACATTTTGAAATCTGGACCCCACTTTCAAAATATGTCAGCTACGCAATTAATACAAAAAGTACAAGAAAAAGATGAAGTTTGACAATCAAGTATAACAAATCTGTTTGCAAACATGCGTGGTACAAAAGAATATTGGTTCTGACGGCACAGAGATGTACGGTGTATGATCAGAAACCTCGGACCACTGACTTTGTTTGTTACACTAAGTTGTGCAAAATATGCATGGGACGGTTTACATGAGTTCCTACACATATAAAACAACAACAAAACCAACATAGATATATTAACACCTGGAGAATTTTGCTCTCTAGATCCAGTTAATGTGTCAAGATATTTCCATAATTGTTTCATTGCTATGCTACACTTTATTTGTAATAAAAATGTTACTCCCCTCGGAGAAGTGCAACACTTCTTTTTGAGAAAAGAATACCAAGTGAGAGGAGCACCACATATTCACATGCTTTTATGAATCAAAGGTGCACCTAAATTTGGTCACGACAGTGATGGCACTGTTTTGCAGTTCATCCAAAAATATGTTACTTGTGACATCCCTTCACAACGGACACATGGTGACCTGCATGGACAGATTTTACAATTTCAAAGACACAAATGTGGCAAACATTGTCATCGCAAATACAAAAACAAAGGGAAATACTACACCAAATACTACACCAAATGCTGCTTTGGTTTCCCTAGACCAGTTAAAGAAACAGGTGAAGTGAACAACTTCATGTCTTCAGTTCGACAAAGTGTTACAGGTAAATCACCTAAGAACACGTATTACATAAAAAGAACAGAAGAATCAAAATATATCAATGATTACAATACAATCATTGCCCTCTTATGGAATGCAAACATAGATGTGCAAGACATTGCAGACAATTCCAATGCAGTTGCATGATATGTTACAGCCTACTTAACAAAAGCAAAAAAACAGAGCTTCAAGACCTCTGGAATGACCTATCATCATACAAAACACTATCTCAGAAATTGTACAGCCTAGGCATAAGAATGCTCTCTCATAGAGAATGTGGCGCCTATGAAGCGGCAGATCGTTTAACCGGTACTGCCTTGTATGGAAAATCAGACAACATAGTATGGCTAAGTCTTGGTCCTGCTAAATCTAGAAAAAAGAGTTCTAAAATCATATGAGGACAATTGTCAGAAATTATCCCAACAGCTAAGACATTTTAAAAAGCGATTGACTGGACACATATTATCCGAACAGGTGTAGCACTTTGGAAAGCATGTGTCTATAACACATAGGTCAAAACTTTGCATACAAAAATAATATAAAACCCGATGAAAGCAAATGTAGATATAGAGTGACATATTGTGAAGGCAGCTTAGTGAAACTTACCAAACGAAGCTCAATTAATCATGTCAAGTTGTCATTAAAATCTCCTCAACAGAAAGAACTATTTTATATGTCTCTGCTACAACTTTTTAAACCATGGAGAAAAGAGGAAGAAATACTAGATAACTATGACTGCTATGAAGATGCTTTCAAAGCAAATGAAAGCGCTATCACCGATGTGAACTTTACACAGTACAAAACAATGTTGCAGCAACATGAAGAAAAACTTCAGGCCAAACTAGATAAGGACACTTCCGACAGTATTCAACCTTCCGTAACAGGAATCCAAGAACCACTAGGACAGCCACTAATAGCAAATGAGGCAGAATTAGCTAGGACAGAAGTGGAAAGCACCATGTGTCACTATGAACAAGATATAAAAGACTTAACTGTACTACAAGCAAAACTTAACAAAGATCAGCGCATCATTTTTGAAGAAGTAACAAAACAAATTGCACATGGTGTACAACATGAAAATAAAGAATGTACCTGCCAAAATTACAAACCTATACTGCTGTACGTCAGTGGTGAAGCTGGGTCAGGAAAAACATTCTTAATCAAAATCATCAGCAAGTTCCTTCAACAATTGACAAACAACAAACTGTCAGCTGTTGTAACTGCCCCCACACAGGTGGAGTCACTTTACACCGATTACTACTCCTTCCAGTAGAACACCAAAACAAATTAGACTATTACAAATTTTCTGCAGAAGCTGCAATGGAACTACGCGGAATATTAAAACAAATGAAAATGCTATTAATAGATGAATTGAGCATGGTCTCCAACCTAATGTTGGCTTTGATTCACCTCAGATTGCAAGAGGTACTGAAAACAAAGTACTTTGCAGGGAAACACATTATCGTTTTCGGAGATCTTCTACAATTGACACTAGTAAAAAGTGAACCTATTTTTAAAACCTTAGGACACAAACTCTGCCGTAAAACTGTTGGCAGCTAGGAAATGTCAACCTTTGGCAACATTTACAATATAGAGAATTAACAGAAAACATGCGGCAATCTGCAGATCTCACTTATGCCAACATTTTAAAAAGTATTAGGGGTGGTGCACTATCTCAAGAAGCACAAGCAATATTGAAAAACCAGCACATTCATGCCCTTTATGGCAATAATGCATGTGCTACTGATGTTAATCAACAATTAGCGCACAAAAATGTCAATTGAATGGCCTTAATGCCAACTCTTCAAACTCAATGAAACAATGTTAAAAAAGGAAATGCAACCAATAATGGAAATTTGTGACACAGACAAACTAGACGTACACGGTATGACACTACCCATGTGTCAGCAAGCCACAACAAGACTAAATACCTTAGAAAATTCAATCTCCAACACAGCTGGGTTGGAAAGAATATTAAAATGATCCTTAAATTGTAAACTAATGCTTAAACGTAACCTTGACGTGGAGCAAGGGCTAGTTAGTGGGTCACTAGGTACAGTTTTTGGCTGTCAAACGTACCCATGTGACAACAACATTCAGTTTGTCAATATTCGCTTTGACAAACTTTCAGAAGTGAAAAGGATAGGGTGCTCAACTGCTCGATTCCTCCTCTTCACATATGTACGTAGAGAACAATTTTCTGTAACGCTTGCATATGCAGTCACCATTCATAAATTCCAAGGTCTTACCCTAGACAAAGCATTGATAGATATAGGAAACACAGTCTTTAAAGAAGGCATGAGCTACGTAGCACTATCACGCTTACGTAGACTTGACGGTCTATTTCTAATCAACTTAGATGCAAGTAAACTGAACGCTGTTATTCCTTGCATTTTAGAATACAATAGACTGCGTTCACTGTACACCCCCCATCTGAAACAATATCCTGTTCCAGAAAAAGTAAAACGTGCTAAAAGAAAACTAATTCAAACAGAAATGCAACAAACTCTGACGGCAAAAAAAAAAAAGTCATACATTACCACAAGCAAAAAAGAACCTATTAGGGAAAGTAAATCAGGTACTTCTTCAAAGAAGGAACAAAAACTCAGAAAGAAACACTCAGAGACAGAACTAGGTGGTCCATTCAGAATTCCAAATGAAACTGGTGTAAATTGCTATGCAAATGTAGCAATGCATATTCTATTTCAATTGCCACCAATTGTTAACAATATTTACTTACACAGTACAGACCAATTGTGTTTGCAAATGTTAGTCCTTCATAGAAATGCAACAAACAATCCTGACAGTGTTCACGTAATAAGACAAGAATTGGACTACTGTGCTGGAATGGTGAGATTCACTATAAACTCACAAGAAGATCCACAAGAATGTCTAATGTACTTACTACAAGCACTGGAAAACAAAAACATACCTATAAATGAAATCTTCCAGATTTCATATATATGGAAACATGCATGCACACTCTCTAACAATGTGATATAGGAACAAATCCCAAATGAGTGATTTGTGTATGTATCCATACCTAATTGTGAATCCATTCCATTTCAGCAACTTGTACAGAATGCAAACCATGGCAGATGATGTGCTATGTGCAATTCAGATAATCGCTCCACCTTACTGATACAAACACATAGTAACTACATAATACTTATGCTTCTATGTTACAATTCAGATGGTACCAAAAACAACTGCAAGCTGACTGTATTCACACACGGTCAAGTGTCACTTGGAAAGAAAAACTTGTCTCTGTATCCCTACAGCCCCCCCCTTTTCCAGCACTTGTTCTGCACTTACCTTGCACTTGCCACCAGCTGGCCCTATTTATTTATTACTTTACGCCACTTACCTTGTACTGCACTTCCCCCCTCCCCTTCCCCTTGCACTTTTCCCCCTCCCCCACCCCTGCACTTGCGCGATCTGAATGACACCTGGCCTAGTAGGATCGTTGTCTGTCTCCCCTTGTTTCCTCCCCTCCCTGCCTCGTCGCACCTTGAAACACCTGTGTATAGGCGCGTTACAAATGTCATATCATATCATATCATATCATATAACAATAGGTATAATCTACCACGCAGGAGCTACAACCAATGCAGGTCACTACACTGCATACATTAAAAAGAAAAGTGGACGCTTTGAATGTAATGATAGCACCATTACTCTAAAGCAGAGATTGCCAGCTAATCTTACAAATGCATATTTAATCTTCTTAAAGCCAACATTTTATAACTAATGTCTACTACAGCAGTAACAAGAATTCAAGTAAACGACTATAAACAGTTAGAATACGCCAACAGGTATCTAACTGCCCAAGAGTGTATAACAACCACACAGATAAATGAATACCACAGATCGGTAAGAAAAAATGCACAGTTAGAATACGCCAACAGGTATGTAACTGTTTTTAAAAATCTGCAACAAGCCAACAGCCATAACATTAATCAGAATGACTGGTTGGAAAAATTACCATTTAATAAGGTTATGTTTTAAAAACGTGTGTACGAAACATGAAATATCAGTTCACGAAAATTCATTGCTGCAAATACATCATTGCTGCAAATACATTGCTGTCTCACTTGGCCAAAAACAATGGAGCCAGTAAACATCATGTAAGTTTAATTTTGACGACTCTACACCAAACCGCATTTTAATTTTAGAATCTCCGCATTTGCACGGTATGACTAGAGTCACCCTTGTTGACCGTTAATATTTCCTCTTTGAAATGTTATGCTTGCCCACATAGCTTTGTGTATCACTTTGCATATTCTTTTGCTCTTGTTTAAAATGACGAGACGTCATTTTCTCTTGCTTGCCCATTCATTTTGGTTCCATAACTGAATTACCATCTCACTGTGTAGGTGCCATTTTTTTAAACCATACTGCGAGTGCTCTTTGTCAGCGTTTATAGGCTGTCACTATATTTACCCATGGTCAATGCTAATATTTCCTTAAAATGTCATGTTTGGCCACTTCAATTTGTGTACTACTTTCCACAATGTTTGTGTCTATTTTGAAATTTTTTGCTAAAGGTTGGGTATTGATACATATTTTCTCTTATGTTTTCCACCTAGCTACATCTTGCCGTACTGTGCGTGTCATGGATTCCAGATGCCGAGTGACGGCTTCTTTGGACGCCAAATGCAATTCCTTGTGACCGGTTGGTTGCCTGTCCATTACAATTTTGTGGGAGGACCGGCCAGGCCCCCTTTGTCCCTACGCTGAGCTAGCTATAAGGAGTAACATAACATCATTTATGGTGGTGTAGGGCAAGGGTCATGGCGCCGTCTTGGAAATCACTGTGCAAACAAAGAGGGTGGTTTAACAAAAACGCATATTGTGCGTATGGGAAAATAATTACGTGTGCCTGACCATGAACATTTTCAATGACGCCCTTACAACCATTGTTACAATGTAATTGAAAATGGTATTAGTGCAATGGTCTCTGACAGTTGTCTGTTAAATAAAACTACTTTACAAATTCTAAAATATTAACGTTTTCTTTTAAAATCCAGTATATCATTTCAAAATGTAAGGTACTTCATTGTACGTCGCTGTATGTTTATTTACAGGTTCTTCGTCACGGCACATACTTTTGCTTTTTCAGGCTGCCATGCAAAGCGAAGAGGGGCCATGTATGGAACAACCACCTTCCCTTTCTATGGTGGCGATCTTGAAAATGGATTTTGTTTTGTAATCGCTGTGTGTTTATTTATAGGTTCTGCGTCACGGCACATACTTTTGCTTTTTGCAGGCTGCCATGGAAAGCGAAGAGGGGCCATGTATGGAGCAACCGCCTTCCTTTTCTATGGTGGCCATCTTGAAAAAGGATTTTGTTTTGTAATCGGGCCTGCCGCAGGCGGGCCAGATTATAACCAAAAATCCTATTTTTCTATAGCACACATTATTGCTTTGCAAATCTATACTATCACTGGTAACTCTTATTGCGTCTATATCCTTTGCTGAGAAATATAAAGTACATGGAGTGTATGATATATTTTTTTTTAATATACTTACTGTGAAAGGTGGTTCTTAACAGAACATTTACTTTGCTAACGGATGACTTTCTTTTTTGGTAGGACAGGAAATAAGGCAATTTGCGAACGGAAATAAGGAAAGAGGCACCAAATGGAAATATGGGGGGTAGGTGGACGGCGCAAAATGTTTGTGTGGTTGTTATTTGTAAGGTAGGGGCAGTGTTTGTCATGCTCCTTCATTACAGCAGTGCTGCTGTTTCTTGGGGAGGAGGGATGGCCTTAGCTCATGTCATTTTCAGATAACTAGAACTTTTCGTAAAAGTCTGTAATGTGTACTACATTGTTAACGGCTGACTACCAATACGTGTTGGCGCTGTGCACGGGAAATGTTGCAGGTGGACTTTCCTACATAAATATAACATCTGTTTCCAAACTGTCCACGAGGCATACATCTTACTGTTAAGTGTTTACGGATTCTCGGACACGTCACCATGCTGTACACCAGCATATTGTCATGTGGTATTCTCTGCAAGGTGTGTAAATAAGCCAGAAGTTACTTTACATTATGGTTACGTGCCACTACTATAAACCGATTCTCTTTAGCAAAAAAACTTTGGTAAAGGGACGGTATGGTTAAGTTGCTCTACTGAAAACCTGTGCAATTGAGTAAAGAAAACTTTGTTAAAGGGACATTATGGTTAAATTGCCCTACTAAAAACGCGTAAAATACACTAAAAAAAAACTTTGTTAAGGGGACGTTATGGTTAAGTTGCGCTACTAAAAACCTGTCAAATTCACAAAAATAAACTTTGCAAATGTGACATTATGGTTCGAAGTAAAACCGTAAAACCCCTGAAATTGGCCAGTTATGGTAGATAAGCAACCATAACTGCCCGCACCACTAACCACTAACACTAACACCCAGGACATCAAAGATGACATCACAAATGTCATTGATGACATCACTGATGACATCACATGTGCATTTACTTTTTAGACATGGGGTTGTGAATGTCATTTTGGCAAAAAAGTATCAGGGATTATCGGGACATGTGTAATAAACTACATACTTTATCACACAATGTAGTGTTCTAAAGAAAATTCCATTGCAGTGTCCCTTCTAGTACAGGAACCTACTCATACAGAAATGTAGGTATTGGCTCCAGCATACACCACAGAGGTAGTATATTTGTACTTTCCAAAGTTGTATAATAAAATGGTGAATGCTTCTGTATCACACTTTACTGGTCTGTGAAACATGTACTAAGTTGCTAATAATGCATCACTTACTACATATTTCTAGTAATGCACACAAAACATAAATAGACTACAATGCATACAAATATGGGGCTTATATATGGAAAGTAAAGTAAGCATACAAGACACAGTATCATTAGCAACTGTGTATAATCTACATGATTATATTCACATACAAAAATGATTGCTGTCTTTCAAGCCTGCTTCTTCCCCAATATATGTACATCATAACATGTGATTAAATTCTAAGGAAAGTATTGTAAGAACATGTGAGAATAGCAATATCTATAAATACAATACCTTTTGAAAGTTAACTTTCTGCCTGTCAGTAAATAAACCCACCTGGCCTAGATATGGCAGTGAACAAAAACAAAGGGGCTACACATGTGATGTCATCAGTGATGTCATCAATGGCATTGGTGATGTCATCTTTGATGTCCTGGGTGTTAGTGTTAGCAGTGCACAGTGGTGCGGGCAGTTATGGTTGCTTAGCCTACCATAGCAGGTGAATTTCAGGGGTTTTTCAGTTTTACTTCGAACCATAATGTCATGTTTGTAAAGTTTTTTTGTGTGAATTTGACAGGTTTTTAGTAGCGCAACTTAACCATAACATCCCCTTAACAAAGTTTTTTTAGTGAATATATATATGTATATATATATATATATATATATATATATATATATATATATATATATATATATATATTCAGTAAAAAAAAACTTTCTTAAAGGGACATTATTTTTCCAAGGAAAACTGAAAAACCCCTGAAATTCGCCAGTTATGGTAAGCTAAGCAACCATAACTCAAGCCATCACCGTGCACTGCTAACACTAACACCCAGGACATAAAAGATGACATCACAAATGTCATTGATGACATCACTGAAGACATCACATGTCTGGCTCACTCTTTTTCCCTTTACTGATACATCTAGTCCAGTAACTGTCAGGAACTAAAAATTCACTATACAAAAGTACAAAGTACTATATTTGTAGACTTATACTTCACATATGTTCTTACAGTTATTCACTCAGGTCCACTCAAAGCATATGAATCATATATAAAGGGGAAAACACAGACTTGCAAGACAGCAATGCTTGCTACGTATAAAGATGATTAGTAAGGTTATCAACACTGTTTTATAGTTCTTTTTTTTTATTACTGTATTTTCCCTGGATATGCTCATATTTGTACACCTTGCACTTACACTACTTTCCTTAGGGTCTAGTCACAATATGTGATAGTTTCACATAGTGAAGTAGTAGCTTTGAAGCAGAGCAATCATTTCTGTGCATGAAGATAATCAGTTATGTTATGAAGATTGTCGTGTAATACTGCTTTTTTTTGTTTACTTCACTATCCCTGTACATGCCCTATTGGTATGTGTTGTTGTATGTTTGTGTTTTGTGTGCAGTAATGCAGTAATGGAGTAAGTGAGTTTGATTAGGTACTTATTAAATGTTTCACAGTATAAAAGACTCTAATAAGACTCTAATAACCAAATTGCTGACGGCCATTGGGTGGCAAACCCTGGTAGGTAGTGTTACAGAAGAAGTACAGAGGGCCCTGGGTAAACGTACAGATCTCTGGGACTGGCTCAAGAACTACGATCATCTCCGGAAGCTGAAAAGCTATCAGTTTGTCCAGTACAGACTGTAAAACTTGTAAAAACCTCAGAGCTACCTCAATCTGTTCCCTGATGTGAGACTCAGACGCTTCATTTTACTTTTAAAGCTCGAATAACTAACTACGTTAACAATCACTGAGAGAAGAGACATGATCGCTTCAGAACTACGACTTTGCCGACTATGCAAGAAAGTGAATCAGCCAGAGACGGCCAGACATTTGTTGACTGAATGCCATAAAATGCTAAGTGCCATAAACCGTGGTTTGGGCATTTTTGTGCACAATCATGAATACATTAAAGAGGAACTATTTTGGCATCTTGACTGAATGCCATAAAATGCTAAGTGCCATAAACCGTGGTCTGCTGCACACTATGCCTATGTTACTACATGTGTACTGTAGTATATTGGAAAAAACATCATAATACAATGGTATTTGGATTAATGCATTACTTAATGCACTCTGTACCTCATGGTATTTATTGCAATGATCCTTGACACTTTTTTATTAACATTACAATAATAATCCCTTGTACAGGCTTTTCATGAAAGGTAAAGGCACATGTGATGTCATCAGTGATGTCATCAATAACATTTGTGATGTCATCTTTGATGTCCTGAGTGTTAGTCTTAGCAGTGCACGGTGGTGGCGCAAGTTATGGTTGCTTAGCTACTATAACTGGCGAATTTCAGGGGTTTTTCGGTTTTACTTGGAGCCATAACGTCCCTTTAACAACGTTTTTTGCTGAATTTCATAGGTTTTTATTAGTGCAACTTCACCATAACATCCCTTTAACAAAGTTTTTTCATTGAATATATATATATATATATATATATCGTTAAGACCTGGAGGAAGGAAAAAACCACACTCCAAGCATGAGGTCTGCAGGTCCCAGTAAACAAAGTAGCAAACTCGGATCCAAGTAACAGAAAGACGAGTTTAATAGATGGTTAAAAATAGTAGGCAAAGAACACACAGCAAACAGAACAGAACGCCAGGGCAGTGTCCTTAACGACGCGTTTCGCGCTTCTCCGAGCGCTTGATCACGTTAGGGAGACATGAAAACAATGAGAGTAGATATTAACAATGGGTCCTTCTTCCATGTTGCCTACCAGCACAAGCTAACAGTTTGGCGCAATAACATGGCGGCCATTTTAGAGTGTAGCAGAAGACTGCATTAACCATAAAAAGAACAGGTTAAAAATAGCAGTAAAATCAATAGCACATTAAAATTCAGCACCAAACATGTAGAAATATAATAAAAGGACATGCAGTGAGATAGATGTCAACAAATTTCACTCAAAGCAAAAATTAGCACAGATTAGCAAAAATTAGCAAAAAATAGCAGTCCACAGCTGTGACATAGAGTGCAAATGCGTTCCTATGTAAACTTATGAAAAAATATGCAGGCAATAGCCAAAGAAATATATATAAAAAAAATATATATATATAAAATGCGAGTGCATGTCTAGCTCACCAAGGCAATATGATTATAATATGTAGAGAAAACACAGCTGGGACAACATAATGCTGTCTAATATGAACACTCTGTTGACAGTTTGAGGACAGTCAAAATGTGCGACCTTTAAGATAAAGACATGTTGCAAGCTGCAATGTTAATTGCAAGTGCATTAGATTGTAAACGTATGACTCTAGCAGCATTAGATAGGCAGAAAAGTTTGGTAATCATAAAGTGCAAGTGCAAAATGCAATATTGAAGCTTGTGGGAAAAGTAAAGGCAATTTACAATGAAAAAAGCAATGTCAAAAACACCTAGAATTACAGAGTACAGATACAATCGTGTACTCCCAAAATTCAAACCCCCTAAACATCAGAAAAGGGCAAGACAGCCAACATAGACCAACTGAACAATTAAAAAAGTTGGAAAACTTGAAAAAATGCAAATTAAATAAATCAACCAATTCCAGGCCAGGGCCAAAATCCAAATAAACAAAAGGAGAAGCAGTATATAGTGGCAAGGGACCAGGATCAAATAACACAGAGCAAGAGAAAAGGAGAGGTGTGTGTAGGCCCATAAAGAAACAGAATAATTACGTTCCCACATATGCAACTCCTCATCCACATTATGCCCATTGGGATACTTAGTGTCAAAGTCCAGGATAAACCTGGTTTCCAGTTGTCTCAATTTCAGAGTGCGATCACCTCCCCTCGGATCAATCGGTACATGAGCCACAGCAAAAAATGCAAGCAAATGAACATCACTGTCATGTTCCTGCCTGAAATGTTTGGCCATAGGATACGTGGGGTCAAAGTTCTTAATCACTCTGAGGTGCTGTAAAAAAAAGAGCTTAAGTACACATGTAGTGGATCCCACGTACCATTTTCGGCAGGGGCATGTTAAAACATACACTACAAACGGAGTCTCACAATTGATAAAATATTTTAACCTGCATTCCATACCCGTGATTGGATGTACAAAAGATTTACAATTAGTGGCATGAGGGCAGGCTTTACACTTTTGACACTTGGTAAAACCCTTGGGTAAGGCGGGTAGCCAATTGGTCCTAGTGGAATTTTTCTGGAAAGAAGACAAATAACTGGAAACCAGTCTATCCTTCAACGAAGGTGCCTGTTTGTAGGTTACTGTGGGACACTTGGAGAGTAATGGGCCAAGATCTTTGTCCAGCCTGAGAATATGCCAATCTTTCGCAACAATCTTACGAACATCATAAGAGGCTTTGTTAAATGTAACAATAAGGCGAGGTTCATCCTGATCCTTATCTTTCCTCCTACTGGCAGAACCATGTAGTAACACTTCCCTTGAAAGTGACCGTGCTTTGGAGAAAGTCATTTCAATAATCTTTTTTCGGTACCCCTGCAGTAGAAAATCAGTGGCAGCCAACCTGCAACAGCGATCAAACTCTTGAATGTCTGTGCAGTTGCGCCAAAAGCGAATAAATTCACCATAAGGGATACTGTTCTTGCAGGAGAGCGGATGGCTACTCGTTGCATGTAGGGGAAGGCCAGTGTTGGTGGGTTTTTTGTGTAGGGAAGTATGAATGCCTAGGTTGTCCAATCTTACATTAACATCCAAATAAACAATTTGAGTATACCTGTGGCATTCAGTGAATCTCAAATTCACAACATTGTTGTTAATGTTGTCCACAAAAGATCCCCACGCATTCTCATTTCCCTTCCAAATGATAAAAATATCGGCGATGTACCGCCACCAACCAATAACTTGTGTAGAAAAATGAACTGAAAGTAACTCAGACAAGAAAGTAGCTTCCCACCACCCCATGGTGAGGTTAGCGTAGGATGGCGCAAATGTACTACCCATAGCAGTACCTCTGACCTGGTGATAAAAGGAACCCTCGAAAAGAAATACATTGTTAGTTAAACAGAACAGAAGCATATCCAAAATCATACCACTGTGCCCCAAATAGTTCAAAGAACGAGTGTCCAAAAAAGGTTTGCAGGCTACCAATCCAGTCGTGTGATCTATAGATGTGTAAAGGGAAACAACATCTAAGGTAGCTAACATTAAGCCCTCCTCCCAAGGTATATCTGAAATGTGACTCAAGAAGTCCTTGGTATCGCGTAGATACGAGGGCAGGACTGACACCAACGGGGACAGGGTCTCATCTATAAATTGGGCCATATGTTCAAGGAGAGAACCACACAAAGTTACAATAGGCCTGCCTGGTGGATGGATCAAGGATTTATGAGTCTTGGGCAGAAAATATATAGTGGGTATAGTATGACTCACAGGCACAAGAAACTTAGCAAGCTCACCCTCAATAAGGCCTTTCTCGGCCCATTTGGTACATAAGGCGGTGAGCTCCAACTGTATTTCGACAAAAGGATTCTTTGGAAGCCTGGAATAACAGCACCGATCACGTAACTGACGATTACCAGCCACATAACATTCCCTGTCCTGAATAATGATATTACAACCCTTATCGGCAGGTTTTATCACAATGTTAGGCAAATTCTGCAATTCATTAAGGGCCGATCGTTGTGGGATGGTAAGATTCTGTTTGTTGTTAAAAGGTTTTTTGCGAAGTTTACGAAAATCATTAACACATGAATCATGAAATGCCTCAAAGCATCCCCCCACCGAAAATTGAGGGTTGAACCTGGACTTATTTTTCAATTTAGTACGTATATCCCAGTTGGGATCAATGTCAAAGTCAACTGGATCAAAAGTAGAGGGATCAAACAATTCATTCTGGAGACAGACCAAGTCAGTCAAGGTAGAGATGTCAGAAATGCGAATGTCAGTTCGGCCAGCCCGTGGCACAGGTGGTTTAACTTGCGGGGGATTGATGGAGAAGAATTTCTTTAGTCTGATTTTCCGTAGAAATTTGTCAAAGTCCAGACGTGACTGGACATAGTCAAACTGAGTGGTAGGACAAACATTCAAGCCCAATGAAAGCAATGATGCTTGTGAGCCCGTGAGGGTGTGGGAAGACATATTGACAATTTGATGAGAATTCATATTGTCTGTTGTTACTACATCGCTCCAGAGCGCGTCAGCCTGCCTTGTTGATGTACATCTGAGCCGCTTCCCACGACCGCCTCGACGGGTTTTTTTCCTTTTGACAATTTCTGTTCCTTTCCTCTCCCTCTTCCTCCTCCTCTGTTCTTTCCACGGCCTCTGCCCCTCTTTTGGTTTTTTCCATCTTGACATAAAAGTCTCATTTCCTCTAAAAAATTTAGTTTGATAGGCATTTCATCATTTTCTGAAACAGAGACATCAGATTCTGAAGAAACGGTTTCTGCCTCCCCCAATTGTTTAGGAAATTATTGTGTAGTAGAGGTTTTACGCAAAGAGGCAAACCGCTTGGCAAAGGTGAAAATGCGACCTGATTCATAGTCAATTTTATCTCTAATAAATTTTCGATATTTACGCTGTTTGATCTCCTCTTCGTAGGCAATAAGATCTTCTTCAATTTTACTTCGTAGTTTCTTACCCTCCTCAGTGCTGGGAATATCACGTAATTCAGACTCTAATTTGTCAAGATGTAAAAGTACAGCATTGCAGTCGGAATTGGCATACTTGACTAAACCTCCCCACTCTTCCAACATGTTAGGATCTTGATCCTCGAAAGATGGTGTTATCATAATACGTAATCCACGGGGGACACGGCCCACATCGAGATAATTTTGCAGAGAGTGCTCCTCCCACCACTTAGATATCTCCTTTTTGCAAGATTTTTCTATTTCATGAAGAAGTGTAAACTTCAGTAGAGGTGGTGCTGGTAGTTTTCTTAACCCCACTAGTAGGTGCCACTGTGGGTAAATCCTGCTTCTCATTAAATAAATCCCTGGCCTGGAGCAACCGGGCTGCCACCCTGGCGTCCTGCATGTCAGCGTCTGTAATTGCCAATCAACCGAAGGAAAAATCCTCGGTTTATACCATCAAAAAAATATATATACTTTATAGATATGGGAGGAAGACCACCTCAGCAAAGCATAGTAGTCCACAGACAGGCTAGTGTGGGTCAATATGCAGGAAATGTAGAAACCGGCGTGGAGTGAGTGTAAGGAGCACTATACCAGAATGTAAGCCATAGGAAGATGGAAAAAAACTGAATAGACACCTACCTGCGAGCCATTGTTTGTGCGTCCTCCGGCACACATCACATCAGCTAGCAACGGAGGGCTATCAGTTTTAGCTCCCTAGAGGGTGACACAATCGAACTCCAGTAAACAGTCAGTCCGCCGTCAGCTGCATCGTTAGAGCCCACATATGCGATCGTGGAACAATCGCGCATAATCCACAACAAGGTAATAATTCCTGGTGCTGGTTTGTAACATGGAACGCTCCATGTAAAAATAGCATTAAGACATGGAGGAAGGAAAAAACTGCACTCCAAGCATGAGGTCTGCAGGTCCCAGTAAACAAAGTAGCAAACTCGAATCCAAGTAACAGAAAAACGAGTTTAATAGATGGTTAAAAATAGTAGGCAAAGAACACACAGCAAACAGAACAGAACGCCAGGGCAGTGTCCTTAACGACGCGTTTCGCGCTTCTCCGAGCGCTTGATCACGTTAGGGAGACATGAAAACAATGAGAGTAGATATTAACAATGGGTCCTTCTTCCATGTTGCCTACCAGCACAAGCTAACAGTTTGGCGCAATAACATGGCGGCCATTTTAGAGTGTAGCAGAAGACTGCATTAACCATAAAAAGAACAGGTTAAAAATAGCAGTAAAATCAATAGCACATTAAAATTCAGCACCAAACATGTAGAAATATAATAAAAGGACATGCAGTGAGATAGATGTCAACAAATTTCACTCAAAGCAAAAATTAGCACAGATTAGCAAAAATTAGCAAAAATTAGCAGTCCACAGCTGTGGAATAGAGTGCAAATGCGTTCCTATGTAAACTTATGAAAAAATATGCAGGCAATAGCCAAAAAAAAATATATAAAAAAAATATATATATAAAATTCGAGTGCATGTCTAGCTCACCAAGGCAATATGATTATAATATATAGAGAAAACACAGCTGGGACAAGATAATGCTGTCTAATATGAACACTCTGTTGACAGTTTGAGGACAGTCAACATGTGCGACCTTTAAGATAAAGACATGTTGCAGGCTGCAATGTATATATATATATATATATATATATATATATATATATATATATATATATATATATATATATATATATATATATATATATATATATATATATATATAGTAGGTTAACTGGACTCTTGGGTGATTGGGTGATGAGACATGATTTGGCTCTGGCTCTGAATAGGGTGAAAGATGGTTCTGCCTGGAATAGAATCAGTGGGAATAGAGTTCCAGAGCTTGAGGCTGAGACAGGGAAGCTGTGACCGCCGGATTTCACTTGGTTGTACTTAGGTTCTCTGAGGCAATGTAGATGGGCTGATCTGATGGTTCGGTCCGATTGATTTTTGGTGAATTTGCAGCAAAGGTATTTAGGTGCTGTGTTGGCTAGGCACTCATGAGTGAGTGTTAGAGTTTTGAGGGTAATTCTGTTTTTAAAAGATAGCCAGCAAATATTTACGTCTGGTGTCGGAGATATGGTATGATCTAGGAATGATAAAGGCTGCTCTCACAGCATTATTCTGAAGTACCTGTAGCTTGTTTAGGTTGTGCTTGCTGGTTCCTAAGTAGAGTGTGTTGCAATAAAACAATTTGGATAGTACAAGTGCTCTGGCTAGGGTGGAGCAGCCTATTGGAGAGAAAAATGGTCTACAGGAATTTATCAGCTTGTTTTGTCAATGTTAGGGATGCGTCGAGATAGACGCTGAGTGTCTAGACCGCTTTAGATACCGGGATGTTGATGCCATCTATCAAAAACGGGTTAAAGGATATGTCAAGTTTGTTTAATTTGGCTTGAGAGTCCATTAGAAGAAGCTCAGTCTTCTCATCATTAAGGCAGAAACCATGTGTGGCCCTCCATGCCTGAATGATGAGATAGATTTTCTTTAGCAGTTTGGTTTCTTTATCATGATTACCTGAGATGGGTATAAGGAGTTGGGTGTCATCTGCATAATTTGTGTAGGAGACACCCAAGAGGTCAAGATCATCAAATGAAGGCTTTGTAAATATATTATAGAGCACTGGTGATACGCAAGACCCTTGTGGTACCCTACATGTTAGTGGGGCTGGGTGGGCTGAGGCAAGGGGAGAGAACACTCTCATTGTTTTTTTGTCCAGAACGGATTTGATCCAAGCTGTAGCTTCCTTCGAGAAGTATGCGGAGGATGTGAGGTGTTTACAGAGGACTTCATGGTTGACCAAGACAAACAACGCTGAGAGGTCCAGTAGGAAGAGGAGCGTTATATTGCCTTTTTCAATTTGGTCTTCAATTTGCATTTTTAAATCGATAAGTGCTGTCTCCGTCTGAACCCAGATTGACGCAAACCCAGGAGTTGATTGGTTTCCAGGTGCGCCTGTATTTGAAGGTAGGCAGCCCTATAAACATTTTCAATAAGAAATGTACTGTGGTGATAGGCCTGCAATTTGTTGGAATGTCTGAGTCAGAGTTGGGTTTTATTAAGAGAGGGAGAACACAAGCATCTTTTAGGTTAGTCAGTACTGTGCTGGATTCAAAGGAGGAATTTATGAACATCATGAAGGCTGGTGCCAATTCTTTGGCTGCTTCTTTGATGATGTACACCGGGCAGATGTCTCCTTGGCATCAGGAAGGCTTCAGACTAAGAATTATGTTTTCTACTTCTGAAGTAGATAAAGGAATGAAATTGAAATTATTGCAAGGTGTATCAGGTGGTATTTTCAGTTTAGAGGGGTCAGTGTTGGAATTGATATCAAGTTTATTGTTTTCAATTCTGGTTTGTAGCATTGATATTTTGTCATTTAAAACTGCTTGTATTTTAGTATACAAGCTTTTATCTTTGGTACAGAGGTGTCATTAGGTGGCATGGGGAATTCAATCTCTCTAAGGATCTTGTATAATTCTTTGAAGGCAGACTTAGCGTTGGAAATTCTATTGTTGTAGATTTCACTTTTAGTTTGTAAGATAGCTGACTTATATCCTTTGGCAGCCTTTAGGAAGGCAATTCTGTTGGGTGTTGAAGGGGTGTTTTTCCAAGCGCTTTCAGCTTTTCTTTTGTTATTGCATAGAATTTTAAGGCTAGAGGTCAACCAGTTATTGAGGTGAACTTGTGACTTGGCTTTTCTTAGTTTAATGGGGGCTATGGTATCAATGGCTTAGTTGAGTGTTTGGTTGTAGAGATTTACAAAAGAGGCAGGGTCTATACTGGTGTTGGGGAGGTTTAGTATGGGCTTCATAAGTGGTAGTAGGTGATCTTTAGTAATATTCTTATTATTTCGTGTTAGCACTGGAGGTGCCAAGGCCTTGGTCACATTTTTAGGCATGTAAGACTGTATGGTAAATAAGATGAGATGATGGTCAGTCCAGGCACATGGTGCATTCGAAAGGATATTGGTTTCAATGTTAAGGTCAGCAATCCAATCAAGGGTTCTGCCTTTATTGAGAGTGGGTTGAGTGATGCGCTGTGACAGGCCTAGTTCAGAGATTGAGTTAGTTAGAGATGTGGCTGGGCTGTCGTTGGGGTCGACGTAGCATTGGTTGAAGTCACCAAGTAGCAATATTTGTGATCCTATTTTGGTGTCAGTGGTGAGTAGTTGTTGTATATCTTCCTCGAATGTAGATATAAGTCCAGGGGGCCTACAGATCAAGTGGATCTTTAAGGTTTGTGAAGCTGATATTGGAAGTTTCAGTGAGAGGAGTTCAGCTGAATCAAGTGAGTGTTGTGTGAGTGCTCTGAGGCCAAGGTCTGTTTTGCTAATAATGGCAATCCCGCCTCCTTTATATGAGTCTCTGTCTTGCCTTATGATTGAGTAGCTATCAGAGATAGCTAGAGCCAATGAAGGGCCTGCTTCTGCATGCACCCTGGACTCATTTATGGCTAGGAAGTCTAATTGGTTGGTGGTAACGAGGTCTGCCAATTCTAAGGCATGTGCAGTCAGAGATCTGGCATTAATCAGGCCACCATTGAGCAGTGTGGCGTTGATGGATGGCTTGCTACTGGAGGCTGTACATATTATGGGTATGGGGATACCTTTATCAGTAGCGGTTTTATGTGACTTTTCAGATTTGACCTTGATGGTGTTGGTTTTAGGTATGATAATCAGGTTGGCTGTGTGATGGATAGATGGATGGATGGTTGGATGTGTTTAGCCTGGATCTAAGCCTGAGGTTTCTTGTTGATACGTCACAGGGTAGATTTGGTGTTGGTCGGGTGTTGTAGCGTGCGATCCATTCGGTCGGTGAGATCATATCAGTGTCTTTAGTTTGCATGGAGGTCCTATTGAAGTGTTTAAAATGGTTGTGAAAATAGGGGTGGCAAGAAGTAAGTTGATGCTATAGTTCTACAGTGCTTGAACTACTGCAGTTACTCTGGTGTAATGCATGCCTGGCGTAGAACATACTTTTACTTTGTTTATAATTGAAATGGTCATATTTAGCTTACTCAATAAATCTCTGCCCTGTAAGCTTACTGGCATCTCAGTACTGTACAATAATGGTGCTAACATTTCTTGTGTCCCTATAGAGATGGATACATCTTCTGTCAAAGGAACCTTTGTTAAAGTCCAAGAGAATTCCTGTGTGTTCATGTTTGTATAGGTCAAAGGAAACCTTCCTTCCTTTATACAGGACATTGTGTCTCATGTATCTACCATATCCTCTATCTTCACTACCCCATTTGGTTCCTTTTCTGGGCTGGGTTGACCCAGAAAAGGACAGAGCATGTCAGGACATGTCCGAGCTCACTGTTGGCTATCCTATTGTGAAAACATGTTTGTCCTTGGGAGCGGGAAAGCGCTTTTTCCCATGACACTTGTTCCTGCACAATGTGCTACTGTCCCTCGCAGCAGTGTGTTCTGTTCCCATGGCAGGGCGATAGCTTGGGATGATGCCCTCTGTGTGATATATTGCACAATATTTGGCGTGATTGGGTTCTGTAGCGGTCCCCCCTGTGTGGGGACTATAGTCTGCTGTGGGCCTGGATGTTGTGGCTGTGCAGACCCCAGAGCATACACCCCATAGGCTGGTGCCCTATTGGATGACTTATAGGCTTGCTACTGATTTAGGGGCTCACCTGCATGATATTGCATGAGTTGCCTGCTTCTGCAATCACATGATATGGGTTTCCTGCTTAAGGGGTTTATTTTTTATTTACTTCCAGGGGTGTTTTCCAGTGTTTTCAAAAAATGAAAGGTTCTGTGTTTATCAGTGTTTTCCCATTTGTCCCCATCAAAAAATCATGGAGAACTGTTTTTTCCAGTGTAAACACACATATGCTTTTATTGTTTCATTGCGTGTATAAGTAGGGTTAGATCTCTCAGAGCAAGATGTTTTGAACACTTTCTGGAGAATAAAGATGAATGTGTTAATCCAGTCAAAATTACTGTAAATAATGCAATACTTTTTGTGGCCTCTTTGCCCATCCGTGCACCTTGTCTTCCCATGAAGACTTTGATTTGTGAAAATGACCTGTGCACATTGTAGAGCTATTTTTAGCAGATAAGGCATAGTGTGAGGAAATGGTTTGCCCGGGAAAACTCACTTTGGTGGACATAAGGATTATTTTGGGTGCTCTGCATTGCCGCAGGAGGTTGGGAGGTGACAGTGACACCAACACTGTAGCCTAACGCGAGCTTCATGCATGGAAGCCTCACGCTGCTTTTCTTTTAAATCCAAAAGGCAGCTGACACTTTACAGATCTCCTCTAGACAGATACACATACAGAGGGTATGTGGCAACAAAAAGACACTGAAACATCCATGTTAAATCATTGTTGTAAATACAAATATTTGTCAGCGGTCAAGGGCTATTTTGGGGAATTCTAGCCAATTTTAAGACATGAACTGGCAATCACAAACATGTTTCAAATGTGCCTACAATGCCTCAAAATAGCTCTGACCACATAAACCTACACATATATTTATTTTATATGGAAACCAAACTAACATTGAATGAGCAGCATTTTGAATAAGGTCAGGGGACAGGAGGGTAAGCAATGGGAGAAAGCAAAAAACTATACAGGGGATGTAGTTAGGCCCTTTTCCTATTGTCTGCCAAACCCCCTCTCAGGACAGCCTTTGACCCCAAACGTCGCGCAATCCATGCTCACACTAAGGCACCACTGGGATGAGGGGAAACAAGTGTTTTTCAGTTTAACCCTAGGAGGCACTTTTTCTTCTGGGGGGTGTTTTTCCAGTGTTTATCGGATTTCTCTGAAAACAGGAAAGCCTACACATCACATGATACATGTCCCATTTTTCCACATATCCAACATGACCCTCTGAATCTTGGTCTAAAAGCTCCAAAGCTTCCCCCTTACCCTCTTTGGAAGTTAACTTGTGCTCCTTGTACCCCTCCCATGTTTCTTATGTAGTTCCCATGTTACCAGTTCTTCTTTGCTGGGGTTCCTGATCTCATCGCTCATCTGTGGCATTTGTGACTTCTGCACCTTCCATACTTAACTTTGCTAGCTTTTTCTGTACTAACTTTGCTTTTGCTTGCTGGACTTGCTCTTCCTTTTCTCTCTCTTTCTCACGTTTGCACTTGCAATAATGAACTATATGTGCCTGGATGTCACCCCATGCTTTTGCTTCAACTCGCACTATTTTACATAACTCCATTTGTACCTCTGTTGGAAGACCCCTGAGTAACACATGCTAAAATATCGATATGGTCTTATCCCATGCTTCACCTGTTTCTTCTTTCCACATCTCCTGAATCAAATGAATATATAGTGCTTGGTCTTCATCAGCTCACATTGTGCATGCCATGATTGATCCTATGTCAGGTTTTTCTGGGTACACTCTTCTCAGAACATTCCATACATGAGCTTGACAGTTGTTAAATGGAGTGCCATCTTGTGCTTCACTTTCTAGTCATATACCTGGGTACCCTGCTTTCTCCCAAATGGTGTTTGTCTGTTCCCATGGTATGCTAGCAAGTAAACTCTTCATGTCTCCCACTGCTAATGTAATTCCAGCTGTCTGTTTTTAAAATGCATATATCCATTTACCTGCTCATGCTGTAAGAGTGGGTAGTGCCATTATCAAACTGTTTGTGTTCATATGTTGCCAGGGCATGTACTGTGATCTCCCTATCACCTTCTGTATTAATGGGAATTGGGTCCCCTTCTATCGTTTGCTGCATATTTTTTTGTATGTTCTGCCCTCTAAGCAATGAGCCTTCCTTATTTCTCCCTTCTGCCTGCATGCCATCCTCTGTATCTATTATTGCATCCTTAATCACTGCTCTATTCATCTTCAATTATACCTCTCCTGCTGTCCATGTATCAGCATTACCACAGGGCATAGTCCACCCCATTCCCCGTTCTCTTCTATGTGTTACCCTCTGGAGCTCTTGCTCTGTTTTCTGGACACCTGCCTGTGAGTCACTGCATGCTTTATTTTCTAGCTTCATTATAATAGGGTCTCGCCCTCTATTATGTCCAGCGACACCCCATGACACTGTTGGTTCTATGGGCAGATATCTTGGCTGCAAATGCCCTGAACCTGTGCTGAAACTAGTGCTCTCTCAGATAGAGGGTGTGGTAGACGACTGCACAATGACTGCACAGGCATCATACCCTGTGGCATGCTTGTACTATCTCTGCTAATGGAAGGGGGTGGAAGCTATAACAGGTGTTTTTTTTATTCTGCTTCATCCCCTCTCTCTGACTGCCTGTCTACTTGCAGAGCTCTAATATGCTCTGTCTCCTTTTCAGTATCATTTTTTTAACTTTGTATTTTGACAACAATGTGTTCAACTGGCGTGCACATTTTTGACAAGAGCAATGTCACAGTGACATACTGGCCAACAACTAACTGTCACAATAAAACAAGACACCAGTAATCAACAAAAAATTCTCCTGAGGTCACCCCACTATGGCGCACCCCTGAGTTGACACCAAAACAACACAAAACCATAATTGTAGTTAAACGTGCATCTCTGCACCACAACAAAAAATGTTCAACACAATTTCTCCCAATACGCTCTTCTCATCCAGGCTCTGTGCCCACTTTCCACATTCACACCAACTACTCTCGCCTCTAATCAAGTATCTCCTTTCTATCTACAATTTATACAACATAATAAAAAAATGAAACACTTATATGCACATTTTTTTATTTTTCCTCCTCTCGCTCTCTTACCAGTGAAATAGGGGGATACAGTACTTGCTAGTGTGGGGCTTCCCACTCTTATTCAAGCAGCACTTCCCTCCCTCCAATTCGTGGGAAGTTACACTTTGATATCTACAATTGTCTAATAATGTGATATCACTGCTTCCACTCTGAAAGCCCTCTTCTATTTCTCTTCTATTTCTACTAAAATCCAAAAATGTACACCACGTAGTTTCTTTCTAATGATGTGACTACATGACTTAATGGGGCATGTTGCTTGACCTCTTGCTCTGAGGCCATGTGCAAGACTAAACTGTGTATTGATGAATGGTTGAGCGTGCATGGTCTGAACATATACATGCAGGGGTACTTTAATAAGTGCCAGGACCTCTATTGTATTGTAATGAATTGGAATTTGATAAAGCGTGAACAACACCAGAAAGGCATCAAGGTGCTGAGCAAGCAAGAGATGTGATACGTTATAGGGAGCTAAAATAGAAACATTTTGTAATTTTTGCGAAAGGAGAGAAAGTTGGGAATGTTACAAATTTCAAACGGGAGAGCATTTCATAGAGTAGAGCCAAATGCATAAAATTAGCAGCCTCCAGACCGAGTACGAAAGACTCAAGGGTTACACAACAAAGACAAATTGGATGAACTGAGAGTTCTGCTAGTGGTGTATGGTATCAGTATCAGTGTGGGTAGCTCGGTGCACCAGACAGAGAGCCTTAAACTGAATACGACTTTCACAGGGAGACATTGAAGTTCATGGAGAAGCTCTAGGGAATGTGCCAGTCTGGTGGCATTCAAAGCAAGATGGGCAGCTGAATTCTGAAGTATCTGTAGATGTCGAAGGTGGAATTCAGGCTGGCCGAGATAGATTCCAATGCAGTAATCAATGGAACCCATGATACAGGCCGTGACAATTTAGATCTAAAGTGAGCTGGTAGAAAAGGGAGAACTTCCTAAAAAAGTTTAAGTTTTGCAAAACAGGCTTGACAGGTTGCCAATACTTGGGCTAACCTAGATCCAGAGACATGCATTTTATGCCCAAGCTCTTAATAACAGAGGCAAACAGAGGCAGGTTCAGGGCAAGGACCAAGACAAGGAGGCCAATAGTCAGAGGTCCAGGAAGAGTTAGAGCAGGGGGAGCCAACCAGCAGTATCTCGGTTTTGCCTCCATTGAGCTTTAGCCAATTTGTTGACATCCAGTCAGTGAATGCAAAAAGGTAGTTCTTTAGTTTATAAGGGTTTCAGTAGAGGGAGCATTAAGACGGAAGAGAATTTGAGTGTCATCAGCATAAGAAAGGAAAGGAATACCGTGACTAGAACATTTTTTGCAAGGGCCAGCATGTATAAATTAAACAGAAGAAGGGACAGAGCTGATCCCTGTGGGCCCGACAGTCAAGAGTGATGGGGGACTACTTAAATGGGGGAAGAGAGAAAGTCTGGGCCCGGTTAGCAAGAAAGGGGGGTACCAGAGATATAAGCTTCCTGAAGACACTGCAAAAGCCTGTGATGATCAACGGTATCAAAGGCTGCATAGAGGTCAAGGAGGATAAGAGCCCCAGCCTCTCTGCGGTCCTGAATTAGGGAAATATCATATGTGTGGAGGATCAATCCTTCCCTCCCAGCTGTGTGCATAGCCGGGAGAGAAGGATTGACAGGTACTTGGTCATCTTCTACCTGTTGACCTTCAAAACATTGGAAGTCAACTAACTGCAATAGAAATCCAAAAATTAAGGATTAAAGCTGATGTGTCAACAAATACTGGAGAGATCAAATTAATCTTGATATAAAAACTACTCACCTCCTGAAGATCCACATTTTAAGGGGTGAAACACCTGTTGAGGTTATTTTCTTCTTCATAACGGAGATTTGTATCACAATAAAGAATTGCATAAAAATGGAAAACTGAAAAGGTTATTTCATTTTCACAACTGAGACCTGTATTGTAATAAAGTAACTCACAAAAATGGAAAACTGAATCCTTTACACATGAACAACGAAAATCAACTCTATCTGTCTTTGAATTACTGTTGGGCAAACACAACAGTGCATCTTTGTTACAAGCAAAAAGGAAACCTGAAATATTATCAAAACTCCCCTAGAAAGGGAGTGAATGTTTGCACTATTACTTTAAATTCATTCCAATATGTATTTGACATGGGTAATGTTAGTTGTGTGTTTGGGAATGGACAATTACTGCTGGTGGAATGTTTGAGAATGGGAAATAGAACTACTGGAATTAATAAAAAGGGTTTATTTATGTACTTTTTATTTGAAGATTACATTTTTGCTTCTACAGCAGAAAATCTATTTTAGAGCTAAACATGGTTTTCGAGGTTTATGAAAATATATTTAGTTTCGCCGTAGGACTCCCATGGCTTCCCTGCAACACTAAAGGCTTAATTAAAATCAGTGTTTTTTTAGATCGCTCTCATTTTAAAAACACCACCTAATTACATTGTGGAATCACATGGTACATTTAAAACATGGGAAGCATAGAAATATCTGTCCAAGGATAACTAACCATTGTTTGCTACATACATTGCTTCCCATGAACCCTATCCATTACATATTGAATGGCATCCCAACCTGTAATAAGGTACTATTTTAAAAATAGCAGGCATTTAAAATAGCACTTGTTTTTACTATAGCCAAGATATCTGCAATTAGACCATATGCCTTGAAAGTCAGCCCCATTACAAGTTTGGGGGTGCAGTAAAAGTGCAGGTACAAATGCTGGTAAATCTGTTACCTGCACTTTTACCACTGAGGTTACCTAATTTACCCCCAGCCAACAGCTGGAGGTAAATCAACACACACCAGCAGAAAACTGACGGTATTACTAGTACTGGTAATACCGATGTCTGTAATACCGGCATTCCCATTCAGAAAGTCCTAGACTACATGGAATGGTGAAGGACCATCCTTCCTGCAACCTGTGTTATCCTGGAAATTCCAGAATATCAGCGGCGGAAACGGTAGGTCAGTTTGCCGTTAGCAGCGGGATACCGGCAAACTTGTATTGGGGACCAAAGGATTAAAGCACAACTGCGGCAACCTGTGGAGATACCAAGGTAAATTCTGGCAGAAGATAGAAATGGGCATTATTGTCTGTTACCTTCACTTTAAGCAAATCATGTCATTATTTTAGCACTGCTAGAATATCATTCTAAGTGGTTTAATGTTCATTATGATTGTATAGAGCACACAGTTATTCTACAGTGTATCATGGTACTTTAGGCAACTAAACAGTCCACCATCAGAAAGACAAAACCAATGGATATAGCCATGTGTCCAGAATGCACCAAAAGTTCAAATACATATGCTGGCACCTAATGGGCCTTTGTAAACAATTATACAGGATATGGGCAAGATAAGAACATATCCTGCGATAGGACTGCATTGATTGCATGCAAAGGATAGTGAAAAGATGTTCATGTGCAGAGCATAGAGACCCATATGAAATGTAGTTAAACACTGTATCCCAAATGAAGGCCAAAGATATACCTTGAAGAGAGCTATACACAAAGACCTTATATATATTTTTTATATTTAGGATTTTTTTAAAGCGCTCACACAGCCCGCGGGCATCGACGCACTATTACAGGAATTGTTTGTCTTAGTTGCGTATTTATAACACACTTAAATACCCAGAGGTTTCTAAGCACGGACCGGGGGATCAAACCTGTGTTGGTTTGTGTCCTCTTGCTTCCAAGGCGAGCACGTTGACGTTGAGCTATCCTCCCAGGAATATTCAATCTGAAGTAGAATAGATAGCATCTGGTTGTGTGGGGTATAACTGTTAAAGCCATCTGATTGGTGACTCTGTACTAGGAAGTTACTGAACACCAGTGCCATGACTGCCTTTTCCATATTTCAAATAGGGGAGTAGCTTACCATTCCCTTCAGAGTAGTCCTGCTTCTCATTGATGTGCTTTTGAGGAGTAACCTAAAAAAATCAATTGGAACTACCAGGGGGGTCATATAGCACACTCCCTATTGTCCACCAAAGTTGATAATGCTCTGTTTTGATCCAAAAGTGGGAAAGGCAACTATTGTTATGCCTTGTGGGCTCCGTTGGTCCCTTTGTAGGAGGACTGGTATGGTGAAACATGTTCCTTTCAACATGGCTCCTGTAGTTGCAGGCACCATTCCACTCTTTACGATGCTTTCTGTCTGGGGCCCACAACCTTCGCTGCATGGAATGAGTTATGAGGCTCTCCAGTCCTGCCATTGATGCAGCACTACTCTCTCTAGTGCATGCTCCGTGAGTACGCTGCTTCTCCTGGAATCTGTCCTGTTTCCCTTGTGTGTCCTATTACTTTTGAATCTAATATCTATTTTAACTTAACAGTTCGACTTGTTATGATTGCACAGCACACCTGGCTCGGCAGCTCTCGAAGCCTCATAGCTCCGAACGGTGAGTGGTTGCTTAGCAATGAGCCCCGCTTCGGTACGACTCTTCACTGTCAGAGCACAAACACCAACCCTTTGCCTTTGTCTATGCTAATCAGGAAACCTGCTTACAGACTCCTCTCACAGGAACGGTACGGCACATAACAACACAGGGCACACACACGTTGTTAATAAATGACATTTTCTGACTCTGCCTTTGCCTCTAGAGCCCCGTACAGGTAATCCCTTCACTGAATCGCCCAGCCCTCCATGTGGAAACCTTCAACTTGCCTACTCACAGGGTTCTACCAAGGAGAGAGTCCCATGACACGCATTCTCTCCCTTACTCCCTCCAGCACGCAATAACTCCTCGCCCTTGTAAAACAGGATTCATTATTCCGGTGCCTCCAGCCACCTCCAATCATATTGAGACCCTCCATAGTCCTGTAGGTAACACTGTCTTCTCGCTTGCTCCTTTTTCTACTTATAATATTTGGCAGATCTCTGATTCCCTTTGTCATACCCCCCCAGGCTTCCCTGCTATCATATCACAGTCTGAATAAACCGGAACCAGACTTGCAGCACCACCGCCAAGACGACATCGGTCTCCCAGGGTTTTCTTCCCCAGAGGATTTCCCTGAGGTGCCTGGATGGCCCCTCGCTGTCTATCAGCAGAGAAAGCTGAAGTTTTTTTGGGTACTCCTCAGGGGCGTTGCTAGGGGGGGGGCTAAGAGGGCTGTAGCCCCTGTTCTTTTGGTTGTATCCAAGGATAGAATCTCAGGAGCTACAGCCAAAATACTAGCTAGCCCACAGTCCCAACAGTTCCGACATCAGCTTAGCCCCTGGTCTTTTCCAGACCTAGCAACTCCCCTGGTACTCCTTAAGAGAAGCATAAGGGTTCATCTGATCCAGGTTACTGACTTACGTTACATCCTTACAGTGTATAACAGTTAGTGCTGCCAAATCAGCCACTACCATGGATCAGATGTTGCTGCGGTTCAGTCCTTAACCCTAGAGGTCCAGGGTCTTAAAGAAGAGAAGGCTGTGCTGCATCAGCAGATAGTGTGGGCTCCTCAGAGTTCAGAACTTCCCCCTGGTCCCTTGCCAGGAGAGAAATTTGAAGGTAACCCACCCAAATTGAAAGAGTTTTTAGACTCTTGTACAGTGCAATTCGCCTTTAAGGGCTCTTTCTTTCTGATGGACCGTGACAAAGTGGGGCATTTGATTTTACAGCACTCCTTAGCTGCTTTAGCTTAGTCTACCCCATTGGTCATGACAAATAATCCAATCCTTGGCTCTTACCCGGCTTTCACACATAGTTTTAAAACAATGTTTGGGAGACAGGAAATAACAGTGTCCTCGCAAGAGCAGCTATTGGACTTTTGACAAGGATCTGATCACCTATATTACTTGTTTCAAGCAATTAGCTGCAGACACAACTTGGCCCGATGACGCCTGCATTACTTTGTTTGGGAGAGGCCTTTCAGAAGATCTTAATGACAAAGTCTCCCGCGTCCACCGGTCAGCTAATCTGGATGAGATGGTGGCACTCGTTATACAGATATGCTACCGATTAGACTTTGTGAGGGACGAAGACCGAGAAGTCATCGTCCTCTTTTGGATACTATGCCTACCCTTATGAAGGCGGTGCCCTGCGAAGAACCAATGCAATTGGGAACTGCCTGGGGTCCTTTAACCCCAGAGGTACAATCACAAAGACGTGCGAATGGGTCATGTATGTACTTTGGATCTATGGAGCATCTAATCAATGCATTTCCTATTGCTTCCCCTTGCAGGTCAGGAAACTCCGGATCCTGATCGTAGGGGGAACCACGATTCGGGGCAACTCTTCTGGTTCCCCAACCCAAGACACCACTGCTCCAAAACCCCCCATTCCCAAAACGCCCATGGTTGTTTTTTTAGTTTCATTCTTGGTAGGATCCAGTGAAGTAAATACAGTACCATCCTTGGTAGACAGCGGGCAGCTGGGAATTTTGTAGATGATCAATTGGCCCTTAGTAGAGGTCTCCCTCTGGTTACCAAAGAGATATTGATTCTGGTAAAAAGTGGATGGGAGCCCTCTGACCTCTGGCCCTATCAAAGAACAAACTCTACCCATCTGAATGATGATAGCTTCTCACTCAGAATCATAAACATTTGACATTATTAGGACAGCTCACTATCCGATTATTTTGGATCTCCCCTGGCTACAGTTGCACAACCCCTTTATCAACTGGACTGCAGGGACATTTGTTTATGGGATCCGAACATTGTCTATCACACTGTTTATCTCATGGGTCCATTGGGGTTGCTACCCCCTCAGTTTCTGCCGCTGTTACCCCTGGAGAGCCCACTAGACTCAATCATGTTCACGGGATTCCTGAACCTTACCTCCAATATCAACAGGTGTTCTCCAAAACACTCGATTCCGAGCTTCCTCACATCACAGAGACCACTGTTTGATCACCCCGCTTCCTGATCAGCTTATAACCTTTGGCAGAAAGTATATTTTGTTGGCCAGAGAAAAGGAGGTATTAAAAGAGTATCTGGATAAGAATCTACAGAATGGACTAATCACAGAATCTACATCCCCTGCAGGAGCTTCATTATTTTTTATTCCAATGAAAAACACAGCAGAACTGCACCCCTGCATAGACTTTTGGGCTTTCAATAAGATCACTCTACCGGATCGATACTCGATACCTCTTATACCGGACACACTGGAGGCAGTAAAAGGCTCGAAAATCCATACCACATTGGATCTGCATGGGCCTACCACTTAATTCGAATAGAGGCTGGCGATGAGTGGAAAACAGCTTTTCACACACACTATGGTCATTTTGAAAACGGGGTGATGCTGGTTGGGTTATCAAATGCCCCCGCCATATTCCAACGCTGCATGTTCTAGGGTGGGTAGCTCATTGTCAACGTGCTTTCCTTGGAAGCAAGACGACACAGAGCAACATAGGTTCGATCCCCGGGTCCGCGCTTAGAAACCTCTGGGTATTAAGCACTTTATAAATAACCAACATATCTTTTACGACATTTTGCTTCATTTTGTGATCATCTACTTAAATGACATTTTGATATTTTCACCTTTAGAATCCGAACACGTCTGTCACGTCCAGGAAGTACTAGGGCAACTGCAACGCGAACATCACTTTTGCAAATTCGAAAAATGCGAATTTCATCAGAGCGAAGTTTAGTATTTAGGATATGTTCTTTCACCTCAAAGAGTGTCCATGGACCCAGCCAAAATTGCTGCAGTGGTGGATTGGCCCGCTCCCACATCCGTCAAGGAGATACAATGTTTTTTGGGCTTTGCTAATTTTTATAGGAAGTTCATTCTGGATTTTCAGATTTGATCAGACCTCTTACCGTCCTGTTAAAAAAAGGTGCACCCTTTCAGTGGCTTAAAGAGACACAGAACACCTTTGAGGCATTCAAATCTCTATTCACAAAGGCTCAAATGTTGGTTACTCCAGACCATATCAGCCGGTTTATTTTCTTAACCAGTGCTTCACATTATGCCTTGGGGCAGTGCTCTTACAGGAAACAGATTCCGTGGGACGAGTGTGCTGTGGCCTATTTATCCAAAACTTTGAACGTATCTGAACTGAATTATTCAGTACTGGAGAAGGAGCTTCTGGCTATTAAGAAGGTGTTCAAAGAATGGAGGCATCTATTGTTGGGGGCTGAATTGACAGTAGAAGTGCAGACTGATCATTATAATCATAAGGCCCTGCAATACGCACAGACCTGTAACAGCCGTCAGGCTAGATGGACTAATTTTTTTCCCTGTACAACATAGTCTTTACTTTCAGCCCAGGAAAGATCAATTTGAGGGCAGATGCTCTATCCCCGAAGGAACGTAGAGGTCCCTCTCAGTTCTGCTTGGAGTATCTGTTTCCAAAGGTTGTCTTTGTCAATGTCGTTATTAATCTGTTACTACAGTTTACAACGGCCACCAGACTCTATGAGAATGACATCCAGTTTCTGCTTTCAAGCCACAAGGACGGTGGTTTATACTTTCATGATGACCAAGTTTATGTGACCACCGAAAATCTCTGTGAGGAGGTTTTGCGTATGTGTCACAATACTAAGGCAGCCAGACACCGGGGTGTACGGAATACCATGGATTTGATCTTGAGACACTTCTGGTGCCCTTCTTTGCCATTGGATACCTGGGATTATGTGTCCTCTTGTGTAATCTGCCTCCAGTCCAAAATCCCTCACAGACCTCCTTTAGGAAGTCTGGTAAGGATGCATATGCCTGACCATCCCTGGCAAATCATTTCCACCAATGTTATTGTGGACCTTCCGCCTTCAGCTGATTTACTGCTGTCATGGTGATGATCGATTCATTTACAAATCTGACGCATTTTGTACCCTTGAAGGGCGGACCTTCTGCCGCTCACATGGCATGGATTTTCATTGGCCGTATTTTTTGCTGTCATGGTTTGCCAGACACCATTGTGTCGGATAGAGGTTCTCAGTATACCTTCCGGTATTGGCTGCAACTATGTTCAATCTTAGACATCAAACGGGCATAAAGCACAGGATTCCATCCACATACTAATGGACAGACACAGATGCTTAATCAGACTCTAGAAGGTTACTTGAGTTGTTTTATCTCCACAGCACAAGATAATTGGTCCGAGTTACTCCCATTGGCTTTTTATAAAGCCTCCCATTATTTTGCACCTACGGATACCATCCGGCTTGCTTCCCTTCCATGGCTCCCACCTCATCTCATTTTCTGGACATGGATAAGTTGGGTCATCAAATCCAAGACGGGCACCATTTGGCACGCTCATCCTTGCTGGTGGCCCAGGATAGAGCCAAGAGATTTGCAGACCGACATCGCACCCCAGCTCCAACATTTGGACCCGGAGACAAGGTATGGTTGGCTTCCCATTTCTTGCCATGTCAGCTGGTGCCGTCTAAGCTGGCTCCTCATTACTTTGGCCCTATTAAGGTATTGCGGCAGAAAGGCCCTGCAGCGGTTCAACTCAGTCTCCCCGACTCCTGGTCTCGGATCCATCCAGTGTTCCATGTTTCTCAGCTCAAACCGGATGTACCTGACCATTTTGGGAGTCTTCCAGAGGCCCTCCCTACCTGTGCTCACACATTCTGGTCCTGAATTCGACGTCTCTGGTATTTGTGACTCACGCTACTATCGTGGCAGACTCCAGTATCTGGTTGATTGGAAGGGTTATTCCCCGGCCGATCACTCCTGGGAATCACCTGCTGATGTTCATGCGGCCCGGTTGGTGCAGTGCTTTCATCATTTGCATCCTGGCAAACCAGGGGCGGTCTTCAACTTCAGAGGGGGCATATTGTTATGCCTTGTGGGCTCCATTGGTCCCTTTGGAGGCGCTGGAGGAGGATAGGTATGGTGAAACATGTGCCTCTCAACATTGCTCCCATAGTTGCAGGCACCATTCCAGTCTCTGTGGTGCTTTCCGTGTGGGCGCCGCGCCCTTTGCTGCATGGAAGGAATAATGAGGCTCTCCAGTCATGCCATCAATGCAGCACTACTCTCTCTAGTGCATGCTGCGTGAATAAGCGACTCTTCACTGTCGTTCACACCGGAGAGAGCCCTTTCCTTACACAAATGCTTATTACTTTTCTTTACTTTTAGCAGCTGCAGAGCACAAACACCAACCCTTTGCCTTTGTCTATGCTAACCAGGAAACCTGCTTACAGATGAGCTCCTCTCACAGCAACGGTACGGTGCATAACCACACACGGCACACACACGTTGTTACTGTAAGACATGTTCTGACTCTGTCTTTGCCTCTAGAGCCCTGCAGGCTAATCCCTTCAATGAATTGCCCAGCCCTCCATGTGGAAACCTTAAACTTGCCTGCTCATGGGGTTCTACCAAGGTAGGGATTTTCATGACACACATTCTCTCCCTCACTCCCTCCAGCATGCATTAACCCCTCTCCCTTGTAAAACAAGATTAGTTATTCCGGTGCCTCCAGCCATCTCCAGTCATAATGGGGCACTCCATAGTCCTCTAGGTAACACTGTCTTCTCGCCTGCTCCCTTTTCTAAATATAACCGGGGACGTCATTTGGGGGTAGCCAGGGGTCGTACTTGCTACCCTTGTAGTCTCCCTTGCTACCTCTACAAAAAAGTGTTACAAATGGAAGCTTTTGAGCTGTGACCATTGCCATGTGGCTCTTTGTTCTCTAGAGTGGCTGGCTTTCTTGTTCAGGCTTATTTAAAAAACAGGGGGTTCCTCAAGTGTAACAGTTTGAGCAGTGACCTGAATTACGAAAGAATAGGAATAACAAATAATGTGTCTTTCTGGAATTCTATGCAATAATTGCTAGACTCATTAAAGTTTTTTTCAGGCACACTTCAGGGGGTGAGTCACTGATTTAGTCTGTTCTTAAACACCTCAAATTCACAATGCAGACAACATCCTCCAAAAAGCATTTAGAGTAAATAAGCATCCATTTCAGACTTTATATTTTCCTTTTTGCAAGTTGCATTTATAGCATGTTTTTATGGTGATCCATTCTTATATGAAATGTATGTTTAAAGTTACAGGGATATAGTAAAGATATTTGTCATAGGGCCTCATTACGACCCAGGCGGTAAGTTACCGCCTGGGTCGTACCTTTACCACCATGGCGTAAACTATGTTTACGCCATGGTGGTTGGCGGACTTACCGCCCCATTCCGAGGTTGGCGGGGCGGTAAGTCCCCAATCCCCATTTACCCTTCCCCATTCCCATTTTTGCCCCATAGGGCATAATGGGAGTGGGGAAGGCGTTAATTACGCCACTGTAAATTACGGTGGCGTAATTAACAACAAGGTCCCTTAGCGCCATGGATTTTAACACCTGCTAAAAGCAGGTGTTAAATCCTCCATGGCACTAAGGGACCTCGGAATCAGGCGGTAAGGGTCGGCGCTGTTTATGCCGCCGTAAACCCCTTACCGCCTGGGTCCTAATGAGGCCCATAGTGTACTTAGGAACAATGCTATGTGATGCCACTTCCAGTTTTGTCAAGGGGTAAAATGTTGTGTTCCATCGCTTCCTGTGATATCATCAGAGGTCAAGGGTCATGTGATGTCACTTCAGCTACCCCTGGCAGTTTGGTGAAGTGGTGTACCTGTTTATAACATTTGGCAGATCTCTGATTTCCTTTCTCATGCTCCTCCAGGCTTCCCTGCTATTGTATCACAGCTTGTATAAGCAAGAACCAGACTTTCAGCACCACCGCCAAGAAGACATCGGTCTCCCAGGGTTTTCTTCACCGGAGGGTAACCCTGAGGCGCCAGAGTGACCCCTAGTTGTCTAGCAGTGGTTTATGGGTACTCCTTAAGAGCAGCATAAGGGTTCATCTGATCCAGGTTAGTGACTTACATTAAATCCTAGCAGTTTGTGTACTACATATAACAACTACATGGTATCTGTCTCTAAGAGAATAGGAGATCCATGCTTGAGCTGAATCACAGTAGGAGGGACATCAAGAGGATCTGATGGTTGGCAGTGTTGAATGCTGCCAAAAGTTGTAAATGGATTCGGGCACTGTGGCAGATTAAAAGAATATGTGACACAGAAAATAGGCTACAGGGTTGTTTATTAGAGTTGCCATGAAAGAAATTGATTAAACACCAGTGGGTGTTTATCTCAAATTGAAAATAATTCCCAAACTTGGAAGTACAAAGTGAAAGAGGGAGACAGACTACAGTGCGTTTGGGTTGCTTTCCTAATAAGGATACTGGTCTTCCTCTGGAAATCTGATTAGAGTAAATGTCAGGAAATAACATGGAATATAACCAGTGGTTATACATAAACTAAGAGGAAACATTGTATTTATTCAGGAAACTTGTCCAAAAAAGATATTCAGGTAGATAATTGAGTCTGCTACAAGAAAGCAGATGTCAAATCAACGAGAGGAAACTCAAGTGGTAGATTATTAGCATTAGAGATTATATAGGGAACTTTAATGCAATGATTAGTAATATCTGATTCAAGGACAAGAAGCTGGAATTAGAAAATAAATGTGGCATATCTGGAAGCTTGTATGGCCTAACAATGCGTGAAACAGAAGAGTACCTACACTGTTTGATTTCCGCAAAAGTTATCATTTACAAATTGATAATGGACGATTGCCTCAAATTAGTCCCGCGTATAACTATTTGGCCCCCATTGTATGATAAACAAGTACTATGTAAAATGAAAGTCATACATAGGGAAATATGATGGGCAAATAAACGTGGGGTATAAATGCAATGTAAGCATTAAAAAAAGGTATAAAGATTTCAAAAACGTCCTAATCTGAAACAAGAAACATTATAAAGAAAATTATTGGAAAATATTATTATCAATCACTGTGTCAGGAAGTGCTGAAAACCTCTGCAGCACCCTAACTAGAGGATTGAGTGCACTGCAGTAAGCAAGAACATCTGGGCCTAGATTATCAAAGGGTAGCACTATTTTTTTACACAGTGTGCATGCTTTTAGCATTGCTTTGATATTGTCAGAAAGTAGCACACACAGCTGTTTTATGGGGGAGTGGTGTCATTGTTTTGTGTGGGTCACGTTAGCATTACCGTGACTCATTTCAGTGCAAGATGTGAGTGTGTATTTTTTGGGCACAATGATTGCCAATTTAGTCTGCAATGCCATTATTGTATGACTTTGGAATGTGCCATATTAAGACAGAGGTGGCACACTGTCATTAGTCCGAGACTGGCCTAAAAGGCAATAGAGCAGTGTCCGAAGTGCAAGCCCATGATTCTTGGATGGGCCAGTTTATTTTGTAGAATGGACCACTTTTTTGGCCAGAGTGGGCCAGTTTAATTTGTTACTATATTAGTTTGAACCAATGTTACTAAGCAAATATGTTTTCAAATGCATTATTTGCAACATATTTTAAGTAAAGCACCTCTTGGATGGAACTCAAACGGTCTGTTCTGGATAGTAATGAATTGTAAGGTGTGATTGTGAGTCACCTTTTTATTAGTGCCTGGATGGATTTTATGCCCCATTCCGACCCTGACTGTCATTGCTTTCACAATCAGCTTGCCTGTAGCAGTCGACACTCATTATGTGGTTCATCATTAGCACCCCCTGATTATTTTCACAGTGAAGTGTTTATACTGTTTGTAATCCCCTCGTTGGCGACCACACCTGGCCCTCTCGCTCTCTCAGCTGGAGTTGGTTTGCAGTGAGATCACGAGCCTGGAGTCTAATTGCCTCTGGAGGGAGGGAGCAAGGAGGATGAAGGAGAGAGTTTCTGAACTGATTGTGTTCTGGTCCATCTAGCACTGGGATTGGGACTTGTGGCTGACACCATTAGCAAGCCGTTCTTAGAAAGGCTCCTTCAATACTACAAGTTCCATAATACATTGTGGTTTTGACTAAAACACGAGACTGCCATCCTCCGTGGCTCATGTCATATGGCACCTTAATGGCAGTGTGAGCTGGTAGTAGCTTACAAATTGCTGACGGATCAAACATGTAGCATTCAAAATAGGATATGTACTTTTGTTCGCACTTCAACAGAGCTTTCTGAATCACGTGTTTTCATGAGGAACGACAAGTGTCCCATAGGTTTTAAAAGCCCTTGCATCTTAAGCAGACCAAAATGACTTCAGTGACTTCAATGAGGTTGCCCTAAAAGTTTAAATAATGTTTGTACACTCTTGCAATTGGTACGTTCAACCCACAATGCACTTATTTTCACAGGGGAGACACTCGGTTTCTGAAGTATGCCAATGTGTCTACATGAGTAATACAAGACACTGCACATTGCACTGCCAGGTATTATGTCATGCACGCATCCCACCATGGCGCAAGTCTTTAAAAAAAAAAACAGTAGGGGGACATTTAAGTAATATGCCCCGAGCGACGGCGGCATTACCAACTCAGGTAATGCCCCGGGGCCCTTAGTTATAGGCCCTGAGTAAAGCGAGGGCCTTAACGAAGGCCCCGGGGCATTACCAGAGTCGGTAATGCCCTCGCCGCGAGGGGCATATAGCTATTAGTACCCCAGCCTGCAAAAACTGCGTGACCGGCGCACCAAAAGCTTTATTTTTTTCCCGAAGCACTGCAGCGTTTCGGGAAAAAAAAGACGTCAAAGAAAATTACGTTTTCCCTTTCCATGGCAGCCATCGGGAGTGGACACGCTGGAAACAGAAGCGTTTCCAGTGCGTCCGCTCCCGAAACAAAGAAGGTAAGTGGGGTTGGGAGGGCGGAAGGGAGGGGAAAGGAAAAAAAAAGAAAAAAAAAACGTACCTGGGTCCCCGCCGGGGGACGATGGTAATCTCCAGCCATGTGGAGGCTCGGAGCAGGGCCGGCTGGAGGCTTTCATCGTCCCACGCCGGGGACCAAGGCATAGAAGGTAAGTGGGGTGGGGAGGGAAGGGAGGTGGGAGGAGGGAGGGAAGGAAAAAAAAAAGCCTTACCTATGTCCCTGGCAGGGGGCGAAGGTAGCATCTCAGCCTTGGGGAGGCTCGGAGCAGGGATGGCCCTGCTTCAAGCCTCCTCATTGGCTGAGGGGCTGACACGCCCCCCGCCGGGGACAAAGGCCCTGGAATCTCGACAGAGGAAATCCCAGCCTGGTAACGACTTGGTGAGGGCCAATCAGAATGGCTCTTTCATTCTGATTGTGCCCTTGCCGGGTACTAATATAAGAGATGCTATGTGTTGTGGAGTTGTTGGAACTGAGAAGATTTGAATGGGAAATTGGTATTCATCCAATTGGTCTTTCGAAATCAAAGGTGCACAGGACGAATAAGCATGTGCTTCTTAAGATCAATACCTGAAATATTATCAGAGTGAAGAGGTTTACCTATAATGCTGCATCACCTTTTAAACTTTAAACATAAGAAAAACGGTAGCTCTACGCAGAACCAAATCTCAAAAGGGACGTTTCACACAGGAAATCATCACACTTTCAAATAATTGTGTGGTTATGTATTCCTCTCAGAAACTATGTACATCTTGTAAGTGATTTCTACCCAGCACTGCACCTAAGTCAATGCCTATCGTGCGATACACAGCTGGAACCCTTAATTATTTATTTATGTCTATAAGTTCTTTTATTTCTGAATGATGTAGCCTTATATCACGCCCCTCTCTTTGAATCCCCCCGGTCGCACTGAACCAGGAAGCAGGCTGTTTTGCAAAGTTAAAATATTTGTTTTATGGATTTGCACAATACATATCACACTATTTAATATTTATAAAATTATCACCAATGGGGTAGTGTTACAATCAACAATCTCTTTAATTGGTAGGAGTATGGATAGGAAAAATAATGCATCATAGACTATTCCTTTGTGTGGGTTGAGTCAAATGCAATGTCACTATTTCCCCCTGCACACTACTCAATCCCCCCAATATGCAAGATAAAGAGATGGAAGGAGAGAAAACAGGTTTCCGGAATACACACTCAATAAATACAGTTTCAATCCCAATTTCCCCCAGCAAACTCAAAGAGAAACAGAAATGATTTGAAACTGGTCAAATTGGTTTAAATGTGGCTTTGAATGGATGGTTAAAAACACAGAAAAAAATGGATTTAATTCACTAAATTGGATTCAAAACTAGTGGGAGCCACATTGTATAGTTTCAGATAAACACTAGCAATGATTATTGAATCACTAGCAGATTGAACACTTAATTCTGAAGTCGGATGCAAAGAACAGCTGTTTTACACTTGATGAAATTGAGCCAGATGAAAATTTGTGGCAAACGTTTCCCCGCACGGGAAGCGTGATTGCGGAAAAACTATAAGAATTTGGGATGCGATTTTGGATTTGTTGGAAAGCTGAAGATGTTAGCTTCAATTTGACATGTTTCTAGCATGCACGGTGTAGAAGTTATGAAGGTTTTTGTGGAGGTCGATTTTTTCAGAAAGAGTCAAAATTTGCAAATGAAAGATGCGCTTTTGAACATTCAAAACAAGATTTCTTTACACTAAAGAGACTATGAAGCCACAAGCTACACAACAGCACAGCCAAAAAGCGACGCCTCTGGATGGTTTCTACCTGCCGAGACGCTTATCTTTCTTCAGCAAATATATTAGCGCAAAGATGATTTTAACACTACTATTATCAAAGGACTATAGGGATGAGAGAAAGATTCAGGTAAGATAAAAGATTTTCTACAATGCAGTTCTGGATATAAGATGGTGGGTTTGGATAGGATTACTTATTGATAAGATATTTTCTATAGACAATTGTATGCTATAGATACTCACTACTACGATTTGGAATGGGCCCGTCAGGGATCTGGTCAAAGATTTCTGGACTGGAATTCTGCTAGCCCACGGGACGGGATTCAGGGCGCTCCGGTTCTGCACTCAGCATGGCACTCTGTACACTGCACGGCACTCTGGACTGGATATGACGGGTTGGTTCTGGTTCACAGCTATCTGGTTACAGCTGTGCTCTACTGGTTTGGATCTCTGGATTCTAGCAAGAATTATTAGCAAGAAAGCAGAAACAGCACAGCCAGGCTGTTCTTTTTGTTATTCCCCTTGGAGGTCTGGGGTAAAATCTGGTTTCATGATTTTAAAAGGCCAAGCTGGGAAGGGTTCAGCTTTGGAAATGGGCCTTTCTGCTTTCAAAGTTCTGGAGTCTTGGGTATGGATTTTGTTTCAAAAGTGCTCCGCCAGCAATCAGTTGATGGGTAAATGTGTGTCTGTGTCTAGGTCCTAAGCTGTCTCTATTTATGTATTTCCCAAAAGGTGGGTAGGCTGAATTATACTAGGCACACCCTCTAGGAATCCTATTGATTAGGGTCTGTCCTCTCCCTTGATTTGAGGAGAAAATCTGGTGAAATGATGATGCTGTCTTTTACAATCCAGGGAGAACCTCCCCTTTGTTTCTGCACAGTAAATCTATTTTTCATATAAAGCATATTTACAATATTACCAACTTGCTAGCAATAACATATTTACATAACAGATTTAGTAGAGCAAGTACTCATCCGAGTCCCATCTCAGTGAGAGATTTGGGTCAGATTTGACATTTTTTCACTCTTTTGGTCGGGTACCCAATGTCAGATTTGTCCACATTTTTATACATATATGCGCATGGCATCTGGGCATAATCCTATGAAGTTTCATATTTCTAGCATCATCACAATTAGTACAAAACCACAATTTCTGTAGTCATGTCCCTGAACACAGCACAGAGTTCTGAGTAGTTTCAAAATGTGACCAGAATTTCCATGTTAACAACAATATATTTTACACATTTTTACAATCTTGCACAGTTCTCTGTCAGTCTTTTTCAAAAAGATACTTTCTTGTGCTTTAAGGATACACATATCTGTCTGTCCCACCCCCAAAGTTTTGATGGGCCAAGAGCAATCCATGCCTCTCTTCCTGCTGGCAAGGGTTTCTGTTGACACTTGAATTTGCATACCATTTCAATCCAGGAAGCCTATTGCCTCTCCCCAGAGCAACAGAGCAACATCTCCTCCCCCCTCCATTAAACTTCCGACTGAGAGTTCCTGCCCTTTTGGTGGGAAGGAGAAGGTGGTGCGTTTCCCAGTGGGGGAAGCTTCTTTGAAGTTTTGCTGAATCAGGTTACTTTAAGGTAAATTGTTAGATTGTTCTTTGTTGAAATGAAAGTTACAATTTTAAAAACAGGCAAACATATCTCCAATTCCAGTCTTTTTCAACATAGAAATTAAATAGTGGCAACCTATATTGCTTTTGATGGCAAGTCACTTCTTTTCAACAGTTTGATTTTAATGTACACGTTTAAACTGCCAGTTACTTTAATGACAGCTTTGATACAGGCAGCCAGTGGTACTGCACCCATTTCTGACAGATTTTCCCAGGCAAGGGAAATGTGGATATTCCTGTGATGAAATCTGCTTCTCCTGACCTTGTGTGCTTATGTGGATTCCTTAAATAAGGTGATGGTTAACACCTGGCAATGAAGCACTGCCTTTTCAGGTAGTTCCATTTCCCTCTGTGGGCAGCCCAATGTCAGTTTTTATCAGTGTGGTCTCCTGTTCCACCCCTGACACAGGCAAAGTAGATTGGCATCTGGTTTCCCTGCGTACTTCTCAGACGTTTTAGCGCTCACAGGGCTTTTGCAGCCATTTTGTTGGTTCTGGTGATAGCAGCACACAGTGATGTCGCAGGGCAGAGCCTGGTGAGTCAAAACATCCCACAAGCCCCCCCTCGCGATTTGGTGTTGATCGTCCATCAATGGGAAGTCGCGAGATTGGGATAATCAGTTTCTACTCTTTCTGGTTCAAATGTTAAAATTCATTAGCTTCTCCCATCAGTGGTGGTTTGACCAGTTCTCCTTGCCCAGTCCTGATGTGAGCATGGAACGATACCCCGGGGCCCTTGTGTCTTTCCTTCCAGTCCCTGGGTGGTCCTCCTTGATTTTAGTCTCCATGGTTTCCAATTCTAGGATGACAAAGCAAAAGCATATTTGTAGACATTTCCCCACCACTTTTTATGTAGTGGGGCAGACATACATTTTAACAAATCAGGACAGTTTTTTTTTTAATTGACAATTTATTGATTTTATAGATTTAATCATTTTTCTAGTTGGAATTCTAGGGAGCTGGAGTGACCCCCTCTGGGGTTCCAGACGGCTCCTCCAGTTGCTGCAGAGTGTGCCCAGGATGGCAACACTTCAGTTGGTTAATATGGGCCCTCTTATCTTCCCCCTCTGCCAAACTGCCTTTGGGGATGCAGATTTTGTAGGAAACTGGTGAGATTGTGTGTACAATGTTTTAAGTCATAGTGGGTCTTTATGCTGTCTGCAGATCTCTCTAGATTTCGCTGAGCATAGGCAAAAGCATGTTGAAGGTGTTTTCTCAGATTTTCAATATACTCATGAGCTGTGGAGGAATTGAACAACGTCTTCTCTTGGGTTCTGTAGAGCAGATGCTGGGGAAGCACCATCCTGCGTCCAGTCATCAGCTCAAACAGTGACATTTTAGTTGCAGATGAGGGGGTGGATCTGATGGCCATCAGGACAAGAGGTAATTGAATATCCCAACTTGGCCCAGAATCTGCCACAAACTTTTTTAATATGCTCACAATTGTCTTATTGTATCTCTCCACTACAACACTAGAGGCTGGCCGGTAGGCAATGTGTAATTTCCTTTTGACCCAAAGTATCTCCCACATCTTTGTCATTACTACGCTAGTGAAGTGGCTACCTCGGTCTGACTCAATCCTTTGGGGGTAGTCCACAAAGCGAGAAGATGTGGTTGATCATCAGGGCAGCTGCTGTTTCTGTCTTGCAATTTGGGGCCGGGAGACATTCCACCCATTTAATAAACAAGCATGTCACGGTCAAAATGTACTTATTCCCCCTAGAGCAGCGAATCACTGGGCCGATTAAATCGACTTGCAGATCTAAACATGGCAGAGTCATCCCCCTCTTTGGGAGAGGCGCACGGTGTGTGAGGGATGCTGGCTGAAATTGTGCACACACAAGACACCCCTTCAATTATTGGTTGAGGTCCTGCCCCATGTGTGGCCAGTATGCAACCTCTTTTAAGATTTCAAGTGTTGTATGAAACCCCCGATGACCGATGTGGCCGCGTCATGGGCGTGGCTTAACATCAGGCTTCGGAATGAGGTAGAGACCACCCACTGATCATGGCTTGCTAGGGATCTCCTTACCAACAAACCGTCTTAGATTCGGAACATTTTTTGGACATTTCATCAACACTCTGAGGCCCTCTTTCCCAATGCAATCGGTATCCATCTGGGGAAAGTTCTCAGGGTCCTCAATGTGTTGATAAAACTTACCAATTATTGGATCCCCTTTTTGAGCTGTAATCAAATCAGCATCTGTGGTCTCCATACTCCATTGTGCAGTTGAGAGTTCATTGTGAGCATTTGTCTGGAACCTAGTGATAGCAGTGACCTGGATTTCCCCCAACAGGGACTCGATCTCAAGTAGATCCCCTTGGATGGCTCCGGTTTTAGCTGATCAGCTAGGTCATTTCCAGTTTTGTCTGGTCCCTCTACTTTGGAATGACCCTTGATCTTTTTCCAGTAGATGGTCATCCCATTCGAGGTGACCAGATCATCAATATGTTGAATTAATTTCCCATGTTTCAATGGTTTATTATTAGCACATAGCATGCCTCTCGTTTTCCAGTTGACCAGGTGCTCCACGAACCCGTTCCGAACTTAATCCAAATCAGTGATTATGACCAGTTCGTAGAGTTGGTGTTGGACAGCAGTGAGGATGGCTTGATGCACAGCCATCAACTCTGCTACTTGACTACTTCGGGGACCAATCTTGTACCCAGCGGAAGGTTCTGGGGCATCAGTCACCCAGGTAATCCCTACGCCGGCCACAAGTCCTTTTTCCCCATTGTTGTTAAGATGGTAAGAGCATCCATCCACATAGACAGTGGGCATTCCCTCACACTTGTCTTCTTCAAAGACTTTGTGTGGGGAATTAAGGTATGCCTCCATGTTGTCTTTGATTTTTAGACTCTCGTCCTCGAGACAGTTTTCTCTGGCACAATCATGCAAGTCAGCCAGACCTTGCACGAGGGGATTCTTCTTGTTTTGGCCATATCTGACCTCCACAGGAAAGCCTTGCATTGACAGAATCCAGGAAGTAATTCAGGAATTACTTACATTTCCGGCCCTGATTCTGTCACTTTGGAGATATTGCAGAGGCTGGTGTGGAGTCTCCACTACGATGTGTCCTCCCTGGATAAACGGGCGGTAATTCTTCAATGCCTACATCGTTGCCAGGAGTGCCTTCTCACAATCGTTGAATTTTTTCTCTACACAGGATAACATTTTACTGGCATAGGAGATTACTTTATTGACCTTGTCATTCTTTTGATATAATATTGCAGTGAAGCATGTATTTGAGAACCCTGTCTCCAAGAAGAACTCCTTGTTTCTGACAGGGTAAGCAAGGCAAGGCGCTGGTGAGAGGATTCTTTTGAGTTGTCTTACTGCCTCTGAGTGATCTGGACCCCACTCCCACTTGACCCCCCCTTCAAAAGATGGACCTGGGGTCTTGTGATCTCTGCGTAATCCTCAATTAACTTTCTGCTGTAATTAGTCAGTCCAAGGAGGCTCCTTAGTTCCTGCAGAGTTGTGGGGTCTTTCAACTTCTGGGGTGCTTCCACTTTCTTTTCCTGGGGACAGAGACCCTGAGGAGTAATCTCATGTCCCAAGAAATTGAAACGGGTTCTACACCAGTGTGTATTTTGAAAGGAGAGTTTTGCTCCAGCAGCCCTCAACTGTGTGAGAACATAACGGATCTCTGCTATGTGTTCCTCCACAGTGAGCTTTTGACTAAAACATCATCTACATAGGCCAGGTTACCTCTATCACCCAGGTCAGGCATGGCCTTATGTAAAAAAATGTTATATTCATTGCCGGAGTTGATGTATCCGAAGGGAGTCCAGGTCCATGTGTACTGCTGCCCCCCGAAGGTAAAGTCCAGCTTGTATTGGTCCTCCCTACTGACAGGTACAGTCCAGTACCCATTGGTAAGGTCTATTGCAGTGAATACCTGTGACCCCTGGATCTGGGCCAGCTCTTGGTCAATGTAGGGAAGAGGCCATCGGAAAGTATGGACCCGTTTGTTGAGCTCCTAAGGTCAGCGCAGAGTCTCCACTGGCCGTTTGGCTTCAAAATCCCCAGCACCGCATTATTGAAGGTGCTGTGGACTGGACGGATTATCCCACGGGACTCAAGGTTCTTAATTATTTCAGTAAGGGACTCCATTGATGTGAGAGGCAAGCAATATTGCTTCACAAACACTGGAGTCATGCCAGGGTCCATGGGAATTGTTGTTGTGTGGATGTCGGTGTGACCACAGTCATATGAGTCCACCACAAAGAGATTTTGAAAACCCAAGAAAACGTGTTTCAACTTTTGCTTCTGCTCCAGAGTCTCACAGGCATCAGCTAGGTTGACTCTCTCTTCAACCACCTGCCTGAAGCCTGGAAAGACTTCTGGTTTTGCTATCTCAGTGGCCTCCTCCAGTTGGGTGGAGAAGTCCCTGGTCAGAGTGCTGATTGGGACTGGTGGCTTCAGGTGGGGGAGACAGTCTTCGCGGACTTGGAATATCACCTTATCCCTCCTGAGGCCACAAGTCACATCTTCCTTACCATAAGGGCAGGACGTGTACACCAGGAAGTTCCCCCCATGCCGGGTAAAGATCCTGTCTGGCGTTGTGTTGTCATCACTATCACTTGCAAAACAGTCCTTCGGGATTGGTCCTAACAGTTCATTGCCTAAATCTATGGAAAAATGTCGGTCATCAACCACCATTACAACAATGGTGCCTGTGGCTAGGGTGACACTCTTTAAGTCGCTGTTATCCACCTCTACTGGAATGATGTCATGTTCTATATTGACTAGTGGTGTTAGGTTCACCTCCAACACTTGCTGTTGGAAATAAGCATTAAGATGAATATAGGCATCAGGGTTTTTCAATTTCTGTCCTCTTTTAACTTTCACTTCCAGGGAGAATTGCCAGGTCCTTTCTGGAATGGTGACTTCCTCTCCAATCTGAATTTCAACTGCATAAGGCTGCAGTTGAGCTGACCTAAATGCTTTCTCTGGGTCATCAAAGCCAATGGGATTATCCGCTAATCGGGACCAAACTTTGAAGTTTATTAGGTCCAAACTAATGGCAAAGCGATTGAGAATGTCACTGCCTAATTAAAAGGCGGCAGGGACGTCTCGCACGACCCAACAATTATGGACCATGCTCTTGTGGCCTATGGAGATTTTGAGCATACACCTGCTTGGCAGGAGATGTTTGGAATTGGGTGTTTCCAGATCCCTTTCCCATTTGTCTAACAGTTTAAATGTGGGAATGGCTGGATCTTTTGGAAGTTTTCGGAACATGGCTTCGCTGATGAAGCGCTTATGGTTGTTCACCCAGACGCGGGTGAGAACAGAGTCCTTCCCCTCATTTAACTGAATAGGGATGAACAACTGCTCTCCAATTTGCTGAATATCAGCCAGGCTTTGAGCTGATTTCTCATCTTTCTGGACTATAGGAGTGGGAATCTCCGATTGTGAATTTGTAAAGAATTTTAGAGGAAGGTTGATTTTCAGAAATAGAGAGGACCCCCCATCACCAGTTTGTTGTCCTACTGCTATTACTGTCATGTCTGGGATTTGGTTGTTCTGGAAGTGAAATTCTAATTGGTCAGATTTTTGTTCAACCATGTGGCATGTGCCGTTTAAACTAACATGGTTGACACTCTGTTTTAATTTTATTGGCCAGCTAGTCTGGGTCCAGAGGACCTTGTTTACACAATCGATTAGGGGTGACAACCTTCGCAGGAGGTCATTCCCTAGTGAACAAGGGGTGCCCTCTGGAGTTACAACTATGACCAGGTGCTTCACCTTGTGTCGCCCAATTTTAATGTGCAAATCCGCAGTCCCCTCGATGGGAATTTCCTTCCCGTCAAAGTTCTGAAGTTGTCCAGGTAGAGGGGTGAGAGGAATTTGGTATTTCTCCCCCTTCCCGAATTCAGTTTATCAAAGGCACTTTTTGACAGAAGGGTAGCTTGGGATCCAGTGTCCACCAGTGCCAAAATTGTACACTGCCCCTTTATCTAGACTGGGTCATAGAATCTTCCCTCCTTCTCCTCAAGGAGGCACAGATAATGTACATTTTTGGGCAACTGGTTGGTTAGTTTCTTGGTTTTGGACACTGATAGAGAGGTGATTTGGGCAGAATTCTGTTTGGAGTCTTGGGAATCTGAAATGAAAAGGTGACAGCTAGATATGGGGAACGTTTTGGGTTCGTCTGGTTCTGGGCTGCCCCCCCTTTTTGGAGGCAGTCACCCGGATGGGTTTGAACCAGGGGATTTTCATGTTGTTGGTTCTGGGGTTGGATGATGGGCGGCGCTAGCTCACTCCCCACATATACCCCGTCTGGATTTGGATCCTTTGGGACCCATTTTCCTTTGGGAGGAGTTCCCCCATCTCTGAAGGAGAAGATTCTTTTCCCAGGATCCTCTGAGGATCCCTCTCCTTCAAATTGGAAGATTTGTACCTCCTCCTCAAAATGGGTCTTTTTGGGCTCTTTATTTCTCCTACCCCCCTCTGCTCCTTGGGTGGCAGACTTTCAGGGGCAGGAGATTTTGGTTCCAGTTCCTGGGTTTCCAGGGTTTTTTTACAAGTGGGGAAGGAAGCTTCCACCAAGACTTTACACCCCCCTTCCCATTGTGCCTCCTCTCTGGTAACCAGTGGGTTGTCGGGGTTCTGCCCCGTCATTGCTCTGGAGCACCAGGTCCGGGGTTTGAGGCATTCTGCGCTGCCATGCTCATCTGAGGGTCTGTTGAGCCCTCTGCATGCGACCCAGATCCTGTGCCATGTTTTGGACCGGGCGCTCTAGTTGTGACACCCGCTCAGGCTGATACAGGGTTCTTTTGTCTCCCTTGGGCTGATCCCGGGAAGGGTAGCTATCCCTTCTCTGAAAATACCCTGGGTTTGGAAAATGTGGGTACCCCTCCACCCTTGGCTTCCCCTCTCCCGGATTGGGTTGTCTGGGCTCAGGAAATTGGGGAAAGAAGGATGGGTTGTTCTCGGATTGAAAGTTTTATGGGTACATGGGGAAGAAGTTCTGTCCATGATTTGGGGAATTCCTGCCCTCCTGGGGGAAGTGAGGATGGAAGTTCCCTGGGTTAGCTGCTGTTTGGTTGGATCCCCCCCCCTTGGGCTGGAGGAGTCCACACATTACCCAGGATGGGTCTGTTCCCCTTGTAGCGGGGACTTATGTAGTCAGGGAAGTGAGGGGTTCCATTTGTGGGACTGCCTCCTTGGCTCCCTGTTTGTGACTGGGCCGAGGGCCTTCTGGGCTTGGGATTATTCTGATTCTGTGCAGGCAGGTTTTTAGCCCCCCCATCTCTAAATCTAAAATGGGGGCAACCTTCACCTCTGCCACCTTAGCAGCAGCAGGGGTGTTGGTTGGTTTGGGGCTTTTCGAATTATTTTTGTTTTCTATGGGCTTTTGCACCTCATAAATTCATGTGGCCTGTTCAATGGCCCAGTCTAGTGATCTTTTCCTGTGAAAATCTCTCACTACCTGGGTCATGATGTACTTGGTTAGAGCATGGAAGAAAGTATTCATAAACTCTTTGCTGTCAGTGCGCACCCTTCTGGTGGTCTACGCAAAGGCACGCTTTAATTCCTGAACAAATTGTTGTGGGGCCTGATCTTCCCCACATTGCAAGTTGTAGGCTGCCTTGCGAGCCTCCTGAGGATTTTTGCGCACAGAAAAATGTTTCAAGATGGCCGCCCTATAGGTGGACCATCTAGAATGATTTTGGTCCTCCAGCCCCACAAAGAAGCTGGAGTATTCTAATGAGAAGGTCCATTTTACATATTGAATACAGGTATGGCTGTCCTTCAAATGAAAAGTTTCCATCATCTGCTCAAAGAGCTCTAAGTGCTCCAAAACAGAATATTTTGCGTTCTTATGATAGGGCGTGATGACGCTTTGATTTGTTTTAGGGGATCCTTGAGCAAGGCCCTTTTTACCTTTTTGGCCTTTTTGGTTTGGGTAACCATGGTCCACTCCTCCTCTGACTCAGAGGCACTGCTCCCAGAGGTGCCAGTCTGGTCTTCTAGGCTCTCCCGGATTCTGCGAGCCTGGGAATGGCTGGCAGAATGTGGGGGCCTAGTTTCTGGGGTACTGGGGCACTCAGAGGAGTCTTCTGATTCCTCCTTGCTCCCAGGATTTGATGGGAACCCCCCCACTGTCCTAGCTGGGCAGAGGTTTTCAGGATGCCCTTAGTAGGCCTACTCTCATGGAGTTCCCCACTAACTTTTATAGTATTTGGGAACCCACACCCAGATGCCCGCCTAGCCATTCCTGGGAGGTGCTGGTCTATGAGCCCGATATTCCTTATTGGATTGAAGTCTGCCATCCCCTTGGCTCATGTGCGCCAGTGGACATGGGGTTGGCAAAGTCCAAGGATTGGAAGAGATGAAGGCCTATGGTACTAGATTATGCTCAGGTGTTTCCCTTTCCAAGTGAACCTTATCCCTCACAGCCCCTGCTCCCTGTTGTCATGCAAGAATCTGAGCTTGCTGTTCCTCTATCAAGGCCTTGCTGGCTTCTATCAATTTCTCTTGCATGGCTACCTGTCTGTGGAGCCTGTCATTGTTCTCACAGAGAGCTTCATTTTCTCTCTGTGCTTCCTGTGTTGTTTTAGAGTAGTTGGCAAGACTTGGCTACAGGAGGGTTACCTCCTGAGTCCTGTCCATACTGGCCTGGTCCTTCCTTGCGAGTGCATCCTCCACCCTCCTGGTGTGCTCTAACAATTTCTCATGGTCTTTTTGGAGTTCACCCAGTCCCTGAAGGGCCAGGTGATTTTCTTTTTTCTTCTCTTTTAAATGACAGACTTTCTGGCATAATGTGTCCCTTTCCTGAGCAAGAGCCTGCTTCGGTGCAGCCAGGTCGTCCTTCTGTCTTTGGAGCGTACCAGCTTTCTGGTGCTCTTCATCAAATTCTGCCTGGGTGTCCAGGTCTTTCAGGATTCATTTATTACTCTCTTCTTTTTCTCTATCTAGTTGGCCTTGCAGGGTGACTACCTGCCCTGCTCATGTCCTGTTTAAATGTATTTGTTGTTCCAGCTTTTTCTGGCTCTGCAGTAGAGAGTCCAAACTTACTTGGTACTCCTTCTGCAAGGCCAGCATTCTGGTATCCTGTTCTACCTTCTCCTGCTGCAGGATAACCATGTCTTCTTTTATTTTGGTTAGGTACTGCATACTTTCATTTTCTGATTCATGCTCCTCTGCAGCCTCTGCTCAGCAGAGTCCAGATCAGTGTGGGCCTTTTCTAATGCTTGCAGTTGCTTGTTTGCCAGATCTTGGCCCTCAGCATATTTGTCCTGTATTGCTCCAATATGGAGGTACAGATATGCTGCTATTTTGGCAATCTTGCTTTGCTCTTCCTTTGCCTTAGGGGCCATATATAATTCACTCAGGGCCATGTGTAATGAGCCCTGGTCTTGCCATGTGTATACTCCTGTTGCAGTGGTCTGTTCTTTGATTGCCTGCAACCACCCATTCTGATTCTGCTCTGTCCATTCACCCCTTACAAATAATGTATGCATTAGGTGTTCTTTAGCCATATTGATCTCTACCAAGGTCGCCATTCTGGAAATATTAATTTCCTTCCTGACTTACAGAAGTTTATTTTATTTTTGCAAAAGAGACCAATTCCTTAGAGCATTCCTATTGAGGGGTGCTTTTCACAGTGTAACACAGTGTGGTAGCCCAACAGGGATTATGTACCCCATTAGTTAGCACACTGTATTAGACTGTCACAAGTGTTATGTCTAATTCAGAAATCCCGGCGCACGAGCCCCCAATCTTGTAAGTGATTTCAACCCGGCACTCCACCTAAGTCAATGCCTAGCATGTGATGCACAGCTGGAACCCTTAATTATTTATTTATGTCTATGAGTATGGATAGGAAAAATAATGCAGCATAGAATAATACTTTGTGTGGGTTCAGTCAAATGCAATGTCACTCTTTCCCCCTGCACACTACTCAATCCACCCAATATGCAAGAAAAAGAGATTGAAGGAGAGAAAACAGGATTCCAGAATACACACTCAATAAATACAGTTTCAAACCCAATTTCCCCCAGCAAATTCAGAGAGAAATAGGAATGATTTGAAACAGGTCAAAATGGTTTAAATGTGGCTTTGAATGGATGGTTAAAAACACAGAAAATGGATTTAATTCACTAAATTGGATTCAAAACTAGTGGGAGCCGCGTTGTATAGTTTCAGATAAACACTAGCAATGATTATTGAGTCACTAGCAGATTGAACACTTAATTCTGAAGCCGGATGCAAAGAACAGCTGTTTTACACATGATGAAATTGAGCCAGATGAAAATTTGCGGCAAACCTTTCCACGCGCGGGAAGCACGATTGTGGAAAAACTATAAGTAGTTGGGATACGGTTTTTGATTTGTTGGAAAGCTGAGGATGTTAGCTTCAATTTGACACGTTTTTAGCATGCACGGTGTAGAAGTTATGAAGGTTTTTGTGGAGGTCAGTTTTCTTTCAGAAAGAGTCCAAATTTGCAAATGAAAGATGCGCTTTTGAACATTACAAACAAGATTGCTTTACACTATAGAGACTATGAAGCCACAAGCTACACGACAGCAAAGCCACCAACCCAGCAACGCCTCTGGATGGTTTCTACCTGCTGAGACGCTTGTCTTTCTTCAGCATATATATTAGCGCAAAGATGATTTTAACACTACTATTATCAAAGGACTATAGGGATGAGAGAAAGATTCAGGTAAGACAAAAGATTTTTTACAATGCAGTTCTGGATATAAGAGAGTGGGTTTGGATAGGATTACTTATTGATAAAATATTTGCTATGGACAATTCTATGCTATAGATACTCACTACTACGATTTGGAATGGGCCCGTCAGGGATCTGGTCAAAGATTTCTGCGAGCCCACTGGACGGGATTCAGGGAGCTCCGTTCTGCACTCAGCACGTCACTCTGTACAATGCATGGCACTCTGGACTGGATCTGACGGGTTGGTTCTGGTTCACAGCTATCTGGTTACAGCTCTGCTCTACTGGTTTGGATCTCTGGATTCTAGAAAGAATTCTTAGCAAGAAAGCAGAAGCAGCACAGCCAGGCTGTTCTTTTTGTTATTCCCCTTGGAGGTCTGGGGAAAAATCTGGTTTCAGGATTTTAAAAGGCCAGGCTGAGAAGGGTTCAGCTTTGGAAATGGGCCTTTCTGCTTTCAAAGCAAAGTTCTGGAATCTTGGATATGGATTTCTCTTGCAAAGTGCTCTGCCAGAAATCAGTGGATGGGTAAATGTGTGTCTGTGTCTAGGTCCTAAGCTGTCCCTATTTATGTATTTCCCAAAGGGTGGGCAGGCTGAATTATACTAGGCACACCCTCTGGGAATCCTATTGGTTAGGGTCTGTCCTCTCCCCTGATTTGAGAAGAAAACCTGGTGTCATGATGATGTTGTCTTTTACAATCCAGTGGGAACCTCCCTTTGTTTCTGCACAGTAAAACTATTTTTCATATAAAGCATATTTACAATATTACCAACTTGCTAGCAATAACATATTTACATCACAGATTTAGTAGAGTAAGTATTCATCCGAGTCCCATCTCAGTGAGAGCTTTGGTTCAGATTTGACAGTTTTTCGTGCTTTTAGTCGGGTACCCAATGTCAGATTTGTCCACATTTTTATACATATATGCGCATACTATCTGGGCATAATCCTGTGAAGTTACATATTTCTAGCATCATCACAATTGCTACAAAACCACAATTTCTGTAGTCATGTCCGTGAACATAGCACAGAGTTCTGAGTAGTTTCATAATGTGACCAGAATTTCCATGTTAAAAAACACTATATTTTACACATTTTTACAATCTTGCACAGTTCTCTGTCAGTCTTTTTCAAAAAGATACTTTCTTGTGCTTTAAGGATACACATATCTGTCTGTCCCACCCCCAAAGTTTTGATGGGCCAAGAGCAATCCATGCCTCTCTTCCTGGCAAGGGTTTCTGTTGACACTTGAATTGCATACCCTTTCAATCCAGGAAGTCTATTGTTTCTCCCCAGTCCAACAGAGCAAAATCTCCTCCCCCCTCCAATAACATCTGACTGAGAGTTCCTGCCCTTTTGGTGGGAAGGAGAAGGTGGTGTGTTTCCCAGTGGGGGAAGCTTCTTTGAAGTTTTGCTGAATCAGGTTACTTTAAGGTAAATGTTTACATTGTTCTTTGTTGAAATGAAAGTAACAATTTTAAAAACAGGCAAACATATCTCCAATTCCAGTCTTTTTCAGCATAGAAATTAAATAGTGGCAACCTATATTGCTTTTGATGGCAAGTCACTTCTTTTCAACAGTTTGATTTTAATATACAAGTTTAAACTGCCAGTGTACTTTAATGACAGCTTTGATACAGGCAGCCAGCGGTACTGCGCCCATTTCTGACAGATTTTCCCAGGCAAGGGAAATGTGGATATTCTTGTGATGAAATCTGCTTCTCCTGACCTTGTGTGCTTATGTGGATTCCTTAAATAAGGTGATGGTTAACACCCAGCAAAGAGGTTGGATCTTTTCTGATGTTTGGGAACCATTATTTTGCAATTTCAACAGCCAAGGAAAAAAGGATTTCAGAGCACCTTTGGTTTTCCTGGCAAGGAAGCACTGCCTTTTCAGGTAATTTCATTTCCCTCTGTGGGCAGCCCAATGACAGGTTTCATCAGTGTGGTCTCCTGTTCCACCCCTGACACAGGCAAAGTAGATTGGCATCCACATTTTCCGGTTTCCCTGCGCACCTCTCAGAGGTTTTAGCACGCACAGGGCTTTTGTGGCCATTTTGGTGGTTCTGGTGAAAGCAGCACACAGTGATGTCGCAGGGCAGAGCCTAGTGGGTCATTACATCCCATACATCTCATACATTGTTTACTCCAATTCATCTACAGTGTACCCTAATGTCACACACTAGGTTATAGTTAAATACACATACACCCTTCATATCTCCTGAAAAGAAATGTGATTAGGAACAATACTACATGAAAGTGCCGCTCAATCAGGTGCTATGCATTGCCTCTTTCCCTGTTTTCATCATGGGTTTGCACTCTGAGCCTGGTTTTGCTTGCAGTCTGCTGATGGAGGTGACCAATTAATCAAATGTTTATAGAAAAAAGAAGAGAAGTGAAAGTGGTGGGCGGTGGTTAGAGAATTGGTGACATGGATGAGAACAATCTTAATAGACTGTTTGGACTGGAATCAGCAAGTGAATTTAGCTTGAGAAAGTTGAATATGCATATTTTAGTGATTATATTGGGGAAGTGGGAGGTAAAATCATCAGCAAAGAGAGATGAGGAAGTGGATCAGTTCTGGGGGTCAGAAAGCATTGCCTGTTGGGGCATGGACATTTTCTGATGGTACAAGCAAAGAGAGGAAATAAGTTAAATGGAACACGATTTTTACTTGGTTAAGTGGTGTGCTCTGGGTCGTTAGTAAATCCTTGTAGGCATTGAGAAGAGTTGGGGGGTGGTCTTTGTGCTAGTGGGTTAAGCAGCAATGTCTCATTGTCCTTAGCAGCTGTATGGTATGGGATATCCATGATTGAGGGCATGCACCAGAGGGGTGATGGAGCTGGCAGGGTGGTGATCGATAGCATGGTCATACAGTGCAGAGTTCCATTCAAAGAAGTCAAGCTCAATAAAGTGGGCAGCTAGAGGACGGAGAGCTTTGAGCAATCATTTTCCTTGGTCGAGATAGTTGACCAGGGCATCAGGTTTGAATTTATGTTTGGATAATGATGAAGAAGGAAGAGTGGGTGGACAAGAGATGGCTAAGTGAATGAGTGAGTCGTTGGAGGGAGAGGGTTACATTGTGTGAGGGGAGGAGACCCCGGTGGAAAAAATAAATATGAGATTGAAAAGGTTGGCTTATGATTCAGTGGAAGGTTATATAAGTTAACTAGTGTATTGTCAGAGAGACTGGAGTAAATTTGGAGCTGATTGGTCTTACTCATATTAGAGAGCTGAGATCACCAATTATGATGGTAGGAATATTATCCTAGAGTTTTTTGAGTAAAAGATCAACCTCATAGAAGAAAGGTTGGGGGTGTCCAGTGGATGTTAGATGCAGAGGACAATTAAAGAAGTGGAAGTGAGAAGTTGGAGAGAGATGCACTCAAAAGAGGAGGTATAGAAATCAGAGGAAAGAAGGGATGCTAATTTTGTGAATCAGACAGCTTGGTATCAGCTATCCCTCTCACGGAAAGTCAATCCCTTTTTACCTGTGGACAGCTTTAGATCCATCGTTCAAGCACTGGTCCTATCCCACTTGAATGGGGCAATTCACTCATCAAAAGCCTCCCGACATCCTCCCTTGTGCCCCTTAGAAGTATCATACACACGGATGCACACCTCATCAAGGGTCTAAGCAGATACGACCACTTCACCCCAGCCCTCATCTCCCTTCACTGGATCCCACTGCATGCATAAATCACCTTCAAGTCTTGCTGCATCATCTATAAGGCAGAGTGGTTGAAGTGGGCGGGAGCGGTTGGGAGCGGTGCTCCTATACTTCTTTAGTTTAAGTTTTAATGTTCCTATACTTTTATTTGAAAAAGAAACCGTTCTGGAATGGTTTCGTTTTAAAATAAAAGTGTTGGAAGCAGTTCAAACTTGCACTTACAGTGCACTGCATTGAACGTTCCCCCAAACAGCAGGCGCATGTGTTTTGGAGTTTGTATTGTGCGGGGGAGCAGGGGTGGTGATGGGGTGTGTGGGGAGCGGTGCAAGCCAGTAGTGGACATAGTTCCACTACTTGTTTTCGTACACTTTAACCAGTGTTAAGGCAGTCACTGTCAAGCCACCCAGCTACCTTAAAGAGAAACTCGGCATCTCCGTAGGACAGTGCACCACAAGAGGCCAGGACACAAGCAGACTTGAAATCCCCTACTGCAAAAAGGAAAGGACCAGAAAACAAGCCTTTTCTGACTACTGCTCAAGACTATGGAACCTCCTCTCTGTCAGGATCAGACTCGCCCCACGCACCTACAATTCAGAAAATAACTCAAGACCCACCTCTTCATGGAATCTCTCTGCCTGAACACCCGGGACATCACATCGCCCCTCGCACCACCTGACTTGCTAGAAGTTGCCCAACCCTCTCCTCCCTGCCACCCGGTACAGCTGTACCCCACCTCTGTGCCACTCTGTATCCCACCCAGCCGCTGTTTATCTGTTCTGTTGTTACCTCTGGAAAGCGCTGTTATCCATCTGTACTGTTGTATACCTCTGAAAAGTGCTCAATTATGTATCTGTATTGTTTTATAACTTTGTAAAGCACTCATTTGCTTCTCGGAGCTAGGTCTGCGCTCAATAAATATAATAATAATAATAATAATAATAATAATAATAATAATAATAATAATGTGTCCTCTCAGATAATGTGACCAATACCACCCTCTTATTTTGAAAGGTTTATAAGAGAAAAAACAAAGTCAGTGTAGTGTAAAGAGTGTTTTGTGATGGAGGAATCCAGGTTTTAGTGATGGGCATCACTCAAACTTTGGGTTGTGTGACAAATCATGGAATGCGGTCACTTCTCCCCAGAGGGGAGCCTCTACTTGTGAGACTAGTGAGGTGAGCCTCCTATGCTATATTCCTCTAGGGGTGGCGGAAAGCAGGATCTCACAGGGAAGGACTCCCCTCTTGGTGATAAGGACTCCCATTCCGAGAAGGAACTCCCTTTTTATCTCACACAAGAGACAAAGAAAGAAATAACTGTAACACCAGAATCCTCCCATATGTGTTACTGCAGTACTTGTCCTGAGGAAAGTCTATTTTGTACTGACATGAGTAAACATCAAGGAGTATGAAAGAATGAACAGTTGACTGACACTGAGACGAGGAAGCCCAATGGAGTTAGGCCAATGCTGACTCAAACAAAAAGAAATGACTATTACTGGAACTTGGGGAAGCCTCAGTCTGACCTCATACAACTCGGAAGAGTTAGGCAAACATTTAGAGAGACCAGGGAGTTTCAACAAGTTCTGCAGAGATGAGACAACTGCCTGCCAAGTGATGACAAGAGCGGAGAAGAAGGTGTCATCCATGGGAAGACAGCCTACCGAGTGACTCTGTCTGGAACGACCATCCCCGCAGGGATTTGCTCATAAGAAGCAGCAACCAAAGAACAAATAGAGGAGAAACCTCTCTGTACTGAAACCATCTTGGTTGCTGTACCCTGAGTGGTACTGATGATGGAAATAACCAAGAGAAGTGAAGGATACCTGCCACACCGTAATCAGGAGGAGAGAGAGAGAGAAACCCTCTACAAACTCGTACCACAGCACGCAGTCCGGTATTTGTAGGTACCTTGAAAGAAAGGCAGGAAGGGCCATCCCGCAGAAACGAAACGAAGAACCAAGCGGATGCTCCAGCCCAGTGGTGCAAGCCTGAAACCAAGAAGGTAACTGGGAGAGTCGGCTGTGTCAAATGGCTATACCTAAGCTGACATAAGATAACTACAGTGCCCCTCATACTCGTCCCAGTAGTAACAAAAGCCATAAGAAGAGTGAACCTAGCTATGGGACCCCTCATACTTGCCCCAGTAGTAATTAATGTTGTAAGAAGAGTGAAAGTAACTGCGGACCCCTCATACTCATCCCAATAAGTAAGGAAAGTTGTAAGAAGAGTGAACCTAACTACGGGACCCTTCATATATGTCCCAGTTGTGACAAAAGTTTTAAAAAGGGTGAACGTAACTGCAGCACTTCTCTTACTTGTACCAGTAATAGTGAAGAAGGCAAGAGAGATGGAGTTAAACATTGAGTACATCACACAGATCCCGAGGGAAAAGTACAAAGATCCAGAGACCTAAGACTTAGTCTCATAGAGGAAGAAGAAATAATACCCAGAGAGATAGAGAGACTGTTCATTGACCAGTACAAGGCAGAGAAGAAGATAGGGATCAACACCCCATAGAAGAAAATGTCAAAGAAACCAAGAGGATTACAAAATAAGATATGGACAAGTTCTAGGAAAGAGTTCATTCAGTTGAAGGAACTGGAAGAAAGTAGCCAAACACTATTTAAAGCTTACCTCTTGAAATGAAACACTTAAGTTGGAAAGAAATCTTTCTGCGTCAGGAGAAGGGAGTCATCTCCAGGTCTGTAGGTGGTTTAGTTGGTTAGTGTTAGTGGTAGGGTCAGGACAGTTTAGTTTTGGGACTGAGGACAGACATTTGATTTTGAATTTACACCCTTACGATGAGCACCCTAGTTTTAGTTGTATTAGTCAGGATAGCTCTTAGATTAGTGAATATTAGGACTTTTCTCTTTATTTTGAATAAAGTACAGTTAAAACATGGTGAACCCTTGTCTGTCTCAACCTTCTGACCTGCCGCTGTTGATGGGAATCAAAATGGTTGATGAGAAAGAAGGTTTTCTTTAAAAAGTGATTAGTCATTCCAGAGAGCCAGGGTGAGGTCAATATTGGGGGTAGAGATTGAGGAGAAAGTTGCACGACTACACAAAGGGAAATGAGGTAGATGAGGTTGGAGTGGGTTGGATGTGGAGAGAGGATTTGCCAAAGTGTTTTTTGGGAGCAGAGGAAATGATGTGGATGGGAGACAGTGAGTGGGGCACAGGGCAAGTAGAGGAAACAATGAGTGGACAGAGCACAGGGAAGTGGGAAAGGGCAGTAAGGATGAGGTTTTAGAATTGGTAGGAACATGACAGGCAGGGTGTAATTGGGGAGGGAGGTAGGGCAGGGACGTGAGATGGCAGAGTGTAGGGCACTGCAAATCCGCTCAGTACTCTACGTGACTGACAAATGCAATTTAATATATCGACCACGGGGTCACAGGTGATCATAAATGCAATTTAAAAATTCATACGGTCCTGGGCAACAAAAAATATAATTTGAAAAATACATAAACACTGCCTTGCTTCCACTCCTACTACTCCTCCAACCCAACCCATTTCTTGCATGCTCCTAAAGACATAGAGGACAAAAAAACGGTCACATCGTTCCTTTTGTAAGAGCCAAGAACTTAAAATAACATAACGTACCTCGGATGCGAGAGAGCATAATTCTGCCAGGTGCCTAGCATGTTTTCCGACTACATTGGTGGATATTAGAAGGAGAGGCTAGAATAGCATGCCCAAAGCAGACCTGCGGCTCTCACCTGCTGCATGACAAGCAAACTCCAGCCACACACACTTCTACCCACATAGTCTCGGGTTTAAGACACTCCTGGAAACGCCTGCAGAAGCCCACAGTCCTATGAGGCCACACCAGTGCGAGATGGGCTGCATACAAACTTCAGTAGACATTCAATGCCAATCAAGATAGGATATTTATGTCCATTAGGAACGTGTTTTTTTAGGGTTTTGGGGGTCTTTTCTGTAAGTCACTCAAGATGTATGGAAACAGTTTGAATCCCATTCCGATTCCTATACTAATCAGATAAACGACAGAGCTATTATTCCAGATAGCAAATACTAATAGTATCACTGCTTAAGACGGCATTTGCTGTCAGATTCCAACTGTTTTTTCAGTGCTGCGATGCTGAGTGCTAATCATGGCAACCCACGAGCGCCAGCTTGCTACTGAAGTCACCTTGGCTGAACCCAGTCTCACGGGCTGCAATAAATCCGGCTTCTTTTCACCTGATTTTTAAACCTGATGGTGTCATGTGTATTTATCGGCTATATGTGTGCATATCTTGGTGAGCTGGCATCCTGATGACAGTCGCAGATGGTATGGGGGCGAAGAAAGCTTTGGAACTATTTGTCTAACTGTTACAAAACAAAAATAGCAACAATCTAATGCTGTTGAAGGTTATGAAATTATGTTTGCGATGGCAAACGCTTTTTGGACCATGCTCATTCATCACTTGCGGCTGCGGTCATGGGGCTTTTTTCTCCTGAACTTCAGTGTGCAATAAAGATCTTCTTCTGCAATAAAACACATTCTTCTGGAAGACAAATGCGCTTATGTTGAAGCGTGACGAAAGCACTTAGGAAAGTCCGGAGTTGTCAGTATCATCATTCTCTGGCTTTCAAAGCTCCAGAGGTCCAATCCACGCTGTTTTATTCAGCAGCTTCCAAAATAACATTTGCAATAAAGACGAGAATAGTTCCTCTTGTAATCACGTGAGTCCAAAATGGCTTTGTCCTTTTACACATGTCTTGTCTACCATATTTTGCACATGTTCTGCAAATAAAACAGCGCAGTTACATATTTTCCCCAGGAAAAGAGGCTTACACAAAATGAGCACTGAAAGAAAATATAGCATTACTCACTGATGTAGGTGCCGACATAATCTGACCAGCCAAGTGCATTTTAAATGTGTGCATTTATTTTATTTTTTTAAAGAATGTGTAAACACTGTGCTTTGGTTAGTAAAGCGCATACGCTCCAACATTAAAATAGGACAATCGTTGTTATCATTCATGTCTGATGTATGGTGTCCATGTGTTACCTTAATAAGTGCATCAACCACTTACAATGTGGTGTGCAGCACAATTTGGCAACATGCTGTTCTATGGTTACAGTGAGAATGTATAAATGATGGTAGTGTACTGCAGTGTACTGGAGTGTACTGGAGCGAAGGACAATTGACTTGCATTGTTCTACGATGGAATGGAAGGGTAGATGTTGTGGCATTATTTCGCTCTACCTTCCTCAAGCCTGCAGAACACTTCACCAGATAACAGTTTTGTAAAACACCGAATCATTGTCATGAACCACACTTAATGCTGTTTAGCACAGGGCTCAAATCAGCCTCCCTGGTATATTTACAATGAAACACATTGGCCCATAGTGGATGACCAGGGCCACTAACACAGTTTGTCTGGGGCTACGTATTTACTCTGGTCCAGTTGCAAAACAACACCGAAAAGTGATAGCTGGAAGGTTTTCAGTGAATCAAAAACTCTGGTAATTCTCTGGGCATCCACCTGGATCCTAATGTCCCTGGCTGCCATGCCATTACAGAAGGTGAAAGGCCATGTGCAAATCAGGCTTCGTTGCACTCTGAATAGGACAGTCTAGCTCGAGGTGCTAGGTCACACCCCATCTACAAAATGTCTCAAGCACCACCAGACATGTTTTGCCTCATTGGGAACTATCATTGAGTTGTAGCTTGGGTCTCTAGGCATGGCGAGCAACAAGACAGCCAGCCAGTCACACCATCTGTACACAAAGTCTGCAAACGAAAATGCTGCCTAAAACCTATAGCCCTAAGTCATTTCTTTTTTAAATGCCAACAATATGACATCTACACTCTATTTTTCCAATATCATTTTCCTTCATACGACAATGATAAATATTGGCATTTGGGATAATGTCTACCTACAAAAACCTACCAGGCCACTTAGTTTACAGGGGCCAACAACCACACTTCAGTTGGACAGAACGTCCTATAAACACCACTGTGACATAGATAACATTGTATTTAGGAGCCAACTAGCTACTTACCATTTGTTTATCTTCTAAGCCTAACTTAATTTCATGACAAAATCGGATCTCCTAATTACCCTGACAAGATCTTCTTTGCCACAGTCATAGACTTAAAGGAGCCCTTGGAAGGTAAGTACTATAATGTTTTACTATCTTTAGTGATCCATGATCACAGAGAAATACATCACCAGTTGTTTTACTATCTCTTCTAGTACAATAGCACATATTAGGGATGGAACCTCTATAGTGAACCTCTATTGTTTTCTCTGAAACCACAAAATGCTCATTCCCTACACTGAAAACCAAGTGCAATGATCATTCAGTAGATTCTGTTGGCAAGACAGTGTTAGCCATGTATGAACGGTACACCCTATCACGTTTACAACTTTCTTTATTCCTCAAGGGCTTGAACCTTGCATGCCTCATGTCTGGGCCAGCAAGGCATCCATTGTTTTGGGACCAGCATAGCATTTGGTAATGTCAGAAGCAGTTTTTCACCCAGAGGCACTGAAATCAGGATGGTGTCCCAGCATGCAGATATTGGCCTTGTGCTTCAGGCCATCAGGGCCAATATGGCAGCGTGGGGTCATAGGTGCTTTAGTCTTAGGGATAGGTGCAGATGGAGTTTGCGGGATGACCTTACCCTTCAGCCAATGACACAGCAGAAAGAATGTTTGAATACTTTACTAATCAAGATGTCTGTGAAGTAAAGGTTGTTCCAGTTGTAGTATGTCTGAACTGGATAATGTTCTTGTTGCGTTTCTGTTTCCCTATAAATTGCATTCCAAGAAATGTCTTGCCTGAGGAGAAGATAAATTGTAGGAACTGTCAGCTGTAGTTGGTAGCTGGATATTAGATGTCAGGAATGACAATGTAAGCTTGTATGATTCATCAGCCACCAGTCCGGGGGTAGCTTTTGATCATCATGATAAACTGAACATGAAACCAGTAGGACACTCCCTGTCTTCCCTCCACAAATCTGCATCACTCCTTGTTCTCTACACAAATATTTGGCTCACCCAAAGAAGACAAAAAAGTCACTCTATATTTGCCAAAGTAATACTTCCTTCAACTGTGAAGGTGAACTCAATGCAATGTATACCCAGGGATATTAGCAGTGATTCTTCCCGAAATGCTGTATCATATAATCTTCAAACGATTATGGACTTGGTTATCGGAGGAGTTGGTTATTGAAGAAGCATAGGATATACTTGCACAGTCTCCATCTTCAACTTCATTTCATACATACCTCATCAAATCCTCTATAAAATAAAGGCACTGATTAAAGATAATAATTAACCTAGTACAAACAGGTTAACTCTATTAACCTCTTTTCTGGAGAAATAGGTTAACATATACAAGATAATCAAGATAAATTAAAGATGCACACCGGTTGAAGGAAAGAGCTTCAAGCAGCCCTAGTGACATGAGATCAAGGCTTGAGAGAATTGATAAATAAACAACACATTTGGCTTTGCTTATTGAGCATTTAGAAACCAGGAGCAGAATGTATAACGTTCACATTATGGAGGTGCCAGAGCTGCCCTACTAGATCTCAGGCATGTTAGTGGATTTATGAGTGATCTTTTGAAAATATACTGTTTAAGATCAACATAACAAATGAAAACCACTTTAAGACATTCACGATGCCCATCAATTACTGCTCTTCAAGAACAAAACAATTTGAAGAATTCCATTTTGAAGAAAAATCTTTAAAAATCAGGTCTAAGTGTAGCTGGTGAGTTTGTCATTAACAAGAAAAATAGTAAAAGCTAAGGCTGACACTCATTTCAGATGCTGGGAAAATGACCTTGGGCTTCTAATCAAGAATTCAGTAGGGCTGAAGATCAAGTAGCAAAAAAAGAATAACTTTATCCATGGGTAAAGAGGATAATTATCTGCTTTCAGAAATGGGACAGACCAGTTCTCCACAATCCACTCCAGAAGCTCTTAGTATTGTAATAAGGGCAAGGTGGATGGAGAATCGATGGTAGTGTGGTGATAAATATGTAGCATTTATGGCATTTTTTATTTAGCACTTGATATGATAAACTTTTATACAGTAATATGATATGATGAAGATTAGATATTGTATGATCAGAAATACTTTGACATTTGCACTTTTTGTTGAAATAACATTGCATTCATTCTTATACCAGTTAGGAGCAGAAGAGCTGCCTCATTCCTGTGCCTTACCTCTAATCTACTTTCCTATACTGTGATTGAACATGATAATTCAGCTATTTCTGGGGGAGATTGGAGTGCACCATACTTTCTATAGGACATGTGTGATACATGGCAGGAGGTTTGTGTCCTTCATTAGGTGGAGATTGTGGTTGATGGAGCCACAAAGAGGATTTTGGAATAGTTGAGGGCAACAGGAAGAGGGGTATAGGCAGTGCAAACATTTTTTTCCATATACATGGGATCTAATATAAGCATTTGCTGCTGGAATACAATCATAAATAGATGAATTCCCAGGTAACAGTGATCACTGGCTTCATGACTCATTATGAGTTTCAATGCCTATTTGAAAGAATAAAAAGAAGTGTTTTCTTCACTTTAGTTCAGAAATCAGAGGAACAAACCTGATGGCCTCATCTAATGATGCCATCGTTTAATCAGCTTTACCCACAGCTAAGAAATTGAAGGTCAGTAAATACTGGGAAAAGCTCATGTTAGGGTGTAGTTGAAGCAGAGTTTCCCCTGGTACTGAACCATTCTACAGTATTTGCAACATTCCAGCGAAGGCAAAGTACTTTATGGTCATTGACCTAAAGAATGCCTTCTTCTCCATCCCACTAAATACAGACTCAAGATATTTGACAGCCTTTACGTACTGGGGAACCCAATTTGAATACACTAGGTTGCCTCAAGGGTAGTGTGAATCACCTATCATTTTGAAGAGTGATACAAATGGACCTAAGCAACTTACAAATGACAAGCACAGTGATACAATATGTTGACGATTTATTGGTGTGCAGCAAGACTGAGGAACAGTGTAGGGCAGACCCGGTGCACCCCTTGACAATGCTAGCAGACAAAGGGTATAAGGTGGATAAGGGAAAACTGCAATACTGCCAGGATGAGGTCTTGTACTTGCGGCACTTAATATCCATTGAAGGGCACAAGATAACACAGGAAAGGGTGGAGGCAATTCATCTGGCTGCATGTCCACACAACGTGAATGAGATGCAGATGTTCCCGGGGTTATTTAATTACTGCAGGGCAGGGGGCTTTGATTACTCTACATTTACAAAACCCTTATTGCAGGCCCTTAAGGGGGTACAAAAGGAGAAAAGGGAAATAAAGTGGACAGCACAAATGAATGAGACCTTCACAGAGCTGAAAGAAGCACTGGCCCATGTGCCAGTGTTGGGCACCCCTAACTACAAAGAAATGTTTACTTGTTCTCCCACTTAGGTGGGTTATTGATGACAGTGGTCCTCACGCAAAAAAAGGCACAGGGGCACAAACCATTGGCTTAATGGTGATCTATACCCAGTTCTGCAGGGAAATCTTCCCTGTGAACAAGCGTATGCAGCTACAGCCTTTGCAATACAAAAGGCAGCAAAGATTACCATGGGATTCCCCATAATACTGTACGTAGAACATTCATTATTTGCCATTCTGAAAAAATCAAAGAGTACACTAACAACACAGAGGGTGTCAGGGTATGAAATAATACTGACAAACTCAGCAATAGAGATAGAGAGATGTTGTGTGGTAAACCCATTCATTACTGTGCAGCAAATATGGACAGAATGGAAGGGAGAATATGGGTCAAGGAAGAAGAAATAGAAGAGGCATACATGGTCTTCATAAATGGTCTTCAAGTATAGACACCAATACATGCAGGAGACATACTGGGACTGCAACATTATGTTACAAGAATGGGTAGTATGTGATAGCATCACAGCAGAGGCTACCAGTGCATTATTCGGCACAGGCAGGCGAGCTATTGCCCATGATAAGTGCACTGAACATAATGGAAAGGCATACAGCTGTATTTTTGGATTCAGCTTACGTGACATCCACAATACATTCATGATTAGCAAGATGGAAGAGAAGGGGGTTAGGAGAAGTGACAGGTGCCCAATACAACATGTCGAGTTGCTTGGGTGACTGATTGAAGCTTTGAAGCAACCTGTGGAGGTGGCCATAAGAAAATGTGCAATACCTGATATCTTTAGGGAATGACATGGCTGACAGAGCAGACAAAGAAGCAGCCTATTTACCTAATAGGACCACAATACCATACCCAGGTGCAAAAGAAAGAAATCAAATAATGACGTTAGAGAGGGGAAAGGGTCAGGAGCAAGAAAAGTGTAAAAGCTTTTTTTACAGATAATAGAGCTTCAAGGAGAGGACCTGCAGGTGGAAACATATTTGTGGATACAAAGAGGTTGATGATGATGATAGGTCATTTATAATGTGCTTAAAACCCAGAGGTTTCTAAGTGCGGACCCGGAGATAGAACCTGTGGTGCTCCGTGTCATCTTGCTTTCAAGCAAGCACTTTGGCCCTGAGCTATCCTGCTGAGACAAGTTGTTACCTCTCACCCACAGATTTGAAATGGAGGCAGGACAGCACAGGAAAACTGGTGATGTGAAAAAAGCTGAGTGTAGCAGTAGAGCAACTGCACTTTCCTGCCCATGTGTCCAAAGAACACTTAGTGGCAGAAAAAAGCAAAGGGTGGTACGTTCCAAACTTACACAAGCGAGTGGCAGAGTTTACGTGGAATTGTGTGGTGTGTCAGCAGTTTTTGTCTGGCCATACTTTAAAGACAGTGAAGGGGACATTGCCAGAACCAGAAGAGCCCTTCCAGTACTTGCATATCAACTATGTTGACATGCAAGACAGATGTAGCTCTTAACAGGTACATGCTTCTGATCGTCTGTCCTTTTTCTCGTTGGATTGTGTCTGGACCCTATGCTAAAAACGAGGCACAGTTGACCGTTCAAGGTGGGGATTATACATGGAGATAAGGACTGATAATAGGCAACATTTTGCCAATTACCTTTTCAAAGTGACACACCTCCTGGAAATAAAACACCAGCTATGTACAGTCTACCTGGCGGAAGTGAATGGGATTGTTGAAAGATAAAATGGCTTGCATGAAGAACACTTAGAGAAGCTAACTACAACATTGTGCAAAAACTCGCTATATTGCCTCCCATTAGCGCTTTTTGTCCTTCGGAACTCATCTGGTGTGGATCATAATTTGACTCTACACAAATGTGTAACTGGCAGGAGGATGCATGTGCCTGTTCCTTCTGCACGTTCAGTTTCAGATGCTAATACCACAGCACAGGTTTTGGAAGAGGAGTTGCGAACGTATCTACCTGAAATGACAAATGTCCCCAAATAAATTTTGCGCCAGGTCCAACGTTCATCAAGGCGGCCTAGCAACATTGAAGAACAGACAAGTGCACACAGAGAAGAAGAATTCCCAGAAGCCCAGCTCCTCTATCCAGGGGATAAAGTACTCATCTGTAACATTGTACAGAGGTGGCAAGAGACGATATTCACTGGCCCTTATCAGGTTGTGAACACAACAACCACTGCAGTGAAAATTAAAAGCCCATATGCATCAAGGGGCAGAGAAATAAAACTTGAGTGGTACAGCAATATGGTCCATTAAAGAAGCAAGACAGGCTAAGTTAACAGAAAAGGTTGGTTTTCATAGCTTTTTAAAAAGCAGATAGATTTCTCTCACATCTTAAGCATGTGCGCAACTTATTCCAAGCTATTGCCACTTTGATTGGATAAGAGCTTTCTTTCCCCCTCACACAACATGCTTGTGGTCTTTGTAGGCGCATAGTGTTTTTAGACCTGGTATTTCTGACTCAGGTTTGTACAGAAATACATGTTTTAAGATAGTTAGGTGCATCACCAAATAAACCTTTGTGGGTCAGAAAATTGATTTTGAATTCAATTGTGGCTTCGAAAGAAAGCCAGTGTAGGGCTCTCCTGTGTTGTGAGATGTGCTTGTGTTTGACCACACCCCTTACCGTTCACATAGCATCGTTCAGCAAGATCTGTAATCTCTTGATACACTGTTTACTTGCTCTGCCCAGTAGCGCGTTGCAACAATCTAATCTTGATAAGACCAGGGCTCTTACCAATGTGGTACAGTTGGCTGCTGAGACAAAGGGCCTCATTGCCTGAAATTCCGGCAGGTTACCGCCGGACTCGTATTACCATTCCGCCTCTGTGATTCCCGGAATCACTGGGGCATTACAACCCCAGTGACCCAGTAATTCCTGAGGTGGAATTTGGTAAATCCCCATTCCCATGGAGTCCCATAGGACTCCATGGGAATGGGGAAGTGGAAACACCGGCACCATCTCGTAATGGTGCTGGTGTTTCCGCGTCCGTCTGCAGGCGGGTGGTGTTTAACCCTTCAGGTCAGACCTGGCGGGAATGACACCTCCCACCTGCAGAACTCGAGATCAGTCGGTCCGGAAACAACGGTGGCGGCGGGTTTACCGCCACCGTTATTTCCGGACCGACTGACTCGTTATGAGGCACAAAAAGTTTTATTTGGCGAATTAGCCTAAAATAATAGTGGATGTTCCTTGTCACATTTGCGACACGAGTATCAGCTTTAAGTGTTGCCTCAATGGTAACCCACAGTGTTTTAACTCTGTTGACTGTGTGGATTACATGTTGGTCAATGTACCATTTTTCATAGTCCACTCCAAGTTTATTTCCAGCTTCATCAGAACCAAATATCAGGAGTTCTGTCTTTTGACCATTTAAACAAAGGCTGTTGTCCGTCATCCAGATGTATATTTTTTGGTAAATAGACCTGATGAATTTGGTGTCCTTTTCATAGTCTCCACTTAATTTCAATAAAAGATGAGTATTGTCAGCATAGTTAGTGAAGTGCAGTTCCAATGACTCAAGTAGATCACATAAGGATCTGCAAAATACATTAAAAAGAGCGGGTGACAAGCAGGCTCATTGCGGAACACCGCAAGTTATCTGTTCCGATTCGGAGAAAGCATTTCTGGATTTCTTGTTACTTAGGAAAGATTGAAACCATTTAACAGAATTAGAGGAGTCATTTCCACTTTTCTCAATACATTTTAGCATTTTGGAGTGGTCGACAAGGTCAAATGCTGCCGCGAGATCTAAAAGCATCAGCTAACCGGCTTCGCCATCATCCACTATGTGTAACATTTCTGTTTGCAGGTCTAATATGGCATTTTCCGTCCTGGGCGGATCTAAAGCCAGACTGACGCTGATGAAGAATGTTAGATCTCTCGATGTATTGTTGTAAGTGAATGGCATCAATCTTGTCGACTACCTTTAATAAAAAAGAGAACATCAGTAATTGCCTGTAATTAGAGAATACTGTAGGGTCAAGGTTAGTGACTGTCACATTTTTCAGTGAGTCTGGCACTTCATTGTATAAAAAATAGGCATTTATAAAAATGAGTTAAAAATGGCCAAAGATCTACAGATGTTGTAAAACTATTTTCGAAGGTAAAATTTTCATTTGACAGGTGGTAGGGTGCATTTTCTTTAAAATATTCACTAAAAAATCGATAATAATAGGTTCAAACGGAAAAGGTGGTTCAGCAGATGACTTCAATTGACTAATATAATTCTTTGTATCATTATGGGTATTTCTGGCATTATTGAGGCTTGAGCTTTATATACTTTGTCTGAAAAAAGCTTTTTGTACTGCCGCACAATCTGCATTCTTTGGGTTAAAATGTTGAATTTGGACGTCCTATTTTGTAATGATTTGACAATCTCAAACAGCCTTTTAGTGTCATTGGCTGAGTTAGAAATGAAAGCATCATAGAAACCTTTTTTAGCTTTAAACATTTCTAGACGCTAACTTTTTTGTAAGGTTTTCCACTTCTCCGTGTCTACTGCTAGCTGAGTTTTTATCCACATGCGTTCTGATTTTCCCTTTTTTCTTGTTTACAGAGATCAATAGTGGTGTAAACCATTTCTGATTGTTCTCTGTGTTTCTAATTTTCATCTTTTTTAAGGGTGCTACTTGGTCAATACGTTTTAGTAGACCTTCTGTGTACTTGGATACTAATGAAGTAGGTGTATCCTGGTCAGAGGTTGTATCCATTAACACATGAATAAAAGTTTGTAATTTCTCAGATGTGAGTTTTTTAAAATTCCTGTTCGTAACAGTTTGTATTTTGTTAGAGTTATGAGATTCCTTTGACTCCAATTGTTACTGTGTGGTGGTCTGACCAAATACTCGTTTTGATGCCTATGAATTGTGTGTTTAAGTTTCTAACTGCTATCCAATAAAGCATACTGCCTTGGTTATGGGTAGGCTAAAATCATAGCTACATTGTAACTGCTCCAGTTCTATGGCTTCAGGATCCTTAGGATTGCCCATCCATTTATTGAAATCTCCCAGTATGACCGTGTGGCTATTAGGAGTGTTACGTTTGGAGAGAATACCTTAGATTTCGTCCAGGAATTTAGGTAACTCAGATGGTGGATGATAGATCAAAAGAAAGTTAATGCAATCATTAGGAAAGCTCATAATTTTGAGGAGTAAGATTTCACAGCCGGTGCATGATATAGGTATTTGAAAGAAAGCAATTTCTTGCCTAGCAATATTTGCTACTCCCCCTCGTCCGCCCTTTTCTACATGCTGCGTGAAAAATGTGTAATGGTCTGGTGTGGCCAAATCAATGTTTGGACCACTTGAGTCTCTCAGCCAGGTCTCAGTACTGCACATAACGTCTATGCGCTCATCCCAAATATAGTCAGCCACACTAATGGCATGTCTATCCAGAAATCTAGTGTTTAACAAGCATATTTTGAGTCTTTGTTTATCCTTAATAAAAGTTTGGCGTGTTCTGATGGAATCCATCTTATTGGTATATGACCGATGAAAATGCATGAAGGACAAAGACAGGCGAGTTGGAAAGACTTCTCAGAAGCTAAAACGAAAAGTATATTTCCTTTCCAAATGGAATATCAGCTAAGTTACATGCATAAGGAATGATCTGAGAGTGCAGGAAAGAAAGGGTCCACCGAGACCGAGCGCGTGTAGCATGGACTGGTGCAGATTGGCACCAGCAAGATGGGCCGGCGCTTATGTGCCTGTCGTAATAAGAAAAGGAGCCTACAAACTACAATACCGATGGGGATTGTAGTTCTCTAACTAGATTTAGCGTGGGAAGCATATGCAAGAGTTTAACATGGCAAAAATAAATAAAAGCAGCTCGCAAGTAGTTACACTATATCACCTAACAATTTGCAACCTTATACATCCATTAAAACAGAATTTAGCAAAATGTTAAAAATCTAGTTTTTGGGACCACAACATAGCTAAAATAAGGCTAAAACAAATCAGACTAAAATTATACAAATCAGCAGCGTTCTAGCACAAATTACTACTAAGACTTTTTTATTACCCAATTATCCTCGACATTCTTTACAGTAATAAGACTATAGAAAACCTACAGGTGGCGAAGGAGAGGGGAAGGAAGAAAGTACAAACATGATGTGAAAACTATAAAGGTAGGATTGTTTTGTCTTTTTCTTGTTTCTCTTTTCTTTTTCTGGTTTCTATTGCATAAAAAATAGGGGTGTGCCCACTGACAGTGGAAAGGGGGCACGTAATAAAAGAAGCATATTTGGCACTGAGAAGTTCTATGACCCCATTGGGGAGGGATAGAGACACAGCATCTGGAAACGTATGGTACGAGAAGATGAAAAGGGTGGTGCGAGAGAGCACTAATGGCAGTAGCTATGTGTGCTTGCTCATCCCGCACGTTACATGGACACCAAAACAATTCTTGCCAATGAAGTAGCAGCAGAGACAGCAGGATGCCTGAGGCAGATGTCCTCATGTAGAAAATTGGCCTGTTTCAGGGGCATACAGTAGAAGTGCAATGAATAGACGAAACGGAGGAAGTATATGAGGATAATTGCATACAGCTCAAAAGCATGGCATGGGAAGAGGCAACAAAATGTGCAATATTGGAATAAAATGTGGAAGTGGCACAAAAGGGGGAACAATGGCTGCCACCCACAGGAGAAAACATTGCAAAAATTTGACAGGGCATGATATTCCATACTGCCACACCAGACACCTGATGCGAATAAGGGGTTAGGTATTTCCTGGTAGTGTTTGGGAAATGTGACCGGGGATGATGCAGTACTGTGCAGAAGGGCTGGTGGGATACGAAGAAGGGGTGGTAAAAAAATAAACAACAAATGCAGGGGGATTATGGAATGGAATATGGAATGTCAATATACATGCTATAACACGGATAGACGAGAAAACTGTCCAGTGTACATAAAGCCACTCACACAGCATTCCTTATCTTGCATTACAACAGGGACAATCATACTGGGGATGACCAATGACGGTGAGAGGACGACGAGCATTCCGGTGCTGCAGAAATTACATATCTACCCAACCAGCACAGAGTTTGGAAGAAATCCCACAGCACTCTGGCATTGGTTTTCTTCCCATCCCTGCTACTTCCAGGGGTACAAGCAGCGGCAAACACCAAATGGCTTCAGATTACCCGCTACGAGGTGCTACAGTTGGTGAATGCGACCGAAAAAGGACTGAATGCAGTGTGCGATGAACTCCGAGCCAACTCCGAGCCCTGCGCCTGATGGCTCTTCAGAGTAGATCCATTTTTGATCTTCTCACTACAATGTAGGGCGTGGTCTGCCATAAAATCGTGAGCAGCTGCTGTTCAGCATATCAGCCAATGATACTGCCAATGGAACACTCGCAGATACTGTCGATACAATTTGCACACTACATGAACAAATGATAAAAGAGACACATGATACTGCCTTTGACAGTTGGTGGGACTGACTATTTGCCTGGGTGCCAGAGTGGCCAGCAGCAATGTTATAAATATCTGTCCATGTTCTCGTTGTGATGCTCGTCACCTTCTGTGTCGGGCAGTGTTTCATCAAGCAGTGTAAGCGTTGCAAGGGAAAAGTACGGTATATCATGTCTGCTAATAGAATTGGTGATGAAGGTAGCAGATTAGAGAGGCATCCTCCCAGGGTAAATTTGGGAGAGGATGGAGTGCATGTGGTTGTTGCAGTATGCCCACCAAATGCAGAAGACGATGATTCTTTTAGGGTAGAATGCTGCCTAGACAGATGGGATTGCCTGATATTTGGGTACACACTGGATGTGTACAAGGAAGAAGAAGGGGACATGGACAGGGTAACACGGCTATAGACGTCCAAGGAACAGAGTAGGGAAATGATGGTGAAGAAGGTGTCGATCGAAAGATTGATTGAAGTGGGGAATGCAATGAAGGTGCTAATTCAGCGTCAGGCCGGGGGCATACCTCCCAATTGTAGAAATAAGGAGGGGGCGCCAGGACACTCCCAAGGGGGGAAACAAGGGGATATCTGGAAGCTGTAACTGGCCCAAGTGATGTTGCATGCAAGGGAACAAGGGGGGGGGGCACACTGTACATAACAACAACATGTTGTCAAGGGTTTTGACCCATGTTGAATCAATAGACTGGTAGATGTGGGGATGAGCTGTCGCCGCCCATTATTCTATCCCAGAACAAACTAAATCAATAGACTGGGTAGATGTGGGGATGAGCTGTCGCCGCCCACATTCGCGCCAGAATCCAGGAGAACCGTGCAGTTTGCGCACACCAAATGGTCACCTAATCTGCCACCCACCAGTGCAAAGAAAGATGGTTCTGTTCAAAATCTGTTTTTATTGATGTCAAAAAGTTGCTAAAATCATGAGCACAAGACCACTCCAAAGATACAACCTTCTTGTGGGGGGGTTCCACATAACCACTCTACTGTAAGGATTCCATCAAAACAATGTTAAGCAAGGATCCTATACTATCAAGCAAAAGACCACTCTATTGAAATGCATTAATTCAAGACAGATCCCAAAAATGGGTGCAGTACCAGCTTTGTCCACAAACCGGCGCTAGCGGTCTAAACTCTGACAGGAGAACTGCTACTTCAGAAGCTAATCAGCCTCCTGAGACAGCTGGAAACCTTCAAAGTCCCGCTGGTTAATTAAAACTCTTAACCACCTGCTGTTCCCAGAGACAATCTGATTGCATTAACAGGCCAAGAGGCTGGGAAACCTTCTCACCTCAGAGACCCACACAACAGCCCAGGAGATCACATGGACATGCTAACCAAATGCAGAGTGGCCCCCTGGCCTGCTGACCTCAGCCGACACAATAGACCCTTGCACTTGAATGGGGTATGTTGATTTTCAGTGTGGACTGTAAACAGAGCCCTGCCTGGGAGAGGAGAGACATGTGGTACTCCCAAGTTTCTGGGGGGTGGGCTCAGACACTTTTGTGGAATCATATTGCAGCAAATAAATGTTTAAGTTAAATGCTTCTAAAATATTGTATTAAGCTTACAAAAATGTGCAATTTGGAGAACCTCAATCTAAGAAATGTACCCACAATTCAAGACTTGATTCAACTTTGTACCATGTTCTGAGGCAAAACCCCGCTATTTATTGATATTACAGACACCGGGTTTATGCTAGAAAGCTAGTAAATTACTGGAATATGTGTACAAGGAGGGTGTACATTTGTGTAATTTTTGATACAGATTTAACATTGGTAAACCAATTAAAAACAAAATTAAGTTGTCATTTTTTAATGCAAGCCCCCAGGAATATCAGAGTCGGACAAGCATGGACCATAAGGAATCTGTAATATGTACATGTAATTTCAACAAATTGTGTATCTAGGAAAGATGTATTTTGAACAGAAATAGATTTGTGTGCACATTGACAAGGGGAGTGTCTGTCTGTAAGCCATAAAGATGACACACAACCCAGCTCCCCAATCAAGGGAGAGAGGAGGACGTGGCCAATGATAGATTGCGAGGGGCCGGCTCAGTTATGTCAATGCACACACCCACTTGTAGAACACTTAAAAAGAGACGGCTGGGACAGGTAGGGACACTCAATTCCCATTTTCTGCAGAGCACGCTGACGGACGAATTCACATCCAGAACTCCAGAGACCTAGACTGACTCCAGCTAGACAGAGACCAGAACTTAGAACTCTGGCTCCACAATTTAAAGCAAAGGCCTAAACCACAAGCTGAGATCTCTTCAGCAGGCCTCAAATCCAACCAAACTATTCAACAGCTTGGCGAGCTGTTTGAATTCTTTGCCAAGAACTTTTGCAAGAACCTGTAGCAGTATCCAGAAAGCAGTGCTGTATCTGGAACCAGAGAGAACCACAGACCAGACCGTTGTGAGCAGAACCGGTGCCTGACAGACCCAGAGAGCAGAGCTGACCCAGATAGCCGGGACTTCAGAACCACCCGCCGGAAGTCCCGTCTAACCTGACCAGACCTTGACGGATTATTTCAAAAATATAGTGGGAGTACTCACTGTGCAAAACCAATCTCTTAGTTAAAATAATCTAATCCAAACTATTTTAACCTATTTAGAACTGCCTCCTAGAATCGTGTCATTCTGTCATCTTTAAACCTGAAAACTGTCATCTGTCATTCTGAGCTTTCAAATTTCAAATCCGAAAAACTACCTTTACTAAATCGGCCGTATCTCCGGGACCTTTTGTGATAGAAGCGAGATTTAACTTTTATTTTGAAGCTGAGATTCTAAGCCAACAAGCTCTAAACCGACTTGCTACTCCTCATACTCCCTCCGTAATTGCGCTCGACGCACACGACGAAATTGCCACGATTTGACATTTTGCTTAATTTCAGCCACGTGTAAAAATATTTGTCCTATCTTTCCTTTGCTGAAATTCGTTTGCAACCTGACAATCATTCATAGAGCATTGCTAAAGTGATACTGAACTAATACAAAGTAGCGGACACCCACCCTGAACCTCTAGAGGGAATTAAAATCATTTAGCATATTTTTCACTTCTTTGCATACCACATCAAAGTATATTGCCTGTATTTAAAACTCCTACCTGTTTTCCTCTAAGCTTGCTAGGGGGGGACTGAATTATATTTGATTGCATTCCTGAGAACTGTGCGTTTTCCTCCCATCTCTTTACCTTGCATCGGGGGGGGGGGGTGAATTGTCAAAGAAAAGTGATTACTTTGTCTTTTGTTGAAGTCATATCAAGTTTATTTTCTGTACTGCATTTTCATTCATCATTGCATTGTCCTTGAAGCCGTAAAAGCATTCTCAGCTACTTTATCCTCTCTATATCACTTCTAAGCCATCAAGAAGAGTGTACCACTGTAACATTATCCATTGTTGATCACTATTATCTTCACAAGTATGCTATCAAATATTAATTTATTATAAAAGTGTGATATGTATACATATTGTTTAATTTTCAAATAAACCTTTTAATTTGCAAAACAAACCTACTTCTTGGCTCAGTGGGGTCAGGGAGATTCTAAGAGAGGGTGGTATATAAGGGTTGTCATCCAGAGTAAACGAACTGGACATAAAAATATATCAATAAGGGTTTGTCTCAGCATTCCAGACTAGGCATTGACTTAGCTGTAGTGTTGAATTGAATCCGCTTACAAAGTGGGGGCTCGGAGCCGGGATATTCTGGGTTAGATTTACCACTGTGCAGCTTAATACAGTGTGCCAACTGACCGGATACACATATCCGGTTAGATCACCACGCTGTTTTACACTGTGAAAGCACCGCTCAAAGGAACGCTCTAAGGAAACGGCCTGTTTTGCAAAATAAAATACAAACTTCTGTAAGTCAGGAAGGAACTCAAATTCCAGAATGATGACACTGGTAGACATCAAAATAGCCAGAGAGCTCTTCTTACATAAGCTATTTGTGAGAGGTGAATGGACTGAGCATGGGCAGGATGCATGGTTGCAGGCAATCACACAACAGGTCACTGCAACTGGGTTAGATATCTGGAGAGATCAGGGTCCCTTACATGTGGCCCTGAGTGAACTATACATGGCTCCTAAAGCTAAAGATGAACACGACAAGATGGTTAGGATAGCGGCATATTTGTATCTATATATGGGAGCCATGCAGGACAAATGTGCTGAAGGCCAAGATCTGGCAAATAGGCAACAGATCGCGTTAGAGAAGGCCCAATCTGACCTGGTCTCTTCTGAGCAGAGAATGCACAGAAGCTAGGAGTCAGAAAATGAGAGCAGACAGTATCTCATTAAAATTAAAGAGGGCATGTGTATCCTGCAACAGGAACAGTCTGACCAGGATACCAGATTTCTGGACTTGCAGAAGGAGTACCAAGAAGGTTTGGACTCCCTACTGCAGAGCCAGAAAAAGCTGGAGCAACAATTAGATTTCAATAGGGCATGTATAGTCACCCTGCAAAGCCACCTAGATAGGGAAAAGGCAGAAAGCAATACATTGATTTTGAAAGACCTGGATACCCAGGCAGAGTTTGATGAAGAACGCCAGAAAGCTGGTGCCTTTCAAAGGCAGAGGGACGACCTGGCGTTACAAATGCAGGCTCTTGGTCAGGAAAGGGATACCTTAGGCCAGGAAGTCTGCCATTTAAAAAGAAAAACTGAAGAAAATCACTTGGCCCTCCAGGGGCTGGGTGACCTCCAAAAAGAGCATCAGAACTTGTTAGAGCACACCAGGAGGGTGGAAGAGGCTCTGGCAAGAAAGGAGCAGGCCAGTAGGGATGGGGCTCAGGAGGTAACCCTCCTGCAGCAAAGACTGGCCCAGTACTCCAGGACCAATCAGGAGGCACAGAGAGAGAATGAGGCACTCTGCCAGCACAATGATAGGCTCCAGCAACAGGTAGCCATGCAGGAGAGACTGATAGAGTCTAGTAAGGCCTTAACTGAGGAACTGAAAGCGCAGGCTCTTGCATTGCAACAGGGAGTAGAGGCTGATAGAGATGAGGTTCGCTGGGAAAGGGAAACGCCTGAGCATAACCTCAGGAGCCCTAGTACCAGAGGCCCTCATCTCTCCCAGTCCCTGGACTCTGCCACCCCCATGTCCCATGGCGCACATGAACACAGGGCCATAGGGATGGCAGATTACTATCCAGCCAAAAGGATGGGGCTCATAGGCCAGTAACACCCAGGTATGGATGGGCGGGCATCCGGGTATGGGCACCTAAGTACAGTGCAATTTAGTGGGGAACCCCAGGAGTATAGGCCCACTAAGGGCATCCAGAAAACCTCTGCCCAGTTAGGTCAGTGGGGGGTACCCATCAAATCCTGGTAGCAAGGAGGGATCTGAAGACTCCTCTGAGCGTCACAGGACACAGGAGACCAGGTCCCCACATTCTGCCAGCTATTCCCAGGCTCGCAGAATCCGGGAAAACCTGGAAGATCAGATGGGCACCTCTGGGAGCAGTGCTCCTGAATCAGAGGATGAATGGACCAGGGTTACCGAACCAAAAAGGCCAATAAGGTGAAAAGGGCCTTGCTTAAGGACCCCTTAAAACAGATTAAGGCAATCAGGAGTGTCATCACGCCTTATCATAAGAACGCCAAGTATTCGGTTTGGGAACACTTGGAGCTCTATGAGCAAATGATGGAGACTTTCCATTTGAAGGACAGCAGTAGCTGCATCCAGTACGTCAAATGGACATTCTCCCCTGAATACTCCAGTTTCTTTGCAGGGCTGGAGGACCAAAATCATTCAAGATGGTCCACATATAGGGCGGCCATCTTGAAACATTTTTCTGTACATAGAAATCCCCAAGAGGCTCGCAAGGCAGCCTACAATTTGCAATGTGGGGAGGATCAGGCCCCACAAGAATTTGTGCAAGAATTGAAGCGTGCCTTTGCGCAGACCACCAGAAGGGTGCGCACGGACAGCAGAGAATTCATCAACACATTTTTCCATGCTCTTCCCAAGTACATAATGACCCAGCTCGTGAGAGATTTTCACGAGAAAAGATCTTTAGACTGGGTCATTGAGCAAGCCACCCAGATCTATGAGCTGCAGAAGCCATAGAAAATAAAAGTAATGCACAGCAAAACCCCAAAACCAACAGCACCCCTGCTGCTGCCAAAGTGGCGGAGGTAAAGGCTGGCCCAGTTTAGATTTGGAGATGGGGGCCTAAAAATCTGCCTGCGCAGAACAACTCTAACACCAGAGGCCCTCGGGCCAGTCACAGACAGGCAGTCAAGGAGGTAGTCCCACAAATGGGGTCCCTCGCTCCCCTGATTATGTAAGTCCCCGCTACAAGGGAAACCGACCCATCCTGGGTTATGTGTGGACTCCTCCAGCCCAAGGGGGAGGATCCAGCCAAGCGCCTAACCCGGGGAACTTCCCTCCTAACTTCCCACAGGAGGGCAGAAATTCACCAAACCCTGGGCCGAACTTTTTCCCCAGGTATCCATCCAATTTCAAACCCCAAAACCATCCATCCTTCTTTCCCCAATTCCCTGAGCCCAGACAACCTAATCCGGGAGAGGGGAGGCCAAGGGTGGAGGGGCACCCAAATCCTCCCAACCCAGGGTATTACCAGAAAAGGGATAGCTACCCTTCCCGGTATCAGCCCAGGGGAGAAAACAGAACCCCGTATCAACTGAGCGGGTTTCCCAACTTGAGCGCCAGGTCCAAAATATGGCACGGGATCTGGGTCACATACTGAGGGCTCAACAGAACCCTCAGATGAGCATGCCACCGCAGAATGCCCCAAACTCTGGTCCTGGTGCTCCAGAACAATGACGGGGGCAGCACCCCGATAACCCACCGGTTCCCAGGGAGGAGGCACAAGGGGAAGAGGGGTGTAAAGCCTTGGAGGAAGCTTCTTCCCAACTTGTAAACAGCCCCTGGAAAACCAGGAACCGGAAACAAAATCTCCTGCCCCTGAAAGCCTGCCTCCCAAGGAGCAGAGGGGGGGTAGGAGAAACAAAGGACCCAAACAGACCCACTTTGTGGAGGAGATACAGGTCTTTCAATTTGAGGGAGAGGGATCCTCAGAGGATCCTGGGAAAGGGATCTTCTCCTTCAGGGATGGGGGAACTCCTCCCAAGGAAAAATGGGTCCAAAGAGATTCCAATCCAGACTGGGTGGATGTGTGGATTGAGCTGTCGCCGCCCATCATCCTATCCCAGAACCAACAAAATCAAACTTCCCTGATTCAAACCCATCCTGGTGACTGCCTCCAAAAAGGCAGGGGCGGCCCAGAACCGGAACCAGGGGAACCTAAAACCGAATCAACAGACTGGCCAGATGTGGGGATTGATCTGTCGCCGCCCATCATTCTATCCCAGAACCAACAATACCAAAATCCCATGGGTCAAACCCATCCTGATGACTGCCTCCAAAAAGGGGGGGCGGCCAGAACCCGAAACCATTTCCAGTTGCCAACTTTTTTTTTCAGATTCCCCAGGCTCTCCACAGAATTCTGCCCAAATATCTGCACTAGCAATGTCCAAAACCAGAAAATTAGCCCACCAGTTGTCCAAAAATGTGCATTATCTGTGCCCCCTTGAGGAGAAGGAGGGAAGATACTAAGCCCCGGTACAAGTACAGGGGCAGGGTACGATTTTAGCACTGGTGGACACCGGATCCCAAGCTACCCTTATGTCCAAAAGGGCCTTTGATGAACTAAATGCAGGAAGGGGGGAGAATTACTGCATTCCTCTCACCTCTCTTCCTGGACAACTGCAGAACTTTGACGGGAAGGAAATTCGCGTCGAGGGGACTGCAGATTTGGACATCAAAATTATGGCGACACAAGGTGAAACACCCGGTCATAGTAGTGACTCCAGAGGGCACCCCCTGTTTACTAGGGAATGACCTCCTGAGAAGGTTGTCACCCCTAATAGATTGCGTAAACAAGGTCCTCTGGACCCAGACTAGCAGACCGATAAAATTAAAACAGAGTGTCAACCATGTTAGTTTAAATGGCACCTGTCACATGGTTGAACAAAAATCTGAACAAGTAGAATTTCACTTCCAGAACAACCAAATTCCAGACGTGACAGTAATAGCAGTAGGACAACAGACTGGTGATGGGGGGTCCTCTCTATTTCTGAAAATCAACCTTCCTTCCAGTTTAAGGTGGTATTCCACACTGGAAGGAAACACTCTGAAATTCTTTACTAATCCACAATCAGAAACTCCCACTCCTATAGTCCAGAAAGATGTGAAATCAGCTCAGAGCCTGGCTGATATTCAGCAAATTGGAGATCAGTTGTTCATCCCTGTTCAGTTAAATGATGGGAAGGACTCTGTTCTCACCCGAGTGTGTGTGAACAACGGTAAGAGCTTCATCAGCGAAGCCATGTCCCGCCAACTCCCAAAAGATCCAGCCATTCCCACATTCAAACTGATAGACAAATGGGAAATGGATCTGGAAACACCCAATTCGAAACATCTCCTGCCAAGCAGGTGTATGCTCAAAATCTCCATTGGCAACAAGAGCATACTCCATAATTGTTGCGTCGTGAGAGACGTCACTGCTGCCTTTTACTTAGGCAGTGACATTCTCAATCGCTTTGCCATTAGTTTGGACCTAATAAACTTCAAAGCTTGGTCCCGATTAGCGGATAATCCCATGGGCTTTGATGATCCAGAAAAAGCATTTAGGTCAGCTCAATTGCTACCTTATGCAGTTGAAATTCAGGTTAAAGAGGAAGTCACCATCCCAGAAAGGACCCGACAATTCTCCCTGGAAGTAAAAGATAAAAGAGGACAAAAATTGAAAAACCCTGATGCTTATATTCATCTAAATGCTTCTCTCCAACAGCAAGGGTTAGGGGTAAACCCAACACCATTAGTCAACATAGAACATGACACCATTCCAATAGAGTTGGATAACAGCGACTTAAAGAGTATTACTCTAGCATCAGGCACCATTATTGGAATGGCGGTTGATGACCGACATTTCTCCATTGATTTAGGAAATTAACTATTAGGACCAATCCCCAAGGACTGTTTTGACAGTGACAGTGATGACAATACAACACCGGACAGGATCTTTACCCGGCATGGGGGGGAAGTTCCTGGTGTACACTTCTTGCCCTTATGGTAAGGAAGATGTGACTTTTGACTTTAGAAGGGATGAGGTGATTTTCCAGGTCCATGAGGGCTGCCTTTCCCACCTGAAGCCTCCAGTCCAAATCAGCACTCTGACCAGGGACTTCTCCACCCAGCTGGAGGAGGCCGCTGAGATAGCAAAACCAGAAGTCTTTCCAGGCTTCAGGCAGATGGTGGAAGAGAGAGTCAACCTAGCTGATGCCTGTGTGACTCTGGAACAGAAGCAAAAGTTGAAACAAGTTTTCTTGGATTTCCAAGATCTCTTTGCGGTAGACTCATATGACTGTGGTCGCACCGACATCCACACAACAACAATTCCCACGGACCCTGGCATGACTCCAGTGTTTGTGAAGCAATATCACTTGCCTCTCGCATCCATGGAGTCCTTTACTGAAATAATTAAGAACCTTGAGTCCCGGGGAATAATCCGTCCAGTACACAGCACCTTCAATAATCCGGTGCTGGGAATATTGAAGCCAAATGGCCAGTGGAGACTCTGCGGCGACCTTAGGGAGCTCAACAAACGGGTCCATACTTCCAGATGGCCTCTGCCCTACATTGACCAAGGGCTAGCCCAGATTCAGGGGTCACAGGTATTCACAGCAATAGACCTGACCAATGGATACTGGACCGTGCCTGTCAGTAGGGAGGACCAATACAAACTAGCTTTTACCTTTGGGGGCCAGCAGTACACATGGACCCGAACTCCTTTCGGATACCTCAACTCCGGCAATGAATTCAACATGTTCCTACATAAGGCCATGCCCGACCTGGGTGCGAGGGGTAACCTGGCTTATGTAGATGATGTCCTCGTCAAAAGTTCATCTGTGGCGGAACATATAGCGGAGATCCGTCATTTTCTGATGCAGTTGAGGGCCGCCGGAGCAAAACTTTCCTTTCAGAAGGCACAGTGGTGTAGAACTCGTGTTAATTTCTTGGGGCATGAGATTACTCCTCAGGGTCTCTGTCCCCAGGAAAAGAAAGTGTAAGCACTTCAGAAACTGAAGGATCCCACAACTCTGCAGGAACTAAAGAGCCTCCTTGGACTGACTAATTACAGCAGAAAGTTCATTGAAGGCTACACAGAGATCACTAGACCCCTGATTCATCTCTTGAAGGGGGGGATCAAGTGGGAATGGGGTCCAGAACAATCCGAGGCAGTAAGACAACTCAAGAGAAGCCTCTCACAAGCGCCTTGCCTAGCTTACCCTGTCAGAAACAAGGAGTACTTCCAGGAGACAGGGTTCTCTAATACGTGCTTGATGGCAGTATTATACCAAAAGCATGACAAGGTCAATAAAGTAATCTCCTATGTGAGCAAAACTTTATACTATGTGGAGGAAAAATTCAACGATTGTGAGAAAGCACTCCTGGCAATGGTGTGGGCATTGAAGAATTACTGCCCGTTTATCCAGAGGGAACACATCATAGTGGAGACTCCACACCAGCCTCTGCAATATCTCCAAAGTGACAGAATCCGAGCCGGAAATGTGAGTAATTCCCGAATTACTTCCTGGATTCTGTCAATGCAAGGCTTTCCTGTGGAGGTCAGATATGGCCAAAACAAGAAGAGTCCCCTCGCGCAAGGCCTGGCTGACTTGCATGATTGTGCCAGAGAAAACTGTCTCGAGGACGAAAGTCTAAAAATAAAGGACAACATGGAGGCATACCTTAATTCACCACACAAAGTCTTTGAAGAAGACAAGTGTGAGGGAATGCCCACTGTCTATGTGGATGGATGCTCGTACCATGTTGTCAACATTGGGGAGAAAGAACTGGTGGCCGGCGTAGGGAATGCATGGGTGAAGGAGTTTCCAGAACCCTCCACTGGGTACAAAATTGGTCCCCGAAGTAGTCAGGTGGCAGAATTGATGGCTGTGCATCAGGCCATCCTCACTGCCGTCCAACATCAACTCCACGAACTGGTCATAATCACAGATTCGGATTATGTACGGAACGGGTTCGTGGAGCACCTGGTTAACTGGAAAACCAGAGGCATGCTATGTGCTAATAACAAACCTTTAAAACATGGGAAGTTAATTCAAAACATTGATGATCTGGTCACCTCGAATGGGATGACCATCTACTGGAAAAAGATCAAGGGTCATTCCAAAGTAGAGGGACCAGACAAAACTGGAAATTACTTAGCTGATCAGCTGGCCAAAACCGGGGCCATCCAAGGGGATCTAATAGAAATAGAGTCCCTGTTGGGGGAAATCCAGGTCACTGCTATCACTAGGTCTCAGACAAATGCTCACAATGATCTTTCAACTGCACAATGGAGTAAGGAGACCCCTGATGCTGATTTAATTACGGCTCAAAACGGGGATCCGATAATTTAAGTTTTACCAACACATTGAGGACCCTGAGAACTTTCCCCTGACGGATACCGATTACATTGGGAAGGAGGACCTTAGAGTGTTGATGAAATGTCCAAAGATGCTCCGAATCCAAGACGGTTTGTTGGTAAGGAAATCCCAAGCTGGCCATGATCAGTGGGTGGTCCCTACTTCATTCCGAAGCCTGATGTTAAGTCACGCCCATAATGCGGCCACAGCCGGTCATAGGGGGTTTCACACAACACTTGAAATCTTAAGAGAGATTGCATACTGGCCACATATGGGCCAGGACCTCAACCAATACTTGAAGGGGTGTCTTGTGTATGCACAATTTCAGCCAACATCCCTCACACACCAGGCGCCTCTCCAAAAGAGGGGGATGACACTGCCATGGTCAGATTTGCAAATCGACTTTGTAGGCCATGTAATTCGCTTGTCTAGAGGAAACAAGTACATGTTGACCGTCATATGCTTGTTTACCAAGTGGGTGGAATGTCTCCCGGCCCCAAACTGCAAGGCAGAAACAGCAGCTGCCCTGATGATTAACCACATCTTTTCCCGTTTTGGTCTACCTCAAAGGATTGAGTCAGACAGAGGTAGCCAATTCATCAGCAAGGTAATGACGAAGATGTGGAGATACTGGGGGTCAAAAGGAAGTTACATATTGCTTACTGGCCAGCTTCTTCTGGGGCAGTAGAACACTACAACCGAACCATTGTGAGCATCTTAAAAAGTTTGTGGCAGATTCTGGGCCAAGTTGGGATATCTGATTACCTCTAGTCCTAATGGCCATCAGATCTACCCCTTCATCTGCAACTAAAATGTCACCATTTGAGTTGATGACCGGACGCAAGATTGTGCTTCCCCAGCATTTGCTCTACAGGACCCAAGAGCAGACACTGATAAATGCCTCCACAACTCATGAGTATGTGGAGAATTTAAGGAAACACTTCCAGCATACTTTTGCCTATGCTCAGCGGAATCTAGAAAAGATCAGCTGATAGCTTGAAAACCCACTACGACCTGAAGACCACCAGGAAGGAATATACTGTGGGAGACCGGGTTTATCTATAAAATTTCCAAAGGAACCAGGCCAAACAGCGAAAATGTTTGCCTACATGGAAGGGACCGTTTGAAATTATAGACAAGATCTGCATCCCCAAAGGCAGTTTGGCGGAAGGGGAAGACAAGTGGGTCCATATTAATCAGCTAAAGTGTTGCCATCCCAGGCACACTCTGCAACAACTGGAGGAGTCCTCGGCAATACCAGAGGGGACAGCTCCAGATTAGTTCGGTTCCAACCCTAAAATATCCCCCATATGGTCTCTAAAATCTTATGATCCTTGTAGGCAACTGTCTTTTAATTATATCTTGTTTTTCAAAATAAGAATGCTATGTCTCTTGATTTATAAAATGTACCTGCCGCCCCACTATATCAATAGTGGGGGAGAAATGTCTACGAATAGGTATTGCCGCTTTTGCTTTATCATCCTAGGAGAGATGAAACCATGGAGACTGACCAAGGAGAACGATCCGGGGACCGGGAGCAGAGATCCGAGGGGCCCGGGGTACCGCCCAATATTCCCATCAGGACCGGCGAGGAGAACCGATCGATCCAACCGGATGGAGGAAAAGATGTTGAACTGTGCCATCTACGGAATTGGAAGAAGATGATGCGGACATACCAGCGTGTGGATCAAAAACATCCTTTGCACCCGACTCCCCCTCGACTCCAAATCAAAGCGCAGTCGGGCGGGGGGCTTGTCAAGGGTTTTGACCCATGATGAATCAATAGACTGGGTAGATGTGGGGATGAGCTGTCGCCGCCCATTATTCTATCCCAGAACAAACTAAATCAATAGACTGGGTAGATGTGGGGATGAGTTGTTGCCGCCCACATTCACGCCAGAATCCAGGAGAACCGCGCAGTTTGCGCACACCAAAATGGTCACCTAATCTGCCACCCACCAGTGCAAAGAAAGATGGTTCTGTTCAAAATCCGTTTTTATTGATGTCAAAAAGTTGCTAAAATCATGGGCACAAGATCACTCTAAAGATACAACCTTCTTGTGGGGGGTTAGACATCACCACTCTACTGTAAGGATTCCATCAAAACAATGTTAAGCAAGGATCCTATACTATCAAGCAAAAGACCACTCTATTGAAATGCATTAATTCAAGAGAGATACCAAAAATGGGTGCAGTACCAGCTTTGTCCACAAACCGGCGCTAGCGGTCTAAACTCTGAGAGGAGAACTGCTACTTCAGAAGCTAATCAGCCTCCTGAGACAGCTGGAAACCTTCAAAGGCCCACTGGTTAATTAAAACTCTTAACCATCTGCTGTTCCCAGAGACAATCTGATTGCAATAACAGGCCAAGAGGCTGGGAAACCTTCTCACCTCAGAGACCCACACAACAGCCCAGGAGATCACATGGACATGCTAACCAAATGCAGAGTGGCCCCCTGGCCTGCTGACCTCAGCCGACACACTAGACCCTTGCACTTGAATGGGGTATGTTGATTTTCAGTGTGGACTGTAAACAGAGCCCTGCCTGGGAGAGGAGAGACATTTGGTACTCCCAAGTTTCTGGGGGGTGGGCTCAGACACTTTTGTGGAATCATATTGCAGCAAATATATGTTTAAGTTAAATGCTTCTAAAATATTGTATTAAGCTTACAAAAATGTGCAATTTGGAGAACCTCAATCTAAGAAATGTACCCACAATTCAAGACTTGATTCAACTTTGTACCATGTTCTGAGGCAAAACCCCGCTATTTATTGATATTACAGACACCGAGTTTATGCTAGAAACCTAGTAAATTACTGGAATGTGTGTAGAAGGAGGGTGTACATTTGTGTAATTTTTGATACAGATTTAACATTGGTAAACCAATTGAAAACAAAATTAAGTTGTCATTTTTTAATGCAAGCCCCCAGGAAGATCAGAGTCGGTCAAGCATGGACCATAAGGAATCTGTAATATGTACATGTAATTTCAACAAATTGTGTATCTAGGAAATATGTATTTGGATCAGAAATAGATTTGTGTGCACATTGACAAGGGGAGTGTCTGTCTGTAAGCCATAAAGATGACACACAACCCAGCTCCCCAATAAAGGGAGAGAGGAGGACGTGGCCAATGATAGATTGCGAGGGGCCTGCTCAGTTATGTCCATGCACACACCCACTTGTAGAACACAAAAAAAAGAGACTGCTGGGACAGGTAGGGACACTCAATTCCCATTTTCTGCAGAGCACGCTGACGGACGAATTCACATCCAGAACTCCAGAGACCTAGACAGACTCCAGCTATACAGAGACAAGAACTTAGAACTCTGACTCCACAATTTAAAGCAAAGGCCTAAACCACACGCTGAGTTGTCTTCAGCAGGCCTCAAAACCAACCAAACTATTCAACAGCCGGGTGAGCTGTTTGAAATCGTTGCCACGAACTTTTGCAAGAACCTGTAGCAGTATCCAGAAAGCAGTGCTGTATCCGGAACTAGAGAGAACCACAGACCAGACCGTTGTGAGCAGAACCGGTGCCTGACAGACCCAGAGAGCAGAGCTGACCCAGATAGCCGGGACTTCAGAACCACCCGCCGGAAATCCCGTCCAACCTGACCAGACCTTGACGGATTATTTCAAAAATATAGTGTGAGTACTCACTGTGCAAAACCAATCTCTTAGTTAAAATAATGTAATCCAAACTATTTTAACCTATTTAGGACTGCCTCCTAGAATCATGTCATTCTGTCATCTTTAAAACTGAAAACTGTCATCTGTCATTCTGAGCTTTCAAATTTCAAATCCGAAATACGACCTTTACTAAATCGGCAGTATCTCCGGATCCGTTTGTGATAGAAGCGAGATTTAACTTTTATTTTGAAGCTGCGATTCTAAGCTTTCCAACAATCTTTAAACCCACTTCCTACTCCTCATACTCCCTCCGTAATTGCGCTCGACGCACGCGACTAAATTGCTGCGATTTGACATTTTGCTTAATTTCAGCCACGTATAAAAATATTTGTCCTTGCTTTCCTTTGCTGAAATTCGTTTGCAACCTGACAATCATTCATAGAGCATTGCTAAAGTGATCCTGAACTAATACAAAGTAGCGGTCACCCACCCTGAACCTCTAGAGGGAATTAAAATCATTTAGCATATTTTTCACTTCTTTGCATACCACATCAAAGTATATTGCCTATGTTTAACACTCCTACCTGTTTTCCTCTAAGTTTGCTAGGGGGGGGGGGGGGCTGAATTATATTTGATTGCATTCCTGAGAACTGTGCGTTTTCCTCCCATCTCTTTACCTTGCATCAAGGGGGGGGGGGTGAATTGTCAAAGTAAAGTGATTACATTGTCTTTTGTTGAAGTCATATCAAGTTTATTTTCTGTACTGCATTTTCATTCATCATTGCATTGTCCTTGAAGCCATAAAAGCATTCTCAGCTACTTTATCCTCTCTCTATCACTTCTAAGCCATCAAGAAGAGTGTACCACTGTAACATTATCCATTGTTGATCACTATTATCTTCACAAGTGTGCTATTAAATATTAATTTATTATAAAAGTGTGATATATATATATATATATATATTGTTTAATTTTCAAATAAACCTTTTAATTTGCAAAACAAACCTACTTCTTGGCTCAGTGGGGTCAGGGGGATTCTAAGAGAGGGGTGTTATATAATGTTGTCATCCAGAGTAAATGAACTGGACATAAAAATATATCAATCAGGGTTTCTCTCAGCATTCCAGACTAGGCATTGACTTAGCTGTAGTGTTGAATTGAATCCGCTTACAATGTACACGAGGGAACATGGCACATAAATGTGAAGGAGGCAAAAACCTAGGTAAAGTGCACTCTATGGGGGTGCCACTGGTGGGCCTCACTCCGTAGGGCAGCTCTGAACACACGGTCTGAACATCTGGGCTGAGGGAGGGGGAAGCTGATTTCAGGCTGCTCATCCCCAGCCGACAACAGTCGCTGGGTACAGCACCTGGTGATACAATTAAGGTCGGTGAGCCAGTCTCACAGCTATTTCATGGGAAATGGGGAAATCAACCTAATTCAGAGATGCACTTTCATGGCACCAATGCAGTTTCAAGTCACCCCTTGGCCAGCGGGTATGGGAACATGGATGAGGAATGGAGGGGCACTCCAAGAAGAGCCAATCAGACTGTATGTTTTGGTGTCCCTGGAATGCAAAAAAGCCCAGAGAGTGTCCACAATAGTGTTTGCGAATGTTATCATCAGGCAGGTGCTGTGTGAATGTCTCCCTTCCCAGCAGCTCAGGGTGTCCTTCCTTTCTGGCCAATGGCAAACAAAGATACGAAGGTCAGCACAATTATGTCATTACTAATTGTGGGGTGGAGCAGGAAGTAATGTGGTGACACACAGGGAGTGAATGAGCCGGGAGAAGGCAGTTCTGTTTGCTCCAATCATGTGTAACTATTGTATGTTTAGCTATAGGGATATGATGTACTAATGAGTCAGCTTCATGGGAAAGGAGAAGACATGAAGTTGGAAGTGCAATGTATTAGCAATATAAAAGTGTTGCCCCCTGCGGGCCAGTTTGTGAGCTCTCAATCAGTTAGTTCTGTTCCATGTTGCTGTTTGATATGTGCTTGCCCAGCTGTATTAAACAGTGTTACTTCTTGCCTGGTGTACGCTCCTTTCTGGGCTACTACTGGCACCAATTTTGGTTGGGTGATATTGCATTTAAATATGTGCTCTGTAAAGCGCTTTGGATTAAGGCGCTATACAAATAAACACATCATTATTATTATATATTATGAGTCGTAGTGGATCCCTAATACAACATCGAGAGTGCCACTGATATTTGCTGGCATCCATGCTCCGGATTAACAATGGTAATGTGGGCAGCACTTCTTTTTAACTGTGCTAGATGTTCTGTGAGCGTTTCTAGACAAAGGGCAGAGTTTTCAGTAACAGAGAGTGCCATTATGGCGGCGCGCAGAGCTGCTGTGGTTTTGCTAATTCCTTGAATAATGGCGAAATTATGTTGCGGCAGTTTATAAACGAATGACAGCAATGGCTCCTGCAATTCCTCCGTTTTTTTCTATGTTATGCATGGTGGGTGGTCACAGGCATGACAGCACAGGCAGGGCTCTGCCAGCATCTAATGGGCGATCTTCATTATTTTTATTAAAATGCCTTTTAGTTTGAGAATTGCGAGTGGAACTGCAAATGCTTTTTAGGCGTTACTTTTCTATGTGATGCTATGAGGCTGCTTTGATCCGGATTCTAACCATTCCCCTCTGTTCTTTGTCTGTCCTACTACAGTAGTCGGTGATCTGCTCTCAATAGCTTCTTGCCTGCAAGATTTTGCAGCCACTGCCCTGATGGATATTTTGCGGGAAGACATGATTTCCCTTTTCCCCACAATGGCAGCAGTTGATGTATTGTATTCTCATGCGCTGAGCAGTCACTGGAATCACTCGAGTTAATCTTAATAATATTTTCGTGTGTCATGTTTGATGTGTGGCTGCTGACACGATGGTCATTTCTTCTCAGTGTTCCCATTGTCTTTTCTATTTCCGGGTAGTGTTCTATTCTTCTGCTGCTTTAACCCTGTGTTGACAAGTGGGATGATGTAGGTTCTTTGGCCATAGGAATTCCTGTAAAAATGAGAACATATTTCAAGGAATGAAAATGCGAATCGGTGGAGCAATGGGGCGAGCAAAAAAAGATAGAAGTGGCATGGCAGCGTAAACAAAGCAAAAGTGAAACTCTGAAATGAGTCAATAGTTGTGTCCCTGTAATAGTGACTACCTGACACTTTTTAGTGGTGTACCGGCTATAAATAAATTGAGGAACTATACTATTTTACTGCTGTGCAAAGAAAGAGATTCAAAAGGATATAGATGTGCTTTAATATATTGTTGCTACACATGTTGTAACATGTTATGCGGTCCCTTTTGGAACACACCTTCAGGCATAATATCAGGAAGAACGATCTTAAATGTAATGGCTTTGAAGATTGAATATTTTAGATTTCCTTCATGTCCCTGACTCTGTCACAAGTCCTCAATGGCACAAACATACTCCAGAAGGGACTGCTTTCCACCAACCACAAAGGTAGGGTACTCTGTCATTTACCATACATAGGTCTCCTTCTCACTTAGGGTGGTTTCACTTGTCATCCAGCCAATATGGGAGCGGGCTCGCTATGCAAGCCACTGGAGCCCTCATCTCAGCAGCCTCAATGTCATTCCATCATAGTTGGAGACTGTCTCTCCCAATTTCATTTATCCCTCCTTCAAAGTTAAAGTTCACCAAGGTAAGTCCCCATTCCTCCAGTGAGCTCACTCACCCTTTTGAGAGGCCTTGAGTCCCATTCCAGAGAGATCTCAGGGTATAAACATTCAAAAGGTATATTCAGGTAGGAGGATCCTTCTTTCAAACCTCATGTAGCAGATTTCTGTTATAAGAACACCCCTCCTCCCCAACATTAAAATATTCAAAAAAAGTAAAGGTGAAATGGAATACCCACCAAAAAGATGTAAACAATTCCAAGGGGCCAAATGTGACTTGTAAATGAAGATGTTATATTTTCATACAGCAGTATGCAAAAGGGGAGAAGCGAAAATGAAAAAAACGAAGTGCAGAAAATGAGAGATTACTTGGAATGGTGAGATGCAGCTAAAACATCTTTGAAGACAATAAAGCAGTAATAAGCTTAAGACATAGAAACTGAGCTGACCCTATTGTTTCCAGGCAAGCCCTTGATGTTAGTGCATATTAGTTGCTGCTTCACACCTTTTGCGTGCTCCAAGTGTTGTGTGAAGAGATAAAGGATCATATAATAGAGGCTATTGGGATTACACTCTAGTGTTGCTTTCTCTCTTGTTGTATATTATACTTAAATGATTATGAATTTCTGTAAAGTCATGAAACATGGTATTTTAGGTTTGCCTTACACTCTATATGAACACCTTAGGTCGTTTTTGCTCTCCGAGTTTCATATACACTGGCAGTGGTTGTTTCTTCATCACTGTCATTCAGTTTCACTATGTTTGCTCCCTAGTATATTCATTTTCTGCTTTTCTTCTTCAGTTTTCCTTTTTGTTTTGCTTCCTTTAACATATAGTCGTATGGTGCTCTATTTACTTATTATTGGGTTGTGGAATATAAATGATTACATAATTACAAATAAAAAAGGAGACATGATGGGGGAATAGGTATTTGCTTGTAGAGACATGAAGGAGAAAAATTGCTTTTGGTTGAAATCCGGTCTTACAGCAGTATTATGTTTGGGGTCTCAATACAAAAATTGTACTGTGTCAAATGGTTGGTATATGGCAAAAATTATGAGCCACGTGTATTGGGGAAAAAGAAGATAAGGATAATGATTGCTACCTATGACAGGATAATAGCACATACGAGGGACCCACTTGCCGACTCGGCCAAACAAATCACTGTTAACATTGAAATTGGAACAACCTGTACTAATGGTAATATAATCCATCTGGCCCCCTCTATCAGCCTATGAGTTAACCATAGTTACATGAGCACCCTTTCATAGGAGGATCCCCCCTGTTCTGCTTTTGGTGGTGGTTGACAGTGCAACCATCTTCAATGCCCATGAGAGTTTGAGTATCATGCTTTCTCTGTAATATAAATGTGTTTTTTGGGAATAAGAATATGAAGGCATTCAATTCATTGACATGGTTAATTAAGGGGCTCCTATAGCTTAATGGGAGCATTTCTCCACTTAACGTTCCATGTTACTATGTTAGTTGGCATTATCAGTGCTTTACGCAGCAGACACGTCTATCATGCATCACTGGAATGCACAACTCAGCATACATATCCCTCTAGCTCTCATAAAGGATCAAAGTGGAAAGAGAGGGGACAAGAAAAAGGAAGAGAGTATCCCATTTAAATCCGCTACATTCTAACAATACCTAGGCATTAATCACGAATGATATTTTGAACTATATCAAGTAGGATGCCTAAATGCACTGTGGAGTCACGTCAATGAACATACAAATGTACTTATGGTTATGGACATTAGACAGCCCCATCATAAATCATCACAGATAGAGAGGGAAATTTAAACTCACATAACAAAACCACATTGAGTAAGTCAAGTCGATTTACACATCTGTGTAAAATATTAAAGGCACAAACTACTCTAAAGAGAAACTGAATATAAATTGGGGTGGTTAGCTCAGACTAGCCACTCAGATATTACCACCATAAAACCTGCATCATGGAAGATCACCCATTTTCAACCATTCTAGCAAACTCCATCTCCTTCCACTTGAGACCATCTGTGGTAGTCGTTGAAACATCTTTCACAAAGAACTATGACCTTTTTCTTTTCTTTGGTTCAAATGATGATTTCTCCCAACTGGGCACAGTTCTGGAAAACCATGATGACCCCTACCGGCTTGGCTTAGGCTATGACACCTATAGTATTACATGAGTGAGACCCAGCTAGTGTGCATGTTCAGTGATGAGGCAACTTTACTACGCAGCAATTTTGGTTTAGAGCTAGACACAAAATCTGCCACATGCCAGCCCTCTGCTCCTTCAGGCAGGACACACAGTGCCTAATTTACAAAAGCCGTTTTCAATAGCACAATCCCATTGCAAAAAAAGGTTTGTAAATCAGGCCACAGTAAATTACACAGTCTCAAATTGTTCCTCTACTTATTTTTGGGCATATTCATTAGGTCTTTGCATCCTGTCTGCTCTCTTTGTTACTTAAGCCTTATGTGGACTATTGATTAGACTATGTTGACCTGTTGGGTGTCCTGACCCACGTTTGGACTATTATGCTGCAACATTTGGTGCTGTGGGCTTAGGAAATCCAAGAGGGCGGAAAAGACTACATTGCGCCAGAATCCGGGAAAACCGCGCAGTTTGTGTGCACACCAAAATGGTTGCCTAACCTGCCACCCACCAGTGCAAGCATGATGGGCCAGGAGTGCCATGAGTGAAATGTGTGCCAAAGGAAAAACAGCAGTGCCGGATGGCTAAAAAAAGCGCTTTAAAATCACCTTTGTTTCCCTGAATGCAAGCTCAAAATGCCTATTTTAAACATCACAAGATATTCAAAAATCTCAATGAACACCAGCAGACATTTGGCAGAATGTATTCTTGTGTGCATACAAAATCTGGAAAGATGAAGAGCACAAAACAATGTTTATAACATAACTGGCTGAGCTGTGGATGTCAGCAGCTTAAGTTAAATGGACAGAAAGCCACTAAAATCGAAATGTTTAAAATAAATGAGTGACCTACTTTTGAGTGTAACATAGGTTGCAACTGTTAAATGTCATAGTTTTGAACTTAGAATCAGCATTCTAGCTGCATGTGCAAAAATTGTGAGTTTGATTTGAATGAAGAAAAACTGGGAACCTAAGTGACATTTAGCTGAAGCCTGGCTTAATGAAACTGGATTCTGCCTGACAACTACCCCCGACAGGAGAGGGATTTCAGCAGCTGTGTTCCCAGGCCTGGCTGCATCCTGCTGCCCCTGCCAAAGGAGATGACACCTCTCTGATTGAATTAGGGGAGTGGCACCTGGGGACTACAGGAAACTAAACAAAGCACTGTCCCTGGCTCAGGCAAATGTTATATTGGGGGGGTCGTAAAATGGCTTCCTCTTGGGAGAAACTGGGAGGGGCAGTGCCTGTGAGGGCAAGCTGAGCTTGGGGGAAGTGGATAAACCAGAAATTCCACCATGTGCTTTGGAAAACCACACCCCTTTGGGGCCAGAGCATGATTTTAAAAAGATGGATAATTCATAGTGCAGACTTGTAAAAATTATATAAACAACATCATCATTCCTGTGATTTTTCTGTGCACATTTTAAGAGGTGTTAGGACCCTGTGGTATGTTCTTGGGGATTGTAGCGGGAAAAAAGGTTGTTACTCCAAATATATGCATGTTAAAAATCTGACACTTTATCATCTGAAACCCATATCCCTGGTGCACATTTGTGTAAAATCTGGAAAGGTTTAGAGGTCGTTATCTGGATGAAAAGGGGAGAATTCTGTCATAAATGGACACGCCATCGTACAAAGACAGGGATCGGATGGTTTGGTGCTACAGAAAATATGTTAACTGGACCTATAATATTAGAAAATGGTAAATAGATAAATATGTATTTGGGTCAGAAATAGATTTGTGTGCAATTTGACAAGGGGAGGTTCCTCTGACCATAAAACCTACAGCATCACTCTGACACTCCATTTCTTTCCCCCAATCAAGGGAGAGAGGAGGAACTGGCCAATGATAAGTGAGAGGGGCAGGCTTAGCTAGGCCCAGGCACACACCCATTTTCAGAACACATAAAAAGGAACATTGAAACCCAGGTAGGGACATTCACTTTCCACTTTCTTGCGGGACACTTTGCCGGGAGGCTCCAGACTTCAAATCCATCAGAGACCAGAGATCCAGAGAATCCACTTGATCCAGAATCGCAGAACCAGACACCACTGTATCCGGAACCGCTAGCAGAACCGATAACAGAACCGGAGACCAAGAGACCAGATCGCTGTGAAGAACCGCTAGCAGAAGTCCAGCCAATCCTGACCCGATCGGTGACGAAGTCGCATTCCTGTCCAAAATCTAGTGTGAGTACCCAGCTAGCCCTGTGCCAAAACCAATCTCCAAGTTTAAAATAATCTAATCCAAACTATTTTAGCCTATTAGAACTGCCTCCTAGAATCGTGGCATTCTGTCATCTTTAAAACTGAAAACTGTCATCTGTCATTCCGAGCTTTTAAATTTAAAATCCGAAAAACTACCTTTACTAAATCGGCCGTATCTCCGGAACCATTTGTGCTAAAAAGATAAGATTCTAGGCTTTCCAACGAACCTAGAACCGACTTCCTACTCCTTATAGTGCCTCCGTAATTGCGCTCGACGCACGCGACTAAATTTGCCGCGATTTGACATTTTGCTTAATTTTAGCCACGTGTAAAAAGATTTGTCCTTGCTTTCCTTTGCTGAAATTTGTTTGCAACCTGACAGTCATTCATAGAGCATTGCTAAAGTGATCCTGAACTAATACAAAGTAGCTGTCACCCACCCTGAACCTCTAGAGGGAATTAAAATCATTTTAGCATATTTTTCACTTCTTTGCATACCGCATCAAAGTATATTGCCTGTGTTTCAAACTCCTACCTGTTTTCCTCTAGGCTTGCTAGGGGGGAACTGAATTATATTTGATTGCATTCCTGAGAACTGTGTGCTTTCCTTCCATCTTTTTACCTTGCATAAAGGGGTGTGGGGGGGGGGGGGTGAATTGTCAAAGAAAAGTGATTACATTGTCTTTTGTTGAAGTCATATCAAGTTTATTTTCCGTACTGCATTTTCATTCATCATTGCATTGTCCTTGAAGCCATAAAAGCATTCTCAGCTACTTTATCCTCTCTATATCACTTCTAAGCCATCAAAAGAGTGTACCACTGTAACATTATCCATTGTTGATCACTATCATCCTCACAAGTGTGCTATCAAATATTAATTTACTATAAAAGTGTGATAGATGTATATTGTTTAATTTTCAAATAAACCTTTTAAATTTGCAAAACAAACCTACTTCTTGGCTCAGCGGGGTCAGGGGGATTCTGAGAGAGGGGTGTTATATAAGGGTTGTCATCCAGAGTAAACGAACTGGACATAAAAATACATCAATAAGGCTTCCATCAGCATCCCAGACTAGGCATTGACTTAGCTGTAGTGTTGAATTGAAGTTGCTTACAAAGTGCGGGCTCATAGCCGGAGATTCTGGATTGGAATTACCACTTGTGCAACTTAATACAGTGTGCCAACTGACCGGATACACATATCCGGTTAGATCACCACGCTGTTTTACACTGTGAAAGCACTCCTCAAAGGAACGCTCTAAGGAAACTGTCTGTTTTGCAAAATAAAATTCAAACTTCTGTAAGTCAGGAAGGAACTCAAATTCCAGAATGACGACACTGGTCGACATCAAAATAGCCAGAGAGCACTTCTTACATAAGCTATTTGTGAGAGGTGAATGGACTGAGCAGGGCCAGGATACGTGGTTGCAGGCAATCACACAAGAGGTCACTGCAACTGGGTTAGATGTCCCTTACATGTGGCCCTGAGCGAACTATACATGGCTCCTAAAGCTAAAGATGAACACGACAAGATGGTTAGGATAGCGGCATATTTGTATCTATATATGGGAGCCATGCAGGACAAATGTGCTGAAGGCCAAGATCTGGCAAGTAGGCAACTGTTGGCATTAGAGAAGGCCCAATCTGACATGGTCCCTTCTGAGCAGAGGCTGCAGAGGAGCCAGGAGTCAGAAAATGATAGTAGGCAGTATATCATTAAAATAAAAGAGGACATGGATATACTGCAACAGGAAAAAGACAGACCAGGATACCAGAATTCTGGCTTTGCAGAAGGAGCACCAAGACAGTTTGGACTCCTTACTGCAGAGTCAGAAAAAGCTGGAGCAACAGATCAATTTCAACAGGGCATGCACAGAGCAGGTAGCCACCCTGCAAATCCAAATAGACAGAGAGAAAGAGGAAAACAATACATTAATTTTGAAAGACCTGGATACCCAGGCAGAGTTTGATGAAGAGCGCCAGAAAGCTGGTGCCTTTCAAAGGCAGAGGGACGACCTGGTGTCAAAAATGCAGGCTCTTGGTCAGGAAAGGGATACCTTAGGCCAGGAAGTCTGCCATTTAAAAAGAAAAATTGAAGAAAATCACTTGGCCCTCCAGGGGCTGGGCGACCTCCAAAAAGAGCATCAGGGCTTGCTAGATCACACCAGGAGGGTGGAGGAGGCTCTGGCAAGAAAGGAACAGGCCAGTAGGAATGGGACTCAGGAGATAACCCTCCTGCAGCTGAGACTGGCCCAGTACTCCAGGACCAATCAGGAGGCACAGAGAGAAAAAGAGGCTCTCTGTCAGCACAATGATAGGCTCCAGCAACTGGTAGCCATGCAGGAGAGACTGATAAAGTCTAGTAAGACCTTAACTGAGGAACTGAAAGCGCAGGCTCTTGCATTGCAACAGGGAGCAGGGGCTGACAGAGATGAAGTTCGCTGGGAAAGGGAAACACCTGAGCATAACCTCAGAAGCCCTTGTACCAGAGGCCTTCATCTCTCTCAGTCCCTGGACTTTGCCACCCCCATGTCCCCTGGCGAGCATGAGCACAGGGCCACAGGAATGGCAGATTACTATCCAGCCAAAAGTATGGGGCTCATAGGCCAGTACCACCCAGGAATGGATGGGCGGGCACCCGGGTATGGGCGCCTAAGTACAGTGCAATTTAGTGGGGAACCCCACGAAATTAGGCCCCCTAAGAGCATCCTAAAAACCTCTGTCCAGTTAGGTCACTGGGGGGGGGTACCCATCAAATCCTGGTAGCAAGGAGGGATCTGAAGACTCCTCTGAGCATCACAGGACACAGGAGACCAGGTCCCCATATTCTGCCAGCTATTCCCAGGCTCTCAGAATCCGGGAAAACCTGGAAGATCAGACAGGCACCTCTGGGAGCAGTGCTTCTGAATCAGAGGATGAATGGACCAGGGTTACCCGAACCAAAAAGGCCAATAAGGTGAAAAGGGCCTTGCTTAAGGACCCCTTAAAACAGATTAAGGCAATCAGGAGTGTCATCATGCCTTATCATAAGAACGCCAAGTATTCTGTTTGGGAACACTTGGAGCTCTATGAGCAAATGATGGAGACTTTCCATTTGAAGGACAGCAGTAGCTTCATCCAGTACGTCAAATGGACATTCTTCCCTGAATACTCCAGTTCCTTTGCGGGGCTGGAGGACCAAAACCATTCAAGATGGTCCACATATAGGGCGGCCATCTTGAAACATTTTTCTGTACATAGAAATCCCCAAGAGGCTCGCAAGGCAGCCTACAATTTGCAATGTGGGGAGGATCAGGCCCCACAAGAATTCGTGCAAGAATTGAAGCGTGCCTTTGCGCAGACCACCAGAAGGGTGCGCACGGACAGCAGAGAATTCATCAACACATTTTTCCATGCTCTTCCCAAGTACATAATGACCCAGCTTGTGAGAGATTTTCACGAGAAAAGATCTTTAGACTGGGTCATTGAGCAAGCCACCTGGATCTATGAGGTGCAGAAGCCCATAGAAAATAAAAGTAATGCACAGAAAAACCCCAAAACCAACAGCACCCCTGCTGCTGCCAAGATGGCGGAGGTAAAGGTTGCCCCGTTTTAGATTTGGGGATGGGGGGGCCTAAAAACCTGCCTGCACAGAACAACTCTAACACCAGAAGGCCCTCGGGCCAGTCACAGACAGGGAGTCAAGGAGGTAGTCCCACAAATGGGGTCCCTCGCTCCCCTGATTATGTAAGTCCCCGCTACAAGGGAAACCGACCCATCCTGGGTTATGTGTGGACTCCTACAGCCCAAGGGGGGGATCCAGTCAAGCACCTAACCCAGAGAACTTCCCTCCAAACTTCCCACAGGAGGGCAGAAATTCACCAAACCCTGGGCCAAACTTTTTCCCCAGGTATCCAGAAGGTTTCCAGCCCCAAACTCATCCATCTTTCTTTCCCCATCTCCCTGAGCCCAGACTACCTAATCTGGGAGAGGGGAGGCCAAGGGTGGAGGGGTACCCAAATCTTCCCAACCCGGGGTATTACCAGAGAAGGGATAGCTACCCTTCCAGGGATCAGCCCAGGGGAGAAAATAGAGCCCCGTATCAGCCTGAGCGGGTTTCCCAGTTAGAGCGCCAGGTTCAGAACATGGCACAGGATTTGGGCCGCATGTTGAGGGCCCAACAGAACCCTCAGATGGGCATGCCGGCACAGAATGCCCCAAACTCTGGACCTAGTGCTCCAGAACAATGACGGGGGCAGCACCCCGATAAACCACCGGTTCCCAGGGAGGAGGCACCAGGGGAAGTGGGTGTAAAGCCTTGGTGGAAGCTTCCTTCCCAACTTGTAAACAGCCCCTGGAAAACCAGGAACCGGAAACAAAATCTCCTACCCCTGAAAGTCTGCCACACAAGGAGCAGAGAGGAGGTAGGAGAAACAAAGTACCCAAACAGACCCATTTTGTGGAGGAGGTACAGGTCTTCCAATTTGAGGGAAAGGGATCCTCAGAGGATCCTGGGGAAAGGATCTTCTCCTTCAGAGATGGGGGAACTCCTCCCAAGGAAAAATGGGTCCGAAGGGATTTCAACCCAGACTGGGTAGATGTGGGGATTGAGCGGTCGCCGCCCATCATCCTATCCCAGAACCAAAAAAACCCAAAAACCCCTGGTTCAAACCCATCCTGGTGACTGCCTCCCAAAAGGCAGGGGCGGCCCAGAACCGGAACCAGGGGAACCTAAAGCCGAATCAACAGACTGGGTAGATGTGGGGATTGAGCTGTTGCCGCCCATCATTCTATCCCAGAACCAACAATACCAAAATCCCATGGGTCAAACCTATCCTGATGACTGCCTCCAAAAAGGGGGGGTAGCCCAGAACCCGAAACCATTTCCAGTTGCCAACTTTTTCTTTCAGATTCCCCAGTCTCTCCACAGAATTCTGCCCAAATCTCTTCTTTCGCCATGTCCAAAACCAGAAAAGTAGCCCACCAGTTGTCCAAAAATGTGAATTATCTGTGCCCCCTTGAGGAGAAGGAGGGAAGATACTATGCCCCGGTACAAATACAGGGGCCGGGTACAATTTGGGCACTGGTGGAAACTGGATCCCAAGCTACCCTTCTGTCCAAAAGGGCCTTTGATGAACTAAATACAGAAAGGGGGGAGAATTACTGTATTCCCCTCACCTCTCTTCCTGGACAACTGCAGAACTTTGACGGGAAGGAAATTCCTGTCGAAGGGACTGCAGATTTGGACATCAAAATTGGGTGACACAAGGTGAAACACCCGGTCATAGTAGTGACTCCAGAGGGCACCCCTTGTTTACTAGGGAATGACCTCCTGAGAAGGTTGTCACCACTAATAGATTGTGTAAACGAGGTCCTCTGGACCCAGACTAGCCGACCAATAAAATTAAAACAGAGTGTCAACCATGTTAGTTTAAATGGCACCTGCCACATGGTTGAACAAAAATCAGACCAAGTAGAATTTCACTTCCAGAACAACCAAATTCCAGACGTGACAGTAATAGCATTAGGACAACAGACTGGTGGTGGGGGGGGGGTCCTCTCTATTTCTGAAAATCAACCTTCCTTCCAGTTTAAGGTGGTATTCCACACTGGAAGGAAACACTCTGAAATTCTTTACCAATCCACAATCAGACACTCCCACTCCTATAGTCCAGAAAGATGTGAAATCAGCTCAGAGCCTGGCTGATATTCAGCAAATTGGAGAGCAGTTCTTCATCCCTGTTCAGTTAAATGATGGGAAGGACTCTGTTCTCGCTCGAGTGTGTGTGAACAACGGTAAGAGTTTCATCAGCAAAGCCATGTTCCGCCAACTCCCAAAAGATCCAGCCATTCCCACATTCAAACTGATAGACAAATGGGAAATGGATCTGGGAACACCCAATTCGAAACATCTCCTGCCAAGCAGGTGTATGCTCAAAATCTCCATTGGCAACAAGAGCATAGTCCATAATTGTTGGGTCGTGCGAGACATCACTGACGCCTTTTACTTAGGCAGTGACATTCTCAATCGCTTTGCCATTAGTTTGGACCTAATAAACTTCAAAGCTTGGTCCCGATTAGCGGATAACCCCATGGGCTTTGATGATCCAGAAAAAGCATTTAGGTCAGCTCAATTGCTACCTTATGCACTTGAAATTCAGATTAAAGAGGAAGTCACCATCCCAGAAAGGACCCGACAATTCTCCCTGGAAGTGAAAGTTAAAAGAGGACAACAATTGAAAAACCCTGATGCTTATATTCATCTAAATGCTTCTCTCCAACAACAAGGGTTAGGGGTAAACCCAACACTATTAGTCAACATAGAACATGACACCATTCCAATAGAGGTGGATAACAGTGACTTACAGAGTATTACTCTAGCCGCAGGCTCCATTATTGGAATGGCGGTTGATGACCGACAATTCTCCATTGATTTAGGAAATGAACTGTTAGGACCAATCCCCAAGGACTGTTTTGACAGTGACAGTGATGACAAAACAACACCAGACAGGGTCTTTACCCGGCAGGGGGGGGGACTTCCTGGTGTACACTTCTTGCCCTTATGGTAAGGAAGATGTGACTTGTGACTTCAGGAGGGATGAGGTGATTTTCCAGGTCCATGAGGGCTGCCTTTCCCACCTGAAGCCTCCAGTCCAAATCAACACTCTGACCAGGGACTTCTCCACCCAGCTGGAAGAGGCCGCTGAGATAGCCAAACCAGAAGTCTTTCCAGGCTTCAGGCAGATGCTGGAAGAGAGAGTCAACCTAGCTGATGCCTGCGTGACTCTGGAACAGAAGCAAAAGTTGAAACAAGTTTTCTTGGATTTCCAAGATCTCTTTGCGGTAGACTCATATGACTGTGGTCGCACCGACAGCCACACAACAACAATTCCCACGGACCCTGGCATGACTCCAGTGTTTGTGAAGCAATATCGCTTGCCTCTCGCATCCATGGAATCCCTTACTGAAATAATTAAGAACCTTGAGTCCCGGGGAATAATCCGTCCAGTCCACAGCACTTTCAATAATCCGGTGCTGGGAATATTGAAGCCAAACGGCCAGTGGAGACTCTGCGCCGACCTTAGGGAGCGCAACAAACGGGTCCATACTTCCCGATGGCCTCTGCCCTACATTGACCAAGGGCTGGCCCAGATTCAGGGGTCACAGGTAATCACAGCAATAGACCTGACCAATGGATACTGGACCGTGCCTGTCAGTAGGGAGGACCAATACAAACTGGCTTTTACCTTTGGGGGCCAGCAGTACACATGGACCCGGACTCCCTTCAGATACCTCAACTCCGGCAATGAATTCAACATTTTCCTACATAAGGCCATGCCCGAACTGGGTGCGAGGGGTAACCTGGCTTATGTAGATGATGTCCTCATCAAAAGTTCATCTGTGGAAGAACACATAGCGGAGATCCGTTATGTTCTGACACAGTTGAGGGCTGCCGGAGCCAAACTTTCCTTTCAGAAAGCACAGTGGTGTAGAACCCGTGTTAATTTCTTGGGGCATGAGATTACTCCTCAGGGCCAAGAAAAGAAAGTGGAAGCACTTCAGAAACTGAAGGATCCCACAACTCTGCGGGAACTAAGGAGCCTACTTGGACTGACAATTTACAGCAGAAAGTTCATTGAAGGCTACGCAGAGATCACTAGACCCGTGATTCATCTCTTGAAGGGGGAGGTCAAGTGGGAATGGGGTCCAGAACAATCCGAGGCAGTAAGACAACTCAAAAGAAGCCCCTCACAAGTGCCTTGCCTAGCTTACCCTGTCAAAAACAAGGAGTTCTTCCTGGAGACAGGGTTCTCTAATACGTGCTTGACGGCAGTATTATACCAAAAGCATGAGAAGGTCAATAAAGTAATCTGCTATGCGAGCAAAACTTTATCCTTGTTGGAGGAAAAATTCAACGATTGTGAGAAGGCACTCCTGGCAATGGTGTGGGCATTGAAGAATTACCGCCCGTTTATCCAGGGGGAACACATCATAGTGGAGACTCCACACCAGCCTCTGCAATATTTCCAAAGTGACAGAATCCGGGCCGGAAATGTGAGTAATTCCCGAATTACTACCCGGATTCTGTCAATGCAAGGCTTTCCTGTAGAGGTCAGATATGGCCAAAACAAGAAGAGTCCCCTCGCGCAAGGTCTGGCTGACTTGCATGATTGTGCCAGAGAAAACTGTCTCAAGGACGAAAGTCTAAAAATCAAGGACAACATGGAAGCATACCTTAATTCTCCACACAAAGTCTTTGAAGAAGACAAGTGTGAGGGGATGCCCACTGTCTATGTGGATGGATGCTCTTACCATGTTAACAACAACGGAGAGAAAGAACTGGTGGCCGGCGTAGGGAATGCATGGGTGAAGGAGTCTCCAGAACCCTTCGCTGGGTACAAAATTGGTCCCCGAAGTAGTCAGGTAGCAGAGTTGATGGCTGTGCATCAAGCCATCCTCACTGCTGTCCAACATTAACTCCACGAACTGGTCATAATCACAGATTCGGATTATGTACGGAACGGGTTCGTGGAGCACCTGGTCAATTGGAAAACCAGAGGCATGTTATATGCTAATAACAAACCCTTGAAACATGGGAAGTTAATCCAAAACATTGATGATCTGGTCACCTCGAATGGGATGACCATCTACTGGAAAAAGATCAAGGGTCATTCCAAAGTAGAGGGACCAGACAAAACTGGAAATGACTTAGCTGATCATCTGGCCAAAACTGGGGCCATCCAAGGGGATCTAATAGAAATAGAGTCCCTGTTGTGGGAAATCCAGGTCACTGCTATCACTAGGTCCCAGACAAATGCTCACAATGACCTTTCAACTGCACAATGGAATAAGGAGACCCCTGATGCTGATTTAATTACGGCTCAAAAGGGAGATCCAATAATTGGTAAGTTTTACCAACACATTGAGGACCCTGAGAACTTTCCCCTGATGGATACCAATTACATTGGGAAAGAGGACCTAAGAGTGTTGATGAAATGTCCAAAAAGGTTCGGAATCCAAGACAGTTTGTTGGTAAGGAAATCCCAAGCTGGCCATGATCAGTGGGTGGTTCCTACCTCATTCCGAAGCCTGATGTTAAGTCACGCTCATGATGCGGCCACCGCCGGTCATAGGGTGTTTCACACAACACTTGAGATCTTAAGAGAGGTTCCATACTGGCCACACATGGGGCAGGACCTCGACCAATACTTGAAGGGGTGTCTGGTGTGTGCACAATTTCAGCGAACACCCCTCAAACACTAGGTGCCTCTCCAAAAGAGGGGGATGACACTGCCATGGTCAGATTTGCAAATCGACTTCGTAGGCCCTGTAATTCGCTCGTCTAGAGGAAACAAGTACATGTTGACCGTCACATGCTTGTTTACCAAGTGGGTGGAATGTCTACCGGCCCCAAATTGCAAGGCAGAAACAGCAGCTGCCCTGATGGTTAACCACATCTTTTCCCGTTTTGGTCTACCTCAAAGGATTGAGTCAGACAGAGGTAGCCATTTCACCAGCGAGGTAATGACAAAGATGTGGGAGATACTGGGGGTTAAAAGGAAGCTACACATTGCTTACAGGCCAGCTTCTTCTGGAGCAGTAGAGAGATACAACTGAACCATTGTGAGCATCTTAAAAAAGTTTGTGGCAGATTCTGGGCCAAGTTGGGATATCCGATTACCTCTGGTCCTAATGGCCATCAGATCTACCCCTTCATCTGCAACTAAAATGTCACCATTTGAGTTGATGACCGGACGCAAGATGGTGCTTCCCCAGCATTTGCTCTACAGGACCCAAGAGCAGACACTGATAAATGCCTCCACAACTCATGAGTATGTGGAGAATTTAAGGAAACACCTTCAGCATGCTTTTGCCTATGCTCAGCGGAATCTAGAAAGATCAGCTGATGGCATGAAAACCCACTACGACCTGAAGACCACCAGGAAGGAATATACTGTGGGGGACCGGGTCTATCTATACAATTTCCAAAGGAACCATGCCAAACAGCGAAAATGTTTGCCTAAATGGAAGGGACGGTTTGAAATTATAGACAAAATCTCCCCTCTAGCCTATAAGATCTGCATCCCCAAAGGTAGTCTGGCAGAAGGGGAAGACAAGTGGGTCCATATTAATCAGCTAAAGTGTTGCCATCCCAGGCATACTCTGCAACAACTGGAGGAATCCTCTGGAATCCGAGAGGGGGCCGCCCCAGAGAAATTCAGTTCCAACCCTAAAATATCCCACAGATAGTCTCTAAAATATCATGATTCTGGTAGGAAAATGTTTCCTGTTATATCTTGTTTTTAAAACAAGACTGAAAAATGTAACCGGATGTATAAAATGTATGTGTTCGCCACACCATTAATAGTGGTGGAGAAATGTCTACGAATAGGTATTGCCGCTTTTGCTTTATCATCCTAGGAGAGATGAAACCACAGAGACTGACCAAGGAGAACGACCCGGAGACCGGGAGCAAAGATCCGAGGGGCCCGGGGTACCGCCCAATATTCCCATCAGGACAGGCGAGGAGAACCGATCGATCCAACCGGATGGAGGAAAAGATGCTGAACTGTGCCATCTGCGGAATTGGAAGAAGATGATGCGGACATCCCAGTGCGTGGATCAAAACATCCTTTGCACCCGACTCCATCTCGACTCGAAATCAAAGTGCAGTCGGGCGGGGGGGTTTGTTGGGTGTCCTAACCCATGTTTGGACCATTATGCTGCAACATTTGGTGCTGTGGGCTTAGGAAATCCAAGAGGGCGGAAAAGCCCACATTGCGCCAGAATCCGGGAAAACCGTGCAGTTTGTGCGCACACCAAAATGGTTGCCTAACCTGCCACCCACCAGTGCAAGCATGATGGGCCAGGAGTGCCATGAGTGAAATGTGTGCCAAAGGAAAAACAGCAGTGCCGGTTGGCTAAAAAAAGCACTTTAAAATCACCTTTGTTTCCCTGAATGCAAGCTCAAAATGCCTATTTTAAACATTGCAAGATATTCAAAAATCTCAATGAACACCAGCAGACATTTGGCAGAATGTATTCTTGTGTGCATACAAAATCTGGAAAGATGAAGAGCCCAAAACAATGTTTATAACAAAACTGGCTGAGCTGTGGATGTCAGCAGCTTAAGTTAAATGGACAGAAAGCCACTAAAATCGAAATGTTTAAAATAAATGAGTGACCTGCTTTTGAGTGTAACATAGGTTGCAACTGTTAAATGTTATAGTTTTGAACTTAGAATCAGCATTCTAGCTGCATGTGCAAAAATTGTGAGTTTGATTTGAATGAAGAAAAACTGGGAACCTAAGTGACATTTAGCTGAAGCCTGGCTTAATGAAACTGGATTCTGCCTGACAACTACCCCCGACAGGAGAGGGAATTCAGCAACTGTGTTCCCAGGCCTGGCTGCATCCTGCTGCCCCTGCCACAAGGAGATGACACCTCTCTGATTGAATTAGGGGAGTGGCACCTGGGGACTACAGGAAACTAAACAAAGCACTGTCCCTGGCTCAGGCAAATGTTATATTGGGGGGGTCGTAAAATGGCTTCCTCTTGAGAGAAACTGGGAGGGGCAGTGCCTGTGAGAGCAAGCTGAGCTTGGGGGAAGTGGATAAACCAGAAATTCCACCATGTGCTTTGGAAAACCACACCCCTTTGGGGCCAGAGCATGATTTTAAAAAGATGGATAATTCATAGTGCGGACTTGTAAAAATTATATAAACAACATCATCATTCTTGTGATTTTTCTGTGCACATTTTAAGAGGTGTTAGGACCCTGTGGTATGTTCTTGGGGATAGTAGCGGAAAAAAAGGTTGTTACTCCAAATGTATGCATGTTAAAAATCTGACACTTTATCATCTGAAACCCATATCCCTGGTGCACATTTGTGTAAAATCTGGAAAGGTTTAGAGGTTGTTATCTGGATGAAAAGGGGAGAATTCTGTCATAAGTCGACCCGCCATCGTACAAAGACAGGGATCGGATGGTTTGGTGCTACAGAAAATATGTTAACTGGACCTATAATATTAGAAAAATGGTACATAGATAAATATGTATTTGGGTCAGAAATAGATTTGTGTGCAATTTGACAAGGGGAGGTTCCTCTGACCATAAAACCTACAGCATCACTCTGACACTCCATTTCCTTCCCCCAATCAAGGGAGAGAGGAGGAACTGGCCAATGATAAGTGAGAGGGGCAGGCTTAGCTAGGCCCAGGAACACACCCATTTTCAAAACACATAAAAAGGAACATTGAAACCTAGGTAGGGACATTCACTTTCCACTTTCTTGCGGGACGCTTTGCCGGGAGACTCCAGACTTCAAATCCATCAATCTCCAGAGACCCAGAGAATCCACTTGATCCAGACCTGCAGAACCAGAGACTTCTGTAACTGGAACCGCTAGCAGAACCGATAACAGAACCGGACACCCAGAGACCAGATCGCTGTGAAGAACCGCTAGCAGAAGTCCAGCCAATCCTGACCCGATCGGTGACAAAGTCACATTCCTGTCCAAAATCTAGTGTGAGTACCCAGCTAGCACTGTGCCAAAACCAATCTCTTAGTTTAAAATAATCTAATCCAAACTATTTTAGCCTATTATAACTGCCTCCTAGAATCGTGTCATTCTGTCATCTTTAAAACTGAAAACTGTCATCTGTCATTCTGAGCTTTAAAATTTCAAATCCGAAAAACTACCTTTACTAAATCGGCCGTATCTCCGGGACCGGAGGCTTTCCAACGAACCTAGAACCGACTTCCTACTCCTTATAGTGCCTCCGTAATTGTGCTCGATGCACGCGACTAAATTTGCTGCGATTTGACATTTTGCTTAATTTCAGCCACGTGTAAAAAGATTTGTCCTTGCTTTGCTGAAATTCGTTTGCAACCTGACAATCATTCATAGAGCATTGCTAAAGTGATCCTGAACTAATACAAAGTAGCTGTCACCCACCCTGAACGTCTAGAGGGAATTAAAATCAATTTAGCATATTTGTCACTTCTTTGCATACCACATCAAAGTATATTGCCTGTGTTTGATTGCATTCCTAAGAACTGTGTGCTTTCCTTCCATCTCTTTACCTTGCATAAAGGGGGGGGGGGGTGAATTGTCAAAGAAAAGTGATTACATTGTCTTTTATTGAAGTCATATCAAGTTTATTTTCCATACTGCATTTTCATTCATCATTGCATTGTCCTTGAAGCCATAAAAGCATTCTCAGCTACTTTATCCTCTCTATATCACTTCTAAGCCATCAAAAGAGTGTACCACTGTAACATTATCCATTGTTGATCACTATCATCCTCACAAGTGTGCTATCAAATATTAATTTACTATAAAAGTGTGATAGATATATATTGTTTAATTTTCAAATAAACCTTTTAAATTTGCAAAACAAACCTACTTCTTGGCTCAGCAGGGTCAGGGGTATTCTGAGAGAGGGGTGTTATATAAGGGTTGTCATCCAGAGTAAACGAACTGGACATAAAAATACATCAATAAGGGCTTCCATCAGCATCCCAGACTAGGCATTGACTTAGCTGTAGTGTTGAATTGAAGTCGCTAACAGACCTTCTGTTACACCTCCATGATGCTAATGTCAAAACTGCCTCATCTTTCTTTCATCACATTAAATCTGTCATTGGTAGCCTTCATAAATGGCTGGAAAGACATGAACATACTATGCATGTGTCCCAAAACCAAGTGAGCTAGTGAGTTGCTCATTTAAATGAAGCAGCCTGCAGGGTCTAGCCACTGCCTTTATGAGGTTGAAGACTTTGCGATATCGGTAGAAGATGAACTTCATGAGCTGTTACTGCTGAATGATAGACCACATGAGACCCCAGCCTGTCTTTTCTGCTACTCCTGATCCATAATGCTACTGACCTTCTGTGAGGAGGGTGTGGAAAAGTAGAGCTCCGTTTTAAAAACTCTCTTGCTATGAGTCTCTGTAAAGCCATATGAGAAGATAGAAGAAGCATGTCATCACTTAGCAATCACAGCACTCAATTCTCCAGTAATAACGCATAAAACAGCAGCAAAAACAAATGTAGGGGGATTCTTCATAACAAACTCATTAATTGTGCTGAAACTTATTAAAAAAAAGATCTTGAATTGATCCCTGCGGACAGAGCTCACTAAAAAATACCTATCTTGAATGCCTCTCAAGCACCCCCTTCAGAAGCCTAGCATTTAGATGGAATTATTCTACTGATACCCTGAGTTGAGCTCAAGGGGACCACAATGTATGAATAAGTATCTGTAACTTAATTCTTATTCTGGAATACAGTACAACCAATGATTGAGGTTTGCAGACCAATCCAGAGAGGTCCAACTTTCAGATGGATAAAATGTAGGTTCCTCACCAGTGGCTAATGGTGTGATTTTCCTGTGCAAATGGATGATTGTGATTTTGTTATTACCAATGAATCTGTAGCCCAGGGATCTGCAACCTTTAGCTCTTCAGATTTTTTTACTGCAGCGTCCATCAACCGTAGCCTGCATGCTCATTGGTGAAAGATGTTGGGAGTTTTAATCCGTAAAATCAGGAGATCCACAGGTTGCAGATCAAGGCTACAGAATTTCTATACTAATGCACACTGATATTATAACTTGCAGTGTTGCAAATCTCCAAGTGGCCCTTACCTATTGCATGAGGGTTCTTCTCGGGAAGGCATCGACAATTCTCCATAGAGATAGGAGCTTCCAGTAGACACACAACTAGAACTTAGTTAAAAAGATCCTATGGTTGACCTTAGGATCTTTATAAAGATCCTTTGATCCATTCTGCAAAGCTCCAGTGGGGTGTCTTGAACTGTTCTCCTTTGTAGCACTATTTAGCCATGTTGAGAATTCGAGGTGACTTGTCAAGCCTTTCCAGGAATGAGCATTGTATAGGAAAATGGTACATAATTGAGCTGAAGAGTAACCATCAGTCTAGCAAAAAAAACATTGACAATCCACTTCAATCGTAGGAAAAAGGGACAAGGGCAAGGATGGTGGAAATCAGGTAAGGGTGGTGGGGACAAAGGAGCACTGGACACAAATAACATAAAGGGGCGAATTCACAGAGTGTTTTTTTAATGGGATTGCACATTAGAAAACTCTTCTGCGAATCAGGCCCAAAGTCTTCGGTACCTCAACACACAAACACATATTTCAAACACACTTAGAGAAAGAGACTTACTATAAATACACTGTTCATGAGGAAGTCATTCATAATTTTGCTCCGCTAAAGGCGTGTCTGCCATCACACCAACAGGCTTGTTAGTACCCCTAGTGTAACCATTGCAGAAGGAAGAATGGGGCTTGCACTCCATGGTAGATTGCAAGCAGGCCTATTTTGTGCCAAATTTGTATTGAAAAACATGGAAAATAAATTTGGCACATACCAGGGTAGTTGGGCTTCACAGATGCATCTCACAAAAGCACTCACAAGTGCAACACGAATTCATTCATATCTGTTAAAGGAAGAGAGAATATTGCTTATTGTGTGTGCATAAAAGCTAGGTTCACGCGGGAATGGGCTTCAACTGAACAGGCCTGCAGGAGTTTGCCTCTTACCTCTCCAACAAACACCAACTCATCCAGATGTTCTCTAATAGATCTCGGTATGGCCCGGTGACGTGTATAGTTCCACAAGACTCCATCCTGTTGCCTATCATCTTCAATCTCTACATGGAACCTTCAGGGGAAATCCTCATCAACACTGACATCAAGGTATACCAATAGGCAGATGACACACATCTTTATCTAAAAATCAATTGCATCAACAACATCCATTGACTCAAGCACTGTCTCTCCCACATTCAAGCTTATATGTTAAGCCCCTGCCTGAAGCTTAACCAAACAAAGACCGAATTAATTCTTCTAGGAAATCCTACCAAGTATGCCCAAGTCCAGAATTGACTGACGAACATGAAGCTTCACAGAGCAACACTGAAACTCTTACCAGTGTAAAATCTCTTAGCATTACTATCAACTGTGACCTTTCATTCAAAAACAGATTTCCATGAGCCATGTAGCATGGTGTCAGCTTGATGTCCACTGCAAACGCAAGCCTTTCAACCCTTCCCTGAGTTTCAGAGCAGTTGGCAAAGCCATGGTCATGCCACCTCGGGTCCGCTGAAAACCCTCCAGCATGCCGCAGTAAACCTCATCATAGGGCTAACAATATTTATCACAATACCTTTATGCTCAAGTAGCTGCATTGACTACACTTTCAAGCATGCATAATGGCCAGGACATCCTGCTTCCCTGGCAAAGCAATCATAACCGAGAAGATCACCATCGCTGGAGGGCAGCGCAGAACCAAAAGTCACAACATCAACAGACTGCAAGCAAAGAACTGCGAGAGCGAAACACAGAAAAATTGTCTTTCCCTGCTAGACACCCTAGCCATTCCACTTCTTCTCCAACCCCTACACTGTTACCCTTGGGTACATCCCCCTATGTACAGTGTGTTGTTGCTTGCCAGTTAGGTTCACACTTTAAAATCCGATACCTTCATGCACAACTGAAATTAACCAAATTAAACACATGAAAGTGAAAGAGGAATGTGCTAATATGCTCGTTTAAGCAGAACTGGGATTTTCAGGCAGCTGTATTTATGATTACTTCCATATTATAAACGGAAAGAGGTTTATTATAATTATTATTTGTAACAGTTTTCAATATGTATACATTGTGAAAAGTAGCTGGAAATATAAACTTACATCTCAGATCCTAGAACTATTTTTCATCAAAGGTAGAACAGTACAGGTCTTACATTAAAGATTCTCTGAAACAATACAAGCCCAACGCATTCATTATGTCAGAAGCTCTGCATACTGCAGAGACATGTTTTAACTCTAAAAGATGTATTTCGAAAATTAATATATTCAAATCCTTTCATTTCTGCAACATGGTTTGATCTGCTGCAACTCAGTGACTTTTACACGAAACCCTGATTCCCAAGACTTGTCTTTGTAATCAGGGCTTTTGCAATCGAAATGTCATCAGAATTCCCCTGCACACTATATTTTCTGCCAAGAAATCCATATCAGACACTGGTCTATTATTTAACTACCCCTTTCAAAGTCACCCTAGTAGTTTAGAACTGATGCCTCGGCTTCCACACAGTATTCCAAATGCATCAAAATGTTTCTTAGAGTGACTTTTAATCAATATTACATAGGCAGGTGGGCATTACTGGGACGGCTCCCTCTGGCCTGTAACTATGGCTCTGGGCATTACATGGCCCAGTAATGCCCCCATGCCTGTGTAATATTGATATTAGTACACCGGCACATTATTACCACAGTACTAATTAATGAATTTATTTATTACATTTATTGTACGCCCAAACCCAAGGGTATCATGGCGAAGTAATAGTATTTGTTCTCAAGTTTGGAAACAGGTTGGAAACCGTTTCACAACTTGAGAAAAAAAAAAAAAGAAATTGGGGAACCATGAATCGGGGGAAGGGACAACACTAAAGGCCTCATCGCAAGTTGGGCAGAGCAATAAAAATGCGCCGGTAACACTATTACTGCCGCATTACCGCTCTGTCCCAACTTTGAGTTGGGCAGAAAGATCGGGATTCACCCCCAGCTGGAGGTAAATCCACCGACTTTCCACCCATTTCTGGTGCACCTACTGTGGCAGTATTAGTGCTGCAGGAATTTGCGCCAAAAATGACCCATTGGGTGCAATGGACCCAGAGTAAATGGGGACTTACGTGGCATCGCAATTTGGGATCCTGGGCTTATACCATCGGACCAAGTTGCCGTAACGCTAATTGCATTGGGCGGTAAACCAGCCAATGTACTGCAGGGATAATCCCCAGCTCGTAATGACTGCCTTTGTCCCTTCTCCCTTTGAATGGCAGCCATGAAAAAATAAGTTTTAAAAAGTAAATAATGAAAATGGCCTCCATGGAACAGAGCGTAGAGACTACACACAGTGCCTTCTCCCTTTTCATGGCTGCCAGTCGGATAAATCGAAGGAATTTTCGGTGGTTGCAGCACGCATCAGGAGCAGGTAAGTCTTTGTGGGCAGGGTAAAGGCCTGGCGAGGTCCAATCAGATTGATTGTTACAATCTGATTGACCATTGCCGGGTACTTGTACTTAATATTCGCTTGGATATTGAATATTTGGGCATAGTAGCATAAATTGGGACTATGTTTCAGTGCCAATGCATATTTAAATACCCACTCAGAGTGGTTAAGGCAGTGGATGTATTCCGGAAAATGAAAGATGTGCAGCTATTTACTTAACTAAAAACACAAGCGAATAAACGTACATGTGTTAAGGATTATGAAATCTACTTTTTTAAACTTTGTTCACAGCATTGATGGCAGCCACTTGTAAGACTGTGTCCATTCATCATGTGTGGTAAGGGGATTTGTTTTTGCTGACAGCGCCTTCGGTATGCAATTGGAGCCTTCTTCTACAATCAAAGGACCGAGCCTGGAACACAAACACTGTTATGTTGAACCATAAAATCCGTTTTGAACAAAGTCTGGGAATTGGTCTGGGAAGTCACTCTGTGTTTCCCAGGCGGGTTACAAGTCCAATTCATGTTGATTTATTGTGTTTCCTGCACTATCAAATTTAGAGCAGAGGCTCGATGAACAGTTTCTTTTAGCTTTTTAAATGAATTGTGCCCAATTCTCATTTGACCAATGTTTTGTTTGTTCTAGATCATCGTCTGCCTTGTGATCTCTAAACGAAATAATACAATAAAATATCCCGCTCATGATTTATTGTATGCGGGATTGATAACTCTTTAATATGAAAAAGTGGCCAAACAAAATGTATAATGCAATGGTGCCATGATAGAATAATGCTCGATCTGGGAAAAACTGAAAAAGCAAGTAGACTCTAAAGATGTACCTTTTTAATCTTGTTATTTTCAGTCTATCCAAGTCAAGAAGATAAACTGTGTATTTGTATGGAGCATCCATAGATATAGCTATGTCTAGCTTGATTTTTAACTCATTAAAAAAATTAAAGCTCTCCAGTGGACATTAGAACATTGGACTTTTCAGTCATGTAGTCAAGGCAATATATTAGTAAAATTAGGCTAATATCATGGTAATAACCCATGAGGAGGCAGGCTGTACCGGCCCAACTGCACACCTTCCTGAGTTAATGATCCTGAGCAAAACGAGCTGTGCATTGCCCACAGCAGGTTTTACCAACACATAGATTTACCCATGGTGCCCAGGCGCTATGGGTACAGAAATGTAACTGTAAAATAAAACATGCCTTAGGCAGTGCACATCCTTTTTGTTTACTGCCAGACCAGAACAAACTGAAAATTAGTTGGACATGGCAGATAGAACTTTGATTAGAACCCCTCTTCTACTTCCATAGGGAACATCCTCTGCTGGGGAGGAGCGGTATGCATGCATCAAAGAGGCCAGGCTGGTGGCGGTAGACGGGGCACTGAAGGGTGATGTACGTGTGGAAAATAATTGCAGATAGGGGAGACGTTGATGCATGGTGTTGTGTCAGGAAGAGGGCAGAGTGAGAGGAGTGGAGGAGAGGTCACGAGGTTGCTGCTTGGAATCCAGGCCAATGCTCTCTAGCAAAGCCTACACTCTGATTAACTTGCACTGGTTGCTGGCATTCCTCGGGGATAATGATGACTGCAATATTTATTCTGTCCCAACAGTCTAACGTTTCTCCTCCTCTGTCGATTCCTGTCTTAAACACAGCAGGCCTCTCAGCTGATTGTTCAAGGTATGCTGCTGTTCTATGCACATCCACATTGTTGTGATCCTGAGCAGCATAGGGAGTGTGACTATATTGACTATGGTACATTATAATGCTAAGCTTTATGTAAGACAACAGGTTCTGCTGCCAGACTGTCCTCTTTGGATAGCATGTACTTGGGAGCCAAAATACTTGACCTGCAGTGATTCTGCAGGGTTGGAGGGGTGCTTCTCACCAATACCCGAGGAAGCCAAAAATAGATACAAATAAAACCCATTCAAAAAAATCTAAAGTTTTAAAATGCACTTCATTAAAATCGAACAATTCTATAAAAATAGATACAGATAAGCCAAACATGTATCTACATCTATCTACATGTATCCACAAGCCCATGATTATAATACCTTCCTTGGAAAAGGTGTTGAACATTAAAACGTTACCAAACTGTAATAGAAATGTAAAGATATGTAAAACAGTAAATCTCTGACTATTAAAATGTCTTTCTACTAGAAATCATTATCACTTCACCAACTATCAAAACGTGAACAGCATGGTCTTATATAGAGAAGAATAGGGGCAATGGTCAGCTACATGTGGGAGCGGGGTGGCAGCTCCAACTCCTAATTCCACAGGATCCAGGGTGAAGATAAAGAGCACTGGCATAGGTGCACAATCTTGATAGTGATAGAACTGGGAGTAGCTACACCAACACACAGGAATGCAATAATGGATAATGTCATTTCTTCCTGATAGTGCTACTGTACGTGAATTATTATGGGCATCTCAGGACTAACGTTGTATTCAAGAATAATCTTGGGATCCAGGTCGGCATACTAATCTATTCTTCCACAAATGGTAACTGGGCACGTGGAAAGTGCAGGCCTTTCTGTAGTCTTCACAGGGTCACTTGCGGTATCCAGGATAAGTCTCTAAAATCCCCTGGCTCGAATGGCAGAATTGTTCTGCCTCTCAAAGGGGAGAGCAAAACGTGGTCCACAACCTTCCATCAATAGGCTTAGTTAGGGGTGCAAGGATACACTCCATGCACACAGTCCAGTTAGTGTTATTGATCTGTACTAAGCTAGACGCAGAGTCTCCTTTCAATGGTGCATGGCATGGCTGTGTGCTGGACTCTTGGATCTCCTTGTGACTTACTCGGTGCGGTAAAATGGAAAATGCCACAGACCTCCAGTGGAAATGCCCATATTGAGCTTGCAAGTTGGTCAAAGACTCCATCTTCGTAGATATTCATAACCATGGAATTTCAAATGGATTGTGTCCACACACAGATTACTCATTTTAGAATATATTCCTTATCCTACTTTGCAGTCTCAGAAATGTTTTCAACCGAAGAGGGTGCTGCACGGCATCAAGCCGATGTCTCTCGACGGTTAACATACCCGGATCTATATAGAAATGTGAATGTTAGCTTGCGCCACACTTAGATGGAATTCTTAACTTTAGCCTGAGTTGCATATAGATAGAAATGTGAATGTTAGCTTGCGCCACACTTAGATGGAATTCTTAACTTTAGCCTGAGTTGCATATAGATAGAAATGTGAATGTTAGCTTGCGCCACACTTAGATGCAATTCTTAACTTTAGCTTGTGTCGCATCTAGATAGAAATGTGAATGTTAGCTTGCGCCACACTTAGATGGAATTCTTAACGTTAGCTTGTGTCGCATTGTGTCGCATCTAGATAGAAATGTGAATGTTAGCATGTGCCACACTTGGCTGAAACTGTGAATGATGTTAAGTGCAACACTTGATTGGAAACGTGATCACTATCCTGCCTCACATCTAGACAGAATATTGAAAATGAGCAAAAATGGAATAGTGAATGATAGCAAACATCAGACATAGACATAACTGCAAGGACAGCAATGCCAACTAACCAATCCACTAACAATTTCATCCCTCTGCATACACTTCTCAAACTCTAACCAAACACAACCACAAGCCTAAAACGCTGCAATCCGCAAAAACTTCACTACACTGCAACAACCAAACAAACCCCACATAGACTTGCACAACAGCACATGACAACTACTGACCGTAAAACACCCCAAGCCCAGCCGACGGACCCACCTGGCTGAGGCTGCCATCAGCACATCACTGCTCTCTTGCACTTTTCCAGCTTATTCCCACTAACCCACCCCCCTCCCTCTTTCAGAGCCACCAGAGTGCCAGGGGACCACTCCGGTGGTGATAGTGCGCGGTACAAATATCCTTTAACATTAACATTAACATTAGCATCCATACCTGCATGTTCTCTTCCCAAAGTGTTTGCAGGGGTGTGTTGTTCTGTTTTGAATCTCGCCATAACTGTGTTTTGTCACCCTTACATTTTCTCTTCTCAGAGTGTTTCATGTGTGGGTAAAACACTTATATTTATAAAGTATATTTAGCTGGGACATACACTTCTTAAGCAGACCCATATAATATGCTCTGCATGACTAGTTCCAACTATGCTTCAGTCCATGTTCAACAAACCCTTATGCAGTGCATCCTAGGGAGCACAGTTGTGCCCCACCAGGGGTTCAGTCTGCACAAACTCATTCTTCTGCTGTCCCTTCTCAGCTTGAGGTTTGCCCCTGTTCATAGTCTAGCGGTGCTTTGAAGTTTCCCACTGTTCAAAGTCTAACGGTGCGTTGAAGTTGGCCACTGTGTTAAATCCAGTTCCATGCTGTGTGAAGCCACTGCATTGAATCTCGCTGTAGCCACAGCCTGATTAAAGCTGTGCCTCAAACTCTGCTTCCTTCTCTCATCTAGCTTCCTTTTAAGTGTTCTGATAGTGTGGCAGGCCGAAATAAAGGGATGGGGTGGGTACCACTAAAGTAATTCTTATTAATGACTGTTAAATAAAAATGACGTCCTCCAGAAAACCTGATATACACTAAATCAGGAAAAAAAAACCTAGAGCAACAAGTGTCTGGTGAAACATTCACTAGACCTGGAGACACCTGGGTTGCAGTAAATACTACTGCATGTTAAATCATATATTAAATCGTTTTACAGTAAACAAGATGAAATAAATGCCAGGTTCTCAAAGTCTTTAGGTTGTACTCTTCTCTTTAATTTTCATGATTTGCGTGCAGATACCCTTGCCAATGCATTTCAATCTGAGCGCCCATCTGCAGGCCAGGTTCTACAAATGCACAACATTGCACACATTCTTAGGGGTTGACATCTTAATGTACACTTCTGGTTAATAATGTAAATAGCCAATACTGTGGATACCTCATATTCCAAAAACGATATCATACCTGCTTTGTGAGAGAGAAGAGGAAGACTGGCCTTCCTTGCCGCCTAAATGGATGAAAACCTATTGTTGGAGCTGCTCTGGAACACTACTGGGGTTCTATATCTCTTGAATCCCTGTAACACAATGGTGTGCAACTGAGGGACATGGTAATGTAATGAACAAAGGAGGAATAGAAACCTGTTCATAAAGTAAATTGTCATTCTGATGGTTCTGTTACCTGGTGCAATCATACCTAATGGTCTACTGGAAAAAAAAACACTCTTGTGAAGCAGCTAAACTATGCTGTCTAACACATTTCTTACATTAAACCAGGGGATCCTGCAAAATAAAATAGACTCGCAGCAATTGAGTGCATTTCATATTGGCTGCAAAAACGGTGTAATTCCATCTATTGATCCCTCTCATACCTTAAAAAAGGTTCATGCTATGCTGTATTTCCTGGTATTAAATGGGTGTGCTGTGAATAAAGGAAAACACTAGCGCGAGTTATCCGATGACGAGCTGTGTACAACTGGCTTGTGTATTTACGCAACATGCAAATATTAAACATTGCATTTTATGGATGGTGCCTTACCATCACTGTACAGTGTAGCACGAATATAATGACCGCTGGGTGTGCGGGCGTCCTCAGACCGATGCTCGTCAAAGCGGTTTCTAAATTTCAGTGCGTCTGCCTGGGCCATGGAATGTATCTGTTACCATGGTAGCAGACGTACGAATCAGACTGTTTAAAGTAGTATCATCACGTTGCAGCACGATGACGTTGGTTTGAACAAAAGAAGGATGTGCAGAGGTAGATAATAGACTGCTGTTAACTGTAGTGTGTGTAATCCACTTTGTGGAGACCTGTAGAAAAAGTATTCAAGCTACCTCACTGTTCTGTTATACAATAACGTGATCACTGAACTTTCAATTGAGGCATCTACTTGATGTGTAGCAGCAGAACTGGATCTGATAATTACATCTCCATGAGTTATGAATCAAACATTTTGACAATTAGTCCGACATACTCAATATTAATGTAGCATTTAATAGAAAGTCCCCTACTTACATTTTCATAACAATGTCAGGAAAGTGTGATGAAAAGTGACAAAATGGGTCAACATCTTTGTATACAGAGCTCATAATTTGTGTGTAATATCTTAAGTACTCATATTAGCATGTCAGTGCATGTGCAGAAGGCCACCCAGTCAAAAGTAAATTGTTCACATAATTCAAGTTCTAAAGAAACATTCTGGAAAAATACCATAATGGGAAGATAAGGTAATATTTGATTCTGTGTCCAAGATTAGACTAACATCACTTCCCTGTATCTTCTATCATTCTCTTTGATGAGGCAAATACGATCTTATCCAATGCAATCTCGGTGTGATACCTCATGTAGCCCGTAACCGCATCCTTTATCATTCAAAGTAAGACAGAGCAATACTGATGTCAAATTGTATGTAACTCTCAAAAATATCACTGTCAAGATCCTAATATCACATTTAACATCGATCTCAAGAAACAAGACAACCATTTCTGTATCATACTACTAAAGGATGTCACTGCACAGGTAACACTTTAGTAATCAAACTGAAAGCATTGCCGTGTTTTCACAAATAACAGATCAGGTCCAACTCCTCGTTGAGAGCATTTGGGAAGACTGTGTCTACTCTGTCAATCCAAAATGCTTCCCATTGCTAAAGTTTCTTGCTAATACTGCTTCTAAGGTTCTAAACATTCACCACCTCAAGAATTTGAAACATTATTTGTGAATATTGGTGTTTCTGTGGTTAGAAATGCCTAGATACAGGTGACTGCTGATTGCTGGTTCTGATGATTGATTTGTGTTTGTTCCACTGTATACAGGCTCTGTGGCTGGTCTGACCTATATGCAATTGACCACAGGAACATTTCATGGAATATACCACATTCTGTGTGTTACATGTTGAGGAATTGTGTAATTTAAGTTTCTCTCCTGTTCTTGGGCGTGTGACAGAATGTCCTTTGATGGCATTGTTACAATTAATGCATGTCAAACATGGGAATGTGCCTATATTCTTTCATATCTGCGCAATCCCTCTTTTGGGTTGTGTCTTAACCAGAAGATCCCTTAGGTTGTGTCTTCTTTGGAAGGCAAAGATCGCTTTTTCAACAAATAGATTTTGTAGTTTGCTGTCACAACTTAATAAGGGCCAGTGTCTTAATATAGAGTTTTTGATCTTTATGGACTGGATATTATATTTGCTTACAAATACTAGCAGGTATTCTGTTGAGATAGTTGCAGTCTTAGGTACCAGGAGGGATGACTGTTCCTTCATTTGATCTTTGTTTCTGGCTTCTGCTAGCTCGTTCTCTGGATATCCTCTTCCATGGAACTTATTAATCATCTGTCCATTTCGTGTTTACATTCTGCCTCAGTATTCACTATGCATTTTACCATTAATAGTGGGCTATTAGGTAAACTCCTGATGGCAGAGGGCAGGTGAAAGCTCATCCTATGCCGAAGATTGTTCCAGTCAGTGGGTTTGTGATATAGAGAAGTCTCGAATCCAGGAGATGTCAGAGTGATCTGTACTTCTAGAAAATGAAGGCCTGGGTCTCCAGTCTCATAGGTGAAGTGAATGTATGCTATTTTATTTATTTATTGAGAATTTGTAGGGCACCTATACATCAAAAAGTGTTTACAAGTGCCACAAGACAAAGGGGGTGCATGGCAGTAATAAGAGTAATGGGCCTACTAGGCCCTGTGATATTCGCATTGTGCAAGTGCAGTAAAAGGAATTGCAAGGAGAGAGGAGGAGGATAAATTCAAGGGGGAGGGGGCCAATGAGCTGGGAATTGCTAATGGAGGCCAAGAGGGAAGGTTCTTAGGCAAGGTGATAAGGGTAAACTAGTGCGAGGGAGGGGAGATGCACCAGACTCAGTAGGCTGGTCGGGGAACAGTGCCGAGGGCAAGTGCTGGTAAGGGGTAAAAGGGGACTGGTTAAAGGAGGGCCTGCCCCAGTAAGGCACATGAGGGGTGCATGCCACCAGGCATAGAGACAGGTCGACCTAGCAGGGAAGGGGAAGGAAGAGAAGAAAAGGAAAGTCTCGAGAAGCTTCCAGAATTAAAGGAGATCCGTCTCCATTCCAGAGAGAGGCTCCGGCCAGGAAAGGGATATACTCCCATCTCTGCTTAGAGAAGTGTCTGACTTGCAGAGAGTTACAGCTAGAAGACCGATGCAATCTAGCAAGAAGGTATTTATGGAGAGAGAGTTGGATGGAGTGTGGTCCCAGGCCCCAGAAAGTCTTATGGAAGATGCTGAGGGTCTTGAATTTGATCCTTGCAGCCTCTGGGAGGCAGTAGAGAGATTTTAGAGCTGGAGAGATGCAGTCCCTAGACATGATGCAAAGCCGATTTATGGGGGTGGAATGATTGACCGTGTTGAAGGCAGAGGATAGATCGAGGAGGATGAGAACAGAGGGAGAGTTGGAATCAAGGTTTGAGAGCAGGTCATCACAGGTGTTCAGGAGAGCATTTTCCGTGCCTCTAGACGCTCTGAAGCCAGACTGGTGGTCGTAAATACAGCCAACAGATTCAGTGAGATGGATTAGTTGGGAGATGACAAGCTTCTCCAAGTGTTTGCCATGGAAAGGGCTAATGGAGATAGGGCAGTAGTTAGCCAGGCAGGTAGGTCTGTAGATGGCTTTTTTAGGAGGGGGGGTCACAAGGGAGTTCTTGAGGGGTGATGGAAAGGAGCCAATGGCAAAAGAATGGTTGCAAAACTCAGCCAAGGAAGGAGTGAGAGAGGAAATGTTGTCCTTGATAGTTCAAGAGGAGCAAGGGAGCACCTGTTTAGATGATACTTTCATAGAGCAGACTGTCTTGGTGACCTCCCCCAGTGCTATGGTTGTGAAGGAGGAGAGAAAGGAGGAAGGAGAGAGAGGGGCCAAAGGAGGACTGGGTACAGGGTGTGAGTAGGGGGTAAAAAAGAGAGAGGACAGTATTTCCTGAGTTTTGGTAGTGAAGTGGGTGGCTAAGGCTGTGCACAGAGCCTGGGAAGGAAGAGGAGAAGTAGAGACAGAAATAGGATTGACAAGTTCCTTAAAGATTTTGAAAACTTCAGCCATGTTGTTTGTGACCCCAGAGATGCAAGCTTGGATGTGGGCCTGTTTCTTGTAGCGGATGGAGAGTCTGTATTTATTTATTGTTTGTTTGCTTGTTTGGTGTTTATACAGCAAGTAAAATACTGTTTCCAAACTCCCTTGGAGCCTTTGGAGCAGGTGACAGGCCAGTTTGTCAGAGGATGTGCTAAAAGCCAACCATTTTCATTTAGTGACTTTCCACTTGCGTTTAAGCAAGGCTTGGTCAGAGTCTTACCAGTTGATGCACTTGGAGTCAGGCTTCATGCAGATCCTCATGGCAGGGACAAGGATATCAGGAGTGTTGGAAATGGAGAGGTGAAGCTTAGCAAGGGAAGAGTCGGCGTGAGAGTCGATAGAAGGAGAGGGAGGAGGAATGAAGGAGGTTGTAAAGCAGCTACTGACACCCACTTCATCGATCAATTGATAACGAAGGAGACTGGCAGTGAAGGTAGAGGCATAGCCGAGGAGCTCAAGATGGGATGAGAAGAGAACATGGTCAGACCAGTAGAGAGGGCTAGTGAGAGGGTTAGAGTGGAAGATATCAGCAGTGATGAGTGCATCCAGGGTGTGCCCAGCTGAGTGGGTTGGACCAGAGGGACGAATGATGAGGGAAAATTGCAGAGGGTGCGGATTGGTATTGTGGCTGCATCAGGAGAGTCTAGGTGAATGTTGAATTCTCCAAGATAGAGGAGCTTAGAGGTAGAGGTCAGAAATGAAGAGGCAAGTTTGGCCCAATCCGAGAGGAAGAGGGAGGTTGGCCCCGGGGTCCCGTAGATGGCAGCAAGAGTGAGCGAGAGAGAGGGTGTGATGCAAAGCTTACAGACAAGGCATTCAAAGATGGAGTAGGATTGAGTGAGTATGGCAGACACAGGGACACATTCAGGGAAGACAAGAGCCACTCCACCTCCAGACTGATTAGCCCTGGGCTTGGAGAGCATCTTGTAGCCCTCAGGAAGGAGAGTGTCAAAAGCAGTGACATAGCTGCTGGCATTGAACCACGTCTCAGTGAGAGCAATGACATCAAGGTCAAAGTCTTAGAGGAGGTGACAGATATCGGAGGAGTGTTTTACAGCACAGTGAGAATTGAGGGTGGCGAGGTGGAGCAGGATGCCACCTTTAAAGGTCTTCTGAGGTGGGGTGCAGGGACAGGATACATCCGTTGGTGGGGTAGAAGAAGCCCAGGGTGGCAAAAAAGCGGAGTGGCTGGAGAATGGAGGAAGTAAATGAGAGAGGGAAGACACCTGAAAAGAAGGAGGAGGTTGGGCTGAGAGCCCTGCGCCATGATAGTGCCATTCTGACATACATTCATGATGCATCTGGATGATAAGAAGTGTGCCAGAAGCACTTCACACCTGGCGCCACTATTAATGGGTGAAGTGGAAAATGGGAAAATTATAGAGACCATGTGGGTAGACCATAGGTCAGGAGAGGAGACAGCAAAGAGGATATCAGTTATAGTCTGTTTGGAGGAAGCATTGATGTAGGTGTCAGCAATGCACAATCCAGAGTTATAGACCAGGAGTGCTTTTTAAAATGTTCTTTTTTGTTGTTGTTTCTTTTCCTTCCAGATTTTGAGAGAGTGGTAGGAACAGTAATAGAATAGCAATTGGTGTAGATAGGAGAGATGGAGAGCACCATAGTTGAAAAGGGGGGGGGGCTTGAGAGCAGGGAAGAGGATTGCACAATACATGCCAAACTCATCAGGCAGCCTAGCAGCAATCGGGGGGGGGCGAGTAAATGCAGCAAACGAAAACAGTAAATGCAATTAACAGCAAATGAAAACAGTAAATGCACACGTTGGAGGGAAAAGACCTGGGATACAACAGGCAGCGGAGGGTACACATTTCACAATAATGGAAGTACAGTTATTAGGAGCATTCAAGAATGAAATGGTGACAGAGGCCTAAAAATTGCATAGCAGTGTTTCAAGAGTACAGGGATATGAAACTCAAAAATAGATAGAGGGACCTAGCATATTAATGCAGTTAGCACTCTTTGATGTTTAAAAAATTGTCAAAATGTGCGTAAGGTGTAGAACTAGTGATTTAAAGCAAGGATTGTCTTTCCAAAGTACATTGCGATTGCAAACTTACTTGAGGTATATTGCGAGTGCCACTTACTAAAAAACATCCTCCAACATCCTCCTATTTAGGCATCTAGATTCACTTGTCATACAAAGCGGATAAAATAGCTACTTCATAAAGCATCTAGAATACATTTTCATACATAGTGGTAAAAAAATTAATTTTTTAAAGCATCTAGATTCAATGTTCATTCAAAGTGCTCAAAACAGCTACTTCTTAAAGAATCTAGATTCAATTTTCATACAAATCAGTCAAAACAGCTACTCTTTCAATCATCTAGATTTAGATCATTTAGATCTGCTCTCCAAACTTGACTCTAACATTCCCTCTGTCCTCATCCTCCTCGATCTCTCTTCTGCCTTCGACACGGTCAACCATATCATCCTGCTCAACGGTCTCTGTGAAAACCTGGGTATCACTGATCAGGCTATGGCCTGGCTGACCTCTTTCCTCTCAGATCGACCCTCCCAGGTCCAACTTGGGCCCTTCCTTTCATCTATCTTCCGCTCTACCTGTGTTGTTCCCCAGGGGTCTAACCTCTCGCCCTGGCTTGTCAACCAATACCGGGCAGCTCTCGCCCACTGCATTGCCACTTTAGCTCAAATTTCCAGTGCTACACTGACGACACTCAAGTCATTTTCAGGCTGCCCTCTGCCACCTCCTCTCCCTCTCTCATCTTTGATTGCCTAACTGCCATTCAAGATTGGTGTGCCGAAAATGATCTTTGTCTGAATGCCAGCAAGACGGAGATCCTCCTCATCAGCACACCTTCACCATCCTTTCCCCTCACTCTCTGGCCGGCATCACTTGGCCCTCCTCCTACCCCCACCTGCGAGGCTAAGAAACTCGGGGTCATCTTTGACTCCACCCTTTCCTTCTGCGCCCACATCTCTGAGGTCTCTAAAAATTCAAATTTCCTACTGCACCTCCTCAGAGGTACTCTGCCTTTCCTCTCCTTCCCCCAGAAGCTCATGGTATCCCAAGCTCTGGTTCTCTCTAGCTTGGACTATTGTAACAGCCTCTTTATAAATCTACCTGCCTCTACTCTCCGCCCTCTGCAACTAATCCAGAACAGGACTGCAAGACTTGTCCTTGGCCTCAAGCCCTGGGATCGTATCTCTCCAGCTCTGAAATCTTTCCATTGGCTCCCAGTGGTTGCAAGGATTAAATTCAACACCCTCTGCATTGTCCACAAGACTTTCTGGGGCCTGGGTCCAAAATAATTTCAGCTATCCCTCTGCAATTACATGCCCTCTCGAGCTCTTTGCTCTTCTACCTCCAACTTCCTCAGGGTCATTCGTTTTTCAAAGAAACAAGCTGGGGGTAGATCTCTGTCTTCGGCTAGGGCCTCCCTCTGGAACAGCCTCCCTGCCACTCTGAAACTTGAGGAGAACCATCTCTGGTTCCGGAAGCACCTCAATACCTTCCTCTTTTCTTCCACTTTTGCTCCCCCTCTCCCCGGCTGATCTGTTCTCTCTTGGCACCATGCACCTGGTCACCCTCTGTCCACCAGGCCCAGGTACCTGCTCAGCTTGCCACCCTCCCGCACTGCCTCCGGGCCACCCCTTGCACTGGGGTCTGTATCTGTACCCATACAGTTCCCCCTTTTCTTCCTGCACTTATCAGACCTACCCTGTCTGCTGCCTTAAACCTAGCACTTGCAAATTGCTGTCTGTATTACCACTGTTTGTTGACTTTATTATTTATTTATTGTTATTTATCCGTTTCTCCTCTCCTTCGCAATTTCCACTTCTCCCCCTTCCATGCACTTTTCCCCTCCCCCCTCCCATGCACTTGTGCATTCTCAATGTCACTGGGCCTAGTAAGATGGCTGTTCTGTTCTCCCCTGTTCCCCTCCCTTGCTTTGTCCCACTCTGAAACACTTGTGTACGAGCGCAATAGAAATAAAATATCAATATCAATATCAATATCTAGATTCCATTTCCATACAAGGCGGTCAAAACAACAACATTTGAATTAGCTGGAATGCAATTCATCCGGAGGGAGAAAGGCCAGGCAAATTAGATAGCAGTGGGTTCAGAACATGAGGATTTGGAATGAGCTGATAAGTAGGCGAGAACAGGTTAGTGATAGAAGGTTCCCAGAGGTATTACACCAGCAAGAGGGAGGCGAGCCAAAGTGAAAGATACAATATTTATAGCCACTGGATTGTAAGGCACAAAAGGGGGGGTGGAAGTCCAGTAACAAGTCAGCGATCAGGTGAATGTACCTTTAAGGATGCTGTAGACAATACTGGTAACGAGTTGAATGAGACAGAGGTATGCAGGGCACAGAAAGAAAATGCAGCCATGTTAGAATAGGAAGGAAGACATTAAGTCATGACGGAGCACCCAGAGGGGTACCTTGAGGAGCAGCAATGGAGAGCAATGCATGGGCAGAGGCACAGGGACGTGCAGTCAGTGAAGTGGATGAGATGAGGGGGATTGGAGCAATGCGGCTTAATGTGTTGGCAGTTAAAGGAAAGATGAGATCAGGTGAAAAGGGCCACTGGAGTGGGAAGGGGGCCCCTTCCAGCCCCAGACAGGGCCAGACAGGATAGCCAGTGCCCTTTGTTAGCAGCCCTTCGGTGACAGCCGTCGTTTGCATGCTGGCTCCTGGGCCGAAGCATATTTTGATGGAGCTGTCGGCCAATCAGACGGCAAGAAAAGTGCAAGTGTATGCCTCAGATAGCAGAATGCCTGGAGGCCATGATGTAAAGGGCCCAGGTAGGCGCAGAGTGCTGTCGATCTCGAGGCCCTCGCAATGAGGTGCCTTCCATGCAATTCTTTTGTCAATGATGTTGATATGCTGGAAACGATGTTAGCGTTTCTTCCGTGCTGTTATATCATCGATGTACCATCCCCAGTGGTGTATTCTTTGTGCCATACTGGGTGGTGAATTATGTGATCATTCTCCAATTTTAACATGAAGGAGTTGGCATAGGATGGAGCCATCATGGCACCCATAGAGGTGCCACTAGTTTGAAGGTAAAACTTACTATTATGTTCAAAATAAGCATTCTGTGGTATGAATTCCAATAATATCCTTATCCTTCCGCTTCCTTCAGTAATAGCCATTCAGCTGCCTGTTGTCCTAAGTCATGGCGAATAGAAGTGTGGACCCTACATTCATAGATGTTGACCAAAATGTCATCTTTATCAATACATATGTTGTTTAAATTATTCAGAAAATCTGTTGGGTCTTTAATAGAGGCGGGATATTTCTGAATGATGGATTGTATAATGGTATCAATGTGCACTTAAAGGGGCTATGGGACACCATGCGTTGCAGCAACTATTGGGCGGCCCAGAGGTTTAACCATGGATTTATGAATTTTAGGATGTAGGTAAAAGTGTGGTACTTTAGGGTAAAACTGTGACTTGAAATGCTCAGGTTCTGTCATTAATCCATTCATTGCTTACAACCATATCTAAGGTGGTTTTCAAACTGTCTATGATGTCTCTGGTGGGGTTATTAGGTAATATACTGTATATGTTGGTGTCATTCAATTGTCTAGTACATTCTTGTTCATACTCATCAACATTCATAATGACTAGGGCTCCTCCTTTGTCAGCAAGAGAGATAACATTCTTGTTATCCTCATTTCAAAAGGTCACTCTTGCTCAGGTTCTTATATTTCGGATTCTTGTAAGATAATTTCTTCAAATCGTTCAAAATAATTTCATGGAACACAACTATGGTGCTGTGGCGTAATAGAGGCACATAATTACTCTGAGGTTTCTGTTTGAGATATTCTGTTGCAGACTGTGTTACAAATATTTTCATATTGGCAAAATATGTCTTTAATTTTAATTTGTGGATACATTTGAATATCTCTAGCTTGGTATCAAAAACATGTGTCCCATATGTTGGAACAACGTTTTAACCATTCTGTAGAATCTGTGTTTCTCTGTGACTGAGGGTTCTATCAAAATTTTGACAACTAGGTTTTCCTGCTCGGATACCTGATTTGTGTTCTCTGTGTTCCTCCTTTTCTTTCTCCCCCTTCTGGTTCTATCCTTCTTTTGTCCAGAACTAAAAAAGGTTGTCCTGGAGGTGTAATTAATCTCTCATTTGGTCTGTTTACTATGTTTATACCTACCTACTTCTGTCTCTTCTTCTGCTGTGTGTTGTGTAGATGTCCCTCCATTAGCCATGCGTGTATGTGTGTCTGTGTCATGAGGACAGGCATATGGAAACTCTGGTCAAGATGGAGGATCTGAGTATCCACGGCAGCACCTTTGAGCAATATAGTCTTTTTACTTCCTACCCTATATCCGGGCGCTAGCTCCACCCATTCAGCGCATTGCAACTTTAGGAGTTCCTACTCTGCTTCGTGCTCGCTATGTTCTTGCTGTGTGTTTCCCGCAAGGACTTTTCTTCTGTGTCCTTTTGGATTTCCCCTTTAAATACTTTGTTTCATTCTACTTCTGTCCGCGTTCCTTCACGCGGGTCTACTTTCGATTTTGGGTTTTCTGCTCGTCCGCCTGGATCAGCGTCCTGCCGGCTCCTCTTGCCGGTCTCTCTCTCTTGGACGCGCCTCCCCTGCTGGTAAGTTTGGTATCGTATACTTTCTCCACTTCACATCCGCGTGTGTCCGTCTGATACATGGCTTGTAGTCACTCGCTCTCCTTTCCTCTGCCAGCCGCGGCAGCTCTGTGACTCCTCCTTTTCTTCCTTTACGTTACCTCTCCTTTTTATACTTACTGGTACCTCTTGGTATCGTGTCCTTCTTCTTTTCTGTTTCTGTACCTTTCGACTTCCCTCTCTTTCGTTGGCTCCTCTGCTGATGCTTTTTTGTATATTTTGTCTTTCTTCCTGCTGATTGTTTGTTTGCCGAGGATTTCTCTCTTCGCTGCTAAACGGTACATCAAAGAATTCCTATGCTGCTTGGTTATCCATGAAGAATCTTCACATCTAAAATGTGTTGCCTACTTACTTCTACTTGAAAGACTACCAACATTGTGTTACTTATCCCTGAAATCTGTTGCAGCCCAACACAACACCATCATCGTAAGGACTTCTACCAACTCAGTGTTTTTTTCAGCCATCCAGCTTTTTCCCTTACATCGGGCTGCACTGGGGGTTTGCCATACTGTTGGATGTGAATACTGTCCATCAAAGTGTGAAACACCCGGACCATACCATACCCTATCTCTTCACAAAAAAGGGTTCCGCTAAGGAAAAATTTCCACGAACCACAGTTTTGGATTCTTCCTGCAGCGGTAGCAACAAAGACACTCAGGTGAGATCGGTGAAAGCTGACAGTCTGAATCAGAGCTAGAGAGATCTGTAGAATTTCTGTGCTGAAATTGTTGACCTTGATTACTGTATTTATCCATCCATGAGTACATCTCTTTGGTATGATAATCATATGTCTCATTTGAATTTTCGTATCTTTGTGTTTGCAAGTTTTATACCTTGGTATCATCATTTATAATTTATAATACATTAAACTGGCTAGCACAATTGACCTCAATATAATTAAAAACATACCAACTTCTAGGAGCTCTTAATATGTTCATGCTTAAACGTGGCGGTTATACGGCTAGCTCGATTATCAAAATGTATCACGCTACAATCCTACCCATAATTACTCAGGGGCAGACATTTGGGCACACAAACGCATCACTGAACCGAACTGGATGATCTGGAATGCAAATGCCTGAAATCTTTACTTAGATTGCCATTAACAACGTCAATTGAGTTTGTCCACCTTAAACTTGACTTACACAAAGTGAGTACTTCCCTGATTGCAAAATGATTTATTTTGCATTGGAAATGTATCAACTCTGCCTCGGATTATCTTCTGTTAGTTGTATCGATCATATATATATAATACTGAGAGACAGTGGTCCACTTGCCAATCAAACTCTGACTAGCTGTAGTTATGACCATTATGATTATGAAATTAATACAAGAAAAGCTATTGACTCATATGACTATGAATTTGCAGTCACCAATCTAGCCAGCAAACTTAATAGTGGTCCTTTTATCCATTAGCATCCTGGGTGGGGGAGCTAGCCAATCAGGTGGCTAGGAACGTGGGCTACCAGTGAAAGCCCGTGTTCCAAGCCACCTGATGGCTGGCTCCACCACCTGCCATCTTCCCTGCCAATCCCGTTTTTTTTTGGTTACCTGATTGCGGCGGCGGGTACCCGATGCCGCAGCTCCTTTCCCCGTGTGGCTGCCATGGAAATGAAAGAGGGGCTCTGTATAGAGCCCCGCCTTCCAATTCCCTAGTGGCCATGTTGGTATAGTATTTTCTCTCCGAGAACGGGACGCCGTGAGGTGTTCCATTCATGGAGAGAAACACTTTTTTTTGTTGTTAATAAACCATTTAGCAACTGTGTAGTACGCTAAATGGGTGCTAATGGCGACATGCCCCTCTGTGGCTGTGCCCACCCTGTGGGAAACAGCCAACCACCCTCAATAAGACCCGACAGTGCCCTAAATACTTAATTTCCTACTCTAAAAATCATACTTGATGAAATATCTTAAGATAAAATCCAACTCTGTTGAATCATATGAAGTGTTACGTGCTAGATTATAAGTACCCACAATAGAAAAACTCTGTAGGCTATAAGGGGATAGAGTTGTTGAATCTACAAAACACTTTTAATTGAATGTGAAAGCCTTAGCTATATATGAAGGGACTTTGTCATGGCATATGGAAATCTAGAAGTTTATATGTTTGGTGATGACATGAATCTGATCTTTCACCTGTCTAAATTATGGCATTATATTAAGGAGATTTTGACTGCATTACCCCAATAATTATCATTTTGTTTACTTGAGGTTGGCATGCCAATGCACTAACTACACTTTTAATGTATGTATTATTGTATTTATTTTGGAATAATGTTAATTTATATGTATATGTATCTGTTTTGTATATAAAGTCTTGCTTGATGGAGTATAAGTACATAGAAAAAGAGCAGTTATTTATTGTCCCATTAAAAATAAGCTGATCCAAAAAGAACACACACAGTTTGCAGTGCTTCATCTTTAAAGGAACCCTATGGGGGTAACAGTTGGACATTATTTTGGAGCGGACACTACCCCCACCCCACCCTCTTTTCACATTTGTTTGGACATTTGTAGGCTGGAAAATTGGGAAGTAACTTGGAATTAACATGGCTGTTGCAAGTTGAGTTCTTAAAAGCAAGGAGATGTTTTATCTGGTAACACTTCACATTGCTGGCAATAGTAAAATGCCATCTTGCTGGGAATTAATGCATTCCTCGTTCTTCCCATGAACAAAAAGATATTGTTTACATCATAAAAGCAGTCCTTCTGTCTGCCAGGATATTCCAGAGATCTATCCATAAACTATACACTATGGAAAGGATAGGTAAGCCATTATAGACAGAGGGAGCAGTCAAACTCGTAGGACAACAACCCACCCACAAGTGTTGCCTGAGGCGAAGCCCCAGGCTATAAGTAAGGGAAGGGCCTTCATCACAAGAGATTGTGGGCCTGATTTACAAATGTGTTTTTCAATGGAAAAATCCCATTGAAAAATGCTTTGTACATTAATCCTCATGACTCCTATGGGGGTTATATAAGGCTATTAGCACATGAGGTGTACAACAAAAGGAAAGTGAATGATTTTAAGCTGCTAGTAAAATCAGAATGTGTAAAACCAGATCTATTCCAGAGATTATAAACTGCAATATTCCTTTATAGGTCAATGATGGAATCCATGCAGACATTGATGTTATAACCTATATCGTGAAAATATTCAGACAGGTCCTACACATTTGACATGTTCAATACACTTCTTTTTCTAAGAGGTATATAAAAAGCGGTCGCCAGGTTGCTATCATATTTAAAAGGTACAATTCATTAGAATGTGCATCCTTATACAAAGAAGGTGCATTTCCTTCAATACCGGCTGCTAATCTTGCACACCACTTTGAGCGAGGACAGCAGTGTGCTCTAAAACAGACACACGCATGAAAAACCCCACCATCCAGTTCTCCTTAAACTGGGGCACACAAAATAGAATTCACACGTATACGTCCATCTGTCCCCAGATTAAAAGGGTTCAGTGTACCTAAGGATGAAAAGGAGAGGTTTTACTCTGAGTAACACAGAACTCATCCGCCCTCACTGAACCCAAGACAGAGCTATCTACAAAACTAAACAGATCGCTTCATCCATGCAGAGAGTGGGGCTCATTTCTGATGTTAACGACCACACTAGTGTACAGCAAGATACAGCGAGAAGGCATTTTAATGAGCCACACACGCCTCGCCAGCCAACCTTATCTCAAACCAGGACGTTCTCTCATCAAATCAATGCATGCATATAATTCAGTAAGTCAACCGACAAGACCCACAACCCCAGTGCTCTCTCTCAAAGGTCACAGTGCATTCCTTCCACTCAGTGCATACAAATTGTACACTAAGCCCTTATGTCCAGATGGCACTTTACGTATTTAGCTAAAACTCACACAGGATAAAAAGTGTAAAAGCTGTTGAAAAATGTTTCCAGATCAAAAGCCAGATTTTACAGTTGCAGAATCGTTGGGCTGTTGTGTGATTAAGCACAAAAAAGAATAGAGTTTAATAGGGTAGAATGTGGGAGGTGAAGCAAGACATTTGTGTTGGCACATCAGAGAATTTGCATATATTTACTGTGCTATAGGTTGGAGAGTTAGAAGCTGCCACGTGTCAACTGGACGCACTCAAAGTGGTGTCGCATTGAACTAGATGTCCTGGTACCTCAGGGCAGCAAAACGCCTCTCAAGGAACGGTTGAAAGCTGGCTGCATGTATAACTTCAGTGAGTCTGACTGATCCAAAATAGTGGACAATGTTTTGTTGAAGGAAGACTTTGGGACAACAAAGTTTTGAATTCAGGCAATCTGCTGTGACATGGGGCGCACGGATGTTATTCACTCCCCTAAAGGGCAATGGAAAAATACTGTCCTCATTTTCTGTTGGCATTGTAAATGAACCGCAATCAATAATAGAAAGAGAGTCACCCTTGAGTGCAATTATTAGTTAAACAAATAGTATGTCTGCAACTGCTGTCTAATCTGTATGTAATCCAATCTAATGCTAAAGTAGACATAATAATAAAAGGGGTTTTATATTATGCCAGACTCCTGCCACTAAATCGCTGTGAATACTAGCTGTTCTTTTTACCCTCTAATGGTAACCAAAGAGTTGGCCAAACAAGGATAATATTCTAAACCACACTGCTTCAGGGGTTGAACTTGTCAAGGTGAAGGATTTCCCCTTGTCAGAGGCGAGTGCTTAACCCATAAGCTATCCACGCGGATATCTCAAATTAAATAGTGGGGTTAATGTTAGTTGAGCACGTAAGTTGCACGGAGGGAAACACTCATGTGTTTATTTTTGTACAAGTAAGCAGTTATCTGTGTTTAAGTTTGCAGAAAAAGCATGAAAATAGCATGGGGTGTAGTTTACGAGCAGAGACAGTTCTCCACCAGTAGATCAAGAACAGCACAGCCTCCTGCCCAAATGAGCCCCAATGTGAGCAAACGTTATGAATGGCAACACCCCAATTTTTCCAAATCAGACACCATTAGAATACTGTCTTTCCAGCAACGTTTTATTTATTATGTTGGTAATGGACCTAGCCACAAATAGCAAGGGAACGGTGGACATGATAACCGTGTTTCATGGAGAAAGATTCCATTTAACAGTGTGCATTACACTGTACACTGTCCAGCTCCCCTGTCCCCCCAAACAATTCGAGTTGAGGAAAATATATTAAGAACACAAAAAAATGAAGATGTGTGGCTGTAGGGGGTAGGAGGATGCGCAATATGGGAAGCAAGGTAATGTGTGCTGCAAAGGTATAGTGGGTCATGTACCTTAAGATGGCCTAGGTGTAGGTTGTGTGTGTGTGTGTGTAAATATAGTAATGAGGTGACAAGAGTGACCAGCGTAACAGTCAGACCCTGCCTCGTGGCAGAAAACACTAAAGCACCACCATATAAAGATACAAGTGTAAGTTTGCACAGGGTGCGGTAAAAGCAGTAGTGCATATTGGCATCAAGTATCAAAGCACTTTCCCATCCCGTTGCCAGCCAATGCGTTAGACAAGAAAACCTTCAGGTCTGTTAGATAAACCATTCATTTTATCATGTTGCAGGCCTGCGAAATCAGAAAGGAATGTGAATGGCTGCACATGGGTAGGGCTGCACCCATCCTCGAAGGATGATCTCCTTGGAGAACAGAGGTCTTGAGCTGCCAAAACATCCCAACCCAGATTTAGGGCACGAGCCCCCCACAAGAGGTTGGTCATCCTATTTGAACTGGCCAGTGCCCACAAAACAGAACTCCTAAATCCCTCACAGCCCAGTTGATTAGTGTGGTTCTGGAACGGCCCAAGTGAAGCTCTGAGGAGGGGCAACTGCTAAGGGGGAAAACAGAGCCCATTGTCCGGTGATATTTACTGCAAAGTGCATGTGCTGAGGCCAACAAATCCAGCTTTGCAATGGGGAGGCATGGCAGGGGTGCCTGCATGTCTGGGATCTTGAGAGACGCTTCTTCATTCTAGAAGGCTAATTTGAGAATATACAGAAGTAGTTACAATTTGTGTGCAGTATATTTACAAGATGCATACATTTTGTGGCGGATATATACAATGTACAACACATAGCTTAAAGACAGTCTTGAGGTATGACCTTCAGATGGTCACCTGGTAGTGCATAAATAAGCTATGGGCATGGTCGGGTCACGATGCTGGGTCAAAAAAAATCTCGATAGTACAATGTGGTGGTTTATATTGAGAGAACAACCAGGTTTTAACCTTAATCCGTAAGGAAAGGAACACTGGGTCTGTCCTTAAGGTGGGTGGTAGGATGTTCTAGGATTTGGCTGCTAGCACTGGTTCTGCAAACTCAATGTGGCAAGGCACCAGACCATGTGCTGGGGGGTGGGAATAAATTGGGTATGGCCAATCAGTTGAGGTACTATAGGGGACTCAAAGTATGTATATAGGGGCTAACCAATGAGGGTGAGGAGAGAATACTGTATTTTGCTTGTGTCACAAGTAACAACATTGTTCTTAAAATCCTGAGTTTGCTTTGAACTAACTCAGAGGTCTCTGTGGCAGTTGGGTTCTATACTACCCTATGACACTTTCTTTTGTATACAAAATAAACCTTGTTATTCCTTCAAGAGGTGAACCAAGCCTTTTTCCTTAGATGATTGTTTTTTATTGACTGGTTGTTGGTGGTCTGCCCTACAAATTGCAGTTCAGTAGATTGGGCCTACAGTTTATGATTCGTTAAGGGTAGAGGAGAAGTGGAGAATGAAGTATGAGTGCCCATTTTGCAATGTCTTGAGCTGGGATGTAAGAACAGGAAGTGATTAGTTCATGTATTGATTACATACGAGATTTTGGGTTCTTACATTTTCACGTTCTGCTTCAATTGGAGGTGGGAGTTGTGAGTGTTAGGCAGAAAGGTAGATTGTTCAGTAGTCTTGATGTATAGTAGTAGAACCCTTTTGTGATTCACACTTGTTAGGAAGGCACTTTTCTGGTATTGAAGGGCTACACATTTCATACAATATGTTGTATACAGTATTCAACGCTTGACTGTGAACCTTTGAAAGTTGTGCAGGTTTGGGTAATGGAATTAGATCTCGCTCGGACATTAATTGCTGCAACCTCCGGTGGTTACATAGAAAGAGATAATAGCTGCATTTGGAGTGGAACAATCATTGGCAGCCACGGTATACTTGCTGTCTGAGGTAGACTGTGTCTTTTTCATGTGTTCATAGAGCACTGTCCTAGCTTGTCTTTGTTTTTCAAATTCCCTTCCCATCCATTAGGCAGCATGTGGCCTATAGGCTTTAATCTATTCTTTATTCATGGGCCATCAGCATTGTGGCCCACCTCTTCTTTGAAAAACTGAAATTGACATTGTGTTGCCTATCCATGAATCTGCTCACGTTTTCTTCAGAAGGCAACCATCTTGAAATGCTTTCTTTTTCTTGTTTTGCCATTTCTTTGACTTTATTTGCACACCAGATGCTTCATTTGTGGTACTTGTTGGTGAGGGTAAGGTAGTGAGCAGTGAGAGAGTAAACCTGTGTATGATGGCTAGCTCTCCTTCTGTGCTGTTTTGATGTTCAATGTTTCATCCATCTTGAAAGTGGTCATTGAATACCGGTTTGGACGTGACTGTAAGCCACATTTTAATGAGGATGGGTACATCATGTTTGTGATGAGGTATGTAAGTGTGCTAGGTGTTTGGATTGTGAATATATAATGATAGGCATACTTGAAAGTAGAAGGGCTGAATTGTTCCTGTTTTAATACTGTGTATGGCATTGCACAATTCTGAATAGATTGTAGGTGGTGAGTGTTGATGGAATGTGTATGTCTTTGCGGTCAGGAAGCGGAAATGCTGTGGGAGATGGTTCCTGAATTATGTGATTGCTTAATTCTGATCTGTGTTGTAAAGGTTCATGCCCAATTTCTTATTTTACATGCCCTTTTTGCCCTAGCAGATACAACAATTATCACAAAGAAGCATGACACATGGCCTTTCGTCTACAATTGAGATGATCAAGATGGGTGCTGAGTAGAACAGTTTAGCAGGGAGGCTTCTGGGAAGTATCAATAAAACCACTCAACAAAGAGAGTGCACACTTCCTTTGAAGTGATTAAGTGCAAGTTGACTTTACCAATTTTCAAAAAGTGTTTCTGTTCTTTCTGCTTTGCCATCATTGTTATCATGACCAACAAATGTGTATTCATGTAGCCAAAGCTTGGTTGCATCAAATAACTTTTCACAGCACATTTCATAATTACTCAGGGTGATTCAAATCACATATTACCACTTCTTAAATGCATACAATGAGGATCTGGCTTCCACTAGAGACCTCCTCTGAGCCAATCACAATGCTCAGGATGCATTTTATAATCTTGGATACAGATCTCATTCTAAACATTCTGGCTTAGGAAGCCGTGTAATGAAGCACAGAAACAATTATGTTTAGTTCAGTAAAAGCAGAGAGGCGCATATGCAGTTCAGTTTCCCAAATTAAAAAAAAACAGCAAGGTAATAGAAAAGGTGTAAAGTTTTTTCTCACCTGGGAAAGACAGATTGACCAATCACAATCTGCCTTTCCCAGACACGATTGTGCACTCACCTTCCAAATTGTAAAATAATGGTGGCCATTTTGGAACATGTTTTCCATGGCTGCCATCATCTGAAAAGGGATCTAGTCCCTTTTTCATTTTGATGGCGGCAGACTTTTTTTGTCATTTTTTTTCCTCTGACAGAAGATGGGCTCACAATGAGCTCATCGCTCATTAGACAAAAAAAAAGAGAAAACTCTCCGCACCCTGGTAAATCCTGGGGTGCGAATAGCTTTCAAGCCCCGGTTGGGGGCCGGGCATGGGGTTTAGCGGCCCGCAGCCCGAGCTGAGGCCTGAGTGAACCAAAGCTCAGGCTGGCGGGCCGTTAAACCCCATGTCCGCCCCCCAGCTGGGGGGCGGGGAAGCTATATTCTTACCAGTTCCATGTTCATTAAATTAACATTACATGCTACTTGTCTGATATTTTTCCCCCCACAATAAAAACCTTTTCCTATTTGCTGCACAACCCCATGTTCTTTTATACCTCAGGAGGGGTAATTATCGCTTGAGGATAATGATCCTTGCTCAATTTATAGCCCTTGACTTTGCCTCTGCAATAACTTGTGGGAAGGTAATTATCCAAATATAATGGCCCTACCCTGGGTCTTTAAGGCGTATTTATACCAACCAACCTAATGTTTTTCAAAGGCTACATTTAAGCCTTAAAAACCCTAATGAAAATAGCCGGTCAGGATAAAACAATATATACTTTTTTATATACAATTTACTGTTACTTATTTCTCCTAATTTCTGAAGATTGACATGGGAAATTGACTAAGTTATTTAGAACGGGGTTTTGTAACAGCCTCCTGTTACAATAGACAGAATATATTATCCTCCCTACAGTCCCATCTACTATTCTCTTAGTAATAAAACATCTCACCAGTCAAAGGAAACAAGGGAAGTTTAAACTTTGCCAACTATAAATCCAATCTTAGATGAAGGGCAATGTATTCCACGCTCTTTGTGCTATAACTTTTAAAAATGAGAAAAGTATTCGTTCCGATTTCACTCTGTGCATGATTCTGCATTTGAAACATTTAAATGCATAGATTCATTCCAAATTACCCTACAATTGATTTCAATTCAATGATAACAATGGGAAGAGAAACATAAGCGTGGAGTTGTGTTTGCCCTTTTCCCATATAAAGAAACACTTGAGGGCTTTTCGATTGTCCTAATTAAGAGTGCCTGAATGTATATTATTTCCAAATGTCTGAAGTTTCTTTCTGTTCTATGGTACCACCTCTGGCATGTAGTTTTAGCTGATCAGCAATGTAATATGTCACGAATGAGTTCACTTGAAGTGTCACAAGGGCGCCAGATGGAGACAGCGCAGAAGCGGCTGATGAGACTGCAAAGAACACCCTGGGCAGCAGGAGAATTAATAGTTAAGCTCCTCGGTGGCAGTCCCCTCACCTTGAAGGGTGAGTCATTTGCGATGGCAGGCACCAGGTAGTGTCTGCACCCAGCCCACCAGCCCAGAGCCGGTCATCTAGGCCAGGGCTCACGCAAAGGGTTACTTGGGCATCAGATGGAGGTGACATTGTGGTAGATGAGGAGGCTGCAGGGAAAGGCCTTGGGCAGCATGTGCATCAATGGTTAAGATCCTTGGCTGCAGTCCACCCACTGTAGAGGTTGGATCTGCAATGGCAGGCAGCAAGCATTGCGTACACCCAGCTAGCAGCTGATGATCCAGGTGAGGTGGCATCACAAGAAGGATCATGTGGGTACCAGATGAAGGCAGTGCAGTGGCAGCTGATGGGCTGCAGGCAAACGCCTGGGACAACAGGAGAATTGATTGCTAAGGTCATTGGGCAGCAGTTCTCTCCTACCCAGAATGGTGGGGTTGCAGTGTCCGGAAGTGTCTGCACCCGGTCCGGAGCCGGTAATCCATGTTAGGCGGATTACAAGAAGGATCACTTTGACACCAGATAAAGGTGGCATGGCCACAGTTGATGTTGCTGCAGGGGAAGGCCTGGGACAAAAGGAGAAATGTTTGCTAAAGTCCTCAGCAGTAGTTATGCTATCCTGGAGGGTGGGGCTACAATGGTAGGCAGTAGGCAGTGTCTGCACCTGGTCAGAGCAGGTGACGGGTTCACGTGAAGAGTCATGTTGACATCATATGGAGGTAGCACAGCAGCTGGCTGATGAGGCTGCCGGGGAGGGCCTAGGGCAGTAGAAGCCACACTGGTTAAGGACATCAGGCTGCAGTCCCCCACCCTGGAGTTTGGACCTGCAATGGCTGGCAGCTGGTAGTGTATGCACCCAACCTGGAGCAGGCTACAATGCATGTCCAGTGAGGCATGAAAGTTAGATACAATAGTTACAATATTTACAATATTACAATATTTAGAGTCCAATTGGAGAAGTTGTAACATAGTTCTTCTGACGAATGGTTGTTTATCCTGAAACACAGAGAGAAAACATGTATTTTTTTAATTTATTTTTTATTGTTTGCTTGTTAGGCACTTATACAGGAAATACATTCTGTTTCAATGCACCCACAGGGCAGCAGGGAGGGAACATAGGATAGCAGTAGAATTAAATACAAAAAATACAGAGGGGGAAGGGATGGCCAAACCTACTATGCCTTGTGAGTATTCAGAACGTGCAAGTACAGGAAGGAAGAGGGCAGCGGAGTAGCTGCTGTAGTGTCTATGCTAGGGGTGAGCGACAGATGAAGTGCAAGGTATGGTAAATGCTATGCGGCCAAGTGCCGCAATGGGAGGAAAGTGCAAATTTCCAGTGTGGAGGGTGTGCCGAGGCAAGTGCTGATGAAGAAGAATGCTGGAGAGAGTGGGTGTGAATTGTCAGAGGCCCAGAGGATGTAAAAGGGTCCAAGACACCAATCACAGCAACTGTGGGATTAGCAGAGGAAGGAAGAAGATAAGGAGGAGGAAAAGAGGAGAGTTTTGAGATGCTTTCGGTACTTCAGAAGGTCCTTCTCAAGACTCAGTGGTAGGTGGAAGCTGTTGCAGAGGAGGGATACAGCTGAGGAAAGTGAGTGGCCTCCTGCTCTCTGTCTAGCGAAATGCTTTACACACAGAGATTTGGGGCGAGAGGAGCGTAGAGATCTAGAGAGAGAGTATTTGGTAAGAGAGCGTTGCAGATAGAGTGATGCCCAGCCCCATACAGCCTTGTGGATGATGCAGAGGGATTTGAATTTGATCCGTGTAGCAACCAGGAGCCACTGGAGGCTTTTTAGGGCAGGAGAGATGCAGTCCCTGTGCTTAAGGCCAAGGATAAGTCTTGCATCTCTATTCTGGATTAGTTGAAGGGGTCACAGAGTGGAAGAAGGTAGATTGAAGAGGAGGCTGTTGCAATAGTCAAGCTTAGAGAAAACCAGGGCTCGGGACACATTGAGCTTCTAGGGAAAAGTGAGAAATGGGAGAATTCCTTTGAGAAGGAAGAGCTGGAAGTGTGAATTCTTGGCAATGTCCTGCATGTGAGTGAGGAAGGATAAAGAGGAGTCAAAGATGACTCCAAGGTTTCTGGCTTCAGAAGAAGGAGCAGGGGGAGAGTTCAAGGTGGGAGACCAGAGAGAAGGAAGGAAGGAAGGAGGGAGCAGGGGTCCCAATAGGAAGGATCTGAGTTTTTCTGGCATTGAGACAGAGATCATTGGAAGAGAACCAAGCCTGGATGGCAGACAGGCAGTCAGGGATGAAGGAAGGTGTGAGTGAGTCAGCAGAAATTCTGAAAAGAGTTGAGTGTCATCTGCATAACACTAGAAGTTGGGGGAGAAGGATGAGATGAGGCATGCCATCTGAACAAGGTAGATGTTAAAGGGCCAGTGGGAGCGGATAGATCCTTGGGGGAAACCACAAAGTGACACCACAAACAAGACAAAGTGCTTAGAAACCTCTGGGTATTATGCGCGTTATGAATAACCAATTATAAAACCCCTGTTACAATGCATCAGGGCAAGGGGAGACATGCAAGGGGGGTGCTAGAGCGATGGAGGTGAATGTAGCGGAGTATGCGGGTGATATTTTAGCCTTGATGGAGGATTCACAAGTGTCTTTGCTCCCCCTTTCTACATGAGATTGCATGGTATTCAGAAGTGTCTGGGTATAAATTAAATGCACAGAAAACAGAGATTATGCCGTTGAATCATCTATGTCTCCAGTCTCAATGTATGGTAGCTGGGTTTCTGTTGGCCCAGTGGGGGATTAAATATATAGGAATCAAATTCCGGTCCGGGGAAGGGAGCACAATGAAAGCCCAAAGGGATGAAGTCTTGTCTACTGTTGATGCCCTCTTATCGAAATGGACTCCCCTCCGATTGTCATGGTGGGGTAAAATGGTGGGGTAAAATGGAGACAATCAAGATGTCGCTCACTCCAGTTGTGCTGTACACTCTCTTGATGTTCCCGGTATGCTGGCCATCTGATTTTTTAAATGGGTCTCCACATTTTTATGGGGGAAGACAAAACCTAGAATTTCACTCGCTAGGCTGGTTTTATATACATCGCGGGGGGATTAAGTTCCCACAATACTAGCGATATCCCAGGGCTTTCACTATAAAACAGGGACTGGATTGGTTCTCGTATCTCCCGTTATAATGTACCTGGACGGCTTGAGCTGGAGGCAGCCTTGGCAGTGCCATATGCGACTATGGGGATTCTGTGACTTAAAGGGAAGAGAGGGCTGCAGGGGTGCTCAGTTATTAATTACACCAAGGCAACATTACAGCCATGACTTGAGGGGTCGAGGTCAAGTGGAGAGGTGCCCAGACCCCAACCACTATGGTACAATGAGGATATTAAGAGGGGAGGGAAATCGGTGTACCATCCAAAGTGGCATGCAGCAGGGCTGAAGTACACCGACTCGATCTGAACGACAGAAGGCACAGCTTCCTTGCAATCTTTGAGGGATGAAAATGGGCTGCCAGCTGGGGAGTCTTTGCGATATAGACGGGAGTTAGTCAAGTGGGTGTGTTGAGTGTATCAGATGTGAGTCAAGTGTCTGGTTACCTTGCCATCCTCTTCAGCCTCTGTATACAGCATGCTGTACTTTTTAGGATGGATTGCTGGCTAATGGGGCTAATAAGGGGGTCTGGGTACGAAGATGTGGTGATGAGTTCCCAGTAGATAGCTGGAGTGAGATATGGATGAACATCAGACACATATCTCGCTCGACATCGCTCATGCAGACCCTATTTATGATTTACGTGTGAGCCCTTTCATCCCAACGAAATTGGGGGTGCACGTAAGGAGGTGCAGAGCAAGCTTTGATAGTCATGTACGTAGGGTGAGGGCACTATGAGGCATATGTTATTTGTGTGTAATGATACATCTAAGTTTTGGGAGTTGTGTGGCCGCAAATACTGCAGGTATGTAATGTGTGTCTACCTCCGTCTTTAGCATCGACATTGTGTGGCAGCGTGCACCCATGCTTTCTGGGAAGTGTGGCCCAGGGGCGCTTGTTGGACTTCTTTATTGCAACTGCCTTTAAACATATTACGGTCAACTGGAAGACCCTGAAGTTCTGTCAATGCGAGATGGTGGAACTTGGTGGCATATGCACATAGGATTGGACCCTTTCTCTTGAAGAAGACTGGGGGTAAAGAGCCGGAGAAGGAGGGGTGGGCACTCCTGGAGAATGTTTTTGGGGGGACTGACTGGATCAGTTGGTCCCTTGAGAAGCGCTGGACAAGGGGAGGGCTGCTGGGTGTCTCAAACTGGAGGCAGTATTACATGGAAGGACTTTGCAAACCCGTCAATCAACTCTAACTACAGTGAAGGCCAGTATGGTGCTTGTATTGTGTTGAGGGATCCTGGCGTGGACCTCATCGGACTCTATAGTGCCGAACTGATTTGTCCATGGACTCCTCTGTATTGCAGGCGGTGCATGTTATATGTTAAGAGAGTCCTTATTTATCACAGATGTTCCAAGTGGCATTTTCGTTTTGCAGTGTAGTATCTGGTTTATGTCTCTATTTTTCTCTTTCTGTCACTTGCTCTCTCATGCTACTCTACGAGCTTTCCTTTTTTAGTCCCATCTCTTGCTCTCTTCTCCACTATTTTCTCTCTCTTTTCCTTTTCCCTTCGGTCTTCCTTTCGTCTGATCTCAGACGTTCTTTATATGCTGAAATTAAGGGCCTGATTCATGGAAGTGTTTTATACTGGCGCAATCTCATAGGAAAACGTTCCATGAATCAGGCCCTATATCAGTACTATCGGCCTTGGTCTTGAGTAGAAAGGGCTGATTTCTGTGTATGATGAATTAATGACTGAGCGGATTTGTTAGTTGGTTAATGTATTATTCCCTTCACTGTTACCGCTGTTAGGAGAAAGTTTAAGATTATATCTGAATATGCGTTATGGTTGATTTATATGCATGAATTTGGTAATTCTCCCTAATAAAAAGATTGAAACTAAAAAAATAAAAATAAAAAAAAGAATGTCCTTCATTATATAAGTACTTTGTGGATGTACTTTCTCTGAAAATCTTTTTGTTGGCATTACCTTTAGAAAAGAAAATGTTGATTGAATGGTACCTAAACATTTGATGATAATTGTTATGTACAATCATGTTGATTCTTTTATTAACTCTCATAAATTGGTACCTTGTACTTGTGAGCGCTTTCAGAGCATGCAGCACTTTAGAGTATCAGCGCTTTACCATTGTTAGCTGGTACCACACGCACACATTGCATGCATGCAATCAGTCATGTGGTGACATGAGGAAGCGTCACCACACGAATAAAAAGAGGAACGACCGAGCTCACAGTGTGGTCGGATCCAGCCAAGGGTCTCAGTGTGTGTGCTCCATTAGTAGAGGCTGTATGAGTGTGCAAGAGTGCTGACAAGCCCAAAAGGAGTGTGTGTGCTGTCCTCACTGACCAGGAGCCAGACAAGGAAATGTGCCCCACAAATGGCGATGATGACAGAATCTGATGATGTTGGGGTCCCATGGAGGGCCCCTCGCCTGCAACGTAAAGCAAGCCAACTCCGACTGTGGAGCAGAATGATGGGGCAAGCGGAGCAGGATGTTCCCTTCTGTTCTTGCCTCAGCCATTGGGCTGCTTGGTCTTGTTGTTGGATACTGAACAAAAGTGTTGCTTCTGCAAATATTTACCTGAGCTCATTAGAGTGGAGGAGTGAGTCTGGCTATTGTGGGAAGGAAGGAAGGAAGGAAGGAAGGAAGGAAGGAAGGAAGGAAGGAAGGAAGGAAGGAAGGAAGGAAGGAAGGAAGGAAGGAAGGAAGGAAGGAAGGAAGGAAGGAAGGAAGGAAGGAAGGAAGGAAGGAAGGAAGGAAGGAAGGAAGGAAGGAAGGAAGGAAGGAAGGAAGGAAGGAAGGAAGGAAGGAAGGAAGGAAGGAAGGAAGGAAGGAAGGAAGGAAGGAAGGAAGGAAGGAAGGAAGGAAGGAAGGAAGGAAGGAAGGAAGGAAGGAAGGAGGGCAGGCATAGCAAGCGCATAATAATTGCAGAAGAGTCGGAAAGTCAGAAACCGCCTCCTAGCGTTGGTGCGACTTGACTCACGTGCAAACTCACGTACTCTGTGGTCTTTTCCTCAGATCTCTTGAACCTCTGATCACCGCAGTGCGTTGCTGCTGGAGCTGCCAGAGCCTCACTGCAACCGAAGCCTCGCCTTGCCATGCGTTTTTTTCCCTGGTGTCATTGTTGGCTCAAACCGATTCACGAGGGTGGAGACACTTGGTCCCATGATACTCGGCTTCGGCCCCGGAGTGGAGTGTGGCTCCTGAGTGTATCTGAGCAAGGCCATCACGTAGGCAACACAGGTAACACATACGGCTGGTTGTATTCCCTGTGACTTATTCCCTAAAGTCAAACGCGGTGAAGCTAATATCGCATAGAACTAAAAGATCAATAACATTGTTTGAAGTGTATGTTGTGGAATAGCACATATTAGGGAGAGATATTGCTTCAGCGATTGTCAACCAGCCAACACGATTGCTCGCTGAATACTGTAGGGTAGTCGCCTCTCAATTATAGTGGCAGAAGGGTGCGTAGTTGCTGATTGCCTTAAAGCATTAAGAAAGGCTTTTTAGACACGTGTGGCTCCTTATCTTAATTCAGGTTGCGAGCTCACACACACAGCAGTGGACAAAACAGCTGTGTATTTTACAAGCGGCCTGAGGCCCTCCTCCAAAAGGGGAAATAAAGACTGGTTACTAATATCCCCAAAACATGAAAACACAGGGAAAAAGGGGCAGAAGCCCAAACACAAATAAAGCAGGAGCAAACACAGCCCCCCAGAAAAAAAAGATGGTCTGTATAGGCTCAATGCCACCGTTCACCCCACAATAAAAGATGAACTCCTTCTTCATGAAAAAGGCTGTAGAAGATGCTCCATATTGTTTTGAATCTCAACTTGGTACAGCAGAGCAAGACTCTATCATCTCTAAAGGTAATAATGGGTCCCGTCTCAAATTATGTAAAGTGGCTAAAAGGAACTCTATGATGCAGGGAGACTTAGAGCCCGATAATTTGCTATCCTCTAACCTTTCAGCCACCTCAGACATAGACAACTTCATGACCTCATCTGAAGTAGCACTAGACGAGACCAACAGTGAGGAGGCAAGTATGGCATCTGAAGTGGCGGAAGTAGAGGGAAGTGAGAATTCAGTGGAGGGGAGATGCTGTGCACATACGATGAGAGGACTAGATGTCCTGGAATCAAAGATTGAAGCCCTTTTTCAGTTATATGCCAGTATGGCATCTGTACAAAAATCAGCAAGGGAGGAAATTACAGAAATTGTCTTCCTATTGAAGAATCTGAAGGTGCCTACTAGTGTGGAGCCAGCCAGTCAAGAGATCAATCTGCCCAGGACTATCACATTGTCGGGTGTATTGACCCACATTTGGACTATAATGCTGCAACATTTGGTGCTGTGGGTTTAGGAAATCCAAGATGGCGGAAAAGCCCACATTTGCGCCAGAATCTAGGAGAACCGTGCAGTTTTGCGCACACCAAAATGGTCTCCTGACCTGCCACCCACCAGTACAAAGAAAGATGGTTCTGTTCAAAACCCATTTTTATTAATGTCAAAAATTTCTAAGATCATGGGCCAAACAAAAATCCAACTATGGTTGAGTGTTTTACTTTACTCTACTACAGATCCACATCAATGCCATATCAAGCAAGGATCATATAATATCAAGTACAATCCTTTCCTTTTGAAATGTATTAATTCAAGACAGCTGTCAAAAATAGGTGCAGTACCGGCATTGGACACTGACCCGCGCTGGCGCTCTATAAATCCTGACAGGAGAGCTGTCTTGCAGAACTGGGCAGTGAACAGAAGGGGGTCTTATGTAATTAAAAGTTCAAAAGACTGGCCTTTCCTGAGAACTCTTAACACCCCAGATACCCACACCAGGAGGCAGGATATCACATGGCCCTGTTGATTGAGAGGGAGGGGACATCCCTGCAGCCTGCTGGACCCAACACAATAGACCCTTTCAATTGAATAGAAATGCAGATTAGGGAGTAGCTGGCAACAGCTGCCCTGCCAAGAAGGAGAGACATGTGATCCCTGACTGCCCCAGTTCCTAGGGGCGGGCCAGAAAGGACTGTGGATTCATATTGCAGCAAATATATGTTTAAGTTAAATGCTTCTAAAATCTTGTATTAAGCTCACAGAAATGTGCAATTTGGGGATCCTGAAAATGAAAAATGCCCTCACGATTTGAGCCCAAATTCCACTTTGTACGGTGTTCTGGGACGAACCCCGCTATTTATTAATATTGCAGACACTGTGTTTAGGATAGAGACATAGTAATTTCTAGTAATATGCTCAGGGAAGGGGTGCAGGCCTGTGTAAATTTTGAGGAAAAATCAATATGGCGAAAATCACTAAAAAGCACAAAATGTTGCCATTTGTGAACCCAGGCTCTGAGGGGGATCAGAGTTGGGCGAGAGTGTATCTTAAATTAATCTGTGAAATGTGTATGTAATTTCAACGACGTGTGTATCTGGGAAACCTGTTAGTTATGAAAAATTCATTTTCTAAGTAAAAGCAAAGGGGCGTTTCTTCAATAGACTGTAAGACTCTGACTCACTCTGACACACTATCCCTTCTCAAATCAGGTCACAGAGAATCCTTGACCTATCAAATCATGAGAGGGTTGGGCATGCAGAATGAGCCGACCCACCCACTTTCAAAACACATAAAAAGAGACTGCTTGGACAGGCAAGAGATTCATTTCCATTTTCTTGCGGAGCATTTTGCCGGACCACACAACATCTAGAAGGAACATCCAGAACTTAGACTCCCGATAGACTACAGAATTTAAAGCAAAGGCCTAACCCACAAGCTGAGAACTCTTCTAAGCAGGCCTTCAGAATCCAGCAATCCAACCAAACTATTCTACAGCCGGGCGAGCTGTTGGATTCTTTGCCAAGAACTTCTGCCAGAACCGGTAGCAGACCCAGAAAGCAGTGCTGTATCCAGAATCCACTTGATCCAGACCAGCAGAACCACAGACCAGACCGCTGTGAAGTGCCGACAGCAGAACCACAGACCAGACCACACCAGAACCAGAGATCCAAACCAGAGAACCAGTACCAGAAACCGCCCGGAGTCCAGTCCAAACCTGCTGACCAGACCCTGACAGCCTATTTCAAATTCATAGTGTGAGTACTCAGCCAGAACTGTGCAAACCAATCTCTTAGTTTAAAATAATCTAATTCAAACTGTCATTCTGAGCTTTACTTTTATTTTGAGAATCTACCTCCACTAAATCATCCGTATCTCTTGAACCGTTTGTGCTAGAAGTGAGTTTTAACTTTCATTTGCTACTCATTATAGTTCCTCCGTAATCGCGATCGACGCACTCGGAAAAAAGTGCTGCAAATTGACAGTTTGCTTCATTTCAACCACGTGTAAAAATATGTGTCTTTTGCTTCCATTACTGAATCCCGTTTTCAACCTGATAACCATCCCTGAATCATTGGTAGGGCTGACCTGAACTGATTTAAAGTATCTCTCACTCACCCTGAACCTCTAGAGGGAATTAAAAGCATTTTCAGCATATTTTTCACTTCATTGCCACCACATTTAAAAGGATCTTGCCTGCTTTAAAATCATACCTGTTTTCCTCTACGCTCGCTGGGGGGAACTGGAAATTTGTATTGCATTTTGTATTCCTGAGAATTGTGTGCTCTCCTTCCATCTCCTTATCTTGCATAGGGGGGGGAGGGAATTGTCAAAGAAAAAGTGATCATATTATCTTTTGTTGAAATCATATCAAGTTTTTTTCTGTGCTGCATTTTTCCCTCATTGCTTTTCCTTGAAATCATAAAAGTATTTTCTGCTACCTTATCCTTCCTATACTAACTCCTCATTGATTGTAAAGAAGTGTGCTAGTGTCAGATTATCTATTGTCGATCAACATTATATTCATATGCCTAAGTGTGATATCAAATATTAATTTATTATAAAAGTGTGATATATATATATATATTGTTTAATTTTTCCAATAAATCTTTTAAATTGTAAAACAAACCTACTTCTTGGCTCAGTGAGGTCAGGGGGATTCAAAGAGAGGGGCGTTATATAAGGGTTTATCATCCAGAGTATAACTTGTCATAAAAATATATAAATAAGGGCTTCCCTTGAGCAATCCCAGACAAGGCACTGACTTAGTGGGAGTGCTTGATTGGAGTCACTTAACAACAACCCCACCAAGAAAGCAGGACTCTCTGCAAGAAAGGGCTTATGTGGTGGCAGAGTCAGATAGTGGGGCATTAGAAGCCATTTTTGCAGAACTTTCTTTATTGAATGCCCCTGAATCTCCCCTAAGAAAACATTGACGTGCAAAGAACTCGAGTGCCCAAAGAACCAACCTAAAAACAACTATAAAAAAAAGCCCAACCAGAAGCTATGTCCAGACAGAAAAATCAATTTAAGGGAAAACCTTTTTCTATCATTACGACTTTGCTCCCGGACTGAGTCTAGACAAGTTTTATTAAGAGGTCCTCTGGATGGTTGGATTTCTAAACCACAACCAACCATTAAGAAACTCAGGGCCTAAGTGTGTGGAAAGGGGATCAGCATAGGCCACAGCTAGCGGGAACACAACAGCAGTGTCAACAGCTTGCTGAGCTGCCTTAACCAACCAGGGGGAAAACTATGTGGTAGAGGTCAATGGGTGGATTATCAGTGATAGCATCAAAGCCCCCAGATTCAATAGCAGCCCAAATTACTGCCATGGAGCCCAGAGACGTTGGCCCACCTATAACCTGGGCAGGACGGGTGAGTCAATTAAACCCAAGAGTTGTGACAAAGGTGCTTCATAACAAAGATCTGGGGTGGTGTGTGGACCTAAATCCATATTACACTGGTCAAGGAATATGTGACAATAAATAGCCCGTTCCTAAACAGAACGTGGCTTTTGGAGTTACTACACATGATACCAGACTTGACGTTCCTCTCCTCTAAAGACATTGTAAAAGTTGAACTGCCAGAGCTTGACAGTGTAGGCATTTGGGTGGTGATAACATGTATCTCATTGATTGTTGTAGATAGTTATTGTTAGAACGCTCTGGCCTTAAATCAACTTGGATTTGAGATGCAAATATTAATCCCCGCTACTCAGACGTCAGTCGACCATAAAAGAACTACGCTTGCGGAATGGAAGTCCAGCTCTGTTAACTCTACCTCAAAAGTAAATCCTAGGATGTTACCAGGTTGCTGGGAAGATGACAGAAGAACATGTGTCTTAAAGGGATTTCAATACTATCATGGAACTCTAGAGGGCATGGGTCCTTTTTATGCAATGCCTACTCACGGCGGACATTGAGTGACATGTCTTGTTTTTGTATCCAGGAAATGTGGTTGTGTGATCCTTTTGCATTAGATGGCTATACATTGATTCTTTGTTTGGCAAAGCCTTCCGCAATGGGCAGACCAAAAGGTGGTCTTTGTCTAGGGGCCAAAGCCAGCTCAATATGTTAGAATTTACTGTTGGCCCCCCAATATGAATTTCCATGCAGCAGCCATTTTGAACACAAGTGATGTTTGCTACCAATTTTGGTGGCAACTTTGTATGACCCTCTGAGAGGTGCCCTGACATCTGAAATTATGGACACTATGACGGCAACTCTCAGAGCAGGGCGAGCTTGGTTGGGGGCCAAAAAAAAAAAGAGCATGGCGAGCTAGACACATGGGCGGGGTGGTGGTGGTAGCCAGGATTTGAATGTGGACAGCTGGCAAATCCAACAGGGAAATGGGGGAGGGAAGGTGAATAGGGGGACAAGGGGCTCCCAAACAGCTAGGGAATGGATGATAACTATGGCTGAATTTGACCTTAGCCCAATTCAAGCGGGTAATGGGGGAAAAAATCGCAACTTGGTCTAGTGGTAAAACAACTTCAAGGATAGACTTTATTTTTGTGAGTAAACAAGTGGGGATGTCCCTCCCAATATTAACGATAAAGCATAATAAAGTCAGCGATCATGTAATGTTAATTACCACCTTGGAGGAAACTAACTTAGTCCCAAAATCCTATGTAAAAGATTACTGTGATGTCAACTCAGGAGGCTATTGCTAACATTGGTCTAGTAGAACGACGGCTAAATATAATGTCCTTCTTAGAAATCAGCTGACAACCAGGGAGGGGACTCAGGTCCAAGAAATGATGGCCGATGTTCTCCGTAAAGTTACATTAGATGTAACGTCAACTAGGAAAGGGGGTTAAATAAGGCTTCCGAATCGGTCGCCGGTTTGACCAGTTTATTACAAAGAAAAAGAGAGAGCTAAATTCCACAATTAGGAAGTAAAAAAAAAACTACGAGGGGTCCAAATTGGGGCTGAAGAAAAAGATTGCCATCATAAGGAATAATTATAAATAATTTCTCCTTAATCATTGGGTATCCATTAATGACGACAGGTGGAAAGATCTGAATAAATTAATTAGAACTAATGACTCAACAAAAATGTTGGCATTGGCTGGGGAATGCTCAGGGCTTGCCCAAGGGCTCAGGAGAAAAGTCACGGTAACGGAATCAAATTGGGTTGAGTATATTAAACAGTCTTTTTAGGGCCCACAAAACCGAGAACAGGAACCCCGTCCTATGCTAAATACTAAGGTGGGACAATATATAAAAACGGTAGATTTTGAAGCAAAAATGTACCATTTAAAATGGTCTAGTGCTACAGGTCCAGACGGACTCACCAATCTGATTCTGAAGGCCAATCAGGAGCTTTGGGCAAGTACGCTGAAACGAATATATCTGCAGGTATGTCAAACTGGGGTTGTACCCGAGTTAAGTGTTATCTTAATTCCGTTTTTTAAAAAGGGCTACCAGGAATGCCCTGAAAATTACAGGATTTTGGCGATGTTGGACTGTAGCGGGAAGGTATTCACCAATATCTTATTGGAACTGCTTTCAGAATGGGCTGCCCAAAAGGGAACACTCACATACCATCAAACAGGGTTCAGAATGGGGTGTTCAACAACTCACCCAATCTGGACCATCTTGACGCTAATCTCCGACTTAGAAGGTAAGCCGGGAGTGACTCTATTTGCGTGTTTTGTGGACTATTCGTCCACTTTTGATAGCATCAATTGGCAGTAACGACGAGCAATGTTAGAGGAGTGGAATATAGACCCCCTCGCTGTTGTGCTTCATAAAAGCCCTATATAGGGATAGAATGGTTCAAATCAGACTATCGCAAGATGGGGCATTATCAGAGACCATCCCAACTTGGAAGGGAATGAAACAAGGATGCGCATTAGCACCCTTGTTCTTTAACATCTATCTCTCTCTGTTTGAAAAAAGGTTGGGGGAAGTATTGAATTCACCACCCCAATATGGGAATAAGGGCCTGGTATGTATATCGTATGCTGATGATGTCGGAGTCCTTGATAGGACAAAATTGGGCCTGCAATGCTCCCTTCATGCTTTGTCCATTTTCTCCTCTGAGTTATCCCTGAAGCTGAACATCAACAAAACAAAAGTCATGGTTTTTGGGAAAGGGGGACCAGCTTATACAGCTAATCCCTGGTGGTTAGGTGGAGAGAAAGTGGAAACCACCAATAGCTATCGATATTTAGGTATTTCCATCAGGGCTAAGTTTTCAGCTGTGGCCATTTTCGAAGAGTCAACCCAAAAAGCCTGGAAGAAATGGCTAGTTTTAAGGAAGATGATCGATGCCTGGAAGCTAAAATATGGGCATACTAGGTGTCAATTGTACCAACTATTATGTATGCCCTGGAAGCTTTTCCATGGAAGTGGGTAGAAGCAGTGGGCAAATTAGAGGGAAGGATACTTCACTCCTTGTTAAATCTACCTCCAGGCACGTCAATCCAGGAGATTAGATTAGAATTGGGACTGTCCTCTTTGGGTATGCTGTGGTCTGTGGTATCCTGTAAGTTATTGGCAAAGAGAAAATATAAATTGGCAGGCTCGGATAGCCTACTTTCGCACATTCTCTAAGATGCTTGCAGATACGAGTCAAGTAGATGGTTCAGTAACCTGAACTCCAGAGTAACAAATGATGTGGTTGACATTGGTATCACTCAAACCGCCAAGACATGGCTGGAATTTAATCTAGCAAAAAGTCCTGTAAAGGCTAGGTCCCATGATACAGAGCTGGCTCTGACACACCTCAGCTCATTAAAAAAGTTGTGCAAATATGCTGGACAATCTTTTGTTATAGGCAGCCCCAAGCCTTACCTAATTAAAAAACGCTATCCTGCTATGTTCAGGTTTACTTACAACTAGGTTTAGTTAATTAAGGTGTTTGAAAACACGGGGACATGGAAAGGCATCCCATGACATTAAAGGTTGTGTAGGCTCCGTGGAAAAGCAATAGAGTCTGCTACACATGTCCTAACTTAATGTGAAATGCTGTAAAGCACTTATGAACGGCCTACGATAAGTATCAAAACCCTGCCTCAGATGTATTCTGGAGCTGTTTGTTCGGAGCCAACTTCTCATTATTGTCAACAGCGCCAATGTATGTTTGGGAATAAGTATGTAAGAAAATTATGATAACTAATGATGATGGTCTATAATGTTGATTTTACACCTGATATTTTTTGATGATAATGCTATGAAATGCATTTTTTAGTTTTAAGTTTTAAAGGGTTTGCTATCATACATGTAAATGTGTTTTGTAAGTGGTAGTGCGGAAAGGTTGCAAGTCAAACAAAACACACTTTAAATAAATTTTAAAAAACGAATAAAAAAAACTACTATATAATTAAGGAAACCTTTCCATACATTTCTGGTAGCTGTGCCTATGTTCATAAAACTGTAGTCCTCACAACTTCTAAAATCCAGGAAACCTCAAAATTAAAAGCCAATAACCTTTCACGTTCTCTTACCGCCCGCGATTTTTGAATAAATGCAACTTTCCCCTGACACAGTAGCCGAGCTGAATTTGTTTCAAAACCCATGTCTGTATAAATACCCACAAACCCCTAAAAGAATCTTCCCAAGGCAGTGATTGTACTGTTATATTGGCAGCTGTGTGATCGGTGACTGTTGGTATTGTGTATATCTTTGAGCCGAACTCCAGCAATTATATCCACAATTGGAAAATGGAAGGCCAACAGCGGTGAAAAGACAATTTAAAGGAAAAGACCCAAACAAGGGCATCAAACACAAACCAAGTATATACAATCGATACTTGATTTTCTATCTTCAGGAGATCTAAGGCAATTTGGATGAAAAAAAACAGGCTGCTGAGCAGTTTAAAAGCACTTCCTTTACTAACTACATATGTGTCGCATACCCCAAATCAAGTGCCATACAGATTGTGACTCTGCTCAAGAATCTTTAAAACCACGATCTAGTAACCCACTTCTATGTGTCGCTAGAGAATGTAACAGGGAAGATCCAACTAGCCCCTCAGGGGTGAGAAATGCTGTGGCCAATCCATCATCTCTTCCCAGCATTTCTCCACTACCTCCACTAGTCAGAGCACCCCACCCTATGTAAAAAATCACACCAACAGATATGAACCTATCCGAATCAGAGGAGGCAAATAATGAAAACCTCAAATGTGTAAGGGATGTTATAGACACACAGCACAATGCACTTGTATCTTTTTTTAAAGACCAGCTGCAGCCAATCTGGGATTATCTGAACATTTTAAAAAATGCACTTTTTAACATTTTTACAAATTATGCGTGACATTTTAAGAACAACCCGGAGCAGTATGATTAGCTTAAAAGGAAAATATGACACAATGGTGATGACTGAGACAGGCACCACACAGTGGCGTAACACAACATTTTGTGGGGCCCCCTGTGAGGCAAGCTGAGCCCCACGCATCTCGGCAACAAATCACTGGTCGTGCCACATTCAAGTCCGGCCTAGATTACTACGCTTGCGCAATACAAACAAACGTGCTGCTGTCGGGGTACGCTGCTCACTGCACTAGAAGAAAGATATAACTATGTCTTTTTATGAATTAAACAGCACACTTTCTGGAAAAATTGGCTAAAAGGCCAGAACATTTGCAATCGTTTTGTTGAGTTGCACCAATCAAAAAATCCAATACATGCAAATTGCAAACAGTGCACAGAAACATTCATGTTTTATTTATATAATGCTTTGCTATTAAAAATGCCATACCAAAATGAAAACATGTCCAACTGGCTGCACAATGGAGACCAGTCTAGACATGTAATACCATATTACAGTAAAGCATACCAGGCCGCATTAATACATACCCAGACAGGTTGCATCAAATGGCAGTCGAAGCAATCACACTTATGATAGTTATTTTAGCACAGATGCCCAGAAAAATGTACAATGCTTCAGTAAGAAATGGCTAGACTGGCAGCACCCAAATGCCAGTCTAGCCAGGTAATTGCAATTAGCAGGACTGCTTTATCAGCTTTGCCCAGTTAAAAGAAAAGTCAAGCCAAACTAAGCAATGACTAGACTAGCTGCACCAAAATGCCTCTATAGACACTAATAATACATATCATGCCTGCTTAGCCTGGACATAAATGACCATTACAATTTATCGCACAATACCCGTCCCAACCCACCCACCAAAATCATCTTCACGGCCCATAATTACCTCCACATCCCATTTCCCAGTCCCAGTGCTTATGTATTAGGCTCCTGGGACCAGGAGTCATGAAGATTACAGGTAACTAAGCCAGGCATTACCTCCATGTCCCTGTACCCCATCCCTGTACTTGTTATGTGAGCCAAAGTGCCTCATACACAAGTACTTGGACAAGGAAGAATAGGGCTATGAGAAATGAAGATTACCAATATGTAACCAAGGGATTAAACACAAGTAGTGACGCAATACTTTTGAGCTGACTGGGCTTCATCCCTCCCTCTCACTGCCCTCCCCCTGAAATTTAGGGTTATGTTGACTCGACCGGACAGAGCAAGACACATATGTTAAACAGCACCTGGGTTTCACTGTTAACAAACGCCCAGTAATTACTAATTTAAAGCATTTAAATGTTAGTACCTGCATTTGATTGCATAATTCTTTAGGCAATTGACATTTTGATGTTGGTTTAGTATTTGCATGCCAGGGAAGTGATTGGAAGGGTAGAGAGGGGACAGGAGACCGGTTATTCTCACAGCAGTCTATAAGTGGGTGCTTTCAGACCTAAAGGAGAAACTTAATACTTGTACAATTGACACTGCTCTATAATAGTCTCATTAAAATGCATAAAGAAGTTAGATGCCCCACACAAATAAGTTTGTCCCTCCCCCACTGCCCTTGAAGTTAGCACTTCTCCCAACATTTGAAGGGTTAGCACCCCCTGAAATGTACCTTTTGTTGCGCCCCTGAACATAAGCACACACACCATTCACCATGCACACACATGCACACCCAGCCACCCATACATTTAAGTGTTCCCCCTTTCGCCATTCACTCACAAAAGCAGCCACCTATATATTTAAGTATGTACCCTTTTACCATACACTCACCCAGGCAGCCACCTATACATTTAAGTGTGCACCCTTTCACCATAAACTCACACAGGCAGCCACCTATATATTTAAGCATGCACCCTTTCACCATACACAGCCAGGTAGCCATGCATACATTCGACATTCGACACTCACACCCAGCCACCCATACATTTAATTGTTGACCCTTTCACCATTCACTGACACAGGCAGCCACCCATACTTTGAAGTGTGCACACTTTCACCATACACTCACACACACATGCATCATGTGGTTGAGGGGAGCCCTATTACTTAAAAAATAAATGTTTTCTTTTAGAAGTCACTCCAACTTCATGAGGAAATTATTTCTGTTAAGAAATAGAGCCAAGAGGTTTCCATCTCATGGGTTGGGGGAAGCCCCCGGACTTCAAAAAGAAAGTTTTGTAGTCACTCTTTCTTCATAAAGAACTGATTTATGTTATGCTGTAACAGAAATCATTTCTTTATGAAGGCAGGGTGATTTTAAAATATGTTTATGTTTTTAAGCCAACAGGCCCCCCCTCCTAGGACATGAGGTGGCAGGCCCCCCACACTGCAGGGGATGGGGACTCCCGTTATGCCAGTGGCACTGCACCATACTCCAGTCTAAAACAACCATTAAAGGAGTCGGATATGACATTTTATTATTTGACCACAAATGAGAATATGGCAACTCGAGAGAACGGAAAAGACAGTAGTCCACAAAAAACAAAAGTAAGGAAAGTTATACTTATTCCCTGTGCACCACATTCTAGGCACCTACAGAACTACACAGCCTCTCTGGTCCTACCGCCAGCAGCAATGCCCTTGCTAGGAATTAAAGTGGGTGTTGAACTACTGAAAAGTTGCGTTATGGATTTGAATAAATCTCTCTTGAACAAATCTATGCACTGGATCAATAAAAAATTGATTGGGCCCTGCACAATCCCTAGGACCTTCTGATGGCTAGACGAGTTAACTGTGTAGGCAAAACTAATACATCAATCATGTGGCACTATATTGTGTTAGAAAAACAAACAGGTGTCCACAGGCTTGTGGGGAACACGTCCGTCCCCTCCACGCCAAAATCTATTACGATCCAATCAACATTTTAAGACCATCTAGGTAGTTGGTTATAGTTACAAGTTATCTCTTCAAAAAATGATTTAACTCAATGGTTTTTATATCAACAATCTTGATTGTTTATGTAGAGTTTTTTAGTAAAAACAATATATTGTACACAATTATATTTAAAACAATAATTATTCATCTTGGGATGATAGTTGAGGGGCAATGCGCTCGCCTTCGAAGCAAGATGACGCAGAGAAATGCATGTTCGATCCCAGAGTCTGCGCTTAGAAACCTCTGGGTGTTAGGTGTGTTATAAATAACCAATTGTTATTTTAAATAAAGATAAATTCTCAACCGCCTCCGACAATTACAAAATAGCCATCCTACAGACTAAAAGCACTACATATAATGAAATAATTCTAAATGACAACTCTGGAAACAAGGTAATGTTTGCCATCTTTCGTGAATTAGAATCGCCTGTGACACCACAAGAATCTTGTACCAAAGATGCTACCTGGTGCACGAATATTCTGAATGCATTGCTAGGCAAAATCAAATTTCTTAAAACAAAAATTGAAAAAAAAAAGCCTACCACCTAACATTCTATTAGCCAAACCAACTGATGTCCCGATGAAACAAATCACCCCATTCAAATTCATCCCGGTATCTGAAACATAGGTAAAACATTATGGCTGGCCTCAAGCCTTCCAGATGTCAATGCGATATCTGCCTAGCCACAGTTATCAAAGTTGCCCCTTTCATTAGATTGTTAATAAATGCCTCTTTCGAAACAAGTACTGTCCCTACCAACCTCAAAGATGCCTGGGTCCTCCCATTACTAAAAAAACCCAACACTGGACCCCAACATTCCCACAAACTATCGGCCCATCACGACTGTACCATTCCTACTCAAAATATTGGATAGGACAACCTACCTGCAAATACAAAATTACCTAGAATCCAACAATCTTAAGACCAGGTCATGGGACAGAATCAGCGTTGATAGACCTAAAAATCCAAATGGATGAAACTAAAGATAAAGGGAATCTAGCTCTCTTACTCTTATTAGACCTATCAGCGACCTTTGACTTGGTCAACCACTATTTACTCCTGATTAACAAAATAGCTGAGAGAAGTCTGATTATAAGAGCTTGTTTCGACTGCCTTCAATTGGGGTTTATTGTAGGCAGCCGAACTGGCAACCTTCAGCTGCAGAGATGCTTCTTATGTAACAAAAGAAGATCTAGAACTTTTTCTATTATTTTGTCCAGTAATACCAGATTAGTTTAGATTAAAAAACTTGGTACCCGCTTTTAAATGGAGAGGCTTCACACAATACTCCCCCTGCCTTGCACTATTTACTTATTGTGGAAATTCCACTCATTGCATGCCGTACAATATGTACGGCATGGAGGACGCGGGAGCTATCCAAAAATTTGCTAATATAACCCACCAGGAGTTGCAAAGCCTGTTGATGAAGTGATTTTTAAACATCTTGGTATGCATGGTTTTATATTGTCACTGTTCGAGTAATTATCAGGAGTTGAAATGCATATGGATATATTGACTTTTAACTACATGTATTTATAATCCTACAATGTCATCCTTTTTCTGAACTGTTCATTTTTATATTGTTGTCTGTAAAATGCTGTTTAATGGAACTCCTGTCCCGAATAAACTTGATTTGAATAAGCCTGTTATTTGCCTTGTATGCAGCACAGAAATCTCATAAAGGAAGTGAGCCCCCCTAGATACAAGGCCAAGCTTACTTCCTGCTCTTTGTGGGTTCTGCTAGGCTGTGGGGAAAGGAGTTCCGGAGGCCAGGCTCACACTTGGATAGAGTTTGGTGCATGTTGCAGCTTTTTAAAAGTGTTTTGAGGAGATTTAAGGAGTGTAATCTGTATATTGTTGGTCTTTTGTGGGCTGTCTTGCAGGGACGTCATTTGGGGGTCACCAGAGGTCGCAACTGCGACCTCTGAGGTCTCCCTTGCGACCACTGTGGTCACCCTTGCGACCTCTAAAAAAAAAAAATATATATATATATTTTTTTTTTGTAATGCAAGCTCCTTGGCTGTGGCTCTTTACTTCTGGGGTGGCTGGCTTTCTTGTTCAGGCCCCTTAAAAAAAGAAGAAAAATAAGAACAGGAGTGCCACAAGTCTAACACTTTCAGCACTGACCCTAAATAAGAAAGAATAGGAATACCAAATAATGTGTCTTTCTGGAATTCTATACAATAATTGCTAGGCTATTTCAGGCACACTTCAGGGGGTGCGTCACTGATTTAGTCTGCTCTTAAACGCCTCACTCAGCCTTTCATCCTTCTGAGGTCGATAAATGAGTACCAACACAGTTTGGGTGAAATTGGGTGTATATTTTTTCTATATAAAGCGCTTAAGCGTAAGTGCTATATAATAACACATCATTATCATTTGGTCATGGACGTCTGCACACTGATATTAATGATACATATGGCGATCCATTCTTGTATGAAATGCACATCACATAGTGATATCATAACTATATTTTTCGTAGTGTACAAAGCTATGTGATGCCACTTGCTGTTTTGTCAATGGTTGAAATGTCGTGTTCCATCACTAACCGCTATATCACTTTGGGGCGGAGTCAAATGACATCATTTCCTGTGATGTCATCAGGGTGTGAAGGGTCGTGTGATGTCACTTCCGGTACCCATGGCATTTTGGTGAAATGACGTCCCTGCTGTCTTGCTGGTTATTATGTTTTTAGAATCCCTTTTGTGTTCCCTTCTCTAAACGTGTTCGTGCAGTATGTGAACGTTGGAATTCCCATATAAAAAGAACGGAAAATGTCTGTCTTTGTCTCTTGCATGTTTACACTTCTGTGTCCTTTTATACCATAAAAAAAGCCCACAAATGATTCCTACACCGAATTATTTCTATATAAAACACACGAACACCAACGTGTTATACTTCTTCCCTCTGTGTATTTGTCTTGTACTGGTATTCACTGAATTGTTGAAGTAGTAGCTACTTTGAGCTACTATGGAGTAATTAAGATGTATTTTAGACTTAGTTATAGTTTTTAGGAATATGATTTTTTGTTTCCTTGCTTGTTCACTTGGATCACTTGCGGTTGTACTCTGATTTTCGCTCGTTCTCTGATTACACACTTATGGGTGCCAAAGTTTAGCATGGGCACACAGCAATCCTTCTCAGTATTGTCAATTGTGACAGTTGAAATGATGGGCCGGCTGTGATGTTGGGGCGAAGGCTGGTGAGGAGGAGCTGCATTACTCCTTGAGAGGTGAAGGATTGATGAGGTGGGGCCGTTGTGCTTTTTGTGGGCAACAGTTTGTGGGCCAAAACCAGATAGTACCACTGATCCTCCGAGTCAGTGGATGAGGCTACAGCATTGGAGTAGGTCTCAGGAATTGAAAGAAGGCAAGACCATCGGAAGAGACCCCAGTAGTGACAAGCACCAAGAGAGGGCTTCATGTGGAAGCTCCCAGTGGATGCTGTTAATGTTTGCACTCCGTAATCCGGGGGCTGCCCCTACGGCTAAAATGCCCAGTTGGTACCAACCACAGACAACATAGATATGTTCATATCGACACACAGGTAACAGCTACTTCTGATATGCATCCATCAACATCTAAAGTGCCTGCATCTGCATTCACGCTATCCGACTAACACATCCATCCTGCCCTCCTTTCTTACAGAGCCATTTGCAGCAAGGCCAACATTATTGGCAGAAGGGCACTTTAATAGACCACTTTACATCACATTACAAAGAGGCAGGAGGCAGGAAACGCAGAGCCTCACACGGACAACCTTACATGGGCAATGGAGGTACAGGAGGGCATGTTCCTTATGTCAGAAGATGTTGTGACTGCAGAAAGCAGTCTTGAGTAGGTGTTTGGGATGGGTCCTCGAGGAGGAAGTGGTTTCTGCCTAGCAGGGTGTGAGTGCTGCTGCAGATGATGGGGAGGGCTTTCAGGAGGAAGCTCAGGGGGAGGACTTGCCTGCAGATGTGTTGCAGCAGGAGATGGACCGACCTGAGGTAGAGGTTGGGGTGATGCTAGAGGAAAAGGTGCTCCTGCTGTGTGATGGGGAAAACAATGCTCATTGACAGTGACAGGGAGTAGTGACCACAATCCCCCACACAGCTCACAAGGTTCTGGCTGTGGAACTATGTTGACCATTCAAAAGGCCAGACCATCCTGGGGAGGATTCCAAAGTCTTCTGCACAGTGGGGGGCTAGAAGAAGAGGGGCAACAGACGCAGAAGGGAAGCAATGAGGGGGGCCTCACAGTTGGGATAATGGTTATGAGGAAACATAAGTAGCAGTGGCACAAGAAGATGTACCAGGTGAATGTATCCTTGGAGACTGCTAGCGACCATGCACCAGTAAATAGCCAGCCCCCCACTTTAGAAGTTATAACAAAGTAGAGTGACATTGTTGTGGGATACGATCGGGTGTGGGGATGGTGACTGGTACATAAGTTTTTTCCTTATATGAAACTTCTCTTTCCCCTTTGATGCCGTTCGCCACATCCGTTTGTTCCTGGTACTATCGCTTATTACTTTGACTTTACATTTCAGAGGACTCTGTTGAGGGATTTCCCTGGGCCATTGACTGAAGATAATGGTTGTAGGTGATATGAAAGAATGGGTGTGTATGACCTAGGAACTGCTGAGCTTCGGACCTTTCATTGTGCTTCGGTTTACAGTGCCAAGACCATCAGCCCACCAGTTTGTGGACTACACTGGTTCTAGCTGGATAAAACAATGAGCCACTATAGAGAATAGGATATGTGTCAGTGTGTCAGGGGTAGAATGCCTACACCTCCTCACCTGAGTAGGATGAGACCAGAACCTCTCAAATGTGTCATCTTGTCCCGATAGACGACTAACACGTGATACCTGAGAACCATGGAAATAGAAGACAGCATCACACAATAGTGCATTCAGGAGAGTGGAACTGCTTGTGGGAATGCCTACATAGGTCTCCTCAAAGATATGGGGTTGAGCTTCTCGAGGAGTATGAGAAGTAAGAGGGGAGCAGTGTTGGGGGCTGATCTGGTTTGTTAGGTTTCAGGGATAGGATGGGCTGCTGTCCGTATTTCTTGCAAGAACCTGCTATTAATAAACATTTGCCTGTTCATCTACAGAGAACTAAAACTTATATTTTTCATGATGTTTACACAGCCATCACTACTCACTCCAGCAGTGGTGAGGAGGAGGTCTTTGCATATCTCACTGCTAGGGTGCAGCATGCTAGAATCATTGATCAAAATATAGCCAAACCCCTGCACCCATCCAGATTGCCCAATCAGTGAGCATCACACAGACATCAATGGTCATTGGCAGGCCCTTTTTAATGATGCCAGCCCCATGAGTGGTTGGAGGTTGTATGCCACGAGCAGCACATATCTGTGAGCAGAGCACTGTGACTAGATCATATAACATGGGGAAACTTACTGCCTTTATAGCAGTTGATTAGCTGTGCGTAGCTGGACCGACTAGTGGTTGTTGGCAATTTGAAATTACATATGGAGTTTTGCATTCCTTCTCTCCTGAAGAGTGTTGAGTGGCGGTGAAGAAATTAGACCATCATGAGAAAGGGAATGGCCTCACAGGAAACCTCCCCCAAATGTGAGAGTGGCGCTGGTCTGTGAGCGGGAATATGTGCTGAAAAATAACCTGTCACATTTAAGGACTGGGTTTTCCCTGTGGTAGAGCCTGGGACCCTTAATGAGTTTTGTGGTGGCTACGCCCCTTGGTAGACCCTGCTCTGAGAACTGTGACAAGTAGCTGTGTTCTGTGGATGAACCTGAAAAGCTGTGTGAAAGGCTCTGCCCTGTTGGAGAACCCAAGAACCTAAAGGGGTGGATTCCCACTGTGGGAGAACATGAGAACCTTTGACAAGTGTGTGATGAGGAATTATTTAAAACATGACTTGCACAATAGTCAACGCAACAGTATGTGTAAGACATCAACTGAAATGGCAGATGATCTTCTGAGCCACAGTGACCATTTTTTCACTTGCTGAGAATTGCTGATAACATTTTGATATTGAGGTGAGAGACATGCACAAATCAGGGGATGTGCATGATAGTGGGAATACTTCTATTAATACTGTAGCCTCTGTCATTCTCATTACCCTCCTCAGTTTTGCTGGTTTCCAACAGCAATGGTTGTCACTGTTAGACCTGTGAAGGAACTTAATGTTTGTCATCCATCTCTTCATCATAACTGTCTAGCCCAGTGGATGTTGAGAGGGAGATAAACCTGGGATTGTCAAGCCTCTCTCCCTATTCAAGTGCTCAATCTATTGATCTTTTCTGATCTTCAGTAGCGGTGATATGATATGATATGATATGATATGGCATTTATAACGCACCTATACACAAGTGTTTCAAGGAGCGATGAGGCAAGTGAGGGGCATCAAGGGGAAGACAGACAATGATCCTACTAGACCAGGTGTCATTCAGATTGCGCAAGTGCATGGGAAGAGGAAGGAGGAGAAGTGCAGGGGTGAGGGGGATGAGGACAGTGCAGTGCATGGGATAAGAACAATAAATAAACAATAAATAGAAGTAAGGCCAGCAGGTGGCAAGTGAAAGGGTAAGTGCAGACGTCCGGTGGTAAGTGCAGGAAGTGGGACCGTAGGGATACAGAAAACAGTCACCAAGTGCAGGGGTTGCCAGGAAGGCAGTGCAGGAGTGCGACTGGCAGGGGAGTGGACCAGGCCTGAGATCAGAGGGTGGCCCGGTAACCAGTGCAGTTTCCGTGTCAGCCAGGAAATCAGCAAGGGAGAGGAGGAGAAAAAGCAGACGTGAAGAGAAAGGTTTTGAGGTGCTTACGGAACCGAAGATGGTTCTCCTCAAGTTTCAGGGAGGCAAGGAGGCTGTTTCAGAGGGAGGCCCCAGCTGAAGAGAGAGATCTACCACCAACTTGTTGCCCGGAGAAGCGACTGACCCTGAGGGAATTGGAGGCAGATGAGCAAAGAGTTTGAGAAGGAAGGTATTTAGGAAGGGAGAGTTGAAGGTATTGAGGCTCCAGGCCCCAGAAGGCCTTGTGGACGATGCAGAGGGTTTTGAACTTAATTCTCGCAGCCACTGGGAGCTAGTGCAGAGATTTCAGTCCTGGAGAGATACGATTCCTGGGCCTGAGGCCAAGGACAAGTCTTGCAGTTCTGTTCTGGATAAGTTGCAGAGGGCGCAGAGTAGAAGCAGGCAGATTTAGAAAGAGGCTGTTGCAACAGCCAGCATGGAGAGAACCAGAGCTCTGGAGACAGTGAGCTTCTGGGGGAAGGAGAGGAAAGGAAGAATACCTCTGAGGAGGTGCAGCTGGTAGTGTGACTTCTTGGAGACGTCAGAGATGTGAGGAGGGAAGGAGAGTGTAGAGTCGAAGATGACCCAAAGAATATGCACACCCTGACTGTTTACTCCTGAGATAGTGGACTACTGAAAGCACCCTCCTGTGTTGGTATTGGTGGATGTTCATTGTCATGCTGAAATACCTGTGTATTCTCTACTATTGATACATATAACAGAAAGTGCTTTGTGATAGGGAGTGTGGAGCAAAAGTTGGATGAAACCCTCAATTGAACATGTAATTCTGCAACTCCCGTGCGTAACACCAGGTGCAGCTGAAGGAGGGAAAATACCATGCCCAGTACATACCCTCCAGCCTGTGGCTCGTTTGGTTGATGACATGTTCTTCCAAATATTTCCCAATGTTTCTCTCCAGCTGCCCCCACAAATCACTGCTGCTCCCTTCCAGAAAGATTTGGTGAACATGACTCTCCCACAAGCTTCCAGCAGGGAATTCCAGCTACTCCCACTCCTCCTCCTAGGTATCACCTGATGGCATCTTGCCTCATTCACTTGCTTCGAGAGAGAGAGAGAGAGAGAGAGAGAGAGAGAGAGAGAGAGAGAGAGAGACTTATTGGTGTGCCACTCTCTAGCTCCCTGAATCACTGCTGTTCCCTGCCAGCAAATTCAGTTGAGCATGACTCTACCACAAGTTTCTATCAGGGATGCTCAGCTCCTACTGCTGCTCCTTCTCTGAGATTTCTCCTGATGACCTGTGCCTCATCCACTCATTTCAATAGACATGAACAGACTGGTGCAGTGCTCAACGCCCCCAGAATCACTGGTGCTCTGTCCCAGCAAAATCATCCAAGAGTGACTCTACCAGAAATTTCACTGTGGGATTCCTGACTCTTCCCACTCCTCCTTCTATTTGTCACTTGATGGCATGCATCTCATCCATGTGATTAAAGCGATGGACACTGACTGGTGTGCCTCTCTCTGCCTTGCTGAATCTCTGCTGCCCCCCCTCCCCAGTAAAACCAGGTGAGCAAAACTTTCCAATGGGCTTCAATTTGGGATTCCAAGCTCCTCCCGTATCTTATTCGAGATGTCGCCCAATGGCACATGTCTCATCCACTCACTTCAAGAGACAGACTCTGGCAGCTATGTCACCTCCCTGAATATATGCTGCTCCCTCCCAGCAAAATCAGCCAAGCGAGGCTCACCAAGCCATGAAATGTCTGGCTTCTGCCACTCCTCCACCCAGATGTCACCCGATGGCACATTGTTTTGATAGACATCATGTGTCCTGAGAGATCATTGTGATATTATGCTGGTACAACCTTGCTGTTCTCGTTTGTTTTAATGTGTGTATTTTGGGATCTGTTTTGCCAAATTGTAACTTTTTCAGCTTTTTTTACTACAGTTTTATATATGCATGTCTTTCATAGATATCGTATGGTACCATTAGTGCTATATTGAGAAATTATTATTGGCACTTTGATTAACCTTAATAATGTGTTTCAAACAAGGAGCTAGAATGCAGGCTGATGCTGAGTTCTCTGCTTGATGATGTACTTGCACTTTGAACATGGAATTATGCACTTAAATGTTCGAATTCAGGCATACACACTTTGTTTTTCGATCATGCACCTGGCACTTTAATGTTTAAAGTTGTACATAAGTGATTTGCACTTTATTGTGATATTTGCACTTTATTTTCCGACTGCTGTGGAAATGCTCAACAATCTGTCAAGCCAATAATGCTATTCAAGTTTTTTCTTAATTAATATTTATTTCCTTGTTTGATAACTGGTCAGTCATGTGTGTATCTCTTCTGTTCATTGATTATATTTTCTAGGTCATATTGAGTTTTAACGTAATTAATCAGTAAAGATTTTATTGCTATTTTTCATATCCATGAGCAGGCTAACCAGCTGGCATTTCAATATGTTTACTGGTTGCGACTTGGGATTCTTGATAGTGAGTGTTAATCTTTTAAAATTATTGTGTTATTGCTATTTGTTATAATGATGCACTATGCACTGTATATTGTGCTAGGTCACATCTAATACTATGTTACCATTCCAATATGGCTGCCGCACTCGCCATGATACTACGTATGAAGAGTAACAGTGTTAGGGCAAGTGAAAAGGGACCAGTTTGTGTCGGACATTTTTTGTTTATTATTTAAGCTGCAGCATTGCATGGTTACATGTGAACAAGCACCAGGTCGGTGCAAAATGTAGTCCTGCTCTGACTCACCTACTTTAATAAATCATGCTACGATCATTACTTCTGGTATCCTGGATTGATTTGGGGGCAACTACGAGTGTGGTGTGGAACACGGGTTGTGTGTTTTATTTGTTTCCGGATATTGTATAAACTAGGCAACTACAATGTAAATTCTGGTTGTAATATTGGAACCCAAATACATGAACTATTCTAAACCGAAGCGGGCGGGTTGTGTCAACGAAGATAATGAATGAATTATATCAAGAAACATGAAATCAGAGAAACTGATTTAATTATACTGGAGATGGTCCTTGAAAATTGGAGGAAGAGAAACAAGAGCCTTTGACTGTCTGAATGATAAAACACATGATGCATGATGCAATCTTTGCATTGGATAAATCACAGTCAAACCTATGAAGAAGTGAGATACAAACTAATTAGATCATCTCTAATGATGCTAAAAATAGAAGCCACCTAGACCTCTACTTCTAAATACTGGGCTTTCTTTTCAGCTCCTCCGTCTTGTTTACCCCTCACATTGTTAATTAATTGACTGCATCAGCTAACTTTAATTTGAATACTTTAAAATCTATCAAGCAATTTCTCTTGACTACTCATTTTCGCATACTAATCCAAGCACATGCCCTGGGTAGGTTTGATTAGACTAATCCTATCTTAAAACATCTTATAACATCTTAAAACATCTCCACTGATTATAGATTACAATTAAAATTAACAATGCCCAGGGTTTATTCAACTCAATATCGTGGTTCACGGAGGGCTCACAGGTCTCCTTCCATTAACTAGTAGCAGAAGATTACTCTATCCATTTATAAATCGATTTGGTAAGAGAGGGGGAGGCATAGCAATGATTTACCGTTCATTACTGCAAGTTTCCCACTTTGAAGCCCTGGATTGGACAGATGGGTCGCAGCAGGGGCATTTGACTATCGGGTTGTCACATACATTCCCAGTCAAAGTAGTCCTGGGTTACAGACCCCTGGGGCCGCCGGGTAATTTCCTGGAGCACTTGGAAACTTTTTTAACTATCTCAGGGAGCAGATATAAGGAATTGTTATGTCTAGGCGACTGGAACATTAGGTTTGATGCTAAACTTTCAGATTCTAAAGAATTGTTTGAAATGATAGGCAACCATGTTGAAAGGGGCCCCTAGGGGTCCCTCGTGCTATGGAAACAAGGCACTGACCATACACGAAAAGATGCGCCAGACACGAGGTTTCAAATTCCCAATGCTAGGGTTTATTGCAAGCAAAAGATAGTATCAATTGGCCAATTCTGATCTCACGCCCCGCGACGTGAGTTTCCTAGACCTCGAGGGACGCAAGAGAGCGAATTACGTACATCAGTTACATATATACAAAATGCATATCATACAATCAGCAAAGTCATGTTCAACACCCCTCTGTATTAAGTTCCTTTGAACTCGGGATGACGATGGACATATCCGACTAGTATGACGATCATAATGCTTTCGATGTCTATTACAGTGACAATGTGCAATTTAGAAAGTGCGGAGGGATCTTTTAGAACACGGTGGTTCTGTTCTTGGAAGAAATCTGTACACGGGGGAAGAGCCACATTCCAAGCTTTGCTATCTATGAGGTACTATTTGTGTCCTGGGAGCCGACACGTTCTAAGGGGTTTTGCGAAGGGGGGCTGTAAGAGAAGCATAATTCGAGCCTTTAACTGTATTATTCTAACATATTCTACCATCGTACGAGACTGGCTGGCAGCTGTGAAGTGATTAAATGCCCTGCAGCTTCCTCCCAAGGCTACAGAGAGGGAGCGTGGGCATTCCTTTCTGGGCTACTCATGAGGAGTTCAGCAAACTCTTCAGTCCCCGACCTTGTCCTTTCATATTCAGACAACAATGTTAACAGTTGAGCAGAGTAAGCAGAATCCGCAAGAATTGCAAGCTGCAAAGCAGTTTTTTGACAGAAAGCAATGAGCAATGGTCAACAAGCAAAATGGCAATTCTGCTACATTTAAAATGGCTGCTAATTGGTCAAGCATAACAGTCTATATTTCTATAATTCGGTGCATAAGACGGTTGGCCCACGGCCATCAAGTTACGTCTATCATTCAAATGAAGGGTATTCATTTTTCCAGATTGACAATGTGCTAGTCCCATTGGCAACGGCCTCATCCCACATAAAAGGCCATTGCTTGGATGTGCTGTTGCTGAGAGGGAATAGTACATCATTGACGGGATGATCCCCATTCAACGGTCTGATCCCTTTGCCCAATTCCTTACCTAGACCACTCCAGTTGGAACTGGAAAAAAAAGTTAGTCCCCCATTGTTAGCTAGGAAATGTAAAGATCTGGACAACATTCTAGGATGTGAGGTGAAGGGAAATGTAGACATTATTGAGGTCTCTCTTCACAGCAAGGATATTTTCACCACTGGCACTATGCTATGCTATTGGACGCAATCTGCTATAAAAAAACTCTGAAACCCAAAAATACAAAGACCCCTAAACCATGGATTATCCAGAGTTTATTCATCTTTGTAGACAAGCTCATCTAACCGATAACATATGGAGGGTCAGTAGGACCCGAGAGGACTCCACAAGGGCCAAAACAGTACTGACGATTTACAAAAAAGCGACCTTCAAAGCAAAGAAGGACTACCTTCATAAAGAAATCAGTGCGGCAGGTAATCACTGGAAGGAACTTTTCACAGTTGTGTCCATGTTCTGCCAGCCATGTTGCATTCGTTGTCACTTGCACCCTCAGTAGCACAGGCCAATACTTTTAACAATTTCTTTATAGAAAATGTTTTATTAATTCAGGAGAACATTGCGGCCAAATCTCCACCATGTCATCCTATCTCAGGTCACCTGGGCTTAAACTCTCCATCATGCTCAGAGCAGGCTGGGACAGGAGAGGATGGTACCCTATTTGACTTTCATTCCGTTACTGAGGAATATGTGCAATCACTCATCTTAGACCTAAAACCCAACAATAAGATCCTGTTTACCCTGCCAGCATACGCAGCTAAGCCCATGGCCCAAGAACTTGCCTCTTTTGTGACAATTGTTATTAATAAATTGTTATCTCAAGGGATCGTTCTAAGAAATTAAGAATGTGATTATCACACCACTGCGAGAAAAAAAAACTGGACTCAGCCAGTTCAAAGCACTATCAGCCTGTAGCAGGTCCTATGTGGCCAGGGAACCTTTTAGAAAAAGTGGTTACTTCCCAGTTACAAACACATGTTCAAAAGGAGTTGCTGCTGGATGGCTTTGAATCAGGTTTTTGACCCAGGTTTATGACAGAGACGCTGCTGTTATCTGTGCAGGACAATTTGCTGGGGGTCGTGGATAGGGGGGGAGTATCACTGCTAGTGATGCTGGACCTCACCGTGGCCTTCGACACGGTTGACCATCAGATCCTGCTCAACTGCCTGAGAGTGGTTGGCACAGTCTCTGATCATGCTATCCAGTGATTTAGATCATTCTTAGCCAATCAACAACAGCAGGTCAGGTTCAGGGAGGTACTTTTCAGACCCAATTGTGATGGAGTGTGGAGTTCCACAAAGATATCATTGTGCCCCTGATCTTCAATCTATATATGCAACCATTGATGAATATTTTGAGGGGCCATGGGTTGTGTTATCACTTGTATGCCGATGACATCCAGATTTACATCAAAATGGAAAATATCGAGGATACCTTTTGTAAGGTCACACTACATCTGGAGGCTGTAAGCATGTAGATGGCTAAGAATCATCTCCAGCTAAATGCATCAAAGACAGAGCTTGATTGTCGTATTGAATCTGAGAGACAGTTCTTGACATTTGGGGGCAGTGTTTTGAAGAGGTGGAGTCTATCCCTCAAAAACCCTTTGAACACTGCAGAGTGGTGCGTAGTGGCAGCAGAGTGGCAGTCTGTGCCTCTACACTGGTGAACAGTCTGTTTTTCGTGCCTATTGTAGGAGTTGGTGTCTATCCCTCAAAAACCCTTTGAACACCACAGAGCGGCACAGAGTGGCAGCAGAGTGGCAGTCTGTGCCTCTACAATGGTGATCAGTCTGTTTTTCATGCCTATTGCAGGAGGTGGGGTCCATCCCTCAAAAACCCTTTGAACACTGCGCAGCAGCACAGTGACGGCAGTGGCAGTCTGTACCTCGACAGTGGTGACCAGTCTGTTTTTCGTGCCTATTGCAGGAGGTGGAGTCTATTCCTCAAAAACCCTTTCAACACCGCAGAGTGGCGGCAGAGTGGCAATCTGTGCAGTTTGTGCAGACTGTATGAACCAAGTGGCCTCATCAAAAGGCATTTTCACTTTTACTGGATCAGACTGGCGATAGTTTTGGGGCACTGAGGACGACTGTTTTACTCTAGGCACTGAGCAGTGACTGCCAAGAGGAAAGTTGCCTTGGTATACAAAGGGCTGATGACTGTGGGATGACTGCCTTTGAATCAACCCATTGCTTCTCTACCAGGCACGGTGTTATTGATTTTGAATATCAGTTTAGTTGGCGCAGCATGTCCCAACGTGCACTAGGGCCCTGTGATGTGCATTATTCAGACAATGCAATGATTGCAGCACCAAATGTTTGCCCTCTTCAGAGCCACGACCAATCTTACAGGACGACTTCCTGCGGTAGAGACTAAAAAGGGCCCTGGGAGCATCGGTAATTTTAGTGGGACGGGCTGGGTGCCTCTCTCCTGTTCTGCTCTGCACCAAAGCCTCCTTTAAGATTAATTTACTTTTAACAAAACAACTTAAGAGATAAACTAAATCTGTGATCTGTGCAGCGGTGGACGCTCTGCCTCACCATTCTTCTGATGGTATCCTATGGATGTTTGTCTGTGCAGTGCTCTTATGCCCTTTGCTGTGTTCATGCAATATAAAAACTTAAAATACAATTAAAATGAAAAATGATCATCGCCAAACCTCAGAAATGTATCTACTCTCCAGGAACGGTGAAATTCTAAGAATTTGATTGACCACCATACTATGTTTCTGCAATTTTATCAAATAGAAGTAAAGAAAATGTGCAGACATGATTGCACTCATGGGCTGTCATGTCAGAATGCCTTTAAAATATGTTATGATTTAAAATAGCTGGCAAAATATTGGCCATACAATACGTGAGTCATTTTAGTCGCTTGATGTTGAAGACTGACACTCGTGATGAAAGCTGGGAACAACGAGGAGATGAGGCTCAATCTATGCACACCTGCAACGCTGCTGATGATGCTACAGAGCAAGATTACATGGACATGTGCAGTGAATCACTGCATCTTCTAGAATTGAGCATCACTGTAGACAGAGAAAAGACTTGCCAAGTGACAGGAAATCGAAAAAAAATGTTATGAAATGAGGGGAATGACTGCCATGTTTTTTTGTTCGTCCCGTTTTTAAGTGGGCAGTTAAGATGTGCCACTACTTGAAAGTGCACTTGAAAAATCAAGCGGAAGTGGGTGGATGCTTGCGTCTCTGTGTAGCTGCACGGCAAGTACTAATTGCAATCAGTTGTTCAACTCTAATCTTATTCGCATCATGCCTACCAATATCATTGCTGTTGCTGAATGGAGACTAATAAATATGCCACGATATTCCTGCATAGGCCAAATGCGACACTACACAAGTCAACTAACCCGGGCGGTGACTAATGTCGACCAATCACGCATTCTCACAGGGAGAGGTTTAAAACACTACATATCATATGCTAACTGACCGTGCTCTAAGATATCTGTCCTTTTCTTCATAAAACAATATTCAGACATACAGATGGGTTATCTTGTATTTGATTTGTTTTTTTAAGTGGTTTTGAGACAACTTCTATAATCTGGTAAATGCATGTATATGTGACGTGTTGGAGGACAGTAGCATTTTTCCAGACTTTCCCCATTAAGGTCAAGCTGGAAGACTGGTCCATTTAATGTATATAGTGTAGCGTCATAGCCTGCTGCCGAGAAGTAGGGCAGTAACGGGCATCATAGCCAGAGTCGAAAGAGAACCTCCCACCCATAAGGGGAGAATTATTCTTTTTTTAAAAAACACGAGACAAAAGAGAAACACTGCAATGTTGGGAGAACACACGTGTACCAATCATTATATCCTAGTGCATTGCGCGCAATAAATTACAATCATTTTAATGCTCTAATTAAACTTTATAAACCAGGTCTGAAGGCATTAGGATTCCTTTTTATTATTACTATTATTATTATCATTATAATATCTGCGGACCTAACTTCGAGAAGCAACTGAACGCTTTACAGAGGTATACAATATTACAGATGCTTAACGGCATGCTTTTCGGAGGTAACATCATAACAGATATACAGCGAGGATAGGATACAGAGGGGCACAGCGAAGGTGTACCGTTGTACGGGTGGTGGGGTTGAGAGGGGCGGGAAGTGTCTAGCAATGCAGGTGGCATGAGGGGTGACGTGATGGCCTAGGTGTTGAGGAGGAGAGACTTGTTGAAGAGGTGGGTCTTGAGTTGTTTTCTGAATTGTAGGAGCTTGGGGGCGATTCTGATACTGACAGGGAGGAGTTTCCATCGTCTTGGGGCGTGGACAGAGAAGGCTTGTTTTCTGGTCCTTTCCTTTTTGCAGTGCCCGATTTCAAGCCTGCATGTTTCCTGGCTTCTGGTGGTGCGCTGTCCGCCAGAGATGCTGAGTTTCTTAGCGAGGGAGGTGGGTGACTGCCTTAGAGATGATGCAGGTGATTCGTGCATGCAGTGGGAGCCAGTGAAGGTCGATGAGGGCCAGGATGATATGGTTTCATTTGCGTAGAACCTTGATGAGCGGTGTGGCCGTTTGTGGGACACTTCTCAGGTGCACAAGGGAGGACGCTAGGAGGCCTTTGAGGGGTATATTGCCCCCATCCATGTGGGATAAAACCAGTGCTTGACCAGTGGATCGAAAGCTGTCTGGAGGGAGGAAGGGCTTGACTTGCCAGAGGAGGGTGAGCTGATACCAAGCTGTCTGAGTTTTCTTAGCTATGTGTGTCTTAAAGGCCTGAGTGTAGCAAGGGCAGTCATTGAAATTTATGGACCCATAACACCTGATACAGCCCAATGGTAGGGTCTATAAAGCTAATATAACCCCCTTGCTCTTTCATGAAAAGGAAAATGGAGACAGAATGGCATAAACAGTGGATGAAATAGGACATTTGTGTGTGTATTTACCAGATGGGTTAGTGTTCGCTGCTTCCTGGGGGCAATGGCCATGCTGCATTCTGTACTTGCATTAACATTGGTATGCAAGGGTGGTCTGTTAATAGTATAGAAATGCTCCTGGGCCATCACGGGGAATTTTGTGTGGGTGCCTATGTACAGGCATTTTGAGACTGCAGAAATTGGTCTGGTGGTTGTGGTGAATTGGCTCCAGGGACACTGCATTGCCGGTAAGCTTGGAATAAAGCATACGGAACAATCGGTTTCAAATAGCCCACATATTGGCTAATCAGAAGACAGTATGCCACATTTTGGGGTTATAATTAAGCTTTATAAACCTAGCCCAATGGTGGTTCTGGTTCTGGGAGTTATGTGTCCGAAAGCTGAGTTAAAGGGTTCAGCGCAGTAAGGGTGTTTAACAAAGTGTATGGGTCCATAACTCCCAGTACAGCTCAGGAACTTCTTCAATAAAGCTATTAATGAATCCCACATTCTGTAAATTGAAAAACAAAAAAATACTGAAAAGAATTATAGCAAAGTAAAAAAAAAAACAATGTATTTAAGGTCTACTTGAACATTTGCAGGCTTTTGATGGAGTTATTTAAATGTTTCTGTCTTCACATTTTAAGCACTCCACTCCACTATGTTGTGCTTTCCCAAAATTACCCAGTGAGCAATTATGAGGAAGGGGTCATTTATAAACAGTGTGGACGCGTCTGCCACGCGCAGTCAGTAAAAGCAATGGAGTCACGGACCTGCGGCCGTCAAGGGAAGAGGCTTGACCGCATCTGTCGGCTGCAGCTCGTGAATATTGAGGGGGGCAGGGCCATTTCTCCCAAACTAAGGTGGGAAGAGGGGAGGGGATTGGACGGGATTTTAAGTTTGCAGAATGCAGTCAGCTGTGGCCTGGTCATGTTGAGGGGTGAGGAGTCCAGGAGTGCAGGAGGCACGGTTGTTCTAAGTGCACCGCTCCCATGAGGAGCTTTGCTGGCAGCTCTGTGTGTTTCACTATGGTGCTGAGCTTAATCTGTGAGCTCTGCTGGTTTGCATGGCTAGCACATTGGTCAATTGCTACAATAAACTTCACCCAGAGGATGCACTAATAAAGCTTTATAGACCTAGCCCGAGGGCTGTACCATGGGTTACGGGCCTTTAAAACTAAAGTAAAGGCGCACGTGCAGAGAACTCTTTGAAATTAGTTTACAGGCCCATAACTCCCAGTGCGGCCTGATGTGGATCTATTTTTTCCATCAGTGAGTTTTCAAATATATTGAAAATTCAGGGCAGTTCAAAACAATAAGAGATTTAATGATAATAATAATTCATTTTTTTTAAAATAGTGCTGCTATTACCAGCATCCCAGTTTGAGGGCACTCCTCAATTTATGGACTGTCAACCCACCTAAAGTATTGAACCCATTGCTCACGGTATCATACTGTTTGCAAGGCAAACACATTCCTCTTGAGCTGCCCTTTCAGCTCAAAACAGAGCATGAGCGCTGCTATCACGATAGAGCTACAGCATTGAAGCATTTGGTTCCTGAGAAGAGAATAATGCTAAACCCATATTTGTTGCCATAATCACAATATTTAATTCTTAAGGAAAGGTACTTGCCTTTCATTATAGAGGATAATAAATAATCCAAGCAACTATGGCTTGCATACACAAAAAGGCTGGAGTCAGGTGCAGAGGGCTACACAGCGACGTGAGGAAGATATAGGGACAGCACAGGAGAACAGGTTACCAGTGGCTATGCAATGAATACTAGGATCAACGTACAAACAAAAACACCGAGAACAACCAGGCCAGTAGCACATAATACAGGAGCTACTGCGCATGCGCATTGCATGGTCAAGTCATCTTAGAATGGGCTTGAAAGTGAGGATTTACAGAGGCAATACCCTTCCTTCAGGTAGACTTCATTCACACACAATGAGATACATAGCCCAGCCCATCCAGTATCTATCCTGATAGCCATCCATGACAGCCCACCCCACTATAGCTCCCACACAGCTCCTTTCAGAGCAAAGGGCATGTAGAAATGAACAACACTAAAGTGCATTACAAGACAGAAAACGCCCACAACCGCAAAGAAGGAATTAATAATGCAGACGTAACATCCGAATGGCGGGTTGCTCTATGACGTCAAACAGCCGCATGCCTTGCACAAAACAAACAAACGTTTGATGCACATGTAAATACAGGATAGTAACAACAGTCATGCGTGCAGCAAACTCCTTTTACGGCCAGAAGAAATACAAGGCGGGAACAGAGGCTTCTTTGTGTTATGTGCACACTTGCACTTCAGCTTGACCTGGAATTGCTTGAACCATAAAGGTAAACAGTCAACATACCTCATTCACCCTAATCTGGTGACATAGGCTGCTAGCAGGCTGTTCTCACCAAAGATTAGCACCGGAAGCTTGCAAACAACAACAATATAGTAAGCACTTAAATAAATGGAATGTCCAAGGAAGGATATATGAACATAGCAGTCTTTACTAAAGACACAGACTTAATAAACATACGATTCACAGACCCCTTCCAGAGATAATCACACAGAAATGTAGACTAAACATGCACAGGTACATTGGGGATGGTACTCTAGGAGGGAGATCAAAAATAGGCCCATGAATAAACTAAGGGAAAACCCAGAAATGGTCTCTAGCATGTCTTTGCCTAGGGTATAAAATTGAGACCTAACCAATTTTAGATCTTTTTGGCGTACATCATCTTAATAGATAGAAATCGCCGGCTTCAGATTTCTGGAGTCTTCCTAACAAGAAGAAGAAGAAAAACATTTTTTGATCCCAAGGTTAGGCCAGGGGATGAGAGCACTTAAGATGCCCGGTAAAGAACACTTGCCCAAACGTTTTCTACTTTAGTCTTTTCTAGATGGACCAACAGAATCAAGCTGTCGTTAAGCAGCTTTCCACAGATTCATGCTCTGGTTCCAAGGTGTAGAGGTGGCTTGGTGGTATTCAATCACTGTGGTGATTATCAACAAATGGGAAGCTTGATTACTTAACAGTGATGGAGTTTCGGGCGGTGCATCAGTCCCTATGGGTGCTCAAGGCTTAGGTGGCAATTCAACAAATGAAGCAATCGCGCAGCTGAATTGTGACTCAAAGGGGTCTCAGCAGCTTGGAACTGGCTGAATGTCCTTTCCTTGCTGCTGAGCAATAGCAGCTGGCAAGAATAATAATCAAGGAGTTCGGAGGGTGGGTATCTCTTCAGAGTACCATACAAAGCTAGGGCCATACTTTGCTTATTCCCCTGCAGGATTAAGGTAACCAAGAAAACTGCAGGCACGCTGACACCCAGTGGGTGCGTAGGTGTCCTCGTTTCTTGTTGCCAAGCTGCAGACAACTCGAAATTCTTCCTGCAGATGGCCCTAGTGTCAGCCATGAATGTTAGGGGACGATTGTTTACCTCCCACTGATCAAATGCATTTACTTTGAGCTTTGAATAGCTCCAACAAATAGCAAATAGATTGGGGGGGGTACCTTCATTCATGGGTGAATTTGAGCAGGCAATTCGCACATGTAAGGCCCTAGATAGTATCCCATTGGGACATCTCTTAATTGGCTGTCATCTTTTACAGGAATTACCCTAGTACCTTGCTCCAAGAGGTGTTGTTTTGGGGCAGAGACTAAGGCCCTCATTACGACCCTGGCGTTAAGGGGTTCACGGCACCATAAAAGGAGTCGGCGCCGTTAAACCCTTAACGCCTGATTACGAGGTCTCTTTGCGGCTCTTGACCTTAACGGCTGGTCTGGAACAGCCGTTAAAGTAGGGACCCGCAAAGGGACTTTTGAGGTAATTACGGTACCGCAATTTGCAGTACCGTAATTACCGGCTTCCCCAGTCTTTTTGAGCCCTATGGGGAAAAAATGGGAATGGGGAAGGGCCAATGGTGAATGGGGAATAACGGCCCTGCCAACCTTGGAATGGGGTGGTAATTCCCCATTTACCATTGGCGGAATCGGTAAGTTACCGGCGTTAACCATGGCGCTATTAGCGCCATTGGTTAACGCCGGAGTTGTAATGAGGGCCTAAGTATCCTGGGTGTTTTCAAATTGGTGGAAGGGACCTCACCTACACAGAAGCGTCCATGCTTCTTTATCACCACTCATCTTCTGCCTCCCTGGGAACAATGGATTCTGACTGAGAGCCCTAATCCTTTATCTATTCTTCCCTACTGCTCATATCCCAATAGTCTGTTTTGAGTTCAGCCTAGTCTTCGAATTGTGTAAATGAGTCATTGGGCTAACAAAGAACATTCTGGGCTGAACCATATTGGTGTTGGTGAGCTGTACCCCAGAGATGGGACCTGTTGCTCATTCAAAGTGACACAAATGGCCATCTAGCTTTTGCCCCTTATGTGCACACCATGTTGCAAGGGCAGTATATGCCCAATCAAAGATCCATTTTGTTACTTCCCTTTTCTTTTTTCCTCTGCGTAATTCCTCAGATTGCTGCAGCAGTTATGCAGCCATGAGCAACATTCGCACTTAGATGCAGTTTATTCTGTCTGTGGTGCATTACAAATACAAAATAGAAATTCACCGGCCCCCTCAGTGCAATTGATAAGCTGTGTCTTGACCTGAAATGCAGACAAAGATATAGGGTCTCATTACGAGTTTGGCGGTAGCCATGCCGGTAAAACCAGCACAACTGCCGCCAAACTCGTGAAATTACCAGAACCCGGCAATGGAGATGTACGCGGGCATTCCGACCCCAGCGGACCCGGTCTTTCCCCATTGCGGGGTGCCGGTATTCATTACTCCCCATTCCCATTGAGCCCTATAGGGCTCAATGGGAATGGGGAGGTCGGATAAACCAGCCGCATTCCTGAATGGTGCCGGTGCATCCGACGAGTTGTGCTCACGGGCGCCGCTCTGCTCGCTAGGTCAGACTTGGTGGGCAGAAAGGTACCCTCGAGCACAGGTCGTAGTTTGCCAGACCGGTAGTAACAGCGCCGTTACTACCGGACCGGCAAACTTAAATTGAGGCCCATAGTCAAATTTATAAATGAGTTCCAATGAATATGATTGTACAAGCACAATATCTAACAATAAGAGATAATTGGACAGGCTTACCGACGTCTGGATTCTACTCCATCACAAAACTTATAGACAATATATAACTATGGAATCCAGCCGTCTCTCTCCTGTGTCACCTTTCCTATTCACTACAAAGCCCGGTCCATGGACCAAATAGGTACCGAGAAAAAAGATCATGAAAAAATATATTGTTCAATTTATTAACATATCAAAACATTTACTATCATCGCATAAACATACATCAAAGATAAAACATGTGTAACATCTTGTGCACATTTTCTAAAAACCAACATTACAATTTAAAAAAAAAAAACTATATAGATGTACCTTTAACTCCCCACAGAAACTTTACTGCCTATACAAATCTGATCAATACAATTTGTGACAGACAATATCCCAAACAATTGCAAAACAAAGCAATGGTAAGTAGCTTTTTGGAATCCTATATTCAGGAGTTATTCCAGGAATACTAATCTTAGTCTAAGTAATTTTCTACCCCACTAAATGCTACTAGGGTGAACACAAAAACTCAATAAATTGTTGTCTGGTACCACTAATATTTATGGTGCCTTACAAAATCCAATATGTTGCATTCATAGATAAATTAGCATCACTTCTAGAACTTCATCGGGGGATCAAAAGTGCCCTGTCAACACATACTCAACTACAGTTGTTTGCTGTCGACCATCGTCAATAGGTATGTAGCCAGTCTGGTGCTGTTTCCCAATACAGCACTTCAAACCTTGATGTGGAGCGGAACCACCAAAAACCAATGGCACAAGGAGAGAGAGAAAAAACAAAATACAAGAACAGTCATCAGAAAACTCATTTAATGCTGTATGCTGTTCATCTACCTAGGCTATCATTCTCATAAGTAAAACTTACCATTAGCAACAAGAATTCACTGTCAATCTTGAACCTGGTAACAGGGGGAGCGTCTTGTTAGTAGAAGATGGACACACTGATCACAAGGGGACAACGTGGAAATAAAAGAAAAATAAGTCTGGGGAGGAGTCAAATCAATGTAAAATGCTCGTCACTTCACAACTGTGTCTGTGTACTTTAACCACCTAAAAACTGTAGTCATGTTTATAGATCAACAATGTTATCTTCAGAGCGCTAGAAAAAGAGCGCGAGAGATCAGGTAAAACTAACTATCATCTAGCTCCAACCTTAATGTCGGATTTAGAATGGACAATGTCTAAAGGCTATGATTTATATTGAAGCTTTTCCTTCTAATAGCCAAAACACCTTCAAGTAGTCACATGCTGTATAAACCATTCGTTCCTTTGGTAATACTGCATTAGTCACCGACACTTGATTGTCAATCAGCCCGTTCTAATTTGACGCGCATGTGTGTAGATCATTATTGCCAACTCCAAACATGTATTTCTGCAATTACATAAAACGGATCACCCGAACCGTATTATTACAGACCAATATGTGTCCACAACACAAACTAACCATCTGGAGCGTGATGGATGAAGCGAACTAGGCCTCTTACTGCGTCTCTGCTTTCTTCCGCATTGAAAAAATGATACGTCCTGCTCCCCTTCTTGACACGTACTCCTGGTGTGAATGTAAGCATCTTAACAGAAAGTTATTTTGAGCCGCGGAGTGTTGCATCAAGGCACATGATAGCTCCCGCATCATGGTCGCATACAATCACGTGATGGCTCACTTGTCATGGTTATCGACAACCCGCCCCGCCCATCATTTTGTCATGGGAAACTTTCTCAAGTTTGCCGACCAAAAAATCAGGTAAGTGGAAGGATGGCAACGCTGTGTGTTTTGATGAGAAAGAAAGGAAGAATTCTCCAAACAGCCCAAAGAGGGCGCGTCAATTTACATATTTCGTTCTTAAGTACCTATATCATACGTGGGTCCAATGTGTGTATACAGAATCTGTTCACCTAGGCAACACGAAACCGTACCAATTTATACAAATCTGATGTTACTGTTACTGAATTAATTGGTCTATAACAAGGGAAAAGGGGAACAGGGGTCCCCCACTTAAACCTGACTGCAGCATAATAGAGAGTGATGTAGAAATGTAGGTATTATGCTTCCAATCGACCTGTTCATTCAGTCCTGATTCAAAGGATTTTGTTATGCAGATAAGCCATTGTTCTTTCAGAAAAAGTTTACGAGTATTGGCATCACCTGCATATTCCTGTTGCCATAAAATGGTCCACTTAAGATCTTCTGCACTGTGACCCATCATGATGAAATGGCCTACCAAAGGGGGGCGTCGCTAGGGGGGGACTAGAGGGGCTATAGCCCTGGATCATTTGCTTGTTGCCCCGGATGAAAATCACGGGGCTACAAGCAAAGGCTAGACCCGGGCCCGAACATGATCCGAACATTTTTTCTGCCGCCTGCAGTGCAGTGCTGGAAAGGAAGGGTGGGCGGCACTGTGCGCACACACACACAGCAAGGTAGATAGATGCAGCAAATGAATCCTGCAGGCAGGCCAGGAGGCAGTGCAGCAACGTTCGTTCATGATTTTGTTTATCAAAACAAATGTGAGTGGCACGATTCGAACATAGCTGCCTGCCTCCTGGCCCTGGGCTGCTACTCATGCAGCTGCCTGACAGTCGGTGCTTGCGCAGCAGGGAGCCGAGCCACCGCCCAGGCACAAACGCACGTGCCCTGGGCTGGGTCTTTCCCTGCATGCACACTTACGCAGCCACAGATCAAGCCAGTAGCAGGTCACCCCCATCCTCGTGCTGTGCAGACACTGAACGCGACCTGCCACGAATGACGAGTCCGATGACGCCAGTCGTCACCATCTACTCTGTGTGACCCCCCCAGCCATGTCACCACGCCCCTCCACCCCATTGAAGCTGCCGGCATATGCACCAGCGCCAGGCAGCTAAGGTAGGTGTCGTCACCCTGTGTGGCTTCGAAGTGTTACAGACTAGTTCTACATGTGCCGAGGCGTGCATTTGAATCGCGTTCAGCCCAGTGAAATTGACATTCGTTCAGGTTGACCCTTTTCATCAGTGCCCTTGTGTGCCACTGCAGACACCTGAAATCAGGTCAGGCAACAGGCGACGCTGGTGTCTTCCGTTTAGTGCATTTGCCCTGCATCTGCGAGATGCCAGGCCTGTCACTGAGCTCCCTGGCCTGCACCATCCTCATGACCCAGCTTGAGAATCAATACCGTGGCACCCTCGACCCTCCTGTGGCCAGTCACTATTTTGGGGATGCAGTCTGGATTGCAATGGTTTGCAGGTGCTGCTGGTTTCTCTCTGCACAGCACATGGGGGTGGATGGTTCTGTTGGACAGGTCAGTTGAGTTGGCTTTGAGTGTGACTGAGCGGGGTTTGCTGGTGGGTATGCAAGCAGACTAGAGGTTTGGCCCGTCAACTGAACCAATACCGACGTGTGATAGATCGATGTCAAGCACACCATCAATCACGCACATCATGTCTGGATGGTTCAAACCCATCCTAGCATGGCCATTGCAGTGTGTGGCATCCACACGGCCCTGCTGCAAGCCAGGTGCAGGGGAGGGCGCACCGCAACAAGATGGCTTGCAGAAGGTGCCTGAAACAGAAACGCTCAGGTAAAGCATGACGGTTTGTGTAGTTTTTTCCATTTTCACTAGTCAAGCAGGGATAGAAATGTAAATAAAAACATTGACTGGGAGCCTGGGATGGGTCTCTGCCAATTGAGCACACTGCACCCCTGCGAGTGGTTGTCGGAGGGCTGACACCAGCCTTCTGCCTTTGTGGGTGTTATGGGCCATTGCTTGTCTGATGCTTCATATGCATGGAGGGGCTGTCTGCAGTGCCAGTCCCTTGGGCTTGCAGCCAGGTAAAACCAGAGGTGGTAAAACAGGCGGTGGTTCGGGATGCCACCTGTTTTACCACTGGACTTAATTATGGAAGTTAAAGCATAACCACCACTTACACTGGCGGTAACGGACAATTTGGAATTACTGCACGCATTCATTCCGCCCATTGCCATTGGAGTCCAATGGGACTCCAAAGCTGGACTAATCAAATGAGGAGTCAAATTGCAGTTACTGCATGTTATACTGCATATGATAAAACTAGTAATTTAGTTTGGGGGTTTTAGGATAGCCAATACCGCCAAAACTTAAAAGAAGCCACAAAGTCAAGGCCTGAAGGGTATCTGCTCTGTTTTGGCAATAGCTTTATTCATTTTGGTGTTTTGTTGTAGAATGTATATGTCACCTTGCAGCCACTTTAGAACACTGGTTTCCAGGGTGGCCATTGTGGTAATGAACGTTCCATCCTCCTTTGTGTTAGCAATGGTAATTATTTGATTGGCCAGTGATTACACGTACAACCAGGCAGGACCATCAAGGTGCATCAGCCATGCATTATTCAATGAACACATCATCAACATGTCCCTGCACCTCCGAACTTGCCCAGAATCACGCACGCCCACGCCCATCCCTGCCATCACACAGGGAGAGTACATGCTGCTGGGGAGCTGCTGTAATTCCACTGTTTCTAACCAATGAGCTCTTTGTTTGTGAAACGTACCCACTATGCCAGCCCCTTGCAGCTATTCCCAGTCCTGTACCCACTATGCCAGCCCTTCACAACTATTTCCAGTCCTTTACCCACTATGCCAGCCCATTACAAATATTCCCAGTCCTTTACCAACCATGCCAGCCCTTCACAGCTATTCCCAGTCCTTTACCCATTATGCCAGCCCCTTACAACTAGTCCCAGTCCTTTACCCACTATGCCAGCCACTTACAAATATTCCCAGACCTCTAACCACTATGCCAGCCCCTTACAACTGTTACCAGTGCTACCCACTATGCCAGCCCCTTAGAACTATTCCAACCTCTTTTGACCATAAAGAATTGGAGGCCACATACTCCCCACTCCTCCCCCCAACCAATGCCAACGAGGTCGCACCTCTGATGGACATTCTGCTGAGTAGACTGGAGACATGGCGGATGGCACTGAAGTAGTCGCCACATGCTTCCAGGAAAAGACGGACGAGGTGGACCTCAAAAGGGGGCATGTAGCTTTGATAGGGGCTGTGTCCATAGGGACAGCCACAACAGGGTGTCACAGTAGTGGTCATTCACACAGTTAGATGGCATATATGCTGGTCTGGGGGGCAATGATGGTGAAAGTGATTCCGTGAGGGGACCGATCATGGGTGAGATGCAGAGCCTGGCTCCTGGCAACGTTATATAGGAGAAGTGGAGCTCAAAAGAAGACATGTCAAACTGGCTGAGGGGGCAGCAGGGCAGGACAAAGCTGAACAAGGGGAGGCCAATCGGTAGTTCAGCAAAGAAATGGCAGGCTCGACAGAGAAGCAGTTCCAGCATACTGGACCTGCTATGCCCCTTGTCAGTACAGAGAAAGAGTCTGCATTTGTTGCATGATGTGTGTAAAATATGTGCACAATGCACACCAGTCGATACCTGGTGCGTGTGTACATGAGGGGAGTCAGCTATGGGTACCCTGATGCCATTCATGCCACATGACCAGTGAGGAGAAAAGTTCAGCTCTGTAGCAGGGTAATCCAGCAGGTTACTTTAAATCCGTGTTCTTCAAAGGTTTTCATACCGAGCCCCAACCTTGACGGAGTAGTTCCTCTACATCCCACTAGACTGTCGTGAAGAAGCAACCTTGTTGGTATTTTTGGGTTAAATAGATTCTTTATTGTTAATTGTAATCATAGGAAAGCACCTTCTAAAGACAAGGCAAAGTCGAAAATATGTAAGTCATTGCCTTTTTGCATCATTAACCACATCGAGATACAACTTCCTACTGTCCCTGGAATTCGAAGTAATTAGGAAAAAGCAATGCAATTCCATGGAATTGTTACAATCTTTCCCTAACTCTACACTCTGATCTTGTATAATGATCTATCATGGTACAGCCACACAATGAAATCCCTTAGGTAAAGATACTATATCAACATCCCGGTCAGATAGCACAGCGAGTAGAGTGCTCGCTTTGACATCCGTGCAGAGCCTGCTGATGCAGGTTCGAATCCCAGCAGGGCCAAACTCAGCCTTTCATCATTCCGAGGTCGATAAATGAGCACCACACACCGTGGGAAATAAGCAGCGCTCAGATACCTGAGGGTTCGTAGCGCTATATAAATGCACAAACAAACACACAAACAAACAACAAACATCTGCTCTCTCACATGCACTCTGAAACTTTTCTCTCAACACCATCATTGGGCCTCATTACGAGGTTGCCGGTCCATTGTGACCGGCAAACTCCAAGTTGTGCAGCGGGTGCCTTTCATTCCGCCAGGTCTGATGACATCACATGTGCATTTTCCTTTCATGAAAAGTCTGTACAAGGGATTCTTATTGTAATGTTGATAATAAAAAGTGTCAAGGATCATTGGAATACATATCATGAGGTACGTAGTGCATTAATCCAAATAGCATTGTATTATGAGGTTTTTTCCAATATAGCAACGTGCACATGTAGTAACATAGGCATAGTGTGCAGCAGGCATGATGAGATGCAATATTAATAATCTTGCCATGTTAAATACTAAAATTATAAATTCTTTCTTATTAGAGTTTTGCATATTGTAAAACATTTAATAAGTACCTAATAAAACCCAATTACTACATTATTGCATTACTGCACACAACACACAAATCAACAACAACACATACAAATATGAGCATATACAGAGAAAGTGAAGTAACCTAACTGATTATCTTCATGCACAGAAATGATTGCTCTGCTTCAAAGCTACAACTTCCCTATATATAACTATCACATATTGTGACTAGGCCCTAAGGAAAGTACTGTAAATGCAATGTGTACAAATATGAGCATACCCAGGGAAAGTACAGTAATAAAAAAACAACAGAACTATAAAAAATTGTTGATAACCTTACTAATCATCTTCATACATAGATAGCATTGCTGTCTTCCAAGTCTGTATTTTCCCCTTTGTATATGTTTCATATGCTGTGAGTGGACTCTAAGCGAATTACTGTAAGAACATATTTGAAGTATACGTCTACAAATATAGTACTTTTTGAATTTTTAGTTACTGACTGTCACTGGCCTAGATATACCAGTAAAGGAAAAAAGAGTGAGCCAGGCATGTGATGTCATCAGTGATGTCATCAATGACATTTGTGATGTCATCTTTGATGTCCTGGGCGTTAGCTTTAGCAGTGCATGGTGGTGGCGCGAGTTATGGTTGCTTAGCTTACCATAACTGGCGAATTTCAGGGGTTTTTCGGTTTTACTTGGAACCATAACGTCCCTTTAACAAAGATTTTTACTGAATTTCATAGGTTTTTAGTAGCGCAACTTAACCATAAAGTCCCTTTAACAAAGTTTTTTTACTGTATATATATATATATACAATTTCTGCAATTTTGTTTAACAAGGAGCGTTCCGTGTTTGAATCTGCACCGGGACCGTCACGTTGTGCGCGTCCTACTTTGATACTTCGCCTGCTGAAGAGGACTGCTGCCGTTGGTGGCAGATGATACTGCCGACAGGACTCGGATCGAGTGCATGCACAGGAATACAACAACTGAAACCACCTTGCCGGCTGGCGATTTCACGTGTGCAGGAGGACGCACAGGAGACTGCTGCGAGGTAAGTGTGTGTTGTCACTCTGTTATTACTTCCCTTTTGGTACACAAGTACTTACCGCATTCTGGATCCCAGCCCGTACCAGCTTTTAGGTCTTTCTGGTTACCGCTCTTACTATTAGAAGACAGTACTTCGCTCTCTTGGTTCTTTTTAGTCAGACTTTTTTATAATATCCACAATATTGCAGCCGTAATATGACAAGCACACAGGACGTCTGGGTAGCAGCCCGGCTACTTCAAGCCAAGGATTTATTTTGTGAAGAGCAGGAATCTATTATCACATTGCCCACTGTTGGGACAAATAAAAAAGCTAGCAGCAATGTTAGCCAGGAAGTGTCCTTACTGAGGGAATATGAGAGACTCGGAAGAAGGGAAACATCTAAATGGTGGGAGGACCATTCCCTTCAAAATTATTTGGACATTAAGAGAATACCACAAGGTTTACGTATCATGACTACTCCGTCCTTTGAGGACCAAAATCCATTAATGCTCGAGGAATGGGAGGAAGCCAGCAAGGATTGTTCTGGCAAGTTTTTGACAATTCTAGTAAAGTATGCCAAACTGGATTGCGTACAAGCACTCAAAGAAGTTGATAAAGTAGAGTCTGATTTTACCAAAGTTCCCACGACAGAGGAAGGCAAATCTCTACGGAAAAAAATCGATGAAGCTTTGATTTCATATGAAGATGAAATCAAACAGCGTAAACACAGAAAATTTCTACGAGATAAAACAGACTAGCAGATGGGTCATGTCTGTACTTTTGCAAAACGCTTCAACTCTCTCCGTAAAACTAATGCTTTACAGTCAACGTCTGTTCAATCTGGTGACTTAGCCGCAACCACCTCTGAGTCAGACATCTCTGCATCTGAGACTGATGAGCCGATTCCTAAAATTAATTTTTTAGATGAAATGCGACTTTTATGTCAGGATGGCAAAAATCAAAAAAGAGGCAGAGGTTGTGGTATGTCAAAAGGACGAGGAAGAGGACAGAAATCACAGGCAAAAAAGTCATCCGCCGAGGCCGACATGGGAACCGGTCTAAAGGCGCTGCAACAGGGCAGATCAACACGCTCTGGGGCCAAAAATCAACAATAGACAATATGTAGATTTGCCAAATTATCAACCTGTTGTCCCACATCCTTACCAAATCTCAGACCTCGTTGTTATCATTGGGTCTTAACTTTTGTCCCACTGTGAACTAGGACTACGCACAAGTACGCATAGACTTTGATAAGTTTATGTGTAAAATTAAGCTAAAAAAATTCTTTGCTAATACAGATGCCACCATAAAGCGTCCCACATCGCGCACTGGTGGCACTGATCTCTTAATTTCAGACATTCCATCACTCATGGATCTGGCATGCCTCGATGATGATAAATATGATCCCTTGAACATTGATTTTTCTGACTTTGACATCAATCCCAATTGGGACATACGGACTAAGCTTAAAAGTAAATCTAGATTTAACCCTCAATTTCCAGTCAGTGGATGTATTGAGGATTACCATGATTTATGCATTGATGATCTCAGAAAACTTCGTCAAAAGGCTGGCACTATTAAACAGAATCTTACCATTGCCCAACGTCAAGCTATGAATGAACTTCAGCTGCTATCCAATATTGTCATCAAACCAGCCGATAAGGGCTCCAATGTTGTTATCCAAGACCGAACTAAATATGTCACAGAGGCTAAAGAATAATTACATGAACGCCAATGCTATACAAAAATGTTGAAAGACCCTTCTGAAGAAATCAGGACAGATTTGATTGCATTATGTACTAGGTGGATGAATGAAGGTCTATTGGAGGATGATCTGGTTAAATTTTTCACCCCTACATGGTACACAATACCTACCATTTACTTCCTCCCCAAAATGCATAAATGCCTTATTAATCCCCCAGGCAGGCCCATTGTCACTTTATGCGGCTCATTATTGGAACCTCTAGCCCAATTCATTGATGAAACACTGGTTAAATTTGTCAAAGTGTTACCTTCCTACCTGAGGGATACTAAGGATTTCTTAAAACACGTTACTAATACACCTTGGGAGGAAGGTTTGCTCTTGGCTACTTTAGATGTTGTTTCTCTATACACATCTATTAACCACACCATTGGTATTTCTGCATGTAAATACTTTTTGGACACTCGCTCTTTAAACTACCTTGGACACAGTTCTATGATTTTGGACATGCTTTCATTCTGTTTACACAATAATGTATTTCTCTTTGAAGGACGCTTCCATTGGCAAGAAAGGGGGACTGCGATGGGTAGTACCTTTGCACCATCCTATGCTAATCTCACAATGGGGTGGTGGGAGGCTACTTTCCTGTCTGATGTATTACTATCTTGCTTTCCGACACAGATTATTTCTTGGTGGCGGTATATAGACGATGTTTCTATCATTTGGAAGGGCACCGAAAGCGACTGGCTATCATTTGTTAAAAGCATTAACAACAATCAGGTCAATCTTAGCTTCACTGTCTGCCACAGTCGCTCAAAGGTTGTCTATTTGGATGTGACTGTTATGATGGATGATTCAGGCATCAGCACAGCATTATATAAGAAACCTACTAATACTGGTCTACCACTCCATGCGAACAGTTGTCATCCTACACCTTGTAAAAAATCCATCCCTTATGGCGAATTTATTCGGTACCGCCGCAATTGCTACAACATTGCCTGCTTCGATTATCACTGTGCACAGACAGCCATGGATTTTCTGAAACAAGGCTACCATAAAGGAACGATTGAAATGACATATCTTCGAGCTCGTGGTATGTCCAGGGATACCCTACTGTATGATACCAGGCCCAAAATTGTGTCTAATGATGATCCCAGACTCATCATCACATTTGATACTGCCTCCAATGACATTCGAAAAATTGTGGAAAAGCATTGGCATGTTCTTATTCTGGATAATGACTTGAAGCCCATTTTGGGCAACCGACCAACCCTGACGTACAGACGTGTTCCTTCTTTAAGGGACAAACTTGTGTCCAGTTTTTTACCCCCAGCGGGCAAGTTCCAGTGTTCCAACACATGGCTTCCAGCTTCACATACGGGATTTACCAAGTGCATAAAGTGTAAAGCATGTACACATGCCATTGCTTAGAAATCCTTTGTGCATCCCATCACACAAACACAGCAAATGATACGTCATTCTATTAACTGTGATACCACCTTCGTTGTTTATGTACTTTCTTGTCCTTGTTTGCGTTGGTATGTTGGCAGTACTACCTGTAAATTGAAACTCCGAATTCTGCAACATTTGAGAGCCATTAAGAATTCTGATCCGACATACCCGATGGCTAAACATTTCAAATCTGAACATAACAATGATGTCAATATGTTAACGTTTTTTGCTGTGGCACATGTACCCCCTCATCCCAGGGGTTGTGATCGGATTCTGAGGCTGAGACAACTTGAAACCAGATTTATTTTGGATCTTGACACCAAATTTCCTAGGGGTCATAATGTGGACGAGGAGCTTTATACTTTTTTGGGTACCTAATTACATGCCTAAGTCTATTTGTTGTCTTCCCTGCCATTTTTGCTTAATTTTTCTTCACTGGGGCTATCTTGTTTTCTTGGTAGGACAATCTCTCAATTTTATATTTCCTGCTTCACTTTTTGTTGGTTCCATGCAGGTATTTATTGATTTATTTTTTCCACACTTTCCACAATTTTCGTTTTTCTTTACCTGCCTGTTTTAGCTGATTATTTTGCATTATAGGGGGAATGTTCTATTAACCACCTTGGGAGGAAGGTTTGCTCTTGGCTACTTTAGATGTTGTTTCTCTATACACATCTATTAGCCACACCATTGGTATTTCTGCATGTAAATACTATTTGGACACTCGCTCTTTAAACTACCTTGGACACAGTTCTACGATTTTGGACATGCTTTCATTCTGTTTACACAATAATGTATTTCTCTTTGAAGGACGCTTCCATCGGCAAGAAAGGGGGACTGCGATGGGAAGTACCTTTGCACCATCCTATGCTAATATCACAATGGGGTGGTGGGAGGCTACTTTCCTGTCTGATTTATTACTATCTTGCTTTCCGACACAGATTATTTCTTGGTGGCGGTATATAGACGATGTTTCTATCATTTGGAAGGGCACCGAAAGCGACTGGCTATCATTTGTTAAAAGCATTAACAACAATCAGGTCAATCTTAGCTTCACTGAATGCCACAGTCGCTCAAAGATTGTCTATTTGGATGTGACTGTTATGATGGATGATTCAGGCATCAGCACAGCATTATATAAGAAACCTACTAATACTGCTCTACCACTCCATGCGAACAGTTGTCATCCTACACCTTGTAAAAAATCCATCCCTTATGGCGAATTTATTCGGTACCGCCGCAATTGCTCCAACATTGCCTACTTCGATTATCACTGTGCACAGACAGCCATGGATTTTCTGAAACAAGGCTACCATAAAGGAACGATTGAAACGGCATATCTTTGAGCTCGAGGTATGTCCAGGGATACCCTACTGTATGATACCAGGCCCAAAATTGTGTCTAATGATGATCCTACGGTAGTGGCCGTGTAGTTTTGGTTAAGTTGCTAAACCCATAGGAAGAACAGTTTTTGGATGGTTTATAAAGTTTGGTGAGGTTTGGTCCAGGGGGGCAAAGTTATAGGGGGGACCCAAAATTTCTTTTTATCCCACAGACTCAATGGGGGAAAAAATCTGCTCACACCTACAGCCCAAAACGCTGGACGTATTTTCACCACATTTGCGGCAGGAGCAGCGGCCCGTTCCCAAAAGCATGCTTTTCTAAATTTGGTGAAATACATCCAGTAGTTGTTTAACACTATTAAAAAGTAGGTCACAACAAATTAGTGATATCCATGTCCGCTCCGCAGACACACTTCCCTGTTTGCTCCGCGGACAGGACACCGATTGGTTAATCGGCTTGCATCATGTCCGCAGACATGTGACGTGTTCGCTGATTGGATGGTGAAGAGCGTGAAGTGCGTCAGATTTTTGGAAACGCCAGCCATCTTGGATTTGCGGACTTCGCCGCTGTCCGTGGACATCGCAGTAAAAACATATTTAAGAACACAACATTGCACTTGTCAAACTTATCAAATAATCTCTGGGTAGGTGAAGGGTGATGAGGATGGGAAGGGATATGGCTGCAAGAAGCAAAAAACAGGTATTTTTTGCTGTGAATGTTCGCGAACAGTCCTGAGAAGTTTGCGAACACCTCAGTGTTGGTGAAATGCAGTTATTGGATGGCTTATAATTTTGGCGCCACTTAATATAACTGCATGAAATTTTGCATGTTTATTTCTGATTTGATTCCAAGTGGATATGCAATGTTTGGTAAGATTCTGCCATGAGGAGGCAAAATTAGAGGGGGACCCTAAATAATGTAAAGGCTTATAAATAAGGTGCAATTTGACAAATCTACAGTTAATTTGGGAAACTGATAATACATTTAGATATGAATGTTTTTCCGAAGTTTGGTGGGTTTTTGTGAAAAGAGGGCAAAATTAGAGGGGGTCCCAAAATATTGTAAAGTCTTATAAATGAGGTGCCATTTGACAAATCTATACAAAGGTTTGCAAAAGGATTATAGATCTAGATTTAGATGTTTTCGTAAATTCTGAATGGATTTTGTCAAGTGGGGGCTAGGTTATATGACGATTGTATGTGCATACATTTGAAACTTTTGAAAAACTAAAACATGGGTGGATTTCCAGCAAACTTGCGTAAGGAGCATTGGCATTGACCTACAAGCATGGTTTTGCAAATGTGCCAGTGTTTTATTATTTGACAAGTGTCATAATGTAGCTACAAAAAATAGCGGTATACCTTTAGTGACTGAGTGGTAACCTGTGGCCATGGGCAGTGGCCAGATTGTCCGGGTCATGGATCTGCTTACTGGCCATGACCACAAGGGACAAAACATAGGATTAAAGTGGCCATTTCCACCTGGGACTGGCTTTGTGGTAAAGTTATTCGAAATTAGGATCGTTCTGAAAGGGAAGAACAATGTGCTCATGGTAATATGGCTATATGGTCCTCTTTTTGCCTTCTGCAGGCTGCCATGGAAAGCAAAGAGGGGCCCTTTATGGAAACCTCGCCTTCCCTTTCCATGGTGGCCATCTTGGAAAAGGATTTTCCTTCATACACCGGGATGCCGAAGGCGTCCCGGTGTAGGAAGAAAAATCCTCTTTTTTAGCACCTCGGGTTCCCGCTTTGGGAACCTAGGGTGCTAATGGCCTTCATCCCCCATTTCAGGGGCTAGAATGGGGGAGGATAATGGTCCAGAGACCTCGTTATCCACCCTCACTTCGCTTGGGCTGATAACTTGGGCTGCTGGGCCGGTATCCACCATTCCAGTCCCTGGAACGGAGGATGAACACCACAATATTCCCATTAACATAACACAAAATGCAAATGTAAATGTTGGAAAATCTTATTGAGTCTATGTACTTTACTGAGAAAGCTAATGAAGATGGAGTCTATACATGTTTTTGTAGCTCTATTTTTTAACTGTGAAAGGTGGTTCCTAAAGGAATATGTCTTTTGTCGTTTTTGGATGTATTTTTTTGGCAGGAGATCTGAGAACAAAAGGTGGGGAGGGAAATGAGGGAAGAGGAACCAAACACTAATATGGAGGGATAGGTGGACAGGGAAAATGTTGCGCGTGTGTTATTTCTAAGGCAGGGTGCAGTGTTTCTCATGCTCCTTGATTACATCAGTGGTGGTGGCTCTTGGGGAGGAGGGATGGCATTAGCGGATGCGATTTTAAGATAAATAGCAGTTTTGCTAAAAGTATGTACCGTGTACTAGATTGTTAATGGATAATGAGTAGGAATAGGTGTTGGAGCTGTGCAAGGGAAATTTTGAAGTTGAAAGTTCTAGATCAGTAGAAAATTCAGTTCTGAACTGTCTGCGAAGCAGAGATCTTATCGTGAAGTGCGGACGGGTTCTCGGACACGTCATCATGTCGCGTGCCAGCGTATGGTCATGTGGCACTGTCCGGAAGTTCCGCTGTGAAGTCAGATGTTCGTAGACGGCTACGGATGCAAAACTAGTTGAATTAGTTGCAAAAAGTGTATAGAAGTGTTCAAAATGATTCCAGAAGGTGGGAAATGGCAGAGTTTTAAGATGACACTTTGTAAATTGGACACAAACATTGCTATATTGGGTAAGTATGATATTAGTAAGTTGTAGGAAAATAGCATGCACTGGTAAAAACCTATGAAATTCACTGAACAAACTTTGTTAAAGGGGCGTTATGTTTATGTTGGACTAATAAAAACCTATGAAATTCAATGAAAAAACGTTGTTAAAGGGACATTATGGTTTCAAGTAAAACCGAAAAAACCCAGAAATTCGCCAGCAGAGATCTTGTTGTGAAGTGCGGAAGGGTCTCGGACACGTCATCATGCCGCACGTCAGCGTATGGTCATGTGGCACTGTCCGGAAGGTCTGCTATGAAGTCAGATGTTCGTAGACAACTACGGATGCAAAACTAGCTGAAATAGTTGCAAAACGTGTATGGAAGTGTTAAAAATGATTCCAGAAGGTGGGAAATGGCAGAGTTTTAAGGTGACACTTTGTAAATTGGACACAAACATTGCTATATTGGGTAAGTATGATATTAGTAAGTTGTAGGAAAATAGCATGCACTGGTAGAAACCTATGAAATTCACTGAAAAAACTTTGTTAAAGGGGCGTTATGGTTAAGTTGGACTAATAAAAACCTCTGAAATTCAATGAAAAAACGTTGTCAAAGGGACATTATGGTTAAGTTGCATGTTGTGATTAACTTTGCATTCATCTGGTGCAGGTGACTGGAGTCTTGGGATGGAGTGCAGGGCTTAGAATGTGTGTCTGTGGGTGTGTTCCGGGTTTCTCAGTTGCAGGGATGTGGGCCCTGGGGGAGGATGCCGGTGGGTGTCCTATGTCCCCTTTTACTTACCTGACTCTAAGAACTGTATTTGGTGTACCTAAACCTAAGTAAATAAGTTAACAGTTCACTGGAGTGTCAGAGTCATTTGTGGCCAAACCCTGAACTCAACACTGGCGACGAGGATGGGATCTGGCTGTGCTGGGGGGACAGCACCAAAGGGAGACACCCACCGCCCCCCCCCCCTCTGAGAAGTGATCCTCTCTCAGGTAAGAGCGCTGGATGGCTGTGAGGCACTGCAAGTGCAGTGAATGCAATTGAGGCCCAGACAGAGGTGCTATAGAGGCAGTGGTGCAAGAAAGGCCCAGGCAGAGGCGCTGCGAAGGCACTGGAATCAGAGAGCAGCATTGGCTGTCAACAGGTGCTGCAAAGGCAGTGAAGTGCTGCAGAGGCAGTGGAGCGCTGTTATGTGCAAAGAGGTGCTGCAGAGGAAGTGAGGTGCTGCATGAGGCAGTGACGGATCACTGCATGAGGCAGTGGAGAGGTTCTGCCAGGGCAGTGAGGCGCTACAATGGGCAATGAGATGTTGCAGAGGCAGTGAGGCGCTGCATGAAGAGGTGCTGCGTGAGGCAGTGAAGAGATTCTGCAAGGGCAGTGAGGCACTACAAGATGCAGTTAAGAGGTGCTGCAAGAGGCAGTGAGTGGTCGCTGCAGAGGCTGTGAAGTGCTGCATGGTGCAGTGAAGAGGTGAGGCGCTGCGAGGGCAGTGAAGTGCTGCACAGGGCAGAGAAGAGGCACTGCATAGGGAGTGAAGAGGCACTTCAGTGACAAGGGTGTGCTGCAAAGGGCAGTGGGGACAAGAAGTTCTAGTGTTGAAAGGTACAACGGTCTGCTGTAAAGTGCAGTGGGCTCTGTGAGACTTATGGTTATTAGAAGGAGCTGTGAAGTTCATTGGAGCAGCAAGGTTCATTCATTCATTGGCATGGTGAAGTTCAAGGTGGCAGTCTCTCATAAAGCATTTAAGAGAATTGAAACTGTACAAACATTCAGAAGAGTTGGAAGTTGTTAATGGATCTAGGAGGGGCCTGGGGCCCATGGACTGTGCAAACATCTGTTGCACCAAGGCTACAAGCTATTGGTCATAGTGAAGGCAGCTGAGATCACTGACAAAGTTATCCGATGTCAGCACTTACCTTTGACTGGAACCGAAGGTTGCTGCGGTTGGCTTGAGTGGAGTCCTGGAGTTCGGCATGAGTGCTGCAGCAGGAGGCCTGACTCAGTTATGAAGTTTGATGGGGATGGGAGCTCTGTGTTCCTCCGTTACTCTCTATGCAATGGTGAAGTAGGAGAGAATGCAGAGGTGCTGGCGATTAGAGTTGAGATACTAGAGCTGATATATATTAGTTTATTAGAGTGATGTTGTAGGTACATGTCTCTCTCTTTAATTGAGTTATGTAGTTTAACATATTTCTCTCCACAGGCGGACTACTGTCCATTACATGTGTTGCATGTGTAAAAAGGTGCAATGGTTGTGGTGAACCATTGAGCGGACTACTGTCCATTACACTGTCTGTATAAAAAGGGAAATGTTGTTCCTAGACTTTGTTGCCATTGTTTTGGCATATGTTGGTAGACATGTATGCGGTGATGTGTGAGTGAAATAAGATATTAAGGTTTTGAGTGTTTATTAAATCTTCATTAGAGTTATTAAGTTGATAACAGTGTTCATCATTAGCTGTTCTATGTAGGCATATTAATATGTTCTCTCCACAGGTGGACTTTTAATTTTAATCCACAGATGGACATTGATGTTAATGTAAATAGATTTTTGAAGTGATGACAAGGTCTAAACTTTTTGGAGTTGTTTTTGGTTATTGTGAAATGCTTTCTTTAATCTTTTGCTTTTCAGGTGGGACTTTACTAGACTAATTTTTTTGATGAAATATTGTTCTTGTCACTCATATTTTACTGCTGTTGTTGTCCCTATGGGGGAAGATGTGTTGTGATTAACTTTGCATTCATCTGGTGCAGGTGACTGGAGTCTAGGAATGGAGTGCAGGGCTTAGAATGTTTGTCTGTGGGTGTGTTCTGGGTTTCTCAGTTGCAGGGATGTGGGCTCTGGGGGAGGATGCCGGTGGGTGTCCTATGTCCCCTTTTACTTACCTGACTCTAAGAACTGTATTTGGTGTACCTAAACCTAAGTAAATAAGTTAACAGTTCACTGGAGTGTCAGAGTCATTTGTGGCCAAACCCTGAACTCAACATTGCACTAATAAAAACCTATGAAATTCAATGAAAAAACGTTATTAAAAGGACATTAAGGTTAAGTTGCACTAATTAAAACCTATGAAATTTAATGAAAAAACGTTGTTAAGGGGACGGTATGGTTAAGTTGCACTAATAAAAACCTGTGAAATTCACTCAATAAACTTTGTTAAAGGGACGTTATGGTTATGTTGGACTAACAAAAAAACCTATGAAATTCAAAGAAAAAACTTTGTTAAAGGGACGTTATGGTTTCAAGTAAAGGTGCAAAACACCAGAAATTCGCCAGTTATGGTAAGCTAAACAACCATAACTCCCGCCACCACCGTGCACTGCTAAGACTAACACCCAGGACATCAAAGATGACATCACAAATGTCATTGATCACTATGCAGAATGGACCTTTGTATGAATGTAATGAATGAGATAGCACTCAACACATTTGGGCTTTGAGTATTTTCCACCAAAAGATTGGGTTTTTACCAATGTGAGTGAAATCAGTAGATGCAGAATGCATCAATCTAAAATGGAATTTAATTTCCCAATAGCATGTTTATACTCGAATAAGTCTAACATATCATCTTGTTAGCCAGATACATTTAAAATGATAAAAGTCCAGTGGTTGGATAATGTCAAGTGTTCTGAAAGGCGTGCTCAACATTTCCTACTGTACATCAAAAGAACAAATAGAATTATCCTTCATTCAGAGTCTTTTAATGTATTGTTTTATGTCTTCAACAACTGTCCACAGCTTAATAAGTGGACTTGAATAATATCCAACAGTATAATATAACAAAAAACATTGATTCTGTTATTTTGGTTTGAATGGCATTGGAGTTTGATTCAGCCTGATATGGTGCTGCCTTCAAATTGACATGGTCTCAACTCAGCAACTCCACTGAGTAATCTGACCCCCACACCTTTGAGAATATTTTACAGGGGACTCTTACAAGAAAAACGTTATAAATTACAATAATTTAAGGTTTGCAGTCTATGTAGAGATTAACATCTGCTGGTAACATGTGTTTTCATTTTTCTTGTCAGCTTCAAACAATGTCATTGCACTCACCATGTAATGTTGAGGTGTCTATCATCATAAAACCCAATATGTGTGTTGGTTTAATTTAGTGAAAACTAAAGGACATGTCATTCTATGTTAAATTAACACCCCCTCAACCCATTAAATAGTTTATGTTTAGTTGAGTCATGCGCACAGGACTTTAACCCACAATTGAAATGCAGGGGATGATTCAAATATTGCCTTGCACATGGAAAAGCTCATTCTACTCATAATTCAGTAGACATATGATTTATAGAAGAAGCTAAATGTGTGTTGCAACACCACACTGCCAACACTGTCTGCTTAACACCAAAACACATTGGCTATGATTTCTAAGAAATAATAAAATTAGAAAAATGCAAGCATGTGTCTGTAAGCACAAATTCCAATAATATTGATTTCATTAAATTGTGCACGTTGCTACCCTGAATTTTATTATGAAAACAATTTAGCATATTTAGCATATTTAGGAGTAGGTTTGGCCCCCCCACAGTTTATAATCATTGAATGATTATTTGAGGTGTGTATTCATTTGGGGTGTCCAACTATGACGTAGGCCAATGGAAGCACTTGGTCAATCGGTAGTGTGACATACTTATGACAAAAGTGTGGGAATTTTGGGCACTTTAAATAGCAGGAGCAGAGAGTAGAGCATTCTGACACTGGAAAGTGCTTCAGGAAAGAACACCACCATGTCCTAGTGCATGCATTAAAGAGAGAGACCAACTTTAGATTTGATTTAAATGGGAACCTAACAGTGTAATCTCACTGTTTATAAAATTAAGTGAAATATCAATTCAATCCAACCTAAAATATCTTTCACAGTTTTGTGCACAATGATATAGATAGCACTTCTGTGCATTTGGGGTGCTGCTTTTTAAAAAAAAACATTAATCTCATTAAGTTGTACCTATGGGGTTTTCACAGAGATAGTTATTTGAGCTATGGTATGATTATGTTCATATCAGAGCCTTATGAAGATATGTTTGATAATGTGTATTCTGTGAAGGACATATTTATTCAATAAGGATGGGCAAAGGAGAGCACTATAAATTGAGTCATTCCTGATCCCATGAAAATGATGCAAATGTAAATCCCATATACCTCTCATTCTTAAAACTGCACAGTGAGACTCTGCCAGTAAAGTGAGAGGGAAGAGACACCAATACATATACTCCACAGAGAAAAGGCAAATGTATGAATGACTTCCACTAAGTCAAATGAAATTACAGTGTGGTCTGAGTGTAGACCAAATAATTTCTGACAATCAAATACATTATTCAAGTATTGGGTCACATTAATTTGGGAGCCCACTTCCTACTTTCTAACCCAGCACAAACCACACAATGGAGATCATGTGAGTCCCTGAGGTGATGTGCCCTTCCTGGAACACACATAATTCTGCTCAGACAGGCCCAGCCAGGGAATACTCTGACTCTTAAAGGTGGCCTTTCGAGGGGGCCGGCTTCTCCTGCCGGCATACGGGACTGAAAGCAATTTCAGCAAGAATACAGCCAATCGGCTGTACGGGCCGGCAGTCTTCTGGCCTCTGATGTTGTAGTCCTTGGTGCAGGCAGCAACACAGCAGATATGATGGTAGTGCCAAAGTTCCAACAATGAATGAATGGAGCCCCTCATGGGTGCAGGCATAATGTTAACCTGAATGTCCGATCATGTCCCTCAGTGAATCAGCATGTCAGTTATCATCACTGAACATGGCAGTACGTACATGCCACCTGGAGTATCACTAGCAAAGTCACATTTGAACTGAACAAACTGCACATGGTGCATCATATCAATGTCTGTCAGACAAAGAAAAGGAGTCCACCTCAAACAGCAAAAACAAAATATCAACTAGAAAACCATCACTGTGCACAGTGTCTGCAGGGGGCATGAGAAAGGGGCATGATAAGGTGAGAAGCAACATAAGAATGTTGTGCAGAGATAAACAAAATAGCATCACTTGCAAGAAGCCTTGCTAACCTTGGCAATGCGTGGTCCTCTTTTGCAACTGCCACACACGACACGGTAGCATTCAACAGTCCGCCAATTGCAACCAGGTCCTGATGACTCTCCTTGCACTTCTGCTTCATGTCTGCCTGCATGGCAGACCTTGATGCATCCATCTGGATGTTGTTAGTGTCCCTCCTAGAGGACATCTCAAGATGGTGACACTCCCTTGAGGTCTCCAACTGCTCATGCAGGAGGACACCCGAGTCTGTCATCTTCTGCCTGCTCTGGTCCTTTGAGGCTTTCATCTTCTCATGCAGGCATTGCCTCAAGACAGCGATCTCCCCACACAACAGTTGGAATTCGGTACACATCGTGGCATTAAATTTGATGATATTGTCTGGCAGACGATGCATGTCCCTGCCGATCTTCTGCATGACCTCCCCTGTTGCACAATTTTAAGTATCACCTCCTCGTCCCTGTCAAAGCATGAAGCAGGCATACATCGCCCACGTGTGTGTGGCTGATGAAACCATGATGAGGCAGTGTATCACTGTCTGAAAGAGTGCACTGGCATCAGCTGTGGGTCCACATGCATCCCACTCCCAATACACATCTCTGCTGCCTCCATGATGGTTGTGGGAAACCTTGCAGGTACAGTGTCGTCAGTTGAATCATGACTCACCACTTGCAGGGGCACAGTCTCCTGTCCCCCCTAGGGCTTAGTTTCCTCCAAGACCTAAAGGAGAAACATGGTGTTGGCACTGCTGAGCGGTGGTTGTTCCCCCATCTGCCTCAATATGGCTGTGACATCTGCATCATCATCCTCCTCCGATGATGCCTGTGCAAGCATGCAAAGGATGGTCTGCAACAGCAGCAGGTTCTCACTGCCAACAGCAGCCGGCCACTGCTGGTGCCTGGTTGCGCATCCACTGACAACACCTCTGCCACCTGCTTGCCATTGGCTGCTTCATCACCTACAAAAAAGCAGACAATAAAAGTCAGGGGGACATCTGTATATACACGTATACCTCACATGCAATACATGCAGAACAAACAGGACCATCTACACATGCATCAGACTCACAAACTGGCCATATAGTCGTGTTCTACATCCATAGTGACCCTAGCAGAAGCACAATGCCACCCCTGACACAGCGCATTGGACATACGTCATGGCAGTGTAAACCTGATGAGTAAGGAAAGAGGTATCCATGCAACTTAGACATTACACAAAAACCATCAGGATGTACATGGAGCACGCTGACAGTGGCCTGCAGATATCAGTGACACATTTTCTGGTGATGCAAGTGCAATGTCCCATTCAAGCAGACATCATCAGTTTCCCAATAAGTCTTATCAGTCATGTCATTGGCAGCAGGACTGGATGTGCTTTGCAGAATGTGCATATATATGTTGGCCGCAGTATACACACATGGGAGCTGCATCCCGTAGCTACACTGCCACTGGAAGAAACAAATGAATTTTGCTGCTGCAGAGGCAAAAGGCAAGGCAACGTATAGTAGGTGTGGTATATGTTGGCAATGAAAATGTCATAGACAATGGAACATGCAAGAAGAGAAATGATGCAGGCAACAGTTTTAAATGGAGTCACAGGGGCATTGCTGCAATTGCAAGGTCTGTGGCCAAGGAGGCAAGAGACCGGCTATGTTGATTACAAACCCTGTAATCCGTCCAATCCAAAAATAAGCCTATGTGTGTGGATGTTGCCGTGTTCAGTCAGTGCCCCATAAAATCCCCCTACCACATCCATGGGGAAAGGCAATGCCAAATGTACAGGCTGCTCCCATGCAACAGTAAAATTCAAAGACTTATCGGGTGCCAATTGCACACATGCATAATGGGCATATCTAGCAAAGCCAGACATGAATGTCACCTGTGTGTACTTACATAAACAACAGAGTATGGACACTCCAAATGCACTAGTAACATGAGAAGAAATATCTATGCTATCTGTTGCCAGTATAAATGCTGCAGTGGATGTGAACCCCTGTACATTTCGCTGGCAGTGCACCCTTTCCTAAGACACCATCTGACTGGAGCAGTGAATGATTCACAAATGCAGGACACATTGCTAGTAGAGGAGCTATGTGAGTGCACCCAGCCTTGAGAGTACACTTTACACAGGCATGACACTGATACTGTTTGCAGTGACATGTGTTATGCCGAAAGTGGATTTATAGGCATTTAGGCAATGCCATTCACAAATACACCTGTAATATGCAGCAACATTTATTTTATTTATTTATTTTTTGGATTTGTATAGCACACTATAGCCCACAGGCATCGAGGCGCTGTAAGAAAATGTATGCAGGCTTGCTTCAGGGTTACAGGAGAGTGGCCCAGGGTTGATACAATGTGCTTAGTTACAGTGAGCTAGTGGACATGTTCACAGGTTGCATTGCAAGATACAGTACATAGTTGTTGAGACTTGAATGTCGTGTAGGCAGAAGAGTCCTCTGTCCGCAAATGCCACACAGAGAGAACTCAAAGTCACTCCCTGTGCGACCGTTGAGGCCACAGGTGGAGATGGTCAACTCTGGAACCGCAAACCTCTGGGACCCCACTCCGGTGCAAGAAAATACTGATTAAGTACCAAGCAAATGACAGTAAATGACAGTGCCAAAATAACGTGAAAAGGTCGTACCAGAGGGGTCAGGAGAAAGACAATGAACCTATGAGGTAAGGTTCCTGGACTCACGTGGGCAGATAGACTGTAGTCCCAATAATGACGTGAGAACCACCCGATGACAAGAACGTGGTTTGGTAGCTGTGGAGCTTGAAAGCAAGAAGTTCCAAAGAACACCAGATGCAAAAGGGAAATCCGTGTTGCAGTCCAAAGAGCAGTCCGAGTTCAAAGCACAGGCAAATCCAATATAACAAAGCCAGTAAGGTAATCCAAGCGAAGTCCAAGTAAGCAGATTGAGGTCAAAAATCCAAAAAGAGTCAAGAAATCCAAAGGAACACGTAGCGCCAAACAGGTTGCAAAGAACAGCTGTGAAGCAGCGAGAACAGGGAGAGCCGTGTTTAAATACTCACGCTTCTGGCATTACTTTCCATCACATGACGTGCTGCCGCATCACGTGAGTGGATCCCTGGGTCACGTGAGCACACAGCGCTGGTCACGCGACGCGGAAGCATATTAGCGTTCCGCCGATAACCTAGGCGCCAAGGAAGCTGCCAATGCAAAAAAGGACGCATCCTGGAGAGCGTTCTGTTGTGGGTGAAGCGTGCATGTGCATGCGAGTCATCAGGAGGCCCACGTGAGTGCCGGAGTGTGAAGGGGAAATAAGATGGGACAGAGGGAGCAGGGCGAGCTATAGTAATTCCAGAGTTCTGGGCAATGGCAGGAGTGACAGTATTAACAGGTGTGTGTACAAGGGAGGGTGTGACAATAGTATGAGAACAATAGAAGGCAGAATACACAGTGCAAGTTTGAAGGGGGATGGCAATCATACAAAGAGCCTCATTTTTAAAGCCGTACGGAAGGCTGCATGAGATTCGATCAGCCTGATTTGGGCTGGGAGGGTATTCCAATATGTTGCTGCCATTGTTGGGAAGCTGGAACCACCAGCCTGCACTCTCTGTGTAGGAGGGACAGTGATGCGATTGGCATATGCAGTCCTGGACAGTCTAGAAGATGTTTGTTTGATTATCCTTTGAGGTAGGTAGGGGGTGCTAATCCATGGAGACATTTATGTGTGAGAGCCAGTGTTTTAAATACAATCCTTTCTTTGACAGGTAGCCAGTGCACCTGCCTTCTGACCCCAGATATGTGATCCTTATGTGAGATACCAGTTGCGGTCCTTAGTGCATTATTCTGAGCTAGTTGGAGTTTAGCCAGATTATTTTGGGACGTTCCAACAAAGAGGGCATTGCAATAGTCAAGCCTGGACCCAATGATGCCCCTTGCAATGGTGATGCAGTTCTCTTGTGATAAGAATGGCCTAACTGCATTGATCAGTTTGGAATGATAGGCTGCTGAGGACACAATGGCATTAACCTGCCTCTCCATGGTCAGGCTAGGTTCAAGATATATACGCCCAGTGTCTTGGCCATCATGCATCAAACAGTCACATTGCAATGTGGACAGAGTGCACATGTATGTACCGCCTGAATGGAAATGCCCTAACGTGAATACCCCTGGGCAAAATCAATGCACATAGTTGTCATGACCACATGTATCAGTCACACATGTCACTCGCCTGCTGCAAGTCCATATGTGTTGTAGCCTCCCATGCCAACGACCTGTTCTCTTGTGATGAGTCCAGAGGCAACTTCTTCAAAAGCAGTGAGCTCCTCAACAAGTGGAGACCCACCACCAGTAGCCTGTGCAGAGGACACATTTGCACCAAGATTTTCTTTGGTATGCCTGGTGAGGTCAGATATCCTCTTATGCACTTCTGGTGCTGTGTGCTTCTGCACCCCACAGGCATTAACTAAATCTGTGACCTCCTGCCATTTCTGCTTCCTCTGGGCCAGTGTTAGGGTGCTGCCAGCCCAGGTGTAGAGTTCTAACTGGTGCTCATCCACATAATATGTGAGTGTTTGCAACTCCTCCTCAGTAAATTTCTTCTTCAAGCTCTGCTACTTCTCAGGGACGGGTGGCTGTCCCTGGGTCGTGGGAGTTCCAGTGGCCCCTTCACTTACAGCGCTGCTGCCCCTCCGTGCCAGTGGTGCATCCCCAGCCTGTGGTGGCTGTGCTGTCTTCCTGGCATGTTTTGGTGATGACCCACTCCTTCACTGGCCTCCCAGCCCTGCCAGTTCCCCTCCATCCATGATAGGGGTGATGCAGAGGATTCACAGAAAATCTTGCTAGTTTGCACTTGCGTCGCATCTAGTCGGATACTGCCTGTCACGCTGAATTATAATTGGTTATTTATAATGCACTTAATACACAGAGGGTTCTAAGCGCGGACCTGGAGATCGAACCTGTGTTGCTCCACATCGTCTTGCTTCCAAGGCGAGCGTGTTGCCCCAGAGCTATCCTCTCGAGTAAGCTGTGCATGCGCAGTTTGTGTGCCCGGTGTGTGTAACGCACATAATCCAGGGCCTCGCTTGAATAACCAACTGTTGCTGCCACACTCCTCTGCTGCTTCCTGATTCTGCTCCAGCTTGGCTTGACCTCACACTCCTGCTATTCCTCCAGTGTGCAGTTCTGGCACTATTTCCTGAACACTGCCACTGCCTCATCTGGACACCAACACTTCATTACGGCTCCACAGTACCAGTAAATGAGGGAATTTCCAAAGGGGAGTGAGTGGTTCTGTGGCTGCATCCACGTAGGTGGGAGTGGGATGGTAGCACTTATAGGGAGGTGGAACTGCTTTGGGGGGCACAGTGCGTGGCAGGTCAGTGCTGTCCTATGGTTTTCTATGTTAATCTGCCATGGTTACTGTTGCTTTATGCAGTAGTCCACTTCCAATTGTACAATCTTGCATATGGAAGCCTCTAATGCAGATGTAAGAATTGTACTTGCAAGGTGCTTAAGGTGGTAAGGCTGCTGAGCCATGTGCAGGTGGTTGTGGTGTCTGTGTGTATGCCGGTCCATGCCTGGGTGTCAATTGCAACATTGGCAGTGTCTGATTGTCCTTGCCTAGCTGAATCAATATTTGGTCTGGGATGAAGTGAAATGTCCCAGAAGCATTGTTAAACCTTTGATCAGTGGGCACAATCTGTAGGGAGCAAACTGGGTGGTAGTATGGCGTACCAATGATGCATTTTACACTTCCACCTCTGTTACAGGTGCATTTCAGGACCAGTTCCAGCCATCAGCTGCAGCATGTCTGCCACCTCCACCAGCACCTCCAAGGTTGCAAGGATGACGGCTGCAAACTTCTCTGGAGCAGAAGTTGCCATCCTTGGAGAACAGGTGCTGCTGTACTACGATGCCCGATTCCATGCGGATCAACAGCTTGGGGCTGTTGGATGTAGGATGATCTGGCAGCCATCAATATTGAGGGGTGGCAGTCTGTTCCCCGGAGAACATTAAAGAAACTGTGGGATGACATGAGGATCCGGAGCCAGAAGAAGGCCAGAGCAGCCATTGAGGCAGGACCCACAGGTGCAATCTGGCGGGCACCATCAGAGTTTGCCGCTACACGTCCGGATCCTGCAGAGGGTGAGCCCAGCTCTTCATGCCCAGGTCCTCGAACTGCAGGCCCAGATGCAGGTTGCAGGTGAGTCCACACTGTCAGTGTGACAGGGCTGAATGGGTATGCCATGTGTAGAGGATGCATGTTGGGAGGACGCTGCTCGATATCCACAGAAATCTAGCGTGATGCAATGTGGCATGCCATTTTGCTCTGATGCCATTGGCATGGCTTATATGTGCTGTGTCCATGGTGCATGCAAGGTTACACACTGAGTGGGTCCTATGGGTGGTAGGGCCTCAGATGCATGTGCAAAGAGGGTCTGTGTATTCCACTATGGCCTTGAGGAGTTACATGATGGTGTCAATGGTGTTGGGTTATCAGTTACAGGTCAGGGGATATTCACCCTTCAGGTTCACTTCCCAGTTGGCTTTTGACTGATGGACATATGTGGTCCAATTCAGAGGTGAGGGCCCAGGCTGTCATATGGATTGTAGGATGTGTGTTTGCTTTTGTGGGGTTTTGAGTGCTGGGATGACACATCTGGTGGAGGGGAATTGTCTGTTGGTGGCTGGTGTGATATGTGTGAGGGGGTTTGTAGCCTTGGATGGGCATTGATCGAGATGGGTGATGGATAACTGACTCACCTGGAGGCTGTGGGAGTCTATGGAGAAAAGCGGGGAGTCTGCCAGGCCCAGTGTTCCCCTGACCATGTCACATGGTTGAAAGCTGGAGGTGGGTCCTTGGTCAGTGAAGGGTGAGGCATGTTGGCGTTTATAGTGCAATGATGGTGGCTGCATGTCTTCCCAATATGCTACAGTCTGCATGTGTGCCCCATCCATGTGCCCAGTTGGCCATGGTAACTATTGTGCCCATGGAGTGGTAACTGCTCATCCTATGCAAATCCATGCATGCGATTGATGTGGATGTCGCCATGTATCACAAGCTTAGCTTAGCATGGTACCGTGCCAATCCTCAGACATGCACATGTGTACACACATTTGAGTAACTGCCTCTCCTCTCTCCCATTTCAACCAGTGTCACATGCAGATGATAAGACCACCACTGAGGAGGAGCAAGTTACCAGGCCAAGGCCTTCTAGGAGACTTTGGAAACCACGGCCACAACTGCATCATACACCTCATCTGAGGCACAGGTGGCTGGCGAGGGGACATCATCAGATGGCCCTGGTGATGACATGCACAACATTGCTATGGTCATAGAGGGTGAGTTATCAGGGCAGAGGGGCAGGGACACTCCACCATCCTCGACAGGCCAATCGCCACAGAGGTGCCAGGGTCAGGTATGGTGAAGAGGGTGGGTGCCACTGTGGGCCTGGCCATGGTGTCTGGTGGGGGTACATCGTCGGATGTTCAGGCTGCTGGCATGGTCCTGGGATAGGAGGTTGTGCAGGATTCTGTGGTGGAATCAGCTCTTTGCACTGTTCCAGGCCCATCGGTGACAGGGCTACACACCTTTGGTCATGCCACAACACAGACAAGCCCTGCAGTAACTGTGTATTAGGCCATACATGATGCTGTGTTGCCCCTGCTCTTGTCGGACCATGGCCAGCAGGTAACTGCCCTTGAGGCCCTTGACGTGATCCGTGGCCAGCCCATCAGCCTTTACGGGCAGGTGTGCCACATCATATCACAAATGGCTAATGCACTGCTGTGCATGGTACAATTGGCACAGGAAACGTCATTACCACCCACCTCCTCCTCATCAACTGTGCCCCCGGCACCCAAAGGTGTGGCCTCCATTCTGACCACCATCTTGGGCTCATCGGCCCCTGTCAACCCATCAGCACATCTGGTGCCTCTGGTGCGCTCAGTGGGGGTGCAAATGGCCACAGTGGCCGTTCAGGTGGTCCCACGGTCTGGAATGGCCTTTGCACAGGATGAGGCAGTGCAGGTGGACATGGCACTGGAGGCGAGTGGTGGCACAGTACTTCCCTCCAGAAATCGTTCTTCTCACCGGATGGAGCCCCAGCACCAGAGTCAGGCTGTTAGGCAGCTGGAGCTGTTGCGGAATTGGAGGCAGGGACACCGGTGACTCATGACATAATGTGTGCAGCAGTCGTTCGATGTCTGGCAGGAGAGGTAGGTGGCAAGACACCGGATACATGTAGCCACCACATGCCAACTGCAACTCATGAGGCAGCATCAGGAACAGAGGATGCAGGCAATGGAGGAGGCAGCTGCCATGGCCAGGGCTGCAGCACATACAAGGATGGAGGAGTTACATGACGCCATTCTGGGGGAGAGTATGAAGGCTCCAAGCAAATTGAATGGACCATTTGGGAGGCTGTGCAGGCCCTCAGGGACACCACTGAGGTCTGCCTGCAACAAGTGGAGGCAGAGACACAGGCTGCCTTGGCGAAGCATTGTCAGAAATAGGACTGCAGCAGGGACTGTAATATTTTGTTTTCTATGGATTTGCATCATTTATTTTTTTGAAGGAAGATTCCTGTGATTTTGATTTGGCCTAATGTTTTCATGGTTCAAGATCCTTTTGCATTATAATACAGTTGTGTCTTTAGTTCAATCAAATTCACGTAGTTATTTTGTCTTCGTGTGAAATTCACTTTCTCCCACGCTCATATCTGTGTGCATTCATCTTTTGGTGAGCATGTCACACTGGGATGCTTTGATGGTTGCATGCTGCATACTCATGTGGTATGGTTCTCGGGACTCAAAGATCCTCACTCAGCTTCTCATTGTTTTCAGTTGACAAGATTCTGTTAAGCATTTGGCCATGCATCTGTTCACTGTGCAGGTATGATTTTGTGTTATGTGTGCACATTGCCAACAAGCACCATGTGTGCTATATGCAGGTGTCAAGCTCACAGCCATTCACCTATGGATCACCTTGTGTAGATGTATTCATTGTGGCTTTTTAGTCCATGGGCCTCATTACGACCCTGGCGGTAAGGGGTTTATGCCAGCGTTAGCTGCGCCGACCCCTTACCGCCAATTACGAGGTCCCTTAGCGCCATGGCGCTTTTAACACCTGCTTTTAGCAGGTGTTAAAATCCATGGCGCTAAGGGACCATGGAGTTAATTACGCCACCGTAATTTACGGTGGCGTAATTAACGCCTTCCCCACTCCCATTATGCCCTATGGGGCAAAAATGGGAATGGGGAAGGGTAAATGGGGATTGGGGACTTACCGCCCCCGCCAACCTCGGAATGGGGCGGTAAGTCCGCCAACCACCATGGCGTAAACCTAGTTTACGCCATGGTGGTAAAGTCACGGCCCAGGCGGTAACTTACCACCTGGGTCGTAATGAGGCCCCATGCCTGTAGTCGATGCATGTGCATAGGATTGGTACATGTATTTGTGTTGTGTACAGACTGTCATGTGCATCTGTGGCTGTACACGTGTAAGGGTGGTGGTGGTGGAGTGTTGGTATGGTTCATCATTGTGGTAGTCAAGGTTGTCCTACATTGCATTCCTTGCACAGATGGTCATGTAGCAATGTTGGCTGTGGAGATCTATGATTACCTATGTGGGACAATGATTACTTTGCCGTGCAGTACCCATGGATGTTGCACTGTACACGCCTGTGATCCTGAGATATGGTTGGTGTATATGGCCCCACTACTCATGTGGGGTTGTGATTGTATTGTATATGTGGGTGTGCTTTCATGGGGCAGAATTATGGAGCGCACAATTAATATGCTAATTCAAGTTGGTTGAATTTAGTATATAATTTAAAGAACGTTTAGAGGTGCAGAGGGGAAAGAGCGACTCTGGCACAAAAAGTGGCATTTATTAGCACAGAAAATAAGTGCCATAGACTAGTGGACACTTTCGTCCCCTGCACACTATATATATACTGATGTTTATCAGTCAAGTATAATTACTATATAGACAGGTCAAAAATGCATCAATTAATGAATTCTTGACCTGTCTATATAGTAATCATACTTGTCTGATAAAATGCAGTATACATAGTGTGCAGGGGACGCAAATGTCCACTAGTTTGTGACACTTATTTTATGTGCATGTGCTTTTATAGGTGACATTACTATCGGCAAGGCTTTATCGACGTCTTGTGTGTGTCAAAGGTGTGTTCGGTGTGATGATGTTGGCGGTGATGGTGTTTGTTGCTCTGTGATTTTGGTAATCCCAGTGATGGTCACGGTCATGCTCAGTATATGCAATGTGAATGTCTGTGCTGCCTGATTTGGCCCTTTGTGCAGAGTTCTGTTCATTTCACACACTGCTAATGTATGTGTTACACACCAAACATCACACCAACATCTGTAGGGCATATGAGTGTGTGAGTATGGGTGTTTGTAGCTGTTAATGTGCTTCAGGTGAATGTGTGTCAACAGCGCCTTGGGTTCTTCCAATAATTTCAGTAATTGATTTCTCCATGGCGTACTTCATGGGAGACACATCTGTGTAGGATTGAAATCTGAACAACTGGTGTAAAAGGGTGAATGGGGATGTGATGGCCCACTCAAACCACACACTTCTATGGATGGGGAGACGACACGTTCATGTGGATTAACAGATACACTCAGGTGGTATCCTCTACCATATTTAGTGTGGCTTGTCATGTGGAGTCGATTTCCTCAGGAGGGGTGTTATGGTGAACCAGTGGTTACACAGATCATACAGTGTCAGTGTCAGTAATTAAGGTAGTGCCCAATCTTAGTTCCATCACCAATTGTGTTCACTCATTTTGTACACACCACCCACAGGTTGTAGTTTGAATGATGTGTGTACAATGTCCCTTCACAAGATACAGTAGGGTGCTGTGGCTACACACTGGATGTGGTGATACTTCTGGTCGATTTTGATGGGGTATTGGGATGAGTACTCACATACAGAGGTTTGGGGATTTGGGAACAGGACTGAGTTCTTGTGGGGTGCAGACCCAGGAGGAGCCTGCCTGGTGTAGCCCTGTCCAGGCCCCACCCTCACTGCCTTCTCCACATCTGTGCGTCCAGCTACTAGGCTTTGTTGGGGCTCACATTCCACTCAGGACATTTGGTTCAGCTTGGTGAGTGCCCAGTGGTCAGGACTGATGGCACAGTGTGTCATGGTCCACATCACGTTGCCCAGCCAGCTCTTCCCCTGAGACCCCTGCCAGTTGCAAGGCCCCACATGGCCCACACTTTGTACTCTCACTTCAGCATCACTCTGGCCTCAGGGCAATTGGGCGACACCTACACTGGAGGCACCCAATCCAGCTGTGGGGTGTTTGGCTTCCTGCCATTCTGTTGCACCCATACAAGTGCTGAGTGGGGGGGCATCCACCAGCTGCACCACCCAAATGCTACCTCCGGTGGACAGTTCTCCTCCACCATTGTGCCCCCACAGAGTGGGTGCTTATGGAGACAGAAAAGTGACAAATGTATGAGTGAACCACGTGCCTTTTTTTATCCAGGGGGATGCACGGGTGCAGGGCTGTGCAGATTTGGGGTGCACTTGTGTGTGCTGGTCCTTTGAGGGGGATGGATGCATGGGTGTGGGGTTATGTGTGTGGTGGGGTTGTACAGAGAGTAGGATTAGTGGGTGTAGGTTCACTTTGCATGTGGGGGGCTCAGATTGGTGGGTGTACAGGGGGTAGGAATAGTGGATGTAGGTGCACGCTAAATTTGGGGGGTGCACATTTGTGGCACTCCTGGGAATGTTAAGGGTTGGTATGGGTGCAGGTAATGATGTTTACTTGTGAGTACTCACCACGCAATTTGTCACTTTTTTGTTGCATCTGGTGTCAGGGTTCACATTCTGCGCAAAAAGGGTCCTTGTTTTGAACTAGGGGTCTGTTGTGGGCGTGACCAGGGATGTCATTTCACCAAAATGCCAGGGTTAGCGGAAGTGACATCACACGACCCTTGACCCCTGAGGACATCACAGGAAGTGATGTAATTTGACCCCATCCCGAAGTGATATCGCGGGAAACGATGGAACACGACCTTTCACCCGTTGACAAAACAGGAAGTGGCATCACATAGCATTGTACACTATGAAAAATATGGTTACGATATCACTATAATGTGATATAGATTTCATACAAGAATGTATCGCCATATGTATCGTTAAGATCAGTGTGTATAGGCCCATTTTACCAAATTGCTGTGAATGCAATGACCAAATTATAATGATGTTTTATTATATAGCACTTACGCTTAAGCGCTTTATATAGAAAAAATATACACCCAATATTACCCAACCTGTGTTGGTACTCATTTATCGACCTCAGAAGGATGAAAGGCTGAGTTGAGGCGTTTAAGAACCGACTAAATCAGTGATTCACCCCCTGATGTGTGCCGGAACTAAACTTTTAATGAGTCTAGCAATTATTGTACAGAATTCCAGAAAGACACATTATTTGGTATTCCTATTCTTTCTTATTTAGGGTCAGTGTTGAAAGTGTTAGACTTGTGGCACTCCTGTTCTTATTGTTCTTCTTTTTTTAAGGGGCCTGAACAAGAAAGCCAGCCAGCCACTCCAGAAGTGAAGAGCCACAGGAGCCACAGCAGCTAGGATTACAAAATATATATATATATATATATATATATATATATATATATATATATATATATATATATATATATATATATATATATATATATTCACAGTTGCGACCTCTGGCAACCCTTAAATGACGTCCCTGGGCGTGACAGATGCAATGCTGTTTTCTTTGCACTGTGGGTCCCTGTTTGCACGTATTTCTGTAAATCGCCTCCTCGATACATTTCACCATGCAATCCTAGTGCACATGCTGGAACTATGAACAGACACGTTTTTTTTTATAAATCACGCCCTGTCTGATCTATAACACAGTGAACTTTACTTCAGCGCATGTTCGTGTCAATAATGGTTACGTTTATTAGTCACTCTCATTTGGATAGCAGTGTTCAGACTGCTTGAATCAGAGTGGGATTTCTGTAAAACATCTCGTTGTGTGGGCGAGATGAAAGCATCTCTTGGAGCGCTTTAAAGCGGTGCGAGCTCTGCTTTGTTATGTACGGACTTCTTTAATTAGAATGTGGATACTTAAGGCATCCCGTTATGTGAGCAGGCAGCTAGCATCTCTGGAAACATTTAGGCAAAATGCGTGCTCCGCTGCCAAGCTATGCACTGCGTGTCTTAAACTGTCAGTTGGGGAGGTGGAGGAGGGGGGAGGGGTGGCTGGAGGTGCCAAACGTCTCTTTTTGTGGTGGGAGAAATGTAATTTTAAAATTAGTTGTGCTCGCGGAGCCCGTGCATTTAACAACATTAGGGTGCTGCGGCAACCTGTTAATGTGATTATCGCCCCACTCCTGCGCTGGAGCAGTGTGGTATTTATCTCAATAGGGTGCCAGCACCCCATTGTTGATAAATGTGCCCGCTCCCGCCAGGGCATTTAATTTCAAAATGACACTTCTCCAACCACGCCAGTAGCCCTTGAAAAGCTCCCCCAGCTGGCGCCCTGGGGGCCCTAAGGCCGGCTCTGATCACAAGGACGCTAAAAGTAAGAAAATTCCAACTTTTGGCTGTATTCTTATTAGAGACAAGTAATGTGTATGTTAAAGTAGTGTGAAAGTAATGTGAAAGTGTATACATGTGGAATGTGTCTCCAAGTGGAGAGCTTGCCATTAGTGTGCGGGCATGCTAATGTAAGAGGGTGCATTACCAGTGCACTCAGGATTCAGGCACCCCTGGGCTTGTGAGAAAAATGCAAACAATGTATATGATATTAGTACATACTATGTGATAACATGAGTCTAGATGATAACAACAAAATCTGATTAACACAAAATACACAGAAAAAAACAAAAAAGGGAAAGTAATGCTATGAAAGCAAAAAAGGATATGCTTCCTTCCCATACTGGCTTGTACTAGAGTTGTTCTACCTCTTGGGCTTGAATGCTTTTACAGATAATCTTGCTCATCACTGTGCATCCACATGGATTCTGCTAAGTTAATTATGTAATGCAAAGAAAGAGAGACAACACATTTACCTTTCCTTAAGAACAAATGTTCTGTTGGGACCATGGGGTAGCCTGTGTGTTCACATAAAGAAACCCATTTCATGGTCTGTATTCAGTCCAAATTGTAATGTTTGCATTTGGCATGTCAATTTAGACTTGGTCTGTCTACGTTTCCCCTCTTTGTCTCCGCCCCTCTTTCCCAGGGAGACTTTCTTGAGCCTGATGAATCTTAGATCTTTTGTATTGCTCAGTTGGTGAGTTGTCTGTCAATGAATAGCAAGAGGAAAATTCGGGTCTCGGCTTCCAATTGTCGACAGGTGTCCTCCCATACAGGTTCTAAGCTCCCGTATCGTGCTGCCTATGTACATTTAATGACAAATGCATAAAATAGTGTAAACTACAAATGTGGATCTGCAGTTACTGTTATCAGTAATCCTGATGCTTGTTCCTTGTGGGTCAATTAATTGTTGAGTATTGTTGTGTGCATAGTTGCACATGGTGCAGGTGCCTCACTGGAAAACCCCTTTCTTGGCGGAGTTACCCCTAACCTGCACTTATATGTCTGTAATTGGTCTCAGCCCACACTTCTTGGTGCATATTAAAGATGGAAGCGTCGATAGATGCACCAAGCACAGCACGCAAAAGTGTCCATGGTGCTCTTTATATCGCATCAGTGTGATGCACCAACAATTCCTGACCCATAGGCCCTCACAGAGCTAAATTTGCATTTATCTATCCATATGTGTATCTGAACTAATTGCCAATCCTCCCAAAGTATTGCTACAAAAAGGTAGAGCTCCATTAATATGATCAATTTGCAAAAATAACACCCACGTAGAAGTTGAAACCCCACTGCAATACTTAGCTTTTACAACACTGGTGCTAATTTTCCATGTCACAGGAGCGTAATAAAAACACTTAAGGCAGGCCATAACACCTTCATTTAGCTTGCAAGGCATTTTTGTGATTTTGGAATGTGAAAGGGGTCTCACAGAACGGGAGTTAGCCCTTTTCGCCTTTGCCTTCAAAAACCACTTAGAATAATGCATCAATGTTTTTCCATGCTAGGGTGAATGCAGTGGATTCTGCTGGCTTCTTCGCCAACAAAATGCAGGTGCATTGCAGAGGATGGTTTATCCTGCATAAATGGCAGGCACCACCTACTCGATGCAAAAGGTGTTTGTTAAGGGGATTTTGCCTGCTTTTAGAACTGCCTTTTGCACTTCCTACTGCAAATCAGGGGTGTTGCTAGGTCTGGAAAAGATCCAGGGCTACACTATGTCAGGACTGTTGGGACTTGGGGTTAGCTAGCCTTTTGGTTGTATCCCCTGAGCTTGCAAAGAGGGGACATATTTGCACCTCAAAGCAAACATAACAGGTTCCCTCTGGGCAATCAGGATCATGAGCTCCCTACTGTTATGGGAGTTGTTGCGGTCATTGCTTTAGATTCATTTACATTCTTGCAAAGTTCCACATTGCACATAAACTCCACATAAAAGCTTACCAGAAATGTTGGCTGCAATATAAGCCAAAGCCAAAATCACCCTTCTTGTGACAGGCTAGTTGGAGGCAGGAGGTTGCTGGTAGCTCGGCTAGTCGGGGAAGACAGCAAAGTGATGTTTCTTCAGTTACATTAGAAGAGTTGATGGAGAGGAAGAATTCGGATTAGTTGTTTGCACACTGGCACGCACGCTTTGTGGCACTGCTATTGTGATTAGGTAGGAGATTACATTCAGTGGGTCAGAGTGTGGAGATATAAGCCATCTTGTTGTGTCTAGGGAGTGGAGGGTTGGGTTGTGATTCGGGAGAGCTGGCACACCTCTCAAGAACTGTTACCGTAGATTTCTTCCAATACCATTTCCCCATATGAGATTTCACCAAATATATTTCACCGGAAAAGGGAGGGGAAATGGTATATGTGTAATGCATAATAGGTGGGGTGTGGGGTAAGGGCAAACATTAGGGTGGGGGGTGAGAGGGAGCTGAGGGGGGACTGCCCCGCATTTTAAAAAAAAGCAAAAAGAAGATTTGGTTTTTTTGTGAAATTGATTTGGTGAAATATCCAGTAGGAGAAATATATTCGAAGAAATCACATACATCCCTCAAGAACATGACATTCCACTCAATCCTTGCAAGTCGTTTGACTTGTGAGCTCTTCAAGGTTGAAATTCACCCACTCTGTTGTTATCAACCTAAAACAAAACAATCCATTGTATACCGTCTGTGAAAAAACACTTGTTAATGTCACAATGTTATGTTTTTTAAAAACGTATATAAAAGGAACCCTCCTTTAGCAATGTTTACAACTTCTCTCACAATTTCACAGTAATACCACCTGCCTACACTGCAAGTTACTTATGTACCTGAACCTTTATGATACCTGAAACTGTGCTTTTCTGTTAACATTACTGTTACCAGCCGTTGTGCTGTGTTTACTTTGCTCCTATCCTTCTGACCATTGATGCAGTGGCTTCCCACTTAGCATCTCTACCTAAGCCAGTAGTACTGTATGTTTATGGGAATTTTAACTTCTGCACCTTTTGAGGTCACGGTTTCACTAACAACTACCAATTTCAGATGGCAGTACTGTATTTTCACTTCCGACTGCCCGCTTGTACTGTATTCTCAGACTTGGAGATTAGCATTATCGTGAGTGTGCATTTTGTGTGGTATCTTTGCACTTTATCTTTATACATTCCCTGACCTGTATTCTCTCTGACCTCATTACATCTTAAGTACTGTGATGTTTTACCACAGTTTGGACAGTCTAAATTACAACAAGCAAGAGAGACCTACGTGTATTCTAGATAGATCAAAGGTCTCTATACCTCACTGGTGAACACGTTTATTGCCAATTGCATTGCTCTGAAGGTAGTTCCGCTACCTCCCTCTCCTCTCTATAATTACCAGGCTTCCAGGGAACCTGGTAAAATCTTTGTATTTCTACAGTAAGGTGTTAGGCATGATCTAGATCTTGACCACAAGTTGTTAGGTGTCCTTTGCCTCGATGCTTCTCAACAGTGTTTTCCCACAACCTTAGCTGGACTTTGCACTTTACGCAGATTCCTTCTTATCTGGGAGCATCCATCTTCACTATATCTATCAATGTCTCCCCAATCTTTTCCAACGGTTTCACTATTGTGGACCCACCAGATAGAAACACAAGGTAAATTACCCTATGGCCCTCTTCAAAACGAAACACCAGTTTACAATGTTGTTGAGCAGAAAAAAACGCATGCAGAAAGATGAGCTTCATTTCCTCAGTCATGCAAGAGGCTACCACATATCCAAAAGACTTAGAAATGAAGCCTGTCTGCACAACCGAATCATGCAGATGCCTAACATGTCTCAGAGTTTAAGGACTGTGGATAAGTCTCTCTCCGCCTAGAAAGTGCCTCTCGCCCCTTCACTTTCCAAGAGCTGGTTGAAAATGGCTCCACCTTTTTTTTAGTGAACATGAGGTAAATGGGACCAGGCCTGATTTGCATGCTGTGGGACCACGCATGGTGGGTGTGCATGTGGTATTTCGCCTTCTAAAATGTAGTGACAGACTGACAAACAATGATGTGTAGGGTTGTCCAGAGCTTTACTAGTGGTTTTTGGTGCATTAAGAACCTTCCAGCAAACACTCGTTAGTGTTGCATCAGTCCCCTCGAGCGGGACGGGTATGCCCAGATGTGGGCCCTAAACTTGCTGTACTTACACCCAAGCACAACTCACTGATGAGGCGCATGGAGAGTAACCCTGTCAGGGATTGCAAGTGGCCTTATTCAGATACAACATAGCTGTTCGGCTGCATTCACGGTAGGATCTTACAGAACAAAAATATATAAATAAATACAATGATAATCATACACAGTGCTGTGAATAAGTGATCAGCAGACTGATATTGAGCGAACCCTCTATAGTTTGCAAAACAATATTAAATGCCTGGATATATATTACTTTTTATGCATTCTAATTCTCATTGATAATCACACCTGACTGTCTATTGTCAGCCACCGATGTCAACATTATAGTGTCATCATCTTAGATGTATTTTCTTTAAAAAAGTGAATACCATAAAAATAGATGTATTGTGAATCAACATTCCGCCCTAACATGCATCACATGTGAGTTATCTTTAATGGTTACCCAAAGCCATCAGTTATTTATTTATTCTTCAGTTCGAAACTTGAGATGTCACTAAGCTTAGCCTGAAAGGTCAATCTCTGGGCTCCAGAGATAGATTCTCGGAACCATCTTGCATTACAGGAGAAACAGTCTCCAGTGACTGACAGCGTCAAATGGGGCATCAGCTGGCAAAGAAGAGGCGCACCCTTTGTTCTTATGTGCCCATAAAAAACCTGGGCGCGCAGCACGTGAACCAATTGCTCAATAGCACATCAGTGAATCGGGAAAAACCTATTGACCCGATCCTGACGCTTGCACAGGATGCCATTCAGTTGGGGGCGTTACCTGCAGCATTCACTGGAGTGCGCTGACATGTACGGTTATTGGTTAAGTTAACATGGTGCAAATGGTCCTTACAATGCTTTCCAATCAAGGAAGTATATAAACAGTGTTGCATTTCATGGAAATACTTCCTATCAGCATGTGTTTATGGACGAAAAAGCCACTGTTGTAACTTAAGGCCCGATTCATTGATATGGACGCAGAAATCCCGCACAGGCTGCGCGCCAAGAAGTACACTGCGTGAGCCTGCATGCAGAAAGACAAATGCGCGCCCCGCGTATTCATGAAATTGACAGCGCAAACAAACCATATCCGTGAGTCGCGCCAGGAATGCCCCAACACGCCCATACGCAAAGCATGACTAGCCAGAACAGCTACCTTTGAGCGCCACCGGGCGTGAATACATGCACCCTTCAAACAGTACATGTGGTCCCCCGTAAGCAGGCCTTTGACTCGGGGACCCTGCGTGGAGTCCCCGTAACTGTATCTGGCACACTGACAACATGTGTATAAAAAATCGTAACTCGGCAATAACTCACAAAACCTGCTATGTGAACCCACGTAAAAACGTTACTGCACCTAGCTACGCACCTCTAAATTACATCGGAACCCTTATTGAGTACACGTACCCCAGAAGCCGACATGCAAAACCACCTATGCACTGAAAATCCTACGTGCAAGTGTACTTACTCCTGCCTTGGGGTGACGGATCGTATGAAGGACTTGCGTGGCCATTTCCAAGCCGAGACGTTGCTCGATCAAATCCATAAATACGTTTTATGCCGTGCAATAGTGGACATGCAAGGGACTGCCTGCAGGCCGTCCCTCGGAACGCCTACTTTTTCGCAAGTTCTTCCCCATTTTTGGTGTTCTGCCCCCTTCCCAGCCCTCTGCACAGGCCACGCCCACGCTGTCTTCAGATACTCTTGCAAGACCCTCGACGGCTCGCACAGATGTGCCGAGCCAGATAGAAATCCACGCTAGTCCAGGGAAAGTACCGCTTATCGGTGCCATGAATCAATGAAGGCGGATTTGCATGCAGTTGCACGCCCAAGTACCCTCTTTTCCACGCAGATAATTACATGAACAGGGCCCTTACTGTTGCAGCAAAACTGAGAGTTCAAATGAGTGTTTGTTTCACGATATGAAGGCACATAATAAAACAACCTTCTCCTGGTTGCTTTTAGAATCTGCACTGAAAAGTTTTGTTTTGCCGTATGGACTCCTCTCTAGTTTTCAGCACATCAGCAACGTATTACATTATTGAAGTGTTAGAGCTTGCACCAGAGGTCTCTTTTGTGTGATAGATAACCACTGCCCAAGTTAGTGGTCATGACTAAAAAGTAAAGGCCTCTAACGAGGGCAGAAATCACCTAGCACACAACAGAGCCTGATGGCAGGAGCCCTAACACTATTACAGCTTGTGAAAGGGGGGAAAGAAAGCCTTCCCTGGTGCTTCCTGTGACACAGCCTGGGCATGTCTTCTTGCCCAGTGTATACACAACATAAAGAAAGGTATGACTCCAACGGTTGCAGGTGGTTGGTCTTCATTGGAAGCTTTCTGGATGGCTATAGATCTGGAAGTTGTGAGAAAAACAAAGGGAAAGCATAGAACGCAGGCTTCTAAGGTTGTTAGGTCCTGAATCCCTCATGCTCCGATTTTCTAAAGAGAAGCAAACTTGCAGCAGTGAAAGTTATAAATATGGGTGGGCAAAAATGGCTAATTCTGCTCACCTGGAAAATGCCAATTTCACACGCAGAGCTGAATTGGCCATTCATTTTTTCAAAGTTTTGTTTTTAGAAAATGAAACTGTGGGAAAAGGGTGTTCCGCCCTTTTAAATTTCGTTTTCTCTGAATTTTCATTTTTTCTAGGTTTCAGCCACACAAAAAAACATATTTTAAAAAAGACATTTCCACTGCAAAAAGAAAATGCCACGGAAAAGGTGGAAAATCGTCCATCCGGCAGAACGGAATTGTTGGCAAACTTCACCAATTCTGTTTCATCAGCAGGATTTCAGGCCACCCTTTTTTATTAGCAATTTGACTCACAAGTTGCCAGAGTCCCAGAAGCATCAAGGCCTGGGCGGAAGGAGCAGGGATCTGTATTGTTGTGATAATGATCTTGTGGATGCACAGTTATTGAAAGGTAGAGGATGAGAATTCCTTAAAAAGGCGGCTGGTCACACAAAGGGATTCCTTATGCATTCCACATTCTCTCTGAACATACTGGACAGTACCCGTCAGTAGTGCGGACCAGTACAAGCTGGCCATCACGTTCGGGGGCAACAGTACACATACATATTCGGATACATAAACTCTATCAATGAATTCAAGATCTTCCTACACAAGGCCATGCCCGACTTGCGTCAAAGGGGTAACCTGGCCTATGTGGATGATGTCCTGATTAAAAGCTCGACTGTGGAGGAACACATAGCGGAAATCTGCCAGGTTCTGACACAGTTGACGTTTGCCAGAGCAGAACTGTCCTTCCAGAAGGCACAGTGGTGTAGGACCCGTGTAAACTTCATGGAAAATTAAATAACCCCTGGGGGTCTCTGTCTCCAGGTGAAGAAAGTGGAAGCACTTCTGAAACTAAAAGACCCCACAACTCTGTGTGAATTAAGGAGCCTTCTTGGACTGTCTAATTACAGTAGGAAGTTCATTTAGGATTACACAGAGGTCACAAGACCACTGATCCATTTGTTAAAGGGGGGGTCAAGTGGGAGTGGGGTCCAGAGCAAGCCGAGGCAGTGAAACAACTCAAAAGAAGCCTCTCACAAGTGCCTTGCCTAGCTTACCCCATCAAAAACAAGGAGTCTTCTTGTAGACGGGGTTCTCAAATACATGCTTAACAGCAGTATTATATCAAAAGCATGACAAGGTCAATAAAGTCATCTCCTATGCAAGTAAGACTTAAAATTCAACAATTGTGAGAAGCTACTCCTGGCAACGGTGTGGGCATTGAAAAATTACCACCCATTTATCCAGGGGGAGCACATCATTGTAGAGACTACGCATCCGACTTTGCAATATCTCCAAAGTGACAGAATCCGGGCAGGAAATGTGAGTAATTATAGAATTACTTCCTGGATTCTGTCCATGCAAGGCTTTCCTGTGGAGGTCAGGTATGGCCAAAACAAGAAGAATCCCCTTGCGCAAGGTTTGGCTGACTTGAATGATTGTGCCTGAGAAAACGGTCTCGAGGACGAAAGTCTCAAAACCCAAGACAACATGGAGGTGTACCTGAATTCCCGGCACAGTATCTATGAAGAAGACACGTGCAAGGGGATGCCCACAGTCTATGTGGATGTGTGCTTCTACCATGTTGACAACAACGGGGAAAAGGAACTGGTGGCCGGTGTTGGGAATGCCTGGGTGGATAATGCCCTGGAGCCCTCCGCTGGGTACAAGATCGGTCCCCGCAGTAATCGGGTGTTGGAGTTGATGGCAGTTCACGAAGCCGTCTTCACTGCCGTACAACACCGACTCCATGAACTTATCAAAATCACTGATTCAGATTATGTCCGGAGCCAATTTGTGGAGCACTTGATCAATTGGTAAACTAGAGGCATGCTGTGTGCAAACCATAAACCAATCAAGCATGGTAAACTCATACTAAATATTGATGATCTGGTCAACTCTAATGGGATGACCATCTACTGGAAAAAGATTAACGGTCATTCCGGAATAGCGGGACCAGACAACACTGGAAACAACCTAGCTGATCAGTTGGCCAAAACCAGAGCCACCCAGGGGGATATCCTTGAGATTGAGTCCCTATTGGGGGAAATCCAGGTCACTGCTGTCACCAGGTCCCAGACACTTGCTCACAAAGAACTCTCAAATGCCCAGTGGAGTAAGGAGACCCCAGATGCTGATTTAATTACGGCACAAAAAGGGGATCCGATTATTGGGAAATGTTACCAATACATTGAGGACCCTGAGAACTTTCCACTGACGGAAACCAATAACATTGGGAAAGAGAATCTCCGGGTGTTGTCAAAGTTTCCCAAAATGTTCCAAATCCAAGATGGTTTGTCGGTAAGGAGATCCATCTCTTGATGTAACCAATGGGTGGTACTTACCTCATTCTGAAGCCTGATGCTACGTCATGGCCATGACGTGGCCACGGCCGGTCATCAGGGGTTTCACACTACTTTAGAAATCTTGCAGGAGGTTGCACACTGGCCACACATGGGGCAGGACCTCGACCAATATTTGAAGGGGTGTCTTGTGTGTGCACAATTCAAGCCAAGTTCACTCACACACTGTGCTCCCCTCCAGAAGAGGGGGATGACACTGCCTTGGTTAGATTTACAAGTAGACTTTCTCGGGCCCGTGATTCTCTCCTCTCAGGGGAACAAGTACATGTTAACAGTAACATACTTGTTTACCAAATGGGTGGAATGTCTCCCGGCCCCAAATTACAAGGCATAAACAGCAGCTGCAATGATGATCAACCACATCTTCTCGCATTTTGGCCTTCCCCAAAGGATTGAGTCAGACCAAGGAAGTCACTTCACCAGCAAAGTGATAACAAAGATGTGGGAGATACTTGGGGTGATGAGAAAACTCTATATTGCATACCGGCTCTCTAGTGGGGGAGTGAGAGGTACAATAAAACCATTGTGAGGATTCTTAAGAAGTTTGTGGCAGACTCTACGCCAAGTTGGGACATCCGATTACCGCTTGTCCTGATGGCCATCAGATCTACACCATCTTCTGCGACCAAAATGTCTCCATTTGAGCTAATGACTGGATGAAGAATGGTGCTACCTCAGCATCTGCTCTATAGAACACAAGAGCAGACACTGATAAATGCCTACGCAACACATGAATATGTTGAGACTCTAAGAAAACACCTTCAGCATGCTTTTGCGTATGCTCAGCAGAATCTGGAGAAATCGGCAGAGGTGATGAAAACCCACTACGACTTAAAAACAACTAAACAACTAAAAAAGAATACCAAGTAGGAGACAGGGTCTACTTGTACAATTTTCAGAGGAACGAGACTAAGGAGAGAAAATTCCTCCCCTCCTGGCGTGGTCTCTTTGAAATTGCAGACAAGATTTCACCTGTCGCCTACAGGATCTGCATCCCTAAAGGAGAGCTGTCAGAAGAGAAATGGGTCCACATCCCAATGTCTAGACAACAAGGCCCACGTTGACGCCATTGTGAAAAGCACTAATTATCATCTGAAAGTGCTTCGTCAAGTGGCCCCGTTGGTTTCAGAGGAAAACCGAAAAAAATTAGTCCGGGCCGTAATACTGCCTAGAGTGGACTACTGTAACGCTCTTTTGGGAGGGGCAAAGAAAATTGATTTACAAAGACTCAAAAAGATTCAAAACTCCGCGGTACGCATCGTATTTCAGATGAAGCGTCTAGAGCCCACATCCACAGCTAGGAGGAGTCTCCACTGGCTGCCAGTTTCAGCTAGAATACAATTCAAGCTCCTGACAACCTGTTATAAATGTATCTACGGTGATGCACCCATATAACTTAACAACAGGCTGAAGATATATGTACCTAGCAGATCTCTTCGCTCAGCCAAGACCTGCTCTCTACACGTAGATCGAGTGAAAAGAGCTTGTGGCAATGGCCGCTCCTTTCATGTGCAGGCCGCACAGGCCTGTAACGCCCTTCCGGTGTCTCTACGCAATACAATCTTCTGATGTTTCAGAAACAGTTGAAGACCTTCCTATTTTCATAAAATCCTGATCCAGCTACCTGGTTGTACTAGATACGGCCTAGCTTCTTTCTTCCTGGCACCTGATGCCTTCGGGCTTTGGCACCTAATAAATGAAATAACATAACAACATAACATAACATCAATCAGTTAAAAAGTTGTCACCCCAGACACACTTTGCAGCTGATTAATGAGCCAAAGACAAATCAAACTGAGTAACCATCGGAAGTATGAGAAGAAAAGAAAAGGAAGGCAGAATGAAGTATTTAGGTGCATATCTATATCTATATAACAGGGAGTATTATTCTTGATTTCTATTGAAAAAATTAAGGACAAAAGGTGTTGTAAAAGTCAAGTTGCTGTCTTGGTCCTGTTGAGTAAGTTGCTTGATGTATTGCAAAAATGAAACCAAGGTTTAAAAGTCAAATTGTGTTCTTGTTCCATTGATTAATTTGCTTGATGTTATTGTACAAACGTGAGGGGGAGAATAAAAAAAAGGTAACTCTAATCATTGTTCCACTGTTGTAAATCTTCCCGGGAATGCTGTTGTTTAAATATCGTAAAACCTGTTTTTATCTATCTCCTATTAGATAGTGAACTCCATTACCTCCTAGCCTGGTGAGGACCTCCCCAGGAACCTTGAATGGGAAGGAAGGAAAGAGGGTGCCGCTCCATACCCTCCAACTGAAAGATGGAAGGAAATCCTGGAGTGTTGCTCCCAGATGAAGGAGGATTCTGCCAAATGAACCCCACTCTGCCCTACTCCCCTCAACAAAAAGTCAGGGCAGAGCAGGGGGATCTTTGGGGTATATTTAAGGTCTAAGGCAGAACCCCCTACAACAAAAAACTGTATTGGAAATAATACCACAAAATGGCTGTGCCTTTCTTTCAATGGCACATGTATGACGAGCTTTCAACACTGTCATCCCAGAGAAGGCCTGCATTTTATTTTCCTTCACCTGAATCCAGACAAAATCACCTAAATTCAGAATGGCTCTACATTGCTGTTCTGTCATTTAAAGACTCAGGCTGCACAAGAAAATGACCTGAATTCGAGACGCCATTAAACTTTGTTCCTATTTTCATTTAAAACACCACAAAGTTTTGCTCCATTAAACACAGCCCTACATGTGTATTTCATGTGATTGCCATAAAATAAGGCAATCCCTCCCAGAACGGCATTGTTTTCATTAATAAAGTTCATGAAGAGCAAAGAATTCTGTTTCAGTCTGCCCGGCTATGATTTACTTTTGAAAAGAAACAGCGCACGCAAATAACTGCAAAGGAAAGTAATAGTGTGGCTCTCTCTCTTGCCTTCGTCAGTTAATAAGAAACTCTTTGCAGCATTTCTCTGCATCCAGAAACTGATCATATCTTTAAAAGCCTTTCAGAAAGTTAATTCAAAGGAAACTGTGTGCGTCAAAAATGCATTTGTGAAATTAACATGGAAGAAAATGAACATGTGTAAATCTGCCTTTGCAAAGAAGGAAATGCCCTTTTGAAAACTAAATGTGCAATAATATTGTGGCTTGCACAGAAACACAATTGTATAGGTGGATGGAGGGGCTGCAAAGCTATATACATTATGCTCATTCCCCCCTGACTGAGGCCCAGGAATTCCTGTCAAACCAGTTTGGCAGAAAGGCTAATTTCACACTTACCAGTGAACTGATGCTGCAAGGACATGGGCTGGGATTTACAGTGTGATCATTACTGGTTCTGCCAGACTGCCAGGCAGAACTGCTCCAAAGGACAAAGGAAGGAGGTGAAGCCCTGTGTTTTTACCCAGAGGTACAATTTCCTCTACATCCATTCCCAGCACCCACTGGATGGCTTCAAATGGCATCATGGAAACCCTGTGTTCAAGCTGACCCAAGGGAAGACAATTTGGTTGTGGGAATGGCAGCACCACCCACATCTTTGGCAAATTCACCTCATTGACAATCAAGGACATTTATATTTTAAGACATTTTTCCCCGCAATCTGAATAAGCAGCAATGTATATTATGACAATTTTCATGTGAATTTTAAACAAGTAAAATTGGGCCTTGTGAATTTTATGGCACGTGGTAGACTGGAATGGCATGAAAAATGCATTTCTGTGTGAATTATAAATGGTACAGACATCAAACCTGATGAAAATATGTGAAATAGTACTGGGCATGTGTGTAGCCATTTGCAGAATTTTAAATATTACGTTGCTCCTTAAAATGGCAAAATTATGTCACAGGGTGATGCAATATCACACAGAATTGGCGTTCAGACTGGCCGATTCCTTTTGAAATAGGGAATCTGCATATCTGCTTTTTATGATGGTGACTAGTATAGATTTGAAGTTTTGCTCCATAACTCATTTTTGTAAAAAATAGGCTTGTGAGACAAAGGGAGTCATACAATGCACACACATAAAATGATGTCACTTCCCCTGAATCAGTCAGCCCGGAAGGAGGAGGGGACACCAGGAGCCTGGCCTATCCCAGTACATAGGTAAGACCGGAGTACTTCCCCCAGATTGTAAAATTCTATGATGTCACTCTGGCTATATACGGGGGGGCAGGGAGACACAAGGGATATTCAACATTCAAGATTCAAAGACTCCAGAACCAGACCGAGAGCCAGCTGATTCCATCCAGGCAGGACCATCCATATCCAGGTGGAACCACCCTTCAGATCCAGCCATACCCAAGCATCCAGTGAGAAAGGAGGAAAGGCAGCAGATCCCATTTAGGAGAGCCCAGTGACCAGACCTTGCCCAGCTGACCCATTCCACTGTCCCAGTGACCAGACCTTGCCCAGGTGTTCCCATTTTGGAGAGCTAAGCTGTTCCAGCGACCAGATATCTTGACTCTGCTGTCCAGAGACCAGATCCTTGGCCTGCTGTCCAGAGATCTTGCTGGCTGTCAAAAATTACCAAACTTAAGCTTTCCTTGTAAGTATCCTATAACCCAGTACCCAAAAATTGGGAAAAACTGCATATCCCACTCTTTTACCATTGCATCCTATTGAAATCCTATTAAAATCCCATTAAAATGCCACTCATATGCCAAATTGCCACTATCCTCTGTTCGCCCTTTCATTAGAATAATCTGTGTTAGTCCATATCTGTTAGCAGATTCCTTTTTATAATTATTTCAGTTATCTGTGTAAGTCCATAGTATCATTTGAAATAATCAATTAATTCCCCTATAAAGAGATTCACAGTGAGCTGGTTGCAATTAGAACTCAACCACCTCATGTCAAGTGCCTTTCTTTAAATTATGATAGTCCTTAAAATATAGGGGGTCATTACGAGGTTGGAGGTTGCCATGGCACTATTAGCGCCATGGCTAACCCCTTACCGCATACCAGGTCTGGGTTCCCTGAATGGGGATTTACTGGGCCATTGCAACCTTGGAGGACCCGGTATTTCCCCATTCAGGGAAACATCCCCATTCCCATTAGAGCCCCCATAGGGCGCAAATGGGAATGGGGACAATGCTAACAACGGGTTAACGGAACGGCACCATTACCGGTGCTGTTAACCCCTTACCGCCAACCTTGTAATGATCTTCATAGTCTTAGTAGAACTAGTCATTGTGCTAGCAAAACCAAATCTGTCTGTGTGTTTTGCTTTTCTTTAAAAACCTGATTTGCATTTCCCATAGAAAACCCCATACCATCACCCCATAAAGAGTCATACCTTACCCTCAGCATCATCTCTGTTCTGTGTTTTTGTCAGCTAAGCCCATTTTCTTAACTGCTTGTTATTCTAAAGCCTGTGTAAAATTAGAAATTGCAATTCTGCCACGTGAGTTTTCTTGTGCATTGTTTTTCTCCCAAAATCGATTTTCTCACCTGTGTTCACCTTGCTTTAGTGCCCTGCTCAGTAACCTGTAAGCTTCATTGTCTCTTTAGTGCAGCCACCCGAAGTTCTTTCCTAGCTATCCTAACACAACTTAACTGATCTATAAGTAACAACTAAAATCTGAGTATGCAATTTTGATAATTTTGAGGGTTTTTGAGGGTTTTCATTTCGTTTCTGGCCTCCCATTCTGGGGTGGTGGGCTGAATCTTAAATCTGATTTTCCTGCTTCTTTCAAACTCCTTGCCACTGCTTTCCAGCCACAAAGAATTTAGTCAGCAGGTGTTTGTGAAGAAAAGCGATTTTGTTTCCATTTCCGTTAAAGGTGTATGTATCTTATGTTTGAAGTTGAAGTAAATATTTTGTGGGATTTTTGAATGTATGCTGCCACATAGTGCTGGCTGCTGCCCAAATTTTGTTTTGCTCTGATTTTTCATTGAATTCTAAAAATTAATAAATATTTCATTGTTGCAGACCAGCCTGGTTCATGCTTGGGTCGGGTTGGGGCCTACTCAAGCCAAGAATCGAGGAATAAAAATAAATAAAATAAAACATTTTTATTGTGCGCATTTTTGTGCGCCACCTTCAGTGTCAGTGGAAGAAGTCCCTGACTGGAGTGTGCCGTGTCATAAAATCTGTTACAGCTATGAATGTTGATGGATTCACTGTCTTGCACCTGACAATTTTAATCACAGGATTCAATAAAATTACCTTATATCTTGATGCTCTTTGTGTGGTCAATGTACTTTTAGGTTTCTCTAAAATCACAAATAATGCATGCTCTACAAATAGTGTTAGTGAACACCCCATTGTTATATTTGAAATGTTTTCAATTATGAATGCAGCAGCAGCTAAAGACTGCTCACAGGGTTATTGCCCTTTCATTTCTGGATCTAAAATTCCCACTATAATAGGCCAATGGTTTGTGTTATTGTCCTAATGTCGTTTTCTGTGTGAGGACTGCTGGCATGACTTCTCAATTTGAATGGGAAAATAAGTAAAATTCTTCTTGATAATCTGGAAGTCCAAAAACAGGAGCTGTAATTATCACCTTCTTTTAATTCTTCAAATAATCAGTCATATCATCTGTCCACATTATTTTGCTCTTGCCCATCTGTGCTTTTTTAAGCCCTTTTAAAGTGATTGAATATATGTACTGCAATTGAGAACACAGGCCGTGCAATAGTTACATAGGCCTAAACATTGTTGCATTTCCCTCACTGTTTTAGTTTCTGAGGTCTTGGTAATTGCTTCTGCTCTCTCAGGTGTCACTTTACTCCCTTTGTGAGAGTTCAACTGTATTCTATACAAGACCTCTTCCTGGCAGTATTGTAGCTTCTCTTTGTGCCCTTTATATCCTTTCTCTGAGAGTATAGTCATGTGCTTAACTGAATCTTCTCTGCATCTTTCTTTTGTCTCACTACACACCAAAATATCATCCATGTTTTGGAATAATGCACTTTCGAGCTGGACATAGCCTAAGTCCATCTCAAGGACTCTGTTAAAGATTGAAGGGGACTCACAGTATCCCTTGTTCAAACGAGAATGTTTCAGGTGAATATTTCTATACGAAAAGGAAGTCAGACCCTGTGAATCTTCACCAAGAGGAATTGAAAAGAACGCATTATTTAAATCTATGACTGTGAAATATTTGGCCTTAGATGAAATGTTGCACAATATTGTCATAGGATTTGGAACTAAAGCAAACTCAGCTTCAACTACATTTTGTTAGGGGGCAAAAGTCCTGTATAAACTCCACGACCCCCTGTTGATTTTCTCACTGGGTGCACAGCCATGTTACATGGAGTATCGGACAGTACTAATATTGCTTGCTTCATTAAAGTAGAGATGTCTCAAAAATACCTTCATCTGCCTCTCCGGAGATAGGGTATTGCTTTTCATGTGGCAAAAGGGCTCTGGTTTAAGTTTGATTTTAACTGCTACTACTCCTTTTAATAGGCCTACGTCAGATGGACTTGTGGTCCATAAAACATCTGGCCTTTCCTCCAAATCTTCCTGAAAAAATAATGGTTTCTTTTTTTCCAACGCCATTCTCTGCGGTATTTCTCTATTCTCTATTTTAATCCAATAAGCGAGACTTGTTCTCATCCTTAAACACCTACTCATCTATCAAATCTGTCAGCCTGTATCCTTCACTGAGGGCTATCACTGTTCTACATCCTCTCCCTCATCATCTGTCCCATGAACAATTACCCTTTCCTCTCTGACCAGTGCTGCTTCTAACTCCAAGGGGATAATCTGCCCTTCTTCATCACCCATAGGGATTTCTTATCTGAACAAAAACTCATCAGGTATTCTTAATAGTTTACCTACCAATCTGGGTAACCACGGTAATAAAACAGTCAATCTATACAAAAATACTTCTCTATCTAAGGGAACTCCTCGTAATGCCTTATGTCTTGTAAAGGCTAGTATAAACTCTCTCACATTCATATAATGTATCCCAGGAGTCGAACACACTATTCCTTCATCAGTCAAGGATATCGTCATGTTAAATTTCGTCATTAAATCATGACCTAATATGTTTATGTGCATCTGCCTAGAATATAATAATGGCATTGACAGGTCATGTTTTCCTATAGAGATTGGTAATTTATCTGTAAAAGGAACTAAATTAATCACCCCAGAGAATCCCTGTGCATTCAGTGCAATACCTGACATTGGATATTTTCCCTCACGGACACAGGAACGCGTTGCTCCATGTCCACAAGAAATGAAAATGTATTGCCTCGTATTGTCACAATGTCCGTTGGTTCCGCTTGAGGGTCTGGTGTCACAGATAATACTGGACACATCAGGTCATTATGTGGGCTGTCCATTTGTGGATATAAATTCATCTCTGTACCTGTGATTTCCTCCTACCACGACCACTCCCCAATTTGGGTGCAGGTGCTTGCTGGGACCCTGTAGTCATATTCGTTTGTGGCACAATGGCCTGCTTTGTCTGCGCTTGCTGAGCTTTTACTTGCTGTGTTTGCATGGGTGCTTGCTGTGATTACCCTTGTGGTGATTGCAATTGTAATGGTGTTAGCTGCATCTGCTGTGGTTGCAGCTCATATGTCTGAGCCTACGTCTGATCTTGGACATAATACTCCTGTGGTTCGGTATTATATTGTGGAACATAACTCATCCCCCCTCTTGGAGCTTGCCAATTTTGCTGCATGCCTCCTCTGCTTCTACATGTCCTGGCTATTTGTCCTATTGTTCTGCAATTCCAACATTGTTACGGCTGTCCTCCATTAAATCCTCCTCTTCCCTAAGGGTTTTGAAATCCAGCTCTTCCTCCACCTTAGGTCAATTTCCTATTCCATTTGGCCAACAATTGTACCAACTCTGATCTGTGGGATACGCTACATTATTTTGCTGTACTAATTCCATCCCCGGTGTCACCCCACCTTCATTACTCATCAATACCGCTCCCTCCTTGGCCTTTTTTTGACAAATTTTTCTGAACTAAATTCCCTTCCGCCTGCTTTCCAGTCTCGGCTTTCTCCTTATTTTTCTCCTTCATCAATTGACAATGGTGCACAATCGTGAATTATATTTCTGGCCATTGTTTCACTTCCATTGCCACCTTTTTCTTCATCTGCCGTTGCACTGGCTCAGGCATGTGGTAAAATAATGCCACTGTTTTATCCTATGGTTCAAGCGTCTGAAGGCACCATCTCTCTTGAATATCTTGAATACAAGTAACATGGTCTTAATCCTCCCCCATTTTCCTAGTCATAATTTCACCCATATCTGATGTATCGGGATATTGTACTCTGAGCACCCGCCATACATCTGCTCTGCAATTATTAAATGGCGCTCCATCATGTGTTGTGTTTTGTGCAGTTACACCTGCGTATCCTGCTCGCTTCCAAATGTTGTCAGCTCTCTCCCTATAATGGCTGCCAGCTGGCCTTTTATGTAACCTATGGCTAACGTCATTCCTGATGTCATTCTCTCTAATTCATAAATCCATTTTCCTGCACCAAAAGTGAAACTCAGTAACTTACATATTAAATTGTCTTTATCCATCTGTGGGCACAGTATTTATTGTGGTTGTCCTCCCACTTTCTCTAATAATGGAAACTTGAAAATCCTGGTCCACAATTATACCTGCCTACCACCCTACACTCCTTGTTTTCTAGGTGGGGCTAGTCTCGCCCGTTTGTCTCTGTACTGGTGATGCCCTTAATCTGCTTACATAAGGCGGAGATACATCTCCTGTACTATGCAATTGTGCGTACTATGCAATCGTGCTTGTGGTTGCTCAGCACATGGAGCGGATTCTGGTATTTTCTCTTTGGGGTCCTCTGAATCTGGCCATTTTACCCCTTTATCTACACTCGATTCTTTTGAAAATCTGCATGCACCCTCCCTTTGCACGTTCTTGTTTTCTTCCCTTTCTTCGCATGACATCATTATGCCCCAGCTTGTATTACTGTTATCTTTTTCCACATCATCAAGATCTACTCTACTTAAAGACAGCATTATGTGCTTGTCTGTTAGATGACATCTAGACTTCCTAATGTTTCCCTCAATAGAGATTCAGCTATGTTCTCTTGGTTCTCATACCCTTTTTTATCCCCCATTTTCCTAAATAAATTCCCAAGTCTTTTCTCTATGCCTTCTGTATCTCACACATCAGCCCATGTTGGTATTCTTGTTATCCCTTGCAGCTTCCAACCAGGCTGTTGTGACCCTCTCCCTTCCTCAAGTTGTTCTTGTGCTTCGATCAGCACCATGCGTCCATGACATAAATACTCTTGTCATCTTTTAGTCCCCTAATTGTTTTAATTTCTTCTTCCCTTCTCCTCATCCCCCTTAATTCATCTTCCTTTGCCTACCTTACAACCTATGTTCTTTCATTCTTTGGGCATTTCAACTTCCTCTCGAATCTTCTCTTCTAGTCTCTCCTTTCCTCACCTCGTACCTTCTTTGTTCTTCCCTTCACTTGTATTCTATTTCTTTCTCTTCTTTGTATGCTCTCTCTTCTTCCTTTACCCGCACTACTCGCTCTTCTCTTTCTTGAACCCCATCAATGACCTTATCATCCAGCTCAGTAATATTTGTCCTCCCATCCTTTTATTCTGTACTATTCTCATTCCCTTAGCTTTATCCTTTATTTTGTTTGTTTATTTGCTTCCTTTTCTATCTCCATCTATGTATCTTGTCTATCCTTTCCCTCATCATGCCGTTTACTTTCATCGTGGGTCGAGATATATTTGTGTTCTCTGCTTTTGCTCTCTTCTGCATTGTCTTCACTGTTTTTGTATTCTTTTTTTTATTTTGTTTTACTTTTTTAATTGTACATTTGTTTTTAACAAACCTTATTCATCAAACAATTCATTAAAACTAATTACAATCTACTAAATCAATTTACAATATTCACTTTCTTCAAGTATTTCACAATTCCTATTAAGAGCGAAGTAGGTCTCCCTTGTAGCATATATAACCACACATTTTCACCATTTAAATATCCCTTATAGTGTTCAAGGCGACTAAAATGTTCTTCCCTTTTTTCCTCAAGAACAGGACATAAAATCAAAAAATGCCTCAGGGAATCCAAAGGATCTTGACAAAATCGACATTTTGCACTTTTCCAAAGGCCCCTTAAAATAAGACTTCCCCCGTATGTATCAAATTAAAACTTATTCTCATAAAAGTACCACTAAAACGAATATCTGGACATTGCTTCAGGTAGTCTGGTAAGTGCCCTCTCTTTTTTGACTGCCAAATAAGGTCTTTACACAGTCTAAAGTTCCCTCTCTCTTCAATAATTGTGATCCAATCAAGAATCTTTCTTTTAACCTCTTGCGGTTTGGACAACAACATATCGACAGTCACATCTAATTTTGACATTATAAATTGACAATTCTTGTAAAATCGTCAAAAGATCTCTCCCTCTCCATTCCCTTCCTGCCTCCCAATTAGTGCATATATTAGCGCTTTGGATTAAGGCGCTATATAAATAACACATCATTATCATCATTATATAGAGAGGTTGGCGAGTTTACAACCAATTTCCTAAATAATAACAAAGCCTTCAGTTGAACCAATGAAAGCAATGAGTTCAACCACACTCACTGTCCTCCCTAACCTCACAGACTGTAGCATTAGACTTGGCACCAGACTCCCCCATATGAATAGCAACCCGTTAGCCAAGCCTCACACCAAGACCAATAAAAAGAGCACAGCCTATAACAATTCCAAACTACTTCCTCTAAAATGAGCTCTACTAAATGTCAGGTCCCTTGTTGCCCATCCTACAGAGATCGCTGACATCATCCTGACCAACAACTTCAAATTCCTCGCCATAACAGAAACTTGGCTACATGAGGCAGCAGGACCCTATTTAACCGTAGCTATTCCTGACAACTACTGTATCCTCAGAGCCGACAGACCTAATGCTCGTGGAGGAGGTGTAGCTATCATCTTTAAATCCTCTCTAGACCTCAGATCAGTCACTTCCTCTCCACTAAAATCATGCGAACATCTTCACACAACCCAGTTCTCAATCTACTCATCGAAAAGGTAGAATTATCGACTGGGTAGCTGTCCTCAATTGCAATATTACCTGCAAGGTTTCCCTACCGCTCACACTGAACACATTTCCGGCCACAGCTGACCCGAACCTACTGGTCAACACTTATAACGATTCCATGGCTAAAGCCATTGACACTATCGCCCCACTGAAAATGCGCAAAGGAAAACCCAGAGCACACCTGAACTCTTGGTACACCCCCCGAACTTAAACTATTGAGGGAAAAAAAAGCTAAACTAGAGACACTGTGGAAAACGGTACCCTCTACTGAAAATAAAACTAATCTCACTAATATCACTTCCTTATACAAAAATGAGATATTAAGTACCAAGAAAGAAGCCTACAACGTTAGGATAAACCAGGCAGGATCCAGCACCAGAGAACTATTCAATATTCTAAATGATCTAGAATACCCTAATCCTCCAGCAAATACCTACATGAAGGACTAACCTTGGTGCACTAGCATCCAGCATCCCCTCGCCAACAAAATTACAGGGCTCCAAAACAAAATAGAGCGGAAACTACAACATCTTACTTGTAGCAAGTCTACCAGCCCAAGATCACCACATCCCATTGACACTAACTCAGGCTTCACATTTATAAGGTAACTATACCTGAAGTAAAAGAAGTTATAGCCTCTCTGAAACCTTCCAACTGTAAAGGGTACAGTTGCCCGGCCCAAATTATAAAAGACGCAGCCAGAGATCTATCCCCCTTCATCACTAAACTAATAAACCTATCCTTCTCCACCAACTCAGTCCCTAGTAATCTGAAACAATCATGGGTTCTCCCACTTCTAAAAAAAACAAACATTAAACCCGATTATACCCACTAACTACAGACCCATCACCACAGTCCCATTCCTGCTAAAAATCCTACCTAGAGTTGCCTATCTGCAAATTCAAGATTATCTAGAGACAAACCCACTACTAGGAATTCGCCAATCTGGCTTTAGACCTCAACATGGAACAGAAACGGCCCTTGCCGACCTCAAAATCCAGATTGATGAATTTAAAGATAAAGGCAATGCCACCATCCTCCTTCTTCTAGACCTCTCAGCAGCCTTCGACTTGGTTGACCACAAAATCCTCTGCAACCACCTATCATCAGCAGCACACTTCTCCTCCTCTGCTGTCACCTGGATACAATCCTTCCTTGCTAATAGAACCATGAGGGTCTTCTCAACCGCAGCGGCAGCTGACCCTATCCCTATCACATGTGGTGTACCACAAGGCTCCTGTGTTTTGCCTACTTTGTACAATATATTTACAAAGCCACTCTTTGACAAACTGGACCATCTGGGTGTCACCTACAACAATTATGCAGATGATACCCAGATACTCCTTACCCTTTCAAGTAACTACAATGCTGAAGTTACCCGAATCAACAAAATCTTCACCATCATTCAGGCATGGCTGGCCTCACCTGGCCTCTGCCTGAATGATGATAAAACTGAACTCCTCCTTATCGGCTCACCCAACAACCTGCTGAAACTTATCCCCAACTACAATAGCATCATCATCGATGGCAATACCATTCCCATTGTTAAAAATGTAAAAACCCTTGGTTTCCATCTTGATGCCAACACCAACCTCTCTAAACAGATAAACATGACTGCCTCAGCCACTGCCTACACAGGTAAGCTGATCAAGGCCTGTAGACCTTTCTTGTCCTCTAATAGCTTCCTCATTCTGACCAGAGCTCTTATACAGTCCAAATTAGACTACTGTAACAGTCTATACCTAGGCGCAAACCAATACATAATCAATAAACTGCAGGTACTCCAAAATAACGCTCTACGAGTGGCACTAAACATTCCCAGGCGAGAGAAAATCTCTACCATTAGAAAATCATGCAAATGGCTCTGCATTCAACAAAAAATCGACCTAAAAACTTTCTGTCTTACATACAAAGCCTTGAAACACCAAGCCCCTCCTTATTTTACTAACAAATTCACCCTGAAATCTGCTGCTAGAACCACAAGATCCACTAACACCTTATGCTTGATGGTGCCCAGATGCACCCTAAAAAGAGCTGGAGGAACCAACTTCACGGTTCTAGCCTCCCAACTGTGGAACACTCTACCACCGAACATCAAATCCATCTCTACCTCTCAATCATTCAGAAACATGTCATTACATGGTTACTGAATAAAAACTAACACTCACTCTCTATATCTCTCCTTTGTTTCGACGATATTGCTATGTACCTTGAATGTGCATATAATATATAAACTATATAAAATGTATAACTTGTAAAATGTATCCTGTAACCATTTACCTAAGCGCCCTCTTACATCTGGGTCTGGAGCGCTATATAAATAAAATAAACAAACAAAACAAACAAACAAACCCTAGCTCAAAATGAAGGATAGTTAGGGGTATACAGTTAAGCAGTACAAGGGTCCTCCTCCAAATCATTCCATCCACTTGACCTTATTCCATTTTCTCATACATGCTCAGAATTTCTAGGCCATACAATTACGATGGAACAGGTTTTCCAATATAAAATGATATCGAGGACTGAAAGGTAAACTGCCAATTTAAAAAATAAAATGTAGTTCATTTGCCCTGTGTATTGATTGCCTCTGACCGATAAAGCCAACTTTCCATTCCTGTACTCCGATGGCCGCATCAATCCAAACACCAAATATTTTATGTATGGTGTTACAGCCAAAACGGAAGGATCAAGCTTCCATTTGAATGATATTTGTTTGAATTCCCTTCCTTTGAAGTACAGGATAAAGGAATCACTAGGATTTACTGCCAAGCTATTTATTTTTACATAATCTGCAAAACGATCTAGCAACCTCTGCAAACCAATGGGAGTCCTATCCAATAGCAACAAATCATCAGCATACACCATCCAAAAACGAAGCTCCCCCTTCACTACTTCCAAATATTCTCCCAGATCTGATAAGTACATATTAAAGAGGCAGGGGTCCAGAATCCACCCCAGCTTCACACCACGATTTGTTGCTATTGGCCTTAAAACCTCGCCATTTATTCCAAGTCTTACCGTAGCCTCTGTATGCTATGTAGTTTTATTTGAATGTCAAGATGTGCTTTGCAATACCCCACATGAGAAACTTAGACCATAGTCTTGTCCTGTCTACTTTGTCAAATGCTAGATTTAAGTCGATGCTTGCCACATATAAAGGGTCATTCCCTTCTATGCTTTACTGGTCAATCATAGGATGGATAAGGAGACAACTAACATTTGTACCAGTACCTCTTCTAAACCCTATTTTAATTTGGACAATCTCGATTTTAATGATATCCACTCCTCCAGGCTCCTCAGGACATTTTCTAGCAAAAACCTTGCTTTCTACGTCCAATAGAAAAATTGGACGGTAACTCCCTGAGTCCATTTGACTGCCCTTTTTAAAAATTGGGACGATAAAAGATGACTGCCAAGATTGGGGGAAAGCTTTCTCGTCCAAGACACTTTGGAAAAAGATACAGAGAATCCTGGCTCATACTTCCGGGTCCCTCTTCAAGACAAGGTTACAAAGGCCATCAGGGCCAGGGGCATGTGAATTTGACACAGATTTTATAATTACCAATATTGTTCTATGGTGTTATCCAGCAGCCATCTTTCTTCACACGCAAACTTTAAGGGGTCTTCCCCAACTTGTTTGCAAAGATCTTCAAAGTTCTTAGACCAAATGTCTTCTGGAATAGGGTTGATTACTTCTATATCCTCATTCCTGGTTCTTATATTAACAATGTTACATAAGTTTCTACTATTATTCTGTTAAACTGCATCTAGCATCCGTTCCCCATCTCTTTGCATGAGGATATGCGTATTGCTTTTGACCCATTTTCTGTAGGCCTGCCTTTCTCTCTGATTCCTGGCATTTTTTTCCTCTTTACTATACGATGAGTCTCTTACCTCTAGTCGGTTATAAACATCCTAGAGAGACCATCGGCATTTTGGTGGTGGCATCCTGACCTGTGCTCAATGGTAAAATCAAACCGTTGGAGGCAGATTGACCATTTTAGCAGTTTTGGGTTTTCCCCTTTCATTTGCATCAACCATCCCAAGGGGTGGTGGTGTGTTTGAATGACGAAAGTAGATCCACACAAGTATGGTCTAAACTTCTTCAAAGCCCACACAATGGAAAAACACTCTCTCTCAATAGTTGCCCACCTTGTTTCAAGTTCCTTCAGCTTCCTACTGATTAAGTTGGTGGTAGTCAGGAGCTCTGAGAACTGGAGCTTGGCAAAGGGCTTTCTTTATGCTTTCAAAGGCCTGATTGCATTCCTCATTCCACTTGATCTTTTTAGGGAACTTAGGAGAAGAGATTACATTCAGTGGAGAAGCTATGGACCCATAGTTCTCAATGAAATTCCTGTAATACCCAGTGAGGCCTAGGAAGGCTCTCACCTGGGTTTGAGTAGAAGGGGTTGTCCAATTTTGCACAGCTTCAACTTGCTGAGCAAGGCCTCATTGCACCACCTCCTACCTTATGCCCAAAATAGACCACTTTACTCTGACCAATCTGGCATTTACTTGCCTTTATGGTCAGATGGGCCTGTTCAAGAGCCTGCACAACATATCCTAGGTGGTCAACATGTTCTTTCCAAGTAGGGCTGAACACTGCAATGTCATCCAAGTATGCCATGCAGAAGTCCTCCATCCCATTTAGAACCTGATTAACCATCCTTTGGAATGTAGCAGGTGCATTCTTTAGTCCAAAAGACATAACCTTGAACTGGTATAAGCCAACTGGGGTGGAGAATGCAGTTTTCCCCTTGGCATGGTCAGTCAGGGCTATTTGCCAATAGCCTGACGTGAGATCAAATGTGCTGAGGAACTTGGCTGAACAAAGTCTGTCCACCAGCTCATCTGTCCTTGGCAAAGGATGGGCATCCGTCTTAGTAACTGCATTTAGAGCTCTATAGTTCACACAGATGCCCTCATTATAAGTCAGACGTTAAGGGTTTAACGGCGCCGTCGGCGCCGTTAACCCTTAACGCCTGATTCACACTTTAACGCCTGCTTTTTGCAGGCGTTAAAGTCCAAGGCGCTAAGGGACCTTGGTGCTAATTACGGCACTGTAATTTAAGGTGCCGTAATTACCGCCTACCCCATCCCCATTATGCTCTATGGGGCAAAAATGGGAATGGGGAAGGGCAAATGGTGAATGGGGAATAACTGCCCCACTCACCTTGGAATGGGGCGGTAATTCCGCCATCCACCATGGCGGAATCCGGCATGGACCATGGTGCTAATATCACCATGGTCCACCGCCTGACTTGTAATGAGGGCCAGAATCTCAACTCCATGGATCCTGCCTTTGGTACTAACACAACTGGGCTAGACCATCGACTAGTAGAGGGCTCGATTACCCCGAGATCAAGCATCTTGTTGACCTCTCCTTTGATGTGGGTTCTTACATTTTCTGACATCCTGTAGCCTCTGCTTTTGACAGGTAAACAGTCACCAGTTTGGATATCATGTTGGCCCCAAGGGGTCAAGCCTGGTGCTAGAGAAAACAGAGGGGCAAATTGATTTAACAAACCTTTGCACTCCTCCTGTTGCTCAGGTGTTATATTAGAAGAGTGATTAACTCCTTCTATTTTCTCATCCAAAGGTTTGCCTCTGAGGAGGTCAGGTAGAGGTTCACTCTCCTCCTCCTCTTGAGCTGAAGCTAGAAGCAGAGCTCCCAGTTCTGGTCTCGAGACATAAGCGTTTAGACGGTTGATGTGAAAGACTCTAGGAGCCTCCTTAGGATTGCTTAAGTCCACCAGATAGTTCACCTCTCCACAGCCTTGAAGGGTCCCATCCATTTGTCCTGCAAGGCCCTCTGCCTTGTTGGGACCATAACAAGAACTAGCTGGACTTGAGCGAAATCAACCATGTTGGCCTTCTGGTCATGCCGATGCTTGACCAGAACCTGACCTGCTTTCAAGTTATCACTTGCCTCAGCCATCATGTGTGACATTCTCCTCCAGAGTCCTATCACATAGTCAGTGACTCTGACTGGTGTGGGGGAAGGAGCACTCTCCAACTCCTCCTTGATCAGGGCCAACAGACCTATGACCGGATGGCCATAGAGAAGTTCGAAGGGACTGTAACCCACTCCCTCCTGAGGGACTTCTCCATATGCAAAGAGAAGGCATGGCAGTAGAAGATCCCACTTTTTCTTAAGAGGGTCTTCTAAAGCTCCTATCATGCTCTTCATGGTTCTGTTAAACCTTTCTACCAATCCATTTGTCTGAGGGTGGTATGCTTTTGAGAACTTGTAGGTAACTCCACAGTTTTTCCACATGGCCTCATGTAGTGGGACATAAAATGTGACCCCCTGTCGGATATTACCTCCTTAGGAAACCCAACCCTGGTAAAAATACCAAGGAGGGCCTTAGCTACAGCCGGAGCTGTAACAGTCCTCATAGGAATTGCTTCAGGGAACCTAGTAGCATGGTCTACTACAACAAGTATAAACCTGTTGCCTGAAGAAGTTGGAGGATCAAGGGGACCAACAATGTCGATTCCTACCTTCTGAAATAGTACTCCCACCACAGGGAGAGGCACTAAAGGTGCCACGTTCTTGGAACCACTTTTACCAGAGGTTTGGCAAGTGTGGCAACTCTTGCAGTACTTATCTACCTCAGCCCCATTTTAGGCCAATACAAGTAGAGAGAGAGCCTTTCCTTGGTCTTCTTGAAACTCAAGTGACCAGCCAAAGGTATCTCATGGGCTAGTTGCAAGAATTGAAGTCGGTTCGCGTGGGGCACTACAAGTCTATTGTAGTCTTCAGGGGTTGACTCTGTTGATTCACTATAGAAGAGGCCATCTTCCCAGTGTAACCTATACTTCCCAGGCTCTTGCCCTTCAAGCTGAGAAGCTGCCTGGTGGTGAAGACCTTCCAGAGTTGGACATTCTCTTTGTCCCTTCCTGAAGTCTGCCCTTTGGGGTCCACCTTCTGCCAGTAAAGACTGCAGCTCAGGATGGTCCACAGGGTCAAGATCTCCAATGGGTTCCTGGCCTCCTACTAGATCTGAGTCCTCAGGCTCTAGTTAAACCACACAGGGTTGTACCTCACTCTCAGCCCCAGCTCAAGGAGGAATCACAGGTGTGATTTTTGACAACCTAGGAGATTTCCTGGTTGGCAGTACTAGATTGTTTCCTGCTGATTTCTTCTTTGAAGTCTTGGGTTTCCCCTTTGCTTCTGGTTGCTTGGAAATAGCAGTTAGTAACTCCAGTGGAGTAGGAGTGATCTCTTTTCCTATCATCTCCTCAGGAGAGCCTCTTAATGTCCTCTCCCTTGCAGGTCTGGTAAGCTCCTGGTATCCTGACAGTCATTTCATTGCACTGGATGAAAGCTGGTAATTGGGGAAGCATCTGCACAGGCCCTCCAGCTAACTTGGTGAGGAGTTTGGGTGCCTTAGCAACATCACCCACCTTGAAAAAAGATTTGTCCACCACAGTTATGCTGGCCCCATTTTCACTAAAGGCAGGGGTCTCCTGACCATTGACTAGGACACTGTCTTTATAATACTCTTTATTATTAGGAAGGATAGAATTATACACATCTAAATTCTGTTGTTCCCACAACCCTAGGGATACTAAAGATACACTAGATGAGACTCCAATGGGGTCTCCAGCTAGTAGTTGAAGGTTTCCACTGATCATATGTACTTCCTCCTCTGGAGCGAAGGCTAAGGAGACAATGTGGACCCCTGAAGGTTTACCCTTACATCTGGGATCCCCTTTCACATGATCAGTAGAGCCACAAACATAACATTTCCCAAATGTCTTTATGAATGGTGGCTTGTTCTGACCTCCTTCTGGTCTGGGACCAGAAGGTATACTAGCCTGGTTAGGTTTCCCATGTGGCTTACCCTTAGGATTTTGTTTGGGGCCCTCTTTGGAATTGAAATTAGTTGAATTATCTTTGTTATCTTTCTTAGGCTGCTTTCCTCATCCTTTTTCTGAGTTACCACTGAATCCTTGTGAGTAGCCCTGTTGGCAACCCACAAGTCAGCAGCCTTAGCTAGTTTCTTAGAATCCAATTCTTTTGAATCAGCCAAGTGCTGTCTGAGCTCAGGAGAGCAGGCATCATAGAAAGACTCCATCATGACAAGATATCTCATTCCTTCATAAGTGTTACCTCTGTAACCCTTAATCCATCCCTCTAAGTTCTTCAAACATCCATTCACCCAGGTAGCCCAAGGGGTACTATCATGCTTCTTGAGGGTCCTAAACCTCTTAAGGTACTGGGAAGGAGTCTTCCCAAATCTAGCTATTAAAGCTAGCTTTACACATTCATAGTCCATCCTATCCACCTCCCCCAACTCTATTACCACATCCGATGCAACAGGGGGGAGCTTAGAGAATAACCAGGGGATCAACTGATTCCCTGTGATATCCTGGAGCCCATGATTATATTCAAACATAGCAAGCCAATCTAATACATCCAACTGCGGTTCATACATACCCAAAATCTCTTTATGCATCCAGGGTCTTTTTGGACTGGAAGATCTAGAGGATTTGTGGAGAGAAGCATTTTCCAAAGACAATTTCTTTATCTCAAGCTCATCTGAGCTCCATTTCTTTGAGCGTTAGTTCTTGATGCCTCTGTTCAGTTTGGGCACTAATTCTTTTGAATTCTAGTTCAAGTCTCATTTTTTCTAGTGAGATAAATACAGGACTTAATGTGGGAGCTGGTAAGTGTCCAGTAGCCACAGGCTGAGGCCTTTCAGCAGGAGAGGGCCAGAGGGGGTGACATTGTTATTCTCCTCTTCCTCATCTGTCTCAACAATAACATCTTCAACGTTATCCTCATAACTGTTTGCTATGTTTGTTGGAGCAGTAGGGCATACAGCACCACTATCCAGATTTTGTTTCTCTAACAGTCTATCAATCATTTCTGTTTTCTTGTCTTTGACAGAAAGACCTTTCTGTCTGCACACATCTTTAAGATAATCAGCAGTTTTTGTAAGGAGGATCTCCTGACTATAACTTTCCATATTTGACTTTGTTAAAATAAACTTTTTGTGATTGTTAACCTTGTGGTTAATTGAACCGGGGTACTAGTAGCACACTAAAATGTAAATCCAATACTTTTATCCTCACCGCTGTACACCAGTGTTAGGCAGAATCCTATGCAGTTCCCTTAGGGAGCACTACAGAAGATTAAGACTACCGGTATGAGCAAGAAAAATCCCCTTTGGTATCAGTCTGTGCCACAAAGATTTAGTTGGTAGCTGTGGCTAAGCAGTCAGACTTATCTCAAGAGGGAGATGAGCAGTATTCAGGGTTTACACAATAGGTATCACAGTACTATGGCTATGGCACAAGGAAACACTGACCAAAGCTTTGTATCAACAAGAGAATATATATATTTATTTTATACACATCTTGTTCAACACCTAAATCTCAGTTGATAAAGCAAGTTAAGTTTAATCAAGGAAGGAACAGGTTACTTACCTGTAACTGTTGTTCTCCAGCATGGGTCTGGCATGGATTCACATGCTCATGAATATTCTCCGTCGTCAGGCTGGGAATCCTCGGTAAAGAAAAAATCAGTATCAGTTTCGTTTCTGATCTGTCTTTCGTAGTAGTAACCAATCACTGATCTCTGCGTCATACTGACCACAGCCAATGACTGCCCTCTACCTAATCCCCACCTCTGGCAGCCATCTTCAGATTTGGTAGCACGTGAAGAGGCAGTATGACCAAGTAAAGAGCCGCAGAGGGGTAGGCGCAAGGGTTCGCATGTGAATCCATGCCAGACCCATGCTGGAGAACAACAGTTACAGGTAAGTAACTTGTTCCTTCTTCAGCATGGGGTCTGGCATGGATTCACATGCTCATGAAAATAAGAATAAATAGCAGTACACACATGCACAACCACGGGGGGTAGCAAAAGGCTCAACATTAAGCAATACAAAAAACTCAACATTAAGCATCTCTTACCTCCTCACCAGGCTCACCTTAAGCGAACAGGTTGCGCAGCACTGCTTGCCCGACCCTGGACTCCTCCCTGGAATCCCGATCGACGCAGTAGAATCTCATGAAGGTGTGTGTCGACCTCCACGTAGCAGCCCTGCAGATGTCCAGCAGGGGCACACCAGATAAGAACGCCGTAGTAGCAGCGATCGCTCTGGTCGAATGGGCTCTCGGACGGCCTGGCAGCGGTCGGTTAGCCAACCGGTGGCAGTGCGTGATGCAGCCAGAGAGCCATCTGGAAATAGAAGACTTCGAGAGAGCCTTCCCTTGATTCACAGGTCCAAAGTTCACGAACAGCTGTGATGTCCTCCGGAAACTCTTCGTGCGGTCCACGTAGAACTTCAGCGCTCTAGCCACATCCAGCGAGTGAAAAGTCCTCTCGGCCGGCTTCAAAGGAGATGGGAAGAAAACAGGTAACACCAAGGGCTCGTTAAGATGGAAGTCCGACGGCACCTTGGGCATAAAGGAGGGGTGCGTCCTAAGCACCACCCTCGAGGCATGGAAAGTCAAGTACGGTGCTTTGCAGGATAGGGCCTGGATCTCTCCCACTGGTCGTGCAGAGGTAATGGCCACCAGGAATGCAGTCTTCCACGACACAAACTTCATCGGTGCGGAGTGCATCGGCTCGAATGGGGGCCCCATGAGCCTGGTCAGCACCACATTAAGTTCCCACGCCGGGGCCGGCGGGAACGACCGGAACAGTCCTTTCATAAACTCTTTCACCAGTCGATGGGACCACAGGGACGTCCGTCCTGTGGTTCTGGTATATCTGGAGATCGCCGCCAGATGAATCTTAATGGAGGCATGGGCTAGCCCAGCCTTTGCCAGCGATAGCAGGTACGGCAGCACTTGAGGGGCCATAATCTGTAGGGGGTTGATCTTCTGTGCTCGGTACCAGATAGAGAACCTCTTCCACTTATGACCGTAGCATTTGAGAGTCGAGGACGCCCTGGCCTTTGCAAGAACCTCTCTGCAATCGGCCGGTATATCGTAGCCTCCAAACTCTAGCGCTGCAGGAGCCAAGCCTGCAGGTTCAGCGACACCGGGTCGTGGTGGAAGATGGCGCCTCCTTCTCTGGAGAGAAGGTCTGCGTCCGCCGACAGTTTGATGGGAGGGGACGTTGACAAGTCCAGAAGGTATGGGAACCAGATCTGCCTTGGCCACGCCGGTGCAACGAGGATCATCCTGCACCGGGACCTCATGAGCTGGCTGATGAGTCGAAGCAGCAATGGCAACGGAGGGAACGCATACAGGTATAGGCCGTCCCAGGGGAACGAGAACGCATCGCCCATGCTTCTCGGCTGGGGAAACCTGCTGGCTAACCTCTTGCACTTCGAGTTCGTCGCTGTTGCGAACAGGTCGATTTGGGGTTTGCCCCATCGTCGGAACAGTTGATCCACCTGATCCTGGTGCAGTTCCCACTCGTGACACGCGCGCAGCTCCCTGCTGAGCGAGTCGGCGATGGTGTTGCTTTCTCCTGCCAGGTGGAAGGGAACCAGGAACATCCCCTGGGCGACCGCTCAGTGCCACAGATCCTGTGCCTCCTTGGATAGGGCTGGGGATCTGGTGCCTCCCTTCTTCCGTATGTAAAACATTGTCGTGGTGTTGTCCGTGAAGATCCGCACCACCTTGCCCTTGAGCGACGGGAGGAACGATTTGAGAGCCCAGAACACGGCTCGGAGTTCCAGGACGTTGATGTGCAGGAGCCTCTGCTCCGGGAGCCAGAGGCCTCTTGCGTGGAGATCTCTGGTGTGGGTGCCCCAGCCTTCCAGGGAGGCGTCCGTCGTCACCGTCTCCTGGTATGCCGCCATCTGAAAGTCCTTGCCCGCCGTGAGGTACGCTCGAACGCCCCACCACTGAATCGCCCGCCGGAGCACCTCGTTGAGGGGGACCCTGTCTTCGAAGGCGCCCGTCGCCTGCATCCAACGGGCGTCGAGAAATTCTTGAAGCGGGCACATCCGTAGTCTGCAGAGGCGCACCAGGTAGATGCAAGAGGACATCATCCCCAGGAGGGACTTGATGGACTGCACCCTGGCCATGTCCGTGGCTAGCAGGCGCTGTTCTTCTGACGGGGCTGCCAGGCGCCTCACTGTATCAAGCTTTGCTCCCAGAAACAGGGCCACCTGCGACGGCACCATGTGGGACTTTGGGTAGTTTATGGCGAATCCCAGGTCTGTGAGTAGCTGGACGGTCCTCGCAGAGTGTTCGACGGCGAGTTCCCTCGTCCTTGAGCGGATGAGCCAGTCGTCCAGGTAGGGGTAGACGTGAACCCCCTGCAGGTGCAGCCGTGCCGCCACGGCACTTGGTAAAGACCCTGGGGGCCGACTTCAATCCGAACGGCAGTGCTCTGAATAGGTAGTGGCGTCCCTGGACGACGAACCTGAGGAACTTTGTGTGACTTTTGAGGATGGGAACGTGGAAGTATGCATCCTCCAGGTCCAACGACGATAGAAAGTTGCCTTCCTCCAGCTGTCCCAGTACGTGCTGGAGGGTGACCATCCTGAACTTTTGTGATCTGATGTATTTGTTCAAACGACGAAGGTCCAGGATGGGGCGCCAGCTGCCCGTCTTCTTCCTGACCAGGAAGTACCTTGAGTACACCCCGGAGCCCCGGAGCCCCGGAGCCTCTTCGGGACAAACTCGATGGCGCCTTTCCTGAGCATCGCCCGTACTTCCAGCAGCAGTTGTGGGATGTGATTTTCCTTCCTGGCCACAGGTGGAACGTGAGGGCACTTCTTCAGGAATTCGATAGAGTGTCCTCTTGCCAGGGTATCCAGCACCCAACGGTCGGTTGAGATGGACTTCCACACGCCGACAAAATTCGTCAGCCGGCCTCCCACCGGGGTGCTTCGGTGGGGGCCCGAGACCATGGCCGGTTCAGTCCTGCTTGGAGGTTGTGGCCTTGCCGCCCTGGCCACCTGGCCGACGGCGGCAAGGCGCTCCCTGCTTGGTGCGACCCCTGTAGGCCTCCTGAGACGAGGAGCGTGCCGCCTGGTGGTAGGACGACGAGCCACCGCTGGATCCCTTGGAGGCACCCTGTCTGCCTCCGGAGCTCCGAAAGGGCCGTCGTTGCTGAAGGGTTCCTAGGGCACGGGCCGTCTCTGCGTCCGTTTTTATGGCTTGGAGGGATTCGTCCACCGCCTTCCCGGACAAGTTGCTGCCGTCGAACGGCATGTCCAACACCCTGGTCTGGACGTCCTGACGGAAGTCGGTCACCCGGAGCCAACCCCGTCGTCGTAGGCAAACACTGTTGCCCAGCTGGCGGAACCCGGTATCGGCAATAGCGGTTGCCACCGTTATGGCATGGTCCGACGCCACCTCGCCCTCTTGCAGTATTTCCAGGGCCTCGGACCTCTTGTCATCCGGCAGGAAGTCCAATATGGGGGCCAGCTTAAACCAGAGCTCCCTGTCGTAACGGGCCACGATCGCCAGGGCATGGCCGCTTTGATCGTCGTCACCGCCGACGAAATGACACGCCGCCCCATGGCATCCAACTTCTTTCCCTCGCCGTCCGGCGGGGAATTCAACGTCGAGGCTCCTGACCCCGCCGCTTTCTTCTTTGCTGCCATCGAGACGACTGAGTCTGGCGTTGGCTGGGCCCTGAGGCACAGGGGAGCAGTTTCGGGGACCCGGTACTTCTTCTCGTACCGGTCCCGTTTGGCTGGTGCCGTGGAGGGGTTTTTGAGAATCGACAGGCCCTCCTCCCAGGTGTCATCGATTAGAGGCACCGCGATGACAGCCTTCCTCTTGGCCTCCCGGCGCTGATAGAGGAAACCTTCCTTTTTCTGCTCCTCCGGGCAGAGCTGGAACAATTTGGACGCCCTGGCGATCATGGTGTGGAATGAGCCAATCTCATCGGGCAGCGAGGCCCGTGTGACGGGAGACGGGAGACCCGTTCCGTCGTTGTCGCCGTCACCCTCAGAACCCGTCGTCGAGCCCAACGCACCGTCATCTCCCGACTCGTGGGAGGATGAAGAGGGAACTGTAGGCCTTACGGGGGCGAGCGGAGGAGAGGGTTGGGTCCTCCGTCGTTTGTTCTGAGGACTTCCCGACGGGCAAGGCTGCGGGTCCTCCGGCCTAGGCCATTGGAATCTCATCCTTATCTCAGAGCATAAGGACTGGATCACAGACAAAATGGCCACCGAGCCATCCTGAGGCATAGGTTCTGGCTGCGCCGGAAGGGAAGGCTGCTCTTCCTCGCCATCGTCGTCTTCCTCGGTTATCTCCCGAGGATCTTCCTTACGGGATCGAACCTTCTTGAATTGGACTTCGAGGTTCCTAACGGCCTCGGTCAGTTCCTCCTCCGAGGCTGACTCCGAGCTCGAGAAGGCTACCGTGCCCCCCCTCACTTCTTCCATCATGGCGGCCATGACGATGGGCTGAAAAGAGGATTCCCTCCTTGGCGGCAGGGAAACTCTAGTCCCGGAGGCAGTCTCCGCTGGCGGGGTCTCTGCCAGCTTGGCCAGAGTCGCCGCGATCGCCTCGATAGAGGCCTTTGCCTGCTGGGTAGGGGCTTTCACCACATTAGGTGCGTCCCGGGCCTTCTCCTTCGGGGGAGGGGCGACGCCTCGCTCCCCCTCTTCCGAGATCGGACAGGGCTTCTCCCGAAGCTTACCTGGGGTCTCGTACTTCCTCTTCCCCGAACCGGAGCGCTGGCTCATGATTGACGGTGCCGGGGAAGGTGCACCCTGCCTGGCGACCGAAGAGCCCGACCTTTCGGCGCTCCCGGAGCCAGCGGACTCGCAGGGCTTGGCCTGGTGTTGGGCCCCTGTCGCCAGGGCACCCGCACAGGACTTAGAAGCCCCCTCGGACCCTTTCTTCTTCTTCTCACCCGTTGAGCCCTTCTCCAACCAGCTGGCGAGACGGGATCGACGGTCCCTCATGGTCCGCTCCGACAAGTTCTTGCAGAACTGGCAGTCCTTCTCTACATGAGTCTTGTCCCCATGAAGACAGTAGAGGCATCGCAAATGTTCGTCTTCCTAAAACACATTCTGCAGCCCGCATCCAGGGCAGCTGCGAAACAGCTTGGGTCCGGGCGACGAACTCGCATCCTGGGCCATCTCGAAGTAGGCCGCGAATCTTCTGGAATCCTCCAAGAAGTTGATTCGACGAAATCTTCACCCTTGAGGGGCGTAGGAAAATCCTGCAACGGGTGGCCGTTAACGGGAGTAGAAACGGTGGAGCTTGAGGCTCGATTAACTAAAAAAATGTGAAAATTCACCTGAAAAAGCGCGAAACACGCAGTAAAAGCTCGAGAGCTAAGCACGAGGACTCCCAACACTTGAACGTGCAGTAAAAATCTGAAGATGGCTGCCAGAGGTGGGGCTTAGGTAGAGGGCAGTCATTGGCTGTGGTCAGTATGACGCAGAGATCAGTGATTGGTTACTACTAAGAAAGACAGATCAGAAACGAAACTGATACTGATTTTTTCTTTACCGAGGATTCCCAGCCTGACGACGGGGAATATTCATGAGCATGTGAATCCATGCCAGACCACATGCTGGAGAAAGTATATACAACTCCCTAGTCAATTGTAGACAAGTTTGCAGTAGAGTGAAAACTGAGCAAAACGGCACAGTGAAAACCAACTACAAATGGCACTCTAGTAATTTAGCGAAAGGGAGGGAAAGTACACGTTAAACCAAAATATCTTCAGACACCCCCTAGCAACACTTCCCTGAAGTTTTGTGAACAAGTAATGCACAATAATACTTTAGCAGAAAGATAAGTAATTGAAAACTGAGCAAAATGGCACTTTACAAGTTAAAACAGTAGAAAGGAAGAGGTGTTTAGAAGATTCAGGTCCATCAACACATTTCTCATTGAGAATCAATCTAGTGAGAGCAGATCTAACAAATCAGCCAGAGTCAATAGGCTTGAGCCAGAGTCAGTGGTACAGGATCAATAGTTTAGGAGCAAAAATGTTCTTGTAGCTGCAGTCAAGTCTTTGGTTAACGTATATTGAAAAGGTAGATGCAAGGCGAAAGACAATGTTAGACGAAAGGGCGGCCAACCCAACAAGTAGCTAAATGATTTAAAACACCTTTAGGGCTACTGCACAGAAATGGAGGCCTGGCGGAACAAAGTACCTTTGAATGAAGAAGTGGCTCCTGCGGTGGCGGTTGTTCCTGGTAGTTCCTGCAGTTCGGGGGATCCAGCAGAGGAAGAGAGGCTCTTGTCGTAGAGGAAGGTTCGAGTTACTGCACTACCCAGGGATGAAACCAGCCGCGGTGCTGCCCAACAAAAAAAAGGTACGCTTCTTTAAATAGCGATCTGGGTGGATGGCTGCTTGGCTATCTGGTCTCCAAGTGCTGGGCACTGGCGATTCGACCAAGGCAGGTCCGAGGAAGCGATTGGTGAACTGGTGGGTCCACCAGCTCAAGGGAAGAAGGCTCTTGTGAAGAAGATCTCCTCTTGTCGTGTGGAAGAAAAGTGGTGAGACGCTGCAGCAGGGCTTCACCGGTGGTGCAGGTGCTGAAGATGTCCGTGGCTTCTCTCCCTTTCGGTTCCGTAGTTTCAGTGGCGACGTCTTGCCCTTCCAGTCCTCAGGACCCTGCTTTTATGCAAAAAGAACCCCATTCATACAGCCTAGCTTTCACTCACACAGTGGAGTGGTCATCTTGGTGGGAGACCCTCCAGCCTATCAGGATAGAGTGGGACATGGGTTGTGGAGGCAACCCTGTCCGGGGGGCCTACTCCCCCTCGCACACAATGGACCCACCACAGACTCAGTGGCGCCGAAAGGAGGGCTTCTTGGCAGAAGCCCGCCAAAAAGACCAACAAAGGATCCCAGACCTGGGTTAGGAGTTTAGAGTAAGACACGAGAAAGAATTTATATTAAAGCTCTGGCAAACAAAACCTACCGGAGTAAAGTTAATCATAAAATAAACCGGTGGTATGTTAGAGGCTGTCAGAAAAAGTGGTAGCCTCGAACAATGGGAAAATCCCATAGGAAAATATTTGCGGTCGAATATTTATGGTAGTAACCACTGCCACCAGCCAGAAACTTTAGAGAGAGGGACTTTACGGTACCCCCTCAAAAATGAACCTAAGGGAAAAACTATTAACCCTTTCCAGTACCTCCATAGTAAGATGGGTTGTACTGGTTAAGTTCATAAGATTTGACTAGTAAAGTCAATGGGGACTTTACATGCCCTGGGAGACAGTAGTCCATCCCAGGGTATGGAGTCTATGTTTGGGGGTCGCTATGACACCCCTGTGTCACTGCACTGAGTGTGCTGTGCAACACATGTGAATAAAGATGGTTCCTATGGGGGAGAGAAAATCACATAGGCATTACACACGCAAAAATAGCCTAGAACACACATAGCAAAAGTGCCTAAGAGTGGGAAAAAGAGTCTCACTCTTAGCAGATAAAAAGAAACAACCCCTTCAAGTCCAGCAAAGCTGCTGGGGGACTCTATAGGTAAGGGAAATTAGCCATAGAATGAGAATTCTCCCTAACACCAAGTAATCCAGTTATTTTTCTGGTTCACAGCTATATTTCTACAGCATGTGGTTTTCGGCAGATTAATCATTGAGCTGAGGTATAATACCATCAAGTCATGGTCACTGAATGAGATATTTACCACTCCCAAGGAGTTTGATTTAGAGTACAGATTTTTGGATACTACTATGTAATCAAGCCACGAGGTCAGTTTATCTCTATGCCAGGTAGGTTGAGGGGGAAGATCTCCCGTTAGCTGACCATTATCCACTCTTAAACCCCTGTCATCCCAGAAGATCTGCCATTGTGCACGATATTCCAAAAGAAGTAAAGTATGTGGATTTGCGAGATATAAATCCTTCCCCAAGTCCATGCCAACAGGCGAACAATGGGAGTTAACATCCCCTACCATTACAATTTACGAATCTGGAAAGGCATCTGTATAGTTTTCCAACACTTTAGATAGTACCCCTTACATACAGAGCATATCACAGTGAGAGGGATGCCAATACACATTCAACAGAGGAATAGTTGTCTATAACTTCAGCAGTTTCAGGTCTAAGTTTATCACCAAAATTCCGCTGTGCTCCTTTGTGTACAAACTCACAATTATACCTTGTCCATGTTTGATCATAGTACAGAACCCACCCGACGGGCGCCCACCCTTCTCTCAGAGAGCTGGCTTTTGAAAAATCACATGACTGTCCCAAACAAGATTGTCAATAGCACAGGTTTCTTGGAGGCACAATATAGAATAATCCTTTATAGTTTCTATTACAGCCTCATCCTGAGTCAGTGTACCAAAGCATGTTGAAATAGAGCACTGTTGACTTTCTACATTATTGAGTAGGCCCCCAAGACACAGATGGCCTACCACTTCCTCCACCTTGTTGTCAACCACACAGCTTTTGCCACAGTACAGAGTTGATGGGGGATCAATCATTTTTATTTGAGCCCCTTTAGACAAATGTGTCGATTCCTAAGCCGTAGCTTCTAAAAACGAGAGAGGACCCTTCACCTTGTTCCCCATGCTTTCCGCCTATATTTCCGCTACTTTAGCAATTGGGGCAATATTAAAACCTAGTTCATACAGACTCTGCCTATCTTCCAGTAACAGTTCACACACAATCCTTGAGTTAAAATGCATTATACAACAGTTTGTATCTCCCTTGCCACAGAATTTAACTCTCTCTATATCCGCTCATACCGGGGCACCAGGGCACCAGTTTCTTCAAAGATTAAAGGAATGGTTCAGTCAACATTTTTTATTGTCCCTACGGGTCGGCCATGTGTTTTTAAGCCTAAGTCGCTCAATTTTAGAAAAAATTCCTATGGACCTTACCCGAGTTTTCGTCCATTAAATGCATGCGAAAACAGGCATCATGGCGCTGCCATTTTGTGACAATCCTATCACTTGCCCCATCGCCCTGGCTGACCTGCTTTTGCGGCACTAAATCATATCCCCCGCCCCTGAGCCTGTCATCAGCAGAGGCGTACCGCACATTTCGCAATGCCAAAGCACGTCTCGTGTCAACATTCGCTGTGCTTCAGCTAATGACGTGTCGCCATGGAAATGGCAGGACGCCTCTTTCCTCAATAAGTATAAACAGACCATTTCACAACACACAGCAGCAGATTTTCGATTCCATTCCTCTCTCTGTGTTACTTTGAGTATTCTGTGACTCGTTTCTGTGCTCTGGCCAGCTACCTTCGTTGCTTGTAGCCTGTGTGAACAGATACCAGTACCACCTCTATAAATTATTTTAGTTTGTTTAACACACAATGGCTACAATAATGCCCTACATGTACGAGCCCGAGTATACCAAGGAGGAACTACTGGAAAGGGAAACACGCGAAAACGATGGGTCTTGGGAGGACGATTCAACAGCTGAAGAGCCTGGACCTAGTCGCATGGACGGTGTTTCCACCTGGTGCACATGCAATCGGTGCGAGCTAATGCCAACCGAGGACGAGAACTGCTGCTGCTGTGAAAACTCGGGATGCGTGGCCTACACTTCGGAAGGCGAGTCACGACCGCAATGCATCACCGAGCTGCCAGACTTCAGGGCAGCCTGCCTCACACGGTCCGTGTTGAGGATAATGATGGTGCTTATGCACGGACTTCGCGCAACTGTTCGTCCTCGTAATCCGAGTAACGAGTAAGTGTACTCTGCTTGTCATGCCACTCCTATTTCATGGTCTTCTACTATATCCAAAATTACATATACATATCATTGTAACGCATGAAAGTCGTTCAATTGTGTGCAGTGTCTAGAAAGCATTTGTCCGAGCAGAATGCCATTAGTTACAAGAATTGTCATTGACAACAAACATTTATTAAACTTATCTTGGTCATTTAAAAACAGTTTGTTTCATTCCTTTTCACGGGTGGTACAGGCTGGTGGCCTATCGTTCCTTTACATGGTGGCTTCACGGGAGGCTTGGACACCACGTTCGAAGAGTAATAACCGCCTGTGCCATTCGTGCCATAAGAGAAACTTTCCCAAGTGACAGTGGTCAGAAACAGGGGATTTTCTCTCGCTGTGCTGCAACCTGACCTGTACAATGTGTAAAGTCTTGTATTTTTGTGTCATCAAAATAAGATACAAAATAAAACACCACATATATTTTAACAACGGTTGTTTCGATTTTTTAAATGAATCAAGTGTGTCTCCATTCAAGGATGGACGTCAGACATCTGTGCTCCGAATGGGTGAAGGTCAGGTCGCTGTGAAGCAGGGTGGTCACTATCTAAGCTAACATAATATATTCTCAATAATGCATGCACTAAATAACACTTGTTCAAAGTCTTTCAGTCGGTTATGTCTCTATAAAAGTCACACATATATCTATACTATCAATTAACATTGGATTATACAGGCCTTAGGTTAAGAGTCTTGACCACTATAATACACTGTTTGAAGTGTGAGTCTGTGCTCACAAGAATCTCCGGTATGTGGCTATTGATAGGCAACGATATACTGCAGTAGGGGTCTAATGTTAGTTGGGGATCTGCTAGGTGGGCATCATGGTGTAGTCAGTGGTCTGGCACATGAAGAGAATACCTTGCAGGGACATATGGTCAGAATGGCAGTAAGTTTCCTCTGGCGAGGTTGCGTGGGCAAGGACACGTTTGTGGAGATGAACGAGCTATTCACACTGGTTCACACGCAGGACAGTGATCTCAGAGGAAGAGTGATGTGTTACATTTATTAGCTGTTGCAAATACCTCTGGAGTTTTCCAGTCAGAGTGGGAACGAGGGTGGGGGCCATGTGCTCTGCGCAGTGAGGCCTGGTCACCAAGATGGATTGTAAAGGGGGTACAAAAATGGATGCCCCGTGTCCTGCTCAGTGGTCGCATCTACGCGAATGTCAACCAAAGTTAACATCACATAAGGGCAAGGGGTGAAACCACTACTGGAGGCACTTGGTCCGTGTTTCTACTGAGAAGTAAAGGATGAGAGGGGCCTAATGGCCCCTCGCTCCCACACACTTGCCTGCACGCCCACCGGCCCATCCATCCCACCCCCCTCTATCAAAGGCGGTTCGCACCCGGGGATGAGCGCTGGCATGGGGGGCTGTTACGGGCGCAAACAGCCAAGGTGCCAAACAGCATGTACACTTCAAAAGGTATCCCACGCCCAGGGGCCATCGCTCACATGGCCTCCTCAGACCCCGTGTCTCCAGACAGGCCTCCCCTGAGGCGGGCCGCCCCCCTGCAATCCACATAAGTGTGTCTCCATTCAGCAGTCTTCCTGTGCCTTATCTGCACGCCCCAGGCCCATCCATCCCACCCCCCTCTATCAAAGGCGGTTTGCACCCGGGGATGAGCGCTGGCATGGGGGGCTGTCACGGGCGCAAACAGCCAAGGTGCCAAACAGCATGTACACTTCAAAAGGTATCCCACGCCCAGGGGCCATCGCTCACATGGCCTCCTCACACCCCGTGTCTCCAGGCAGGCCTCCCCTGAGGCAGGCCACCCCCCTGCAAACCACATAATACTATGACATACATACGTCATTCATTCACAAACACACCCCTGTTTCTAATACTGTATATAAACCACTTGATATGTCTCATGAAAACATCTTTGTGCTTTGCAAGTCAACTCCTGAACCTTCTACCTGAGAAGCACTGAGATCTATGCTAATCTGCTCGTCGTTGTGCTATCTGTGACCACTTCGAGCAAACTCGTCAGTGTGCTACCTGTGGCCATCTACCTGTTCTCCTGCAACATACTGCTCGGCCTGCTGAATCCAATTGTTTGTTGGTCAAGGTAAGGCCATGTATCCTAGTCATATTTTGGTCATTTTTACATTTCTATTTGCGATTACAGTACCCAATAGTGCTATGGTCATTGGTCTCATTGCTATTGACTTGAGTTTCAATTGTTATGCTATCAATAGATCTATTTATTTTCATCTGTGTCAATTGTCATCGAATTGCATCCTTCGGGGGTCCAGTCTATAATGTAAGCATGTTTCCTTTTCGTGCAAGACAGAACATCCAAGGGACGAGTCACATGTTCAGAGTTTAGTCACATCATTGAAAAATGTCTGTAACTTATGCAAATACTAAGCCGCACATGATGAACTGGTATAGTTCCGGCGACCAAAACCAACCTTGCATTGAACATGGTATGGTTTATTTACTTTTTTATGACATTTTTATTCATCAAGGTTTTATAATAATCTTGATATTTACTTTTCAGAATTTTCAACAATGCTTGCCTGTTCGATTAGCGGTTGCCCTTCGAAGACCCATGCTAAATCTGAAGGCACTACAATGCATGTATTCCCTAAAACTGTTGATCGAATAGGAGAATGGGTCAGACATTGCGGATATCCACCGGAAGAGCTTGAAAGTAGAGTCCAGCAAGTCTTTGAGGACAAGAGGGGTGATCGATACCGCATCTGCAGCCGGCACTTTTCCTCGAACATGTACGCCACATCTTGGGTAACAAAGAAGAATAAACGGCGAACGACACGAAAATTGCTCGCAAACCCTATTCCAACTCTATTCGTCCACATTCCACCACTGGTGAGTCAAGTGTCAGGATTTAGCTTTAGGCCTTGCAGTAGTGTGTAGGTAGCCGAATGGATTAATTGATAATTTAGGTGTTGTGTCCCTTTTAATACTTTCGATATTGATATGAGTGTATAGCTTTTTGAATAATGACATTTATCAATAAATTATTTTTTGATTGTATAACCCCCAAAGGAAATCTATTTATAGGCACAGGGAACTGTGCTATATTGCGCATTTTCAATAGCATTTTTCTCAAGTATTCTGTCGGTTTACATGGCAATTTTTTAATATTTGCATTTCATTATCAAACAATAATTTACCTTTACAACTGCTTGACTATCCACTGAATCTGAAGCAAGAACATTCTACATCCGTGACGTGCCCGCAGTTATCAACCACTTCTAGCACGTATCAGGTAATCATACTTGGCTATTCCACTACAGACTTGTTTTATACATGTCAAGTAATAGTTTTTATGTATCGTGTGGTTATTTTACCAATTGTTTGGTTATTGCTTTCCAATTGATATACACCTTAGTTGTCGTCCTCTGGTGTTTGTTTTCAGTTATAATTAGTGTTATCCGTACTAATGCAAGTACTGTCTTTCAGGGAGATGCTGAAGCGTCCACCACATTGACAACAGCCCTAGATGTTCTTCAGCAGCAAGAGGTATGGATACTGACAGCTCCATCGACCGTGATCATCAGGACTGGAACACTTGTCGTTTGATTGTTCTACACTATGTTTCATTCGTGGTTAGCCATTGATATGTAACTGTGCGGTCGACCCCAAGTGTGTGTTCTGTTTTCAATATTGTAATCCTTACTAATGCAAATACTATGTTTCAGGCAGTTGTTGAAGCGTCAACCCATGCACTTGATGCGGGGCCTGACATTCAAGTAATTCCAGGGGAAGTGGAAGCGGGACCATGCGGATACGAATCGGCGCAACAGCTTTCGGAAGTGCGTACCACATTTACAACATCCATAGATATTCTTCAGCAGCATGAGGTATGGCTACTGAAAGCTCCATCGAGCATGATCATATAACGTGATTCCATTTTCTATACTTTCTTCCCTATTAACGCAAGGACTGTGTTTCAGGGAGACGATGGAGCTTCCACTACAATCACAAGATCCCATTTAGATGATGCAGATGTAAATAAATCGGAGAAATAAGTTGATTAAATCTGATCATATTTAAATATTCCTTGATTCTTTTAGACAATGCATCATTTGTGGTTATCTCTTTATATGTAACTGTGCCGTCTACCCCAAGTGTGTGTTATGTTTACAATATTGAAAACCATACTAACGCAAGTACTGTGTTTCAGGGAGTTGCTGATGCCTCCTCTCCAATACAATCATTCATGGCAGTCCATGCAGAGCCAGAGGTATGGATACTGACAGTTCCATGGAACTAGGTCATGAGAGCTCTTATACTTATCGTTTGATTGATCTACACAATGTTTAATTCGTGTTGAGCTATTGAGATGTACCTGTGTGTTCGTCCTCACATGTGTTTTATGTTATCAATATTGTGATACATAGTAATGAAAGTACTATATTTCAGGGAGTCGATGGAGCCTCATTTCATGCTGTCTATGCGGATACAGAAAATATAGTCGTTGCAGCGCAAGAGGAAGGGAAGAGATACGGAAACGAATCAGAGCTACAGCGTGCAGATGTTGAAGGTCGAGTCAAGAAAGTTGCAAAGAAAATAAACAAAAATAAGGTTAGTTACAAACAGTTCATAACTTTAGAATTTCTTTGTGCTGGGGACTATTTTATGTTTTTTCCAGTCAATTGTACCATGCTTTATCTTGTGTTTAAACTGAACATCCCTTTTCCAATCTGTCCTGTAGTTACCTGTGGGTCTACAAACAATACATACACAGACAGTGAGGCGAATGAGAGATGTTGCTTGCCAGACCATTTACACTATGGAGGAACTATTAATTCAGACGCCGCGTGTTGAGACTAGAGATGCTCAAATCCAATGGCCAGAACATGAAATGAATGTGTCCGGAGAATCCAGTAAAGTTGTAATGGACCATTGCTACAGTGCGACTGCACCACCACAAGAAGATGATACTGAATGCATTGAGGATAGCTCGGAAGTAGTCGCAGATCAATTCACACAATCTACACCCGCCAAAAAATTGCCACCAAAAAAGCTGTCGAACATGTTGTTTTCTCCCATCCTCCGCATCAGAACCTGATATCAGTGATATTTCTTTCAGTTGTGGTGAAATGTCCTCAACGATGCAGTCCGAAACAAGTGTGACACCAGATGACAGTCTAATGAAAGAGGGCAAATACATAGTATTCGACAGTTGTTTGATGGATATTATAAGTATGCTGAAATGTGGGCATTCCGTCAGTGGGAAATTATGTCGGAGGCCATTGATTCATGTGACTCATCAAAAACAAGGCAGTAACGTCAAAATACATGCCGCCTGTAGATTAAATCATGCCTTCTCATGGTCTGCACAACCAATGCAGGGGAAGCTGCCAGCAGGCAATCTACTGTGTGCAGCTGCATCACTTTTTAGTAGGTCCAGTTTTAGAAAGTTAGAATCTTTCTTTCAGTTTGTGGGACTTCATTTAATTTCTAAAACGCAGTACTACAAATACCAACATGATTATCTGTTTCTGGCCATTAGTGATGCTTGGAAAATTGAACAATTGTCTCTAGCAAGTACATTCGAAGGGAAACGATTCAGGCTAGCCGGCGATGGACTGTGCGACAGCCCTGGATTTTCTGCCAAGTACTGCACCTACCACTTTCAGGACATGGATAGTAAGAAAATTGTGAGTTTGGTGGTCGTGCAGGTAACACAATGTACATCCTCAGTGGCCATGGAGAAACTAGGATTTATAAAATCAGTGGAATATCTACAATCGAGGGGAATGCACATCGACCTCATAGCCACGGACAGATACGTTTCAATTGCCAAGACAATGAGAGAGCAGTTCCCACATATTAAACATCAATTTGATGTATGGCATCTTGCTAAATCAATCAATAAGAAAATCTCAGCTGCAGGGAAAAAAAAAGATTTGGAAAGTATTTCACAGTGGTCCCAGTCTATCAGCAAACATGTTTGGTGGAGCTCCAAAACTTGTGAAGGGTCAGTGGAAATACTACTTGAAAAATGGCGATCACTGATGCACCACTGTACCAATGTTCACCGCTGGTCAGAAAACCTACATTTCCACCAATGTGAACATGGCCCTTTGTCCCCAGAGGAGGCAAGGAAGAAGAAGTGGTTGATTCCACCTTCACCGATACACAAAGCCATTGAGAAGATTGTTTTCGATAAAACTCTATCAAGAGATTTGAGGGGACTGACAGAATTCTGTCACACAGGAGGTTTCGAGGTATTCCACAATATGTGCCTAAAGTACATGCCAAAGCGCTTGCATTTCAGCATACAGGGCATGAAACATAGGACTCTACTTGCGGTCTTGGCCCATAACGAGAATCTCTGCCGTGAACAATCTAGGACTACGGGTAATGTAAGGATGCCTCGCTACACTAAGATGTTTTCTAAAAGAAGTAAGCAATGGGTCATCAAACCAGTCTATGGGGAAATGGAGTTCGACTTTGTAAAAAGCCTTATTGTTGCTGTACTCGAGAAGCACAGATATGGAATTTTGAATGTTTCTGTGCAGAGCTCTGATGTATTGCCACCAAACATTGCCACTGTGCCATGTCCACCCAAAGCAGAGCTGGTTGTGAAGTACAAATCCTGGTTTAAATAATTGTAATATGATTGTCTTTTTGTAAATAAATGTTATTGTCCAGTGTACATACAAAGTATGCTAACCCTAACCCCTCCCTTCACCATCCTGGGTGGCGAACAACCTGGGTGTCACCTCATATCGCTGACCTTGTCAATATGTGTATGTATATATTTGTGTTGCTGTAACTAAGTTTCGCAAGACTTGCGTAGTGCAAATAATAAAACAAACAATAAATCTCACTTTCAACTCAACTCCTTGGGTACGTTACACTTTCCCTGACCTTCCCCCAAAAAGTCAATGGGCCTCATCATGACTTGGGTGTTACTGCCGGTGGTATTACCGCCAGCGGTATTAGCCCTACCGCCGAACTCCCTGGCGCTAATAGCGCCGGATCACGAGTTCGGCAGTAATGTTAATCCCCATTCCCCATTGAGCCCATTCGGGAATGCCCCATTCTCCATTGGGCTCAATGGGGAATTTTCACACTCTTACCGCCGGTGGATTTACCGCCGGCGGTAATAGCGCAAATTTTCAGCGGATTTACCCCCAGCTCAGAGCTGGGGCAAAATCCGCCGAAGCCCTGATTTGGTGGACCCTTAAATCCGGTAATAGCGCGACCGCCGGATTTAAGGGTTACCGCCAAAGTCGTGATGAGGCCCAATGTCTTCATAGTTATGGTTCTCTAGGGCTGCAAAGCTCGCGGACAACAAGGGCAAAATTGGGGGCCTCAGGACGTGCCAAGCGAGCCGTTGCAGATGGGAGAGAAGCCAGTTCACATTTGCACATTGAGGGCTAGTACATAGATGGATTCGAAAATTCAAGTTCTCACAGATGGCTTTACTACGGGATGTTGCAAAGTAAGAATGTATGCTCGTTTAGAGTGAAGGTCAGCGGCTTTGATTTTCAGCTGGCGGCCAGAAGAGGCCCACACCTCACACTGGCAGTATAAGGTTCTATTGTTTTTTGACCTTGAGAGACAGGGACCATGCCGAAAGGACTTCATTTGAAGGAGGGGTGCAATAACGTAAAAGACGATAAGGCAGAAAATTCGGAAACTAGACCGAGTTTCATGTTAGTTCAGTATACGAAAAAACATTGTCAAGAGCACAGTGGGATTTACGGACTGCATTACGCAGAGACACAATGGAAATTGCAAATACAATGTAAGTAACTCTTTAGACGCTTTAATACCAGAATGAAGAATTAATGAAAGGATGAATGAATGAATGAATGAATGAAGAGCAAGTAAAACTTTGTGGGATCGTCTTTGTACCGGGCACATGGGCATGCAGGTCCACATTCCACACGCATGTAGACAAACAGTCGTTTCTCATTGTGTGTTAACCTCGATTTATTTTGTTAGTTTTCGCATTGATTTTAGAGCCAAACATACTCCATTGCACTATCCTTGAAAGCAAATAGTTTCAGATCGTCCGTAATAAATAAAATGAATAATATGAATAAAGATCGCTGGTTAGACTAATTATAATTTTTATGTTTTCAAAACAGGTATATGCTACCCTACTGTTACTGCCACCAGTTTCAGACCCCGGCAGATGGTTTCTTCAACCGCCAGCTGCAGCTTATCGTAAACAACTGCACCACTTTGATGATCTTATGGGACGATCGCCAAGCGCCCATATGCCCTTACGTGGTACTAGCGGCTAGAAGCAACATATCAACCTTTATGCTGGCCTAATGCCTAGTTGATGGAACAGCCTTGCGGTTCACCGTGCGACCAAAGTGCTTCTTTTAACGAAAACCAACACCCTGTGTACCATAAAGTAACAGTGCGTGACTCACGATAAAACAGAACAGGATTTGCGGATAGAGAGAAAAGAAAAAAAATGACATTCCGATTTAATATGCCAATTGCTGAATATTCTATAAACATTTAATGTTAAATAAATGTACTTTACCAAATGTACCGTGTTGCTGTTTGATTTGAAAGTACAGTTTCATATTCCGAATTGTGGCACGCTGTGTTGTGAGTTGATCTGTGTTGGTTTCCGCGTTCTGTGTGAAATCGCGTAGAAGACGACTGGGCGTGTTTGCCTTCGCAGCACAGTAACGTCACGGAGAGAGGCGGGGAATATGAATGTTTTGATACTGTCAGGCTCAGGGGTGGGGCATATGATTTAGTGCCGCAAAAGCAGGTCAGCCAGGGCGATGGGGCAAGTGATAGGATTATCACAAAATGGCAGCACCTGATGCCTGTTTTCGCGTGTGTTTAATGGACGAAAACTCGAGTAAGGTCCATAGGAAATTTTTCTAAAATCGAGCGACTTAGGCTTAAAAACACATGGCCGACCCGTAGGGACAATAACATTTTTTGACCAAACCATTCCTTTAAGATAACATGTCATCTATTAAGACACATCAAGTAGTCCTGGCCCAGCATATGGGAAATCATTATTTTATATCCACCCCTTTCACTTTGACCTAGTTCCTGTTTTACGGGTGGATATTTTCCTCTGGTCCATCATTTTTTCTATTCCTCACTATGCTCTCAATAATCTTCCATGCCCCTAGGGTAATGTAAGGACCCATGCCAAGAAAGGTACCCTTTTCAACATTACCCTGCTGAAAGATATTTTCTCTACTTTGAACCCAAGATGAATCTAGCTGCACTAGGGTTGTGGTGTACATAGTCTACATTGATGTTCCCAAATTCACATTCCCACTGTTCACCTTCCCCCCACATAAACTTCTGGCGGAGCAATTTTGTCTCCCTGGAGCAATCTACCCCTTTTTAGAGGGGCATATATATATGTTAGCATTAGAACAAACCTCTGCCAACCCCAAGCTCTCCTCACATCTGCAGGGTGGAGAAGACCCCAACTGATCTTTACTTGTTCCATGTCAAGTAGCTCCCCTCCCAAATTCCCCCTTCCCAATATGCGTGGGTGGCCACATCATAGTTTTTCCTGTCAGCCTCAAGATGCACTTTTTGACTGTCAAATTTAACATGCTGCTCCCTTTTCCCCCCAGCTGGAGGCAGTTCAAACCCATTCTTTCGACAACTACACTCCCTTAGGGGAACAGGAGGCCAAACACACCCCTCCATCCTTTGTCTCACAAGCAATACCTCGAGTACCAACAACCAAACTTTCTCCCATTATAGGTTCCAAATGTAACCTCTCCTGGGGAATCCAGGGATTAACGTTTGGCAGTTTTATTGTGCAGCTGTGCAGACCATTCAGACTTAAACAATCTAGACCAGTTTGAGTTGCTGAGCAATTCATGTGACTGCCATTCGCTTTTGTCAAGCTAACCTTGGAAGTAGGTTTTTCTATCCCAAACAAACCCAAGGGGACCCTCTCCAAGAGCTGGGACCCCTGCAGACCCTTCCTCCTGCCCCCTATATCCTCATCACTCGATGGCCCATTGTCACTTCTTTCCTTACATGATCCCACATCTAACAACACAGGCTCAAGCCCTTCAATCAATGGTGACAAAAGGCCTCCACCAGGATTTTCATGTTACTTGTTCTTCCTTTTCTCATACGAATCCCAAATTTCCAGTTTTTTTTTACAAATGTCCGTACAGATACATTCTTCCTTTTTGGGTTTTTCTGAGTCTTAGGTTTGTTTATTTGTACCACACTTAACCCCTGTTTTTTATCCCCCCGCATTCTTCACTTTTTTTTAAGTTAATTAATTAAGCCTTACAAATTGAGTTGAATCCGGTATAAGTGAATGGCCTTAGGTGAGCATACTACCGTAATTGGATCATTAATTGAACCCTAATCCACATGGGCTCGTGCTTCATCACAAGGGTCATTTACTACAATAGGTGGAAGGAATATTGGGTTATCCTTTCACTGTGCACCTTCGCTGAATACATCTTTTTCCACTCCTTGCCTGGGTACATAATTCACACACTTATTAGTCGCCATTTCTTCTATTTTTACATTAAGATGCGCCAACATGATCGTGTGTGCCTTGACCTCGTCCCAGATATTATCATAATGGGTGACAAATGAGCTCAGGACCATGTTCGGGGCAGACGGGGTTGGTGATGTCAGATGAATACGATCATCTACTTCTCGCAGTATGTGATGTATGCTAGATTCTCTGATAGCACTCTCAGCATTCATTACTCCAGACATAGAGTTAACCATCCCCTTTTTTTCAATAATGTTCATCAGTTCTGTTGGTGAACCATGTAACGAGGGGTCACACATGTATTTCATCACACTTTCTACCTGCAAACCTCCCTCCTCCAAAGCTATAGCATCAATGTGCTCAATTAAGCTCCATTCCTTCACATTAATCCCCTCATTAGTGTCGTGCATGTGGGAACCATCCAGAGATGTCATAGATTTTTGCCCAGTCGTTTGCTTCACAATATTCGAGTCAGAAACTTTAAAAAAGGACCTGATAGTTTGACCCACAATGGGGCGTGCTATAGAGTGTGGACAGGTGATAAAACCTTGAAATTGCTTCAAGGAATTAAGGCCAGGTTTAGCCTGTTTTGGGCGTGCTCCCACCCACAGGGCCTCATCCTCTTGTGATTTTACGGTCTTAAGTGCCCCCTCTGGGGTATGCCGCACAACTCCCAGTTTGCTCGTCAAAACTGCTACTACATAGCCAAATCTCCCACAGATGGGCTTCTCAAGCCCCTTCTTGTTGGCATACTATTATCGAAAAAAATTAAATGAATAGCAGCTGGGGATAATTTCCTAAACCGAAAATCAAGGGGATGTCCACAGTAGAAGAGAAAGTCACACGTCCCACGTTTATTCGTGCAAAAGCACCCACCTCTAGGATGGCTCAAGATAGCTCAGGGTGACCAGCCTCTATGATAGCTCAAGATAGCTCAGGGAGAGACCACTGCATCCTGGTTTTGTTCTCCCTTTTCTTTGTTTTGGTAGTTTAATGTTTTTAGCCAAGAGAACACTAAGACAGGCTTACACGGCCCAAAGGGTATAAACTCAACCGTCACCGTGTCCACAACTCCACACACGTTTCAAGTAGAGTAGGACTTTTCATCCCATGGAGTGGGAAAGGGAGTGGAAAGGAGGAGATAGAAGGGTGCCAACCCAATGTAAAAAAGGTCATTCAACCCTTAGTCCCACTTCCATCCTCACTGTTGTAAGCAGGGGGCTCATAAATCAGATTAACGCACTCTGCCGCTGCTTTCAATTCCGTTAAAGAATAAAATCCCTTCTCCTCTGTGTCTATGCTCTTTTTTTGCAGGAGGGGAAAGGGGAGCCGAAGATGTTACATCCCCCCCCCTTTTAGGCGATTAAGCATCCACTCCTTCTCAGCTGGGTCTTCTTTCTTGCTCTGATACATTTTCCATAACTCTAAAATAGCCACCCTTTTCTGTAACTACTTTCCCTTTTATGTGGCATGCAAATATGTTGTCATATGTCGTAATTCTGTTTTTGACAACAAACCCTCCTGAGGCCACAGCATAAGTTGGTTGTGCCTCAAATCCACTTTGAATGATACTTCCTTATCTTAGCTTTGTATTTTGGCAATGTTCTGCATAAGTGTAACAGAGGAGTGTCCCCCATGATGACGAGTTGATCTCGACTGTCTATACTTACCTGACCTTTTATTCTTGTCTTTATTCTATTAAATATACCACACTGATCAATTTGGGTGGGCACTATCAATTGCCGCTTATTTATCTGAAAAATCGCCCATTTATATATGTTTTTAACCACTTTTAAAATCTATGCAAGTGTTCTTTTTGTTCCTTCATTTGCACTTTCTATCAATTTTCTGTATCTTGTTGTTTTATCATTCATATTTTAAGTCTCTTCATTATTTATTTATTAGTTTACTTTGATTTGTATCCTCCTGATTTATGTCAATCTCTTGATTAATAAATCTAATAATCAACTTAGTTGTTTTACAATCATTTTATAACTATTACTTTAAACACAACACAAGCTTTATACTGACATATTCATAACACCACACCTGTGGATTCTTTTCATTTTTGTGCTACACCTTCCTTTGCTATCTTTAGTAAATGTATCTCATCTCATTTTTACTCCATCTTGAAGCTTGATACACACTCTTCTTGTTGGCCTTGGCTCAGGAATCCTTAACACCCTTATTTTGAGTCTTTTCAGTGTGTATCCTTCCATCCCCTTGGAACTGGGAATCAAGGTATTTACTTCTCTTCTTTATAATCCCCAAAAAGCCCATTACTTTTATATATATTATTTACAACACAGTCCCTCCACCTATTTTTGCCACTCTCAATGTTCTACTTACGTCCATGGCTAAGCTTGAGTCCCTCGGCATCGACTCTCCCTCGACCGACCAGTTTGCCTTCTGTTCACGGGGCACCTGAAGGGACCAGACAGGAATTTTGTCAAAGGGGGACCTGTCAACCATATCTTCTTACACGTGTTTTGTTGTGCACCATTCTCCACAGGAACCTCTGCAGTCTATGACAAAGAACTACTTTATTCTCAAATGAATAATGGTCAACGGGCAAACATCAGACTGATGCTTGCACACTCACACACCGACTTGTATACACAGAGGTGTTACACCCCAATATGTGTCATCCATGATGTCATCCTACGTGGCAAACTGTAAAACCCTATTGACTGGAGGGATTGGTTAGGGGAACATATCTACTTATAGAATATAAATAGGTTAATACTTCATTGGCTGTCTCAAGCTATCTCTAAATACATATAATACTGATTATAGCAGACAAAATGGTAAAACCAGACGTCCAGAGCGGGTCCGGCAAGGGAACCTCATAATAGGGCAGAATGGGTTTAACGGCACCAGCACCTTTACCGGCGCCGTTAAACCCATTCCGCCCGCCTCTTAATGAGGCCCCTAGACTAGTGGATGGAGCTAAAGCATGTAGTGGGTGGGTTGCGATGTTTGTCCGCTCTGTCAGAACATTGGAAGGTGTTGGGAGGCACGTTCAGCTCCCAAACACGACCAAACGGTTCAGGCTAAGAAAAATCTATTAGTGCATTAGACTTAGGTAGGCCCAGGTATGGGGCATTGATGAAATTGTGTAGCAGTAGTGAAACAATGATGATGCAGACAAAGGGTTGGGGTACGAGAAATACTGAAGCATCACCATATTAGAAGTGAGGCCTAGCAACTTGTATTGCCTGTTGAAGGTGTAGCTGTGTGACATAACAAAGAGTTTGAATTATTTTCTCTTTCCCAAGCCCCAGGTGTAAAGGTGAGAATAGTGGCATTGTTTAATTGTATCAAGCTTTAGGCCTGTGGAACAAGAGTGGAATGTGAATGGCAGAGCGAGGTTTTCCCGAAAGACAAATCCATGGGAGCCAGGTTAGAGGTCTCAAGCTGCCAACATGCTCCGTTTAGATTTAGGGCACTAGTTCGCTGGGACACTGGCTATACTATTTGAACTGCCGAGCGGCTGGAAAATAGAATGCATAAATCCATCAGAATTGGGCTGATTAATGTGGTCTTCGAGAGAGCAAGGAGGTGTACCGCGGTTGGACAACTGATAAGCGGGGAACGAGGAGCAGAACATCCTGTGAGTTGTGATACGAAGAGCAAGAGGTGAGGCCAACAAATCTAGTCCAGTGCTGGGGAGGCATGGCTGTAGCGCCTGCAGGTCTGGAATCAAGAGGAGCGTACTATTATCTCAAAGGGCCAATTTGACCTCAGAGTTGGCCACTGAGCTCATGCTAATGGCCAGGTGTACACCATGTGACTACGCTGATGGGGCGGGTAACATCTCAGGTAACTCGCAAATCCAGTAGTTGGGAACCAAGGTGATGGAATAGGTGAACCATGTGTTAGAGGGCAGGGGTAGATTAGGATCTGGCCAATAGGTCAAGGGACTATAGGGGACTGGTAGTATCTATATAGGTGGTAGCCAATGAGCATGGGGTGGTAGCCAATGAGCATGGGGGAATAACACTGTATATTGTTTACATCGTGAGAGACAATTTCTTTCCTTAAAAAGCTCGTATTTGCTTTGTACTAACAGAGAGCTTTGTGTCAGTTTGGTTCTACTGGACCTTTTGATCCCTTGCAAAGCGTTGCACCAACACTTTTTCCCTAGTGGAGTGTTTTTATTGTCTGGAGGTCTTGCCTTACAAAAGGAAGAGGGGTTTGTACTATCTCACTCCAGAGGTAGAGTTTTGACATGAAACAAATAGCACACCAAACAATGAAAGTTCCAATGATCTTTAAAAGCTCATCAGCTCTTAACCATAAAATATTTTCACACTTAAAATATGTGTTGTAATTGAACCCTGAGGTCGTGTTACTTTCTGCTAAAAAGTACATTTTCCAGAACAACTTTTTAGACCACCGTTTCTTACATTGTTTATGTTCTTTTTTAACTTCTATTTATCAGAGAACAGGCCTCTGAAACACATTTTCCTATGTCCATGTGCTACCTAAATGGTGCTAGTTGAGCAATGCTTTCTCTCAGCATATTCCAAACTTCGTTTAAGAGTAGACCTCAGGAACATCACCTACATTTCCATTCCCAATGATCATTGATGAGCTAATGTGCAATTGTGGAATACTTTCATTCACGCCAAATCGCATTTCCAATCATTTGTATGGTGGAGAGGAAGAGTGGAATGTAACTTTTTTCCACTGCCATCCTTCCCTTTCACCATACAAATGTTCCAGTGTGGATTTCCATGCCTGGGCAAACTCTGGATATTCCTATTGGGTCTGGCAGCTTTATGCAGTGGCATAAAACAGGCAGACCTCATAAAGATCCATCGTAAACACTGCCATGATGGCATCGCAGGCACCATTCAAAATTACAATTAAATGCTGCCCACGCTCCCTATCATGCGTGCATGACAAGCAGGGTTCACAATTGATTTAAATGCTGGCAGAAGTGCAAGCAGGTCAGGCAGTGTTTAGTTTTAACTGGGACTGCTGCTTAATATGCGCGTAGTCATAATAAAACTGTTACATTCAAACATGGCTAATTTACTTAAACCTCTCCCCTAAAGCCTGCACCATTACCATGCTAGGTCGCGATGTGCAATCATCTCACACTAGCTATATGTAACGTTCCACTGTCACAAGATGCGTCAGACTATGTAACGCCACTGTAACTATATCGTTTTACATGTAACACATTATATATCACAGACATGGATAGGCTCTACAATAGCACTGAGGTTCTGTCAGACCTTGTAAGGGACCTAAAACTTGGCTCTATAAACCACAATTGCATCTGTATTTTCTATTTGTTATTAATTATTAGTGTGTCTGCATATTGTATAAATGACGTGTTGGTCCTAAAGCACTACCAACCAATCATTGGTCAACACACAAGATAAAACGTTGCCTTGGCGCTCATAAATAAAACAGGTAATGGGTTTTAATAAGGGCATGACCATTTCAAGAAGCAATGACATTTTGAGGCACACATTGGTGTGTACTCACTGCCAAGGAAGATAATGAAAAAATAAATTATTTAATTGTGCTACCATTACTGGTTCTTCTTGAAATTGTAAAATGCTCATTGCCAATGATCACTTGAACTATATATTGTAGTCATAATAAAAATGTCATAATCCTCTTACCGAGCAAAGCAAAGAATACAACGAATCAAAAGATAGAATATCCACATAATGTAGTTTCTGATAGAAGCTTATCATTCTTTGATGGCTATTCTTGTACTCTTTTGGAGCACTCTATGAGAAAGGTGAATGTGGACAAATAGCACCAATGCAGGTTCCTGGCGGCCTTGACTAAAATGCAAAGGCAGTTTGGAAACATGAGATTTACCCCAGATCTTTATACGGGACACATTGCTATGTGATAAAAGGGTTTATGTTTGAATAATTAAGTGCATAATGCACACTGGGCGGGGCTCATGACCTTTTTCACAACATTCATCCTAACATTAAAGTGTTTGTTACCAAGTACTATATAAACTCATCCTGACAGCCTCAGAATTAGGGTGTAATTAGGGTGTGAGAATAACATGATTGCAGCATCTGTCACTGCATTCGAGCCAAAGGGCAGTCCTGTTTTTGTTTCCCCTCCCATATGAGGGATGACTCTCAGAATCTTAGAAGAGGGGGCACTCTTGGCTGAATATTGGGGTTACATGGCCAATCCCCTAGGCAAAAACATCCTTAGAGAATTATCTTTAAATGATTAATGTTGGCGAAATCAACATGACCTAAATGGCCAAAGAAAGTTATAGCATGCCAAGGGTGAAGGAAACAAGATCAAAATAAATACAGAAACACTAACACTTTCTTACTGAATTACGTGTTCTGCGTTTGTTGCTTAGGTAAAATGGAACTGTTGTAGAGAATGGCTAAACAAAGACATTCTTGTCCACTTTTACACTTTAAAAACAGGCGAATACTCTTGATACTACAACATATAGACTCAAAAAAATCACAACAAAAAGTAGGAAACATACAGGATACATAGTAGTACGCCCCTGCTTCCAAGCACATAGATCCACATATATGTTTGCCTCAGTGCAACCAGCAAAATGGAGCCACAAGAAAGAGATAAAGTGCATATTTTTTTTTAATTTGTATGAACTATTAAACATCAATAAATATGGATTACAGAAAGGTATCTGTTGTAGAATAAAATATTTGAGAAAGGCATTAACGGTTTTATTTTATTTCTTACATTTATATAGCGCACAAAGCAGCCCCCGGGCATTGTGGCGCTGTTACAGGCATGGCTTACTTAATTACAGGAGGCAAACGGAGAGGCAATGTGGAGTAAGAGGTTCGTGGTTATACTGAACCTGGTACCAGACAGGTAGATGTTAAAGATGCAAAGTTACAGAGGGTGGGGGGGCTGTGAGGTTTTTTTTTTTTGTTTATTTAACATCTATAAAGCGCTCCCACAGCCCGCAGGCATCGAGGCGCTGTTACAGGAGTTGTTTGTTTTTCTTAGTTGCATAATTGTGCTTTTTTGTTTGCCTTAGTTACGTATTTATAACGCGCTTAAACACCGAGAGGTTTCTAAGCGCAGACCCGGGTATCGAACCTGTTGTTGCTTCGTGTCGTCTTGCTTCCAAGACGTGCACGCTGCCGCTGAGCTATCCTCCCGGGACCTGGTGCAAGAGAGGTAGAGGTTAAAACATGCAGAATTACAACAGGTGGGGGCTCTACGGTTAAACAAGGTATCAGTTAAACATGTAAAAGATCCAGCGGATGGGTGGGCTCTAAGGTTCCAGGTCACAGGGGAACCAGATAAAAAAACGAATACCTACCCAGACCTCGGAATCTAGGTGTGCCTGGGGGTGTCGTGAGGCTTAGTGAAGAGTATAATTTTGAGGGCTTTGCGGAATGACAGTGCAAGGTCTCATTCCTGCATGAAATTGGGAGGGAATTCCATTGTTTTGGAGCAATAAAAGGGAATCTTGTGCCGCCCGCTTTGGCCCTTTTGATAGTGGGGATGTGCAGTTGGTTGGAATAATGTGATCTTTTGGGTCTGTAAGAACTGGCTCTGACTATTTTCTCTGAGAGATATGAGGGGGCTCTAAGAGAAAGGCATTTCTGTGTTATGGCTATAGTCTTGAAAATGAGGCGTTCTTTGCCTGGGAGCCAGTGTGCCATGCTTCTAGCATGGGAGATGTGCTCCCTCTTGGGAATATTAAATGCTGCTTGGGAGCACAATATGTTAAATGATTTGCAATCTGTTGAGATTTTTGGCTGAGGTGCCAGCAAGGAGAGCATTGCAATGGTCAGGTTTAGCCCCTATGGTGGCTCTGGCTATGGAAAGACAGTTCTAGGTAGAAAGGTAGGGTTTAACTGCATTGATCAATTTCGTTGTAAAGGAGGCATGTCATGGACGGTGTGGAGTCGAGGTACACCTCTAGAGTCTTTACTGAGGGTGAGACTGTGATTTGAGTGTTGTCTATGGCGAAGGCCCTGTATTGTTTGTTGTACTCCCTAAAAGGTACATTTACATGGAATCTCACATGCTAAGGAGTAAAATACTTCCACAGCAAAAACATTATCTGGAGCCCTGTGTAGAGGTACTGTTAATAATTAATGTGTTCTATTACAGGCTTAAGTACTCCTCGTTGGCTGTGATAGGAATGTAGGGAAGGAAAGAAACGTGTGTAGTCACAGTGCCTGTACCCTCTCTGGTTTGCGTACAGGTGTGCTTTTAGTTCCATGTTGCACGAAATACAACACTCATTGTTCATAAGTACTTACAACACGGGTTCCATAAGGCCAATAACAATGCTAGGAAAAGAAGCGGCGGTTGTATCGTAACCAATAATTACACTATCCCTCATCACAGTCCTCATCTTAAGAGGAAGCGCAATGCCTGTGAAACAGGCAACCACGCTAGTCATTTAAATGTAACATAACATGTTTGCCTTTACCTCCGCCTAGGTATAAAGAACATGGTGAATCATGCATAATCCAGTTTGCCTGTTTCCCCTGATACTAATGATGTGCTTTAAGCTAGACGCGGCTCTGTATACGTTCCCTTTCTTGTTTCTTTTGTTTTACATATTAAATGGCTGATGTGATAGAAGGAGGCTTGCCATTCCAGCCCTCTAAAAGGCATATTTTTCTGTATGTCATTTTTAGTTTTGGCTATTAGGTGCAACGTTAGTGCCAACTGTGAGCTGAAACTATTGCATTGCAGTACAGCTACGGGAGAAATGACATGTGAGGAGTGACTTAAAGCTTGTAGATGTTGTTTGCGCATTTCCACACCAATTGACTGCCCATGTCCATGCTAATTCCTATGGCCATTTCCACCTCCTGAGATCTCTTTGAGCGGTCTTTATCAAGCAGTAACATCAAATTGTGGCCTGTCAGTATCATTTCTAAACTGTCTGCTGCGAGTTAATGGCTTAATTGCATCTGTAAAATGTGCTACTTGTGCAACAAACATTTCTTAACCAAGTTTGCCTTTACCACCTTGCACCAAGGTCCTGTTAAAAGCATTGGTAAAGCCAACAGTTGTATCTGACTCTCTCAGACTACTCACTCTTGCATTGGGCAGTATGAGAACTGCATAGTAGCATGATTTCATTTGACTAGTATATATGGCTGATTCCCCATCTAAGAAATGTGCTGATCCAGATGTTTTATGGGTACAATAACATGTTCTGCTCGTGAGCTTCTTTAAACCAGTGGTACCTATTGCACATCACCATTACATCTTATTGAATTACTGCATTCTTTACATCTAACTATTTATTAAGGGGCCATCACTTTGTTCCTCAATATCTAAGCTGTATGCAATAACATATTAAAATGCTTTATTCACTCAAATATGTCCTCATTTAGATGCAAATCTTGGGTAATTATTTCTCCAAACTCTTTGTGGACCATGGGTAAGAAAAGCCACAATATTGATTTTCTAAAGAAAATTATTCTGTTGCAACCAGGATATTTACTATGCCAACTGGAACATTTGAACAGGGGCATCTTTCAAAAGATAACGCATTCAGACCATTTATTATTTAATTGTCTTATGCAAATATGTTTTCAGCATGTTGTGCGCTCCATTCTTAGTTTGTCTAAGCCTATGCACACCGTTCTCAGTGACTGCTTTTTGATTGGCCATGTGCCATACCATTCAATTTCCCATAACCTTTCCTACAATATTTACAGCAACTACTTCTAGTTTTTGTTTGCCCTGGTTTAGAAACTGGAGTGGGGGTTGGAGGGGAAGAGAGGCTAGGGGCAAATCAGAATACAACCACTGGTTATCAGAGCGGACTAAATCAAAATGCTCTCTTGAAGTATGTTTCGGCTCACTTATAAATTTGCAGTCCAGCTGATGTGGCAGGGATGCAGGAATCAGGAATCACAGACCTCTCACATTTCCCAAAGCCACTTTAAACTTGAGAGCTCTGGAATTACAACTTAAACAAGTAGCACAATAATGAGATAAAGAACGTAGGTTATGATTCTCCAAACGTTGTTAAGTTCCGGTAATGAGATGATGTTTTAAGTGCTGCCTATAAGCTGTAACTAATGGCATGAGAAGTGGAATTAGGAGTGAGATGGGATGTGTGTGTGGGGGGGCACAGATGTTGTGGGTAGTGTTTGGGTTTTTATCCACCCAGTATTCCCCCAGGGCCATACTAGCCCCAAGGACCATTCTCGATAAGTACCTGCCCCTCCCATCTAAAACACTCCTCCTTCGCGATCTCTTTTATTTCTAGGCTGTCTTCTGTGAGGTAGTGGCATATTTGCAAATATAAACCAGCTCTTGATGTAATAAAATATCTCAACCAAGTTTGCCTTTGGGTACTTGATTTATAATCAATGAGTGTGTCCTTGCATCTGTTCCTTGCACCAAATGCCTGTCAATAGAAAGCATTAGCAAAGCCAATAGTTTTGGCTCTGTATAAACATTAGATAGGCATTTACCATGCAGTGTCTTACCATACCGAGATGCTAACATCATTGTGTCAGCTGTTGCCATCTAATAGACAGATAGTACCATAAGAGCAGTGCCTGGAAAATGGCTTTCGCATGTCTACATGCATGCCCAACCCGTTGCCTTTGCCAATGCTCGTTTAAGGGTGGATCATGTCATAATGGCTGGTATCCTGGAGTCCTGCCCCTCCTTTGAGTACTATTTATGTTTGACAAGGGCCATGCCGAACTCAGCGCAGCTTTCAATTATGCTTCATTGTTCTGTATGTTGGGAGGCAGGGTCTGTAAGGCAGCATGCATTTCTATCGCCAGGTATACTTTGTTCCTTGGAACGTCTGAACCAACAAAACATTTACATATGTAACTATCTTTATTCTCACGGTTTCGTTTCGGTAGCCTGCCAAGAGCCCGGTGCCAGAGCCAGACGCGGCGTGGAGCGTTCTACGGCTTCAGAACCAGGAGGCAAACATTGGCCATGGAAGTCACTAGTAGTGATAATGTTGAATTTAGGGGATACCGCTCTCTCACAAATCAGGCTGGATAACGCTCTAGTGAGCAATTCCTTTGCTTTAAAACGAGGCTTTCAAAATATGATGATTTTTCTGTTTGTGGTCCCCTTTTCTTAGATGCAAATGAAAAGAGAGAATGGCTAAGAACCCAGCTCACCAGAACATGCATTTATTTGTTTATTTTTACATTTATAAGAAGCGCACATAACAACGAGGCATCTAGGCGCTGGTTACAGAAAAAGGACGAGTGGGGGAGCCAAAGGGGGACAATAGGATTGGTTGAAGAGAAAAGTCTTTAGATGTTCCCAGCAGTCAATCAAATTGTCCATGTGTATATATTTTGTGACAAATGGACCATGCGATGCAGGCTGACATGTTGGGGCCCCGGCTCTCCTTGGAATGCTCTAACACTGATCCGTGCCGGACACAGATGTATTTCCAACCTTTGCTCACTGTTATTCGGCAGTGGGCAGCAGGGTTTGTAACTGAGGCTGCCTTTCTTTCCCCATCTGTTTTTTTTCTTCCCTTGAGCTTCTTCGCTTGGTAAAAAAAAAAAAAAAAAAAAAAAAATAGGGCAGGAGGTGAGCGGCAGCTTGTGGTGAGCTCGGAACTAAATCCAGTTTCTTATATTCAAAAGAAAATAAAACAAGGTGGCTTGTCCTGGATGGGAGTTTTAACTTTGCCATCTCTGCAGGTTAAAGCCGCCCCCACCTCAATACCAGAGAGTTTACCAGATCACACCCTTCCAGATATTAAACCAAAGTAGTTCCTTTTGTATGCATTTTGTTATCCCTTTCACTACATCTTTCTAGTTTTCAAAATACTTAGATGTAAATAAAATACGAGGGTCCGTCATCGGCCCAAACTATTTGGGGACATGGTGGGGGCTAAGTTTTTTGTGCACAGGTTCTTTTGTTGCACTTCACCCCTGGGGACGTGGGTCGCAAACACAAACACAGGAATTGATGTATTGTAGGCAGAGAAAATGTACTATCTGCCTGGAAGCTCTCAGCGAACAGATACGAGAGCCTGCTGTATTTCGAGGATTCTAACTACCACGACTTCCCTCCGTGGCTACAGTGGCTGCTCCCGACTCCCATTTGAGGAGCAGTGTAAAGTCATCGTGCAGAGTGGACAAAGCGTTTCCGTCTTAAACACCTTTCAACATCGGAACAGCCGCGATTTCTCACTCTTTAACCAGTCAAAAGAAGCCGGTCGGATGGTCTCTAAAAGCATGCTGTTATCGGGGCTTTATGGGCGAGCTGAGTGCTGCTTTGCTGATGTTCGGCATTCCTGATAACCGGTGCCTGTTCTAAATCAAATTCTGTTTTATTGTTTTTTTTTTAAACTTCTGAAACTTCTGATACACGTGTCATGCCATTTCGTGCTACCTTTGACTATTTCCAGAGGAAAAACAAACTCCTTACACGCACTGAAGGGTAATGTTTGCTATTGCCTTCAGCATAGGAAAAACGTTAAAATAACCTATGGGTAGTTTTTAAATATGTTATGTCCACCAGTTGAGCGGAGGTAAAAATTGGAGTAAAGAATTAGGTATCTGTCCTCATGACTGGGTGATAATTACTGCACGTGATATTCAGAAACCATCACGAAATAATGCCTTCCCGAGTGAAAACCTGAGGAGCAGGAGACCAGGTGCAAAATACAGACCTGCAAATTAAGAGAAACCAACTACACTTGGGAACTATGAGCAGGTGGTCTATGGTGCCTCTGCAGTTATTCAGATGAGGGCAAAGATTGGGTTAGGATAACAGAACATCTGCAGGTCCTAAAATAGTGGCGGTGTCTTGACTGGCAGCCATTGCATGATAGAGATTAGGTGCAGCCCATCCAAGTGTCCACAGCGTCAATCAGGTAAAATGTTCGCTGTCTGTATACGCCAGTGCAAGGAGTGGGGGGCTGAGACCTTTTTTTTTCCTCCATTGTTTTGTGTTTGCATTCTTTTGCTTATAGTGTTTTGTATGCTTTGCCATGCTCTTATCACCGCTTTCTAGGACATGTTATGCCTCACTAAATGTGGCGTGAATGCGTGAGCATCTTACTAACCAGCTCACCCTTTTACTTTTCGACCTTCTACTATAGCGTTCCCATGTGTCCCACTGTAATGTAGCTTCTGTGCACCCCACAGTCATGTTTGCCCCTCACATGTTTGTAACTCACATGACTGGCTCTTAGCTATGGTAGCCGGGCCTCTGAGCAAGCTGAGTAGTTCCCGGGAACCCTACCAGGAGAGGGCCTGCTCTCACAGTGGACAGTGTGCAGTGACTGGTATTCTATGGGCCTGGGGGGACATAGTGCGGAGCAGAAGACATATGCAGCCTCTCGCAGTGAATATCAGGTAGACATTGGATGTGAGAATAGTTGCCAAATATATTTGTTCTGTGGCTTGCATTTGGGCTAATTTGCCTACCCACAATACTCTCCTCACTTTTACATAGAGGGAAGGAAAATACTACAAATATGTGTCATTTACGCCTCCCAGACCATAGTGACATTGTGAAAAATGTGGTCCTTTGCATTGCATCCCATGCTCCATATTGTCAGCTGCAATTCTTCAAAAGAAATGGCGCTAGGAAGGCAGAAACCCGAGCATGTAAGACATATGGGTCAGCTAAGCGTGTATTAGGTAACAGGGAAATACAGCCACAGCTGAATGGTCTTAGAAAAAGTAACTCTCTTGAACGTGCGGCATTAAGTCCGATTATCCTTCGGGCACATGCCACGCTATTAATCTCGGCAGCGCAGGGCACGCGGGCCGAGGACACTGCACCAGTACATGTGCAGACGGGATGGATATGCAGATCATGTAGTGAAACACCAGCTGTCGCAGTAGAAGATGTGTGCACAGGCAGAAATCACAGGCATACCACAGGGGGACATATGAAAACAAAAATATTTAAAGTGAGTCTGCACACTGTTTAAACCAATAATCAGGTTTTAAAAAAAAAAAGTTGTCCAATTCGATACAACCTTTATGGGTCATGAGAATACAGAAGTAACCTAGCCCGAAACAAGTGTTTTTTTTAATCAAATGGGTGATTTCATGTTGCCCAATAGAAGTGGTGTGCCCAAGGGCGAGAAGCCCTTTCAGGAAAATAAGCATGTGCACACGCACAAATAGGTGGACTTAAATTCCCACCCCTCCAAAGAAACCATTGCCTCACATCTGCAGCGGTGCTAAAATGTTTGCAATTGCACTTAGCACTGGTTTTACTGCTTATCTACTGTGGCATTAATCAAAGAGGTTGTTCCCCAACCTATTTCACATAAAGATGTGCACTTGGACAACAAGAAGTCTGGTTTAAGCCCTATGTTTGCAGTGGGACTGGATATAGAGCCATTGTTTGCCTCTGACAGGTCCAATGTTTCACAGTGGAAAAGCGAAACCATTTTCTTCGCTTATTGCATAAACAGCAGCAAAAACAAATAACTTTTTGTGTGATCAGATTTCTTCCCCTTTTCAATAGGTTGTGAAATCGAGTCCTAGCCACATTCGAAGCAAGCTCTATGGTCTCTATTGACTATCAGGCTGGCAGGAAAGGGGCACAACCTTAATGGAAAAGGGAGGGGCCAAACTTGTTAGTACCGTCTGTATTACAAAAAATAGCAACACTGGTAACGTGTTGTTCCTTTATTTTTAGCTTGGATGAAAACGTTAATCTTCACACTAAAAAGTTGCACAAGCATGTGCCACTTGGAGGAAAGAGTGGGCAAAAAAGTACATTATATTTGTGGCCCTGGTTATGTGACGGGGCCCAATTCGTGCACTCATAGTGTTACAAAAAGTGGGTATTGGCGCTTGCATTATTCATTTTATGCTTTCTCTTTATTTAAATGCTGAGTTCTGTTTTACAAACATCATGCTAAAAACCCACATATGTGTGTATTTTCCATAACCCACACCATCAATAATGCTGCCATCATTTAAGCCTAGTGCAGATACACATCGTCAACACATTGGAAATAGGTGTGAATAATACACAAGCAAGTTATGGCTTTGTCTGTGCTTATTTGTAAAACCAATGTACACATATCTGGTGGAATGCAATATGTGGCTGTATACACTCTTGTGTAGATTACAAATTCGTAAATTTCACTTTTATGCAAGTAACTAAACGTTCGTGAATCACTAGTGAATGTATGCGTCTATAAATGATGCATTCTTCCAGGCATGTCCCAATAGGTTCAGAACAACATATTTGCGAGTAGGCTACACTGTTTTCTAGGCTACAGTGTTTGTGTGTGTGGGAAAACCATACATTAGTGCTACTTTTGTGTAATCAAGCATATTACTATTTATGATCCTTTATTGACTTTTGGTTAATTTCATTCGTGCGGATCGCCCTTAAATTAGAAAAAAAACAACAAAGAGTGAATATTGGCCTCACCTAAAACTGAATATGGCTTAAGAAAAGATGTGTATGGGAAAACATTGAGGTTTCTCTGAAATACCCTTTGTCGCCAAATTTAGAAAGTCGTAAATGCACAATTAGGTAAATGTCATTATTTTCTGCAGTGAATCACATCATCACAGGTAATCTTTGATCACAATTCTAATCTGAGATTGTATATGCATTCACAAGCCACAACCATCATGGAAAGCCAGTGAAAGTGACAAACTCATGATAATCCTTGCTATTGCTATAATGGAGGCTGACAAAGATTTTGGGGCCGATTCATGGAATAATTGTGTGCCGAAATCGGTGGCGCAAGCGAGAAAAATCCAGCGCACGTGTGTGATTCGCACGCAAGCGGTTCTTGAAAGTCTGTGAATGTGTTTTTCCTGGGAGCTGCGCCAAATCCGTGCCTACCTTACACGTCGCTGCGACATCCCAAACAACAAACACGCATATACAGCTACAATGAATGTCCCATTTCTCGCAGCAGTGATCATGGGACACCGCAGGAGGAGGAAAATAGCCAGGCCCGCATTTATTTGCCCACGACCAGCCTTTTTGGGATGCCTGATGACGAGGTCTATTGGCAGGTATAGGTTTCCACCTCATATCTTCCTAGACCTGGTCACTGAGTGGGAGGATGAGCTCACATCACCCACCTTGTGCTCCCAAGCACTGAGCCCCTTGGAAAAGGTGCTCAATGTCCTACATTTTTTGGCCACTAGGTCATTTCAGAGGACAACTGCCATAGCTGGGGCCGTCTCACAGCCCACGCAGTCACGCTGCCTACACCAGGTGTTGGCAATCATGACTGCGCACCCCTCAGTCTGCAGGCATATATACATGTCCAGAACACCCGCAGAAAGGCAGGCTGTGGTCCAGGACTTTTACAGGGTGGCACACTTCCCCAAAGTGCTCGGTGCCATAGATTGCACCCATGTGGCCCTACGTCCACTTAGGGCCACTGAGAACATCTACCGCAACCGCAAGCACTGGCATTCCATCAACGTACAGGTTGCATGCAATGCCCATGGAATCATCACCTCTGTCTATGCAAACTATCCTGGGTCTACCCATGACAGTTTCATATACAGAATGTATGCCCCGAGCCGGGCCCTGGAAGCTGGGAAGCATGGCAACACATGGTTCATTGGTGAGTAGAAATGTCTGTGCACATGCATGCATATAACACACAGACAAATACACAAACCCAAACAATGACGACCATCATCACCTCCGCAGGTGACAGTACCTACCCTCTGAACACCCACATGATGAGGCCAATACGGAACCCCACCACACCACCCCAGGTAAGATACAACGCAGCCCATATTGTTACCAGGGCCATAGTGGAGTGCACATTCAGAGTCACGCTTCTGCTCCCTTGACCGATCTGGCAGGCAGCTACTATTGATATTGATATTGATATTTTATTTATATTGCGCTCGTACACAAGTGTTTCAGAGCATGAAAAAACTATATGCACCCACAGTAGTGTGCAGGATCATTGTGGAAGCATGAGTCCTGCACAATGTTGCAACACGGCGGGGCGTACTGGTGGACATGGTGGTGCCCCCCCATCCCCAACCACCTGCACAGGCGCTGTGCATGGGAGGTGAAAGGGCATGTGGCGAGGCAGCCCGAACCCAACTTGTGGCCACATTTTTCACCTAAACTCCCACCCCTGCTGAGTGCGCACAGGCCTGACATATACCAGGTGACAATCGATGATGTCAAAGAGACAGTCAACTGTCACGACCATACCATCCTGAGAATGTTTCAACGGAAGTGCTACATTGTGTGCATCCCTAGCTACATAAAAACACCCAATCCGGTGTGACCAAAAGGAAGACATTCAAGGTGCATATTCCACCACCCCTTGCAAAACAGGCCATGAAAATCACTGCTATGTCACCCAAACCCTCCCAACCCCCATTACCCTCGTCGGCCACACCATGACATGCAATGCAACAGCAAAAGAGCAAACCAAATGCACAACACATGATAAATGGAAACAGGCCTGAGACAATCACACCTGACATGGAATCAGATGAAATGACTGACCAACAACCTCCCACACATACAAAGTCATACACAAATGCATGCCACCAGTGGTACAATCAACAAAAGACAGAATGCCTGTTGGCATGCACATTGGGCAATCCAAATCTGCAAATCCCTAAACCGTGTGCTGTGTGTGTCCCCTGCAACACACCGCTCAACACACAGCACAGTGAGCAGCCATTGTGTTGGGGATACACCTTGAGCATCATATAAAAAAAGACAAGCAACAAAAATTACCCAGTGACGCATGTACACAATCCGAAAATTGTAAGTGATCATGCGCTGCAGGGACACAGCATGCCAGAGAAGGCAATCTGTGTGCATGTTTGGGCATGGATTGGTGGTTGTATGTGTGGTGGTGTGTTGTGTAAGTGTGTTTGTCAGTAGGGACATGCACTCAATACATGCATGTGAAATGAAGTGACCCTCAGTGTCCTGTACACATCACATGTGAACATTGCCCATGTGGACACCCCAGTGTGTCAAACAACACCAATCCTCTGACACCTGAAAAATAAACCCAACACAGGAATATCCTTTGACCAGCAGAGCACCTCATGAACCCCACATTGACAATGTCAGACAGTGACCAATCATTGTAGCCCAAGCGTACTGTCAGACAATTAAAGCCCCTCCCTCATTTCCTCCTCACCTTGACCTTCAGAAGAACTGTCTTGGGGTCCGTCGGCTTCATCCTTCTAGTCTACCTGGCTTCAGGATCCCCCTTCTCCTTGGTTTTCTTGTTCTTCCTTTCGTGTAAATAGGGTCTAGCTCCCTCAGAGGCCACCTTGACCGGTAAAAATACCAAATCGTAGAGAACTCCAAGGAGCCAAACCCCCAAACCAGGGAAAAAGCATCAAGGCACCAAAAAACCTTGGAAGAGTTTCTAGTAGATGACTTGAAGTTGTAGAATATGGGCAAGTAAATTTCCAAGCTGAATGATAGAATAACTTCCAAGGTTGCACAGTTGTAGAATGGTTCAACAGGATGGGTAGGAACTTGAGTAGACTATAATCAATGAGAATGCCACAACTGATGGGTAGAGCTGAAATTTGAGTAGAAAATAACCAAGGAGGCTGGCACAAATGGATGGTTGAGCTGAAACCCAATCAATCCATGATAGTGTGAATGGAGAAAGGCGGAGACAGCACAAGTCCGGAAAGGCAGAGTGAACGCGAGATTGCCGGAAACAGCTGACAGCAATTTAAGAGCCAGATCAGTTGAATATCTTTGGTAAAAGGCTGAAGTCAACATAAAGGTATGGATGTAATAGATGAAAGATAGGAGGAGTGAGAGAGAAAGATGCAGTGGTATAGAAGTGTACCGATAGAAGGATCGAGACAGAGAGCGAGTGAGAGAGATGCTGTGGTACAGAAGTGTACCAAGGCTAACCGAGGCAGCATACTGCCCGAGAGACGGGCGGACAGACCTGCAAGAAGGATAGTAGCAGGACGAAAAACAGGGACAAAAGGCACCAAAGTGTGAAAAATGAGCAAAAGAGCTGGAGTCCTGTTGGAAAACTGTGGTGTAACACAGCAGCAAAGTCCAAGAGGGAAGACAGATACAACATGCCGTCCAAACAGAAGGGAGCATAGAAGTAGTCTAGGCGGCCATCTCAGGTGAGGACTGGACCGTGAGTTGTGGTTGCTGGGTCACATTCCTAATGCTTCCACCTTTGCCACAATTTCCAGGGGGTGAACCTAACATGTACCAACTTGACATTGTCACCACCCGGTCACCTCCCACCATCAGTGTGGCTTTGACAGCTAAAGGGTGCAGGCTACCGTCTCCAGCATGAAGTGCATCAAGCACGTATACAGGCAAGTAATGAAAAACATCACAATCAACTTAAAAAAAGCACAGTTCATATATATATTCACCAAAATTGATTGCAGACATGCCGTGGAGAAAACATCATTAATCCCCACTAGGGGTATATACACAAGTAGGACTGCAGACTGGCCACAGAAAAGGACGAAAGTCCAAATGCCCCTGTATAATTTGCTGTCACACCGATCTATCTTTGCAAGTCCATTGAAAGTGGAAGCAGGAGTGGCATATGTGTCAGGACCCCAAGCCACAAACACATACACGAGACAAGTTTGTATGGGCCCAGCTGGAACACACAGTGGATGGTTTCAAAATCCACAATTCACCACACCGTCACATGAATGCACAAAAGACAAACAATATAATAAAAATTAAAAAAATTGCCACATATGACCCAGGGAGTGGAGGATAACCCAGGAGGGGGGAGGTACAGGGTACACCTCAAGACCCACAAGTGATGCTGTTGAGATAAAAAAAAAACCTCCATGGGCTCAAAGCCTGCACGGCCCGACCTGTGTGGAAGATAAGTCGTCGTCCTACTCACCCTCTGGATGTCAATCAGAAGGTGGACGTGGCACAGTTGCCTGACCACGCCTGTCCGCAGCTTGATCCTCCAGGGAAGCAAGCATGCAGGTCTGGTAAACCTGGTCCTGTGTGGCAATGGCACATAGGTCAGCATGCAGCACCTCACATGATACGAGTGCTTCCTCTTGCAAGGTAGAATGTGTAACACGGAGTTCTGCCTGCATGGCCTCACATGGCATCTGGAGCACCTCCCAGCATGCACGTAGCTCAGCCGAGATGGTGTTCTCAAGCTGCTCCATCCTCACTTCTGACCGCTGCTCTGGGACATGTTGAGCACACCCAGAGAAGATCTGAGGGATTGGTGTCCTTCCCTCACAGCCTCCCTGTGTGCCTCTGCCTGACCAGCAATGGCTTTGCGCAGAGACACGATTTCAACACAGCGTGCCCTGTCTGAGGCCGCCATGCCCAGCCTGAGTGAGCAGCACAATGACTGCATTTCCTGTTGCTGGATCTCCACCTGCCTATCAGGGGGAGCATGGATTGGGCCACACTTTCCATGCCTTGAGCAATCTTCTCAATAGCTCCCCCTGTTGCTCTGAACTGGCATACATGGCATGCTCCAACTCAGTATTCCCCAGTGGCGCACGTCCACCACATTGCCGGATATTACACCTGCGGGACCCAAGGAGCCGTGGTCCTTGCTGGATTGGTACCGCCCGTGGCTGCATGACTGCATCCCTCCATCGACATGATGCCCCAGGCACATCAGCAACTGGTGTGGAGTGTGATCGTTCGTCCAGAACCACCACAGGCGGACGTTCCAACACTGCCTGGCTCCGCACTGCTGGTGTCATGGACAGAAGATCATCAACATCAGGATCACTCACCGGCGACGAATCATCATGATGCACATCCAACTCAACATTGTGATCAGAGTGTTCATCAGAGCTTGCCTGATTGCCAGCCCTGGACACAACGGTCTGGAGCACAAATGGGTTCTCATGGTCTACCACCCCACCACCCCACTTGTGCTGGGTTGTTGATGTAAAAGCAACCCCGTGTCTGGAATGGCATCACCATTCTCTGGCTCCATTGCGTCATCACCTGTAACGTGAACAAAACAAACATGAGTACACATGTCAGCAGCACATAACCCACACACACATAGACATCACTACATCGACAGCCAGCACATGAAGCAGACATATCACACATAACTCAAATTCCAGCATGCATCCAGTGGCATTGATATGCAATGGCATCCCGAAAGCAGAAATGGATGGGAGTAAATTGCAAAGCCTACACATGTACTGAATGTAGTATATCACCTCCATCACACGCCACCTCTGGCAGGCACATATCACAGGCAGAAATGACAGATGTCAACAAAAAGATGGCATGTAGCATAAGCTTGTTTGAACAACCAAATGGCACAGCTGCAAGTGAATCAAAACACACCATGACACACGTAATATGCATGCAGACATACATCACTAAATCATCCTCACCAATATAGCTTCATCGATCTGCAAGCTCGGCCCGTACCAGGCGTCATGGGCCCTGGAGACACAGTGAATACCCCGAGCAAAGCAAGGGCCTTCAACGAGGTATGAGGGACCATAACGCCCAGTACGGTCCGAGCTGCCGGTCCATGAAGCTTCGAGAACACCCTTCAGGGCCTGATTCAGCACTCTGTGCATTGAATGTGGCAAAAACCATGATTCAGTGTGTCAAATCACCACGCCCAGGCTCCACTAGTATTGCTAAGTGGGCCTGTGCGTACTCGTAGTGCACGACAGTGCACCTTCAGGATTGTGCCGGTTTAACATTTCGGGTGCAATGCGGAAATCTCAGCAGCATTTTCGTAAAATAACGACATATTAGTTATTTAACAAAAATGCTGCTGAGAACACATGTGTAAATAAACACTTTCACACACACCTAAGTAAGTAACTGCAATGTTGCACTACACAAAGTTGAAGCTGCTTGCATATGTGTATGTGAAAGTGTTCAAATACACCCATGTTCATATACACCCGTTTGGTGTATATAAACAGAATCCTATACAGCAAAGCAAGCACCTTCAACGCTGCTTGCTTTGATGTATGTGAAAGGGTACACATACACACGTGTAGGCAGCTCCGCAGATTGACCAATCAACTTTGCTAAACACCCGCTAGGGTGTTCCAATACAGAGTACATGTGTCACAGGATGTACCTGTGCTCGTGCATTTCATAACAGTGAAGGGATGAACATCTTAACATACATGCCAGGTCACTTTGACATTACAGCAGTGAGTAGGCATGTAGAACGGTGTAACAGGGCTCAGAAGTGGGTGGGTGCAGTGCAGTACATATGTACGTTACCAACAATCTACATCAATAAGTACATTTTGATGTCAATCACTTAACATGACGGCAGTGTAAGGGCAAGTTCAGCCATCATGTGCAATGTGCATGCACTGGGTTGCATGGCTACAACCCCCCCCTTAGTGAAAATGCAGGGAGGCATTGCATGGCAATAAAAGGTTGACCAGAGAACTGTGTATTGGCAGACAGTGTTGGCTAGCTCAATTGCATCATCTCAGTCAACTGACACCACAGCAGATGAGAATGGGACAGTAAGCAGGACACATGATGAACCATCAGTAGTACACCCATTCATGCAGAAGGCACTACACCAGTTGAACAGAGTCAGGAGGCCTGCAACAGGGGAGGCCTGCGCCCCACACAGACAATGACCCCCTATGTCAGGAATCGAGATGGGGATTCCATTCTTCCGTCTCGTTCCCCACGAGGGTTACAAAACCCAAGCAACGGATATTGAATTATTGGGGTTACATCAAGGTGACTCTCCTTTGCTGATATTTGGCCAGATTCAATCAACTCGTGGCTGAAACCGGGTGGCCTGAGGATAACAAAGCATCTATGTTTTACCATGGGTTATCTGAGTCCCTAAAGGACACGTTATCCATGGTTCCTGTTGTGCCTACCACTTTTCCGGAACTCCTGGATATGGTACTTCAGATAGATGCACGAAGGGCAGTAAGGAAGGGTGAGAAGAGAACCTCTGTACCTTTAGCCATGATATCTCCTGTTGTCGGAGGCCCAGAACCCATTCAGATAGGTGCAGTACGGTGTCCCTTGACCATTGAAGAAAGGGAGTCAAGAAAAAGGAACAATTTATGTTTTTACAGTGGTTCCTCGGAACACCTACTGAAGGCTTGGAACAAGTAGCCGAAACGCCAGGGAAATGCCAAAGCTCGGCAGTAGATGGGGTCAACCTGTCGTGCTCACCACTCCTTGACTCCTTGATATCAAAACCATTTACCATCTCTTCCTGCTGTTCTTATCCTCCAGATCATGAGTGGTTTATTGATGCGGTGCTCGATTCAGGAGCCACTGGCAACTACATTGACAATGCTTTTGCCTGGAAATTGGGTATTCCTGTAATATCCAAGCCTCAACCAGAACTGGTCAATGCCGTGGACGATACCACACTGCTTTCTGGTTTAGTTACGGAGCAAACAGTCGATCTGCCATTGATCACGAACAATGGTCACACAGAAACCATTAGTTTTGATCTTATTGCAGCTCCACAATACCGGTTGATCTTGGGATTACCCTGGTTGAGACACCACAATCCGGTAGTGGACTGGAATTCTGGTGAGCTGGAGTTTGTGTCTCCTCACTGTGATGCATTATGTTAATTGTCTTTTTCAGAATCACGCACACCTTGTCGACCACTGTTGCAAGTGACATCCTCTATAGGTGCCATCACAACTACTGCACTACCAAAGGAATATTCAGGTTTTTGTGATGTGTTCGATGTTAAAGGAGCAGAAACCCTTCCACCTCATAGACCATACAAATGTCCTATAGATTTGGTACCTGGAGCCAAGATACCAGCAGGTCTCATTTACTCTCTTACGTAGAAGGAGGATGTGATCCTCAAGGATTGCATTGATAAATCATTGCAGTCTGGTTTCATTCGTCATTCACATTTTCCTGCTGCATCACCATTGTTTTTGGTACCGAAGAAGCAAGGGGATTTAAGGTCTTGTATCGATTATCTTGCCCTAAATGCCATTACCATTCGTAACCAGTACCAAATTCCTCTGATTTCAGTACTCCTTGACTAGCTTGGTTCATCTAAGATCTTCACCAAACTGGATTTACGTGGAGCTTACAATCTGGTGAGAATCAGAGAGGGTGACGAGTGGAAGATGGCATTTAAAGCCAAGTATGGCCTTTTTGAGTACTGCCTAATGCCTTTTGGTTTATGTAATGCTCCTGCTACTTTTCAGCACTTTGTTAACGACATATTCAGGGACATGATGGACCGCTTTCTCTTTATTTATCTAGTCAATATCTTGATCTATTCTGAGTCATATGAAAGTCATGTACAACGGGCCTCATTACGACTCAGGCGGTAAGGGTTTTACGGCGGCGTAAACAGCGCCGACCCTTACCGCCTGAGTATGAGGTCCCTTAGCGCCATGGAGGTTTTAACACCTGCTTTTAGCAGGTGTTAAAATCCATGGCGCTAAGGGACCATGGAGTTAATTACGCCACCGTAATTTACGGTGGCGTAATTAACGCCTTCCCCACTCCCATTATGCCCTATGGGGCAAAATGGGAATGGGGAAGGGTAAATGGGAAAATGGGGATTTACCGCCCCGCCAAGGTCGGAATGGGGCGGTAAATCCGCCAACCACCATGGCGTAAACGTAGTTTACGCCATGGTGGTAAAGTCAAGGCCCAGGCGGTAACTTACCGCCTGGGTCGTAATGAGGCCCAACATGTCTGTCTAGTTTTGCAACGACTAAGGGAACATGCTTTGTACGCTAAGTTGGAAAAATGTATCTTTCACGTTACTTCTGTTGAGTTTCTTGGATACGAAATAACTGACCAGGGAATACAGATGAGTTCTGTCAAGGTTAGGGCCGTTCTTGACTGGCCAGCTCCAAAAAACCTGAAGTCATTACAATCGTTCTTGGGGTTCACCAATTTTTACAGGTGTTGTGTGAACTCTTATTCTGTAATTGCAGCCCCCCTAACTCCTCTCACCAGCATCAAGAGTTATTTTATGTGGGATTCTGCAGCCAACAAAGCTTTTGAATCACTCAAGTTAGCATTTACTACAGCCCCAGTTCTACAACACCCGAATCCAAACCAAACCTTTGTGGTCGAGGACGATGCATCAGACACCGTTCTGGGGGCTGTATTATCTCAACCTTGTCGAGACACACATGTTTTGCATTCTGTAGCATACACTCAAGAAAGCTCACCATCCATGAATGGAATTATGCCATCACCGAAAGGGAACTTCTTGCCGTTCGAGATGCCTTTATTGTTTGGAGACATCACTTGCTTGGCACTAGAACTCCAGTCTAGGTGTCTACAGATCACCGTAATCCTGTAGCCTTACAATCCGTGAAATGCACCACGGCCAGGCTTGCACATTGGCATGAGTTCTTTTTTGCTTTCAATTTCACAATAACATATCGTCCTGGTTCTTGGCATACTAAGGCAGATGCTCTATTGTGCATATGCGGTTGTACCATGGACTCATCTTTGAGATAGCTCCTTATTGCATGGGTTGAACAGAATCCATAGACTGTTAAGGACGAAGGTATCCGTGTGGTACAGTCCTTGCCTTATGTTCAGGATAGGTTGTTTCTACCCAACAATGCTACCCGTACCTTGGCCCTGCAGTGGTGTCATGATTCCAAGTTTTCTGCTCACCCGGGCACTAGAAAAACTCTGGAACTACTACGTAGATGGTGCTGGTTGTCAACCATGGCTGCGGACACTAGTCAATATATAAAGACATGTGCAGTTTGTGCTCAGGGTAAACTCTCACATGCCAAACCCATGGGCCTGTTGCAACCATTGCCTGTTCCTAAGATACCATGGACTATGATATCTATGGATTTCATTGTGGACTTTCCACCGATTCAGGGATTTGATACCATCTGGGTTCTCGTGGATTATCTAACCAAGTCTGCTTTATTCAATCCTTGTCAAGGTTTACTGACCGCGCCTGCTTTGGTGGAATTATTCGTCAGCCACGTCTTCAGGCATTTCGGTCTACCCAGTATCATCATAACGGATCGGGGTTCGCAATTCACCTCACATTTCTGGAGGGCAGTGACCACAGATTTAGGCATAGAAGACAGATATTCCAGTGCTTACCACCCTCAAACAGATGGGCAGACTGAAAGAGTTAATGCCACTCTTGAACAATATCTATGTTGTCTCTTGCTTCACCACCAGGGTTCTTGGTTGTCATTGTTAGCCATGGCTGAGTTTGCTTACAATAATTCTCTGCACACGGCCACTGGTACAACACCCTTCTTTGCTCTGTACGGACACTATCCTCGCACTCTACCCTTGCCTCTCCTATCATCATCCAGTAACCCTGCTGCTAATTCTTGTGTCCAGTCCCTTGCTAAGCTACAGTCGAATGTTAGGCAACATCTATTGGATGCTCAGCGCAGCATCAAGCGCTATGCTGATGCCCACCGCCTATCATCCCCATTGTATACAAAGGGAATGAAAGTCTGGTTATCCACCAAGCACCTACCATTGCCAGGCGTAGAACTTTGTTACCACGCTTTGCTGGTCCTTTTGTTGTCTCAGAAGTGATAAATCCACTGACCGTTCGTTTGCTTCTTCCATCTTCATGGAAGGTTCATGCAGTGTTTCATGTTTCCCTTCTAAAACCCATACAAGGGGGTACAGGATTCGTGCCTCCCAAGCGTCCCCTTCCTGTGGTGGGATCTGATGAATATGAAATCCAACAGATTCTTGATACTAAGGTCAAGTGTAGGGTATAGATTTTCTCGTGGACTGGCAGGGTTATGGTCCAGAAGATCAGACTTGGGAACCGCTTGCCCACATCCACGCCCCTGCTTGTTTATGGGATTTCTGGTCCTCCTGTCGGGAGAGGTGTTCTTTGAAGTGGGGTACTGTCAGGAATCAAGATGGGGTTTCCATTCTTCCATCTCGTTCCACATGAGGTACGCATACCAGATCACGAGATATACCCTCACAGTCACGCTTACTGCCTTGCGGTACACAATCAAAGAAAGTCTTACAATCTCGTATTATTAACAAGAAAACTACGCCCGTTATAAGACACCCCTCTTTTGCTATGCGGTGGCGGTTGCCATGGAGATTGGGGCATAGACATTAACTCGTTTCAACGTCATGCACACGTTATGGTCATGTGACTTCAGGTTCTTAATCCTCTTCCTGGCGAATGACCGGTGCTTCTGATTGTATGAAGTGCCCTATGTTCTTTTGCTTGTGTTCTAAAGTTTCCTGTTTTCTGACCATTGGCTCGTTTCATGAACTCTGTTTTTCTGGTTCCCTGCCTCCTACGTTACTCATTGGACTTTATCCTCTTTGCGATGTCTGGTGGTTTCATTTTGTGTTTTTTCTTTCATTTTCAATCTTGCTCCTGTTTACTCCTTCTTGCAAAAAGAAACTCCTATTGCCGACCCAGACCTCTCTAAGGATTGCCTCCACCTCACATTTTCCTGCAAGTAAACTGAAACTCCTGTTATCAACCCGGACCTCTCTAAGGATTGCCTCTGCCTCATGCTTTACTGCAAATAAAATGAAACTCCTGTTGCCAACTCGGACCTCTCTAAGGATTGCCTCCGTCTCACGCTTTGCTGCAATTAGACTGAAACTCATGTTGCTGACCTGGACATCCACAAGGCTTGCCTTGTTTCCTGGATCCTACCCGCTACACATGCTACCTATTAAGACTGAAGGCACTATTGTCCCGACTTCACCCCGGTACGGACTAGAGATTTCCTGCGTACCTTACGGGGGTGAGTAGGGAGCGTCCTCGTTTCGTCGGGCATTGTCTTGGACTTCCTGATCCCTAGGCGTTCGCATGCCATCAGGAATAGTCCTGTCCCCTCTCTGTGCCTCCAGGTCTTACGTGTAGCTTTCTGTCATCCATTGCTGTATACTGCATAGCTGCTCCATCTCAGCTCGTGGTAAGAATTATCTGACTGCTCCTATTTCCTAATTGTTCCACTTAAGTCTTGCTATACTTATTTCTATAATTCTTTCTGTTGCCTCAGATTCTTCATGCCTCCCATTAATGAATGTTGATGTTGCCCAGTACCAGTGCGGTGTTATACATTGCTGACCATCAACAGTGAGGTTAGTCATATTCATGTCCACAATTATTGTTCTTGCCTAACGAAAGGGTTGTTGCTAATTTGCCTTTCCTTTCCTGTTCTAGGAGATCTGCTGCATGCGTTTGTGTCCGTCCATTCTTCTAAATAATTGATCCCTTGGTATCGGTTTTCAATCCATACACAGGGTTACATTGTTGGGTAGAATTCATCATCTACACGACGTGGGCAAGTTTACGAGGCATTCTTGACACCTAAACATGTGCGTGATGCAGGACTGAGCCAGAGTGAGCATGGAATGGATGACCAAATGCCATGACACGTATGCAATCCCGGACACGTACTACAATGATCATCCTGCCAAGGACACATAGGGGCGTGCATGGAATGCACATGGAGCATGAATGAGCACTCATGTCCCCAGGGAACATCTGCCATCTGCACAGTCCGAGTGAGACACACTGCATCAAGGACAAAGGATGTACCCCACATTATGTGTCTGGCAGGTTCTCAGGGGGAAGTGTGCATGTACACAGGAGCATGGAACAGGCCATTGCAGTAGTCCAACATGTTACCCACCAGTGCCATTGTGAAATTGAGGTGCAGGGGGGTGGAGGGGCAAGGAAGCATGCCTGCATGGAGTACCCGATGCAGGCTGAACACACATGCAAGTCAGTCATGCAATGACATAGTCTGAGGGCTGTGTGGAAAGACACCACAGGCTATATGCAGAAAGGTCAGTGAGCTGGAAAATGGACAGGTGACTAGGATGTGAGTAGGGTGCATGTGTGGTGATGAGGACAATCCCTGTCTGCTTCACATGTCCAGCATGCATCACAACAGGCAAGCATTAGTGAAGCATTGCATGACTCGCACGTGAGAACCATGTACACATAGCATGTAGTGGCAGTAAAGCACAACACATCACACAAGCAAACAACACATGGGCTGGACAAACACGCAACAACACTCACCGGACGGAGCATCTTAATCCTACATCCCTCCTACTCATTTGATCAATTGTGCCGGGATGAACTCCGCAGCGATCTCCTCGTGCGGAGTGAGTTCTTCCTCCTCAGGTGGTTGCCCACTGCCAGTCACCTGAGTCATGGCATAATTGGAGACACGCTTTTGCTTAGAACAGCGTCAGAGGTCATCCCAATGCTTTTTGCAGTCCTGAGCTGTGCGCACCTGTTATCTGAATGCACTAACACCATCCGCAACATGCTGCCAGTGTGCCCAATGCTGGGCAGGCATAGTATGGCAATTTGGGCCCACTAGTATATTGCGTTTGTGTTCCGACACGTAGCCCACAAGGAAGTCCACTTCCTGCTTGTTGAAAGGCTTCTTCCTCGACGTACCGGAGGCCGTAGCCGTGTCTGGGGTCCCAGCCTGGCTTCTTCCTCGACGTACCGGAGGCCGTAGCCGTGTCTGGGGTCCCAGCCTCTTGCACAGGAGCAACCTTCCTCCTCTTGGGCAGTGGTACGGACCCTGACTGCCAAATGCCGCCCTGATCAGTAGGGCACGTGGCGCTCGTGGACCGGACCAAGGGAGTGGCTGGTGGAACCAGGACGGAAGCCCTGACTTGCATCAGTGGCTTCTGGGTGCTGTTGCCAGGACCCAGTGCATCAACTGCCGCAGTGGCAAGGTCAGTGACCGAGACTGTCCTGGTTGGCAGACTCAAAGCCGGGGTGGTGTTGGCTGCATCTGCCCATGCAGTTGCCACCACCCGGCTGCTTGGGCCAGCAGATGACAACGCTGCCCCAGGGACATGTGCCTCGGTCTGAGCATTCCTGCGTGCAAATTTCTTGTGCCTCCTGACCACCTCGAATTCAGCCTGGGAGTCCTCAGGTGCCAACGCATCATGTGCTGGCTGACCCAGAGCCTGGGTGGTGGTCGCCACAGCTGCACCTGTAGCTACCACTACCGTTGGCCCCGTGACAGTAGATGAAACTGACTGCCGGGTCACATGGGTGCCAGTGTCGGATGCAACAGCTGTAGCTCCCTGAGCCGCAGCGGGTGGTGGCATGACTGCACCAACACATTACAGGTCATCCTGGCCAAGTGGCACACCCCTGCCTCTTCACCCTCTGCAGCCACCCTGGCCACCCTGGATTCCCCCTACTCCCAGGTCACCCCGGCAACATCCCTGACCACACCCAACACGTGGAGGATGCCCAAGTGAGGCACCCCTCACCTTTCGTGGTCCCCAACCATGGCAAGGATGTACTAGTGCCAATGGCAGGTGTACACGACAATTGTCCTGGGCAATTGGGGTGAAGGGGGCGTGGTACGTGATGTAAACAGCACCCCTGTGCTCCTGCAAGGCTGAATGTGACCCTTGGGAGAAAATGACGGGTCACGCAGCGCTCAGGCACCCCAACTGTGTAATAAATCTGTGCACACAACACCAGTAGCCCACATGTGTGGAATTAACCTCCCGAAGTACGCAGTAGCACCCAGGGAAAAAAAAACGCATACGCGTGGGACACACAGGCTACTATGACCTCGAAAACAGGTACGCGATACACAGGGGGACCCGCAGTGGGAAACATAGTATGCGTGACTCACCATCTGACTAGGCAGTCCACACTAGAGGGGACCACCGAACACCCCTGGCCATGCCGCACAGGCAGCCCATCCACCCTGACCATGCCCCGCAGCCAGTCAATCCACCCTCCCCATGCCCCGCAGGCAACCCAGACCACAGTGGACACCCCTACAACCTATGGCCATGCCCCAAAGGCAGCCTATCCACCCTGACCATGCCCCTCAAGCAGCCCACACCACAGGGAACACCCCTACAACCCCTGGCCATGCCCTGCAGGCAGCCCATCCACCCTGACCATGCCCCGCAGGCAGCCCATCCACCCTCACCATGCCCTGCATGCAGCCCACACCACAGGGGACACCCCTACAACCCCTTCCATGCCCCTCAGCCAGCCAACACCACAGGGGGGACTTTTTCCATGCAATTTGCCTGGCGCAAGCTGGATATGCATATTCCGAGGGGTTCGCAGGGAGTTTTACATGTGAATAGGCTGGCGCGTGCGTGGTACACATATTCCAAGGGGTGGACTGGGAGTTTTACACGCGATTGGGCTGGCGCGAGTGGGGTACGTGTATTCGGAGGGGTGCACTGAGAGTTTTACATGCGATTGGGCTGGTGCAAGCGGGGTACGCATATTCAGAGGGGTGCGCGAGGAGTTATACACGCGATTGGGCTGGTGTGAGTGGGGTACGCGTATTCCGAGGGGTGCGCGGGGAGTTTTACATGCGATTGGGCTGGTGCAAGCAGGGTACGCATAGTCCGAGGGGTGCGCGGGGAGTTTTTACATGTGATTGAGCTTGCGCAAGTGGGGTGCGCATATTCCGAGGGGTGCACAGTGAGTTTTACACACGATTGGGCTGGCGTGAGCGGGGTATGCGTATTCTGAGGGGTGTGTGGGGAGTTTTACACGCGATTGGGCTGGCGCGAGCAGGGTACACGTATTCCGAGGGCTGCGCAGGGAGTTTTACATGCGATTGGGCTGACGCAAGCGGGGTAGGCGTATTCTTATGGGTGCGCAAGTAGTTTTACACACAATTGGGTTGTCGCATGAGGGCTGAGTGGCGTTTTTAACGTAATTTCGTTGTTGGTGGGCTGTATGCTGGTCCACTGGCCTTTGCGCCATGTAGGATTTGTGCAGGTGTTTTTGGCGCAAGGGGTGGGGTTGAGGGCATAACTGGCGCTGCTGCAGGGTCGCTGCGCCACACTGCGCCACAGCTGGTTATGGATGTTTAAATCCATGAATACGCGGTGCGTCAAAATGGGTTTTGGCACACGCAGCTGGCGCAAGCTGGTGCGCGCTCCCTCTGTGCGCCAGCTGCGTGCGCCAATTCTACACTTGATTCCATGAATTACCCCCTTTAGATCTACCTCAGTAAAATAGCATTATCATAAACATTTTAGAATGACATAAAACGAGTCAAAAAATATTTCAGCACTTGATTCTTTTAGGAATTTCCTGTTCTGCCTACATGAGAGAAATGTCAATTTAACAGTGAATTTGCAGTCGAGCCGAACAAGACTAAAACCTTCCCAGATATGACATCATTAAACTGTGTAATTAATTCGATAATACATTTATGGTAAAAAGCATCACATTAGAAATCTCTGGACAAGGAACAGAGGTTAGTTGAGAAATATACTACTGACGGATACTCTAGAAGATCACTGATTTGTTGGTTGAACAGTTTAAATCAGGTGTGGTACTTGATGACTGCAGAAGAGAAGATATAAACCCACTTCATACTGTGGATGGAGGAGGGTGTTTTCACATGATACATGTTTGCTTAGAAGATGCACATGCCCTCTAAGTAATCCACGTATAATTTTGCAAGGTGAATACCTACACTTGGAACTACCTTAGCTAAGGGCAGTATTTCCAGTTTGGACTTGAAGTGGAGGAATTCACCTGAAACAAGATTCAGGAAGTAAATCCCAAACTTCAAGATTAAAAATTGTTGCATTTACTGCAAGGACGTCGTTAGCGGCTCATAATTACGACCCCTGGCAACTTCTGTGTGGTCCCTGGCACTGCCTCTGCGACCCCTGGTTAAGGGTTGGAGAGGCACAGAGAATCCAAAAGTAAACAGGGCTCAGACAAGAACCCTCTTTACAATAATTTTTTTGATGTCGCTCTGACCTCAGAAAGAAATTATTTCTGTTACAGTTTTCCGTAATGGAAATCATTTCTTTTTGCAGTCAAAGTGACTTAAAAAATACATTATTTCTTAAATCCGAGCCCACCCCCATAAGACATGGAATGCTGCGTCTCCCAAGCTCTGCGCGTGCCAGGAACCAGAGCTGGTTTCTTGCGTGTGTGGAGAATGGAAGCCAGAGAGGTCTAGCTGCAGAGGAGCTCCTTGGAGCAACAGCGTATTCGGGAAAAGGTAACAATATGTATTTTAGTAAATTTGTGTGCATGCGTGCAAGGAAAGGTATTTGTGTGTGTGGATATGTATAAATATAATATAATGATTGTGAGTGCATGAAGTATGCGTGGCTGGGTGTTAGTGTATGAGGGAATGTGTGCATGTGTAAACGACTATGTGAATGCTCTGTGAATGGGTGTGCTTGTTTTAATGCATGGATTACTAGCCAGTAATCGTTACTACTCCTAGTTCTACTTTTCCCTGTCCCGGTACTTGCTAATGAAGTACCTTGCCTCATATGTAAGTACTGTGACGAGGAAGAGGGATGAGGAGGTAATGCTGGGTCAAGGAACTGATTTTGGGGGTTGGAGGAGGAGAGTGGGAGGAAGAGGGGTCAAGTTGGGAGGGTTTGGAGGGAGGGGGGTTGTAAAATGTAATGTTCATCCATGATAAAGCAGGCATGATATGTGTTATTAGTGGCTAGACTAGCATTTTGGTACATCCAGCAGCTCATCTAGTCATTTCTGGGATTGCACAAAAAGATTGAATCTAAAATGCTAAATACACCTTTAGTGTGCATTAGTATGGTAGATTAGATCGAAGCCCTTAATACCGAACAGGGGAGTGGGGATTGTGGTATTATGGGCTGTGTGGGTGTCCCTTGCATACATTAAAGGCAGTGCAGGGGATAAACAGGCAAAATCCCAAAAGGATCGAATTACAATATGTGGGCAAGTGGGCTCTGCAATTTTGTAATTTGATCTTTTGGGGATGTGTTATTTTAACGTACACCTGTAATTTCTTACTGTGCCATGACAGTTTCACTGGGCATCCATAATAAAGTAAGCATGATAAGTGTTATTACCTGTCTAGAATGGCATTTGGGTGCAGCCAGTCTAGCCATTTCTTACTGTGCCACAGCATATTTTTCTGGGCATCTATAATGAAGTCAGCGTTATAAGTGTTTTTACATGTCTAGACTAGGATTCTTACTGTGGCTTGATGATTTTTTCTGGGCATCTCTAATAAAAGCAATCATGATAAGTGTAATTACCCAGCTAGACTGGTATTTGGGTGCAGTCAGTCCGTACTGTGGCATTGTATATTATTCTGGGCATCTATGATAAATAAAGTAAGCATGGTATGTGTTATTACATGTCTGGCCTACATTGTGCAGGCAGTTTTGACATGTTTTCTTGTGGTGGCATTGCATTTTTAATAGCAAAATGGTAAGAAAGCTCAGTGAGTTAAGCGCTCACTGCTACAATCTGTGAGTAATCTGCAGGATGCAGGTTTTAGTCCTGGCAAGGCCAACTCAGCCTTTCATTCTTCAGAGGTTGATAAATGAATACCAACTTTGGTTGGGATGATAGTTGCATGTAAATATGTGCTATGTACAGCATTTTGGTGAAAGCACAAAAAGAAAATCATCATTATTAAAGCATTAATGCTCCTGTGCGCTGTATTTACTTGAATCTATTGGAATGTTGGATAATGTATTGTTGAAGCAACTGGCAATGTAGGGGTTTTTAAAATAAATACAATATCTGAAATGCAGCTATAATTGGCATTCATCATTCAGCCAGAATTGGAGGGTCCACCGTCTCAACCTTGGCTCCAACTCTGTGGAACTCTCTCCCTCAGCACATTCGACACAACCAAGACTACATGGCCTTCCGTAAAGCTCTAAAAACCTGGCTCTTTCCGTAAACCTGACCATGACCATCTAGGGCCGCATCTTGGACTATGATTTCAATTACATTAAATTGGAAAGTAATTATAGCCTGAGGTCAAACGCTCAAAGAGATACCAAGCAAAGAGACCCCAGAAATCGACCATTGAGTCAGCAAGACAGACTTATGAAATGGACACCACTGATAGCATATCCCTAGCATCCAACAGGCCCTACGATATGTAATTGCTGATTCTCTGCTTCCTGAGTCTACTACACCGGCTTTACAGCCTCTCACGCCTTCTACCCAGGAATACCCTTTCGCTCCATACCTTTTCCCCACTACATACCTAAGACACAATCACCCCCTAGGCACTAAAACACCCCTGGGCAAAATTCCGAGATTGGAGGTAGCCATTTGCAGGACCGGTAAGTCCCCATTGAAAATACCATTCCCCATTCCCATTTGAGCCCCGATAGGGCTCAATGGCAATGGGGAAGGTGCAAATAATGGTACCGCAATTTGCGGTACCAATATTTGCTCACTGGACCCTTTGCGGCTCCTGCTATGGCCGCCTGGTAAAACCAGGCGGCCTTAGCGGGAGCCGCAAAGGGACCTCAGAATAGGGCGCAAAGGGATTAACGCCACCTGTGTCCTTACCGGTGCCGGTAATCCCTTTGCGCCAGCCTCAGAATGAGGCCCCTTGACTCAACACTGCCTGTGTCCTGCCTATCCTTTAACGTCACTGCCTTGATGCAACTATGCTGGTGCGTAATAACTCCAGTGCTACTACCAAATACCCTGCCTAAATCTAACCTGCAACCCAACATTACTGAAAACCAGAGACCAAGAAAATTAGCTCGATGTGACTACATTAGTGCTAGCTACTGCCCTATTACCCACTATATTGCCTAATCCTATCCAGTAACCCTCCATAACCGACAACCAGTGACCCGGAACTTGGGCTTCTGAGAGGCATAGTGCCGAGCCTTAGAACAATAACCCCTGCCCGAGCAAACATATCTTACTCTGCTCCTAGCTGTGAATTCTACATCCAAGTGCAATGACTGCAAAACACGAAGACGACGGCTATCAGTTCATCCAGACCCTGAATGAAATCCTGAAACAATGGGATCATAAGAATAGAACATCCACTTCAGACACTCACCTCTCCTACCACTACGCTCACTCTCTACTTTACACCATCACACAATAGAGCGCAGCTATACCCCTCGATCAATTACGGCCTAACTGCTCACATACGAACAATACTCCACGAACACTTCAGCATCCTGCTAGAATGCAGCAATACCCCACGACAAACATTGGCCTAGCTGTACACATAAACATTCTACACAGGCCTAATGCCACCAGAGTAGTCTCGGAAGACCAACCACCAGATTGCACTTATTCAAATGATCTCTCACTATCACTGCACCTAATGTTAGGATGCAGCTACCACGAGGCAATCGCATTAGCTGCTCACATATTGAGTGCACCCAAGGACCCTATGCTACTCTACTCACTAGACGGACCTGGACTACGGTCCCCAAGGGCATTCAACCCAAAAGCACTTTGGGATCATACCAATGATATATAGAGCGCTATATAAATGCCAAATAACATAACAAATAACGTAACATAATATGGAAGTAACTAGCCATACAATGATAAAGTGGCATATCTATTGCAGTGCCTCAGTTTAAAATGTGGTTGGTATCTAAAATATTTGTGTCTGCTTTAGCACCTATTTGGTATTGTTTGGAAGGAGGGATGATCGTTCCAGACTCCCAAGCACTATGGAATGAGGCAGAGGCCTAGAAGCGTGCAATAGGGGCTTGGGGATGTTACAGGGGGCAGTGGGGTGTCAGCAGGGGCTATAGAGCAGGCAGTGTGGTGCATGCTTCAGCTCAGAGTACATTGGGAACCAAATGCCACCCTCGATAGTAGCAGCCATATTGAGGCCTAGCTTTGGCTGCAGCCAGGGCTGTAGGCCTGAGCCACACATAGGTGTAGGCATGCAGGAATAGGTTGTAGCAGGGGCATTGGTGGAAAAGGCAAGAGCAGCATGGATTGTTTTGTCCTATGTTGCCAGCATTCGTGTCGCAGAAAGAATGCGCCCTGCAAGGCCACAAGGGGGTTTAGAGCTCTCTGTGAAAAGCGATCCCACAAGAAAGAGGGCACGAGCTTCCAACATTTCCCGTCCCTGCTCTACGTAATATCGCCCAGATGCCTCCATCCCAAGACCCCAGTATGCCAATGTACCAGTCAGTCCCAGACCACCGACCATAAACCTGTTAGATCCCCAATCGGTCAGACAAGATCGGAAAACAGGGACCAGTTGCCTTCACCATAGGTCACGTGATTTGTTCTGCAAGGTGCCTTGAGGGGCAAAATAACACTAGGGTGATGCGCTTGAACGGGCGCTGACGTGTCTGGAATCGAGCTGTAGTCTGTTAGATACAATGACCTAGAAGTATCATCCCAGACTTTGTCTGCATTACCAGGTGCACAGTAACTTAGAGATAAAGCATGGATTGTATTTATTTGCATAATAACCAATTTAATGTAGCTTCATGCCTGATGACGCACAAGGCGGAACCCACATGGAAGGAGAGGGACAGAAGGGTTGGGACCAATGGCCTGGGATCCCTTACTGAGCAGGTAGACTATATATAGGGTCTCAACAATCAGCTATTCAAATGTGTACATTATTTAATTGACGTCACTGATGATGCTGTAAATAAAGTGTTGCTCATACTCATTTTACCAGGATGTTCTGTGGTAGCAGTGTGCTTTTCTGGTGCATTTCTTATTTTGTGCAAATAAACGTTGTTCTCCTTGCAAGAGGCGTGCTAGGCCTTTTTCGCTAGTGGGTTATATTTTGTCTGGTGTGAGCGTTGAGGGGTTGCTCCACATTTTTGGTGACCCCGACATGATCCCAGTGACCCCTGCAAAGATGGAGGCTTCCAGGCCGCATCTCTGAAGGGTTGTACTGACCTGCAGTGACCAGTCCGAAGCATGCAACCCGCAGTGGTGTACAGGACCCGTTTTAACAGAATACCTGTCTGCTCTTTAGAGAGGGGTCGCAGCTCCTAGGACAGGGTCAGACCATTATTGGGACCCCGTGATGGTGGAAATTGGGTGAACGCGCATATGTAACTACACCTCTTGCGAGCAACAACTACAGGGGTAAGAGTGAGGGAGGAGACAAGTTTGTGACGGGAGAGCATGAAAGGCGACATGGCGGTTTTTGTACTTTCTGTAGTGTTATTAATATTAAGGAGATAACGCAGAAGAAACCAGGAGTGTGGGATCCTTTCTGAGTCAGGGGAGAAGGTGGTGCCATATTTCTATAGTGATAAAGGTAGGTAAAAAAGCAGGAGCTCTGTATATTTAGTGAGCTCGGATTCATGTGCCCAATATATTTCGTGTGGGGGAAGGAGACAAGGTAGTTGTTTTGGCTTGTTGTTTTAGTTTGTTGTTTTGCTGTGTTCAATTATTATTTTGTAGTAGGTGGAGGCCAAGAAGGGGCCTGCGAGAGTAGTGTGGGTGATTGGGTGTGAGGCGTAAGGGAGTGTGTGAGGGGGAGAGATATTAGAGCACATGAGCACGTTCATAACTGCTAAATATAAAGGTAAACAACTGCAGAAACGAAAAGAGATTGTAGACTTGTGGAAAATGGTAGATGATATAGAGGACACTGGCAGGTTTATGCCCCGGTGCAAAAATAGTGCCACCTCAAATATAGTGAACCCAACAGCACTGGAGGCAGTATCCCAGCATGTGCCTAGAGAGGGGCTTAATCCACTTACTGTCCGCCCAGCCACAGGATACAGAAACCCAACATATGTGCCCTCGCCTGCCACCACCCCACCCCAATATCGACCAACACTGGACAACATCAGGTCACTGGAGAATAAATCAAAGAAGGGGCTACAGGAGGCATTAGAGGCAATGCAAGCAGAGGGCAGTGAAAGAAGGGAAGAGCACCCATGGGTGTGGACTGGATGAGTGGAGTGCTAAAGATATTTTGTTCTGACTGGATACCACTGCAATAAAGGATGTGCATGTTGAGAGAGAGAAGGGTGGCGATCGCAGAGCAGAAAGCGTAGGCTATGAGACAGTGAGGCCAGACAGGGATGTGAACAGTGAACTGCAGGAAGGAGAATGGGATACTGTGGATGAGTTTGAGGATGAGATATCACCCACAGTAGAGAGCTTGTGGGGGCCATGACTGAGGAGCGGATTAGGGTGGGTAGCAGTGGCAAGGAAAAAAGGAAGCGATGGAAGGAAAGCGAGGCGAGGGGTGGGCACGCAGCTGCCGTTCTTGCATACGGGGGACCTGGGCAGGTGAATTATGTGCAGTGGGCTCAGATGGATAAGAATACATTGACCAAAGCGCTCCCGCCCCTTACTGCCTGGGCCAGGAAGTAGTTATATGCATTTGAAAAGCAGGCAGCAGGAATTCCATTGGCGGTGGGAGACATGGAGGTTTACTAGTAGCAGTTGTGGGAGATCGGGGCGGACGTCCGGGAGTGAAGCTAGATGATGATGCACCTGATGGGACCCCTTTCAACAATATTAGAGCACACGGGTGGGACACAATGCGGCGGGCATACCCTGAAACACCACACTTGCGATCCATAATGCAGAACACTATGGGTGATGATAAAGACTCTGCTCAGTAAGTTTTAAAGTTGCAGGAGATGTGGAAAGTGGAGACAGGTGACCTGTGTGACTGATCTGTTCCTCTTTTCTATTTTGTTATTAAGAGGGGATTACTGAAAGGAAGTTCAGAAAGCACCCGACAAGATACTGGGTGTAGGCTGAAGGCATGGGCCGAAATCCAGACTATCATTCTACATCACTGCAAAAGGATTAAGGATTTAGAAAAGGAAACGGATCAGAGATTGCAGGCTGAGGAAGCAGAAATAGTGCAGAAAAAATTAGCTAAAATAGCACTTGAAGGAGCGGTAATGACAAATACAGAGACAGACTTGGCGGAGCAGGCTGGCACGCGTGCAGATGTAAGATTAGCAGCGTTTTGTCCAGGTGGAAGACAGGGGCAGTGGAGCGGCGGACCTCAGCATCAACATCCTGAATGGCACCAAGGAGGTCAGCATCAGGAGAGAAAAGGAGGGTTTTAAGGGGGAATGGGGGGTTCGGTAGAGTGGGACCCAGAGATGGTATGGGATCGTCCCAGTGTTGGAGTTGTGGGAAGTGTGGACATTTTGCAAGAGAGTGTGAAGCAGGCATGGAGCAAGGAATAACCCATACAATCAACCTGCCCCTGCATCATCACATCCATGTTCCTTCCTGCCCCCGATGTTCACCTCCATACCCTATGAAATACACCAGGCCTGCATCCTGTTGTTAGCAAAACCCCCATACATGCAGGCCTTAGCACTGCCTACGGTACACCCACAAGCAGCACAGCAGAACACCTTGTACAGGGGCCAAATGCCCACATCCAATGCAGTGCCAAATGGAACGGTAGCATCATGGGAGGAAACCATTTCACGGCCCCAGGTACCAATACATACACTGATTTGGACAGTCCACTGAAAGCTCTTGCATGCCCAGTCCTGTCCATGACTACCCACCCTGACGAGGAACCCTTGGTGGGCGCTGAGATAGGAAATAAGCAATTCAACTTTATAGTCGACACTGGTGCCACTAAATCATGCATCAGTGAGGGAAACTTCCCACTATCAGGTGAAACACTTGAAACACAAGGATTCTCTGGGGCTGTTGCAATGGTTCCCTACACAGAAGAGGTAGTTATCAAAATAGGAGGAAAAGTGGTGCATGCACCCTCACTGTACTCAGAGATCTCCCTGATAAATTTGTTTGGATGTGATTTGTTGAGCAAACTGAACATGTCAATTTCCTTTACGCACAATACGGTGGTATGTGCCCTCCAAGCATGTGCACCTTAAGGGAAATGTTCATCATAAAGGCCCCAGAGGAGGAGATGTGGTGGTTTGCATCATCCCCATGGAACCAGATATGTTTGTGTACTGGATAATAGTAGTGTTTGATGCAGTGCCCCAGATTGGTAAGGCGTGTTGGTGGGTACCATCAGATTTCATCTTTTGACCCGTGGTGACCCCAGAGCTTGTGGCAGGAATTCTCTCCCTAGATTTACAGGGACTGGTTGTGTCGTCTAATAGGATTTTTGTGGTGGGCACAGACTCTGATGGAATGTGAGTGGTGGGATGTACTGTGCATTGACCCAACAGTGCCCCTCAAAGAAGTAACAGATATAGAATTGTTTGAGGATCGGGTTGACCACAGAGAGATTGTGTTATCAATCTGTATTCCCTATGACATTATGGTGCAAACCAAAAGGTACAGTGTTCCCTAATGGCCCTTGTCGCCCCGCCCTCTTCATTGAGAGTGACTTAGAGCATGTCCGGGAAAGACTATGGACAACTATTACCCATGACGTAGGGCTCTTGGTGGGGGTGGCATCTGTATGAATAACACTCAAGCCAGGTGTGGGGTTTCCCTGAGCTAAACAGTATCTGCTATCCAAAGAGGCAGAGGAGGGCATACGGGACACCATTGTGACACTTATGAATCAGGGAATAATGGTGCCCTCCACCTCCCCATGCAACACAGCTATCTATCTGATCAGAAAAGGTTAAAAGGGGGAGTTGGAGGATGATACAGGACTTTTGCCCTCTAAATGACATTGGGAGTCATTACGAGTTTGGAGGTAGCCATGGTGCTATTAGCGCCATGGCTGCCTCCAAACTCGTGTCCGGGTCCGGGTTCCTTGAATGGGGACTTACCGGGTCATTCCAACCTTGGAGGACCCGGTAAGTCCCCATTCAAAATACCCACCCCCATTCCCATTCAAGCCCCCGTAGGGCACAATGGGAATGGGGAGGGAGCTAATAACAGGCCTGTTAATAACAGACCCATTATTAGCTCCCTTGTCCTTTAGCGGCTCCCGCTAAGGGCGGCTGGTAAAACCAGCCACACTTAGTGGGACCCGCTAATGGACCTCGTAATGCGGCGGTAAGGAGTTAACGGCACTGGCATCCTTACCGGCGCCGTTAACCCCTTACCATCGCACTCGTAATGACCCCCACAGACATACACACCCACTCATTCACACGCACACACACAGGCACTTATCACTGAATCCCGCAGCTCATCCCCTCGGTCTCGTCATTCCAGTCAGCCACTGCGAGCACTCGTGTGCAGCGCAGGGGCTGACAGTTTGATTTTGCTTTAAAAAAAGGTCTTTTGACCTACTTATTTATTTATTGTTCATTTGTAATGCACCTGTACACAAGTGTTTCAAGGCGCAACCATGAAAGGAGGGGGGACAAGGGAGAAACAGATAGACGGTCTTCAAGGGCATCGTACATTCATATCATGCAAGTGTGCATCCAGGTGTGGGAGAGAGGGGTAAGGGGGTCAAGTGCAGGGGTGGGGGGACCAAGTGCATTCAGTCAGAAGCTGGGGTAAGTGCTGAGAGGTGCCACTATCATGGGTCATTGACCAAGTGCAGTAATGATGAGGCACGTGCAAGGCCCAGGGGCAAGTGCAAGAGGTACTGGCAAGGGTTCCAGTGACCTGTGAGTCTCTGAGGTACACCAGGCAGCCAGTCAGCAGGCTGTGTGGAAACGGAGGGATAGAGGCATAGAGCAGAGAAAGAGGTTAGCAGGATAGAGGGAGAGCGGAGGAGGAGAAGGGGAATGTCTTAAGGAGTTTTGGAATTTAAGGAGATCCAGCTCAAGACAGAGGACAGCAGCGAGGTTATTCCAGAGGGAGGCCCCTGCAGAGGATAAAGATCTCCCTCCAAATCTCTGCCTGGAGAACCGGCTCACTCGCAGAAGGTTGGAGGTAGATGAGCAGAGGGCTTGGGAAGGACAGTATTTAGGTAGGCATTGTTGCAGATAGGTAGGCTGCTGGCCGCTGAAAGCCTTGTGGACAATGGAGAGGGTCTTGAACTTGATCTTTGCAGCCATGGGGAGCCAGTGAAGGGATTTCAGCACCGGAGAGATGAAGTCCCTGGGCTTGAGGTCAATGATAAGCCTCGCGATTCTGATTTGATGAGTTGCAGAGGGCACAGAGCAGAAGCAGGGAGGTTGAGAAAGAGGCTGTTGCAGTAGTCCAGCCCTGAGAGAACCAGGGCTCTGGAGACAATGAGCCACTGGGGAAAAGGTGAGAAAAGGGAGAGTACCTCTAAAGAGGTGCAGCTGGTAGTTGGATTTTTTAGAATTTTTTGAAATGTGAGTGGAGAAGGAGAGAGTAGAGTTCAAGATGACCCCAAGGTTTTTCGCCTCACAGGTGGGTGTGGGCGCAGGGCCAACGGAGGTCGGCCAGAGTGAGAGTGTGAAAGTGGGAGCAGGGGTCCCAATTCAAACGATCTTAGTCTTACTTGCATTGAGGCAGAGGTCATTTGCAGCACACCATGACTGAATTGCGGACAGTCAGATATGAGCAAGGAAGAGGAGGTGGCTGAGGGTAGACTGAAGGAGATATGCGTGTCATCCGCATAACACTGGAAATTAGAGATGAAGGTGGCAATCAGACATGCCAGGACAGCCATGTAGACATTGAAGGACCAGGGGGATAGATTAGAACCCTGGGGAACACCACAGATTGAAAGAGTGATAGTAGAGAGAAAGGACCCAAGTTCCACCTGGGATGGGTGGTCGGAAAGGAAGGAGGTTAACCACGCCAGAGCCTGACCTCTGATTCTCAGAGTGTCACAGAGACGTGCAATCAGGATGTTTTGGTTTACTGTGTCAAAGGCAGAGGAGAGGTCGAGAATAATGAGGACAGAGGGAGTGTTAGTGTCAAGATCTGAGAGAAGGTCTTCACAGGTGTTCGGAAGAGCAGTTTACATGCCTCTGGATGCTCTAAAGCCAGACTGATGGTTGTGAAAACAACAAGCAGATTTAGTGTGGAGGGTAAGCTGAGAGATAGCCAACTTCTCCAGGAGTTTGCCCAAGAAAAGAGTGATAGAGATAGGGTGGTAGTTTGCCGGAATGGAGGGGTCGGCAGAGGGTTTCTTAAGCAGAGGGTGCAAAAGTGAGTGCTTAAGTGAAGTTGCAAAAACTCCAGAGGCAAAAGAGAGATTGCACAAGTCAGCCAAGGCTGGAGCGAAAGAGTCAATATTGTCCTCAATAATTTTGGAGGGGCAAGGGTCCGCCTGTTTGGATGAAGTCTTCATTGACCGGACTTGTCTGGCGACCTCATTAGGTGTGATGGGAGTGAAAGAAGAGAGGAGAGTGAGTGGCCGCACCGGGTGTGCCAATGCAAGAGGAGAGGAGAGCTTCAGGTGTGAAGAGAGAAGATAGTGGTTGGTCCAAGAGAGAGAGTTAGAGAGAGGGATAGAGAGAGGGATATCGGTAGAGATGAAAGCATCCGAAGTTTGGCCCGCTCTGAGTGTGAAGCCAGAGGGTATGATAGCGAAGGAGAGAGAATCACATAGATTTCCGAAAGTTACTGAGGAGTCAGTAGAGTCCAGATGGATGTTGAGGTCACCCAGCAGGGGGAGTTTAGAGGAGGAGGAAAGTAGAGAGGAAGCCAAGTCATCCCATTCCAAGTAGAAGAAGGTGGACTGTCCTGGTGGCTGATAGAAGGTGGCTAGACGGAGAGAAGATTTAGGAGAGAGTAAGAGCCTGCAGACTAGGCACTCAAAGGAGGAGTAGGTCTGAGTAGGGATGATAGACACAGGTATCCATTCCGGGAAGATCAGTGCCACTCCCCCTCCTGTCCTCTTGGGCCTGGGCACAGAGAGAATCTTGTATCCTTCAGGGAGGAGTGTGTCAAAGCTTGTGACAGAGCTGTCTTTGAACCATGTCTCCATGATGGCGAGCATATCAAGGTCCATGAGTTCAAAGACGTTGCAGATGTCAGACGAGTGTTTGACAGCAGACCGAGAGTTAAGCGTGGCAATATGGAGCAGCTGGCCATCTTTGAAGGTCTTCCATGGGTGGCCGCAGAGAGCGGTAGTCCGCCCTGATGGAGCCAAGAGAACCAGAGGGATAGTGGGGGGTGGTGGAGGAGCCAAGCATGACAAGGGAGACGGGACAGTGAGGAAAGGCAAGGGAGCCTGTGCAGAGGAGGAAGTAGACACAGTAGGCAAGAGAGCTTGTGCAGAGGAGGAGGAAGGCACAGTGGCCAAGGGACCCTGTGTGGAGGAGGAGGAAGGCACAGTAGACAAGGGAGCCTGTGCGGAGGAGGGGGAGGTACAGTGGACAAGGGAGCCTGTGCAGGGAGAGAGGTAAGGTTTGAGAGGCGAGGTAGGAGCCTGTCAAAAAGAAGATGGTTGGGTTGAGAACCCTGCACCATGATGGTTCCATTCAGATAGACATTAATTATGACCCAGCAGATGACGAAGAGGTTGGGGAGGACCTGCCAGTGAGTGCCACCATTAATGGGATAAGAGGCGATAGGAGAGAGAAAGGCGACCATGTACCGGGTCCATAGGTCGGGTGAGATAACGACAAAGAGGATGTCTGTGAGAGTCTCTCTAGTGGAAGCTGTGACATTGGTTGGAGCCCAGTATGTCCTTCTTAAGCTTCATCCAACCAGATTTAGTGATAGGAGAGGGTTAGGAAATAGAGAAGCGATTAGAGAAGATAGGAGAGATGGATAGTGACATAGCTAATTGTGATGGTGAGGAGGACACTTTCCAGGCTGATGTACTGACGCAAATGGGGGTGGGAGGAGGTGCAGGGCAAAAGACAGAGGGGACAGAGGGTACGAGGAGGGGCCCTGTGTGGAGGAGGAGGAAGGCACAGTAGACAAGGGAGCCTGTGCAGAGGAGGGGGAGGCACAGTGGGCAAGGGAGCCTGTGCAGAGGAAGGCATAGTAGGCAAGGGAGCCTGTGCAGGGAGAGAGATAAGGCTTGAGAGGCGAGGTAGGAGCCTGTCAAAAAGAAGATGGTTGGGTTGAGAACCCTGCACCATGATGGTTCCATTCAGATAGACATTAATTATGACCCTGCAGATGACAAAGAGGTCGGGGAGGACCTGCCAGTGAGTGCCACCATTAATGGGATAAGAGGTGATAGGAAAGAGAAAGGCGACCATGTACCAGGTCCATAGGTTGGGTGAGATAACGACAAAGAGGATGTCTGTGAGAGTCTCTCTAGTGGAAGCTGTGACATTGGTTGGAGCCCAGTATGTCCTTCTTAAGCTTCATCCAACCAGATTTAGTGATAGGAGAGGGATAGAAAATAGAGAAGCAGTTAGAGAAGATAGGAGAGATGGATAGTAACATAACTAATTGTGATGGTGAGGAGGACACTTTCCAGGCTGATGTACTGAGGCAAATGGGGGTGGGAGGAGGTGCAGGGCAAAAGACAGAGGGGACAGAGGATATGAGGAGGGGCACTGAAGACAAGGTAGGACGAAACAGGACGTAAATGCAGGATGAGCTCAAAAGCAAACATTATATGTAAAAAGGTGGTAGTAAGAGTTGTACACCCAGTAAATATGAGTTTCACACAAACATGTACTCTCAGTGGGAATGGAGGCACAGCTAACAACGAATGTCAGGCAAACAGGCACTTTCAGTGGGGGCTGGGGGCACAGCTAACAACACATTTCAGGCAAACAGTTACTTTCAGTGGGGGATGGAGGCACAGATATCAACCGACTTCAGGCAAACAGTTACTTTCAGTGGGGATGTAGGCACAGCTAGCCAGGAATTTCAGGCAAAGAGGTTCATTCAGTGGGGATGGAGGCATAGCTAACAACGAATTTCAGGCAAGCAGGTACTTTCAGTGGGGGATGGAGGCACAGCTAACAACGAATTTCAGGCAAACAGGCACTTTCAGTGGGTGATGGAGACACAGCTAATCACGATTCTCAGGCAAACAGGTACTTTCCGTGGGGGTGGAGGCAAAGCTAAACATGATTTTCAAGCAAACGATGACAGTGTTAGAGTAATGGCACAGGAGGTGGTGCAGCAATGCAATAGTTGGAGACAGTGTGATTAAGTCATAGAGAGTAGGGCAGAATGGAGAGTCACCGCAGAACAAGGGGCATCTGCGATGTTAATGTCTAGAGAGGCAGAAGAAATGAGGTTTGTGGCGCTGAGGCAGAAACAGAGTTGTAGTCTCACTTGTCGATGACAAAGTCAAGCGGGCTGTTGGTGTAAGCATTTTTCCCAAGTAACAGGGAGGCAGGCCGGGGCACGGCCAGGCACTGACAGGAATGGACAGAGGCCTTACTATGTGGGCCTTGATGGTGGGGGCCGGCTAACGGCGGCCGGTGCATGCCAATTGGTGAAAAGGCCTACGATCTGCCCAATCAGGGAAGGCAGAAGGTTGCAGGGTAGCTCACGCTGCAGCGGTGGTCATCTTTAAAGGACTTTTTTGGTTCTTTGGTTCTTTTAGAATCAAACGTTTTCAAGATAAAATAGAACCCCCAGCATCAAGCAAACAGTGTTTCACTGCAGCAGTATGAAATGATGTGAAAGCTGGGGAAGATTCAAATTCAACAAGCATATGCCGCGGAAAACACAAAGGAATTAAAGATTCTTCCAAAGCCCACCCAGTCTTACCTTCTATATGAATGAAGATTCAAGTTGGCTCCGGCAGCTTCAGGGGAAAGTGAAGGGGTGGATGCAACACCCGATCCAGGTGGCCAGCCCACGAAGCTGGTGGTGTTGTACTGCAGGAACAGACAGCAGCCTTACTATGTGGGCCTTGATGGTGGGTGCCGGCTAACGCCTGCCGTTGCCTGCCAATTGGTGAAAAGGGCTATGATCCACCCAATCAGGGAAGGCAGCAGGCTCCAGGGTAGCTCACACTGCAGCGCAGCCATCTCTAAAGGACTTTTTCAGTTCTTTGTTTCTTTTACATTCAAATAGTTCCAAGATAGAATATAACCTCTGGCATCAAGCAAATCATTTTTCAGTGCGGCGGTATGAAATTATGCAAGAGCTGGGGAAGATTCAAATTCAGCACGCATATGCCGCGGAAAACACAAAGGAATAAATGATTAATCCCAAGCCCATCCGGGCTTACTGTCTATATGAATGAAGATTCAAGGCTGCTCCGGCAGCTTCAGGGGAAAGTGAAGGTGTGGATGCAACACCCGATCCAGGCAGCCAGCCCACGCAGCTGCTGGTGTTTTACCATTAAATCAGACTACCCACGGACTACCCATGGACTACCCACGGTGTGAAGGTATGAGGTGATTCAAACCAAATGGAGGTGCTATTGATTCAGAGTGTTTTGAGTCAGCTCAATATCTGAACAGTGGTCCGACCCTATCAAATAATCTGTGGTTCAAAATGCGAGACAGTTTGAATCACTATAAAATTGTTCACAAATCGTATGACCAGCTCTAATTCTGGCGGGATATCAGGAAACGCTAATACCATTACCGGCACTTGTCTGCTTGTATTACCGGCAGATTACAAGTGCCAGTTTAAACGGTAAATCCCCATTCCATGAAGTCCTATAGGACTCCATGGGGTGATTTTGCCGCAATTACCAGCAGTCGTTTGCCAGCAGGGGTCAGATTTACCTCCAGCTCTTAGCTAGAGGTAAATCCTCCATCTGTCCCGGCAAAGTTGTAATCTACCGGTGGAGTAAAAGTGCCAGTAAACATTATTACCAGCCCATTTACAGTGTACCAGCCAATTTATTATGAGACCCATAGTCCTAGGTTTTCACAGCGTGCTGGCTGTGCTGCCATTTTCTTTCTCTGCATCTTCTTATCTCTCAACCTTACAACAGTATTTTCCCTGAATTTTGGCTTTGAATTGTTTTGATTTGGTTACATTAATTGACTTCATTCCATTGGGGTGAAATACTTTTGCTACTTGTCAAATGCCTGCTTCCTCACAACTTCAAGTCAATCAGCACATTTCTGGCATGGGCTAATTGATGTATATATGTAAGCTAATGGGACCTTTTTAGGACTTTAAGCTACCCTGAAGGTGGTGCTGATTCCTCCTTTTAACCCTACTCGTCTGCTTCTAACATAAGAATGGTTTCAATGATTCACTCTATACCACAATCATTGTACACTTAACATATATAGCTAATATTTTTTTTAACTCTGTTAACAGATTCTTCTCTTTTTCTTCTGAGCTGAGGGGGCTCTCCTGACTTCTACTCACGTAATCTTTCAATTTCCAGTGCTGGTGATCAAGCTGGTTAATCAGAAGGGAAATGTTGAGGACTGTGTTCGTGGACCACACATTGTGTTCATAATTGTGATAGATTGCTGAGGACTATTTTTATCATCCATACAGATTTTTCATCATAAGTGTTCATTCAGATTCCATGTCTACCATCGTTCAGGCTCTTACCAAATTGATGATAGAAGTTGGTACATTTCATTTGCATTACAGAAATTAACGGGGACAGCTAAAAGCCCAAACGAGACCATTGCCTGATAATGATGATACTTAAGACCAGGGGATCCAACCTCATCCAGTAACATGGCATTCATTCCAGTGTCCCTAGTATCATTATTTTCCCATAGTCACTAACCCAATTCCCATTTTGCCGCCAATTCAATTTTTAAGCGATTCTCATCATGTGCATATGTTCACTAAACAATGTAAACTAAATATTCTTTGCAGTCCTCACAAGTTCTTCAGACTTGTCTTCTAAGTCTGATCTTGCTCTGCACTGTTTTTGTGTTGTAGCACCCGGTGTCCGGACATTTCGTCGAAAGACATTTTGTCGAAAGACATTTGGTCGACGGAATTTGGTCGAAAACCAAATGGTCGAATTTTTTTTTATTATTTATCTATACATTTTTTAGGTTTTAGTTTAGGGAAAAAAAGGGTTTTTTAGAAACAAAAGGGGGTTGGGGGGACCCCCCCAAAAAAAAAAAAAAAGTGAAAATAAAAAAACAAAACAAATTTCGACCATTTGGTTTTCGACCAAATGGTTTCGACCAAATGTCCTGTCGACCATTTGTTTTCGACGAAATGTCTGGTAACCGTAGCACCCTTCTTGGCAAAACCGTTATGAAAGAAAATGCATCTCCTATTGCATAACTTTGAGATCTTGGTTAATAAAGTATGAAACGTATTTAGTACCAGACATGAAACTCACATTTCAAACGCATATCTACTAGTTACGAAACAAATGTTCAATGAACTATTGATGTATGTATTCCATTTTAATCAGCTGGATGCTTAGACAGATTGCCAAAGAGTAAAAAGGTGTTTGTTTTATGATGGTTGAAAAATTATTTAAAAGATGCATTAACACTCATACCCACTAGATCTAATTCTTATGCAACATTGTTTTTTGTATTTGTATTGTATTTTATTGACTTATATAGCACCAAAGCTGCACAAAGTTAGGCAGTATAATTCATGAAACAGATAATGTATGACATCGCTAAATTAAGAAGCAGAAGACAAGGGAGCATTTTTGAGATGAGATCAGAAGTGGTGGAGAGTGGGAGATGATCTAATACAGAAGGTCAAATCATTCTAGTGCTTTGGTGTAAGAAGTTAGAAAGAACAGACATGGGATTGGGCACAAAGGAGTTTTGGGACAGAACAAGAAACCGTGCTTGAGAACGAAGAGGTCAGGGAGGACTGTATAATGAAATTAGAGAAGAGAGATAGGAAGGAGCAAAAACATGCATACATTTAAAGACAATACAAAGACAATGAAAGAGTAAGCCAGGGAACAATATGATGGTGTGATGGAGGCACGAGTATAAAGACCACAAAGAATCAGAATGATAGAGTTCAAAATAGGGTGCAGAGGAAAAAGCTGTTAGACAGGGATGCCAATAAAGCAATAGGCCCTGAGCATGGGGGGCATTTCCACTTCAGGTAATGCCCCAGGACCATAATTACAGGCCAGAGCAAAGCTAGGGCCTTAACTAAGGCCCCGGGGCATTACCTGAAGGGGTAATGCCCCCCCCTCCCCTGCAAGGGGCCTATTGCTTTATTGGCATCCCTGTCTAACAGCTTTTTCCTCTGCACTCTATTTTGAACTCTATCAATCTGATTCTTTGTGGTTTTTATACTCGTGCCTCCATCAAACCATCTTTTTGTTCCCTGGCTTACTCTTATACTTCCGGGTACTAATAGAAAGAACAGAATAGTAATCAAGATGATAAAGAACAAGAGTAGCTTAGTAGTATGGAAGGTAAGGAACTGATGACCTTTGCGAATGTTACAAAGTTGGAAAGGACAAGAGCGAGCAGTGGAAGACATATGTGAAAGAGAGGAGTTAAAGAAAACACCCAGAATATGAGCTGTAGCAGAAAGGGGCAGATTAGATTGGCAGGGAGGAATTGAGAGGTAAGGCAGAAAGGGGAGCAAATGAAGCGTGACAAAATAGAATCTTAGTATTGGCTGCATTAAGATGTAAGAAGAGAGCATGCATCCAAGATTGGATTGTGAGGAGCCAGGCAGAGATCGTAGAGAGGAGAGAGTAAATGAAGGAAGAAAAAGAGACAACAGCCAGGAATCATCAGAATAAAAGTGAGAGGAAATGGCTTAAGAGGAGACAATAGTGGAGAAGTGTGTAGTGAAAAAAGCAGAGGACCCAGAACCAAACCTTGATGGACATTGTACAGCAAAGGAAAAATGGGGGAATGTTTATTGCCCACAATATGATAAAGAGAATGAGCCATTAGATTAAGAATATTGAAACCTTGTAGAAGATAGCCTTTAAGAAAAAATGAGTATTAAGGGAGGATAGCAGAGTAGGATGATCGACAGTGTCACATGCTTCAGACAGTTCTAGAAGAATAAGAAGGGAAGAGTGTTTAGAATGTTGGACAGATAATAGAGAATCAGAGACACTAAGAAGAGAAGTGTTACTAGAGTGGAAAGGACGGAACCCAGATTGTGAATGTGGGAAAAGAGAATTTATGTCAAGATAAAATGAGACCTGACAGTAAACAATACGTTTATGAATTTTTGACAGGAGGGGAAGAAGAAAGATAGGGAAGAAATTAGTGGAGAGTTGGGGTCGAGAGAGGGCATTTTAAGAAGAGGAAGACTAACCACAATTCTAAAGTAAAGCGGAACACAGCAGAAGAGAGAGAAATATTGATAAGAGAAGTAAGGTGGGGAGTACTAAGGGGTTGGTTAATTTTAAGAATAAGAGAGGATTGAAGGTTGTTTATGGGTGAAGCAGTAGGGGGCACCAGAGTGGGGAAAGGTGCAGATTCTGAGAGAAGAAGTAGATAGACTTGTTTCTGCAATCAGACCCTTCTCCTTCTCGATCGATGCCTACCTTCTCTTATAAACTTCCTCCCCTCTCCTACCACACCTTCTTCTCTCCCCTCACTTCTCCACCACCACCGATGGGAGTACCATGCCCCTGTATGCCCCCTTGGGAACCTTCAAAGGTGGTAACTAGCTACCCTGAATGCTCGCTCTGCTGCCAAACACTACTGTGACATATGTCTCCTTCTTAAAGACCTTGGGCCGCATTACGACTTTGGAAGTATCCATGCCCTTAATAAGGGCATGGCTGCCACCTAAATCGTGTCTGGGTCCGGGTTCCCTGAATGGGGAAATACCGGGCCATTCCAACTTTGGAGGTCCCAGAATTTCGTCCTTCAGGGAACCCGGACCTGGTCCTTCCCCATTCCCATTTGAGCCCCCATAGGGCTCAATGGGAATGGGGAGGGAGCTAACAATGGGCCTGTTAATAACGGGCCCGTTGTTAGCTCCATGGTCCCGCCGCGGGACCCGCTTTGGACGTCCGGTAAAACCAGACATCCAGAGCGGGTCCCGCGAGGGAACTTCGTGATAGGGCGGAGTGGGATTAACGGCGCCGGCACCATTACCAGCGCCGTTAATCCCATTCCGCCCACCTGGTAATGAGGCCCCTTAACTTGGATGTCCTCGCTCTTACTGAGCTCTGTCACTGCTCTTGACACTCTCCTTCCTGAGGGCTACAAAATCCACTCCAAACTCAGACCCAACAGGACTGGAGGTGTAGTGGCCCTGATATTCCCTGAGTGGGTCCCTGAATCCTTTATTCATACTCAATCCTACTCCTCTTTTGAATGCCTCGCCTGTAGACTGGGGGTCTCACTCGCTTTCTCTCTCACCACTATCTACAGACCCCCTCGTCCTATCTCCCTCTTCCTCTTTGAATTCGCTGACCTCGCCTCATCTCTTTCCACCTCTTCTTCCAATGTCCTCCTCCTTGGTGACTTCAACATCCACCTTGACTCTCTTGAATCATCCACCTCGCAGTTCTGGGTCCTCTGTGACTCCCTATCTCCCACTATTCTTCCTTCCGGCCCGACTCACTCTGCTGGCCACACTCTTGATGCCCTCATCTCCGGTAACATCCCTATCTCTAACCTGGTCACTACCCCCTCTCCTGGTCTGACCACTCTCTCCTTTCGTCCTATTTGATGTACCTTGGCCCTCTATCCAAGCCACCCCCTTCACTACCAGGCTCCTTTACTGTCATTTGACCAATGAAGCGAGCGCCAGTTGCTGCTTGTACCTCCACCTTCATCTCCCCTCCCACCCCGCTCCTGACTCTCCCTCTGACTCTGTCCTTGCTAATCTGCATCTTGCCATCTCCAACACTCTCGGCATCCTTGCCATGAGGATACGTCTAAAACAGGCCACCAAGAACAACAGCTGGTACGACTCTGATCTACCATCTCTGAACTGCAAGTGCAGAGTTGCTGAATGGAAGTGGCAGTCCTTGTGCTCATCCTCTGACAAACTGGCCTGCTACCTGCTCCAAAGGCAATATCGCTTCTCTATCCACTCTAAATAGTGGGCACACATCCAAGTCTGCATCACTGGAGCCTCTAACAACATGGCCGAACTTTTCAAAAAGTGCAAGGAACTTTCCAATCCGATTGCAGTCTCCACCTCTCCCCTCCTTTTGCAGGCCCTCTGCACTGCCTTGGCCTCCCATTTCACATCCAAAACTCAAGACATCCTGTCCTCACTCTCCTCTGCCCCATCTCCTCTCCCACTCCTCTTCCCCTGCCTCCCTTGGCCCCCTTCTTCACACACCCTCACTTACCTCCCTTCTGCCCATAGCACTGGACCAGGTCTCTAAAGTGGTCCGCTCTATGAAGGCGTCCTCGAAACAGGTGCTCCCCTGCTCCCCCAGAACCATTAATGACAACATCCCCTCTCTTGCACCGGCCCTTGCAGACCTCTCTAACCCCTCCTTCACCAATGCCCCTTTCCCTCAATCACTCAAGCACTCCCTTGCACATCCTCACCTGCTGACCCCTCCTGCCTGGCTAACTATCACCCTATATGTATTACCCCCTTCCTGGGTAAACTCTTGGAAAAGTTGGTTCTCCCCCAACTGACCCTCCACAGTCATCTTGTTGGCTGCCTTTATGACCACCAATCTCGATTCTGAGTATCTAGAGACACGGAAACTACTCTGCTGAACACCCGTGAAACCATGCTCGCAAATCTCGATTCCTACTCTCCTGCTATTCTCATTCTCCTTGATCTCTCCTCGGTCTCTGACACGGTCAACCATTCCATCCTCATAAACTATCTCTGTGACACCCTCAGCATCACTAATCGGGCACTGGAATGGCTGACCTCTTTCCTCACTAACCATCCTTTCCAACTGCAATTGGGCCTTTGCTACTCCTCCACCATCCTCTCTACATGTTGTGTCCCCTTGGGCTCTATCCTATCACCTTGGCTCTTCCAGTGTTATGCCGATGACACAAAACTTCCCTTCAAACTTCCCTCTACTTCCCCCTCTTCCTCCTCTCTCATCCCCTGTCTGTCTGCCATTCAGGCATGGTGTTCAGCGAACAATCTGTCTCAATGCAATCAAGATGGAGATCCTCCTCATTGGGACACCTATGCTCTCCTTTCCTTCTATCCGTTGGCCTCCCTCTTTGGGCCCTCTACCCCCACCATCTTGTGAGGCCAAAAACCTTGGGGTCATCTTCGACTGCGCTCTCTCCTTCACCCCTCACATCATCGACATTACCAAAAAGTCCTGCTTCCAGCTCCACCTCCTCAGAGGCATTCCTGCTTTACTCACCTTCCCTCAGAAGCTCAATGTTTCCGCAGCTCTGGTCCTTTCCAGGCTGGACTACTGCAACGGCCTCTTTCTCAATCTCCTTCTCTCCTCTCTTCGCCCCCTCTAGCTAATCCAGAAAAGGCTTCAAAGCTTATTCTTGGCCTTAAGCCAAGGGATAATGTTTCTCCAGCCCTAAAATCTCTCCACTGGCTCCCGGTGGCTGCCAGGATCAAATTCAAGACCCTCTGCATCATCCACAAGGCCTTCTGGGGCCTGGGACCACGCCATCTCCAACTTTCCCTCCCAAAATATTCCCCTGCTCGAGCCCTATGCTCTTCTAATTCCAACTCTCTGATTGTCAAACATTTCTCTAAGCAGAGAGTGGGGGCAGCAGATCTCAGTCGTTGGCTGGTGCCTCCCTTTGGAACAGCCTCCCTGCCCCTTTTAGACTTGAGCTTGTACTAGCACTTAGCCTGAGGTGATCCTCCTGGTTCCCCATTAGCACTTCCTACTGGGCCCTCCTCCAGCACCCGTCCACTCCTCTGCTCCCCCTTTCCATCCACCTCCCTGCACTTCTCATCAATGCACTTGCACGGCCGAATGACCCAAGGCCTAGTAGGACCACAACGTATATATATTATTGTTGCTTTTTGTTTTTTACCACTGTTATTATCTCCCCTGTTCCCTTTCCATTTAGCCTTGTGGCACTTTGAACACAATTCTGTTGTATAAAGCTAGTTACAAATGATGAATAAATAAATAAATAAACAAATAAATAAACATAAATAAATAAATATATGAGAATGACTCCTACACACACTTTAGGGTCACTATGCCCCACTCACTTATCCTCATATTACTCCTTTCCAAATCTAAATGTAAGCCTAAAGCCATGGTGTCCAAACTAGAAGGAGCCAGGTCCTCCATCCTATCTGCTTCTCTCCTTTTACCTTCTTCTACTTAACAAGTCTGCCTGAACCCCACCTGAATCCTCAACTCTCAGACTTGAGCTAGACCTCCTCAAGTTCCGGAAACTGCTCAAAGCTCTGCTGTTTTCCACCTCTTTCCCTTTCCTGTTAATCACCCCACTGCCGCAGTGACTGATGGCCTGATCCTCATGAACCTCACAGGATTCCAGGCCCTTCTTCACAGTTGATACCAGCAGCCCCCTGCCACCACTGCACTGCCCTTGGCCTCCTGCTTGGCAGCTCTGCATCCCACCCGTGGGAGTCGCCTGCACTAGCACTTAGTCTGAAGTTCTCCTCCTTGGCTCCCCTTAGCACTTCCCTCTTGGGCCTTCTACCAGTGCTTGTCCACTCCTGTGCTCCCCCGAAGTACACCAATCTCATGCCGTTCTCCTCACTGCACGTGCACGTCAGAATGCCACAAGGCCTTGTAGGACCATGACTGTATTTGACTGTTTTTGCCATTGTTATTTTTCCCCTTTTCCTTCCCATTTTGCCATGTGGGGCTTTGAAACCAAATTCATTTGTATAAACACCTAACAAATGCTCAATGCAATAAAATAAACTCCCCCTTTTAGCACGACTAACCACTATGGATTACTAAGCTGCCCTCATTACCTTTTCTTTGGCCTTGTCTAAAGCCACATTTTCTTAATTTATGAACCTATTCCCCTCAGTATGCTCTCACCTCAGTAAACCCTCCTCTAACCTTCAAACCATGCCTCCCCCCCCCACCCATGTTCCTCCTCTCATTCTGGTAAGGATTTTGCCCCATATTTCACCTGCATGACATTCTAAGCAAACATCTCTCCATCCCTCAATATTACGCCTTCTCTGCTCCCCTCATTTCTGTTCCCAGCCATGTCTTACTTCCTCTTTCCACACCTCAATAAATGAACTTGAGCCCATACTGAAAAAGGATAATCCATTGTGTGTCCCCATCATCCCATTTGGCCCTCAAACCATTAAGGCCCTGGCTCCACTCACTTGCCCACACCACCCATTTGATCTTGAATTGCACATCTGGATCTTTCCATGATTGCTTCAAGGTTGTCATTGTCCTTACCATGGGCCTCATTAGGACCCAGGCGGATTTCGCGGTGCTAAATGCACCGCGAAGCATGGCGGAAAGCCGCCGATAGCGCCATGGGGGTTGGCGGATTTACCGCCCCATTCCGACCTTGGCGGGGCGGTAAATCCCCAATCCCCATTCTGCCCTTCCCCATTCCCATTTTTGCCCCATAGGGTATAATGGGAGTGGGGAAGGAGTTAATTACGCCACCGTAAAATACGGTGGCGTAATTAACAACGAGGTCCCGTAGCGCCATGGTTTTCTCCGCCTGGTAAAACCAGGCGGAAAAGGCCGCCATGGCGCTACGGGAACTCGTAGTATGGCGGAGAGGTACGCCATGCACTACGCTGGCGTAAAACCCTCTCCGCCAGGGTCCTAATGAGGCCCCATGACAATAAAGTGCTCAGCTGACCCTACAAATCCATTCAAAGACATCTCTGTCTCCCACCTGCACCACAACTCCAAATTCTTTTAAAGGCATTTTCATTACTTGCAACATTACATACCTCAAGGCCATCAACCTATCAAACCACTTTCAAAATGGAATTCATTTCAAACCTCCACTGAGACAGCACTTACCCACATCTCTAACTTCCTCACTTCAGATTACCACCCTAAAATCTTTGTAACCCTTCTTATACTTTAATTTGCCTTCAACAACCAACAATGACCACTCATATCCTTTTGTAACCCTGCCACACCTGATATTTAAGACAGTATACTTGCATCCATTACCACCTACTTCTCTATTTGCTCTTTCTCAATCACTTTGAATAAGGGCACTTTGGACCACACTGATGGGAAAATTGGCATTCCCATATACTTCATCCTTTGACCCCTACTTGTTTCTCCTTTAACTTTGTTATCCCTGACCTCTCTGCCTGGATATGTTTCTCATGGCTATCTTTCATTGGATGTCTCTTTGCTGAGTGATGCTGAAGTCTGCCAAGGCTGAATTTATCTAACTCCAAAATTGCTATGTTCCTTCCATCCTTCCCTTCCTCCTCTGTTCCCCCATTCTCCTTTCACAATCACCTTTGGCTTGCAGCCTAGGAGTTCTTGTTTGACAGTATGGTTAAGCTGAGCCAGTTCATTACTGTTAACACATCTGCTGCAAGTCTAAATTTGCTCAACATCAGAAATGTTGTTCCTTTCTCACTTTCCACTAAGCAGATCCCTCATCTCAATTCAAGTACACAGTCTGATGCACTGTTGTTCATGTCCCCTCCTGGACCTCCCTCTTGTCTCCCTCATCAAAATTCTTAAATGTTCCACGCATACACTGTACAACCTCCATGTCTTCTCCAACCCTTTGTACAGCCTCCATTCTGGTTGGCTTAACCTGCAACACAGATCCCTATTTCAAGTTCTTACTTCTTGTTTTTGTATCCATTCATATTATGTTATGTTATGTTATGTTAAATGTATTTCTAGAGCAACACTTTCAGGGGCACCATGGCTCTAAGATGCATGAAAATATGGCAATATAGCAAGTGTGTAGCAATGGTAGACAGGGATATATAGACCAAGGCAGGAAAAAGGTATGTTGTTCTGGCCTCTAAACACCAAATGGTCAGGAGTGTTGTTGAGATGTTCTGGGATGCTATTCCAAAGCTCTGTTATTGGACCACAAAGGCCTGTTTGTTCATGAAAGTACCAGGGGACAATCCACAGACTGACACATGTAGTACAGGCCCTCTTTGTTGTAGGCACAGAAGGATTTGACAAAAGGCAGAACAATATGTTCTCTACATGGATATTTGAACAGCAGTTTAGCTGCAGAATTTTTTGGATATTGTGATGTTTGTTGGGGACGTAACTTGGTAGTCCAAAGAAAATAGGGTTTCCATAATCTTTTCTGTCTGGCAGCAATCTAAGCATTGATGATAGGCACCTAATGAGCGGTAGAAAAACAGTGCAATATTCCTCTTAAGAGTTTAATTCGAAAAGGGGCTGGTTGTAGGACCTTATTGATATGAGGAATAAAGAAAAGGATTTATTCATGTGAATTCCAAGATTCCTAACACCATTGATGGAGTGTGTGGGGAGCCAGTGTCTTCGGGCTATAAATCTGGTGTCCAGCTAGGTGACTGAGTTCTACATAACATGACTTCTTTCTTTGTTGCGTTGAATTTCAGACAATTCATCCAACGTTGTCCCTCTGTCATCTAACAGGTAAAGATGAAATCAATGCAGCGCTTCACAGAATTGAGGTTATGCAGAGTATGGGTCTCACTGCATATATGACAAACCTCATGCCAAAGCTATGAAGTAGTTTGGGCAGGTTATTTCCCCATCCAAACTTTCCCTGTCAGTATCAGTTATCTGAGGCATTGAAACAGAATCTAAATATATACTTTATCTGTCCACCCCGGTTGGTCTGACTTATGTAACGAACTATAGTATCCGGCCATCAGTTTACCTATTTCTTCCAAACGATTGGACTCCCCTCCCCAGTCACCCCTAAGCTTCCTGATAATTTTGGCACCTCTTTGACCCCTAAGATACCAGGCTAACAAGGCATCTGCCTTGTTTGCTTTTGTGTAAAATAGCTGTTTGGTATGTAGCAGTGCCTTCTCAGCTCTTTTATTCCTCATATTTCTAGTTGCCTCGCAATCCCCCGGAACCTCCTCAAATTCAACATGGACGGATGTTCCCCCATGACTCTCTGTTGTTCCTTCAACTATATTTCTAGATCCTGTTCAATGGTTTCCAGCTGCTTCTCTCTCTGAGCTTTCATAGCAATAATTGCCCCGCTCATTACTGCCTTGAATGTTTCCCAAGTAAAATTAACTGAGGTTTGTGATGGCTAGTTGTCTTCCTGAAACCTTATTATCTGAAACCTTTCCCTTATCTGCTAAATTAGATCCTCATCTCCAAGAAACTCTCTAGGGAAGTTTTAACCCTATAGCCTCCACCGTGGTTTCAAGCACTCCATATTTAATGCAATCTGTGGGTGATCTAATATAGAGATAATCCCTATATGCACGTCTTTTACCATCCCTACTAAGGTCACTGTAACCCAGATATGATAAATTCTAGAGTGTGTACCAGGTACACGAGATAAGAATGTGTATTCCTGTTTTTGTCCATGGAGTTCCCTCCACACATCTCGTAGTGTCAGTTGTTCCATTGCTTTTTTAAGTGTCTGCGAAGCTGCAGGGCTGCTATAGGACCTAACTGCACTTCGAACAAGTGTCAGAGACCATGCTATGGTGATGTCCCAATTAATTTCTCCTGCCATTCTCTCCAGCTTAGCCAGAGAATCTATTATATATGCCTGTCCGAAAGCACAGCGAGTCGAGCGCTCGCTTTGACATCTGTGCCAAGCCTGCTGACGCAGGTTTGAATACCGGCAGGGCCAGGCCAAACTCAGCCTTTCATCCTTCCGAGGTTGATAAATGAGCACCACACGCTGTGGGTAATAATAAGCAACGCTCAGATACCTGAGGGATCGTAGCGCTATATAAATACTAAATTATTATTATTATTATTATTATTATTATTATTATTATTATTATTATTATTATTATTATGTATCTGTCCTGGCCTGTATTGGGGACTTAGATCATCACTATCTTGACCTGACCCTGATTCCATTGCCCCACCAATATCAGGAGTCATTCCTTTCTTATTTGGAACCACTTTTGTCACATTTTTGCCCGCACCATCTCTTATCACTATCAATACCCCTGCTGGTTTAGTCTGAGCAGTGGCTTGGTGGATGGTAGTATAGTGCCGCAACCTGACCCTGTGTGTAACCTGACTAGTGCATTTCCTGCAGGGCAACTATATTTGGCCTTATATCCCTCTGCATAAAGTCTACCTTGTTCCATTTAGTTGGAGAGTTTAATCCCCTTATATTTTGAGTTAGGATCTTCCTGGCTTGCCCCCATTGAGGGGATCCCTCTCCGCTCCCAATGTTCGCTGCCACCAACGTTATTACAGCCCTCCCTCCCCCTTGTCTACATGTGTTCTCCATGGTGCCTACCCATCCCCAACCTATTTCTTGAAATGAGAAACCCAACAAACAACCTGCCCTATAAACCCTGAACACGAGGGTTTGGGTCAACTTGCCCAAAATAGCCTCTGAGTGCACCAAGTCTTGGGGCAACCTTGCTGACCCGTGTTGGTGTAGAGCATTCTAGAGCCCTATCACTGACTCCAATCATGCCTCTGTCCCTTCCCCCATTTGAGCCCCTTTGTCTCCCCTGCCACATTCCCCATCGCCCATTTCACATCCTACACTTATAGAGAGTGTCCCCGACCTCTTTCACAACCCCTCTCTCATCATCAAGACCAACCTCTCCCTCTTCTCCCCCTCCTGCAAGTCCGGAAGGATGAGATTGTCATCCACTACCACCTCTACATTTTTGTAAGGCCCCCTTATTGCGTGTGTCATCAGACTCCCCCCCTCAGATTCTAATTGCAGCAGGCCCACACCTTCCTGCAGCATGGTGATTCGTTGCTGGGCCCCTTCCCACGTAAACAGGAGAGCGAACAGGAAGGTCCATTTATACCTTTTGCTTCTCCACCTTAACTCTGCCACCACTGGACCCATCTCCCTGCATTTCTGGAGGGTACTTGCCGCTATTTCCTGGTACAGCTGTTTTTCCTCACCATTTGACCGCATGGGCTCACCTTCTCTCGCTGCTCTCAGGTTTTGTTCTTTTTACACATATATAGTGAGAGCCATCAGCTCATCATGGGGCGCTGCACTGGGCCCCTTGCTTGGGCCCAGTGCGGTGGACCTCTTCTGGCATCACATATCCCAGGAGCTCGCTAAAGACTGAATAGTTGACTTCAGGTCACTGTCAGCTATGTCTTCAGGGAGACTTCAGGGAGACTTCTAACTCTGATGTTTGAGTGACATGACCTATATTCAAGGTCCTCTGCTTGAATCTACAGGTTAGCAGAGAGCCTGCAGAGCTGCTCCAGGGGCTCATTAATGGTGCCCACATCTTCAGCCAAATCTTCGATAGTTCTTTCATTGTTATTAGTTGGTTCGCCCAGGCTGGACACTCTCCATTGATCTTCGCCAACCATAGAGTTAAGTCTGCTTGTAGTGCCTGGAAATCTTTCCTGAAAAGCGCTCATGAACACCTTTTGAAATGCCTTTCGCCATTATTGCAAGTCCTCTTTTGATGGCTTTATTATGGGGTTCCTGGGAACCCCAGCACCTATGCAGCGGCCTAGCTCGTGACCTTCTATATCGGGCAGCAGAGGGAGATGCAGTGTTGAATTTGCCTTAAGGCATTAAATCTTGCAGGCTGATTTCTTCATCAATGGAGCCAAATGACTCCTTCAGGCATCTTGTTAACCTTGAATTCAACTCTGCCAGCCTCTGTTAATTATTTTTCTCTCTTGCCCCAGGGTAGACCTCACAGGGTAGTGCACTCAACTTTAGGGGATCTCCGAGGCTCCTTACCTGCTGCAAGGCAACAGCTCCCAGCTCCAACCCAAGCCCCCCGCAATCTTGAAAGAGTGAGCCCTGGTATCCTCTGCAGTAATCTTCCCCACAGGTGGCCAGCACTACCAGGGGCCCTGTGACTGAGAAGGGAGGGCACCTGCCACTTCACCGCAGACACCTTGGTACTGGAGGATCAGTCTCTTCTCGCGGCCCCTGTTCCAAGGATGAAGCGCTCCAGCAGCGACCTCCCTTCATCACCACCAATACCGTTCGGCACCTGCCATGAGGGTCAGGTGAACAGGCCTGCCTGGTCATCTGTCTTGTGAATAATAGGCGAGTGATGAGGGAGCCATCTCTTCTATCAGGCCATCAGCAATGAGAGGAGGGAGCTCACAATTACGCTTTCCGAGCTTGGAGGTATCGCACCATTACAGCCGTCGTCTTCTTAGTTCCCTCGGCCCAGTCCAACGCAGAGCCTCTCAGCCGCTCACTTCCATCAGCTGTGGAAAACCATCTCTCACTGTGGGGGCCTCATGTCTCGAAATTAGTGGGACTTAATCCCCCAGCGCCGTCCACCTGCCTAAACACTGGGCTCCAGGGTGATTCTTGTGCCGGCTTTGGTGACGAGCGCCCTGCATGTCTTCCCTGTGCACGGCATCATCTTGGATTCCCATAAACATTTTAATATATTGTAGAGAAGCCCCTCAACCCTCAAATCAAAAATAATTCAACCCACTAGGGAAAAAGGCCCAGCACACCACAAGGAGAACAAGATTTATTTCCACAAAAATAGAGATGCACCAGGAAAGCACTCTGCTGCCACAGAACGTTCTGGCAAAATCAGAATGAGCAATACTTTATGAAGGCACACAGCGTCATCAGTGACGTAAATTACATAATGTACAAATTCAAATTGCTGGTTGGTGAGACCACATACATAGGCTACCTGCTCCATAAAGGATGCCATTGGTCCCAGCCCCTTCTATCCATCTTCTTCCACGTGGGTTCCTCCTTGTCATCATCAGGCATTAAGCTACAATTAATTGGTCATTATGCAAAGAAAAACAATACATGCTTTATATCTAACCTACTGTGCACCTGGTACTACAGACTAGAACTAAGAAGATACTTTGAGGTAATTGTATCAAACAGACTACGGCTCAGTCCCAGACACGTCAGTGCCCTCCAACGCTCCCCACCCTCAATTTACATTTGTTGTTTTGCCCCTCCCGGAACCTCGCAGCACAAATCACGTGACATATGGTGAAGGCAACTGGTCCCTGCTTTCTGATCTTTTCTGATCAATTGGGGGTCTAACAGATTTATGGTTGGTGGTCTGGGACTGATTGGTGCCTTGGAATGCTGGGGGTCTTTGTATGGAGGCATCTGGGCGCTATTACTTAGAGCTGGGATGGGGAAGGTCAGGGGCTCTGCTTTTCACAGCGAGCTCTCAACTCCCATGTGGCCTTGCATGGCGCATTCCTTCTGGCATAAGAATGCTGGCAACATAAGACAATAAATGGCCTATGAATCCCTGCTGCTCTTGACTTTCTCACCGGTGCCCAAGTTACAACCTATTCCTGCATGCATAAACCCATTCCCATGTGTGTGGCTCAGGCCTGCAGTCCTGGCTGCAGCACAAAGCTAGGCCTCCATTTCAATATTGCTGCTACTATCTATAATGGTGTTTGGTGCCCAATGTACTCTCAAGCCAAAGCCTGCACCACCCTCCCCGCACTATAACCCCTTATGATACTCCCTCCCCCCTGTAACCTATCTGAGCCCCTACTGCACACTTCTAGGCCTCTGCTTCACCTGAAAGCGCTTGGTGGTCTGAGACTATCGTCCCTCCTTCCCAACATTCCCCCTTTCATTAATAGTGTATTAACAAACTCTGAGGTGAGCTTCTCGTCCTCTTTTATCATTCTTTCGCTTTAAAAACCTTTAGCTTCCACATATGGAAGTGACCCTTCCTTTGGTACCCATGCCCGGCATAAAGATCGTAAGCTTTTCCCTGCTTGTGCGTATTGCTCAGGAGTAAATGTCATGTATATACACCCTCCATCCCCTGCAAAATCTACCCAGTGTTCTGTGTAATTCTTGGGGTTAGGTGGGGGAACTGTGGTGGTGCCTGAGGGGTGAAGACGTTGCTCTATTGCAACCATGTGTGGCTTGTCTGCGTCATCAGTTTGAATTGTGCTATTTTTGTAACACAAGGTGCCTTCTGTACCCCAATTGAGATCGTCATCATTGCACTGCTAGGAACTGCATTGTTGCAGCATCGAAGCCCCAGCTGGCAGGTGCAGAAGATCACCAACACAAACACAAACACGATCACAGGAACCAACATCTTCACAATAGCCCCCATCCAGGACGGTGCCCGAAAAAAAAGTTGTCGAGCCAATCACTTTCCGGTATGCCAACTTCTGTTTGCATGTAAGTGTAAATGACGTGCAGGCCCCCTACTATGTTGGTGAGGGACCCATTTTCTGCGTCATTAGGATGTACATAGGTGCAACAGGAATTGCCATCTTTTTGCAAACCTCTCCTTCCATGGCCATGAGGATGTCCAGCACGAAGCAGTTCTGCAACGTCATCATCCGGATTGCGCGTATTTCCATCTTAATCGTGTTGAGACCTTGTTCAGTGTCATTGGCCAGCTGCATCACTTCCCAACACAGAATTTAGAGCCATTTCGCATTCACGACGGTCTGCACTCCTGTCAACAGTAATGATGTAAAAAAAGGTCTCTTCTTTGCTGTAAAGTTGGTACTGATCTGGTATTTCTTGAAGTAATTTTCAGGAATCTTGAGATAGATAATTGGACCTTCTTCTTCTTCACAATTTTATTTTCTCCTTCTCTGGCAAGATACGGAATATGGGCTTCTGCGGTGGCACTGTGGAGGGAAAGTCAGACACTGGTGCAGATGTTGGGGCCGATAAGCCACCTGGTCCCACCATCAAGTGCTCTTCAGGGACCACCAGGTGCGCTGAGTGCAACAAGGCCAGTGAGCAGCTGCCCGTCCATGATGGCGGGAGGTACAGAAATGCCTGATGGCCACACACCCAATAGTTATCCAACACAGCTGCTCTTCCTTTCTTGAGATCTGAGATGCATGGGGCCTCATTACGACTCAGGCGGTAAGGGTTTTACGCCGGCGTAAACAGCGCCGACCCTTACCGCCTGAGTACGAGGTCCCTTAGCGCCATGGCGGATTTAACACCTGCTTTTAGCAGGTGTTAAAATCCATGGCGCTAAGGGACCATGGAGTTAATTACGCCACAGTAATTTACGGTGGCGTAATTAACGCCTTCCCCACTCCCATTATGCCCTATGGGGCAAAAATGGGAATGGGGAAGGGTAAATGGGGATTGGGGACTTACCGCCCCGCCAAGGTCGGAATAGGGCGGTAAGTCCGCCAACCACCATGGCGTAAACGTAGTTTACGCCATGGTGGTAAAGTCACGGCCCAGGCGGTAACTTACCGCCTGGGTCGTAATGAGGCCCATAATGTCTTATTCTACCTATTATTGGTCTCCACAAAGACGTTCCTTTCATTGTAAAAACATAGTTTGTTTTCTCCCTGCTTTTGCACTTCCACTGGTTTTTCCATTGCCTCGACCCACGTGAGTTTTGCTACTTGCTCATTCCAATATCCACTGCATACAGAATTCAATTTTTGAATCACTTCTTCTCAGAATCCTACGAGTCTGCCTGCCATGCAGCTCATTGTAGTTCCTTGCCATCTGCTTGCCAAGAATCTCACGCCTTAGAACTTAAGGTACGTTAATTGTAAGCACTGCACACTTTTGGGGTTTTGAGCACATTGCAGTTGATCAGGATCCACTACTTTGAGTTGCACGCTTTGTTTCTATAAATTGCCTCGCAATCCACACAAGGTCAGGAGGAGTAGGCATTGAGTCTCCAAAATTGGAATTTCCTGTGGATCCCGACGTGTGTTGTATCAATGAACAAACATTACAGCTTCCATTAACCTTCTTTTTCCTCACTGAGCTCATGTCTGCATACCAACTTTGCAAATTAACAAGGGGGGTCCTGGGAGTCCCTCTGCCAGACATTAGTCCTGGTTGCGAGAGACTTACCCAGAGTCTTTAGCTCACTATCTTTCACAGAGAAGAAATATCCCAAACATATCAGTCTTTGTCCTGCCCTGGGGCAGTCCAGCACCGAAATGCTAGGCAATTCTCCTCTGAACAAGAGTACCAACAGCATCTCCAGACACGTGTTTCGGTCTGGTTGGACCTCATCAGTAGGGAGGAGCTGTGCCTCTCTAAGAATAGTGAGCAAGGGGTCCACGTCTGGATTCCCCTAGTAACTTAGGGTGAGACCCAAAGTTACTCAAATATGCAAATTAACAAGGGGGGTCCTGGGAGTCCCTCTGCCAGACATTAGTCCTGGTTGCGAGAGACTTACCCAGAGTCTTTAGCTCACTATCTTTCACAGAGAAGAAATATCCCAAACATATCAGTCTTTGTCCTGCCCTGGGGCAGTCCAGCACCGAAATGCTAGGTAATTCTCCTCTGAACAAGAGTACCAACAGCATCCCCAGACACGTGTTTCAGTCTGGTTGGACCTCATCAGTAGGGAGGAGCTGTGCCTCTCTAAGAATAGTGCATACCAACTATTACTTAACTCTGGATGGTGCACATCTTCTATTGTGTTTAACCCAAGTCCTCGGTACTGATCATATTTGGCCCTTCTAACTTGTCTAGTAAAACATTTCGGACCAACAAAATGTGAAGCACAAGGAAAGAAACTATTGTTTATAATTATTTTCAAAAACACATTAGGAAATAATGAAAACATAAGTAAATTTGCAAGCTTCCCCGTGCGTTGCTGGGTGATAAGTGTATCATTAACAGAATCATTAAGATGTGTATCATGGACCGAGGCCATAGTATTATTCATTTCAGTTACATTTGCAAAATTGTCATGCATTAAAGAACCCAAAGATACATTAGTAAAAGATCCATTAGTAATGAAACCATTTCTTATTCCACCCCTTTTATATGACCACCTCATATAAAACTGCACCCTAGATATATTCCTAATCCAAACATAGAAATAGCAAATAAACCAGCTACCCAGTGCATAACACATGTATATGTGCAGGAAAACACTGTTATAAGATAATATTCCTGAAAACATGAATGTTGCTTTTTTTAAATAAATGGAGTTGTTAGACCCGTGTACATACATTGCAAAGTGGACAAAAACGAGAGAGAGAGAGAGAGAGAGAGAGAGAGAGAGAGAGCTCTTTTGTGCAAATAGTGTATAGCAGCATTTTCTGTTTGTCATAGAGGTAGGTCAGTTGTAGGACCTTAAAAAAATAAAATCAAGAACACCCCGGGAAGGAAACAGCAGTCAGTATGCAGTTACAAGTGTTCCTTCAATAGTACTACTAGAAGGAGAGGGTCAGAGTGCAGTACTCAACTTGGACTATTGATATGATATGATAAGGCATTTGTAACGCGCCTATACACAAGTGTTTCAAGGCGCGACGAGGCAGGGAGGGGGGAACAAGGGGAAGACAGACAATGATCCTACTAGGCCAGGTGTCATTCAGATCGCGCAAGTGCAGGGGTAGGGGGAAGGGAAAAAGTGCATGGGGAAGGGGAGGGGGGAAGTGTAGTACAAGTAAGTAGAATAAAATAAATAAATAGGGCCAGCTGGTGGCAAGTGCAAGGTAAGTGCAGACAAGTGCTGGGTAGGGGGGGCTGTAGGGATACAGAGGCAGTCCCGCAGTGCAGGGCTTGCCAGGGAGGCAGTGCAAGTGGAGAGTGGCTGGGCCCAGGACCGAGGTCGGTGAGAGTGGCCCAGTTGCAGATTCAGTGCAGTTTCAGTGAAGAATTTAGCAGGGGAGAGGGAGAGAGAAAGCAGAAGCAAAGAGGAAGGTTTTGAGGTGCTTCCGGAACCGGAGATGGTTCTCCTCAAGTTTCAGGGAGGCAGGAAGGCTGTTCCAGAGGGAGGCCCCTGCCGCGGAGAGAGATCTACCCCCAGCTCGTTGCTTCGAGAAGCGGCTAACCCTGAGGGAGTTGGAGACGGATAAGCGAAGGGCTCGGGAAGGAAGATATTTAGGAAGAGAGAGTTGAAGGTATTTAGGCCCCAGGCCCCAGAAGGCCTTGTGGACAATGCAGAGGGTTTTGAACTTTATCCTCGCAGCCACTGGGAGCCAGTGTAGAGATTTCAGTCCTGGAGAGATACAGTCCCTGGGCTTGAGGCCAAGGACAAGTCTTGCAGTTCTGTTCTGGATGATTTGCAGAGGGCGGAGAGTGGAGGCAGGCAGATTAAGATAGAGGCTGTTATTGTTACAGTAGTCCAGCTTCGAGAGAACCAGGGCTCGGGAGACAGTGAGCTTCTGGGGGAAGGGGAGGAAGGGAAGAATACCTCTGAGGAGGTGCAGCTGGTAGTGTGATTTCTTAGAGACGTCAGATATATGAGGAGAGAAGGAGAGTGTGGAGTCGAAGATGACCCCGAGGTTTTTTGCCTTGCAGGTAGGAGCAGGAAAAATGCCAAGAGAGGCCGGCCAAAGAGCTGCAGGGAAGGAGGGAGTGGGTGTGCCGATGAGTAGAATCTCAGTCTTACTGGCATTAAGGCAGAGGTCATTGGCGGCACACCATTCCTGGATTGCAGACAGACAGTGAGAGATGAGGGAAGGAGGAGGCCGAGGGTAGCCTGAAAATGAGCTGGGTATCGTCCGCATAGCACTGAAAGTTGGGGCAGAGAGCAGCGATGCGGTGGGCAAGGAGTGCCAGATACTGGTTGAACAGCCAGGGAGAGAGATTTGATCCCTGGGGGACACCACAGGTGGAGAAAAAGATGTCAGAGAGGAAAGACCCCAGTTGGACCTGGGAGGGTCGATTGGAAATGAAAGAGGTCAGCCACACCAGAGCCTGACCAGTGATACCCAGGTTATCACGGAGACGGTTGAGCAGGATGGCATGGTTGACAGTGTCAAAGGCAGAAAAGAGATCGAGCAGAATGAGAACACACAGAGTGTTGGAGTCGAGGTTCAAGAGCAGGTCCTCACGGATGTTCAGGAGAGCAGTTTCCGTGCTTCTGTGCTTCTGGCAGCTCTGAAGCCAGATTGATGGTCATGAAGACTACCAACAGATTCAGCATGGAGGTTAAGCTGGGAGATGGCCAGTTTCTCCAGGAGCTTGCCTAGGAAGGGAGTGATGGAGATTGGGCGATAGTTAGCCAGGCAGGAGGGGTCGGAAGAGGGTTTCTTAAGAAGAGGGTGCACAAGGGAGTGCTTAAGGGGGGATGGGAAGACACCAGAGGCGAAGGAGTGGTTGCAGAAGTCAGCCAGGGCAGGAGCCAGGGAGTCGATGTGGTCCTTGATCGTTTTGGAGGAACAGGGGTGAACCTGTTTAGACGAGACTTTCATAGATCGGACTTGTCTGGAAACCTCATCAGCAGAAAGAAGGGGAAAGGCAGAGAAGGAGGGGGAGGGGTGGCTGCAGAAGGGCCAGAGGAAGAGCCGGGAAGAGAGGGAGGTGATAGGAGGAGAGTGAGGACAGGATGTCCTGAGTTTTAGAGATGAAGTGAGAGGCCAGTGCAGTGCAGAGGGCCTGGGAGGGGACAGGAGAGGTAGAGACTGCAGCAGGGTTGGCAAGCTCCTTGCAGATTTTAAAGAGTTCGGCCGAGTTGTTAGATGCCGCAGAGATGTGGGCTTGGATAAGGGTTCTCTTCTTGGTGAGAACGGAGAGACGGTATTGCCTTTGGAGTAGGCGGCAGGCCAGTTTGTCAGAGGATGAACATGAAGCATGCCATTTCCTCTCTGCCACCCTGCACTTGCATTTTAGGGTGATGAGATCCGAGTCATACCAGGAGTTACATTTGGCTTTGGGCTTCAGGCGGATTCTCATGACGGGGGCAAGGATATCAAGAGTATCAGATATAGCAGACTGGAGCATGGAGAGGGCTGTGTCAACGTGGGAGTCAGCCGAAGGGGGAGGGGGAGCGAGAAGGTGGCAGCGAAAGCCTCAACTGACATGAGCTTCATGGGTCGGATGACCGAGAAGGTGGGTGGCAGTGGTGAGGGTGGCTTTGCCTGTGAGGTAGGGAGGGTGAGGTGGGAGGATAGGAGAAAGTGATCAGTCCAGGAGAGAGGAGTGGAGAGAGGGACGGAGAGGGGAAGGTCAGAAGAGATCAGAGCATCAAGAGTGTGCCCTGCATAATGAGTAGGCCCAGAAGGGAGAATAGAGAGTGAGAGAGAGTCACAGAGGTCACGAAAGAGTCCAGTGGGGGGACAGGAGGCATCCAAGTGGATGTTGAAGTCACCAAGAAAGAGGAGTTGAGTGGTTGAGGACAGGTGTGAGGAGGAGAGGTCAGCCCACTCAGAGAGGAAGGAGGAGATTTGACCAGGTGGCCAATAGATAGTAGCCACGGTAAGGGAATGGCTAGGAGAGAGAGAGCATTTTACTGATCTTGGGTGGGTGGTGTGGCCTGGGGTGCTTTGCGAACATCAGACAGATGCACCCAATACTGCAACTCACAAACTTTCACTGCAAGGGGAGTAGCATAGACAACCACAAAAGGGCTGTTACATCTATGCTCATTCCACCAGTGGACCAAGTTCTTCACATAGACATGGTCACCAGGGAAGAGCTGGAGAGGAAGTGACATTGGTAGAGTATCAAATGTTGATTGTCTCTTCAGTACTTGGTGGCGCTATCTGTTGAGAGATAAATTGTATTGCTTTTATTAAGGCACATAAGTAACTTCCAAATTTGTCCCCTAAAATCGACCCAGCCCTGTGAGCATCAGATGCTCTCCTGATTGCTCTCCTGATTGGAGATAGTGGCATGAACATTTGTCACCCCATTACCACCTTGTGGGGCGATAAGTGGTGATCCTTACAGGGTTGCATGCACATGCTAAACAGGGCAAGGGGCAAGCAGTGCACCCAGTTCTTTTTTAACGTAGTACATGGCTTTGATTATTAGCTTTTTAGAAGACCATCCTCTCCACAACCCTGTTGGCCTGGGTGGCAAATTGTACACATCCGATGCTTCATTCCCAGAAATACTGTGATGTCTTTGAAGAGCTCATTGAAAATGTGCGTGCTACAGTCAGACCCTAGTACACCCCAGTGAGGGAAAACATCTCTGACCAAGAACTTTGACGCACATTTTCAATTTGGGTGTGCACAAGAACCAGCCTCCACCCAGCATGAGAAAGGACACACAATCACTATTAGGTAGCGAGACCTGTTACACCTTTCACCCATGTCCGCGTAGTCAACATGTGACTCGCGGAATGGCCCAGTTAGATGGGCCAGTGTACCTTAGCTTGTCCGCAGGGTTAGACCAGTACTGTAAGTGTGACAAGTGGTACAGTTAATAACCATTTTAGATATTACCTCACGCAGATTGGGGACACATTTTTCTTCCAGTATATCTGCAGTGATAGGCTGTTTTGACACTTGGGATGGATGATGCAGCTGGTCAAATGGGACCAGCAGCAAAAATGTGTGCGGCATTACTGCTTTGCCTATCTTCTCTTGTCACCAAAGTCAATCTGTGGGGGACTTCTTACATCCCCTCTTCAGTCATAGAGCATTTTCTTCTTGCAACTCAATCAGTTGTGCAATCGGTAAAGAATTAGAGGAGTCTGGCAGCTGTTCTCTGCTCTGCCCTACCACTGAGTACTCAGAAACACTTGGCACCGGTAAATATGCTGCTTGTTTGGCTGCCACATCCATGGCAGCGTTACCGAGTGGGGCCTTGTCTGTGATGTTAGTATGTGTGGTGCATTTCAGCACCGCCGTTAAGGAGGGTTAAGACAGTGCGTCCATCAATTTATCCAGCAGTGCTGCATGCTGTGCTATGGACCCTCTAGCCCTCCAAAAACCCCTTCTCTTCCAACGGGCAAAGCCTGTGTGTGCCATGGTGGTGATGTAAGCCAAATCAAAATAGATGGGGACGCAGCACCCTTGAGATGCTAGAAGTGCTCACAAAGTTATATAGGTTCTAATGCTTGGGCTGAATAGGGCATGAGGAGCCTTTTCTGTACCAATACCTCATAGATCCCATTTACTAGGCATACCACTGCTGCTCCAATATGCCTCAAACCGTTTCCCTGGTCGATAGTTGCTGACCTGTCAACAAAAGGCACCCCTGAGGAAATCTCTTGTGCTCAAAGTGCATACCTGAATGCGTAAATGCAGTGAGGTACTGCGAATCGGGGTTCAGTGGTATGGAGAAGAAGGTGTTTTTAAGATCCACCATGGTGAAGTGGGTCACCTCTTTAGGGATGCTACACAGTATTGTTGCAGGGTTCAAAACTATAGAAAATTCTGCCTGGACAATGGGCCTCATTACGAGTTTGGAGGTAGCCATGCCCTTAATAAGGCTGCCTTTAAACTCGGGTCCGGGTTCCTTGAATGAGGAATTACCGGGCCATTACAACCATGGAGGACCCGGTAATTCCTCATTCAATGTACCCATCCCCATTCCCATTTGAGCCCCTATATGGCTCAATGGGAATGGGGAGGGAGCTAACAATGCACCCATTAATAACGGGCCCGTTGTTATCTCCCTGGTCCCCTCGCGGGACCCGCAAAGGACGTCTGGTCTGACCAGACGTCCAGAGCAGGTCCCACGAGGGAACCTCGTAATAGGACGGAATGGGTTTAACGGCGCTGGCACCTTTACCGGTGCCATTAAACCCATTCCGCATGGGTCGTAATGAGGCCCATTGAACCGATATGACTCGTAAGTTGTTTGAATCAGCTTTGAGCCAATAGGTCTCTGTTGCTTGAACTGGATTACAGCTTTATCGAATAGACAAATGATTCGAATCAGCTTGATCTTTTTTCCAGAACTATAGGAATCTATTTGTTTGAACGATATCTGCTGGTTCAATCAAAAGGGAAAATGAAACAAAATGAAAAACATCCTGTTTCCTGTTGTCTTTGGTTAGGGACTGAGAGAGAGAAAAGAGACACAGCAGACAGAAAGAGGGTGACAGCGCTGAGTTTGTGGGGTGGAACCGTTTCTGTTTTGGTGGGTTTTAACAACTTTTTTTAAATATGAAGAGAGGAGAAGGGAGGGGACCAGCTGGAGGGGAAGCGTGGAAGAGACAATTGGAGTTCAAGGTGGGGGGACTTTTCTCCACTTCCCCTAGCCTGTCAACAGGAGACCCAAGAGCAGCAGTCTCGGCCCCAGTCTGCTGAGGTGCAGCAGCCACCACTGGCAACACCTGTACTTGAACAGGGGGACTCCGGGAGACTCCTGACATCAGTGGGGATGGATCAGCAAGGTCGGTCGGGCTCCAGAGCATGGGAACATTTCACTGTCACTCTTGGGGAACCCCCCACCGAAACAGCTGCCACAGTGGAGTGCAACCTTTTTGAGGCATTGGTGGCTAGGGGGAAAGAGGTCCCATTTTAACACCTCAAGAATGCTTAAGCCCCTCAGCAAGAAACATAGCATTAATCTCTTCTCTCTGCCCCTGGAGCCTCTGCAGCCGTCCCTTCCTCCTGGATATAGAGGCTGCTGGCAACTGGCAAGAAAGCCATCACCCCGTGAAGGCCACAGTGACCGTCAGCTATCCTGGGACTTCTTCTCACATTTGTCATGCTGTGGTGTTGGAGACTGCGGTAAGGTAGGGGGTGATGCCAGAGTGTCACACTTCAAATAATATCATCCTGCCACATAGCAGAGCCATCTGAGCCAAGCTCAGTAACTCCCTTTTCTTTTTGTTTTTTTGGTCCAAGTTTACATTGACCAGTTTTGATCCTTCCCCCTAAAAACCCACGAAAACAATTTACGAAGAGGGAAATATACTTAGCAGACTGGATAGAGACAAGAAGACTTTGCTTAACTTACAAACATTTAGAGAAAAATCCATTTGGGGAGAAAAAGTTTCGGGTAATGGAGTCTTACTTATGTAGATGTCCCTCACCACTCATTAGATCTTCCATTTTATGACTCAGATTAAATCTATTGACTTGAGATCAATTGGCAGAGTGCAAAATAATAAGTATGGATAAAAATGTTTGTCAATTATGTAGTAACTCGCTTTGTAAAGAAACATTTTGGCATTTCATAATCTACTGTCCTGCTCTAGTATCAGAAAGACAAAGATTATTTGCAAAACATTATGGGGGTAATTCATGGAATCAAGCGCAGAAGTGGTGCACGTGGCTGGCGCACAGAGGGAGCGTGTGCCAGCTTGCGCCAGCCGTGTGCGGCAAAACCCATTTTGATGCACAGCATATTCATGGATACTTACATCCATAACCAGCCGTGATGCAGCGTGGTGCAGCGACCCTGCAGCAGCACCAGTTATGCCCCCAACCCCGCCCTGTGCGCCAAAAACATCTGCACAAATCCCATACATGGCGCAAAGGCCAGTGGACCAGCATACAGCCCCCCAACAATGAAAAAGTGCTAAAAACAGCACTCAGCTCTCACGTGAGAACCCAATCGCATGTAAACTCCCCCGCGCACCCCTCGCAATATGCGTATCCCACTTGCGCCCAGCCTATCGTGTGTAAAACTCCCCACGCAGCCCTTGGAATATGCGTACCTCACTCGCGCCCGGCCTGTCGTGTGTAAAACTCCCTGCACACCCCTCAGAATACGCGTATGCCACTCATGCCCGGCCCATCAGGTGTAAAACTACCCATGCACCCCTCAGAATACGAGTACCCTGCTCGCGCCAGGCAAATAGCATGGAAAAAGTCCCCCCTGTGGTGTGTGCTGGCTGCAGGGCATGTGCAGTGGTAATGGGCTTCCTGCGGGGCATGTGCAGGGGTAATGGGCTTCCTGAAGGGCATGTGCAGGGGTGATGGGCTGCCTGCGGGGCATGGGGAGGGGTGGTGGAGCCTGTGGTGTGTGCTACCTGTGGGCCATGGGGAGGGGTGATGTGCTGCCTGCGGGCCATGGGGAGGGGTAATGGGCTGCCTGTGGGGCATGTGCAGGGGTGATGGGCTGCCTGTGGAGCATTTGCAGGGGTGATGGGCTGTCTGAGGGGCATGTGCAGGGGTGATGGGATGGTTGCAGGGCATAGTGAGGGGTGGGGGGGCCTGTGGTGTGGGCTGCCTGTGGGCTATGAGGAGGGGTGATGTGCTGCCTGCGGGGCATGTGCAGGGGCGATGGGCTGCCTGTGGGGCATGTGCAGGGGTGATGGGCTGCCTGTGGGGCATGGTGAGGGGTGGGGGGCTTGTGGTGTGGGCTGCCTGTGGGCCATGAGGAGGGGTGATGTGCTGCCTGCGGGGCATGTGCAGGGGGGATGGGCTGCCTGTGGGGCATGTGCAGTGGTGATGGGCTGCCTGTGGGGCATGTGCAAGGGTGATGGGCTGCCTGCAGGGCATGGGGAGGGGTGTAGGGTGGACCCCTGTGGTGTGGTCCGGCTGCAGGGAGTGCATGTAGCTCTTCACCACACTGCTGCGTGAATATGGGGGTACACAAATGAAAATTGCACGCAATTTGGCAGTGTGTGCCCTCCCGGGTGTGCCTTCCCCCCTCCCCATGGCTCACAGGCAGCACACACCACAGGCCACCCCCCCACGCCCCTTCCAATGCCCCGCAGGCAGCCCATCACCCTGCACATGCCCCACAGACAGTCCACATGGCACCATGCACTTGTGAGCCCCAACACAAGTCCCCCCACCAGTGACGAGCACCTGCCAGCAGACCCCGACTCATGTCCCCCCACCCCACCCCCATTGACGGCAACCTGCCAGCCGGCCCAGACTCATGCGCCCACCACCCCACCCCCATTGACGGCAACCTGCCAGCAGGCCCAGACTCATGCGCCCACCACCCCACCCCCATTGACGGCAACCTGCCAGCAGGCCACGACTCATGTCCCCTCACCCCACCCCCATTGACGGCAACCTGCCAGCATGCCCCGACTCATGTCCCCCCAAACACCATGTCATAAATATACAGACCCATGGCCCTAATGCCAACCCAACTGCCACCCCCCCAACTCCCAGTGCAAACACCCAACAATCCACTGCACCTACTCCATAGTAAATTACCCATGCCATGAGAGTCTGAAAATAACCAGCATGCCCATCAACAAATGTCCTACAGAGCCACACAGTGGCAACACATGACTGAGCCAATGCTCATGGAGACATGCACAAAAGAAATCATAGTAGACCACACCAAGAATGAAGAATAATGAAATGTATTAAAAATAAAAACAAATGACAAAATGAAAATCACACTTGCAAATGAAGAAATAATGATTGCAATATGAAAAAGAAAGTGAAAGCCAAGGAAAAATAAAAATCCAAAAAATGAAAAAATAAAAGTGGTCCATCCCCAAAGGCCATACACATAAATCGTAAAATGAAAAGCATAACAAAACATTACTCCATGTGAAAATCAAAAAATGAAGTATGTACATGTCAAGAATTTTGAAAACGAAAGTCTGAAGGGTCCATTATCCCAAAACAAAATGAAACCTACCAAAAACCCCATGTAAAATACAACTATATACAAAAAGTGGAGCAAAGTCTGTGGACTCCAAATCATAATAAAAACCAAATTAAACCTAAACCTAAATAACTATATACAAAGGTGGCAGGCTAGTCCGACGGCTCACTCATTGATGTCCTGGGCCAGGGCATCATTGAACTCCATGTCAATGTTCTGGAGGTGGGCCTGTTCCCTGGCCAAGAGGTCTCGCAGGGATGCAGCCATGGCCTCCTCCAACTCCCTGTGAGTTGCCTCGAGGCACTCAGCCCGCCTCAACGCCCGGTGCATGGAGTTCTCCGCCCTGACTATTGTGAGCCGTGCCCTCTCTGCCCGCCACCGCTCCGCATCTATTTGCTGGCCCAACCGCTGCCACATAGAAGACACTCCCAATCCTGGGTCCTCCTGCCCGCCGGGCGATGCCAGATGATGTTGATGGCCCGAGCCATGATCGCTCCCAACCTTAGCCTGCTGCTGGCGTGCACATGTCCTGCTTGTTGATGCCTGCACGTCCTCCATTTGCTGGGGTCCAGTTGGTGGGGTGGCCACCCCTGCTGGACCTCCGACTGTGGCAGGGATTTATACTCTACCAGCCTGGCTGCTGGCTCACGGGCAGCTCCACACTGGGGCCCAGGTTATATTTGGGCAGGAAGATGGCACGGAGGATGACTGGCGCATAGGGGGTTCAGTTGAGGAGGGGGGCGCAAGAAGATCCAGCACACAGAGGAACCCAATGCCGACCACCTGTCCTAGTAGGTATTCAAAATGATGTCCATTGTCGTCACGAGAACCCTGCACATCATCCCGGATACCACGTTGGTGCAACGCCACACCAGCTAGGACAGGCTCAATCTGATCACGAATTGCAATGTCCGCAGGGAGAGGAAGGCCAGTTGTTATATGTGCATCCCCTCCCTGAAAACGGGGCTGGACGGAGGCATCCCTGCTGGTGCCGGATGATGCAGTCACGGGATCGGGGACAGGATTACACACAGGCACCTCCATGGTGGCCTGTGCTGCTTCCTGTCCATGCCCCTGGACTGCACCACTAGCACCAGTGGAATCACCCCTTCCAGGACCCGTGTGTGGGGCTTCCATGCCCTCCTCCTCAACCAAACCCCCCACCAACTTGGTTGACTCTGTGCCATCTTCCTCCGTAGGCCCCTGTGGGGGCTCAGCTACCCCTACTGCTGCCGAGGAGTCCACCTCCAACCTCCGCCTCTTGGACTTTCCCTTGGCAGCTGTGGCCATGGACGTGGCACCAGACTCATCACTCCCGAAAGATATCAGTACCTGGGAGGAGAGCTGGGCCTTGCGTCTCCAGCTGGCGGTGGGATCCCTGCCGCTGTGCTCCACAGCACCGTCTCCGCCCTCTTCATCAGTCAATGCTGCAGGCAGGGATAGACAGAACAGAGGCATCAGGGCACTGTACAATGGTCTGATACACACATGACAGTTGCACATGAGTGGCAGTTTCAAACTTCAAAGATGGCATCACACTCCCCAAGACTCATATCATTTGAACCCATATACATGCACACATTCACATTAATCGGGCAGCAGGCAGCAGCATCAATACACACACAACAGCATGAACATCCGAAGGTTGGCATGACATCACAAGCAACATGGGGAGTGCCGAACACATGCACACACGCCACCAGACAAACATGCATCTGTACATCTCCACCACCTGTCACAGTGCAATCATTGGAAACTATGTCACATGTGCCAATCAGGTTCCTACATGTCTGTGTCACATGCATCCATGGCATATCACAGTCACACACATGTCAAACACACACACGCACATGTACACCGTGCACGTACATGAAGGTGGAACCAGCATCCATGTGTCACACCCCAACCATGGCATAGTACATACACAGAAATGCTAACATATGTGCATCTCCACATGCAATTGTGCATCATGCTTTGGAACACATAAACCATTGATGTACATCACACATGACTGGACTCACATGCAGCACAGTCATGTCCCTGCACATACACATACACATCGATACATGGGCCATTTCAGACATATGTCCAAGCTGCACACTCCTGGCACACCTCAACGTGCACTGCATCCAATGAGTATGTATGGACACTTACCGCTCGACTCCAGATGGGTCTGCCTCTCGAGGACCTGGAGGTAAAGCGCTGGACGAATGCATTCCAGGACCCTCATCTGGTTCGGTGGTAAGGCGGACTCAGCACCCCACTGCATCCGCTGCGTCCAAGAGGCGCTGGGCCTTCCTGAGGGTCCAGGACCTGAAGTCCTCCCAGCGCTTACGGATGTGTTGCATGTCGCTGGTTGCCACCCCCTCCGCATTGATGACAACCACGATGTCCATCCAGATCCTCTTCTGTCCATCCTTGTCGACGCGTTGTTGTCCGAAGAGGGCATCATAATGCACCAGGATTTGCTCCACCAGGATGCCAACTTCTCCTGCAGTGAAGCTGGCAGCTCTCTGCCTCTCTGCTGGGGGGTCACCACTGGTCCCAGATGGAGTTTGGCCCATCATGGCAACCCCGAGGCAGGTGTGGGTGGGCAACTGTGTCGTGGTGCTAGGCTGTGGAGCGATGGAACTACAGTTGGGAGTCTTCTGTTCCAGCAGGGGTGGTCGCAGCAACTGGACCCTTGCAGATGGCTGACGTACAGGCAACAAATTGCAGGGCACGTGGCCAGCAGGCAGGCAGGCAGCAGCAGATGGCTCGTAGGAGGTGGCTCGGGGCTCTGGGGGCAGGAAAATGGCCTTCTGGGCAGAAGTGCGGTCTTCCGTGTGTTGTCGCGTGGCCAGCTTGATGCAGAGTGAATTGGCACGTGAAAAAACAGCACATCAGCGTGTAATTCAAGGAAAGGCCCTTAGCGCATAAGCGTGTGTTAGGAAAGATTTCGTAATTGTAGGTAATTTTCCTTCCATGTGGCAACCCCTAAACTTTTTGCTGTTGTTTTTCACCTTGTTCTCGACTTTGCCAGAGAAGTACAGCCTTCTGCCGCACTCCTCTGGGCTTTCGCTCCTTTCTTACGGGGAAACTGACATGCCCTTAAGACTGTCAGTACCGGGGAACGCTGTTTCCCGTAGTTTCTTTTATCATGTTGCGGCTTTCGTGCAACATGACACAAGAGGGCACTGTAAGCTAAGTTACAGCTCTCTTGGGTCTCTAGCCTTCTACAGGCCCTAGATACTCGTTTAGGATTGTATCTGATCGGTGCAAGAGATTCAGGGACGGGAATGGTGGCAGCGATCGTTTCTTGTGTTTTGAGCTCCTTTTGGCGTTCTAAGCGCGTTTCTCGCGCTTAACCCAAAATGGTGGCCTGGCTCCCAAAATGGCCAGACCACGAGGCTCCTTTGTCCTGTCCGCTGACCGTCTTGCTCCCTTCACCTTCCCCAGGTCGAGCCGACCCGGGGCCTTCCTTATTTGGGCATGTACTTTCCCGCGAAACACGGATGCTTTCGCGGGCTTCTACATGTCTTGTGTGTGCCTCCAGGATGTGGGCTGGGATGTCTGGTCCCAATACACATCCTGGGTGCCAGAGAGTCTAGGGTGGTGTGAATGCCTGGGACCACCGTGGTCCGTGATTGGTCCACGAATGGTGTGATTGTTGATGAGCGGATCTCCCATTGGGTCTCCTCCGTTTTGGCGCGAAGGGAACCGTGGATAAGAGGGGGCTGGAAACACCACTACCATGTCGATCTCCTGAGTTCTCACGAACGAAGGAATACAGGAGCCAAGTATCCTGCAACCAAGAGGCTGGACCGAGGAATCACTGGTGACCCGCTGAAGGACTTCTCCTCTGCACTGCTGTCGCCTTGTGAAACCCTTTTCACCTTTGATCGAACCAGAAGGCCTGTACTGGTACTTCGACCCTTGGAATAGCGGGAACAGCTATTCTCGGCATCTTCACCATCTCCTGCCAGTAAGCCTTCGGAAGCGTCTCTGGGCCATGCAGCTGACTGACCAGCTTACACGGGAGTCTTGCTCTGTAACCGCCGCCAGGTTGTGTAGTATTTCGAGTCCTTGTCACTCTCACACGCTTCGTACACTTGGCGTTCCCAGGTCTGAAGTGAGTAGTGTACATTTGGCTCAGATACACACGGCCGCTCCGTTGCCCTGCTGTGGTAACAAACTGTGCGGGTTTCTTCGATTGGGACGTCTTTTTACTCAACACGACGACGAGGCGTTCCCTGCTCTTCTGAACCTGCCAGCTGCTGAAACTGACGCGGAAAAGCCTGGGTCTGCTTGCATCGGGGACCGGTGAGTAGCATAGCTAGGATCTGGTCGCCCTCCTGCAGGAGCCCATTGCTTTTCCCCGCTGTGTCAAACAGCACCCTTTTCCGTACTCGCGCTCTGCTTCTGCCCACTGTGGAGGCTGCGCTTGAGTCGCGGAACTTGTTCTCCTACATTTGTGCACTAAACTGAACTGCCTGATTTCCCTCGAAGAGCTTCTCCTTTTGCCCGTTGGCACCAGCGCGTGCAGGTACTTTTGAGCACAAGGCTCCACTCTTCGCAGGGCTCGGACTTCCATCTAGTTAGGTGCCTCTGAAGGCGAACTGGGTCTAAGCATTATTGCGCACTGCCTGTTTTCCCTCCCTTTTAGGTGGACTACACATTTCATGCATATAACGCTTGAGACTTGTTGTATTTGTATATATATTGTGTTGATATGGTATGTGTTGGTTTACTATCGTTATATTGTGATTTTCTCGCTACGGTCATTGTTTTAAAGGCCTTGAAATAAATGTGTATATATTTTTAATATAACAACTGTTTGGAGTAGTTTGTAAGTGTTCTTGCTTTGTGTGCTCATTGCGGGCTTTCAGTCACCCTCACCCCTCTTGAGACCTAGTCTTGACCGCCGCGATCGCTACCTTGATTGGTCTGGCTCGTCCAGAGGTTACCCTGTTCCAAGTAATTAGGTTGGCCTTCTGAACTTCTGCGCCACCAGGACAGAGTTCAGAAATCCGTCTTAACAGCGTGTAAGTGACATGATGCACGCAGGCGTTTCCCTCGGTACGGGTGCACAGTGAATCCGCACGTGCAAAAACAACATGTCTGCGTGTGAGTCGCGTGCACGTTTTTCTATTGAAATTGTACTATTTTTTTTTTTTTTTTAAATTGGCTATTTTTGGGGGGGGGCTGAGCGTTGCGTGACCCATCTTTTATCCCCAGGGGTCACAGACAGCCTTGCAGGAGCACAGGGGTACCATTTCCATCCAGTACCATGCCCTCTTCAATCCAATTGCCCAGGACAATTGTTGAGTGCTATTCGTCGGCTACTTACCATCTGTGCCATGGTTGGGAGGCCACCAAAGGCTAAGGGCGGCAAAGCTGGGCATCCTCCCAGGGCTGGGCATGGTCCGGCACTTGGGCACAGAGACCAGGGGGGACAGGGAGTGCAGGGTGGCCAGGGTGGCTACAGAGGGGGAAGAGGCAGGGGTGCCCCACTGGGGCAGGATGGCCAGCCACGTTCTGATGCAGACATGCCACCACCCCCTGTGGCTCCTGGAGATGTAGCTGTTGCATCACAACCTGGCACCCATATGACCGAACAGCAATTTACAACTGCTGTCACAGGCCCACCAGTGGTTGTAGCTGCAGGTGCAGCTGTGGGGACCACCACCCAGGCTCGTGGTGGGCAGCACATGTTGCGTTGTGTGATGAGGACTCCCAGGGCGATTTCCATCTTGTCAGGAGGTGCGTGTCACGTGTGTCCAGTGTAGCTGTGACCAGGGCACACGTATCTGGGGCAGTTATGACATCTGCTGCCCCAAGCAGCCGGGTGGTGGTAACTGCATGGGCAGATGCAGCCAACACCACCCCAGCAGTGAGTCAGACCCAAGCCAGACCTTCGGTCCTCATTCAAACAACCACTCCCTTGGTCCAGTCCACCAGCGCCACTGCCTCCACTGATCAGGGCCACATTGGCCACTCAGGGTCAGCACCACTGCCCAAAAGGAGGAAGCGTGCTCCTGTGCAAGAGGCTGAGACCCCAGACACAGCTCCGGCCTCTGGCACGTCGAGGAAGAAGCCTTTCAGCAAGCAGGAACTGGACTTCCTTGTGTACTATGTGTCAGCACAGACGCCATATATGGTTGTGGGCCCACAGTGCCATACAACGCCGCCCCAGCATTGGGTCCACTAGCAGCATGTTGCGGATGGTGTGACAGCCATGGGATTCCAGGTGCGCATGGCTCAGGACTGCTACAAGCGTTTGAATGACCTTTGATGCTGTGCAAAACAAAAGCGTGCCTCCAATTATTCCATGTCTCAGGTGACTGGTGTTGGGCCTGCACCAGAGGAGGAAGAAGTCACTCAGCACGAGGAGATCTCTGCAGAGTTCATTCCAGAAGAACAAATCCGTGGAGTGGGAGAGAGGATGGATTATGATGCATCGTCCGATGAGCATAGATGCATGTTACTCAATGACATGTGTGTTTGGCGTGTGACCCTCCCAGCTACATCTTGGGTCCTTCCTTTCATGAATGTCCCTCTCTACCTGTGGTCTTCACCAGGGGTCTTACCTCTCGGCCTGGCTTTCCAAACAGAACCTGGCAGCTCTCACCTACTGCATTTTCATTTTCTGCTACAACTTCCTGTGCTATGCTGATGACACTGAACTCATTTTCAGGCTGCCCTCGGCCACCTCTTCTCCCTCCCTCATTTCTGATAGCCTCATTGCCATTTGAAATTGGTGTACTGCCAACAATCTCTGTCTGAATGCCAGCAAGACTGACATCCTCCTCATCGGTACACCTTCACCATCCTTTCCCTCACTCTTTGGTCAGCCTCCCTTGGACCTCCTCCTACCCCCACCTGGAAGGCCAACAACCTTGGGGTCACCTTTGACTCCACACATTCCTTCTCTGCACACATTTCTGACGTCTCTTGGGGTCACCTTTGACTCCACACATTCCTTCTGCGCACACATTTCTGACGTCTCTTGTGATATATTAAGTTCTTGCTTAACCTCCTCAGGGGTACTGTGCCTTTTCTCTCGTTCACCAACAAGCTCACTGTCTCTCAAGCTCTGGTTGTCTCAAGGTTGGACTACTGTGACAGGCTCTTTCAAAATTCTACCTGCTTCCACACTCCTCCCTCTACCACTAATCCAGTACAGGACTGCAAGACTTCTCCTTGGCCTCAAGCCCCAGGATCCTATCTGTCCAGCTCTGAAATTCCTTCATTGGCTACCAGTGGATGCAAAGATGACATTTTAGACCCTTTGCATTGTGAACAAGGATTTATGGGACCTGGGTCCAAAATTCCTTCAACTATCCCTCTGCCAAAACATCCCTTCTTGAGCCCTTTGCTCCTCTACCTCACACTGCCTCCGGGTCAGTCGTATATCAAAGAAACAAGCTGGGGGTAGATCTGTGTCTACAGCTGGGACCTCCCTTTGGAACAGCCTACCTGCCACATTGAAACTTGAAGAGAAACATTTCTGCTTCCAGAAGCACCTCAAGACCTTCCTGTTTGCTCCTGCATTAGCCCCTCTTCTCCCCAGCTGAACTGTTTCCTCTCTTGGCATGGTGCACCTGGGTACCCTCTGTCCTTCGGGCACAGGTACCTGCTCACCCTGCCTCCCTGCTGCACTGCCTCCAGGCCTCCCATTGCAATGGGTCCTGTACCTGTACCCATACAGTCCCCCACTCTTCTTCTGCACTCATCAGATTTGCCCTATCCAAATGATCTTGCACTTGCCACTTGCTGGCTGCACTACCACCTTTCGTATGCATATTCTATAATTGGACTTCATTTTCAATCTTTGGTCTCCTCTGTTTGGCACGTTCCACTTCTCCCCCCTCCAGGGACTTCAACCCTTTATCCCTTCTCCATGCACTTGCGTGTTCTCAATGTCACTGTGCCCAGTATGAACGTTGTTTTCATTTCTTTTTCTCCCTTGTTCCCCTCCCTTTGTTTGGTTGTGCTCTGAGCCACTTGTGTACAAGGGCAATCTTGATGAGATGTCATATCATGTCATATACATCCTTTGTCCTCGGTGCAATGTGTCTCACTCTGACTTTGCTGATGGCAGTGGCTCCCCATGCACATGTGTGCACATTCATGTTCTATGTGCATTCCATGTATGCCCCTAGGTGTCCTTGACCGCCTGCTCAATGTAGTATGTCTCCAGGATGATCCAAGTGTCTTGTTATTTTGACAGCCATTTCATGCTCACCATGGGTCTGTGTGTCATCATGCATGTCTTTATTTGTGTCATGCACATGGCTCCCCCTGTTACAGGCCCCCTGCCTCTTTTCAAGTGGTGTTGTGTCTTCTGCATGCATGGGTGTACTACTGATGGTTCCTCATCTGTCCTGCATCATGTCCACTTCTCATCGGCTGTAGTGACATTTGACTGATGACATGCAATAGACACATGCCAACACTGTCTGCAAATGCACAGTTCTGTGGTGAACCTTTCGTTGCCATGCAGTGCCTCCCTGCTATTGCCCAGAGGGTGGGTGTTTCACAGTATCCATGCTACATGGTGCATGCCATTTGCACATGATGACTGCAATTGCCCTTACACTGCCATCACGTTTGGAGGTTGACATCACTACGTACGTGTTGATGTTGGAAGTTGAGGGGGTACACATGCAGTGCACTTTACACACCCACTCCTGTGCCAAGTTCAGCCCTTCAACATGCCAACACAATGCTGCTGTGTGATAGTGACCTGCCATGTATGTACCCATGTCCCTCCTTTCACTGTATCGAAATGCAGTAGTGTAGGTGCCTCTTGTGACACACGTACTCTGCATAGTCAATGGTTGTTGAGTGCTGCACGTGAACATGCATGTTACATGTGTCATGGTGTGTTTGGTGTGATTGCCAGCTGTGGCTATTTGTGTGTTCCCACATGCTTATGCTACGTGCCATCTCTTTGTTGCCATCTCTCATTTCTGCCTTGGATATGTGCCTGCTAGAGGTTGTGTGTGATGCAGGTGATGGGCAACATGCAAAACATATGTTGGCTTCACATTTTGCACACATCCTTTTCTGCTTTCGGGATACCCTTGCATTGCAATGTCACTGGATGCATGTTGGGCTTTGAGTTGCATGTGACATGTCTGCTTCATGTGGTGGCTGTCAATGTGGTGATCTGTATGTGTGTGGTATGTACTACTGACATGCATGTTCTTGTTTCTTTTGTTTATGTTGCAGGTGATGAATCACTGGAGGCAGAGGATAAAGATGTCATCCCAGACACGGTGGTCAGTTCACATGACCGACCAGGCACCAGTGGTGGTAGTGGGATGGCAGCCAATGAGAACCCACTGGTGCTCCAGGCCATCGTGTCCAGAACGGACTCTGAGTCAGGCTCTGATGTATCCTCTGACCACTATGTTGAGCCAGATCTGAATCATAACACGTCGTCGCCGGTGAGTGATCCTGTGTTGGATGATCTTCTGTCCGCGACACCTGCAGTAGTGGGCCAGGCAGTGATGGAATGTCCACCTGTGGTGGTTATGGGTGCAGGGTCACACTCCACACCAGTTGGTCATGTTCCTGGGGCGTCAGGTTGATGGAAGGATACAATCCTGCAGCCGTGGGAGGAACCAAACCAGCAAGGACCATGGCTCCTTGGGCCCAGCAGCTGTCGTGCCAGCAACGTGGTGACCGTGCGCTACCGGGGTAAACTGATTGGGAGCATGCCGTTATTGCCATAGCACAACAACAGGGGGGAGAAGTTGAGATGATGGCTGAAGGAATGGAAAGTGTGGCCTTTCCATCCTCCCCCCTGAAAGGCAAGTGCAGCTCCAGCAGCAGGCTACACGGTCCACGTGCCGCTCACTCAGGCTGGGCATGGCAGCCTCTGCAAGGGAGTGCTGGGCTGAAATGGTGGCTCTGCGTCAAGCAGAGGCACACCGTGAGGCCCTGAGGGTCGAACACCAAATCCTCCGATCTACTCTGGGTGCTCTCATGATGGACGACAGTAGGCGGGCAGAAGACAGGATGGATCGGCTTGAAAGAACCATCTCAGCTGAACTCCATGCAAGCCAGGAGGTACTCCATATGTCATGTGAGGCCATGCAGGCAGAACTCCGTCTTACACGTGAGTCCTGGCAGGAGGAAGCACGTGTGACACGTGAGGTAATGCATGCAGACATACGTGTAATTGCCATGCAGGACCTGGCTTACCAGACCCACATGCCTGCTGCCACTGAGGGGCAAGGCACGGATAGGCGTGGTGAGGCAACTGCGCCGTGTCCACCTTCTGATTTCCATCCAGAGGGTGACAATGACAACCTATCTCCTACACAGGTCGGGCTGTGCAGGTGCTGAGCCCAGTGATTTATTTATTTTTTAATCTCAACCTCTATACATGTGGGTGTTGAGGTGCACCCTGTACCTCCCCCTTCCTGGGTGCCCCCCCGAGCCCCCTGGGTCATATGTGGCCATTTTTGATTTTATTTCTTCTTATTTTTATTTCCTGCAAGTAATTATGATTATTTTTGTTGTCTATTGTGCATTCATGTGACAGTGTGGTGCTTTGTGGCATTTGAAGGCATCCACTGTCTGTTCTAGCAGGGCCCATTCAGGCTTGTCTCGTGTATGTGTTTTGCTTGAGGTCTTGACACATATGCTACTCCTGCTTCACCTTTCCATGGGCTCGCAAGGATGGCTCGGTGTGACAGCATCTCACACAGGGGCATTGGGCTTCCATCATATATGTGGCCAGCCTGCATTACTTCTTGTGTGTACACCCCTAGTGGGTATTTTGGATGGCTTCTCCAATGCATGTCTGCACTTCATTTTGGTGAGTATTCTGTTGACTGTGCATTTCATCATGTTGCTTATGATTTTTTCATGAATTGAATGTCTATGTTCATGCACTTCCTGCTGTAGGCGGTACCATGCACCGTTTGGCTGTGTAACACACACTGATGGTGGGAGGGGTTTGTGTGCTGACAATGTTGCATTGGGACACTTGGCCTACAGTGATTTTGATATGCCACATGAACACTGCACGCTAAATTATCCTTGTTACCATGCATTTCAACAACCCCCAATTCCTTGCTTTCCCTGCTTTGGCCATCTTGCAGCCCTGTCCGGTGTTTTGTTGTGCCATTTGAAATATGGATGCATTGCTTTTGACTTGACTGTCATGTTTGTGGCCTGGACCTGCTCCCCCCTCCCATTGGTTGCACTTGGCCCTTGTGACAATCCAGCCAACCAGGAGGCTGGAGCCTGCCACCACTACCAAAGGCCCACAATGGAGGCCCTGTCTACCCCTGTCCACCCGTGTCTACCACCCTTCTGGGTCCCTTGATTGTTCCCCTGTCTCCCCTGCCCCCCTCCTGTCTCCACCTGCCCTCTGCCAGTCTCCCCCTGTCTCCCCTGCCCCCACTTGTCTCCACCTGCCTCCTGCCAGTCTCCCCCTGTCTCCCTTGCCCCCGCCTGTCTCCACCTGCCCCCTGCCAGTCTACCCCTGTCTCCCTTGCCCCCTGCCAGTCTCCACCTGCTCCCCGCCTGTCTCCCTCTGTCTCTCTCGTCACCATCACACCCCCTCCCCTTCTGCACCATCTTCTTTCCCTCTGCCCCCTGTGTGTGCTTTCTTTCCCCCTTTCCCCCTTCCTGCCTTTACACCTTGGCCCCCTCCTCCCTTCTCTCCTCCCTCTCCCTCTCCACCACCCTTTCCCCTCCTCCTTGTCCTCTTTCTGTCTTTTTCCGGCACTACCCCAATTGCCGTCAGGCATGGTGATACGTCATTGCTTGTTCTTTGCAGACACTTCCCCCTCTGCCTCTGTCCATCCACCCCCCACCTTCACCTTTTTGAGTTTTATTTTGGCATCGACCTTTTATCATCAGTCCCTCCACCACTGATTACAGCTTGTCTGTTCCCCCTTTCCCATCTGTGTTTCTTGTCCCCCTCCCCAGCACTATCTTGATTATTCATCGACCTTCCATAGTTTGTCACTTGTTTTGTTACTCTCCTCACCTCATCCCTCCTCTTCCCTACCCACCTCCTTATGTGACTCCTGCACCGCAACTATTGCCGTCAGGCATAGCAATGTTGATGCTAGTTTTGTTTTCCCACATTCCCTCCCTAGACTCTCCCTTATTGTTACAAGCACTTGTACTATGTACTTTGATTTGATTGTTCGTTTTCACATTCTGGACTGTTTGAAGGACGTGTAGGAAGGTACTGTTATTCTCCCTTTCAATGAATCAGTGATCGCTCACTGTCTGCCATTGTCGATGTGGGGTACTCTGTACATAATATGTTCTGCTGGTCAATGGCTGATCCTATGTTGGGTTTGATATTTTTGAGGTGTCAGGGGATTGGTGTCGTTTAATACACAGGGGAGTCCTTGATTGCAATGTTCACATGTACAGGACACGGAGCCTCACTTCATTTCACATGCATGTATTCAATGCATGTCCCTACTGACAGAAACACTTAGGCAACACCCCCCCACACCAACTACGGTGACACCATGCACACACGTGCACCCAGATTGCCTTCTCAGGCATGCTGTGTCATTACAATCCATGTTCACTTCCGATTCATTGATCGTGTACATGCATCACAGGCTACTATTTTGTTGATTGTACTTATTTTTCATGATGCTCAAGGGGTTTCCCCAATGCAATGCACACTCACTGTGCTGTGCAGTGAGCAGTGTGTTGCAGGGGACACACACGCAGCACATGGTGTTTGTAATGCCAATTTGCTATTGTCCAATGTGCATGGGAACAGGTATTCTGACTTTTGTTGCTTGCACCACTGGTGGCATGCATTTGTGCAACAGTTTTCAGAGTGTGAGGTTTTGGTCAGTCATTTCTTCAGATTCCATGTCAGGTGTAATTGTCTGGTGCCTATTTACATTTCTCACGTGGCACTTCCTGACTATTGTGTCATGTGTTGTGCATATGGTTTGATGTTTTGCCATTGCATACCATGGTATGGTGTGGCAGACGGGGGTCATGGGGTTTGGGAGGGTTTGGGTGACATACCAGTACTTTCACGCCCTGTTTTGCAGGGGGGGTTGGTGGGATATGAACCTTGCATGTGTTCCTTTTGGTCACATGGTATTGGTTGTGTTTAAGTAGCTAGGGATGCACACAATGTGGCACTTCTGTGGACATATTCTCAGGGTGGTAAGGTTGTGACAGTTAACTGTCCCTTTCTCATCATCGATTGTCACCTGGTATGTGCCAGGCCTGTTTGCATTGCGCAGGGGTTGGAGTTTAGGTGAAAATTATGGCCACAAGCTGGGTAGGGGCTGCCTCGCCATATGCCCTTTACCCTCCCATGCGCAGGGACAGTGCGTGTGGTTGGGGATGTGGGGGCACCACCATGTCCACCGGCACGCCCCGCCGTGTTGCAACGTTGTGCAGGACACATGCTGCCACAATGATCCTGCACATTACTGGGGGTGCATATAGTAGCTGTCCGCCAGAGCGGTCAAGGGAGCAGAAGCGTGACTTGAGCACTCCGAATGTGCGCTCCACTACGGTCCTGGTTGCAATATGGGCTGTGTTGTATATTACCTCGGGTGGTGTAGGGGGTTCCGTATTTGCATCATTATGTAGGTTCTCAGAGGGTAGGCACTGTCCCCTGTTAAGGTGATAATGGTTGTCATTAGTTTGGCTTGTGTATTTGTCTGTGTGTGACATGCATGCATGTGCACAGGCATTTGTACTCACCTATGAGCCATGTGTTGCCATGCTTCCCAGCTTCCAGGGCCCGGCTCAGGGTGGACATTCTGTAAACTGTCATGGGTGGACCCTGCATAGTTTGCATAGAGAGAGGTGATGATTCCCTTGGCATAGCACACAACCTGCACGTTGATGGAATGCCAGTGCTTGAGGTTGCGGTAGATGTTTTCAGTGGCCCAAGGTGAATGTAGGGCCACATGGGTGTAATCTATGGCACCAAGCACTTTGGGGAGGTGTGCCACCCTGTCGAAGTCCATGACCACGGCCTGCCTTTCTGCAGGTGTTCTGGGCATGTATATGTGCCTGCGGACTGAGGGGCGCGCAGTGATGATTGCCAACACCTGGTGTAGGCAACGTTACTGCGTGGGCTGTGAGACGCCCTCCACTATGGAAGGTGTCCGCTGAAATGACCCAGTGGCCAAAAAATGCAATACATTGAGCACCTTCTCCAAGGGGCTCAATGCTTGGGAGCACAGGGTGGGTGATGTGAGTTCATCCTCCCACTCAGTGACCAGCACTAGGATGATATGAGGTGGAAACCTATACTTGCCATAGACCTGGTCATCAGGCATCCCAAAAAGGCTGGTCCTGGGCAAAACAATGTGGGGCCTGGCTATTCTCCTCCTGCGGTGTCCCACGATCACTGCTGCGAGGAATGGGACATTCATCGTAGCTTTATATGCTTGCTTGTTGTTTGCGCGCACTTTTATGCTGCGCGGGGGGGCGCTTCCGCCTGTTTTCGTGTGGCGGACGTATTTGTGCATGTGCATGTGTTTTGACGTGCGTGGGTTTTCCCTATTCAATTCCATGAATACGTGTTGTTCACTAGCGTGTGGGCGTTGCGTGTGTTTTCCAGCGGTACTTCCCACGTTATGCCTACATTTTCACGCGTTGTTCCCCATTCCCCGTGTTCCGCCCCCTTTTTAGGTGTGTGTGTGAGAAGTTGTGCACCTTCCCCGTTCCTGTCACGCACACGTTTGGAAAGTCGCAGTGACGTGTAAGGTAAGCGCAGATTTGGCGCACATCCCGGGAAAAACACGTGCAGGGCATTCCATGAATCGCATGCGCCACAAATTCCGGCGCCCAGTTATTCCATGAATTACCCCCTATATATATTTGAGCAAACTGGATGTAAATCTTAGGTGGCAGTTAATTTTGTCTACACCCTCTATTAGTATTAGAATAGCAACTGTAAACTTTTTGACATCATTAGCCCTGCGTAATGTGACTTTCATAGAGAATTAATGTGTGTCATTTAACAACTTCCATGCATTGATTAACATTCCAACATATTCTGACCAGACTCTAATTGGATGAAACAACAGTAAATAAGAGCAACAAAGAAAAATAACATATCTGTGTAATAAATGTGTTTTAAGTCTGGGCATAATCGAAATCACAGTAAATCTACTGAATCTTGTGATAGTAATTCTTTTAACTATGCTACAATGAATGTCCGATATTGCAAATAGTATACAATGAGCCAAACTTGTGTTTAGCCCAAATTGAAGTGGGCACATCGATTTCGTCACATTTTAATCATGCTGTGATGAACGTTTTATGTCATGAATTGTAAATCATATGGCTACAAGGGAATTGCCAAAATTAATGACATGTTATTAAATGAGGATGTGTCAGATTATCGGAATGAGAATACTATAATGTAAATAATAAGAAGTGTTGAGTCAACATAAAATCTATTAGACATGACATAAATGGAAACAACCAATATTAACACTATGGGACGAAATGTAATGATAGTTACAAATGTAATGATACAAGTGTAATAATCATAATTGTTATTTTTCATCTCCTCTTTTCTTTTATCCTTTTCTTCCACATGTAAAAGAGGAATTGGTTGCTATGTAATAATCATTCCATTCTGTAACGCCAATATGTTTTATACATATACTTTTATTATATATTATAATTGTATTCATTTTGTTAAAAAATGTATTGAAAAGTTGATTAAGACAGCTAATTCAAAAATAAAAAATAAACATTTTTAAAAACAATTCCCAGTATATAAGGCATTCCATGTTGCATTCTCCCATCTCTTAACACTGTAATAAATGGTATTGTTATTATTTGTACTCATTTAAAAAATATTCATTTTCTGATTACTTTTTTGAGGGGCATAGAAATCTATGTGTGACTAGCTTGCGTGAGAAGCACAAACAACTTATTTTACGAGTGATCATTTTTTTAGGGATCCATAGACATTTTAGGTCCTGGCTTGGCTCATCCCTTGTAGCAAACTCTGACCTCAAACACATTTTACGGGTCATCTGTTGTAGGAAAGGCATGAACTGAAAAATTAAGGGTAATTCCTTGTACGAAACATGCACCTTGAAAAATTATGGTTCAGCGAACTGATGAGTTTTGACTATTTAGTTGAAAACCAAGGAAACATATTCCTGTCATGTACAATGCTCATGTGTTAAAACATGTTAATACATCAACTTGCATGCCAGCAAAGGTCGAAAAACATGCACACATGTATTTCTTTCTGCAGCACCAATCAAATTTGCAGGTCAGAATTTAGGGAACGGCATACTGTCTGCAGGTAGGTAAAGGAGGAAGCATGCACATGCATTATTTTTCTACGAGAACACATAGGTTTGCAGGCTGAATACCTGAATTTGTTTGAGGCAGGGTATTATACATTTATCCCAGTGCAGCCAAACTGAAGATTCACATACATGTGTTTGCTGAGAGACCACATCATTGTGCAGGCAAAACACTTGCATTTTTTTCAGGCAGGGAATCAAACATTTATCCTCCCATTATGAAATATATGAAAAATCAAATAACTGAAAACATAAACAAAACCCTAAAATGCTTCTGACAACAGAAACAAAATGCCGCAGACAACAAAATAAAGTTGAATAGCATATCTTTTAGCAACACATTACTTATTATTATTATTACTGTTCCTCTGAAAAAACAACCTGCTAAAAGCTTACACACTGAATTGAAAATTATAACATCAGATATTTTAGAAAGAAAAAATGTGCTGATTAAGAGGACACACATTCATTTCCTCATCCAGTCTTTCTAAACCCAATTTAACCAAAATAAAACTATTTTCTGAAACAAAAATGATTCAAACACACAAATACACTACACTTTACAAAGTGGATTTGGGGTGAAATCAAAGGTGAGGAACCAGGGGGCGTGGTCTGACGCCACTGTAGATGGACGCTTAGTGGCGCTGCTCCATCCTACAAGATTATATATACGGCATTATTTTAAAAAACAATATAATTTACTTCACTTACCTTCTTTTGGCTTTCGCTTTCGGCTGCTGCTCCTCACACCAACGGTTTTCCTGAAGCCGCTCTGACCTTCCTTAGGTGCTGCATTCGCTCCGGTGCTCCGTCTGCGGTGACAGTTGCAGCTGGTGCCCGTCCTGCCTGTGGAGACAAACAGCGTTGTGCTTACTGCGATGCGCCAGCTGTGGCCTGGTAGGATCTTTCCTCCAAGTGCTGCCGCAGAAAAGGAGGAACTTCCTGCTTAAGGACTTTAATGGAGTCAAAGCTTTTAAAGGTAGAGGAGCACATTTTTTATAAGACCTTATCCACATACCTTATGTGTATACAACGACTTGAAAACAGCTGTATTCTGGTACATATCTACAAATCCTTCATTATATTAAGAATAAGCTGTTTTTTCACAATAAAATATCCTGCATATAACTAACAGTGTTATTAAAATCATCATACAAATTGGGGGTCCTTTACCCTTTCCTTTTCTTTTTCTTCCACGCTTGGTGCTTCCATGGCATATATGGCCTCACACTGCAAATCATCTTTTCAGATACTTCCTGCTGTTTCTCAAGAGCACATATGTGGAGACTGCTTTGAAGGGGAGAAGGAAGGAAAAAAAGGAAATAAGAGTTGAATGCATTTCAAATGCTGTTTGGCTAATAGCTCTTTATAATTGTATCCTTGGTTTACTCCTTATTATTCTCTGGTGTTCACTTTTAATCTTCTATCAGAACAACAATACATGCATAATATGGATGCAATCATTGTAAACTGAGGAATAATATGTCTACAGAGCTGTCATTACTATTATATATTGACTTCTCCACTGGTCTTCCTTTGCCCCACAAAATTCCAAGTTTGTGGCTTATGCTGAAGACATTATTAGCACCGTCGTGCTTTTCAATTCATAAGCTTCCAGTCATATACTCAATATATCTATATACTCTTATATTTATCAACAATAATATGGCAGCCAATAAAAAAAAACACGACAACTACAAAAGAGCCTAATATTTCAGCCTCTAACCTTAAGAGACCCAAAAGTGACTCACCACCCCCGCTGGGTATATCTGATCCTGCCATTGATGCCATATTGTCAGAAATCAGATCACTCAAACCCTTCATAGAGACTACAAATCAAAATTACAACAACTAGATAACAGATGGAAGGGTTTCGAAAATAAAATGGACGAGGTAGAAAGAAGAGTTGGTTTAGTGGAAGAGGTCTCTCCCAAAGTGGCATTACTTGAGAAGTCAATCAAAGACCTCCAAAGGCATAATGAAGACTTAGAAAATCAAAGTCAACGCAAAAATCTTTTCATCTCTGGCCTGCCGGAGGGCTCTGAAGGAAATAACACCATTGACTTTCTACAGAAGTTTCTTTCAGCCATGCTTCACTTACCTTCTGATTTAATACTTAACATTCAATGAGCACATCGAATTGGTAACTCATCTATCTCTACCCCTCCTAAAGCATCGTCTAGAACTTTGATTTTTTATCTTCTGGAATATTCCCACCTTCAGCTCATCCTGTCTGCGTCCAAGAAACTAAAATCCCTCATTTGGAATGGCAATCGAATATACATATCACAAGATGTTGCTAAAAGCACAGCCCAGCGCAGGAAAATATTTCTATCCTTTCGTCCAGCCTTAAAGCAGATAAATAGCTAGCATGGTCTATACCACCCCTGTTCATTCATAGTGACACATGAAGGTCATACTACCATGTTTGATGAACCTGCTGACCTTAGAGCTTTTATACGTTCCATCAAATCCGAAAGTATGAACATATCATCGCCAGCCAGCATCTCTACTTCGATCATTACATAATTACATTCCTCCTGCATAAGATTTTCCATTATATATCTAATGCCATGGTTATCATTTTACCATAACTCATGGGACGGATGTCCTCACATAGCCCATCTTCTATCCTGAGTTGCTTTTTCTTTTTTTTCTTATTGAACGACTCAGCGGGCGTCACCCATTCCTGCTATTTCACTCACCTGTTGTCTCCCTTATCCAGTCTGATCCTAATTACTGTTTTATTATCTAATTCCTTATTTTAAAGTCTTTTATGATCAGACCCCTACCTCCCCGCCCTTTACCCTATGTGTCATCCTCTTGTGTCTCTCTGTGAATATCTACGATCCAATATGTTGTTTTTTGGCACTAAAGTTTTACATTTATTTGGTTTCAGGTATCGTCATCATAACATTTGACATGGTACAATGATCTTTAATTGTGTCCCATGGAACATCAAAGGTTGTAATAACCCCAGCAAGAGATGCAAGGTTGTCTCTCATCTCAACAAATGTAACCCTTCCATAGCTTGCGTACAAGAAACACATTTCTCCAGCAAAGAGGCATCAAAACTGAAATCCCGCTGAGTTAGGGAAATCATTTCCAGTCCTGCTGTTGCTCAGTTGCTGAGAAAAATGGTGTAGCTATTTTAATCAGCAAGAAATTGCCCTCCAAAGTTCTTGACCAAGACGCTTTTATGGATGGGAGATGGGTTTGGGTCAAACTACGGATAGAATCTACACTTGTTATCATTTTTAACATTTACGGTCCCACCAATCCTGACCCTAACTTTTCGGTTTCCATTAAACAATTGATACTTCAAAATAATTTTACCAATTTAATTATGTGCGGGGATACAAATCAGTTCCTTGATCCTTTTCTTGATAGAAAATCTAGTTGCCTATTCAAAAACAACAAATCACGCAAATCCTTTTTGGGATGTTTATCTGAAACCAGCCTTGTTGATACATTGAGATTATCTCATCCTACCTAACTTGACTATACCTTCCACTCTTCTCCACATAACACCCTCTCCCGGCTTGATTACATTTTCTCTGCTAAAACCCTTACAGGTTCTATTATTGACTCTAAAATAGAAAATATCATAACATCCGATCATGCTCCAGTTTGTACCTCCTTTAGTCTTTCAGATGTGCATAAAACGCCATCTCGTTGGAAACTTAATAATTTTCTTTTACAAGATCCTCAATTTATCCTATCCATTGAATCTTTTATCCAACAGTTCTATGTTGATATTCTAGACTGTGAAACATTGACTGTGAATAATTGGGATGCTTTTAAGGCATCTCTGAGAGGGCACATTATGGCTTATTCAGGGAAAAAGAAAGCTCAACGCAAAAAGCATCTGGATGAGCTGTACTCTCAATTTACCATAGCTGAACAACACTATTACAGTGACCCCAAACCTATTCATCTTCGGCAAGTATTGGCCATACGCCTCCTAATCAATAAGGAGATCACCGATCTTGCAGCAGGGACCATTCTCAAATATAAAATGAAAATGTATCAAACATCCAATAAAGCCGGTAAAGCACTTGCTTCTTATCTAAAAACAAAAAAAAGAAAAACATTTTATTTCCCATATCAAAGACTCATCTGGCACTGTATATCATCATCCTAATGATATACTTAATTGCTTTAGAAAATGTATGCGAACCTATACACACCAGAGAACTCAATTCCTCATAACACCATTACATCCTTTTTTGATGATATTAACAGATCCTCGTACCCTAAATTGGATTTATCCCATTTGGACAATGAGATCACTCTTCCAGAAATTTCTGGGGCAATTAAAGGCCTGGGTAAAGGCAATGCCCTGGTCCCAGATGGTCTTTCCACAGAATACTTTGATAGTTTATCTCAATTCCTCATTCCCAAACTCCAAAACTTATTCTCCTACTTTATTTCCCAAAAAGTCTCCTCTGGTTCCTTTTCAGAAGCCCAACTCATACTCTTCCCCAAACCTGACAAGGATACTTCTCTCCTTGGTAGTTATCGGCCCATTTCTCTTATAAATGTTGAAAGCAAATTTTTAGCAAAAATTCTAGCCAATAGGATAGAGTCCTCTCTTCCTTCCCTATTAAAAGCTGATCAAGTTGGCTACGTTAAGGGTCACAACATTTCTTCCAATGCTAGACTACATCTGGATGCTATCCATCTTTCGGCCAAAAATAAAAAAGATAAGCTGGGCTCTGCTGTATTAGCACTACATGCAGAAAAAACCTTCGATTGGGTCAATTGGGACTTCATGTTTCAGTCTCTTTGCTGGCACGGCTGTGGCAACAAGTTCATCTCCCTTTTCAGATTGCTTTACTCTTCCCCTAAATCTTCCACATTTATTAATGGTCTAACCTCCCCATTCTTTTCCCTTTACAGGGGTAAAAGACAAGGGTGCCCCTTCTCACCTATCTTATATATCCTCTCACTAGAACCGTTATTAGAAATTATTAGATCTAACAAAAATATCCCAGGTATATCTCGTAGCACATCTCATATAAAAATAGCTGCATATGCAGATGACATCCTCATCTTCATTAAGAACCCTAAAATACACCTCCCTTATTTACTCAATGCTCTAACACAATTTAGCTCAGTTTCAGGTTACAAACTTAACAAAGACAAATCTAAAATCATGCCCCTCAATCCCTACTGTCTTAAACATGACATTGATTTCTTTGGATTTAAATGGTGTAGTTCCTCTATTAAGAATCTGGGTCTGTGTTTTGCTCCTACTATCCAGTATACTTTAAAACTCAATACACAATCCTTATTAGATAGATTAAAAGAATTAACATCTAGATGGTCCCCCGTATATCTTTCATGGTGGACAACTTGATACGATTAAGATGATGCTGTCACCTATAATTTTATACTATCTACAACTCCTATGTGTTCCGATATCCCCTTCCTTTTTAAAATCTATTTATTCTATCCTATTTAATTTCCTCTGGGGAGCGGCCAAAAGCAAAAGGGTTGCTTTGATCAAATTGAAAGCACCCTATGAAAAGGGAGGAGTTAGGTTTCCTGAATTTTAAAGTATGTCACACTGCCTTTCTCTTAAAACAATCTAGATGCTGGTTTGCTTGTCCCATAACATCAGATATTCCCACATGGTGTACCATAGAGAAACAGTTGGTGTTTCCAGTAGAAATAACTGACCTTATTTACGTATTTAATCATTCCTCGTCGGCCATATCAGACCCAATTAGAGCCACAATATCCGCCCTTCAATTCTTTTTATTTCCTTATACAAAATTTCCAAAAAAAGCCTCTCCCCTTTCTTATGGCATAACAATAAGAACCAGATTAATAATAGAACCCTAAACAGAAAATCCTGGTTGAAAAAATGTATTAGATGTACACAACAAATCACAAATAGGTCCTCTATTCTTTCTTTTCAACAGCTCAAAAAATCAATTCTCCATCCCCAACACAGATTACAATTTCTACAATAAATTAGTCAACGCCTGCTTTGATGCACTACTTAGCTCCTCCAATGATATTTCAACTATGGATGCCTCTAGACTACTACAGCTTACAATGCCTATAGACACTAAAGCTTCAAAATTCTACAACATTCTTATCGCATCCGTTAAGATATGTGGGATCCGTCATAAATGGGAAGACGACTTTGGCCACATTTTAGATGATCATACATGGTCTTTGCTTTTCTCTAGAATTAAACATTTCCCTACATCAGCAAATATCTCCCAGCATTTCACCTTCTTTATACATAGAGCATTCATTACACCTGCTAAACTACTTTCATCTAAGATATGTAACAATAACTTTTGGTCATGTGGAGATGGCTCTGCCTCATATATGCATATGTTTTTATGTGTCCTTATAAGTGTTGACAACAAGTATGGAAATATCTTAATGCTATTTGTTTCACAGAAATCCCACTTTCTTTCATAAACATTGTTTTAGGTAGCCTTGCTATAACCACCCACTTACCTTCTGGTGCTTATAAACTTTAGGATCTCTTTATCTGTCTGGCTATGAGGAGCATGACTGCCAATTGGAAAAACTCTCGTTCCCTGTGTGTTAGAAGCTGGTGGAATAACATTTGTCTCACGCAAAGGATGGAATTGTGTATGGCAAACAATCTTAACTCTATACCTGAGTACAATGCTAAATGGTCTTTGTTCATTCGCTATCTGGATCACTTCAATGTAACCACACATGGAATGTGACCTTGTTTAATCTCTTACACTTCTTAGATGCTCCTTGAATTTTTCTATGTCTGAATATTACTCCTGCTACTTACTGAATATTTTTATTATATGCTAAAGTGCCTTACTTCTTTATTACTTCTTTATTTTGATCCCCATGATTCCCCCTCTCCCTTCTATCTCTTGTTTGTCTTATGTGCGTCCAGTGTTTGTCTCCCCCCTATTTAATCTATATTAATGCAGAAATCGTTCTATGTTAAGTTGTGCAAAGTATATGGCTATATGCTTTTCGGTTATTTCTTATTTATAAGGTTACACTGTTGAAGATATGTATAAGCAAAATATGTTTATAGTGCATTCCATTATCTGTTCTCAAGAGTCTCTGTTGTCTAACTATAGTTTATAAATAGTTTATCCAATATATTACTGCATTATGTTTCAGATACAATGACTTTATTTTTGAATACTATATTCTTCAATAAAAACTATAAAATAGGAAAGGTGAGGAACCAGAAGTAAATGCATTTGGACTGTTGAGACAGACAATGGTAGGACAGTAACACTTTACAAGCTCAAAAAACAACAGCATGTCCTCATCATCAAAACGTCAGTTTCCCAACCACATGCACCATGAAGCAACCCTGCTCCACGACCTGGTGTCAGGCATGTAGCGGCAGCAGTGGGTGACATCTCAGCATAGTAATCTGAGCTATTGTGTCAGCTGTGGTTAGATGACTTCCCATAGTCTGCCACAAAGAAGTGCTGAATCATTTTTAAACCAGTCAATTGTTCTACATGCAGACTTGACAGGCTCCTCCAGTGTTTTCAGACAATAGCCCTGGCTCCAGTGTTTTCAGACAATAGCCCTGGCCGCATTGAAACCCTCTGCGACTGAACACTTGCTGTCAGGCAAGTGTAATCCCAGTGCAACACTCACAAGTGGCGTTAGCCATATGGACTGCTTGTTGTTCCAATATTGTAAAGCCTCGTCATCCCTTCCAATGGGGGAAGTGACCAGTATATACGCATTAAGTATATGTGCAGCTGATGGTTCTTTGTCTGATCTTTTTGATGTGTTATCAGTATTCAAGATACCAGAGACTGTGAAAATGGTGTCCCATGCATTTCTTCTCCAGGGGCCATGCCTGCACTCCAATATGGACATATCTGGTGTTGTTAGCAAACGTAGGGGCGCTTGCAGCTCTTCCTGCTGTCTCTGTTTTTCTTCCACTTGTTGTTGCAAATGCTGCAGCAATGCAGCTTTGCATGCTTTCAAAGTGCCTTCCTCTTTCGATGGTTTTTGCAAACCCCCCTTTCCCTGACACAGGATGACTAAAAACACCCACTTTCACTTTGGAGCGTGGGTCTAAAAATTAAGCTAGCAGTTACTCAATGTTACTTTTAATTCCAACTACCCATGGATCCCCATGCAAGGTTGCAAGCAGGTCCCTTGCCAGCTGTCCCTCCTTGTCATACCCAGCCAAGTCACGGGCCTTGGTCAGTTGGAGGGGTTTACTTCAAGGATGTATACCAGAGGGAGAACCTCCCAGAGTGATGAACTGTGACAGTATTCCCTCTGGATATCCTCCTCAACAGGTTGCAACACAGAGCAGACATTGAATAATAACTGCCACTGTCTTGTTGTTATGAAAACCCCACCTAGTGCTTTTCTGTGTGATTTGCAATAGTATGAACTGGGTTTGCTCTGCTGCCACAGGCCCTTCAACATGTGTAAAGTTGAGTTCCAATGAGTGGCCACTGAGGTCTTTAGGTTATGATGTAACAACTTGTGATGCACCTGTATTTGGCACAGGGCATTTTTGCATGGTCAGCCCAGCTGAAATGGGCTCTGATCCTCTGTGTCACTATGATCATTTCCTTTATAGGCTGACAGTTGTTCACAAAACATGTGACAACCAGTTGTAGTACATTTACAAAGCAAAGGGTGCTTCTTAGGGAAGCAATGACATTTGATCCACTGTTTGTCGTGACAAAGCCCAACTGCAAATTAGGAGGGCTTAGCCACTTTGCTTGGACCTCAACACATTCTCCCAGATGACAACGCCCATGTGGCTTCTGCCTTAAAACCCTTGCATTCAACGTGCTGCCTGGTGTCTAGCAAGCATCTATTGCCCACTTGCAGTGTTAGGAAACCTCTTGCCCGGTAGATAATGGAAAGGCTACCCATTCTGCTGTGATGGCCATGTAGTCAATACTCTGACCTCCGTGAAACATCACAAATAAAGATGAACATGTTATAAGAACATTTGCTGCAGCAGTTTGGATACAACATGAGTACAATAAAATAAGCATAAATACACAGCTGAAGAGGATGCTAGAGATCAAGAAGGGTTTCTAATAAAAATGTTCTGTGTCTATTCCATCCTCGAACAAGAAAGCCTGTTACGGCAAAAGACATGTTTCTCTATGCACTGATTTATACAAATTCATGGCATGAATAATCGTTCTAACTTTATAAAATTTAAAAAGAGAAACAGGCCATAATCGGCAATTGATACTTAATTGAGTACATCACAAGAATAAATTGAACAAATACTCTGGAGAAATTTGCACATCGGCATACTTTGGTATTAGATTTATGCAAACTGCAAGTCAAGCTGATTAGCGGTAGGATTCCACATCAAAACTTTATATAAAGAATACAATTGCACTTCATGGCCTTCGTTTTATGTTTATTATCAGTTCTTTGGAGACACAAAGTCAGAGAATATATTGAAAGCTTTCCTTAAGCCGAAATTTGAGGTAGAGAAGAGGACGGCATTGTCCGCATAAGGGATGCTTAACCTCTCAGAATGATTAAGTAGAGCATAGACAGCTGAATTTAACATGGATTCAGAGATGTCCTTAGTAAACAGGGAAGATAATAGGGATAGCATGACACAGCCTTGTCGTACCCCTTTGTTTACTGAGAAAGTATTTGTATTTGTCCCAGTGTGCCCCATTTGATAGCTGCCTCAGTAAAGAGATGTAATACTCTATAGTAATTCCAGGGGTAAACCCTGGTTTACTAAGTACAACATAAAGGTAAGATTTACATTTAGCATGCACTGTCAATCATGTGATCTGTGATGCTTTTGGCCACACTAAAAGGCTCCCACTACAATGGCCTGACACAACTGCAGTGGTAAATTCGTGGGTAATTGTATGGGAAAGGGCTGGTATGCCACTTTTCATTACGTTTGGGTAAGGGTGCTCTTTGGGTCTTTGGAGTTCTTCCCATGTGTGTGAATAGTGCTGCATTAAATGTGCCTGCAAACAAGTGGTTCCCAAGTTTCTCCCTGCCTTTCCTCAGCACACATATTTACAGCACATTGTGCAAAGGGGCAGATTTGTATGCACTTTATTTTATGTGGAGTAAATCCACACTTTGCATTTTCATTGTGGGCTAGGAGGGCAAAGTCTGTGTTCTACTGAACACAGTTCTGGTGGTGCTCCTTTAGGTGGTACCTGATACGTTGTACTGTTAGTCCTGCGACAGAAAGTCTGTTTTTTTAAAGAGACTGTATACAGTTTGGGGTCAGGGTTGCACTAATTTGGCCTCTGTGTTTGTGGTCACATTGGCCTACGGATTTTTATCACTATTGTTACTGCTTTACATCAGCAATGCACATCCCTGTCCAGACCGCTCTGTCCACTTTCATCAACAACAAAAAATGTCCTGACTCTCTCTAACTGTCTCAACACAAAAGCACAAGCTGTGCTAAGGGATTATATGATCATCTTCCCTACAACTGAGTGTCACTGAGGGACTCCTGCACAGTTCAATCAAGACAGATGGATGATCACTGGTTGTTATCTATGGCCTTTCTCTAACTTTCTGCAACCCCAAGTGTCACTTCACTGTCTCAATACATCAGCACAAACTGTGCTAAGTGATTATATGTTTTTCCTCCGCACAACTGAGTATCACACATGCTCCTGCGCAATTCTCTGAGTCAAGACAAATGGACCATCATGTGTTGTTATCTCTGGCCTCTCTCTAACTTTCTGCAATCCCAATTGTCACTTCCCAGTCTCTTCTTAACACATCACAAACTGTGCTCAGGGATTATATGCTTGCCTTCCTTATAAACGAGTATCACCCAGCGACTCCTGCGCAGGTCACTCAGTCAAGACAGATGGACGGTCACTGGTTATTAGCTCTGGCCTCTTTGTAACTTTCTGCAACCCCAAATATCACTTCACTGTCTCAACACAAGATCACAAACTGTGCTAAGGGATTATATGCTTTTCGTCCTTACAACCGAGTATCACCGATGGGCTCCTGTACAGTTCTCTCAGTCAAGACAAATGGACTGTCATAGGTTCTCATTTCCGGCCTCTCTGTAACTTTCTGCAATCTCAATTGTTACTTCCCAGTCTCTTCTCAACACAACAGCACACGCTGAGCCAAGGGATTCTTCTCTCTTCCCCATAATCTCAAGTATTTTAGAAAAATAATAATTTGCTCAAAGAGAGATCAGCAACATGCTCTAAAAACAGTGGCCCTGAGTAAACCATTCACTCATTCCTTTTTCCAGTCTTCCTTAACCAAATGAAACTCTTTGTAAAATAAAAATCATTCATACACAAAAAGAAAGTAACATTTTAAAAGTCTATATGGCTATGGATTAAAACCCTTTCAAAACTCTATTATTTCTAAAGCTTGATATTTGGCTTGAATTGGTCCAACCACCTAAATAGGAACTTGCCTTAAACTTCCAGAAGTCATTAGTAATACCATAGCAAATTCATTCTAGCCATCTTCAAAACCATTCAAACCTCTATTATTTCTAAAGTTTTTAATTTGGCTTGAATGGTTCAGCCACCTAAAGACTCATATGCGGCTGGTAGGTTTAAACTTTTGGTTCCAACATTCATAAATTCGATCTCGGTTCAAACTTTTCATACCACCGGAAATTTGGGTGGTTCAAAGTTTGAACAAATAAATGGCTTACCCATGCCATAACATGGGCCAGGCTCGGCATGGGATCTAGTAGACATAACAGCTAGCAGAAATGCACCAAAAGAGGATAATCCAGGTCTACAACAATCCCATTGGTACGGCACCACCTAGGCACACTTCCCAATGATCCTTGTCCTTTTGCTTGTGTAGAGGAGGAGCCAAGTACCCCTACTCCACCTACCCCACCTACATTACATGAGAAGTATGAACCGAAGTATGTGACATATACTACACCAATCAGAAGGCAAGAAGAAGAGCAACAACTCTGTGCAGTGCCCATAAGAATGCCTATATCTAAGAGAATATGGGAAGTAAAGTATCCATTAAGGAAACCATACCTACATCCAAGACAATATGATGGTCATTTGAATGCGATTCCTGATGAAACAAAGAAACTGAATGACCAGGATGAATTGTGACGTCATACAAAACTGAATCGATTCCATAGATAGAAGATAATCAGACCTGAGAGGCAGATGATTTATGAAGCATGAAGAATTACTAAGGATACGTGACATTTTGGGATCAAGGTGAAGAAACCTATGCCACATAAGTGATGAAGATATTTAGTTAGTTTAAACGTGTACAGATGCAATGAAACTCAAGCAGTACAGCAATCATGAAGCTAGCCAAATGCTTATAGTAAATAGATAGCGGCAAGGGCCAACATATACATATATACCTCATAGATACATATGGATTAAATAAAGAATGAAGGTTCCACTACATATTTAGCAGTCTTGAACAACAAGGAAGGCCTCCAATTGAGTGCTGCAGTAACAAAAGCAATTGAATTAAACAAATTATATTTCAGCTAAGGAGTTGGATGAGCCAAAGAGCCATGGTCTATCAGAACTAAAATTGGTTGACATTAGATATAATTAACGTGGAAGAACAGAAGCTTCTGTTCAAGAAGGTCAAGTATAAACAAAGACGTCAGAGGACTATTGGAATATACAGTTAAATACACAGAAAAGGCTCAATTCATGGTGTGCAGTCACGTGATGGAAGAAAGTTGGACACATGAGGAGATCACATCACTCCTCTCTGCTTGCCTCTGTTGACCACCTGTAACCCGGTCTACTACACCGTTGTTGTTTTATCACAATCTGTACTGTATATTTTTGCCATGCTGTAACTGTTTTTAAGTCTCCGGCGCCCAGCTACCCCAGGGTTCGGTGCGCGGTACAAATAAATAAACTAAACTAAACTAAACTAAACTAAACACCTATGCACGGAAGCCAGACAGTACGCATACTACTTAAGAAATCCCAGAGAACAGTACAGACTCAAGGCCAACTTCAGACAGTAATTGACAGTGAACTTTAAGGTGATGATGGAGTGCCCTTTTTAATTGGTGGGAAGCTGGTACCGAGACAAGCTCACCCACACCTGGTTGTTCAGTCTGCATGCTGCTCACGTAGGTGGAAAGATATTGACGGGGGTTAGTAGCCAGCCAATCGTAGAGGACCACGTTGTTGGGGTGGTTGGGGGGGTTACTCTATACAGATATTACACCTATACATAGTAGTTCACTTAGAGCCATTCCCGCTTCCCGATAGGTTTTAGAAGCTTGGCACGTAGGATGACTTTGGCAATGACGCAGGTCTGCATGTCAGTAGTGACACATTTGGTCTATAAATTTCTTAAATGAGTTGAGGGTTGAGTAACGACCGATTGCTGATGTTCGTTTTACTCCCTGTTTTACTTACTTACATTAAAACAGATGAACTTTTTGCCAAGCTATTTGTGTCGTCTGAATTATTGATGTTTGATTAAAATCTGCATCCCCATCCAGCTCAAGGGTATTGCTACTCATCTTAAAGAGCTGGAAGTCCCCAGTTCACTTGTGTATGCAGAGGAGCCAAATACACAGAGTGCCAGACATATTCTTGTGGAGCACACCAGGATTTGCGTCCATGTTGAGATAGGGGGCATAATTCATAGAACGTTTTCCAATGGGGTTTTGCCATTATAAAACGTTTCTGTGAATTAGTCCCAACGGGTCAAAGCTGGCCATACAACATCCTGATGTAAGCAGGACAAATAAAAAGACATTTTAAGGGTTCTGCAATTGGATAAAAATGTTGGGCTTTTGACCATCCAGTGGCACCAGTGCCTCAGGCACCTCCATTTTGGAGGGCCCCCACTAATGACATGTGTGTGACGAAATACATGCCTGCTTGTAACATCAATGTTATACTCTTCAGGAATACAGTTCTTAGCTGAGTGAGTGATCGAATGACATAATTTGCATAGCACACACTGTGAGTCGGGTCACCTCTTGGTGCTGGTCATCACTACAGAGGGCCGGGGGTTACCAGGGACGTCATTTCATCAAAATGCCTGGGGTAGCGGAAATGACATCACACGATCCTTGACCTCTGATGACATCACAGGAAGTGATGTCATTTGACCCCACCCCAAAGTGACATCACAGGAAGCGATAGAACACGACCTTTAACCCCTTGACAAAACAGGAAGTGGCATCACATAGCATTGTTTCTAAGTACACTACGAAAAATATGGTTATGATATCACTGTAAAGTGATATACATTTCATACAAGAATGGATCACCATATGTATCGTTAATAACAGTTGGTATAGGCCCATTTACCAAATAACTGTGAATGCAAGCAGACGTCCAAGGCCAAACAATAATTATGTATTATATAGCCCTTACGCTCAAGTGCTTCATATAGAAAAAATGTACATACAATATCACCCAACCTGTGTTGGTACTCATTTATCAACCTCAGCAGAATGAAAGGCTGAGTTGACCTTGCCGGGAGCCGGACCTGCAGATCACACACACATTGCAGCTGCGAGCGCTGAACCCACTGAGCTATCAGCAAACCAATCACTCCAGAAACAAAGAGCCGCATGCTGCTGGCCACATTTAAATTTTAAAAGAAAAAAAAAGAATGTATATTTTTTGGTTTTATTTATTTTAGGGGTAGCAAGGGAGACCACAGGGGTAGCAAGGGAGACCTCAGAGATCACAGTTGCAACCACTGGCGACCCCCAAATGACGTCCCTGGGCGTTACCTCCTCAAAACCCACCTACTTTCCTGGCAGTTAGAAAACGTGTGTTTTGAGAAGGGATCTACGTTTAGGATGATTAAGTTCTGCCAAGATGGAAAAGTGTCTACTCCCTCAATTAGAGCACTTATGTCTGGGAAGAGTAAAAGACAATTGTACAATGTTCAAAGTGTTCTAGTGGGATGATATTTTAGAATTGTTTTCACACAGCATACAATAAACATTTTAGTTTGGAATGTTCTCAAATCTTAATTGTATTTGTTATGTTTGTAAGCACGCCTTGATAAACACTCAAAACCATATGCCCTTTAGTCATTGTGCCAGTGTTTAGGAGAGGTGTCTCTGTATAATATTCCTGTATTTCCGCCGCTATGGCAAGAGTTATAAAATGCTCTTTTGTTTTCTCTTGATAGAATGGAGAGGAACCAGCTGGAAGACAAAGCTGCATGTTCTTTCTCTGCAGGCCACACTTCTCAAACATTATTGCAGCAATTTTCTGCTTAATTATTCAAAGAGGATTAGTGATGGACTTCATGTTCTAAGCACGTCACCAAATCCTGCTTCAATAATTAGGCCAAAAGGGGCTGCAGATGCAACTGCCACTGAGACTCAGCCTGCCTTGGTGTCTTTAACTCACATTTTCTACCAGAAGATATACCAAGCACTCCAGAGAAAACAAGCCAACAAAAAAAGAACGCAATCAAAACAGGAAATGGTCAGCGGAGACCATGATTATAGGTCTCGCGAGCGTAGGGAAACCCTCCAGTCCTCGCCCCTCAGGACAATATTCCTACCTTGGGAAAGTTATCCTTTTACTCAGACAATAGTTCATGTGTTCCTGATATGTACAAAATACACACTGTGATTCTGTGTGCCTATATGTTTTCATGTGTTGCGATAATGACTTATTTCACATGGCTATGTGTGGTTTCATTTATTCACCGAGGCCTCGAAGTGCTTCTGTGTACAAACAAAGGTATATGTGGGGTGATCTCGGCACGGGCTGTTATGATAGTTGCCAGATATCTGATTCCCCAGTGACGCGTCTCTAGAGAACACATTCCTATAATCTCTTTTAATTTGGTTTACCACCATACAGACTTGACACAATAGTTTAGTTGTCATTCTCACAGGGGATGCTGGCAGCTAGGCAGTGTCCTGCTTTCCCAATACAATATCCTGTATATCAGTCATGCCCCATCTTACAATTAGTTTCCCAATCTTTGATGTGCTTGCTAAAATAAATTAATAATTGCAAATCAGTTCTTATTATTGGGGCACCAGAATGAAATCCCCTTGCACTATGCGAAGATGGGTATCACCTCCTTTCGTGCCAACACCAATCTAGCGCATGACCACCCTTGCCCTCATATGAAGTTCAAACCTAGAAAGCTGGTAATTTACTTAGACACATGTGCATGTATCTCTCATGAACCAATACCTGGCTAAGTTGCAAACCAGGTTGATTTAAGAAACATGGCTCAGTACCTGAGATCCTAGCGCTCTATCAGACCCACCTAGTCTCTAGGCATGCACACACTTTTCTCGAAAACGTGCATACACTGGACACACATTCTTGCGATGCCGTCTGTCCAGATTACCTTTTACAATCCAGATTTCTGGTACTCTGTGGCACTTTCTTTTGTATTGAATCTTTTTCAATAATCAGTACACAAAGTTGAAATCAGAATTGAAAGTAAATCATCCACAGTACTAACAGTGAAGAAAATGCAATTAACTAGAACAGTTTACTCACTATTTCCATCTTTTCCAAACCGCAAGATACTCAAAACGATAACAAAACCCGAACTCCCGTGCACTGACGCAAAACAAGCGCCAGTCATAAGCAAATGCCAACACAGCACAGCCAGATGGGCACACCTAGAGATGCTAGGTTATGTAAACTTTGGCACCTCTCATTCCCAGGAGCATCCCACACTCTACATACCACACTACCTTTATTCAACCCATTGTGGCCTGTGTGTGTCTATATGATGCTCCCCTCCTTGAATGTGCTGTCCCATGCGTTAAACCTTCACACCCATTGCTAGAAAGGACCTATGCATTTCATGCAGTGGTAAAAACGGCAGTAATTAAGGTCAGAGGAGAGTGCTCCGGTCAGATGCATGACTTTCAAGGAATGGCCACAGTTGACAAAAATGTGTGTTTGTCTAACATAAGCCATGTGGCATTACTACGTGGGCCAATCGAAAAGACCAGGAACACTACGATGGAACAAACACAGATCATGTATTCGGAACAAGAATGTGAATTCAGCGGTGGCAAGACATTGGAATTTAATGAAACGTAATATCAGCTAGATGAGGATACAAGTCCTAGAAGTCATCAGACAATGTAACGTACACGAAGATTTGGGAAAAAGATCAAACCAACAAGAATCTTTCTGGATAGATCGCCTTGACTCCCTGAGACCAGGGGGTATCAATGAAGAGATAAACTTCTTGTGTTTCCTGTAATCTAAAGATGGAAATATGAATAATGTACTTGATTGAATATTATCTTAACATGGACATAGCCACTGTGCCACCAGCAGAGATCCGCAGCTATGTCCTGCAGGGAATCAGCCCCCTGTGTGACGTAAGGCAGCGTCACCACTGCCGATCTATGGAGCTTGGACGATGGATGGCTGTGGTGGTTATGTATATACATATGAGAATGTAAATATGTGTATACAATATGTTGGAGGTCAATTTGATAAAACGTGATAAGAAGTATGTGCAGTACAACACTTGGAGTAAGGGGGAAGTAGTAATCCTCATAGTACTTGGTTGATGATTGACAACATTTCAGATGCAGATATAATATGGTAAATAATGAGATTGACAATCTAGTATCCAGGGTAAGCTGGATGTAGCAATAGATGGAATATCACACATATGACATTATCTGAGGCACGCGCACATCAGTGCAGTTTAATTAAATAAATGAATTATCTGTTTGTGTGAGGAGGGACCCAGGTATCTCTTGATCTACATTCCGAGAGCCGACACATTAGTAATTATGAGGAAGCATGGAACACTACCTTTTGAGTTTGCGCGCACGCGCGGTAGCCAATAGTGTAGTGTACAATGGGCACGCATGCGCTGAAGAGAACGTCTCGCGTATCTTGTGTAAACCTTTCATCTAGAGATATTAACTGATGTTTAGAGACAGGAAGGACATAATGACCATCCAGAAAAGTATAGAACCATTGAACATATTTGTATCACGTATGGATGTTGAAATTAAGTTAGTGGGCCAAAGAATGCTACGTGCATGCGCAGATAGAATAGCGTTTCAAAAATGCACTCAACAACGGCGGCAGCTCTTTTCGAGCAGCCAGCACGAACACACAATATGGAATGTGGAAGGTAAGAAACGAATAGAAAAGCGATGTAGAACGATGATCTTGGGAGCAAACATGAGGGAAACAGAACTGTATGGGAATCTAATTGCAAGTTTTAACTTCACAGAATGCACGAGCTGCTCAGAAAAAACTTGCTTGCAGAGTGAAACAAACATAAATACTCTGGGTGATTCAAGTTGAACAGGTAGCAAATTTAAGTTACCAACATATAGTTCCATAACAGTGAATAATTGACAAAAACAATGCATAACAATGAATTTCCTTTTTTTGTTTCCTTTCAAAATTTCACCTTGGACCACAACAACCATTGGGTATGTGTAATTATGATTTACTTTCTGTTGGATTTTACAATATAATGGTTAAATGGGGAATGAATTGGACAATTGTGTAATGATGTGGAATTATGGAATCAGTATTGATGATTAATTAGCAGTGTCAATAGCCCTGACGATGAACTGAAGTCCGAAATGCATTGGCGAATAATGATGTGACACTGATGAGTCAGGAATAAAGGATGACATTTTAAGAATCATACATAGAATTGTGAATCCATGATTAAAAATTACAAATACTGGAACAAAGTGAATTAATTGATTTAAGTAGCAGTTGAAACCCCGGATAGGGTCATCCAGGAACGGAAGCAGTCCGGTCCTACATCTCAGAACTTGTCTAACATAAAACCTTGCAAAGCTTTCAGAGCTAATTTGAGGTCCCAGAGGGCTGAGAACCCTTCCATGTCTGAGCCAGTGCAATACTGTCTGCACACAACGGCTGCCACGATGATTCCATGCAGTTGACTGCAGGTCTAGCACCAAATCACTGGGTGCCATGTAGCAGATCAAGCCCCACACATCTTTATCCAAATGAGAAATTCGGCCCAATAGTTTTTACATGTAAAGCACCACCACCACATATGGTTGGATTCATCCATATAATCCCATAGCCTGGCGTAGATTCTAGAATTCAAGTTAGCAACCCTGGCCAAATTACTGGGATCTAGGTGTAAGCTATGAAGAATCATAAAATAAAATGTTCTCAGTGTGTGGACGTATTGCCAGGATAAGTTTCATCACCGTTCTTGACTCATAATGCATTAGGTATGCATCTGTGCAGATTGCCTTCATAGTCCACTTTTAAAATGTAACTTTTCCCTGAATGTCTCTGGTAGTTATGCATTTACTAAGATTAGATATATTAACTTTTTGTGTGCTAATTGTGCCCAGCATCTTCCCGTGGGAGTAAAATCACTGCTTGTATGGTTATGTTAACACAAACGTACAAAGCAAAGGTTTGACCCCATGTTAGCCCAGTTGTAAAATCACACAAAATCCAAGTTGTGAGGCCTTATACTGGACTAAATGGAAACCTTATGATGAGATGGTAAAATGCATAAGCTTTTGAAGACCCAATGACTTGTTGGGCACGATTGTATAGCGTGTCCGGGTGCTCTAGCAGTCACCCCATTTATCAGCAGAGTACACTTAGGCCCATCAAAGACTCCCCACCACAAAAACAGTAGACTCAGCCAACGTTACTGTCATTTATTAGCAAATAAAAATAACAGGGATCACACCAGTAAAGCATGTTTCATCCAGAGCTCTCAGCTTCTAAGCATGTGTCACTCAGTTTTATCCCGGTGTGATGTCGCTAACTCAGGTTCCCTCCCAGAAACCTAGAAGCCATTTGGATTGGTCAGCTTAGGTAAATTACATATAAAGAATATACAGGTTATTATTATAATGGGTTAGTCATATCCAGTGGCTCCTCCTAGGACCACCTCTACCAGCACCGTCTACGATGTTGCAGGGTCGCCGAATGACCATTGGCCCTTGCAACAAATTATATCCCCATGTAAAAGGTGAATTTGGATTGGGTAGAATGTGTCCTCCCATCCCTGGGACCCTAGACAGTTCTCTCTGGTTCGATGGGAACGGCCCTCTCTGTCTGTCTACCTTGGTTGAATGGGCATTGTCCTGTTGTCCTGTTCAGCTGGGTCCCGTCTGTTAAAACCACAAAATGAAGCCATCTCATCTGTAATCATGAGGATTTTAGCCAGAATTTCTGCAGGTGGCTCACTATCTTGGTAGCTGGAAATTTGCTGCCTCCACTCTGTCCTTGGCTGGGTGTCCTATTTCTGCTTGCCTCGAGCTGCGGCAATCATGTCAGGTTGTCTGTGTTTCCCACATTTTCCTTTCCCTTCTTGTTAATTTCAAAGGACTATAACATCCATAGTGTTCCTTGTGGTTTTGCCATGTGAATTCTTTGCATCTTGCTGTTTCAGCTTTGGCGAAAGGTACAAATGTAGAGATGTGTATATGTGTTTGTCCTATATGGGTCATAAGCATGTGCTTTGTGCCTACATGCAATAAACTAGTGCAGGTTTGTGTAGCTTCATGAATGGATGAATATGTAGTTCATGTATAAGAGCAGCAACTTTGTGATGTCAGTGATGATGTCATTGCATTCTGATTTCCCAGTCAGTCAACCTGATCGATTTATGTCAATTGCATGTCATCTAAATCATTTATTGGGTATGGTCTGAATGGTTGTCGCTTTTCACACCTGCGATACATCCATGGTTGTGGTGATGGGACTAAGAGTGAGGCACATCTATAATTTCTCTGTCTTTGTATCGAAAGTCATGCGGGGGCATGAGGGTTAGATTTGGCCCGCCATATCCATAACAAAATGAGCACACAACAAAAAGTGCTTGACATTTCTTTAAACATAGAAGAAAAGATCACATTTCACTTTAAACTCCATTTGCTACAGGAGTGCATACAGAATTCATACCTCAGGTGGCCCTCTTAGCAACAGGACAATAAATGTGGGATAAGAACAGGCATATGCGTGAACCCTTTTTAATCAATTGTCTACTCCAGCAGTGCTGGTGAATTACATTTTCCTCAGGTCCAAGTCTTTCACCAAATGTTTTGCATGATATTTTGCACCCGTTCCAGCTATGAAACCTGATAGCATCCCACTTTATGAATTGTGACTTAACAGGTTTAAAAAGAGGACAATAATTTAAGTCATATAGTGCAACTGGGTTTCAGGGATTTATATATCCAGGTACTTCATGCTTTGTTCTCCAACACTATGCCACGAGTAGTGGTAAGTTTGCCCCCTTGGAGCTTTCGCCACCGAATGGGAATACAAATGATTCTGCATGGGTGGCATTGAAACCAGACAGCTTAATATATACTTCCCCCCCACTCAAATACATTTTGGGACGAGTCAAATAAAAAAGTATGTCACTGAGAAACAGAAAAGGCTTAAGCTTTAGTCCATCACAGATAACACACGTGGCCTACCAGTGTCCCCTGATTGCCTCAGATTGACAACTAGAGGAAATAAGAGGATGGACAAAGGGCACCACTGACTAGTTCCATGCTGCTGGGTAACATCCCTTGAAGTAGTCCAATTCATTTGCACTCATGCCCTGGGTTAAATTCTAAAGATAGAATTAATACCCTTACTGGACAGCAGTGACTTGAAAAGAACGGTCACTTCACCCAGACAAATGGCTTCTTGTTATGTAACAATGCCATTATTCCCTGCTATCCTCTACATTATGACAGACGCATTGGGTTTAGGATCTTCCTAGTGTAATCACCCCCTTGCCCTATCACATAAAATCACACTTGACCCTGGGGAGAAGGTGTGATAATGCATTAAGTAACCTATTTGCAAGCATGTTGGCCAACATGTTCATATGAACATGTAACAATGAGATAGGTCTAAAGAGATGCTGGAAATTACACGTCGCCTTTCCTTCAGTGTGACTGAAATTCAAAGTTCAATCATGGTAGGACGAATGCACTAACCATGGAGAACATTACTGAATACATTGGCTGGGCGTCTTGCCTTCACATTCCTGATGTATTTTATAAAATCTCACCATATCATGGTCACCTACAGGGACTTTCCCAACTAAGTCATCCCCTGATACTGTTTTTAACCTCAGAAGGGAAGTTAGTTAGGAATCTGAAGGAGAATGCACTGAGGGGAAAATCAAGTGGCAGCCTTGAACTTTCAAAAGGAGGAATTGAAAGTCTTTCTGTTTAACAAAACTGAATGCTATCTGTGATTCCTTGAAGAAAAATAAAATGATATAAATACAGTGGTCTTGAGCACACGTGACCCAGAGTCAGAAGACATAACTTCCAGGCTCTTCCCAACTCCTCCTCCGATACCATACAAACGGTCTGACAACACTCTTATTGGAAACTCCTCCCCTGTGAGGAATCTGATGCTCCCATCCATGGCATTGTGTATGAAAAGTACATTTGACATATGGAGTGACTTCATGTGTGTACAGGTTTTTAGTGAGAATTACACAGGCTTGCCAATGCTTGTTTTTGTGAACAAGTGACACATGTATCGATGTTTTGTTATAACTTCCCCAAAGTAAAGTTAAGGGACCACATTTCCAGTGAGGTTAATTGAATAAAATTACATTCTGATTCATAATACCACCAGTGTTTTGTCACAGAACTGTGGGGTGCAATTGTATACCAGGAGGTATCAACCTAGTGGATGCAGCAAAGTGATGGAAGGTGAAGCAAAAACGATCAAATGAGTTTGCCTGGAGAAGTGCTATATAGGGTTAAGCATAGTGGGCACAGGACTGGACCATGTGTGTTCCCCATTGGAAGGGGGCTTAGGGAGTGTTAGAATTCCATGAAGCAGAGAAAGAGCAGCCTAATAGATGTATTCACCCAATCAAGAAGCATGTTGCAGAATGCTGAAAAGGAGAGAATTAAAAGAAGGGACAGACATTGCACTGTTTGAAAGAGAGCATAAAGATTGAGTAAAATGAGAACATATATGAGGGGGAATGGTGACAAATGGTAAGAAAGTTAGGGACATGAGTGATAGCATTTTCAGTGGAGTCTTTGCTGTGAAATGCAGAGGGAAGAGGAATGCAAAGCTTGTTTGCCTCAGGGTAGTTGACAATGCAGCTAAAGACAACTCCTTCAAGGATTATGGTGATCTGGGCCAAAAGAGAGACAGGTGTGTAGAAATAAGGAGTGTTAGTGTTATGGTCAGTAGCAAGACCTTACTAACATGTGTATTGCCTCAGCCAGCTTGTAGAAGGCTGTGAAGATGCCAGTTGATACACATACATTGAATAGATTAGTGATGTGAGAGCTGACCGGAACCTGCTCTTTGATTGTATGTGGTGAACAGAGATTAATAGGAGGGCAGGATGGGTTGGCTGAATGGTGGATGGGTGTCAGCTCGACAGTGGAAATTATATAGAATTGGGACTGAGGAAAAAAGCATGAGGGAAGAAGGCGAGGAGAGTAAGGCGGGATGGTTAGAAGGATGGACATGGTGTCTGATATTTTTGTGATTTAAGAGAAGTAACAGGTGAAGTCATTGGTGGAGGAGGACAAGGATATGGGTTGAAGCTTGGGAGGACAACAGTGGACTTTAGTCTTGTGGACATATTGTGTGGGCTTGATTGGAGAGAGAACATATGATCAATGTAGTATGAATATTTAGCATAGTCAAGGATGGTGGTGAAGCCAAAGGAAGAATCTTTATAAGCACTATGGAGAGTCAGGATGCTAGGTATTCACCAGGAGTGTAAGTGGAGATGCCTGGTTGTCACCGGTTTTAGGATATCTGAGGAAATCCTTGACATGACCAGGTTGCTGTTTAGGTCGTGTAGGAAGGATGGGGATTGGTTGAGAGGATAGATAATCATGGAGGAGTGGTGGGAAGGTCCTTGTAGAATAGACCAATTGATGGGACAAACAAGGGGCCTGGATTATGAGCGATGATATTGGAAAATGTCCGCTCTTTGCAGAAACTGGGCTGCTTTGTGGCAAAAAAGCATCCAGGCTGAGGACTGTCCGATGCGGGCATACAGGTGTCACAAAGTTGAGATGGCGATCTTGTGTGGAAGGTGGCGGGTGCACAGAATTAATTTTCGTACTCCCTCCACCATCGTGAGTTTACCATACAGCCAACTGCTATCTGTTAAACTAACAGAAAAAATAAATAAATAACAATTATAATAGTGAACACTGACAATGCGTGCAAACAAGAATTAGACAAAATGATTGTCAAATTCAACGGAAGAGGATATTGGGAAGATGTACTAACAGATGCTAGAAACAAAGTTGAGGTTAAGGAACAGTCCCCCTTTACTGACCTCAAAGAAACCTCCAAACTTGGAACAGAAACCTCTGGTATTTGTCAGCATTTACAGTGTACAAAGATCAAAAAGTGTATATTGAAACACTGGCCCCTACTGAGCTGTAACAATAAATTACAGAATTTATTTGTAGAGATGCCTATTTTTACCTTTCAAAGGAGCAGCAATTTGAGAGACTTGCTGGTGAAAAATGAGCATAAGGACACTAAAACACAGAAACTCAAGAATATAGGAGCATTTTCCTGTCTATCATGCAAAAGCTGCAAAAATATCATCAAGTGAGACTTTGACACACAGCAAAGAAAAGATGAGAAAATCAAACTAAAAGACTATTTCAGATGCAATTCTCAGAATGCAATATATTCCATAAAATCCCCATGTGGCCTTCTCTATGTAGGCCAGATGAGCCGTAGGGCTCGTTTATGGTGTAATAACCATAAGTCAAATATTGGAACATGTAACCAGTATTCAGTGATATCAGTACATTTTTAACAACAGAGACGTCAACCCTCAAAGATGAGATTTCACATTCTCGAAGTAGTGACCACCACAGATCTAAGATTCAGCATTAATAAGAAATTAGAAAGAGAAAATCTTACTGGATCAACAAATTGGACAGAGTTTCCCCTAATGGCCTCAATGAGGTACTGAATTCATTTAGTTTTCTCTAAAAGGATACCATGTTATTACTCCTCTGACTAAGGAAACACTATCACTTATCTGAAACCTACATTCGGTAGACATTGTATTCAATTGATGAGTGATACGTTTTAATTGTTGATTCAGGGCCTTCTGAGGTTTAATATCACACACTCCTCTTAATGGGATACCCATCAATGATCATGTTTCTGAATTATATGCTACAGAGTTGAGTATATTCTTTCTTTATGATAATCACTTACTATCTCCATTGGACTATATACATAATGATGATGATATTTAAAAATGAATACTTTTATGGAAACTAACAATGCCTTGGCTCACCTGTCACAATATTCTAATCTGAATTGCACTGTTATTTGTCAATAATACACATAGATATTGTTGTATGTAATTTAACGTGGAACATGCAGAAACTGAGAATCTATGTCGAACCAGGAATAGTCATACTGTCCTGCATGCTCGCCTGTCTCTAATCCACAGTGAAAAGGTGAACAAATGTTATTAATATCATGAATGATTTTTGGATGTGTTCAATCATTTCAGATTTATAATTGCATTTTTCTCATTTTGTCACTTTTTACCCTTTCATTTTTTCAGCCTTTCATTTCTCTCATTCTTCAACTTTTTGCATTTTGCCATTGACATATTTCCTGTTGAAGGAGTTTTTTTTTACCAGATTTACACCTCTTAACTATCTCTAGGAACTCCTAACAGATGGTACTAATAAAATAACATCATGCAACTGACATACCCACAGGCCTCTGTACATTGACAGAAGAAACAGAAGCAGATGCCTTCAATAGTGTGCATGAGACACACTGTTTTCAATATTTGTATTTAAGTACAGATCTATTAGTGACAGTATAGCCATCTTTAGTACAACCAGATTGTCAGTCACAGTTCATAAGAGGCTGTCTGTGCTCAGAGCAATTTAAACATTACCATGAAATTTTGCTGTGTACTACATTGACCACAAGCCAGTGCACCTATCTCCAACCTCCAACCCTAGTCATATGTGCTTGGTAATGCGATGATGCGACAGTATGCTTTTTTGTCAATCGCGTCCATTACCATAGAAATGTAGATGTGTCTCTAACCACCACGTGGTCATACAAACAAGCATACAACCTCCAGTCCTAGCTCACAGTCTTTAGGTCCACATGGCTTTATATTAGGAAGGGTGCACTCAGAGCCAAACACACATTACTGTTCTATTTTGTAACCTACTCCATAGACCTTAGTCAATGCAGTTCCACATTTTTACCCTTGGTCAAAATTGCTTGGGTAAGCCACAACGCCTCAGTACTCGTGCTCGTCATTCACGTTTGTTACCATAGTAACCTAGATGTGTTTCTTACAACTATGCGGTTATACATACAAGTGAACAACCACCAGTCCAGCTCACGGTCTTAAGATCCACACAGCTACGGCAGCTCACGGTAGGAAAAGACAGAATATTATACCTTTTCTTTCAACAGTACCAGGACTGAATGCAAGTTGCATGCAAGTGAGATCTGACGCATCCTTCTACCCTTCCCTCCATCATAGATATTCTGATATTGAGAGCACTTGCCGCATTTGTACCTCTGAGGTACACTGCACCTCTGCTACCTCAACATTAAGCAAAGAAGTTTCCTTGACTGCAAGATATACTCCTTTTCTACGTTTATAGGTAAGGACTTTGAACATTTATATTCAGGTAGCACCATGCTTCATTTTAGCAATTTTTGTCACTGTGCTCGAACATGCCCACTCATTCAGCAAACAAGGCATCAACTAGAAACACTTGTGCACAGGTGCGTTATAAATGACTTATCATATCATATCATATCAAGGAGCAGTGCAGCAACAGCAGCATTATATGACAATCTCAGCAGATGCAAATGATGTGACAGCAACAGATGTAATTGTAACCTATACAGCCATAGATTGTACCAACACAGGGACAAGTACCAGCACAAGGAGGAATGATAGCTGGAACACGGAGTACAGTAAGCATACTGCAAGCAGCAGCAAAGACACACACACAAGAGAAGGTGGCAATATAGGAACACAATGAGGCACCCCATTACACTTTGGGTCACAGTTGTGGGTGGAAATCTATTCACACCCTCCCTCAACACATTTTCCCAATAGGGGTACCCACGGGAAGTGTGAGTGTGTCCAGTCCTAGCAGTAACTGAAGACCCCGAAGAGGAGCCTGAGGTAGCAGTTCAAATATGACAGAGGGACTTTTTCTTTCTAATAGACACTGGAGTAACTAGATCCTGTATAAAAGAAAGGGGGTTTCCATTATTGAATAAGATATTAGCCACACAAGGCTTTTCAGGACCATTCAAGTTGTTCCTCTAACAACAGGCACACAACATATTGTGGCACCATTGTTGTACTGAAAAGGCACACCTATTAACATATTAGGAAGAGATTTGTTAGGTAAATTAAATGCAACAATTTCATTTTCAGAGAAAGGGATAGTGTGCACCATACCTGGCATGTCCTCAGCTAGGGTGGCAGTACTGATCAAAGCGTATTACGCAAACCACACTGAGAGGGATACGCATGCACACAGAGATGTTCCTGTATGGGGTTCAAGTACTGCTAGGATGGGTCCCAAGGATACAAGGAAAGGTTTTCTGACTGCCAAATGAATTTATATTCAGACTACGGTGCCCCTCAGCAAGCAATCACACCAGAGACACACACACCGCTATACCTAGAGGAGGTAGTAGTGAGAAAAGATATTATACTGTGTGCTACACATAATGATAGCAATGAGTGGCAATCAATAATTTGTATTGATCCTACACTAACACTGACAGAAGTAACACACACAGAATTGTTAGCTACAAAAGAAGACGAGGGGGAGATAGTGTTTCAGGTGAGCATACCCTGTCCGGTACAGATAAAGGAAAGAGCAGTACCCCAAGTGATACAAATGGCAAAAAAAGAGACAAAATACATGCAGGAGGATTTAGGAAAAGTTCCAGAGAATTTATGGACAAAAGAACCCCATGATGTGGGAATATTGAAGGGGGTGGGAGAAGTGCGCATTAAGATCAAGAAAGGAGCACTGTTGGCGTGGGTGAAGGAATACCCCCTTTCACAGGAAGCAGATGAAAGGATATATGAGACACGGCATGCCTTATCGCAGCAAGGTGTCATACAGGAATCTACATCACAAGTAATACAGCAATGTATATGATTAAGAATGCAAAGGGCGGGGTTTTGAGATTCATAAAGGATCTCCGTCCCCTAAACCACACCATCAAAGAATTTCTGCAAGTTGCACATCCAGTAAAAGTTTTCTGCAGCATCCGAGCAGAGGCACGCGACTTCAAATTCGTGGATTTGAAGAATGTATTCTTCTCCATTGCCCTACCTCCAAACTCCAGGTATCTCACTGTGTTCACATATCGCAGGACCAAATCCGAACATATGAGAATTCCCTAGGCTACTGTGAGGGACCCAGCATATTCAACAGAGTTATACAAATGGACTTGAACAATTTGCAAGTAGCAAGTGCCATAATACAATATTTGGATGACCCTTTAGTGTATAACACAACAGAAGATGAGTGCAGGAAAGGCTCAGTGACACTTCTAACATTGCTGGATGACAAAGGGTACAAAGTGGACACAGGAAAATTCCAGAATTGTTAAACAGAAGTGTTTTACTTGGGGCATATAGTATCAGCAGATGGGAGAAGGATAACACCAGAAAGGGTTGAAGCAAAACATAAAATACTCCAACCTAAAACAGTGAAAGAAATGCAACAGGTGTATTCGATTATTGCAGTGCATGGGTCTTTGATTACTCCACATACACCAGACCACTCCTCCATGCGCTTAAGGAAGCACAGAAAAACAAAGCAATATAAAGTGGACAGCTGAGATGAATGAAAATGTCGACAAACACAGAAATGAGCTGGTACATGCACAAGTATTGGCTACACCCAATCACTAGGAAAGGTTTCAGTTTTTTTATCACTCAGATGTTAAAGTAATGGCAGCCCTACTGGCACAAAATAAGGGACAGGGAAATAAACCACTTGCATACTACAGTGGGCCACTAGTCCCAGTGAAGCAGGGACACTTCTCTTGCAAACAGGCACTAGCTGCCGCTGCATTTGCAATTGAGAAGGCATCAGCAATAACAATTGGGTGTCCAATGATTTTGTATATGAACATGCATTGTTTGCAATGCTGGAAAAGTACAAATCAACTCTGACAACTCATAGAGAAGCAGGTTATGAAATTATATTGACAAAAACTGCAAACAAAATTGTAAGATGAGGGATAGTAAACGCAGCAGAATTCCATTCACTGCAGGACCGATAGGGAAAGAGATTATGTACATGATTGTTTGGCAAGCATGGACAAGAACAAAGGGAATCCCGTGGTAAAAGAAGAAGCAATAGAATGGGGGGAACATTTATTGATGGGTCTTCCAGTATCGATCCAAATTTAGGGCAAAGGCATTCTGGTGCAGCAGTGGTAGGACACACAAATGGAATACACAAGGAAGGGGAATTTATAGTTTTTTCACAAACAAGACTGTCAGCACACATTGGTGGCATTAATTGAGGCCATGTTTAAGGGTCAGGTGGTAAATATCTTTTCCGATTCTGGCTACGTAACATCTACATTAAATTTGGGACTAACAAGATGGGAAAGGAGGGGATTCAGGAGAATTGATGGCTCACAGGTACAACATGCAGCACTTTTGAGCAAATTATTGGAAATCCTACTACTCCCAGCAGAAATGGTAATAATTAAGTGAAAGCACATACTGGGGGACAAGATTTGATTTCATTGGGTAACGAAAGAGCAGACAGAGCAACTAAAGAAGCAGCCTATTTGCCAGAAGGGACACATGAGCTGTTCCCTGGTGAAAAGGAGAAAACACCACTTATAGCATTGATGAAAAAACTAAAGAACAACATACGCTGTCAGAGGGATTTAATGCAATACCTATAGTGCATATAATAGAATTACAGAATGTCATCAAATGATGAAAAAGACCTTTGGAATAAAAGGTGTGCTCTCTGTCTCCAACCGACTTGATTTTGTGTCAAGACAGCCCTGGCAAGGTGGTAATGCAGAGGAAGTTGTTAAATGTGTCTCTGGAACAGCTTCACTACCCTGCCCATGTATCGAAAGAGTATGTGCCAGCAGGGATAAGTGATTGATTTGTGCCAAATGTATATGAATATGTGTCTGAATTTGGGAGTAACTGCATGACATGTCAAAAATGTTTATCTGGCCACACTTTGAAAGTGATAATGAGGGACATTGCCGTGAATGGAAGGATCCTTCCGGTACTTGCATATAGACTATGTCGACATGCAAGATAGATTTACCTCTTAGAGATACATGCTTACTTTGGTATGGCTGTTGTCACGTTGGCTTGAGGCTGGTCCCTGTGCTAGTAATGATGCCTGTTCAGCAGCCAAATTCTTGGTGAGGGAGGTATTCCCAAGGTGGTGGATCCCAGATGAAATTCACTCTCACAATGGTCAGCATTTTGCAAATGATTTGATTGGGGAAATAACTTCCCTTCTAGGAATACGGCACAAACTATGTACCATTTACCGGCCACAGGCCAATGGTGGGGCTGAGAGAAGGAATGGCCTAGTAAAAGAATGCTTAGCTAAGCTAACATTGATGCTTGGAAAGACATGGTTGTACTCCTTACCCCTTGCTCTCTTTGCTTTGCAAAACTTGCCTGGAGGAGATCATCATTTGACTCCTCAAGAAATTGTTACTGGCCAGAGAATGCATGCACCTATCTCTCTGGCACGTACCATTTCTGATGCTAGCTCTTCTTCTAACATTCTGAGGGAGGAGATCCATATGTACCTCACATAACTTACAAGATCGCTTGCCTATATAGGTAGGTATAACATGAGACTAATGCCTACACAGTTGTGGCCTGACCCCTAAGATGCCCTAAACCAGACTGCTCACTCCCACTGCATAGGAATACTGAACTGTTTCAGAAATGCACGGCATAGTGCCGCACACATCAAATCACACTGCCACTTCTGGTAGCTGAGTAAAATTCTGGGGCGTGAAACGTGATCTGTAAGCCTCCCACTAAACCACAAGACATCTTCTCTGCACACTCATTTCTAGTATGAGGAACATGTACCGCTGTCTCTTTTACATTCTCACAAGAAGATAGTATCTTTCTTTATTACTCCTTATTGCAAAAGGGGTTTTCATTTTGGCCAGTTTAGTTAGTTTCTGTCTCTTCTTTACTAGCTGTCTATATGCTCTCTTAGACTGCTATTCCTCAAAAGCATACCATCAGCCCATTATACCCTTGCAGTAGTCCTTCTGTGGCCCACTTTCAATCTGTCCACTTCCCCTCTTGATCTGAAAGTACAGGGATTCACTTAGTGCCATGCCTGTTGAAGCCGTGCCGTGTCACCTAACCCAGAAATCTGCACACAAAGAGCCATTTCAAAGTTCTAATTGAGAGCACACTAGAAGAAGAAGAAAGTTTATCCGGAAAATAAATCCATTAACATACAATAAAACAACAACATAAAACATGAGTAAAACATTCATTAAAAATACCAGCAGTAAAATACAAGATGGTGGAAAATTGATTGCACAGTAGGCCTATAATACCACAATACTATAGTAAAACATCCCACATTCTAACCATACCTTCATGAGCATCCTTAATAAACTGAGATGCGTCACATAAATATTTTACTTTGTTACTGTGCATAAAAAGGGCCATAGCATCCGCACATGTCCTTACATTATTCCTAATAAGATGCGGCCTAAGCCACTATTTCCTTAAGTTAATCAAGAATGTACAAATCATAAATAATTGCATCAGGTCCTCAATGCAACCCATACTGCACGGGCAGACCTTCACGAGGCCCAACCATAGCGCCTTTTCTCTGAGTGGTAGAACATTGAAGCTAGTCAATAAAACATATTTACATCACTCAAGTGATTTAATCTTAACTACAGAGGAGGCCAACCTACACTTCTTAGGTACCGGAAGAGTAGAATTTTGAAGATTACCTTACGTGAGGGCAATTCCAGATCTACCACCGTTTTTTGGAGGATAAACTTTGCTCTATATTCAAGAGGGAACCCAGTGCAGCAACATCCCTGTGTCACCAACATTTAATCAGAATGAGCCCACTGATGTGCCAAATAGTGCAATCTTTGCTAGAGTAACGCAATACATCCCCCATTGCAATGGCGAGGTTTGGATTGACAAGGGTAGTAAAATGGACCTTCAGGAAGAATTCTAGAAACCTCTGCTGGGCTTCGAGAGTGATGTTAATGAGGCCATGTTCATATCATAAAGCATCTCCCATGATGCTAGTGGGCACACCAATAACCATACAAAGACCTGATTTTGCAGGCTGTAGGCACCCACAAGAAGCTGCCCCCCAAACCTCTCCATCATAAAGAACAGCCGTATTAATTTTGGTTTCCATCCCTTGGAGGCATTTATCAAGGTAGTCCCCCAGATTGAAGGAGGAAATGGAGTAGCCCTATAACATCCACAGCCGCCTTGTTAGCCACCACACTTATATGGCTCATCCACCTTCCTCTATTGGAGAAAATCAAGCCCAGATACGCATATTCGTTAAACCACCTCAATTGATCATTTGCACACAATCCATTTAAAGTCTATCTTTCCTTTAACAAAAACAAAGATTTTTGTTTTAAGGAGATTCATTTTAAGCTCATGTTCCAGAACATAATTGTGGCCATACTCTAAACTTTGCTGTAACCCTGTGGGTGTTAAATCCATGAGGACGGTATTGTTGGCATACAATAATGTACTGAATGTGATACCATCTAAAAGAGGGGGTATCAAGCCTTAAGTAGCATTAGGCTGGTTGAAATCAGAAAATAAATTGTAGAGGAGCAAGTGGATGGCTCTTCTCTTGTTGTCAAGTGCCGATTCTCTTGGCGCATTTGGCCAGCCAGGCGAGTCTACCGCCGGTAGGGTATCTCCTTCACTTTTCTTCCCTTCCGGGTTTGTCAGTCTAGTCTTTCTAGCTACATTCTTCCTTCCGCCTTTTTAACTCCTCCCCTTCTGCGCTAGTGTTGCGTTGCAACTCACTGTTTTCCCTGCTTTGTGAGGTTTACGCTAGTTCTGTCTTTCAGCATAATTTTTCGCTTCCTTTCGCTTGCCTTCCTTCCGCCTCTCTCTCTCGCTACCTTTCTCCTTGCGGTTCGCTTACCGTTCCCCCTGCCTTTGTACTCTGTATATTCCGCTCTGTTTATTCCTCAGACTTTACCGTTCTTCCTCGTTCCAGCTTTCTATCCTTTCTGGGCTCTGACTCCTCTTTCCTTTCCCTGATTCCTTACCCGCTCTCATCCTACTCTTTCTGCGTCCTACGTTCTGGTGTTCTCTTGCTCTTTCCTTCCCGCTTAACATAGCACTCCGGATCACTGGTCTGGTGCCACCGCAAAGGGAATGGGGCAGTTCTGACTCTCTGCGCCCCTCCGGTGCTTCCTTTTGCCTTTTTGGAACTCTTCCCATCATTATTGAAGCTTATACCCCCAAGGCACGCTCTGTCTCTAAAGACTTCCACTGCTTCCATTGTCTGTCAGAAGATTAACCTCCTCACACCCTCCGCCTTACTGATTCCAACGGCCTGCCAAACATCCAGAGGTCCTCCGCCTTGCTGATTCCACCAGCCTGCCGAACATCCAGAGGTTTTTTCTGCCTTTGGGCTTTTTCCTATGTTTGGACTCCAGCGGGAAGGGGCCCCTCTTGCTTGCCATCACCTGACAGGCAGCAGAGTAGCTTCGACCCGAAGGAGGCCCTACCTCTTCAAAAGAAAACACAAGAGTAAGAAGAAAGGTGGGAAAAAAGTCCAAGACTCCGCTACAGAAACAGGTGAGGAGGAGGAGGAGGGGGAAGAATGTTTCAGCGACGATCCTGCTTTCTGTGTGGATCATATTCCAAGCGCCAGATCCACTAGTTGTGACAGTTTGCAATGCCAGAAAGAAGCTACCAAGATGGCAACAGCGGAACAGCTACAGGAGGTAGTTAACGCTGTACAAAGCTTAACCCAGGAGGTGCAGGCTTTGAAGACAGAAAATGCTAATCTCCGACAGGCAGTAGCCGTTCGGGATCAACAAAGCACAGAATTACTCCCAATTCCTCTTACTTCTGGAAAATTCCCCTCGAATGTTTAAGGACTTCATGGAAGCCTGTATAATCCACTTTACCTTTCACCCACAAACCTATGCTACAGATCAAGCACATATAGGTTTTCTGATCTCCAATCTTACCGGCAATGCTTTGGCGTGGGACACTCCGTTTGTCACCAGCGCTAGCCCTTTACTACAGGATTGCGGTGCTTTTACAGCTCAATTTAAGTCTGATTTTGAAAGGCAGGAATCAGCTGAAGTAGCCAGTGCAGAGCTACTGGACATACGACAGGGCACTTCTGTTCTACTTACCTACATTGCCCATTTCAAACGAGCCTGATTTGCATATGGTCTTTCCCTTCTGTAATGGCTTGGCAGGCGAAGAACGGTGGTCTGGAGGGTTGCCCAGAGCATTGCCAGTGGTTAAGATTAAGTCTAAACCTTCCAGCCATCACCTCTTTGTTTTTGCTATGTCACCCCGAGTGGGACGGGTATGCCCAGACGTGGGTCCCGTGCCTGCTGGGCCTAGAGACCCAGGCTACTCCTCACTGATGAGCCCCAACAAGGGTGAAACATGTTTGGGGATGCTTGTGGTCTCGTGCAGAAGGGATGTGGCCTAGCAGTTCGGGCTGTACTGCCCCTTTTGGGGTGGGGCTAAGCCTGATTTGCATATGGTCTTTCCCTTCTGTAATGGCTTGGCAGGCGAAGAACGGTGGTCTGGAGGGTTGCCCAGAGCATTGCCAGTGGTTAAGATTAAGTCTAAACCTTCCAGCCATCACCTCTTTGTTTTTGCTATGTCACCCCGAGTGGGACGGGTATGCCCAGACGTGGGTCCCGTGCCTGCTGGGCCTAGAGACCCAGGCTACTCCTCACTGATGAGCCCCAACAAGGGTGAAACATGTTTGGGGATGCTTGTGGTCTCGTGCAGAAGGGATGTGGCCTAGCAGTTCGGGCTGTACTGCCCCTTTTGGGGTGGGGCCAAGCCTGATTTGCATATGGTCTTTCCCTTCTGTAATGGCTTGGCAGGTGAAGAACGGTGGTCTGGAGGGTTGCCCAGAGCATTGCCAGTGGTTAAGATTAAGTCTAAACCTTCCAGCCATCACCTCTTTGTTTTTGCTATGTCACCCCGAGTGGGACGGGTATGCCCAGACGTGGGTCCCGTGCCTGCTGGGCCTAGAGACCCAGGCTACTCCTCACTGATGAGCCCCAACAAGGGTGAAACATGTTTGGGGATGCTTGTGGTCTCGTGCAGAAGGGATGTGGCCTAGCAGTTCGGGCTGTACTGCCCCTTTTGGGGTGGGGCCAAGCCTGATTTGCATATGGTCTTTCCCTTCTGTAATGGCTTGGCAGGCGAAGAACGGTGGTCTGGAGGGTTGCCCAGAGCATTGCCAGTGGTTAAGATTAAGTCTAAACCTTCCAGCCATCACCTCTTTGTTTTTGCTATGTCACCCCGAGTGGGGCGGGTATGCCCAGACGTGGGTCCCGTGCCTGCTGGGCCTAGAGACCCAGGCTACTCCTCACTGATGAGCACCAACAAGGGTGAAACATGTTTGGGGATGCTTGTGGTCTCGTGCAGAAGGGATGTGGCCTAGCAGTTCGGGCTGTACTGCCCCTTTTGGGGTGGGGCCAAGCCTGATTTGCATATGGTCTTTCCCTTCTGTAATGGCTTGGCAGGCGAAGAACGGTGGTCTGGAGGGTTGCCCAGAGCATTGCCAGTGGTTAAGATTAAGTCTAAACCTTCCAGCCATCACCTCTTTGTTTTTGCTATGTCACCCCGAGTGGGACGGGTATGCCCAGACGTGGGTCCCGTGCCTGCTGGGCCTAGAGACCCAGGCTACTCCTCACTGATGAGCCCCAACAAGGGTGAAACATGTTTGGGGATGCTTGTGGTCTCGTGCAGAAGGGATGTGGCCTAGCAGTTCGGGCTGTACTGCCCCTTTTGGGGTGGGGCCAAGCCTGATTTGCATATGGTCTTTCCCTTCTGTAATGGCTTGGCAGGCGAAGAACGGTGGTCTGGAGGGTTGCCCAGAGCATTGCCAGTGGTTAAGATTAAGTCTAAACCTTCCAGCCATCACCTCTTTGTTTTTGCTATGTCACCCCGAGTGGGACGGGTATGCCCAGACGTGGGTCCCGTGCCTGCTGGGCCTAGAGACCCAGGCTACTCCTCACTGATGAGCCCCAACAAGGGTGAAACATGTTTGGGGATGCTTGTGGTCTCGTGCAGAAGGGATGTGGCCTAGCAGTTCGGGCTGTACTGCCCCTTTTGGGGTGGGGCCAAGCCTGATTTGCATATGGTCTTTCCCTTCTGTAATGGCTTGGCAGGCGAAGAACGGTGGTCTGGAGGGTTGCCCAGAGCATTGCCAGTGGTTAAGATTAAGTCTAAACCTTCCAGCCATCACCTCTTTGTTTTTGCCATTTCAAACGAGTAGCCACAGAGACTGGTTGACTGGACTCTGCTCAATATGCCATCTTTCGTAGAGGTCTTAGAGAAGAGCTAAAGGATGAGCTGGCTCGATCCTCAAGACCTGCTACCTTGCTGACCTGCTATCCACGGTTCTACAGATTGACTTTCGTCTCAGTGAGAGACCGTCCGAACGAAGAAAGAATCTAGGCATCCCTTTCCGGATGGAAACCTCTGGTCCTAGCCCCTCCTCACCTTCTCCTAACAAGGATGAACCAATGCAAATAGGGACCATGAGAGGACCCCTGAGTGCCGAAGAGAGGAAGAGGAGAAAGGATAACAGTCTCTGCATGTATTGCGGATGGATAAGCATCACCTTAAGGACTGCTCTCAAGTGCCTCCTCGGCGATCGGGAAACAACCTTCCTCAGAGCTAGAAGGGGCAAGTCTCCGAGGAAGATCGACAAGCCCCTATGTTTCTCTATCTGTTACCACTGCTGTGCCATTGGATGACAACCGCTTCATGGTGGTGGGAATCCAGCTTCAGTCCAAAGAAGGGAAGACCAAGGTATAAGCCCTTGTTGACTGCTGTGCTGCTGGTTGCTTTATGGACCTCTCCTGGGCTAAGAAGATGGAATAAAGACCCTGAAAAAGGAAGAAAATCAAAAAATGTGAGGGTGTGGATGGCAGGCCTTTGTGTTCAGGCCTTATCACTCATTCCACTGCGCCTTTGGAGATGATGTTGATGCATCATAAGGAAACTATCCAGTTCGACCTCATTAAAGCTGCCCACTTCTCAGTCATCTTGGGTATTTCATGGCTCAGAAAACATAACCCCTCCATAGATTGGAATAAGAATGAGATGGCCTTCACTTCAGACTACTGCAACCAGAAGTGCCTTCAGTCTATGAACTACACTGCAGTTGACACATCTATGGCCTCACCCACAGCTCGGACAACTCTGGGAATACATACCATACCTACCTTTCTGCACAAATTCAAGGAGGTATTCTGTGATGCAAGACCACAAGCTCTACCACCACACTGGGCAGAGAATTGCGCCATCGATCTCTTACCAGAGGCACTAGTCCCATTTGGTCGAGTGTTTTCTCTTTCCCTCAAAGAGAAGGAGGGTCTACAGAAATACTTAGATGTCAATCGTCACCACGGCCTCATACAACCTTCTCATTCCCCTGCAGGGGCATCATTATTGTTTGTCCCCAAGAAGGACACCCATGAGCTTCGCCCTTGCATTGACTATCGTGGCCTAAATCGGGTCTCGGTGAGAGACAGATATCCCATGCCCCTTATAAAGGACATTCTAGAAGCAGGGCAAGGAGCAGTGATATTTTCCAAGTTGGATCTCCGGAGAGCATACCATCTCTTACGTGTTCGTGCGGGGGATGAATGGAAATCGGCTTTCCGTACCCCATACAGGCATTTTGAATACCGAGTCATGCCATTCAGCCTTGTCAACACCCCGGCTGATTTTCCTAGATGCATGGACCGAATATTTTCTGATCTCCTATTTCACAACACAGTCATATACCTTGACGATATATTGTTTTTTTCAGCTTCCGAGGCGGATCACCGAGAACATCTTCGCCAGGTAGTTCAACAACTTAAGGAACACCATCTTCTTGTTAATCCCAACAAGTGCATATTTCAGGCACCCACAGTCCCATACTTGGGTTTCATACTATCCAGTGCTGGCACACAGATGGATCCTTGCAAGGTCAATGCCATTCTTGAGTGGCATGTTCCTATGTCTATAAAGGACATTCAGAGGTTCTTGGGGTTAAGCAATTTCTACCGGAAGTTTATAGCCGGTTTCTCCTAGATTGTGTTGCCTATTACGAACCTGCTCAAGAAGACTGCAGTTCCTTTCGTTTGGACAGAGCAGGCTGACCAAGCCTTTGAAAGGCTCAAACACTCCTTTTGTTTGGCACCCATTTTGCAACAGCCAAACCAAAACCTGCCCTTCGTGGTAGAAATCGATGCCTCGGCAGCGGCTTTGGGTGCTGTGCTCTTGCAAGAACACAAGGGATTTGAGCATCCGGTGGCCTATATATCAAAGACTGTGATGCCCAGTCAGAAGAACAATTCTGTCCTTGAAAAAGAACTTGTGGCTATCAAAATGGCATGTGAAGAGTGGCGTCATCTACTCCAAGGGGCCACTCATCCGTTTATCATAACAACTGACCACAAGAATTTAAAGGTGTTACAGCAGATGGAATGTGTCAATTCCCGGCAGGCCAGGTGTGCACACCTATTTTCCCAATACGACTTTACCATCACCTACTTACTTGGGATCCCGAACCTTCTGGCGGATGCTCTCTCTCTCGGGTTCCGGTCCTGGGTGCCATATTGAATCACTCACCCGAACACATGTTTTCCCGTAACCAAGTGATCACTCTTGTCTCGTTTTTTCTTCAAAAAGTCAAAGAGGTCACGATCCGCAATCCTGTCCTGCCCTCCTTTACCTCTCAGGATGCTGCCACCATGAAAGATGGATTGCTTTTTGTTAACCAACCTCTGTTTCTTCCTAACTACTCTACCAGACTGAAGGCCCTTCAATGGTGTCATGATAGCCCAGTGGCAGGTCACTGTGGGGTCTCCAACACCATGGAGTTACTCAGACGACAATTTTAGTGGCCTGGCATGATAAAAGATGTCAATAGTTATGTTCAATCTTGTCCAGTATGTTGTAGATCCAAGTACAACTCTTCAAAACCCATAGAGCTGCTACAACACAACCCCCTTCCATCCAAACCATGGGAGATCATCACAACAGATTTGATTGTGGAACTGCCACCCTCGGAGGGGTGCACATGCATCATGGCAACCATAGACGCTTTCACCAAGATGGCCCACTTCTCCCCTCTGCATGGAATATCCACAGCTGCTGAAATGGCCTCAATATTTATCTGAGACATGTTTCGTCTTCATGGTCTTCCAACTAAAATAATTTCAGATAGAGATAGTCAGTATACCTCACGCTTCTGAAAGACACTCTGTACCAAACTGGGCATTCAGAGGGCTTTGTCGTCAGGGTTTCACCCTCAGACGAACGGCCAAACAGAGAGACTGAACGCCTCCTTGGAACGATACCTCTGATGTTTTGTGAACCATCAGCAAGACAACTGGGTGGCGTTGTTGCCCTTGGCAGAATTCTCCTATAACAATAGCAGACACAGTTCTACTTCTCTTAGCCCTATTTTTGCTCCTATGGTATCCACCCTCAAGTCCTCTTACCAGGTGATCTGCAAGCCACTTCCCTCCCTTCAGTAGACACCTTACTTGATGACATCACTGAAGCACACAAGATTGCCTACAAGAGTTTTGAAGACTCCCGCCACAGTTACTGAACTCAGACCAATCCTCATTGACTCCCATCACTATTGTGGCAGAAGGGCACCAAGGTATGCCTTTCGACAAAGTACCTGCCTCGATGGGTGCAGAGCTCTAAACTGTCACCTCGGTTCCTGGGTCCCTATCCCATTTTGGAGTGGATCAATCTGGTGGCGTATCGATTGGACTTACCTACCCACATGAAACATATTCACCCTGTGTTTCATTCTTCATTACTTAAGGAATGTCTGGTGGATCCGTATACCTGACCCTGCCCTATGGCAAGTTATCCAACGAGAGTACAAACCGAAAAGTACGAAGTGGCTTCTTTGCAGGACTCAAGATACAGAAGGGGCAGATTGGAATACCTCATTCATTGGAAGGGTTTCCCTCATACAGAGGACTCTTGGGAACCTGCATACCACCTTCATGCACCGGTCCTGGTCCAGAGATTCCATCGATCCCATCCTGGCAAGCTGGGCGGTCTCTCCTTAGGAGGGGGGCATACTGTCATGCGCCGATTCTCTTTGCGCATTTGGCCGGCTAGGCTAGTGTACCGCTGGTAAGGTATCTCCTTCACTATTCTTCCCTTCCGGGTTTGCAGGTCTAGTCTTTCCAGCTACATTCTTTCTTCCTCCTTTTTGACTCCTCCCCTTCCGCGCTAGCGTTGCGTTGCAACTCACTGTTTTTCCTGCTTCGTGAGGTTAACACTACTTCTGTCCTTCTGTGTAATGTTTCGCTTCCTTTCGCTTGCTTTCCTTCCACCTCTTTCCCTTGCTACCTCTCTCCTCGCTCCCCCTACCTTTGTACTCTGTATATTCTGTTCTGCTTTTTCCCCTGACTTCACCCTTCTTCCTCGTTCCGGCTTTCTACCCATTCTGGGCTCCGACTCCTCTTTCCTTTCCCTGATTCCTTTCCCGCTCTCGTCCTACGCTTTCTGCGTCCTGCGTTCTGGTGTTCTCTCTCTCCTTCCCACTAACCAGAGCACTCCCAATCACTGGTCTGGTGCCACCCCAAGGGGAAAGGGGCATTTCTGACTCTCAGCGCCCCTCCGGTGCTTCCTTTTGCCTTTTTGGAACTCTTCCCATCATTATTGAAGCTTATACCGCCGAGGCACGCTCTGTCTCTAAAGACTTCCACTGCTTCCATTGTCTGTCAGAAGATTGACCTCCTCACACCCTCTGCCTTACTGATTCCACCAGCCTGCCGAACATCCAGAGGTCCTCCGCCTTGCTGATTTCACCGGCCGGTCGAACATCCAGAGGTTTTTTCTGCCTTTGGGCTTTTTCCTCCCTTTGGACTCCAGCGGGAAGGGGCCCCCCTTGCTTGCCATTCTGACAAGCAGCAGAGTGGCTTCGACCTGAAGGAGGCCCTACTTCTTCGAACAAAAACACAAGAGCAAGAGAAAAGGTGGGAAGAAAGTCCAAGACTCCACTACAGAAACAGGTGAGGAGGAGGGGGAGGGGGAAGAAGGTTTCAGCGATGATCCTGCTTTCTGTGTGGATCATATTCCAAGTGCCAGACCCACTAGTTGTGACACTAGTCCCTGCCCCCTCACCACCATCTTATTGGAGTAGCAGATGAAGAGCTACCATTGGGAACCAATGCATGAGTCTATGCAACATGTCCACATGGCATCGATTGGATGAAAGACAATATGCACTCAGACAGCCATACAGAAGATAGCCTCATGTTGAGACAGTGGAAGAAAGTCACCAAGAAGGATGCCCACTGCTAAAGTGTAAGAATGCAGATATGGGAATCATGAAAGAATGCTAAGTAAATGTCTGACGACAACAGAATTATGTCATGAAGAAGATATATAAACCTATGTTGAAATGATATGAAAATACTTAAGACAGACAATATAATGAGAAACATGTACCTAAAAAGGAAGTAATCGTCCAAATAAGAAGATGAAGTAACTTGCTGACCAATAACTGTAAATGCGCTGAAACGCAAGGTAGAAAAAGCATATAGAATATTGCTACAAAGAGGTGTATGAATAATGTTTAGGACTGCCATTAGAAGAAAAAAGTCAATGGCCCATGTTAAATAATCAACCCAGCTACCTCAAAATACGAGCCTACCATTGCAAATTGAAGAATTGATGAAGAAGCTGTTTTCGTGTGCAGAATAGCAAGTACGTTAGCCTGAAGACAAGGAGGCTATTTCGAGAGATGTGTTCCTGCTCAAGATTAGGAGGGAAAGGGACATTTTCAGATGCCAAACACTGAAGAAATACAAAGGCAAAAGCCTATGAAAGGTGGGCTGAGCAGGTCTCTGAAGGCCAGAAAGGGGAAATTACACCCTGTTTAATAAAATCAAGTAGCAGTAATTGAGAGGCTGAAATGCACAACATCGTGGTCTCTTAACACGTGTTGAAGAACTCAAAACAAAGATTATTCATTAGACCTTGGGTTAAGAGAGTGGTGTGCTCACACTCCATTGCATGTCCCAGAACAGTGAGCAGACTATGAGGTCAACTACAAACGATAGACCTTGGCTAAGGATTTGGTTGATGAAATGCCATGGAAAATTATTTGGAAAACAAGAGAGCAAGTTCACACAGCTTAAACACCTAGGTTTCGTTCTGTTCACGTGCTGCTAAGTGTTAAGGATTTCAATCAGGTACACACCCGGGTCTCGTCTAGCATGTAGTGTGCAATTAAATACTTATTTATTATGTGTACAGGTTCAATATTCTGAATATCACACCTGTCTCAAAATACCCCCTGGTCACAATGGACCAGGAATCAGGCTAGTTGGTAAAAGCAATATTCGTTTATTAATTTAACATTCAAATCGCACATACATTTATATATATATATATATATATATATATATATATATATATATATATATGTACACATATGGGGCAGCAATCACCAAACTGTGACAATACAATTCAGAAAATAAGTAAAGCAATTGAATTCACTTATAATAATGCTGAATAGAAAACACAGGAAAAAGAACAGTTTTGGTGTGTGAATAGTGTTTAGGTTAATATTTCCCCCTGCAAAGTTCTTAAGGCACAAATCAGCAATCCTACACAGATGTCAGTAATCAGCAGGTATTCAGGAATAAAAGACAATGGGCCTCATTACGGGTTTGGCGGTAGCCATGCCGCTATTGGCGGCATGGCTGCCTCCAAAACCGGGTCTGGGTTCCCTGAATGGGGAATTACCTGGCCATTCCGAGTTTGGAGGGCCTGGTAATTCCTCCCTCAGGGAACCCTGGCCTCGACCTTCCCCATTCCCATTCGAGCCCCCATAGGACTCAATGGGAATGGGAAAGGGAGCTAACAATGGGCTGATTATGACCGGCCCGTTGTTAGCTCCCTGGCCCCCTCGCGGGACCCGGTAACAACGCCTGGTTTTACCAGGCATCCTTACCGGATTCCGCGAGGGGACCTCGTAATTTTGCAGAATGGGTTTAACGGGTCCACCTCCATTAGCGGAGCCCGTTAACCCATTCCACAAAAGTCGTAATGAGGCCCAATGTCTAGAGTTTGAATGCAATCTTCCCTCTCCAGACAAGAGAGAAAAGTGTTTTTGGAGATTGAGACTTTTAAAAATGACAGGTGAAAATGGCTTTGTGAGAGAATTATTTTTTTTTATATATTGGTTGGTTAATTAATTAACCTTTCAAAACAAACATTTTATAGATACAAAAAGATAAAAAAGGAAAAACAGTAGAAACCAAGAAACAACAAAAAATATAAGATGAATAGGTAAAAAGTTGTCACATTGACATGATCACATCACAATATAGCAGTAACATACATATCAAACAACATTCTATTAAAAAACAGTGAATAAAACATTCATTTCAATATGACAGTGTTTCCTGAGATGTATACCAATCGCATTCTCTTTAATAGACCCACGCATACTACTTTACATCCTATGATACTTATAGTATCTAAGTTTCAATCAATTAGGTTTGAAGGGGCAGCATTAGGGCAAGCTAGTTCTCAGAACACGTTGTATAAAGAGCTGTATTTAAAAATTGCATGGTTGTTATTCTTACTGCAATTTTCGATGTAGCAAATAGCTCGTGCCATAGACATCGTATTAGTTTAATAGTAACCACTTCTCTCTGCTTTTCCAAGGCAACACACTCAATTAATAAATGTTTTAGAGTTTCTTCGGTTTCTGGTATTTTACAGAATCGACAGATCGAATTTTCCACTTGAATAAGACCTCTTCTCAATAATATTTGCTTAGTCGGCCATAAATTCAAACAAAACCGTAATATCTGATTTCTTAAATTAAAAGAAGGGAATTTTAATAAGTAATCAGCAGCCTGTCGAAATTGTTTATGTCCAAAGAGTGCTCTATCAAAGTCTTTCAGTTGCAGACATCGTTGTTGAGTAATGTGCCAATCCAATTGATGCAATTTGAGTTTTGCTTTGTTAGGGTTGTTAAGCAAAATATCCAACGAGATGTTAGCTTCACTCACATCTGATATTACAGCAGTTCTCCATTTCGAAGGGAAAGGATGCTCAGATTGCAATAAGTAGTTTGCCAATACTGTGAGCAAATTCTTATTACACTTTCGAAAAAGGCAACACCTCTTCCAAGCGACTTGTATATGTATAGATAAATGACCTAGCTCAAAACGGAGAAGAGCAGTTGGAGTTGAGTTCGGAAGATTCATTACCCTTTTCCAAAACTTTGCTTCTAATTTATTCCAATAGCTGGAGATTTGGGGAAGCCAAGCCTCAGCCCCATATGTAATAATGGGTACTACTTTCTGTTGGTAAAATATAAGGATGTGTGCACATGAAAATTTACCATACTTATACTGAAGAATCTTCGCTTGCGAGATTAGAGTAAGTCAGTTTGCCATTTATGTTATTTAACTGAGGTTTGTTCGCAATGGAATTATTGAATGTGACTCCAAGATATTTATATTCAATGACTATAGTCAGTTTTTGCTTTTTCAGAAACCAGTCATAATGTTTTCTTTGTCTCTTTTGACTTTTACCCAATTCCATGATTTGAGTTTTCTCCAGAATTAAGGGCAAATTGTTTTTAACAACATACTGGTCTAATTTATCAAGCATGTTTTGCAGACCACTCGGTGTATGCGATATGAGAACGAGGTCATCTGCATATCGAAGCCATGCAATGACCTGATTTCCGAGTTTTGGTGCATCATGCATTACTTCCATGAGATCAATTCCTAAGTCGAATATGAACAAGTTAAATGAAGTAGATGCTAGAATGCAGCCTTGTTTCAGGCCGCGTTTAGTGTGAATTACTTCAGATAATAACCCGTCCAAGTTCAGATTTACCTGCATAGAGGTGTTTGAGTGAAGTAAATATATTAAAGAGACTAGAGAAGATGGACAATCAAATCTTGTTAGTTTTTGGAAAAGTAAGTGCCGATCTACCGAGTCAAAAGCAACTCGAAAATCTACATATGATAAATAAAGAGGTTGTTTTTTTGACGCATAGAGCTCTTTAATCGCGCTGAGTGTTGTGATGTTAATGGCAGTGCTAAGGCCTGCAACAAATCCAGTTTGGAAAGAATCACGACGGTTCTCATTAAGTGCCCAAATATTGAGATCTCTTAATACAATTCTACTGTAGATCTTCCCCGGGGCGTCAAGAAGAGATATCGGACGATAACTAGCCGGATCCGTTCGGTCTCCTTTTTTATATATTGGCACCGTTATAGCTCTGCACCATGATGGCGGAACACTTTGTTTTATTTGTATTGCCTGAAAGACTGCATATAGAATGGAAGCCCACAATACCGGATTCTGTTTCAGAATGAAATTTGATAAGCCATCAGGGCCAGGCGCTCTTGAAGAGCTGGCCTTATTTATATAGAATAGCACATCTTCTAGGTCGAATTTGATCCTGAAAGCAGTCTTAGCCAAATCATAAGATAGTTGTGCATTACTGTTTTGTGGAGAAGCATAAATATTTGTGAAATAACTAACCCAACTCTTTTCAGATACACCATTGAGTTGAGATAAAAACTGTGGCTGTGCTGAGCCCACATTTATCAGCTTCCAAATTTGAGATGATTGTTTATTCTTAATTGCTTGGAGCCACTGTTCGCCATCATTTTGGTGCATTACTGCCTTATGCGCACGTATCCAATTTTTGTACTGTCTTTAACCTGCGTAGGGGCAGCTCACGATATTGCACCGGAAGTAATGAAATCTGCCTTTTTTGCTTCCGGAATACCATTTTTTGGAGTCTAACAGATTGATCAAATATATGGGTGCGCGGAATACTGGGCTTATTGGCACCAGATACAGAAGAGAGTGCAAATAAATGTATTTTATCAGTATACTCAGGAGGAGCAAAGCCCTTCTCTAGAAGATGTTGATCTTCTACTAAACTACACTCAAAAGCTTCTGGCGCAGGGCTAGTCCAATGTAGTCTATTTTGTTGAGGATTTATAACTAGATTCCTCAATATTTTTTGTTGCGTCTGCGAATCATGAGAAGAGTGGATCACAAATTCGGCCATCAGCATCAAATGATCACTAGAGATAGTTGGCAATACAGAAAACTTGGTGATTTTAGCAAATAGTCCTCTATACACATACATATAATCAATTGTTGCCCTTTCTGATCCACTTATCCAAGTGTGAGATGGAGAAGTATCAGACTCCAATGCTCCATTTAGCATTATTAAATCCCATGTCTGAACAAACTCAAGCCACTTAGTGACCCGTTCCGAATTTCTCTTTTTCCCTACTGCCAAAAGATGAATATTCAAGTCGCCAGCTAGAATCACATGGTCAATATTTGGAGTAATGATGATTTCCTCCATAAGTAAATTCAAATCTTTAAAAAAGGTATCAGTTACAATTGCCATTGGGTTCCAGTATATGTTAATTATTGCAAATCTTGTAATCTGTATTACTATTGTTGAGCATTGTAAAAAGGAATTCGGAGAGGGCCAGTCAGCTATGTTGTTTGTAGTGGCAATATTAGAGATGGTAGCAAGGCCAGACATCAGTCTTCCTTTCTGACCTTTTATAGCAGGAAGTAAGTGAACATAATGATTATCCCATGAAAGAGGGACACTTAACCAAGTTTCCTGCAATAGCACTAAATCAAAACTTTGGTGCGAGCAATTGGAATTGTTAAGTAAGTGTTTATGTCCAATGGTATTCCAACTCACAATGGCTATTTTATGAGTTAGTGGACACAAATCAACAGGTTCTAGTTAGGTTTTCTTACAATTACAAGCTAAGGCCAAAGTATGTTCAGTGTTATCCCCTTGTATTCCAGAATGTTGTAAAGTCTCATTAGGACAGCTCTCTATTGTGGTAGGGATTAATATGAATCCAAGGTCATGAAGAGCAGATCTTGCAGACCAGATTGTATTGTAAATAATACAAGACTTTATCCACAGACAAGATACAGTCTGATCATTATCATCAGGGAATTCACCCTGCTGAATATCGCCTGAGGATACATCTTCTAAGCTAGAAATATCAGAGAATAGCTGTAAGATACTCATTCTGTTCATAGCATAAGAAGGAAAAGAGCCACCACAGCAACTAAGGAATAGTGAGTACATTTGGGGCGACTTTATGTTCTTAGCGCTCGTCTTTGAGCTTGCCTCTATTTTTGTTGGATTTGGTATCTCTATGCAAACTGTGGTTCTTTTCTTCTATTGGCAGTTTGAAAGATACATTCTTCGAGACAAATTTCTCATCAGGAACACTTAATGAGTCAGGTTTGTTGATGAACAGGGTTTTCAAAGAGGATTTAAGTATCTTCTGTTCGGCAGTTAAGGCAACTAAGCAATCTTTAATTGTGCTTAGAATATTATTTTGGAGATTATCCTGTATATCAGGTAAAGGAGATTTTTTAGGCAATTTTCCATTTGTAACCTTAATTTTATTCCTAGATGGTAAACCCATCAAATTTGTTTTTGTTTCATTACCCAGACCTAGCTTGTGCTCAATTGAAGAAGTCAGTCGAGCTAGCGGGTGAATCACACTCGGCACTGGGTGGAATTGACTCATATACTCGTCCACAGCTTCCCTAAGCTCTAGTCTATTAAGTGTAGATTCATATTTTTCACCATTGCTCACTGCTTTACTTTTAAGAGTCGGAGCTGGTTGAGTTTCTAACATCAAACTCTCTTGACTATTTTCCATGCCCTCTACAACCTGTACCAACCTATCTAATGGAGAGTGTGTTAGGTTGGCTTGAAGGATGTTATCACCATTCTTTGCATTCCTTTCTCTTTCTAGGGTTTGATTTAGATATTTTTTGGATATGGCATTAGCTGCCAATGTGGAACATTTCACTGGCTTGGACAGTGATTTAAAAAATGGTCTTGTTTGTCCACTCACAATCACTCCCTTGGATTTTTGATTTTCAGATTTCTTCATGTTGGTCCTAAATTCGGATTTCTGGATTATGGGATTTTTCGCGAAAATTGTATACGCTTCTTTGCTAGATTTGGCATTTTTTGACTTGGGCAAGGCCACATCAGATGCCTTAATCACTGCATCAACAACATCTGACTGCGTAACCTCGGGAATTATGTCAGCCGCATCCAGAGGTAGTTCACGTATAATACCTTCCACACACGGGACCGCAGACTTTGAGCATTGTAAGTTTTCACCTGCTGTCTGTAATTCCAGCCGCAGATCTAGTTGTTCAGTTAATCTTTTGTACCTTAATGAAATCTCTACAAATTGCTTTGACAAAAGTGCCAAATCTCTATCATCAGACACTTGTCTCTGAGCCAAGAAATGACTGCATGTTTTTTGACAACTTGCCATACTTCCTAAATTAGTATGAATAAGATTTACTTTGGAATTTAAGGCTTCAAATAGTTTGGCAAGTGACATTAATGCCGAAATCATGGTTTCAAATGTTATCAGAGAGGGTTCCTTAAATTGGGAGCCCATAATTACAGCCAAATCTTTTCTAGTTGGTCTCCTAGGGGTTGGAGGGATATAAGATATAGAAGATTCAGATTCTGAAATATTCCTATTCTGAAACAATGCCGGCAATTTTGAAAGATCGGATTCACCTTCCTTGACTGAGAAACAAGAATGTGATGATTCCAAATGAATAACCGCATCATCTATTACAATATACGATTTTGACTTATTCAGCATTGATGCAACAAGCATTTTGTAGCATCATGGTATCCGAAAAGGAAATGTTACATAGTTGTCTAGCAACCTCATTACCATCATTCACAACCAGTACAGTCGGTGAGCTCATTAAAGGTTGCTGTGCTACTGCACCATCTTGATTATTCGAAAGAGGTTGTGCCTCTGCAGTCGAAACACTTAGATTTACCAGTTCTGCCATTCGTGTCAGAGGACCGGGGGAACGCAATGCAGCAAACCCAAAATTTCGAAGATCACCAGTTAGAATATTGGGACGTGTCTGTTTCCTTGATGGTCGTTTATCCCACGGCGCACTATTCACACAAGGCCGTGCAGTTTTTGGTGTAGATGCAGGGCTATCTTTTGAAGTAGAGTCAAAAAGGGCACGTAGCCTTTCAGGACAGGGCATGTCCGTCCATAGAGTAAACATCTGAACCCCTTAAATCCACACACTATCTCAGAGTGGGCCAATACGAGGGCTTAGATTCCACCAACACTAGTATGCTGTTTAAGCTAACATTTCCGAGACTGTGGAGAGGGATAAAAAAATATTTTCACTCTGCTATGCTATCCGCGACTCTGTGGCGAAGCGGGACTTACCGGGGCTTCAAGGGTGCGCAAGCTTGGTGCGCGCGCAACCACATATTTATGGCCCCTCCCAGAAGAAGTATAGCAGAGTGCCTAAGACAAGCAGAAAAAAGTTATTTTAGCATATATTTATGCTAGTAGTAAAAATTGTCAAGCTTCCTTAAGCATGTCTTCACCTGCTGGAAGATGTCGTTCGCTCACAATCCACAAAAGCGCTGAAACAGGATCGATCCACAGGAGTCTCCCGCAGCAAAGTGGGATTTACCGGGGCTTCACTGGTGCGTGCGCGCTGTGCGCGCGCAACCACGTATTTATGGCCCCTCCCAGAAGAAGTATAGCAGAGTGCCTGCTGGAAGATGTCGTTCATTCACAATCCACAAAAGCTCTGAAACAGAATCGATCCACAGGAGTCTCCTGCAGCAAAGCAGGACTTACCGGGGCTTCACGGGTGCATTTGTGAAACAATGCAAAGTGGGCAAAAAAGCTTAAATTGATAGAAAATCTTATGAGAGGAACACTAAACAGGTCCTAACACACATGAGCTACACGATAAACAACAGAACATACTTTAGATCAGGATGGGAGTTAAGAAATACTTTAAATGAGAAAAAGACAAGTGGGAAACATTTGAAAATGTAAATTTGTGGCAAAATTTCACTATGTGATTTTTGTTAAAAACGGGTCAAATACAATGTTCTGCGATTTTGGTTGTGGATGTAGCTAAGGGTCTTAGGTGTGCCTGAGAGTTGAAATTAGGTTCTATCTATAAAATTGAAGAAGTTATGGAAGTTTTAAGAAGAGGTGTTTTTGAAAAATAGAACAGAGAAAAGCAGATATTCGGCTTAAAAAAATTATAGATTGGTTATATTACACTATATTAATGAAAAAGAGAATGCCACCCATGAATCTCCACAGTTACTCATGGCCGCTTGTAACTCTTCATGTATGATATTCTAGTTCCGTTTTGTATGGGAATTACTTTATTCAACCCAAATCATTAATGGGTTATGGTTTAATGAAACAAATGAGAGAAAAATCAGTGCAAGAATGGTTCTGACAATATTAGGGTTCAGAATTCAAAGATGGGATAGGTTGAGATTAGGATAGGACAGGGCAAATATACTATGGGCTGCTATTATTCTTGTTGATACTTAAAGTCCATTGTAATTAAGATTGGACAATCAGGGTTCTGGTCATTGGATCGGGTCTACCGGCAGCAGGGCACTTCTGGAGGGATCGGTCAGCAGGGCAGTTCTGGTCAATCAGACTGGCACCTCAACTGGATTTGGAATTGATTGGCCCTTGTGGTCACTGGACACGGGAGATTAGCGTGATGGCGAGTTTCAGCAGGCAAGCGTGAAGGTACCAAGCCAGACTGGATCAAAATTAAATTCCCTTGAGTTTGGGATGGTTGAATTGGGCATAGCTAAAAAAGAGTTCAGCATAGTCCTGGATTCTGCAAAAAATTCTGGAATCAGGACAAGATGAAAAAGTCAGGAACAAGATGAAGAAGTCAGGAAGAAAGAGCTGAGCAGAAATCAGGATGTGGTCAGGAAGCAGTGTGTCTATGGGCCTCATTTCGAGTATGGTGGTAGTCATGGAGCTATTTGCGCCATGACTACCTCCCATACCAGTACCGACTCCGACCTGGTTCAATGGGGACTTACCGGTGTAGTCCGAACTTTGCGGGACCGGTAAGTCCCCATTGAAAAATCCATTCCACATTCCCATTTGAGCCCCATAGGGCTCAATGGGAATGGGGAAGTAGCTAATAACGGTACTGCAATTTGCGGTACCGTTATTAGCTCTCTGGTACATTAGCGGCTCCCGCTAAGGGTGCCTGGTAAAACCAGGCGTCCATTGCGGGACCCACTAAGGGACCTCGTAGTAGGGCGGTTAGGGATTACCGTGTGAATGGCCAAAAGCACTTGCCTTGTTCTGGTAGGCAGTCAGAACAGAGCTGTCATCTTTATGATGGAATTTAGGAACTCCCACATTGATTTTGACCAAAACATAACTTTTGCACAAATGTACATTTCTAAAAGTATGCCCCCTAATAAAATCGGACGTATACATGACATATTTGATGGGTTATCTTTACATTCAATCCTCATCTCTGTGAGAGCAGTCTTTGTCATTCTGTGGAATTTTAACAATTTTCATCATAACAATTTCTAATTCAGTACATATCTAGGCAATTATCACTAGAACATGGATATACAATATTAGACGTGCAGCATTAATAGTTTTGCTACAATTAGGGTTTTCCTGTAACTTTGCTTCCTTAGGTAGTACAGGGTCCATTATTGTCTTCAACGCAAGGGCCTAACATTAGAGTAACATCTACCAATTTTTAGATTTGTCCTCCTTCAGGTTGCAAAGTTAAAGAGTTTCAAACTTAATCACAAATAGTATTTAAACACCAAAGGTTCTGGGAAGTTTTTTTTTTCCTTCGTAACTTTTCTTTCAACAGACAACAGCTGTCACATTCCTTTGATCAGGGAAGTGTGTCCTCTTCCTAGAGAGGGAAGCTCCCCTGTAGAGATCAGTAGGCAGTCTGTCATTGTTCTTTGGTCAGCCAAAGATGAATGGCTTATGAGGTCTTTGTTGTCAATATGCGGAAACCTCCATCATCCATTATGCTGTCCTGTAGCAAGGGAGTGTCAACTGAAGTGTCATCTTTCCCAGGCTAGGCACTGTCAAGTCAGAATTAGGTATTTACTTAACTATAAACTGAGTTACTTTAAAATTCACGTTAAGGTCTTTTATTTAAAATATATAAAAATAAGCACAGTTTATAAGGAATTTGGACATTTACAGAAATTAAGCCCTTCACAAACATGCTGTTAAATAGGCAAATGTTGCAATTTCGTCAGGTAAAAGAAACACATTTAAACTGGGTTTTTACATCTAATTTTCTTATGCAGCACACACACATTCAACTCAGCATTATTCTGTCTTTGAGAGCTGGAAATTGTCTGCAATCTGGAAGTAAGTATTCAGCTTATGCTTAGATTCTTCTCTGCACAGCTGAAATTGATATGTTGCCACTTTTATCCACATTTTTCCTGTGCAATTGAAAACAAATTGTTGCTGGACGGGTGATTCATAAAATACATTTCTTAGCTGCTGTCAGTCAGTGAGGCCCAATTTCTTCTGACTGTGGTTTCAGCACACTTTTCATTTCATTAGTTCACTTGGAAAATGACTGAAATTAGGGCCAAAACATCACTTTGAAGGTTGCAATTGATTGGGAAACTGCATTTTAAAGCACATTTTTGGTTTTTAGCCCACTTCTGTGGCCTTGCTTCATGTGACATGTAACAGAACCCACTGGCATTTTCCGGCCGTGAGTTCTGTTTTGACACCAACTTTGACTAAGTGTGGTAGGGGTGTGCAGCCTTTTGTGATTTGTGAATCATGCGCAGTTTTGCAGATTTGGCACACATCGGGGTTAGCGTATCCATTTTTGACTTTTTCTTTCCCCATTGGCAAAGGGGTGCAGTGGGGCGCATTGGCATGGGTAAAAATATCCCACATAAGGAGCTGAAAGTCTAAGGTTGGATAGGGTTGCCAACCAAACAAAAGGTCTGCCACGCACTTTCATACACAATGTTACAGTTATTAGCCTGTTGCCATATTCTCTGCTATGATCAGTATGTGAGGTATGTAGAATTAGCTCAGGGTGTGTCCTACAGACAAGGGGCAGCCAATGAGATATTAACCCTTATACAATTCTATAAGTAGATATGTACCCAAAATCCAATCCCTCCTGGCATACATTTCTTAGGAAATGCCATGTAGGATGATGTCATAAATGACGGATGTGAAAGTATATAAACGTTTTACAAGCACACTTATGTGTGAACATTGAGCATCTATTTTGATAGTTGTCATATCACCCTGCTTGAGATTAGAAAAGTATACTACCATCTTCCTTTGATCTGTCTGGTTATTTGGTCTGTGATATTTACTGATAATTCCATCCAGCACATAGAAGACACTTCAAGCACAAAATAGTGAGAATAAAAGTGGAGCAAGGGGGCAATCTTGCTTACCCCCCTATTAGTATTAAAATATTAAAATCCCTTTCATAATTGAAATTCCTGGTACACCTAACCACAACAGCGGTGTCCACATAAAGTAACAATGAATTGAAGGAGCTGGGAGGGTACCCCTATCCTGTCGTGCTTGGTGCACAGCAGAGTATGACTTATAGAATCAAAGGCTTTGGACAGATACAGAAAGGCTGTAAAAGGGCAGCTTCCTCCTTCTTGTGTACTTCTCCACCATTGTATTTAAAATAAAACATTGGTCGATAGTGGAGATGCCTTTTCGAAAACCAGCCTGTATGTCTGGGAGTTTGGAATTCTCCAAAGCACATTCTTCCAGTCTAACCTCCAGACACCCAGCAAAGACCTTATTGGAGGCATTGATTAAGGCGATTAGGCGGTAACAAGAGTGTGCACTATGCAATCCTTTATTTAATATGTGTATATGTTTAAACTACAGTAGCTTAGCTCTGACCCTATCTATATTTATGCAATCACTCTTTGACCTCTGTCCCATGGCCCGTTAGGTCCTTCCTTCTCATTTTCTCTGCCTAAGGCTCAATGATATCCTGCTGGCATTGTCACTCTCCTTGTAGGGTCAGGTGTAGTACTTGTACCAAGCATGACAGGTGTAATGCATTGTTGTGTGGCAGGCTAATCCACTGATTCCAGGAATTTTGTCTGGGTTGAGCCCAAAACACGGGTCTTTACTTTAGTCAGTAGTGCAGGCAACTCTTGTGTCATATCTCATTCAATAAGCTCATCAATTAGTGAATATCAAAGTCTGGTCTTCATCTCTGTTTTAAATTTAATCTTGGGCAGTATGTCACTTCCATGTGTCAGTGCACCACTGCCACTATTCTCTTGCATGGCTCTATTTCTGTCTTGGGGTTCACTCATAGACATCTTTATGGGAGGGCAAAAGGGGCACTTGCCCCAGACCTCCTCCTTGGAGGGGCCCCCAGAAGGCAGCCTTATTTAAAAAGTCAGTTCCCATTAGTCAGCACATTTAACTATCACACGTCAGGATGTTTATGGTGTGCTGCTGAGAGGCTCTAAACCTATTTCCTGTTTGCTGTTGACAAGTACATTCTGCTCTGATCTTTTCACCCTCTAATGCTAGGTTCACTGTGGTATACATAGTTTGTGTGGTACAACAGCTATAGTAGTCACACTTTTCTGTGGAGATTATATTGAACATGTGCAATAGCCAGAAATTAAGTGGATATTTGTAAATATGATTGGCCGCATGCTTCAGAGGATAACTTAGTGTGTTAAGCACTCATTGAAGAGATCTACCTTCATATGCAAGATTACAATACCTAATTCCAACAAGGCCAACTCAGCATTTCCAATGTATGAAGTTGTTATTCCTGCTGGTGTATTTACTTTGTTTTTTAGCACTCCAGGTGTTATCATCACCAATGTACCTGCACCAGATAGTGGTTGCTATAGAAACTAACATAGGGTTGGTATGGTGAAGGTCCAGAAATTGGTTTGTTAAGATGGGAGTTGTAAAACCTAACAGGTTATGCATTCAAATTCCACACTGTAAAACCAAAGCGTGCATGATTGGATCCTGGATTTGCCAGAAGATGATACAACGATCCTGAAAAAATATTGTATCACTGACATTGCAGTGCTGCCTATATGGACAGGTTTGTCTTCTCACAAAACTGCAGGCATTGTTCAGCAAATACCTGATCCTTCCTATTATGTAGGCCATTTGAGTGGATGGAGTTATAGACAGAAAAGAGCAGACCAGATATGTTAGGCTTTTGGGAAGCATATTTTAAGATCTGCTTGTGTGACACCAAAACAGTTTGTTTTTCTGTACAATTCCAAGGTTTTTCTGCATGTTTTTAAATATCATTGCACAGGGTTTTTCTGCAAGTTTTAAAGTACCATTGCACAATCCTGTTTTTGGCGTGTATTTAAAGCTTTACAATACAAAAGAGAAACCTGTATGAAATATTTTAATATCACATCAATTAATAGGTTGGTACTTATATACTTCCCTTGATGATGGAGACAATGCATCTACAATCATTCTCATTTTGTATAATTGTTACGCTCACCTGGTATCTGTGGGGGCGTTGGGGCGTGGTTGGAGCCCTCCCTGGACCTGGCTCCCGTGCATCAGCTCTCTCCCCCAGCCACTGCATTATCGAGGACCCCAGATACCGGTTCTGCACCTGAGAGAGGATGAGAGACGGTGAAAATGGCGTGGTGTCGTCGGGATTCCCCTCAACCCTTTCTTGCCAGAAGGTTGTGAGCAAGAGTTTTCCCATGCAGGCTCACCTGTTTTAATTGAAGGATGAGCTCTCTGTCCTGCTTTCTTCCAGCTGGGGCACTGTAGATGGACCTAGTTGCATCACTGGTCCTTGGCGTGAAGGACCAGACCGGCTGCGCCCATTCCGCTTTGAAGGTAAGTTTTGTAACTATGATTATTGTTTCTATTGCTTGTGTTAATCTTCCTCCATGATTATTGTCTGTAACCTTATATTGTCCTTTCTCTCTTCCTTAGGTATGAAGATGACCCAGGAACGTGTCATGACAAAGTCTACTCCGGAGGAGCTACCAGAGGTAAGTGGCCTCCACTTGAAGCCTGCTGCTTATAATATGAAAGTCTAGGCAAGAGCTAACCTTTAGTTTCCTTTCCCTTTGCAGGTGCAGCTGATCACTGTTTGATGGGCGGTTTCCAAATTCCTACAGGCGGTCGGAGATGAAGATCCTCGAAGATGGCATGTCGGAAGAAGATCCCATGTTGATGGAAGTTTGGGACTGGTAAGGATGCTGGGCGGCACCCGCGAGGGGCTGCACATCCAGGTAAGATATGCGAGTGGCTGCAGGAGGGAAGCAGTGGCAGTGCTTCCAGCGATGCTGTGGCTGACTCAGGTAAGATGTGCACGTAGCTGCAGAAGTGAAGCGATGGCAGTGCTTCCAACGATGGTGCGGCTGACTCAGGTAAGATGCGCGTGTAGCTGCAGAAGTGAAGCGATGATATGGTTGACTCGAGGTAAGAAGCCGGAGGGTTCCGGAGTCTGAGGATAAATGTGCTGAAACAGGTAAGGTCTTCTGAACGGCGGTAAGCGTTACGCTGCTCTAGCAGACTAACGAGAAGGGCCAGCATGCAGGTGGGGCCGGTTTATATAGCCTCGCCCCAGCCACTCCCTCTAGGCCCCACCCTGAGGCCCCACCTTACCACTCCTCCTGCTTTCATGCATTGCTAGGCCCGGCCCTTTCCAAATGCACTTGCCTTCAACAGTCTGTGTGCAAAGCACACTTTATTATGAGCTTGGTGCCAATGGCGTCAAGACTGGGTCCATTGGGACCCTTCAGGATGTGAAGTAACTGGCCAATGACCAGCGACCATGACAGCACTCCCCCTCAAGGCCCCTCTCAGGATTGTCCTTCCCTCTGGTCCCAGTTTGGTGGGGTTGTTCCAGTGAATTGTTTGATGAGTCGTGGGGCATTGACAAATTCGGCTGGTCCCCAAATACAATCCTGGGGCCCGTAGTCCTCCCAATCAATGAGATAATAAAGTTTTGAGCGTACTTTCTTGGAGACTAGGATGTTTTTTAATTCATACTCAAGTTCCCCTGCGCTAACCTCCAGTTCAGGTAGTGTTGAAATTTGTGTGTTTGGTATCACTGGCTTTAGAAGAGAGACATGAAAAACTGGGTGGATTTGCATGTTGGCTGGTAAATCCAATTTCATGGCCGCAGATTAATGATGTCCTTAATTGGATATGGTCCCAGGTAACTTGGCCGAAAGGCATGGGGTCCTTTTAATGGAATGTGTTTGGATGCCAACCACACTTTATCCCCAACGTGATATTGTGGCGCCTCTTTCCTATGTGGGTCTGCAAATGTCTTTTGTTGCTCCTTAGCACAGTTCAAGTTTTCGGTGGCTTCTTTAAGGGATTGATTGATTATCCTTTGCAATGATGTAACAGTCGGCATCTCCAACTCGTCAAGGGGGTCAAAAGAGTATGTTCTTGGGTGTCGACCATTCATTGTGTAAAATGGGGTCTGCCCGGTGCTGGTGTGAATAGAGTGTTGTATGCCAATTCACTTAACCAGAGAATTTCTTTCTAGGACTCTCCTCTTTGTTGCAACATACATCTCAGGTACTGTTCCAGCGTCTGGTTCGTTCTTTCCGTTTGACCATCGGTTTGGGGTTGATGACTCATGGAAAGACAGAGGTCAATTTGGGTTACCTTACAACATCTTTTCCAAAAGGCCGAAACGAACTGAGAGCCCCGTTCGGAAACCAGATGGAAAACCATGTAGTCGAAGGATTTGTTCCAGAAATACTGTGGCCAAAGTAGCAGTGGACGGAAGTCATTTCAGTGGGATTAAATGTGCCCTCTTGGAGAATAGGTCTACCACTACCAATATCGTATTAAACCCATCACAGGGTGGCAGGTCAGTAATGAAGTCCAGTGACAAAATATGCCATGGTATCAGTGGTACTCATAATTGTCTCATTAGCCCTCCAGGGTTTTGGGCTTTGTTTGGTGCGCAGACACCGCAAGTGGTAACAAACTGGGTTACATCCTTCCTCCAAGAGGTCCACCAATAATTGCCATGGATGTTGGCTCTAGTCTTTGCAATTCCAGGGTGTCCTTCCACCAATGACTCATGATAGTTTGCTATTATTTTTGTGCATGTTTCCTTGTCGTGAACATATAGTCTTCCTTGGAAGTATGGCAGATTATTTTTGATAGAATATTGGTTCCCCTTACTCAACCATTCCTTTTGGGCAGTCTGGTTCATCAGACTTTGGGGATCAATTTTTAAGTCTTCCCAGCAGGTAGTTACAGTGATCTGGTGTTGAATCCGTTCTTCGGGAATAATGGCAATGGGGTTGACTGGATTGAAGGCGTCTTGGTCCTCTCCCATTTTCGATAGGGTGTTTGACTTTCCGTTTCACACTCCTGGTCGATAGGTTATTATAAAATCATACTCAGCAAAGAATAAAGCCCAGCGGAGTTGGAATACTGTAGATTACAGTGATCAGTAATAACAGTAACTGTGTGTTTGGCCCCTAACATGTAATGTCTCCAGGTCTTGAAGGCTCCTCTGATTGCCAAGAGTTCTTTGTCGGTGATTGCATAGTTCTTTTCAGGTGCTGAAAATCTGCGAGACCAAAATGCTATGGGATGGAGTTGCCCCGTCTTAGGGTTCTTTTGCGATAGCACAGTTCCCATGGCAATACTGGAGATGTCCGTTTCAACGACATAGGGTAGATCCGGTCGAGGATGTCAAAGTACAGGTGCCGAGGTGAATCCTTGTTTCAATTCCTGAAAAGCGCTCTCTGCTTCGGCGGACCATAAGAATTTCTTATTGTTCTTTAGAAGGGATGTGATTGGATGGACGATCTGAGAGAAATGTGGTATAAACCATCTGTACAAATTAGCAAATCCCAACATGCTTTGTACCCCTTTGTCAGAGGTTGGAGAAGGCCATTTGAGGATAGACTCAACTTTGCGTGTGTCCATTCGAACACCCTGTGGAGTAAGCATAAATCCCAAAAATTCGACCTCTGTGACGTGGAAGGAGCATTTTTCTAGTTTGGCAAACAATTGGTGCTGACAGAGCTTTTCCAGCACAGCTCTTACATGGCCCACATGCTTTTCCTTGGACTGCAGGATGTGAAGTAACTGGCCAATGACAAGTGGCCATGACAATAATATGCTTGTATAACATTCCGTTTTTAAAAATGTTTATATTGGGTTATGTGATTTGCATATTTTCCGAGTCAGTTCTGTAAAATGGGATTATTTTAGTTCAGGGTAAAAACTAGAAAAGAAAGTGGTAAAGTGCAGACATTTCAGAGTCAGTGTGAATCCCAACTTCACCTCTTAACCAATGTGTAATCTTGGGTATCTAATTCAATCTTGTATTTCCTCACCTGTCAAAATTGCAAGTCCCTAAACCTTCAAAATTGTCAGCCCTTCAGAGTGATTTCCTTCTCAGGGTATTATCTTTAAAAAAGACTCACTCATGGTTTCACTGGCTATATGCTGGGCCTAATTCACAGAAGTGTTTAATAATGTCAAACCCCCACTGGAAAACGCTTCTTTGAATAAGGTCCATAGTGTTGCTTCCTCTATAATAATAGTGAGCATTGATTTATAGCACACCAGAGTCCTTCTTCTAGCATCAGTCTTTCTGAATATGGACACCTTCTGTGTAGCTTCTAATCATCAGCACTATGTATGCTATGTGTAGCTTTCTCCTTGCTTCCAATTGGTCTTCGGTATCCATGCTTGAGCACTTTTTGCATTCTTTGAGGCAGCTAATCTGAATCGCCTCTCTATTCTGGATTATGAGCGCTTTTTTCCATCGATCTGTATCCTGCATATATACTATGGCCGCTGTAACTTCCTTGTGGCTGCTATTGACGAAAAGTGCTGTGTGTCTCTGCTGGCACACAAGTACCCTTGTCGTAGGCTGCTAATATTGCCCTTGAAATGCCACTTGATTTTTACTTTGATTACAACAAGAATGACGAGGGCAAGGAGACTGAAAGGGAGTATCCATGATTATTTTAATCACTGCGAGGCAGCATATGAAGTTATGGGTTGTGACCGTGACGCAGGGGTGGGGTGCACTAGATATTCTTTATCCCTTAATTCCTTTGGTCTGGTGGAGGGGGGCCCCAAAGGTGTGCATGGCCTGGGCCCCAAAAGTGCTTAAGATGGCCCTGAGTAAACTCCAACATAAGACAATCCTCCCATTTACGATTTTTATTGAGAAATTCCTGTCACTATTTGGTACTCAGCCAGCTTTCAAGATTGTCTTTTTCCCGTTGTGATCGCTTCATTTTCTTGCTACACAAGGGATTTACTAACACCTGTTCTATGTTGATAGTTACAGCTGGCTTCTCAGAGACCTGGAAATGTCTAATGCAATGGAGTCATTTTAAGCATATGTTGCCCTCTTCCTCGCAGGCAGATAACAGAGCTCTGCTTCTTGAAAGAAAAATAGTCATTGCCTTTACCAAACAGCATTTCTATATAGTCATAGGTCCTGCCAGCAAGAACGTATGCCAGTAGAGCAACATAAAACACAGCCAGAGTTCTGGCAGAGCTCATATAAAGAACCTTACAGTCACTGCCTCCTTTACATGGATACAAATACTGCACACGATTCCATAGACGTCCTTTCGGCATTTCTCACAACAAATTCCTGTATTGCTGCTAAATACTTTCAGTACTCAAATTTGAGGGTTCATACAATAACAGGGCTGAGTTATTATGTGAGAGACACCTTCACCAACTCTCTGAATAATTGTGCAGCACTTTCATTTTTCATTTGCACCAATAGGCGTCGTTGGTCTCTGTGGAAGAAAATGTGAGAAAGTCAAACATCGTCTTAGAAACCTAATGGTACGTCCATTTTATTTCTTCACAGAATGGGTTCAGTTTTATTATCGTATGAGTGATCCACTAATATATGCCAATGCCCAATTACGTGTAATTAAAGTAGATTAGAGCAGAAGAAATGGTCGATCCAGCAAATCGCAATGCATAAGGTTAGCGCTGTAATTAAACATGAAAAACAGCCGGTAGCTGTCGCACATGCATGAGTCTTAACACAGTGGATTTCATCGACAGTTTTTCAAAACATGCATCTGCAGAGCTCAGGAGTGCGGTTCTTCTAGTTCTGATACCTAGATTTTAGGGTGTATCCAAAGTTCAAATTAAGTGCAAAGCTTTGCAAACTGCACATAGTTTTGAAGATTTTTTTTTTTTATGGGGACATAGATCTGCACAATCTGGGTTCGTGGATTTTTACGTAGGCATACGCAGCATAAATGGTGCTGGGGAAAATAAAAAAAAGCAGACTTTTTCTAACAAATGGAAACACTTTAATTTTCTAGTCAAAAAGTAATTGTTAAAATATTTCCCAAAAACCATGAATAACTGCTTTCAGGTCAAAAGGATTATGGGGGCTAGCATTCCCTGCAATTCAGGCAGCCACTAGGCTAGACAGTATACTACTTCCACTTCCGGTATGTTCTCTTATGCAGTGTTAAACAGAATCATGTTGTGTCTGGGGGAATCTCTGGCTCCATTATGTTTTTTGTTGCGTGTGCATCATGGTTTTCATGCTAAAACGGGTACTATGTTTCTGATGAGCTCTTACCTTTTTTTCAGAGGATGAAGGCTGAACGCGGTCAAAATAATTCTATTTTATCTCGCTTTCCCTTATTTCATTTAAAGCAAAACCTGATCTTACCAAGATATTTCAGCGAACTGGGTTTTTCGTAGTTCATTCTCATCCGACTCATGTTTGTAATGATTATTTAGTGGTGCACTCCAAACAGCTTTTGTAAAAAGCTGAAATGAACAGGAACAGTTGTGTCTTATAATTTCTATGTAGTTGTGAACTATTCTACAGGTGACAAGATCTGTATACAAATCTAATTCAGTTTTGAATGCTGCCGAACGTAATGGCAAATGCTCCAGATAAGAAAATGAGTAACAAGAGAATACCAGCTGACACCTGAGCAAACACCAACTGTGATAAATTCCCTCGGAAGAGTTAACAGAATGGGATTCCAATCAAGGAGCCTAAGAACAGATCATTCTTTGAAGCCTTCAACTCACTCCCAGAAAGTTAAACATTCCGTTTTTAAGAAATTTGAAAGACTTATCAAATTTTGGAATGCACTAAAAATAACACCCGACACTTAAAATACCAAGCACACCCTTGTTATTCAATGCAATATTTTTTGTTAGCATTTAATTCGTTTTCTAAGATGGCCCAACACCTTGACAGGCAGGACCTTGTAAATCAAACCATATATTTAGGGAAGGGAGCCTGTCAAATCCCCAGGAGTAAATGTAATATACCACTACCAGTGGGATTCAGAAGAGCATGGTATTTCCCACAAGCAAGGCTGCAGCCATATTTCTTTTTAATTGCAAGTGCAATACTGTTCAAACCACAAACCTTCCACACTAATGATAATAACAATACTACAAATGTTAACTCATTAAAAATGATTTCAATAACAGTTTCATGAATGTGTTTCCATATGTTTATTATATACGAATAATTCTATATCAAAGCCTAATATTCATCACCTCATATCACAGTTTCATTGTGCTGTGTGGGATATTTTGACCCATTCCAATGGTGTATGTGCTGCATAGGAAAATCGGATTTAAAGAGATCAGTCTGATGTGCTTTTTTATGAATGAAGTGCAACACCGCCTGTTGTGAAAGTATGTTTTGTTCAAAGGCTTCATTCTTTAAGAAATGTCAAAGGATTGCTAATGTAAAAATCCACCCAGAAACTGTGTTCATTTTATATGTTTGAATGAAAGATTTAGGTGAAACTTAAAGTAACCCAGTTTGAGTTAATTAACTATTTAAAAAGAAAAATCTGCTTTGGCAGTCCTCAGCCTGGAAAAGGTTGACACTTCGCCGCTGGCAGGAATAATTCTATATAAAAGCCTAATGTTCATCACCTAATACCAAAGTTTCATTGTGCTTTGTGGGATATTTTGACCCATTCCAATGTGCCCCACTGCATCACTTTACAAATGGGGAAAGAAACAGCCCAAAATGGATGCGCTGACTCCAGGGCGCGCCAAAATCTTGAAACTGCATTTGAGTCACATCCGAAGAAAAGGGCACACCCTGCCACACACAATCAAGAGGGGGTGAAAACAGAGTTATCACTGCAGGAGCATGCCAGTGGACTCTGCCACATTCAACATATAGCAAGGCAGCAGAAGTGTGCTGAAAACCGAAAATGCCTTTTAAATTGTTAGCGCTAGATCCATTTATTTCCATTGAATCATTGAAATCAAAAGGGTACTGCAATGCCCAGGATCATCAAGTGTGGCTTAGAGGAACCGGGCCTCATTGACTGACAACTCTATTATCAGGGTAATTCATAGAATCCAAAGCACAAGTGGCGCACGCGGCTGGCGCACAGTGTGCGCGTGCAACAGTCTGCGCCAGCCGTGTGCACTAAAATCCATTTCCGCGTATTCATGGATTTTAACAATCACAACCAGCCGTGGCGCAGAGTGGCGCAGCGACCCTGCAGCAGCGCCAGTTACACCCCAAACACCTCCCCGTGCGCCATGCACAGCACACAAATCCAGTACATGGCGCACAGGCCCCCAACCACGAAAACGCCTGTAAAACTCCCCGCGCACCCCTCCGAATATATGTACACCCCAGCGCGGGAAGTTTCACACGTGATTGGCCCTGTGCGAGCGGGGTACGTGTATTACTGGGGTTCGTCGGAAGTTTCACACGCGATTGGCCCTGTGCGAGCGGGGTACGTGTATTTCGGGGGTGCGCATGCCGTTTCAAATGCGATTTCGCTGTCAGAGTGGGGTACGTGTATTTCAGGGGTGCGCGTGAGGTTTCACATGCGATTTCTCTGTCAGAGCGGGGTACGTGTATTTCGGGGGTGCACAGGAAGTTTCACAAGTGATTTTGCTGTCAGAGCGGGGTACGTGTATCCAGTAGGGTGCGCGGGGAGTCGCACATGTGAATTGGCAGTGTGGGTCCTCCCAGGTGTCCCGTCTACCCCCTCCACGGCCCCTGCAGGCAGCCCACACCACAGGGGACTCCCCTGCACCCCTGGTCATGTCCCGCAGGCAGCCCATCCACCATGGGCATGCCCCCCAGCCAAGCCACATGTCACGTTGCAATATGATCACCAACTCATGTCCCCCTGCACCCCCACCCCCCAGCAGTGAGGGGAACCTGCCAGCAGGCCCCCACTCATGTCCCCCAGCACCCCCACCCCCCAGCACGGAGGGGCACCAGCCAGCAGGCCCCCACTTATGTCCCCCTGGATCCCCACCACCCAGCAGTGAGGGGCACCTGCCAGCAGGCACCCACGCATGTCCCCCTGCACCCCTACCCCCAGCAGTGAGGGGCACCTGCCAGCAGGCCCCCACTCAAGTCCCCCTGCACCCCTAACCCCCAGCAGTGAGGGGCACCTGTCAGCAGGCCCCCACTCATGTCCCCCTGCACCCCTGTAGTCCAAAAGAAAAATCCATTAATCCATGTTCAAAATCAAATAAAAAGTTCAAATAAATCCATTGTCCAACTATGTACAATCTATTGTCAAGGGTCCATGAGCCCAATGAAAGAAATCAAACCTACCTAGGAAACTACCTAATAAAAAAAACTATATACAAATGTGTGTGGCATAGTCCATTCACCACAAATCAAAGGGAAAGGAAAAGGAAACCTAACTCTAAAAACTATTTACAATGGCAGCGGGCTAGTCCGATGGCTCACTTCCCGATTTCCCGGGCCAGGGCATCATCGAACTCCTGCTCGATGTCCCGGAGGCGGTCCTCTTCCATGGCCCTGAGGGTTCTCAGGGAAGATGATATGTGGACCTCCAACTCCCTGCGAATTGCCTCGAGGCACTCGGCCCGCCTCAGAGCCCTCTGCATGGAGTTCTCCGCCCTGACCATTGTGAGCCGTGCCTTTTCCGCCTGCTGCCGCTCCACATCTATGGCGTGGCCCAACCGCTGCCACACGGAAGACACTTCCAATCCTGGGTCCTCCTGCCCTCTGGCCGATGCCTGCCCCTCCGATGTTGAAGGCCATGAGCCATCATGGCTCCCACCTTGTTGCTGCTGCTGTTGTGCCTGTGCCCTGGCTCTTGCTGCCTACACGTCCTCCTCCAGCTGGGGTGCAGTTGTTGAGGTGGCCACCCCTGTCGGACGTCCAACTCCAGACTGTGGCAGGGATGTGTCCTCCACCAGCTTGGCCGCAGGGTCAGAGGCAGCACCACAGGGTACCCAGGTGATACATGGGTGGGAAGATGGCATGGAGGACGACTGGCGCATAGGGGGTTCAGGTGAGGAGGGGGTCAGAACAAGGTCCAGCAAACGGAGGAATCCAGCCCTGGTGACCGTCCCAGTAGGTCAACGCGGTCAACGAGGTATTCGAGATGATGTGCAGTGTCCTCACGAAAACACTGCAGGTCACCTCGCATGCCCCGTTGACGCAACGCCATCCCACACAGGACAGGCTCAACCTGGTCCCGGAAAGCCACGTCTGTAGGGAGAGGAAGTCCAGTTGTTGTAAGCGGATCCCCTCCTGAAAACATAGATATCCCTGCTGGTGCAGGATTATGCAGTCACAGGATCGGGGACAGGATTACACACAGGCACCTCCGCGGCGGCCTGTGCTGCCTCCTGTCCCTGCCCCTGCACTGCACCACTAGCACCAGTGGAATTCCCACCTCCAGACCCCGTGTCTGTCCCTTCCACGGCCTCCTCCTCCACCAAACTCCCCACCAACCTGGATGACTCTGTGCCATCTTCCTCCGTCGGACCCTGTGGGGTCTCAGCTGCCCCTTCTGCTGCCGAGGAGTCCAACTCCTACCTCTGCCTCTTGGACTTACCCTCAGCAGCTGCGGCCTGGGACGTGGCACCGGACTCCTCACTCCCTGATGAGATGACAACCTGGGAGGTGAGCCGGGCCTTGCGTCTCCGGCTGGCGGTGCGATCCCTGCCACCTTGCTCCACAGCACCCTCTCCGCCCTCTTCATCAGTTGACACTGCAGACAGGGAGAGATAGGACACAGACATCAGGGCACTGTACAATGGGCTGATACACACATGACAGTTGCAAATGAGTGGCTGTGTCAAACTTCAGACATGGCATCACAATACCCAACACACATGTCATTTCAACTCACACACATGAGTAATTCCACAGCAATATTGCAGCAGGCAGCACCATCCATACACATACAACAGCATGAGCAGCCGAAGGTGAGCCTGACATCACATGAAACACGGGGAGTGCACAAGACATGCACACACGACACCACACTTACATGCATGTGCACATCTCCACCAACTGTCGCAGTGATTAGATCGCCATACATGTCACATCTGGCATTCAGCCTTCTACATATCAGTGTCAAATGCATCCATGTTGCATCACAGTTGCACACTTGTCAAATACACACACATGCACATGTACACATTGCAGATACATGCAGCTGGAACCAACATCCATGTGTGACACCACAACCATGCCAACATACATACACCCTTGTCGAGGGTCCTGGACCTGAAGTCCTCCCAGTGCTTCTTCACATGTTTGATGTCGCAGAGTGCCACCCCCTCCTCGTTGATGGCAGTCACGATGTCCATCCTGGTCCATCCTTAATAGTTGGCGTGAGAACTTCCTGCCCCAGGACTTGCTCCACCAGGACACCAACTTCCCTGGCACTGGCTGGGGGTTGCCAGTGGTGCCAGATAATAATAATAATTTGTCATTTATAGCCATTTATAGCGCTACAAACCCTCAGGTGCCCGACATGGCAACCCCAGAGGCAGGTGTGGGTGGGCAACTGGGTCCTGGGTCTGGGCTGTGGAGTGATGATATCCCAGTCGGGAGTCTTCAGTTTCAGCAGGGGTGGTCACAACAACTGCACCCCTGCAGATGGCTGATGTGCAGGCAGCAAATAGCAGGGCACGTGGGCAGCAGGCAGACAGGCAGCAGCAGATGGCAGGTGGGAGCGTGCTCGGGGCTCTGGGGGCCAGTAATTCGGCCTTCTGGGCAGGAGCGTGGTCTTCCGTGTGTTGTTGCGTGGCCAGCTTGATACGGAGTGATTTGGCACGTGAAGAAATTGGACGTCTGTGTGTAATTCGAGGAAAGGCCCTTAGCGCTGAACCACTATGCCCACGTCACGAGGGAAACGCCCGCGCGCGTGAAAAAACTGCATGTCTGCATGTGAATGCATGTAATCTGAGGAAAGGGCCTACGCTTAAGTGAAGTGACGCGTGCGGGCATTTCCCTCAGTACGGGTTAAAGGTGAGAGGGGTCAGCAGTTCGCTGTACGTGCCTTTCGTGGAGACCGACATGTGTTGCTGCTTCGTGTTGTTTCGCACACCATCACAACTTCACAGCGGATCGAGGACGTATCTCTTCTTTCGCGGGGGTATTGGCTACGCATGTTTTACATTATCACGCTAGTCAGACAGTGAGTCGCGCACACTATTTTTCCCACTGCGGGTAGCCCTGTGTATCGCACCTGTTTTCGAGGTCATAGTAGCCTGCGTGTCCCACGCGTACGTGTTTTTCGTGTTACTGGGTGCCACCGCGTACTGCGGGAGGTTGATTCCACGCACGTAGGCTGCAGGGTTGCATGCACAGTTTTACTGCAGTTTTGGGGTGCCTGAGCATTGCGTGACCCATCACTACATCACCGGGGTCACATACAGCCTTGCAGGTGCAGGGGGGCTGTTAACATCTTGCATCCCACCCCCTTCACCCCAATTGCCCAGGACAATTGTGGTGTACACCTCCCATTGGCACTCCTCCATCTGTGCCGGCACTACTCCATCTGTGCCATGGTTGGGAGGCCACCAAAGGTGAGGGGCGCCTCAGCTGGGTGTCCTCCTCATGGTAGGCGTGGTCAGGGACGTGGCCAGGGTGACCAGGGAGTAGGGGGTGTCCAGGGTGGCCACAGAGGGGGAAGAGGCAGGGGTGCACCACTTGAGCACAATGTTGTGCCATGTGTCGGTGCAGTCTTGCCACCACCCCCTGTGGTTCCGGGAGATGCAGCTTCTGCATCTAGCACTGGTGCCCGTGTGACCCAGCAGTCTGTTTCATCGACTGCCATGGGCTCAAGGGTAGTGGTAGCTGCAGGTGCAACTGTGGACACCATCACCAAGGCTCAGGGTCTGCCAGCGCAGGCTGCGTTGGCACTTGAAGAGCCCTTGGAAGATTTCCAACAGGCCAGGAGGGAAACCGTAGGTGCACGCAACGCTGCCCTGACCAAGACACATGTCCCTGGAGCAGTAATGTCATCTGCTGCCCCAACCAGCCGGGTGTTGGCAAGTGCAGGGGCAGATGCAGCCAACAACACCCCAGTTGTGAGTCTGCCAACCAGGACAGTCGCGGTCAATGAGACTGGCACAGCGGATGTTGCTGATCAGGGTCCATTAGAGGGCACCCAGCTGCCACTAACGCAGCCAGGCCTTTGGTCAACCCTCCACCTGCCACTCCCTTGGCTCAATCCACCGGTGCTACTGGCCATAGTGATCAGGGTGGCATTTGCCAGCCAGGGTCTGTGCCACAATCCAAGAGGAGGAAGGTTGCACCTGCAGCACAGGCTGGGACCCCACACACAGTCACGACCTCCAGCACGCCGAGGAAGAAGCCTTTCTGCAACCAGGAACTGGACTGCCTCATGGACTACGTGCTGGGCCACAGCGTGACATGCTAGTGGGTCCTAATTGTCAGACTACGGCTGCCCACCGTGACACCCACTGGAAGCAAGTTGCGGAACATGTGAGTGCATTCAGCCATGAGGTGCGCACAGCGCAAGAGTGCAAAAAGCGTTGGAATGACCTCAAACGCAGCGCTAAGGCTAAGCGTGCCTCAAATTACAACTTGACTCTGGTGACTGGCAGTGGGCTTGCACCTGAGGAGGAAGACCTCACTCCGCATGAGTCACTTGTTGTGGAGTTCATACTATCTGAATCGGTCGAAGGAGTGGGAGAGATGCTGGACTTTGATGCCCAGTCCAGTGAGTGTTGCTGCGTGTTTGTTGTGGACATGTGTGTTTCACTTGTGTGATGTGTTGTGCATGACTGCCACTACATGTCACGTGTACATGGTTCTGATGTGCAAGTAATGCAATGCTTCCCTGATGCATGTCTGCTCTGATGGATGGTGGACATGTGGAGCGGACGGGGACTGTCCTCATCACCACTATTGCACCCTACTCACATGCTGGTCACCAGGATGCCCCTCAAGTCCATGTTCCAGCTCACTGACCCTTCTGCATGTAGCATGGGATGACCATCCTCTCAGCCCAGGGACTATGTCATAGCATGACTGACGTGCATGTGTCCTGTGCCTGCATGCGGGTACTCCATGTAGGCATGCTCCCTTGCCCCTCAACCCCCCTGTGCACCCCAATTACACCTTGACACTGGTATGCTTCAATTTTGCCGTTGAGTACTTCCCTGTTCATGCGTCCTGTGTACATGCTAACTTCCAGCAGCCAATCTGCCAGACATATGCTGTGTGATACATCCTTTGTACTTGATGAAGGGTGTCTCACTTGGACTGTGCAGAGGTCAGATGCCCTGCAGGGACATGAGTCCCCATTCATGCTCCATGTGTATTCCACTCATGCCCCTATGTGTCCTTGACTGGATGATCATTGTAGTAGGAGTCCAGGGGGACCTACATTGCATGGCATTTCATCAGCCTTCTCATTTGCACTGTGGCTCAGTCCTGCGTCACACACATGTTTAGGGTGTGACAGTCTGTGTGGGTCACAGGCCTCAGCCTGCTTAATGGCCAATGACTCTGTCCAACTGGTGTAGTGTCTTCTTCACACGTGGGTGTACTCCAGAGGTTTCATCAAGGGTCCTGCTTACTGTCCCATCATCATTTGCTGTGTTGTCACTTGACTCACATGATGCAGTTGATGCTAGTCAACACTGTCTGTCAATACACGGGTCTATGTTCAGCCTTTTGATACCATGCTAGCCATCCCTGCATTTGCACTTGGGGGGAGGGGTGGTTTGCTTGTAGACATGCTACCCATTGAATGCACATTGCACGTGATGCCTGAAGTTGACCTTGCACTGCCTTCACATTTTCTGACACACATCATGAAGTTCTTGTACATGTAGATAGTGAGTAACGTATATATTTGCTGCACTGCATCAACCCACTTCAGTGCAAACTGACACCTTTCGACATGCCTAATCACAGAAGCAATTTCAAGTTGACCCAGCATGCATGGCAGGTTCTATTTTGTGTGTGACATGTCTGCTTGATGTGTTTGGTGTCTGTTTGTGTGTGTGTGTTGTGTGCTTCTAATATGTGTAGTGACCTTTTTTCTCTCTACTTTTCAGATGATGACGCAATGGAGCCTGAGGATGGTGTTGTCATGCCAGGCACAGGGTTGTCATCACTACAGCAACCCGGCACAAGTGGGGGTCGTGGGGTGGTAGGCCACGAAAACCCACATGTGCTACAGTCCATCTTGTCTGTGGCTGGCAATGAGTCCAGCCCTGATGACCACTCTGACGTCCATGTCGAGTTGGATGAGCATCAGGTCCATATGTCAGGGTGAGTGATTCTGATGTGGACACTCCTCTGTCCGCGACACCTGCACTGAGGGGTCAGACAGTCTTGGAACCTCTGCCTGTGGTGGATGGGGATGCAGGGTCACCCTCCACACCAGTAACTGATGTGCCTGGGCCATCACGTTGATGGGGGCATGTAGTCGTGCAGCCGCGGGCAGTGCGAACACAAAGAGGACACCCAGTCCTTGGGTCAAGCAGGAGTCAAGGCCAGCAACGCGGTCACCGCGCGCAACCGCAGTATACTCAGTGGGAGCAAAACATGACTGCCAATTCTGAACGGCAGGGGGCAGCAATGGAGAACATCGCTGAGAGCATGGAGCGTGTGGCCCAATCTGTGCTCCCCCCTGCTAGGCAGGTGCTTCTCCAGCAGCAGGCGGCACGGTCCATGGCCCGCTCGCTCAGGCTGGGCATGGCGGCCTCAGACAGGGCACGCCAGGCTGAAATGTCGTCTCTGCGTAAAGCAATTGCTGCTCACGCAGAGGCACTCATGGAGGCAAGAGTATGCTTCCCTCAGATCCACTCTGGGTGTCCTTCTGATGTCCCAGAGGGAGCGGGCAGAGGAGAGGCTTGCGCAGCTTGAGCGTACCATCTCGGCTGAGCTACATGCTTGCTGGGAGGTGCAGCAGTTGTCCAGCCAGGCCTTGCAAGATGAACTCTGTGTTACACGTGCTACCTTGCAAGAGGAAGCACGTGTATCACGGGAGGTTCTGTATGCATACCTACATGTGATCGCCGCACAGAACCAGGCTCACCCGTCTGGCAGACTTGCTGCCGACGAGGGGCAAGCTGCAGCTAGGCATGGTCAGGCTCCTGCGCCACATCTTCCTTTCAAGGAAGAGCCAGACTCGGACGACAATCTATCTCCCACATAGGTCAGGCTGTGCAGGCGTTGAGCCCATGGAGGTTTTTTTTTCCTAAACATCATCGCCTGGGGGATGTTGAGCGGCACCCTGTACCTCCCCCCTCCTGGGTGCCTTTCCCCCCTGGTCGTATGTGGCCATTTTTGATTTTTCTTTTAGTTTAGTTAGTTTAGTTTCATTTTGATAGTTAGTTTAAATAGGTAATGTAGGTTTTTCATAGTCAGTGTAATTAGTTAATATAGTTTAAACTTGTTTGTCTATTGTGCTTTCATGTGACGGTGTGGTGCTTTGTGGCTTTTGAGAGCATCCACTGTCTGTTTCAGCTGGGCCCTTCGAGCTTGTCTTGTGTATGTGTTTGCAGCTTGGGGTCCTTGACTCACATATGCCACTACTGCATCTCTTATCCATGGGCTTGCAAGGATGGTTCGGTGTAACAGCCTATTTCACAAGGGCTCTGGACTGTTATATCTGTGGCATGTCTGCTGCTGTGAAACTTGTGTTAAAACCCCTAGTGGGGATGATATGGGGTGTTATTGACCACTGTTCTTCATTCGCTAGATGGGGGTTTCATGATTGATGTGTACATTCATTGCTATTCATTGTGTAGTATGTTTATTATCTATACTGTACATGTGCTTGTTGCAATTCATGGCGTAGATGGTGTGTTCAACAGTTTGCCTGTGAAAGACGGACTGATGGTGTGATTTGTGTTGTACGTCTCTGACATGGTCCAGTCATGTAATGCCTGAAGAGACACACACAGTTGATTTTAAAGCATTAATCATGTGTTTCATGCCCTTTCTGCAGGGGGATGAGCCTCCAGACCACCTTTGCCAGCAGACAGGGGCCATTGGACGTCTGGTAGCTGGACACGTTTGGTGGTGCCGACATGCGCATGTGTGCCCAAGCAGAGGCACAGGGATTGCGCTCATACATCCGAAAACAGCTGACGTATTTCAAGGGACTCCAGGCAGGGTGAGCAGGACAGGGGGGCCACAACGCAGCAGACCTTCCACCTGGCCAGTTGCACATGCATGCTTAGTAGCAGCACTGATGGTGAGCTTGGACAAATATTGGTGTTGAAGCGCACAATACAGCTGAGATACGTTGGTGGACTAATGGCTAGTTGATGGGAAAGTTGTCTGGGGCACACCTGCAGGGCCAGTGGCACATACCCTCCAGTCCACCATGGTCCATTGAGGCACTTGTATTAGCCATGTAGCATTCCGAGACATTGAAGGAAGCAGCTCACAGGGACAGACAGCAAGGGACAGACTCATGTGCTGTGCATTTCATTACCATGTAGAATTTGACACATGCACTACCTACTTTATTTGGGTCATGGTGGAACACGACTTTTTCTGAAGTCATTCCTTTCTATATGCATCTGGCTGTTTACCCAGGGAACATTGCATGTTGTGTGATTCATGACACATTGGTCTTCCATTTGCAACTCACCCAGGGGCGCATGACTTACTGCATTGACTGTGTATGAACCATCACATGGGTAATGTTACGTATGGGTACGAAGCATCCACACCAGATTGTTTGTTTTTAGAGTATTTTGTTACTTTGGGGCATATATGGTGGTGTGTTTGTGTGTTATAGGCATGCACAGATTAGTAACTGTGACTCTCTGTGCAGCATTAAACTGCTCCTGTTACCGGACCTGAGAGTGCGTAGGCAGGAGGCCGGCACTCACCCCAGAGATAAGTTTCTGTTTGTCTTCCATTTGAGTAATTTGTTACTATGTGCATGATGATCAAGTTTGGTGTACTTGTGTATGTGTTAATGTGAGTAGTACAGTTTTGTGCATTTCCTACTTTCCCATGTGAATCCTACTCCCCTCTCCTGCCCCTCATTCTGGTTATCCAGTATAGCAATGCCTGTCCCGACTGCATATCCCTGACCCTCCTTCCCCACTAGGGTCTCAGAGGTCTGTGTGAGTTTGACCTTGCAGGCACCCAGCCACGGTGGGGGTGGTTGGTTCGTGCCACTCCTGCACCTGTACACAGAAGCAGTGACAGTACACATCAGTTTGTGGCGCATTATTCTATGTTATGTACCACACATGGTACACATCCTCTTGTGACATTGTTTTACTGTGCTATCTTGGTTGTTACGTCATTGTGGTAGTACTAGGGCTTTGTGATGTACTGCTACTTCAGGTCATCTACTGCAGGGCCTTCTGGTTTGTTTTGCTGCCTGCAGGCTTTGTGCTTGGCTTCTGTGTTGGCCTGCTTTGGGTTCTCTTTGATGTGGTGTTTTTGCAAGTCAAGGTGGCCTCTGAGGGTGCTGGACACTTTTTGCACACAAGGTGGGAGATGGTGACAAAGGGGAAGGTTGATCCTGTGGCCAGGTGAACTTCAAGGATGAAGGCTATATAACCCAGGTGCAGTTGTTCAGTGGGTCATGGTGATTTGTGAGATAGGGGGGTGTTTTGTTGTTGACAGTTGCCTTGCCCTACAGTGTGATGCACACCCTGACATTGTAATTGCAGTATCCTATGTACATGATGTATTCTGCTGATCAATGCCTGTTCATGTGTTGTGTTTACCTTTCAGGTGTGATGGAATAGTTGTGGCTTAATATGCTGGGGTGTACACATGGTGAATTTTCACATGTGATATGTAGAGGAAACTGATGGTCAGTTGATTGCACATGCATACATCGAGTGCATGTCCCTAGCGACCCACACACTCGCTCTATGATCCACTACATGTACAACCACCCTTCCATGTCCACATGTACACTCTGTTTGCCTTCTGGTGCCCACTGTGTCCCTGCAGCACATGATCTATGACCAATTGTGGATCCTGTACATGCGTAATTTGCTTTTTGATGTAGTTTGTCACTTAGATGTGATGCTCAGGGTGTGCGTCACACACAATGGCTGTTCACTATGCTGTGCACTGAGCAGTGTGTTGCATGAGGTGGACATGGCACACAGAAGCTGCAGTGTTGATTTTGCAATGCACAATGTGCATGTAGACAGGCATTCATTGTTATGTTACAACTACAACTGTTGGAATGCATTTGGGTATGACTTCTTTTGGGTGGGGGTTGTTGGTCAGTCATTTCATCTGATTCCATGTCAGGCATCATTGTCTGATGCCACTTTACATTTTTCACATGTCGATGTGTACCTTATTGGTACTGTGTTGGTGTATAGCTATTGCTTGCCATGTCATGTTGTGGTTTGGGAGGGTTTGGGTGAGATAGCAGTGATAGTCATGGCCTGTTTTGCAGGTCTGTGTGATTCACACCTTGCATGTGTGCCTTTTGGTCACACAGGTTTGCTTATGTTTAAGTAGCTAGGGATGCACACAATGTGGCACTTCCATCGCAACATTCTCAGGGTGGTAAGGTTGTGACAGTTGACTGTCTCTTTGTCATCATCGATTGTCACCTGGTATGTGCCAGGCCTGTGTGCACTCCGCAGGGGTGGGAGTTTAGGTGAAAAATGTGGCCACAAGCTGGGTCCAGGCTGCCTTGTCCTGTCCCTTCCCATGGGCAGCGCCTGTGCCTGTGGTTGGGGAAGTGGGGGCACCACCATGTCCACCGGTACGCCCTGCCGTGTTGCAACATTGTGCAGGACACATGCTGCCTTTATGATCCTGCACACTACTGGGGGTGCATAGAGTAGCTGCCCGCCAGAGCGGTCAAGGGAGCGGAAGCGTGACTTGAGCACTCCGAATGTGCACTCCACTATGGTCCTGGTTGCAATATGGGAAGCGTTGTATATTACCTGGGGGGGTGTGGTGGGGTTCTGGATTGGCGTCATCATGTGGTTGCTCAGAGGGTAGGCACTGTCCCCTGGAGAGGTGATGATGGTTGTGATTATTGGGGTTTTTGTATTTGTGTGTGTGTGTGTGACATGCATGCACGTGCACAGGCATTTGTACTCACCTAGGAGCCATGTGTCGCCATGCTGCCCAGCTTCCAGGGCCCGGCTCAGGGCAGACATTCTGTATGTGAAACTGTCATGGGTGGAGCCAGGGTAGTTTGCATAGACAGAGGTGATGATTCCCTCTGCATCGCATACCACCTGCACGTTGATGGAATGCCAGTGCTTGCAGTTTCGGTAGATGTGCTCAGTGGCCCTAGGTGGACGTAGGGCCACATGGGTGCAATCTATGGCACCAAGCACTTTGGGGAAGTGTGCCACCCTGTAAAAGTCCTGGACAACAGCCTGCCTTTCTGCAGGTGTTTTGGGCATGTATATGTGCCTGCGGACTGAGGGGCACGCTGTCATGATTGCCAAGTCCTGGTGTAGGCAGTGTGACTGCGTGGCCTGTGAGACCCCCCCCACTATGGCAGTAGTCCGCTGAAATGTCCCAGTGGCCAAAAAATGGAGGACATTGAGCACCTTCTCCAAGGGGCTTGATGCTTGAGAGCAGAAGGTGGGGGATGTAAGGTCATCTTCCCACCCCCTGACCAGGTCTAAGATGATACGAGGTGGAAACCTATACCTGCCGTAGACCTGGTCGTCAGGCATCCCAAAAAGGCTTGTCCGTGGTGAAAAAATGTGTGCCCTGGCTATTCTCCTCCTCCTGCGGTGTCCCACGATCAGTGCTGCGACAAATGGGCATTCTTCGTAGTGGTATATATGTGTTTGTTGTTTGCGTGCACTTTTATACTGTGCGCGGGGACGCTTCCGCCTGCCTTCCTGTGGTGGACGCATTGACGCCTATGCGCATCTTTTGCCGTGCGCAGGTTTCCCGTATTCGGATCCATGAATATGAGTTGTTCGCGAGCGTGTGGGCATTCCATGTAGTTCCCTGCAGTACTTCTCCAGTTACTCCTTCTTTTTCACGCGTTATTCCCCATTCCGCGTGTTACGCCCACTGTTCCACCCACTTTTGTTGTGTGCGCTTTCGCTGTGTGCGTAGCGCACGCCGTTTGATGACATGCGCGCCGGCGTGCGCCACGCACAGATTTGGAGCACATACAGTTGCATACACACGCAGTGCCTTCCTTGAATCGCACGCGCGCATGTGCGCTTGCTTTCTCACGCTTGCGCCACCTTGCTCCTGCTTGCGCTGGGATTTTCGGCGCACGTTTGTTCCATGAATCGGCCCCAAAATGTATCTAATGAGAAAGCAGCCCAGGAACCTTTGTTTTCATTTCCACTGGAAAAACGCAGCTAAAATTGCAACAAGTAACAAAATCAGCTATGCAGAGAGAACCTCTAAACAAAGGCAGGATACATGTATCCAGACTGCAAACAATCCCAGCACTCAAGGGAAGAAAGAATGCTGAATAAATTGTGTATGTTCTGCATAGGAAAATCTGATTTAAAGAGATCAGTCTGATGTGATTTTCATGAATGAAGTGCAAAATCGCCTGTTGTGAAAGTATGTTTTATTTAAAGGCTTAATACTTTAAGAAATAAGGATTGCTAATGTAAAAATCCACCTATAAACTGTGTTAATTTTATATGTTTAAATGAAAGATTTAGGTGAAACTTAAAATAACCCAGTTTGAGTTAATTAACTATTTTAAAAAAACAATTCTGCTTTGGCAGTCCTCAGCCTGGGAAAGGTTGGCACTTCGCCGCTGGCAGGAAAGGAGTCATTGCTGTTGGGAGGCCTTGCATTCTCATGACAATGCGCTTCATTAGACATTCGTCTTTGCCCTAGGCAAGGACAATAGAACGCTTGGAGACTGATCCTTCCAGGGGAGGGGCAGGATGCTGGAAGAGGCTTCTCATTGAACTTCAAAGGTATGGCCATTTGCTACCACTTGGGAAGGAAGAAAAAATAACTGATATGTGATTTTGGATTTAAAATGCTTATTTGCCACTGAACTTCAAGATATTTAACTTGGCAGCAAAAATAAGTAAATGAGTGAAAAATACATACATATAAATTTGAATTTATGATAGACATTTGAAGACTTAGTAGGATTTCTTACTGCGTAAGGAACTGAAGTTATGAAAAAGGACTAATTGCGCAGAAACTATTAATGCTGCAAACCTAATATTGTGTACCCATGTTCTAGGGGTGATTGCACAGATATGTACTGAATTAGGACTTGTTAGGCCAAACCTTTATGATTAAAATTGTCAAAACTCCACAGAAAGACAGAACCAGGTTCCACCGACTTGGGAGTTGGATGTAAATGTGACCCACAAAATATGTAATTTATGTATCCAATTTTCTTAGAGGGCATAAGTAGATAAATATGTATTTGTGGGAAAGTTAGATTTTGGTCCCAATAACTATGGGAGGTTTCCAGACTATATCATAAAACATGGCAACCCTTTCTGACATCCAACCAGCAAAGAGCAAGGCGGGAACTGTGCCTTTAATCAATCATAGCCTTGTGGGTGTGGGTTGTAAGTCTGCCCCTACCATAAACTTAGTGATGTCATTTGGCATGATAAATAAGGGAACCTCACAACACACAGGCACACTGATTCCTGACTCCATCATGATTTCCGCATGGTGCCCTGTTCCTGAATTCTCCATCTTGTTGCTAATTCCAGATTTCTTTGAAAAGCCAAGGCCTCAGCATTGCTGAACTCTTTTTCAGCTAGGCCCAAATCCTGAAACCATTCTAAAACCTAAGGGAAGAAATTTGATCCAGTTTGGATTGCTACCATTCATGCTTGCCTGCTGAAATCTCACCATCCCACTGATCTACAGTGTCCAGCAACCAGAAGGGCCAATCCAATCCAATCCAGTCCAGTCCGAGGTGCCAGTCCAGTTGACCAGAACCACCCTCCTGATCCTGTTCTGCCAGAAGTACCCTGCTGTCCTTAGACACGTGTGATGACCAGAACCTGACGGTCCAAAATCTTAAATTAAAGTGGACTATAAGTATCAATAGGAATCATAGTAAACCATAACATATATTGCCTTACATTGTCCTATCCCAATCTATAATCTATCCCATCTTTAATTTAAGAACCTATAATATTTTTTTATTCTTGCAACTCGGTCTGTGATTCCAAGTGTTAGCAATATTATCTTCATTTTTGTTTTACTAGACCATAAGCCCTTACTGATTCGGTTTAAATAAAGTAATTCCCACAAAGAAATATGGGTATTCGCCATGTGAAGGGTAACTTGCGTCCGTGCGTAACTGTGGAGATTCACGGGTGGCGCTCTCTTTTTCTTATCCATTAATATAGTTTAAGTAAAATCAACCTGTCATTTTAAAACCAATTTTCTGTTTTTCTCTGTTCTATTTCCCTAAAAACACCTATCATTCAAACTTGCATAACTTCCACAAATTAATAGCTAGAGATTTCATTTCAACTCTGAATTGAACATAACACCTGTAGCTACATCCTAACCCAAAAACAGTATTTCCAGTATTTTTCTTAAAAACCGTTTAGGGAAAATTAGGCAGGAATTCGCCTTTCTGCAAAGTTTTACAATTGTGATTTCCAATCTCATATACTTCCAAACTTCCATTCTGATTCAAAGTGTATACTGTTTCTCATATTATAGCTTATGTTTGTTAGTACCTTTTCAGTGCTGCTCCCATAGGAATGTATATCAATTTAAGGATTTTTGCACACTTTTCATTGTTTTGCTCAGCCATTTTCAACTGTCATCTTAAAAGTGTAAACATTCCAAAACTTTTTTCTCTTGTTTGGGGAGGGAAGATAGTATTCAAATCTTGTACACTGTTCTTTATTCCTGAATACCTGCTGCTTACTTACACCTGTGTAGAATTGCTTCTTTGTGAGTTGAGACATTTGCAGGGGTAAATCTTAACTTAAGTGCTATCTTCCAAGAAGCCAAAACTGTTCTTTTCTCTGATATTTTATCTTCTGTATTGCTATAAGTGAATTCAACTGCCTTACCTACTTTCTGATTTGTATTGTCACCACATGGGTGATTGCTGCCCCATATATTAAAACCTATGTTTGATTTGAATTTTAAATACATAAATAAATGTTGCCTTTACCAACCAGCCTGATTCCTGGTCCCTTGTGACCTGGGGGTATTTTGAGAAGGGGTGTGATATGAGTGATATATCACTCAGAATATTGAATCTATGGACACAATAAATAAGTATTTAATTTGTGCATTGCATGCTAGGGTGAGACGTGGGTGTATTGCCTGATTGAAATCCTTAACAGCTATACATTTCTTTGATAAAAATCTAAGATCTTAACACTGCCACAGTAGATGAGAAACTCTTCCCGCTCAAGACAAAGTAATCAAAACTCAATAGCACTCATAGTGTCTTTGTTATAAATAAATCTACCCAAAAACAATTCTCTTGATTCTCTGACTCTGATAAAGCTAGACAGTCGGTGATGTGATCCCTTGTAGTTTCAATTTTGTTTAGTGATTTACAGTATCAGCAGCTTCTGTACCCATTTCTGTCCCTAGTTCTCAGAACAGCTAACACATTGATACAGCAATGCGTAATAATAAGTATTTTCCATGCAAAGATGATGATGAACGTGTGATAATCTAATTTAGTGGTTTCACCAGCAAGGCTACCTCCAACCTTGTAATGAGGCCAATTACCTTTGTTTTAGCAATGTTTATAGATTGGTTAATGGATGTGAAATAGGAAGACACAGTGTGCATGGTGCATTAAAGGCGTATAGGTGTGTGCCCTAATAATACAGGCCCTGACTCATGGAATTATTTGCATGTAAAACTCAGATTTGCATGCCATTCTGCGTGCAAATGTCTGTTTGACGAATGGGGATTCGTGGGCAGAATGGCACCTAAATCCCTGTTTTACACACAAATATGTCCATGAATCAGGGGCACAATGTCATTAGCACATGCCATCCAGGCATTGGATGTGATGATGGCACATCTTTTCACCATGATGCTAGCCCCTGGTCCGTTTCTACGCCATCATTTGGAATCTCTGTGATGCACAGCAATCTCTCTGTTGCTTCAGTTTGTGGGGTCTGTGTCATTGTTTATTGTATTTTTACTTTATTGGGGATTCATAATATAAAGATCAATGACTCACGTCATCATAAAATGAAGCAATGAGGTTGGTGGAAATACAGGCAGTGAAGGGGAGAAAGGTAGAAGGAGTTGTGCAGATAGGTAGAGGGAACATGGAACCAGCACATCGGTCCCAGGTAGAAAAGAGCCTCATTATTCTTGCTAACCAGAGTGTCCAGTTAAGAGTAATGCTAAACCATCTGGTAAAACTTTTCAGAGTGGAAAGACTGACCTAAGATGAAGAGCAATGCATAATACCAGTAAGTGCAGAAGTCCAGACTGTGTTAGAGAAGACTTCACCATATATGTCTTTTGCCTTATCGCTTGCCCCCTTCTTAGCTTGGGCTATTAGGTGGTGCTTTATCATCACCTATAAGACAAAACTATTGCAGTATAAGGTGTTGTTTGGTTATTTACCCGCACATTGAATGCCCATTGCCATGATAGTCCCTATGGCCATTCCCAACCAGGTCCTGCCATTCCTGCACAAAACACCTCCTTATGGCAACTCTATGAGCTTGAAGTGCTTGCCAGTGTTCTCTCAAATCAGTCTTCTGAGAGTTAAAGACGTGATGGGAGTTGCAATTGCGCTACTGGTGTAAAAAACATGTCTTACCCAGGTCTGCCTTCAGCCACTCGATTTATAAGGGAAATGGCCCAAAATGTCGCCCTCACAATTGCGACGGCCAAAATGCAACATGTTTTTAAACACCCCCTTTAGACCACATATATATGTGCGGGGTGATGGGATACTATAGGAATATGGGGGGTGGCGGGGGTCTTCCCCCACATATCTATGTGGTGTAAAGGGGTTTAATTTTTTTTAATTGGCATTTTCGCCCGTCGCAATTACATGTGGTCCCAGTGATCACATAGATCCTTTATAAGCACTATGTGTGTCCTTCACGGAAGTCCTCTTAAAAACAAGCATTGGCAAAGCCAATGTTTTGGCTTGTTTATAATTATTAGGCATTTCCAGGCTCTGTTTTCAAATGCTTAGCTACTCACACCATTTTGCACTTGCTACCATCAATAGCAAGTTAATATCACTACAACAGTGCCTGGCAAGTTCCTTTCCCATGCCTACACAAAAGCCCAAACTGTTGGCATTTCCAATGCTTGTTTAGACTGGTGTCGTTCTCCGAGGCTCAGACAGTGGTTCCATCCCACAGTTGTCGTATATCATTCCAGGCAGCATACTCCATCCCAAAGCAACACTATGGTTTGCTGCCTGCTCTCCTGCACTCTCGTTCTTTCATCCTAAGAAAATCAGATTTTTTAAAGGGCCATGGCACAGCAGGCCTGATTAAATGTGGTTCAATAGGCATGACAGACTTGGCCTGCTGACAGTGCTCTTCTGGTGATGCTAAACATCCCTTCCTTTCCCTTCCCTTCAACATGTGTGTGTCTTTGTTTAATTGCAAGTGAGACGGAAAGTCAGCTTCATGTTGAACCCTTCCTCTGGTGTTTAACTGAAAAATAAAAAGGTTCCCATCATTAGAAACTACTACAGAACATTCACGTGTGTGGTCTTAACTCATGAGGGCCATATCAGTAGAGAGTGATCACTAATCAATACGGATTTGTTTCTGAGGAGGTGTTACCAGATTGATTCACATGGCCATTTAATAGTCAAACATTCCTTTCCAATCGTGCCAGTTTTTCACCCCACTCTGCACTTGGGAAAGTGCAGCTTTCCTTCCCCGTTTACATTTCTGGACTGCCAGCCATGCCTTAGTTCTATCGCAGTTGGAGGGCTGTGTGCTGTTCTCATGGCTCTTCCTCCTTCTTCTTTGGCCCCTTGTATTGCTTTCAGTGGCCTGTTTGATTTCGGCATTTGGGAGTTCGCGCACATTGTCCCTATTCTTTTCTGTCCTCATTGGCCCCTCATTCATCTTGATTGCACATTTCAAGATTAGCTGCATCACCTATAAGGTCATCTGGCCTGGCAAAGAAGCTGGCTATTTAAGGGGGTTCAACCTGTACCAGAAGTGCTGATATTATGTGTCTGGATGTTCCCCACTTAAAGAACTCCTACTTTACTACCAAGGATTTTTCAGCATGTGTGCTACTTCCATAGCTTGAAATGCTCTTCCCCTTTTATCGTCTTCTGCCTATCCTTTTCCAGCAGGTGTGCTGCTTCCCTAGTGTGGAATGCTCTTCTCCTTTAATCGTCTTCTGCCTATCGTTTTCCAGCATGGGTGCTATCCTAGCTTGGAATGCTCTCCTCCTTTGTATTGTCTTCTACCTATCCTTTTGGATTATAGAATGGTATTTAAAGCATATTGATGTTTCTATTGTGTACTCCTAACATTTCTTGTCTGTCATATATCAAGCAATTTATTGTATTGAACCTTTGCTTTATATTTTTGAAAATATTGATTGTGCATAGTTTATCTTTTTTATAGAAACTCTGGAGTTGTTTGTTGTGTACAGCACCCTTCTACCTTCGTGTCATGTTTGTATTTTATAGAATGTAAATTCGAAAATCAGTATCACTGTGAACTTAAATAGAGCATAGAATACTGCCTTTTCTTTACTTGGCACAGTTAAGGGGACTTGCAAATAACCTAGCATTAGATATAGGCTAGCGATGTTACTCTAGGAAATCATCACTACAAGGCATTGAATATGTATCAAAGTTGCGAACTTGGCTGCCATCTTGATCTTGCAGAAGTCAAGCACCAACGGTTGCTTGGCTTAGACCCTAATGCCATGTGCGACTCCCATTTGCTGCATGAAGAGATCAATATTTCACATTTTAGTGACTCCCCCTGAACAATGGCTTGCCTGAATTCTGGCAGATGACGTATGATGGTTTTGGGGACTTCTGGATGCAGTTGGAGATAAGTTTTACCCGACCAGGCTATAGAGTGAAGAGGTTTTCAGGCTTGGCTCCTAAAACAGTTACATGCCACATTCTACTGGGCGGCTAGCTCCTCTTTGAGCTTAGGGAGGCGCTGTTTCTGAGATGTCTGGTTGTTATTGTGGATGCAGATGTATTGTATTTCTAATATTTTCAACATTGCTAATCGGTCACGTGATCTGATCAGGCCATTTGCACTTTATTCTGACATCATCGCTTAGAACTGATTCTATAACATTCTTTTTGGTACACTGTTGTATTGTTATTGTGTTATGTATGTCTCTGTGCACACCAATCTCACAACGGTTAACCCCCCCTGTGGGGCAACAGACCTTCCTACTAAGTGGGAATTAATTTATAACATAAACCAAAAAGGTCCTATACGTATGTGTCCCTATTGTAATCCTCATCCATCTCTAGGGTGAGCCTTGAGCAAATAATGGTCCAACCCTGTGTTGACAGTTACATATGAAAAACTCAATTTTTATTACACAATTTCCACACAATACCAGGATAGAAAAGTTCCCCAAAAAATCTATATATAAAATCAATGCAAAAATAATACAAAAACGTATTGGGCAATTATACACATAACACACCAGTTGATAATGACCAGGTCACTAGCGTTTGAACAGTTCAGCCCATTTGTCACGCTATATTTCTCTGTACCCACCGCAAATGATGATAAACTGTTGGCATTTTTGCCCAATATTTCACAGAAAATCTGCTGAAAAAATGCATCAATTTAAAAAACAAATTCTCTGAACAGACCTACGTTGTATGAGGCTCGCTTTCTATGCTTGGTCAAGTGCACACTTTCATCGGAAATATTTACACACCTCTAATTACATTAAAACAAAAGCCCCACTCTTCCTGTGGGTTAAGGCAGTAAAAGAAATGGAGAAGAGAACCATCTTGGCACTCTCACAATCGAAACAGTGACATGCGCTTAAATCTTGGCATGAGACAGGTCAGACTCTTTTTCATTAGAGAGAATCAAGTGACCCCTGCAGAAAAGGGAGGGCCATGTTATGGTAATCTGCGAGAAATACTTGAAGCTTTGTGACTAGGCCGGGACAACTGCGAGTTTACTGAATTACTATGATTATAATTGTTCATTTATAACAAGCTTACTACCAGTGAGTGGTTTCTAAGTGCAGGATCAGAATTCGAACCCGTGTTGAGCTGCGTTGTCAAGGCATTGACCCTGAGCTTTCCTTCCTCACTATCAATCATTTGCCCTTATTCTCTCACTGGTTCAGCTGGTTAAGTATGTGTATGTTTACATTGTTTTTGCTGACTTGCATAACATGATTGTGTGAGAATGACTATGCATCAGCTATTTTAGAAAATCATTTAAAAATAAAATGAACAAGGAAAGAAAGCTTTGGACTGAGCGAGTGAAATTGCATTTTAATTAACACAGTGATTGACTTCCAGGAACGGTTGGGTACCACGCACAAGTCCTTAATTGGTATGTAATTGGCAGTGAATATGTTTAAGGCTGAGTTGAAAGAATGCATTTCGGATTTATAGACCTCTGTTCGGCATTCGATAGTGTCAATATATCCATACTCTTGGAGATAGGAGCCGACCTGGGATTACCAAAAGCACGTTTACTATTCTGAAGGAAATGCATCGTGACTTGAGACACGTTTTGCAATATGACATTGAATGAGACGTTAAGGGAGTTGTGTCTTTTAGGACTGTGCATTTTAACCTGTAGATTAGCAGTTTATCACGTGTTTTGGCAAAGTCATTCGGATGTCCGTTTTATAGGTAAGCATTGCCTACCAGCATACTTATGTAGAGACGAAAGGGTCCCAATAGGACTCACTACAAGGTCAACATTATGCATTTTGGTATTGCCCACACATGTTTAAAGCTAACAGGTGGTGGGAGGAACAACTGGAAAGGGTGAGAAACTTTAGAAATTTGGACATCGTTATTTCTTCAGAGCCGAATGGGGTTTCTCTCGCGACAAGTCAAGCGTTAAAAAATAGTCAAGTAAATTGTGGTATTCTCATGACATGATATGATATGATATGGCATTTATAACGCACCTATACACACGTGTTTTAAAGTTGCGAAATTGCTGGAGAACACAGCTCCGCCCGCTTCACCATCACCCGAGCCTCCTTCCCACCCTCCCCTGCCCACATTTAGGTATGCCCAGTCCGTTCCAAATTCCCTTTATGGCGCAGGGGTGTTGGGTTCATCTGAAACTTCTCAAATTCAGACAAAAGAAAACACATGGTGCTACAGACAACTATCTCTCAAAGTCCACTAGGAGTCAGGCATAAGGTACACAGAAGACTCGATTAGGGTGACATGTACTTTATTTATTTATTTATTTCAATCTTAAGGCGCCCATACAACACGGAGGCATCGAGGTTGTGGAAAACATTATGGTCTTCCACAAAGGGCATCCTCACAGGCTCACTCCATTTCTCATGCACTATTGGTAGGAAGAGCACTGAAAGATGTGGAAGGTTCATACACACATTGACAACTTTAATAGTATCCCAAAGAAAGCGAAAAAGAACAGATCATCCATGAGACTTATCCAATTTAATTGGCAACGGAGATTTGGGCAGAATAGGCAGAGAAAGAGTTGGGCTCAGTGATTGGTACCAATGAAATGGATCAAGCAGCCCCGAAGATAGAGATCAAAGGAATCCAAATGGTACAAAAAGACATGGGCAAAACAGAATGGAATCCAGCTGACTTAAGTGATGATATGATATGTCATTTATAACGCACCTATACACAAGTGTTTCAAGGTGCGACGAGGCAAGGGAGGGGAAACAGAGGGAAGACAGACAACGATCCAACTAGGCCAGGTGACAATGAGACCGCACAAAAGCAGGGGAGGGGGGAAGGGGAAAAGTGCGGGGGAAAGGGGAGGGGCAGTGCAGTACATAGGATAACACTAAAACAAATAAAGACAATAAATAAAAGTGCGTCCAGCTGTTGGCAGGTGCAAGGATAAGTGCAGACATCAGGGATCAAGTTCTAGTAGGGGCTGTAGGGATACAGAAGCAGTCCCCGAGTGCAAGGGTAGCCATGGAGGCAGTACAGGTGTGCAACCTGCGGGGAGGGGACCTGGGCCAGAGATCAGAGGGTAGCCAGGTAACCAGTGCAGTTTCAGAATCAGCCAGGAGATCAGTGGGGGAGAGGAGGAGAGAAAGCAGAAGCAAAGAGGAAGGTCTTCAGGTGCTTTTGGTACTTGAGATGGTTCTCCTCAAGTTTCAGGGAGGCTGTTCCAGAGGGAGGCCCCATCAGAAGAAAGAGAACTACCACCAACTCGCTGCTTGGAGAAGTGACTGACTCTGAGTGAGTTGGAGGCAGATGAGCGAAGAGCTCGAGAAGGGAGATATTTAGGAAGAGAAAGTTGAAGGTATTTAGGCACAAGAAGGCCTTGTGGACAATGCTTGGATGTTTCTAAATCAAACATTGAGAAACACTGGACTTTATTTAGGATGAGTAAGAGCATGAAGTAACACTGGAATCTAGTAGGTGAGTGGTACATATTTTAAGACGAGAGTATTAGTAATAATGAGAAAAATAAGGGCGTTGTTACAATCTTAGCAATGCGGAAACACAAGCGTTGTGGAGCAGGGGAAACAAGGGGCAGGATAAATTAGGAATATGTGCAGTGAAACAGGCTCCATTAATGGGAGGAGTTCACATTGGTTTCAAATGAACATCTGTGATTTCAGAAGCTAAATGCCAAGCAGCACAGCACACTGGTTCGTTCAGAGCAGCATGTATTCATAAGTAATTGACTGTTGCAAGAACAATGAGCTCCAAGGTCACATGTGGCATCAAGGCAACTCCTGGCAGCACAACGTTGTAATTAGTGAGCCAGGTGCAGAGAATCTAGACACTACCTTCTATTTATAGATTGTACATCGTTGCGAGGCCACCATTCATCAAGGACATGTGCAGCTCAGATCCATAGTACTTTCAGAATTAAAGGACCAATGTACTTAATCACTTGGCCCAGTAGGCCACCCATGAGTGCCACCTTTACATGGTATAATATGGTATAATATAGAGAAAGACGATAGGGACCAGTACACACCCTCCTGCATCTGTAAGAATCGAAATCTGATTAAACCGTCGACATTTTTGGAACGTGTCAAGAAGGTGCATAGATTAGCGCCTGGATCGAGTTTGCAGAGTTCAGGAAGTCTGGCGCCCGGGCTCTAATAAGCTGCCTCGTGTGACAGGAGGGCTGAATCCTAAAACATATTATTATGAAAATAGATATGGCCACACTGCTAGGCCAGACATTTTGAATGTGGTCTTTATAGGTTGTGTACTAAGTAGAACTGTTTATCTACATGATATTGTAATTGCCAACGAAGTGACTTTCTGCATGCGGTGTATAGCCTGTGCTGTAGGAACATTTGCCATGTTCTACTAATGGTGTGGGGATATCTCTCCCCCTGCCATGACCAGTGTCGCAAACAGCCATAACATTTCCCATAGCACTGCTCTTCTGATCATACCACTCCCACACATTGCCATAATTGTTTACAAAATGTGCTTGCACATGCTGAGGCTTGTATGTGCCAACACCTGCAGCAAGTCTGTATTTTCTGACAGATGTGTGCGTGAGTAAACAGGACGACCATATCCACCTGTCTTTCCCGATTAGCCTGTCAACACCAAAGGCATGGTTTTCCGGCAGCGTGGCATGTTCATGATGGCGGAAAACCATTGTATTCCTATGGAATTCACCGGCTTTTAGGCATAGGCATCAATTGTAAATTACTCTCACAACCGTTAATTGCGGGAAGTATTTAAACTCTTTGAACTCGAAATTGCAAACAGCCTGTTAACCTGTTTTAGCCAGGTTTAACACTTTCTTTGCACTTTGTGTTCAAATGATGAAAACTGCATGCAGGCCCAAAGTGCATGGAAGTGCGAAGATAGGCATTTCCCCTCTGCGAAATTAAGACGTCTTTTTTTTTCTTTTTTTTTTATGAGCCTCCAAATGTCAACACAGATAATAATATCCCCTACGACAAGGCTGGGGCAACTTTTTAATTCCGTGACATTCTCGATATATTATTTATCAGAAATATGGGTATAACAGTAGATGACACTTTTGCGTCTTCCATCAGAACTTCTACCATGCATGCCACCCCCACTGTCCCAATCAGGGGGACCAGGGAGGTTGCGTACATGACCAATGGAATAGTTGGATTTACAAGGCTTGATTTTGTTGATTTTGGTGAATTTTGTGGCACTTGTGTCACAAAAATGCTAGAACTATTGTTACAAAAGAGAGAGAGGGGAAAGGGGGTTCTGCACTGAGAATATCTGTTTGGCATAGTAACCAGCCATGCCACAGCATGAAAAAGTCAAATCACTAAAGTTTATTTTTCCACCCTTCACTGCTGTACTACCCAATGAGGAGTTCCCTAACAATATTTGCTCCAGTCAGCAGCTTTGTAAGAAGAAAGTCAGGTGCTGGGTTTTCCATTTCCCAGTCGCGCAGTGATGTGTAAGGTTGCAATTTTGTGCTATTTCACACACAATTAGGCTAGTGTGGCATGTGCTGGGGGCTATTTTGAATTACCTTTCATGGCAAATCTGTTTTTAGTCCTCCCACGGCTGCTTCTCTAGCCCACCCACCCCATGCCCACTGTCTCTACTCCCACACTCTCTAACCCTCACCCAACCATTCCCATTATGAATGCTGGTTGAGTTTTGTTTGGGCTAATTTGAGCTACTTTCAAAAGGTCCTCCCAAGAGTGCTTTGATATTCATGTTTTATGCCCCCTACCAAATATCACCATCTACCCAGCCCACCACCATTCTCTCTCCCCACCCATTCACCTACCTCACCCCCATGCTCTCAACCCCCGACCACACACCCCTAACCCTCATCCTGCCCCACTGACTCTACCCCTACCCTACACCCACTCACTGTACCCCACCCAACTCCCTCTAACTGTACCCAAACCCACCCCTCCCTCACCCAACTCCCACTCTCACTAAATACCCAACCTCTCTATACCCCAACCAGCCAATCACCACTCCCTAGCCCCACCCACCATGCCACCACTCTCTCTATGCCTATCGACCCACCCTACCCCACTCTCTCTCTATTCCCACACAGCCTTCCCTAAGTCTCTCTATTTGATGAGTCAGCTTCCGGAGCACCTGTGGTCCAGGGATGAATGTCGGGTTCTAAACCATCAAACAGTACCACACCTCTAATACACCAGAATGGATCTGAACATATTGGAAACACAAGCAAATTATAAACCTCATTGTCCAATTTTGGTAACGTGGATGGAACGACAGGCTTCTCTCTGAAAGGTTGTGGCTCGTTGGTTAGTTGCAACACAGTGAAAATACAATTATTACCCACGGATAAAAGGGACTGTCCAGTGAAGGTTATGATATGATATGATATGATATTTTATTTATATTGCGCTCATACACAAGTGCTTTAGAGGGCAACCAAGCAAAGGGAGGGGAACAAGGGAGAACAGAAAATAAAAACAACGATCTTACTAGGCCCAGTGACATTAAGAACGCGCAAGTGCATGGAGAAGGGAAAAGGCGGAAAGTGCGTGGAAGTGGGAGAAGTGGAAAGTGCAGAACAGAGGAGAGAAAAGAAAAGTTAAATAAATTAATAAATACAGGTAATGAAAACGTGGTAGTACAAGTGGCAAGTGCAAGATTAGTCAGATAGGGTATATCTGGTAAGTGCAGAGGAAGAGTAGGGGACTGTATGGGTACAGATACAGAACCCAGTGCAATGGGAGTTGAGTGTCATCAGCATAGTACTGGAAGTTTGAGCAGAAAATGGAAATGCAGTAGGCGAGAGCTGCCAGGTATTGGTTGAAAAGCCAGGGCGAGAGGTTAGAACCCTGGGGAACACCACAGGTAGAGAGGGAGATCGATGAAAGGAAGGACCCAAGTTGTACCTGGGAGGGTCGATCAGAGAGGAAAGAGGTCAGCCAGGCCAGAGCCTGATCTGTGATACCCACGTTGTCACGGAGATCGGTAGAGCAGGGTGGTGTGGTTGATTGTGTCAAAGGCAGAGGAGAGATCAAGTAGTATAAGGACAGGGGAATGTTAGAGTCAAGGTTGGAGAGCAGATCATCACAGATGTTCAGGAGAGCAGTTTCCGTGCTTCTGGCAGCTCTGAAGCCAGATTGGTGAGAGCCAACTGAATTGGAATGAAGGTTTAGCTGAGAGATGGCCAGCTTTTCCAGGAGTTTACCCAAAAAGGGAGTAATGGAAATTGGGCGATAGTTAGCCAGACAAGAAGGATTGGCTGTGGGGTTCTTGAACAGAGGATGCACAATGGAGTGCTTCAGGGGGAGGGGAAATATCCAAAGGGCAAAGGAGAGGTTGCAGTAATCGGCAAGGGTATCAATGTGGTCCTTAATGGTTTTAGAGTAGCAGGGATAGACTTGTTTTGATGAGGCTTTCATAGTTCGGACTTGTCTAGCGACCTCATCAGGGGAGAAAAAAGGAAAAGAGGAGAACGAGGGTGGGAGGTAGTTGGAGGAGGGAGAGCAAGCAGAGACAGAGAGGGGAGAGGAAGGGGAGTGGAGGAGAGGGTGGACAAGATGTCCTGGGTTTTAGAGATAAAGTGAGCGGCAAGGGCATTGCAAAGAGCCTGGGACTTGAGGGGGGGGTGGAAACTGCAGCAGGGTTGGTCAGCTCCTTGCAGATTTTAAAGAGTTCAGCTGAGTTGGTAGATGCCGCAGAGACACAAGCTTGAATGTGGACTCTCTTCTTGGTGCGGACAGAGAGTCTGTATTGCCTTTGGAGCAGGCGGCAGGCCAGTTTGTCAGAGGATGAACAAGAAACCCTCCATTTCCTCTCAGCCTCCCTACACTTACGTTTAAGTGTAGCTAGGTCAGAGACATACCAGGAATTGCACTTGGCTTTGGACTCTAAACAGATCCTCGTGACAGGGGCAAGAGCATCAAGAGTATCAGAAATAGAAGAGTAGATAAGGGACAGGGTTGTGTCCGGGTGTGAGTCAGCCAGAGGACAGGGGAGGGGGGGAGAAGGTGGCAGCGAAAGCCTCAACTGACATGCGCTTCATGGGTCAGATGTCCGAGAAGGTAGGTGGCAGTGTTGGGATAGGCTCGGCTTGGGGGGAAGAGAGTGAGAGATGAAAGGAGAGGAGGCAGTGGTCACTCCAGGAGAGAGGAGTAGGCAGAGGGATGGAGAGGGGGAGGCCAGAGGAGATCAAGACATCAAGTGTGTGACCAGCAGAGTGAGTCGGTCTGGAGGGGAGGATGGAGAGGCAGAGTGAAACGCAGAGGTTGCAAAAGTGCACAGATGAAGAACAGAGAGAATCCAGATGGATATTGAGGTCACCAAAAAAGGTTATACAAAAATATATACTTTATTATTATCACAACAGACAGTTCTAGTACACTATGAAATACAACCCACCCTGTAAAGGAATGCAGAGGACAGTTTCAAAGAAGGAAAAGGGATGGACTCTGGATACTGAGTGGAGGGTAGTAAGTATAGGAAATAATTGAAAAAGTTCAAGGATACTTGGCTTCAGCACAAAGGGAGCAATGAGTCTTAAAATGTCTCTAAGGACCTGGGCAGGGAGGTCATTTGAGCAAAATGCCAGGGGTAGCAGAAGTGACATCACACAACCCTTGACCACTGATGACATCACCGGAAGTGATGGCATTTGACCCCACCCCAAAGTGATATCGCGGGGAGATGGAACACAACCTTTCACCCGTTGACAAAACAGGAAGTGGCATCACATAGCATTGTACATTATGAAAAATACAGTTACGATATCACTATAATGTGATGTACATTTCATACAAGAATGGATCGCCATATGTATCGTTAAGATCAGTGTGTATAGGCCCATATTACCAAATTACTGTGAATGCAAGCAGACGCTCATGACCAAATGATAATGATATGTTATTATATAGCACTTACGCTTAAGCACTTTATATAGAAAAAATATACACCCAATATCACCCAACCTGGGTTGTTACTCATTTATCGACCTTAGAAGGATGAAAGGCTGAGTTGAGGCATTTAAGAACAGACTAAATCAGTGACTCACCCCCTGAAGTGTGGATGAAATAAAACTTTAATGAGTCTAACAATGATTGTATAGAATTCCAGAAAGACACATTATTTGGTATTCATGTTCTTTCTCATTTAAGGTCAGTGCTGAAAGTGTGACTTGTGTCACTCCTGTTCTTATTTTTCTTCTTTTTTTTAAGGGGTCTGAACAAGAAGGCCTGCCACTCCAGAAGTAAAGAGCCACATGGAGCTGGCCACAGCGCTGGAGCTTGCATTACATAAAAAATATATATATAACGTTTTTTTGTTGCTGTTTTTTGGGTTGGGGGGATTTGTAGTCGCAAGGGAGACCACAGAGGTTGCAAGGGAGACCTCAGAGATCGCACTTGCGACCTCTGGCGACCCCTAAATTATGTCCCTGGACCTGGGGGACAGAACTGGAATATACCTTATGCTGTAGGTGTTCTTGGTGCACAGCATGGTCGAGTTGGTTTCAGGGTGGTTTGCAGCTTCTGTGACAGAGTTTAAGATGGGAGACAGCTGAGGGTATCAGGTGACAAACAGTTTAGTGAGCAAAGCTGGAAGGATGGGTGCAGGCTGGCCTACACAATGGCTCAGGGTCAGGAATTGTTGTCTCACTGCTGGTTGGCAGTTCTGAAGCACTGGTCGAGACGTCTCAGGTGTCTTTAAGGGACTGCGGCATAAAAACGGTCAGAGTTGCAGTCGTGGCAGATTGAGGAGTGCAACTGGCTCAAAAAAATGTCCTTTAATGCAGATGTCAGTAGATGCTCATCAGGGAACTCTTCCTAGCTTCTTCACTGGGCTATTGTCATCCTTGAAGGCGGACCGCCCAAAACTGAGGAGTGTGTTGCATGCAGCTGCCTTGTCCTTGGTTTCAGGTACAGTAACCTTCTGTCAATTTCATAAGGAAAGGGGTGACTAGAAATGCAAACTGTTAGAAGCCCACAATGTTCACTCACCTGATATTGAGTTCCAAGTCGAGGGTGGTTTGTGGAAAGGCCTCCCCTTTCCCACTCATATTCCGAACTAAGTCAACTGGGTATCAAAGTGAGGACAGAGAAACCCTCCTGCGGAAGGAAACCCAAGCACAGATATGTGCTCTGTGAGGCCTTGATGAATCCCAGCAGCAGCTTAAGTACATATCCTTGTCTGCATTGGGAAGGCAGTGTTCCAAGATATAAAGGGTAATATGCACCTGTGAAGTAAAATGGGTTGTTTTGTGCTGAAAGCGCTAGTTCTGACTTTGTAGTGGGAGATTGGTAACGGATGAAAGGCACTCCGTATATGTTAGTTCCCTCATGAGCAGATGTTGCTCTGGCGAATGTTTCGATAATAGGAGAAGGACGAGCAGCATAGAGCACTGGCCCATCCTGTGTTGGCAGAGCCGAGTGCAGCTTTCGCTCTGTCTGAGAGGTGCTGGGGAGAAGGACAAGCAGGTTAGAGCACTGGGCTGTCCGGTGCTCGCAGAGCCGCCAGCAGCGTTCGCTCTATCAAAGAAACGTTGGGGTTTGAATAATGCAAGGCACTTTGGATTTTCAGGGAGGACAGTGTTCTGAAGAGATGAACGAGTTGTGCTTCGCAGTTGAACAATGAGGCACAAGTTGGGCTTCGGATAACGTTTCAAATGGCACGATGGTCTGGACGTAAGAGCTAAAATACTCGAGGGGAACAGAGAGGAAAGGAAACAAGGGAACAGCGGCAGGGGGGATCAGATACTTACAGACTACATGGAGTCTGATAGAAGCAACAAACTGGGCTGTGGATTGCAGGTTGTTTTATGGGGTCCTTGGAACTGATTGGACATTGTAGGCTGCCATCTTGGAATAAACTAGACTGCTGAAGTAGATTCAGCACTGTGGAACATATTTGGTCCATCAAAGGAAGGGCGAGATTTCTCCGGTGTGCATTGTCTTCCATTTGTGCCATAAAGACCACGAGGGGGATCAAGATGTGACACCTTCTGGCACTTCCCACATAGGAAGCTTACTGCAGAGCGTAGCAGGGCAGACTATGTGCTGGCTGGTGTAGGGTAACTCCACAACAACCAGACATAGAAAAAATAACCCACTAGGGAAAAAGGCTAATGCACCTTTTTTCGAGAAGAACAAGAGCTTTATTTTTTACACAAAAAGGAAAATGGCAACAATCCATTGCTATAGAGCTCTCTCTCCTCCTCAAAATGCAGTTTTCTTCAAAAATACAACAATGGTGATTCATGACACATTTGATATAAAGTATGAATCCCCTACCTTCATTGGCAGCCGCCTATTTACATGCCTAATTACATGCTCATGGTTACATAGGGTCCCTGTGATGATTGGTTGTATTGTCTTCTTCGCCATCTTCTCCACACGTGGATGATGAGCTGTTCACCTCAGAGCACTGCAAGGTAATAGGTCAAACTCAAAAAGGCAACATCCTATCTTCCACCCTTAATATGTGATTTACATCTGGTCAACATTATGAACTCAGAAGATAACTTCAAGGTCAGTCTGGTCCTCACAAACAAGGCAACTATTTTCTCATCCCAGACACGTAGGCACCCGCATTGTGTCTCCCCATTATAATCTTATAACTTGGCATCACCCTTTGCTCTCTCTGGTACAAATCACAGACCTTGTTGTGCTCACCTCCTCTGTGTATCAGCTACCCCTCCCAGGCGATGGACCTGGGGTCCTACTAATCCATCCAATTCATGAAGGATTTAAGCGCACTATTTCTGTGCATCTGGTAGTTCAAATAGAATTACCATTTGTCTGGGGGGTGCTAGTGGCCTAAATCTCAGTTCCTGTTTTGCCAGCTCAAGACCTCTGCCCCAGCTCCCATGAGTATGACCTTCATACTGGGCTACAGCTCGTCTTCCATTCGACTTCTGACATTCCTACCTGACTGTTTAAAAGGCTACCTTGATACAATTATATGTGGGTGTACGTGTGTGTTCCTTGCTGCGCCTGAGAATTGGAATGTAATAATCAAGCAAGAGATGAGGCCTCGTTGTTCTGTGTCTGCAACATGGCCTGCGAAGATTCAGGCCTATTCTTGAGTCCTAGGTCATGTTGTGAATGTCAGACACATGCAATGTATTCCAAGTGACACTATCACAAAGCAATGGTTAGTCTTCCCTGTATGAGTTCCTACAATACATGTGTTCCTCATCAACTACTTCCACCCATAATTTCCCTCTACCCCCTACACCGTCCTCTAGGCAGTCTCTGCAGTTTAATATATCTTCTGCAATCTAAATCGTTTCAGAGGGGCAGTGATCTGAACGTCCAACCCTATATTCCCCTTTAGTTAATCCTTTATTAACAAATCCAGCTAATTCCCTTCTTCTATAATCATCATCCTACAGTGGGTACAGGTTCTCGAGCTGCTGGATGGTCCTCTGGATTCAGTATCTCACTCTGTTCCCTGGGAGATGTTTAGGGGAGGGATCTTGCTTCCCTCTTTGGAGGTCCTTGCCTCCCTTCACTGGCGGAAGATCTAAGGTAGACTGTGCCATCAGCCAGGGTCCAATAATGCATACTTCCTTCTGCTCCTGGTGAAGCCTTCAGATGATGTGCAAAATGAGGAGCGTGTCTATCTGTTAAACCAAATGGACCACAGGGATTGGTGTAGTACAGGATACACCTACATTAAGGAACCAATCCTGGGTCCCCACCAACAACCTCATGTATGCATGAGGTCATAACCAGAGTGCTTTGCAACAAAAAAAGTAAAGGGGTGAAAACATTTGATGCTAAATCCCACCCATCTCCTGTCTGTTGCGGATCAAAGGGTTTCTCTGGTTAATAGAGTTCTCTGTGGTTCCTGATTAAAGCAGCAGGTCTCTCTTGAAGCTGCAGTTAAACAGACTCCCTGGCTCCTGCAAATCACATGCTCCTACCTTCTGAATGGGGTTCCCGTGCAGGGTGGACTTCGCTAAACACACAGTCCCAAACAAGACAGTTCACTGTCAATTGATTCTGAGGGTGGGCGCTGGCTTCAGATTGACACAGTTGCATATGAAAGGCGTTTGGAGTTTCCTGTCTCCTTTGTTAACCTCTGCAGTCAGGCCCCAAATTTAAAGCCTCCATTGCCATGACACCCGTTTCTTCTCCACAAAGTTTTGATCAAAACATGAACCTTTACACAGTGTAACAGAGGTTGGTGGTTACTTTTGCCAATGTAGCATGCTAACTTCCCAAATGCTTGCCCCACTAATAACTCTTGTCTACCTACCTTCCAACACTACCTCACATCTGTCGTACCCATTCATGGATCCAACTCATATATGCCTTATACCTCATGCCTACCTGCTTATCACCGCACACCTGCTGGCCTATACACCTACCAACCCTACCCCATGACTGTCTGCAACACATTCACCCTCTGCCAGTGTGGTTCTCCACCCACCTACCCCATGCCAGCTTACTACCCAACCTACAATAGACAAATGGAATCACAAAACTATGGCTACCCCTGTCCCCTGCATACCTTCGAGCTGAAACAGCCAATCAATGTATTATCTTTTATATGGTAATGTTTTTATGTTCATAAAAAGCATTAAAGGGAAGAAAACTCGAGAGTCGATATCAGGAGAATTTCTTCAAATATAGTCTCCAGATTCATTTGAAATGGTACTCATTCCAATAGATACACATCTGTACTGAAGCCCACGGGGACACAGGGTAAGGTGGTGTGCAGCTCCTGCAGTGGCTGTCGTTGCTATCCCAGGAGGCTGCCGTTATTCAGAGCGACAGAGCGCTAGGCCACACCTCTTTTTCTATACAAGCTACGCCAAGGTCCGCCAGGGCCAAAGCCCATGGGGAAACAAGGGCGTGCAGTATTCAGCCCCTGCAGGGGGCTGTTGCTGTTGTCCCAGGAGGCTACCATCATTCACAGCGCCGGAGCACTAGGACATTCCCCTTTTTCTTTTTCCCAGCAGGGCCGAAGCGGGTTGTTCAGCTCCTGCAGAGGTGCTAAGCGACCAAAAGGGTTGTTTCCCTCTGGAAAATGTTCTACCTTCTATCATCGAAGGGAGAACCATCGCATCGACGCCTTTCGTGAAGTTGAGGAGTGAGAAAAGGGGCAGGGGCCCGCACAAACAGTTCTTTTCCCCGTTGCACCTCAACCTTACATTGACATGGTGACTGTAGTCGGGGATACAGAGGTCGTTGCCTCACCCCCCCCCACCATCAACAAGTCCTGCCGAACCTTGCACAACCAAGAGGAACGTTTTAACAGTGAATCGGATGTTGTTGTTCCTGCCCTCTCTAGATATTGACCGAGATGGGAGAAAAGCAGGGACTCATAACTCTACCATGATAATGGGGGACACTTATAACTTAATCAGGGAAATTCATTGTTTCCTTGGAAGAGGACCGATTGTTTAAGGGAACAACATGAGTGTGCGTTTGAGCATTTCTCTTTGAAGTACTACCCAACCTACCCCAGATCTGCATGCCTTGCCTACCCTCCTACCTGCCTGAAACATGAATGACTACACACCCACTTTTCCCCATTCACCTACTGAGCCAACCTACCTCACCATACCCTGTGGGTGCATAATACACATGGCTGACTCCTATTAACCCACACCTGGCTTCCACTACACCAATCAACTCTAACTCATACCTATCTGTGTACTTGTCCCCCCTACACACGCGCCTCTGCCTACCCAGCCACCCAACACATCCATTATTCCTACTTGTTCATCTACCCTCTCTACACCTTGTCTGTCAACCAGCCTTCTGTTATCCCACAGAGAATAGACAGAGGACTGAAAGTGCAAGTTTGGGGTGGTAAAGCATGTGTTTTGTGCCATAAAGTCAAGGGTAGGAGCACATGTAAAAATTAAGGTAGGACATGACTCTGTAATCACAATGGGGACAGAACACTGATAAGTGCAGGGAATGTTCACCATGCTCAACATCATTGCATTCAAGTTTAATATATGTTTTTAGGAAAAAGGATACCAAAAACATAGTCATTCAAAGCTCTTTTTATCATTCCCTGCCCTAGAGTCCCCTTGTAACCAAGAATTATGAAGATGCTTGTCAGATAACTGTTGATTCCTCCCTGTTAGAATATGATATTCATTATCGTCATTGTAGCCCCACCAAAGGGAGCAGAGCAGCAGCATGTTCATTTCCTATTTGCTGAGCCAGCAAATATGGTTGGTGAACTTTCAAATTGCACCAGATCTGGTTTAGTGCTAATGGCTAGCCTCTCTCTTCCATTTTTGTGTAGGGAAATTTAGTTTTGGGCCTCACTAGCTCTCATCATCGGTTCAGTAAGGCGCCCACTGGTTTTATCCCTTCTTCAGTTGACATCACTTAGCATGTGGTTAACCCCGGCTCCCTGGGTCTCTCTTTCTAAAGTTCATAGCTTCATCCATGGAACCCCATCATATTACCAAACCTCCCTGTCCCAAGATTTTTTACAACCCTGTCTTACACCCTACCCATTCCTGCCTATGCATCTATCCACTCACCCTACAGCAGCCTACTCCTGAATACTCATGCCAACCCGTCACCTGCTTATCCACCCACCTAACTAACCCTACCCCTGCCTAGAAACCTACCCATCCCAGCCCATATCTTTTACTCACCCATGTTCACTCCATGACATGCTACCCATAATACCCTACCCTACACCTGCCTACTCATCCTACTGAATGCCTGCCAACCCACCATATCCCATGTCTGTTTACCCTGCCTACCCAGCTTATGTACCCCATGCTTGCCTTCCTGCCTGTCTGCTTAACCACTCTATCCCATGCCAGCATAACCAAATACCCATGCTAGCCCATGCCACACTGTCCACCCACTTACCCTACCCCATGTTTGCCTGCATACCCACTATATCCCACACCTTCCCACCTACTCGACACCTGCTTACCCACTCACCATACTCCTTGCCTGCCTGTGCACGCTCCCTAAACCACACTTGCCTACCCACCTACCCTACCCCATGCCTGTCTGCCTACTGTCATAGCAAAAAGCTGTGGGACTCAAATCCCAGGTGAGGCTAGTTTGGTACATTTGTAGTGGCATCATTGCAGGGTGAAAACAAGAAAGGAGAGCACACAATCTCCAACCAATCTCAAAATGTTTCCTCATCCCCATAGCAGCAGATTTGTATAACATTCTCAGTACGTTGACTTCAATGCAATGGATGGGAGTTTATATGAGACTGAACTGCCAACTAGAGCTAAAAACAAAGCCTGCACTGATGCAGCATCATCACTATAAACAGACATCACAATCATGGCACTAATCACAGAGGAATCCCATATTGGATCAGATTCAGATGTGTATGATCATGATGATGTAATCTCTCCATATGCGAGCAAAGCAGGGGCATCCGGTGCTGACATATTCAACTCTGATACTTCCAATGGAGGCAGAAACTTCTGGCAATTGAAGGCTCTCTGTGCGGTGAGGACAATCTGTGGGGAAGTATCCATTTTCTCTGATGTACTCACAGGTATTGATATTGATAATGATATTTTATTTGTATCATGTTCATACACAAGTGTTTCAGAGCTCTACGAGGCAAGGGGGGGCTCAGTCTGAGGCCTACGCAGACCTTCTACCCCCTTAGATTTCCATCCATTCCTTTATATTGGACTGTTGTTGATGTAGATGACCAATCAGTAGGCCACAGGATGAGTCCCTCTGACACCTCCATGTGCTCTCTCCTGGTGACTATAATGATTCATTCCAGTTTGCACCGATCTAAGTCACATGTGAACAAGCGCCTTTCACCAGAAGAGTTCCAGGCAGCAGTTTTTAAGTCTCAATCTCCGCATGAGTCGTATTCACAAGTAGTAGCAAAGCCAAAAACAGAGCAACATATATAGTTCAATGGAAACGTGTGCTAAAATAGAATGTCTGGTAATCAATTGGAAAACATGTTGTTTTGTTATAGTGGGAGTTGCCTGTCACAAATACAAAAACATAGCACAAGAAAACACGTTTTACCTGATAGCACCAAACATTGTCACGGAAAACAGATGCGGAACGTGAAGCTCAAGTGAGGTTAGTTTGGTAAATAATATGTATTTTCATAGGCCTATAGAACATTTATCTAGTGCAAATAGCTTGGCTGCAGTCGTAAACCTAAAGAACTGGACAAAATCCTGGGCACGGAACTGAGGAAAGAATTGGGATTTACGAACTCAATATGTGAATGTAATTCCTTGTTTAAAGAAGGGGCCACAATTATGGATAACATCTGTACCTGTAATGCTCGTTTGAGAGCAAGAGTACAAAAGAACATTTCAAAACTTTGGTTCACTACTCAGCTATTAGAGCTGAAGAGACTATGCAGAGGAATGGAAAGCAGATGGTGAAAATCAAGAACCTCAGAAAATTCAGATAAGGTTAAGGTGTGGAAATGGCTAACCTTTTATTTGCAATGTAGTACATGACTTTTAATTTCCCCACTGTATTCAATGTATTGCACAACTTCATTTTCCAAAGTATTGGGTGACTTTTATTTTTTCCAAATGCATTTTCCTTTGTGTCCCCTGCACTGTGTGGGTGGGGGATTGAGGACCCAAGCCATGATCTGTCAACAAAGAACCAATTCTATCTGTTGGTCAGCTGCAGCCTGGAACCCCTTTAAACTCTTCCTCCCACTCTCCCCACCCTATAATTAATCTGCCCATTGTCTTGGCATGAGGCCTCTTTGGACCCTGCAAACCAGTTTCACTTGTGTCCAACAAGAAACCTACCCTTTGGCCTCAACTGCCTTGCACTGTATAACTTTCATGTTTCCTGCTTTGTGGCTCCATCTCCACCGAAAAGCAAGCAAAATGGCAGACTTGTTTCCTTTCGACATCTGCACTGTTTACAGTGTGCCTACAGGGGGTTTGTGGAATTCCTCTAGTCAGGAAAAGGACTCCCCAGTTTCCCCTGTCCACTCCCAGGCAATCAGCTCATGGCCAGTAACAAAGGGGTCTCATTCCTATCAAAGGCCTGACAACTCCACGGTCGTAAAACCTGTTCAGCATACTCTTTGAGCTGAGATCCTCCTCAACTACCCAGGGACAGTTTGTCTGTTTTTCACCCCCTGTCAGTCTACTTGTTGTGTCCATCATGGGTGGGGGGGCTCTGGCAAGCCCACCCTGTAATTATCTTGAGTCACCAAGCTAACCTCCCTACAATTAACCTCCAACAGCCCTGACAACCAAGCAAACAGACGGACTAGTTGCCTGCATCCAATCTCCCCCTGGCAACCACAAGTTGTGTTTCTGGGTTCAGAGGCTGGGTCTGAGTAATCTCTATTGAGGGAAGGGATAGGGGTGGAAAATGTATGAAAATGTGTGCCCGCACTGCACCCCACCTCCCTTGCCAACCACATGTTGTGGCCATGTAGCCTTATATAAGCCTGTGGAAAGAGGACAGACAACCCAATTTTTTCCCTTGGCTGCTGGCGGTGTTGTGTGCTGATGTGTGTTGGGGGCAGTGGCTTCAGAAGCCCTTCTGGCAGGTACCCTTCCCCCTGTCTGGCTTTACACTTTTCCCCTGGTTCCCTTCCTCCCCTGTGAATCTGTTGGTTTTCTTCATGACCATCAGCCTGGCTTCAGAGCTGCCAGAAGCACGGACACTGCTCTCCTGAACATCCGTGAAGACCTGCTCTCCAACCTCGATTCAAACACCCCTGTGTCCTCATCTTACTTGATCTCGCCTCTGCCTTTGACACAGTCAACCATGCCATCCTGCCATCTCCGTGATAACCTGGGTATTACCGGTCAGGCCCTTGCATGGCTGACTTCTTTCCTCTCTGATCAACCCTACCAGTTCCAACTTGGGTCCTTCCTCTCCGCTATCTCTATCTCTACCTGTGGTGTCCTCCAGGGGTCTAACATCTCTCCCTGGCTGTTCAACCAATACCTGGCACTTCTTGCCCACCGCATTGCTGCTTTTTGCCCCAACTTTCAGTGCTATGCGGGTGACACTCAGCTCATTTTCAGGCTACCTTTGGCCACCTCTTCTTCATCTCTCATCTCTGACTGTCTGCCTGCTATCCAGGAGTGGAGTGGCGCCAACGATCTCTGCCTTAATGCCAGTAAGACTGAGATGCTCCTCATCGGCACACCCGCTCCCGCCTTTCCTGTCACTCTCTGGCCGGCCTCTCGTGGCCCTCTTCCTGCTCCCACCAGCGGGGCTTAAAACCTCGGGTTCATCTTCGACTCAACACTCTCCTTCTCTCCCCACATCTCTGATGTCTCTAAGAAGTCACACTACCAGCTGACCCTCGTCAGAGGTATTCTTCTTTTCCTCTCCTTCCCCCAGAAGCTCACTATCTCCAGAGCTCTGGTTCTCTCTAGGCTGGACATTGCAATAGCCTTCTTCTTAATCTGGCTGCTCCTACTCTGCGCCCTCTGCAACTCAACCACAACAGGACTGCAAGACTTGTCCTTGGCCTCAAGCCTGGGATCGTATCTCTCCAGGACTGAAATCTCTGCGCTGGCTCCCAATAGCTGCGAGGATTAAGTTCAAAACCCTCTGCATTGTCCACAAGGCCTTCTGGGACCTGAGGCCTCAATACCTTCAACTCTCTCTTCCTGTCATGGGCGCTACTCCCGAGGGGCCAGGACTGGCCCAGCGCCCTCGGAAGAAGACCCGTCTTCCACTACTCCGGACCCAGCAGACCCCTACAGGGGCCCTTTGGACCATGTCCTGGCGCCTTTGGCGCCAGGCTCATGAAGGGTTTCAGTCCCGGCGCCACAGGCGCCGGGCTCATATTGATAAACAGTGTAATAATGCTTGGGTGGACTTACCTGAGGCAGACCATGCTGCATATTTACCCAGAAAAATCCAGTCTGGTTGAAGTCCCCAGCCGTCAGGGCTGGGAGGAACTATTCCCTCCATTCAGGAACTCTTTTCTTACCTGGGTGGAACTGGTGGAAGAACACACACTGAAAGCACTTCTCTGCTATTTAAACCACGCCCGATGGAAAACACGTGCTTCGCGTTATTCTGCAGCAGCAGCAGGACGCTCACCGAGTCGGCTCCTGCATTCCAGGTCCAGAGTCATCTTCAGCTTCCGCGCAGCAACCTGTGGATGAAGAAAGACACAGAACAATGCTTACCAGATCCCGGAATCCAGTCACCGGCAAAACCTGCAAGAATAAACATAAGGTTAGAAAAGTGCAACTCGCTCGCAACCGCGCTTACCTGATCCATCCGTGATTGCAACGGAGCTAACCGCGGCCTTCTCTTCGGCAGCTTCTCTGCACCTGAAAGGCAAAGGACATAATTAAAAAGGGGTTCAAGTGAAGGCAGTCGCATTCATCTTAACTTACCAGTTTTTGCACGCGCAGAAGCGGCCGCATCAACCGCAGCATCCCGGCACCTGAAAACTAGAAAAAGGACATTATTAGAGGTGCCATTAAAAGTGGCCAACGATCATTATACTTACGTGCATCGGCACGTGCAGTGGCAACGGATATAAAGCCCGCAGCATCCCGGCACCTGAAAACTAGAAAAAGGACATTATAAGAGGTGCCATTAAAAGCGGCCAACGAACATTATACTTACGTGCATCGGCACATGCAGCGGCAACGGAAAACTACGCCCACAGCATCCCGAGGCCTGAAACAAAGGAAAAGGGACATTATTGAGGTGCCCATCTTTTAAAGCCTAAAGACTACAGTATACTTACAGGCATCCGCTCGTGCAGTAACGGCGGCATCGCTCTTCGGCATCCCAGCACCAGTGCCACAACTAAGGCCGCAAAAGACTTGAGCCTCAACACTGAACTCATCCAGTGACGTAACTGGAATCCACGCACCCCTGCACCAGACGCAGGATGGAGAGCTCAGCATTTATACGCCTAAGGTGAGAGCTCGCCGAGACAAGTAGAAAGCTAGGCTGTGGGAGAAACTGGCGATTGGTGGGAGAAGGAATCCCATCAAACGGTGATTAACCCTTTTTCTTCCACCTGCAGAAAACTTACCCTGCAAGTCAGACATTCGATAAGAGGAAGCCCAGTCCTGAGAGTCGTCCGAGCTCTACGCTTCTCAATTGAAGAAACGATAGCAGCCCAGCCGGGATCAGCGCCTCCGTGGGAATCAGGTGAGCGTTACACTTCCTAAATATCTTCCTTCTCGAACTCTTTGTTCATCCTCCTCCAACTCCCTCAGGGTCAGTCGCTTCTCCAAGCAATGAGTTGGTGGTAGATCTCTTCCTTCGGCTGGGGCCTCCCTCTGGAACAGCCTTCGTGCCTCCATGAAACTTGAGGAGAACCATCTCCAATTTCGGAAGCACCTCAAAATCTTCCTCTTCGCTTCTGCTTTATCTCCTCCTCTTCCCTGCTGAATTCCTGGCTGAAACTATACTGGTTATCTGGCCAACCTCCGATCTCGGGCCCAGGTCCCCTCCCCTGCCAGTTACACACCTGCACTGCCTCCCTGGAAACCCTGCACCTGCAAACTGTTTTCTGTATCCCTACAGCCCCCCCAGCACTTGACACCTGATGTCTGCACTTACCCTTGCACTTACCACCAGCTGGTCCTACTGCTCTTATTGTTTCATTTATTCTATTGCCCCTGTACTGCACTGTCCCCACCCCCCCACTCCACACTTTTTCTCTCCCCCTTCCCTTGCACTTGCAAGATCTGTACGACACTAAGCCTAGTAGGATTGCTGTCTCTGTCTTCCCTTTTTCCCCCTCCCTTGCTGTGTTGCGTCTTGAAACACTTGTGTATAGGCGCGTCATAAATGCCATATCATATCATATCAGCCCTGCTCTATTCTCACCAGTAGGTCTCCTGTCCTCTGTCTCTTCTTCTCCTGTTTCTCACTCCTCGCATCTCAGCCTCTGCCACCCTGCCTGCCTCGCTGTCCCTCCCTGTCCCTCTCTGAACTCAGGCCCCCTTGTGTCTGTGTCTATCCGCCTTGTGTGGCTGTCTCCCTTGTGTGGATGTCCCCCTGTGTGTCTGTCCCCCTGTGTTTGTCCCTCTGGTCTCTCTCTGCACAAGTCTCTCTCTCATTTTCCCCCTCACCCTCTCTACCAGCCCCCCCCCTTCTTCAACCCTTCCCTTTCCCCCTTGGTATTCCTTCCCCCACCTTTGCATCCAAGGGCAATCCCTAGGCCCCAGGTTCCATGACGGTGGGTGTGCCTCGCTAGTCCAGTGTGTCAAATTTATCCTGCTGGCAATGAGTTTACTCATCTTCCTGTAATAAATATGTTCCTGGTTTCTACTAAGAGTTTGGTGCCTTCATTGTTTTCCCACATTTCCATGTAAACTGCCTGTTATTACCATAGGAGTGACCTAGTGCGTCTGCTTTCACAACGCACCACCACCGGGTCTGTTGACTCCATGGCCCAAACTGTGGCTCTAACTGGGGTCTTTTGTGTTTGAAAAAAACTGTTCTGGCGGACCTTAATAGGATACATTACAAGAAAAAAAATCCTATCAATGTAAAGAACTGCCAATTAGATTTAGTTGAGAACTTAGCTAAGGATAAAGCCATTACTATTAAATCGTCTGATTAGGGTGGTGCCATTGTAGTGATGGATACATCCTTTTACATAAGAAAATGCATTGAATTATTGGATGATATGAATACCTACATTATACTTGAAAGTGTTCCCTTACCTGAAATTAGGAACCTCATTCACAAGACACTTGACAAAGCAAAAGCAAATGACTGGATCAGTGGCAAGACCTACGAGTTTCTTATCAATCATCATCCTATCACTCCTGTATTTTACGGTTTACCGAAAATCCACAAAGACCAACAAAATCCCCCTTTGAGACCGATTTTTGCAGGTACTGAAAGTATCTTTGACCCTCTGGCAGTTTATTGATAGACTTATCCAACCGTTAATACAGGCAACTTCGACATATCTAAAAGACACTACCGATTTTCTAAACTCTTTAAAAGACTTTTCAGCATTAAGTTCAGAATGTATAATATTCAGTCTCGACGTGTGCAGTTTGTACACTTCAATACCACATAATGAGGGCATAGACTCAATGGAATGGCTTCTTTTGAATTCATCTGGTCTAAAGGGCAATGCCCAATTCACATTAGAATGAATTAATGTAATTCTATACTATAGCTATTTTCGATTCCAAGGAAACTATTATCTGCAAACTTCGGGTACATCAATGGGCTCATCGATGGCCCCGGCCTATGCCAATGCATGTATGTTCCATTTTGAGAGTCACCATGTTCTAGAACATCCTGTCTGGTCACCATACATACTCACCTGGAAAATATTTATTGATGACATCTTTGGCATCTAGTGTGGTACCAGGGAAGAATTGACATTATTCTTTGATTACCTAAACTTGGTTCACCCGAGAATTAAATTTACTATAGAGATCGGAAATCCTTCATTGCATTTTCTTGACGTGAATCTTACACTTGCTGACAACAATATTATCACCTCAGTTTATCATAAACCTACAGATGTCAATAACTTGCTTTGTGATTCTAGTTTCCATCCTCGAGTTATGCTCCAAAGTCTGCCATATAGCCAGATACTACGGTTAAAAAGAATCACCTCAAACCCAGAATTGCTTGAAACTGAATGCTCCACTCTGATGAACAAATTCCATGTGAGAGGGTATCCTTCAAATATTTTGAATGAAGCAAAGACTAGATCTGTAAACATGACTAGATCAGATCTCTTAAAACCAAAGACCAATACCAAGGAAACACCACTTCTCTTTATTTCAAGATTCTCTAGACAAAGTTTTCAGATTTCAAAATGCATAAAAAAAACTGGAGCATTCTACACAACAACCCCACACTCCGAAGGGTGTTCCCGACAGCACCTATGATGTGTTTCAAGAGAGGCAAGAACATCAGGAATAAATTGGTCAGAGCAGAGAAAATACCCAAAGACAACTATTTGTATCTACTAAGAAACTTGGCACCTTTCCGTGCCTGAGCTGTACACATTGTAATAATGTTATCAAGAGAAATATGGTGACTCACCCAAGAACTGGAAAAAAAATCAAATTAAGGCATTAGTCCACTTGTATGTCATCAGGAGTAGTATACATGATTAAATGTCCATGTGACAAAGTGTATGTAGGCCAGACCAAGAGACCATTCAAAATCAGACTGACTGAACATAAGTCCAATATACGCTGCAATAACCAACACTCACCCCTGGCAAAAAACTTTAACCAATTTAAACATACAAATGCCCAATTGAAATTTCAAATTTTAGAGGTAGTGAAATGTCCTCCTAGGGGAGGTAATTACCAAGCTCTCCTTCTACAAAGAGAATCCTACTGGATTGACACTTTGGATTCTGTCCAACCTCGTGGCCTGAACAATGAGTTTTCATTAAACTGCTTCTTATAGCTCCATATAGCCTTAATAAGTACTGTCCACCTTACAATTCTGAACTACAATTCCACTGATGGATTAATGCAATTTCTTCTGTCATTTTTCATCAGTGAGATTTAACCTTTTTTTAACCTTTGTATTGATTTCATCTCTTGGAGAATGATTTTCACTGTTATCTTTTGTAATGTTGCCTGTTGTGGTATTATTTTAAACATGTTCTCTTAATTTACAAATTATATTTTCTTTTCCCTTTATTTGTGTTTTTGACTCCATTTGTCTAACTTATTTTCACATCTGGGCAAAACACACTGATCACGCCTTGTGTAGTGAAAGTAGTCCACTTCTCTCCTTACGCATTCTTTCAACTCAACCGTTATTCAGGATCCTTCAACACATCTTTTCCAACTTTATTCAGTCTGCATCCTTCTACTCATCATATTTCACTTTTACTGCATGAACGATTCCAAGTTGGTATATATTTTTTGATTGTACTATGTTCTCCTTTGTTAGCGTTTTGCGCCATATATATATAGACTAATTTTGCTGTCCATAATTATTTACCGACTTGTCCACACGGTTATATACTGCAATATGGGATATACTTCCAATATGGCTCGCTCTATACTTCGATAGGGATCAGTCCCTTCTTTATGTCTATGACCCACTTGTAACATTTCAAGATGCCTTGTGGCACCTTTGCAGCCATTCTTCCATCAAACTAATCCACTGAGATAGTTCAATTTTCTTGTCTGCATCCGCACCTCATAGGAGGCAAGTATTTCTGACATGTTTTAGTTTTTAATTTTTTTATCTTTCTGGTTAATGTTCTATTGCTCTTCTTTCATTTTGAGCTTTTTATTAATTAACAACTTAAACAATTTTTCACTAGGCCTTTTGTGTTTACTTTACTTAGCCTTCTCTCCATTTATTGTCTTCTTAGACTTTTTTGAACAACAGTACGTTCCACATTGCAGAACAAGGTTACATTTTTCCTGCATCTGCAGCTTAAACACTTTACAATCTTCATCTTGTGAGGGCCTTTTACTTCAGTATACTTGGTAAGGGAGACCACTCTGTTACTTTGCAATTTAACTATTCTCTCTGATTTAGGGAACTATGACGATTTAATTATGCGTGCATTAAATTGCACTGCATTACTCATCCAGCCTTCAGCTGTTCGATTGAGCTACAGATGTTGCAATACAGTTCCTATCTCCTCATATCCTCCATGTTATAAACATGTATTGCTATCTGGCTTACAGACCTTGACACGTCTATGGTTCCCTCAACGGCCCACCGCATCACATTGACTTTGGAATTTTGGCGTAATATATGATTTTGAAAGCCTGCATATGATACAGAGAGACGGTACCTGACTCATTTCCTTTCCACTGGTATGTGAACTTTAATGTACTCTATCCGTTAGACCGTTGCTTGTCTTAAACACATTTGTCTTCTTTTTTAGGTTTCACATTTTATTTAGTGGTGAACTACTTGCACACAGCGCTGGTCTGTGGTATTGACCGGAATGGACTTTCTTTTTTTAGAGCACTACCAATCATGAGTGACAGTAAAAGTATAGGTTCAATGGCAACATTGTAAATATTTTTTGTATACCTCGAGATAAATGTGTATTGATCATGTTGTTTTTTTTCAATTCAAAATGTTCAATCCAATGATCTATAAACAAACCATTATCTGATAAGGGTTCATTTGATAAATGTAACTGATTTCCTCTAGTCAAACAATTGAAAAAGATTATGAATTGTTCAATATGTTGATTTTATTAATGTAATTTTGTTTCTTTAACAGTATGTATTTGGCCAATTGAAGAAGGGGAACAAATCCTCAAAACGTGTCACCTCAATATAACGGACTAATCTTTGTTTGCTTCTCTGTACATTGATCCATGTTCTTGATACATTTTGTATATGTATTTTCATGAATTAATTATATATATATTTTTCAAACTAAAAATCCCTTCTTTGTGATGGATTTATTTGTTCCTACCATGTTCAAAAAATCAATTTGAATATCATTGTAATTTACATACACCTGAAGGTGTGCAGGGGATGGGAGGATTCCCAGGTTGAATCTTCTTTTCCCTTTCTAACTGGGGTCTCCCTCACGGCCTCCACAAAATATAAAATAGTCATTTTTAGATCGAAGGCGGACTTCCTAAGCGGGAAGATAGACACAACTGCTAATCATGCACAAGAACTCTTTCTGGTTATCTCAAATTGTGTCGGCCCTGTTGGGTATTTTGTGGATATTTGGGGCTTTGCAGTATTTTCTTACCGCCAAAATACCTTTAGCAATAATCATTCTCTGTATTCATATTGGATCACACATAACAATAATACATTGCATTATTTCAGAATTCAGACCTATTTAGATAATGTGCGCGATAATTTGCGTGGTTGGTTGGTATAGTGGTTGGTTTATTTGTGGCCCCAATATCCAACATCCCTTGTTTTTTATCTAGATTGTTCTTGATCACTAGAGAGACCTCAGGCCTACATTTTAGGGATACCACATTTTCAGTGTTAGTGTTGTGTGCCACCATGGGCTATTGTGGTATTTCTGTGGTAATTTCCACTACCTTATATACGGTATGGAACTATGTCCAGAGAGTCTCTCTTCCCGTTGGCCCATGTACCTCCAACAAGCTACAAACAGTCACTCACAACTGTCCATACTGAATATAATAATGCACACATCTGTTTTAAAATGACAATTGCACTGTTTAAAAATCTACCCACGTTTAAACCTTTTCCCATGCAAAATGAAAGAGAGAAATAATACACACTAGCTATCTGTTTTCAGATATTTTTGTATTATAGAAATTTCCTTTAAACACAGTTTAACCCTTTTTTACAGAAATAAATGAAATGGTACAACATTATTTGTGATAAAATGAACAGAGAACTGCGAGAATATATTCAATTGGTAACATTAAATATGCTGATAAGGGACTGGGACTCCCTCGAATACACTGACTGAACAGTTTCGCACACTTTCGCACAGCTCCCACACTTCTGTAATTACCTTATCTGTTCAGCATGAGTTTTCTCCGGCTATTCTCTTTCTGAATTTGGCTCCCTTGAAGATTAACCCCAGTGAAAACAAGCATCTGCTGTTCTCAAACCGGGGTTATTGCCTGGAATTCTCAGCTTTTGCAGCAGGAATGCTTCAGCCAGGAAACAGGTCCTTCTCCCAGCTCTGCAAGATCTCGATTGTTCTCCCCCTCTCCTCAAGCTTCCCCAGCAAAACTCTAATCACAGCCTCTAGCATGATACTTGCTATGACGCTGCTCCAATCAGAATCAATCATGTCATCTCCTCCCTCACTACACAATGGCTCATTTCTACAGTAAAAATTGTAACAAACTGATTTCCTGTTCCTTCAAGCTCTTTGCTTCCTGTAGTTATGTGGACAGGGCAGCAGAGAAAATAAAAAGAATGTGCGTTTAAAAATTCACTATCAGAGTAGGCCGAATTCTGCAGTGGAGACACATTTCTATTAGTGGGTTATGTTAAATGAAGTTTTATTAGTCAGGTTAGCTATTAATAAGGTTAGTTATTAATTTTCAAATGTGTCTTTTGCAACATAGGCATTTCAGGTGAAAAATAGTGTGCATTTTTGAATGTGCACATGTGTGCTTTTAACTGTAAAAATAGATTTGCATCTTATATGTAAAAATCGTTTTTGACTGAATAGCCTGTCTTTACTTATATGTCGATGTTACTCTGGCAACACATATACCAATGCACCACACCCATGTGGTGGTGCTGCATCAAAAAAAAATTGCTACCTGTGCAGTAGTGCTGTACTCTGTGCTGTAACACGACAAATATCCTTACAGCCCCAAAAAAGTACACCCTATGGGAGGGAACCTTCAATAGAACAGGCCAATGTATTTAATAACTTGTTCTTGGACAAGATTAAGTTAATCCCCTCAGTAAAGTAGGTCAAACCCATCATTTTTGATTTTCGAGGGGTCTGTGATATATGAGGGTAGCTGTACAATGAGAAAAAAAGGGGAATCACAAACTTCCTCCTGCTCTTGCACAACAGTGACTCTATATCGTCAGAGCCAAACTAGTATCCAAGAGTGAACAATTAATTGACCTCTTCTAGACCAAGAAATATACACTTTTTGTATTATCAAACACAGAACCATATTGTATTCCTTTGTTTCACACAGCTATTTCCTTTTCATTCTAAAACATATAACATGTAGCAGATAAAATAAATTGTATATAGCACATTTACTTATGTAGACATAAATTCTGTATTAATATAGTACAGAGAAACAACAATGTGCCTTAAAGTACCAGCTACTCTATTCTCCATAATTATAGAAATTCATATTGCTTTGTCAAACTTCTTACACAGAGTAACATTGACCATGGGTTTCAGTAGGGTAGAGAAACAAACATATATACATTTCGTCATGCAAGGTATATACAGAGACTTGATATTATCTTGTTCCAAGCCTTTCGAGTGGTGTCACGACTCGTTTGTTCACAGCTCTATTCTTTGTATGTATAATAATTTCTCAGGCTTCTCTGCTCTAACCCCCTTTGTTAACTCTGGGAGGTGCTGACTCCCTGTCACCTCTAGTATATTCGTAATTCACAGTGGATATATATACAGATTTGCAGGCCGATTCATGGAATTAATGTGCGCTGAAAATATCAGCGCAAGCGTGCGAAAACGTGCGATTCGCAGTGAAAGTGCAAAAATCGCAGCGCAAGTGCGAATATCGCAGGGAAACCAGCACACATCTATTCATGGAAGTCCGTGCACAAGTAAAATCTGGGATGTGCGCTGAAAATGTGCGCGGCGCTCGCGGGCACACAGGTCATCTAACGGCGTGTGCTAAGGCCACAGCGAAAGCGCACATAGCGCGGCGCACATAACAAAAGTAGGCGGAACACGGGGCGTGACACGTGGAATGGGGAACAACTTGTGAAAATGTGGGCGTCACGGAGGAAGTACAGGAGGCAAGTGCGTGGAACGCCCACACGCTCGCCTACAACACGTATTCATGGAATCGAATAGGGCAAAATAGCGAACAGGCAAAGACAGGCACAGGCCTAAACACGTCCGCCACACGAAGGCAGGCGGTCGCGTCCCTGCGCATGAAAAAAATGTGTGCCAAAATGTGCACCCACAAAAAGCAGGTATATTCAGCTATGTAGAATGTCCCATACTGTGGGACTCTAGGACAAATGACGTGCAAAGTGGTACGCGACAAACACCCACTGTGTGAAAAATAGCATGTGCATGTATTTTGGGGGTACGCGGGAAGTTCTATACACTATTTGCCCTGGGGGAGCGGGGCACGTGTATTACAGGGGTTTGCGTGAAGTTTCACACGCGATAGGCCTTGGTCGAGCGGGGTACATGTAAATCTGGGGTTCGTGTGAAGTTTCACACGTGATAGGCCTTGTCGAGCGTGGTACGTGTAAATCGGGGGTTCGCGTGAAGTTTCACATGCAATAGGCCTTGGTCGAGCGTGGTACGTGTAAATCTGGGGTTCGCAGGAAGTTTCACATGCGATTGGCCTGGGTACGTGTATTTCAGGGATGTGCGTGAAGTGTCACACGCGATTGGCCTGGGTACATGTATTTCAGGGGTGTGCATGAAGTTTCACATGCGATTGGCCTGGGTACGTGTATTTGAGGGGTGCGCGTGAAGTTTCACACACGATTGGTCTGGGTACGTGTATTTCAGGGGTGTGCATGAAGTTTCACACGCGATTAGTCTGGGTACGTGTATTTCAGGGGTGCGCGTGAACTTTCACACGCAATTGGTCTGGGTATGTGTATTTCAGCGGTGCGCGTGACGTTTCACACGCGATTGGTCTGGGTACGTGTATTTCAGGGGTCGCACAAAGTTTCACACGCAATTGGTCTGGGTACGTGTATTTCAGGGGTGCGCGTGAAGTTTCACACGCAATTGGCCTGGGTACGTGTATTTCAGGGGTGCGCGTGGAGTTTCACACGCGATTGGCCTTGGTATGTGCATTTCAGGGGTGCACGTGAAGTTTCACACGCGATTGGGCCTGGGCGAGCGGGGTACCACTCACTGTCTGCCTTGCGTGTAGAAGAACGTGTAACCAACACCCACCCGCTGTGAAGTAATAGCGTGTGAAACCCAACACCTGGAAAACAAACGCACTGCACCCCACGAAAAGCACGTACAGGCCCGTGCGCGATACGTCACAGACGCGCTTACTCGCTGAGGGCCTTTGGTCCAATTAAATCGCGTATGCGTGCTGACGCGCTTACACGCTAAGGGCCTTTCCTCGAATTACACACTGACGTGCAAGAATTTCACGTGCCAAATCACTCCGTATCAAGCTGGCCACGCAAAAACACACGGAAGACAACGCTCCTGCCCAAAAGGCCGAATAACTGCCCCCCAGAACCCCGAGCAGCCTCCCACGAGCCATCTGCTGCTGCCTGCCTGCCTGCTGCCATCGTGCCCCGCCATTTTGTGCCTGCACATCTGCCATCTGCAGGGGTCCAGTTGTTGTGTCCACCCCTGCTGGAACAGAAGACTCCCGACTGGTATACCATTGCTCCACAGCCCAACCCCAGGACCCAGTTGCCCACCCACGCCTGCCTCGGGGGTCGCCATGTTGGGGCAAACACCATCTGAGACCACTGGCGACCCCCAGCCAGAGGGCAGAGGGCCACCATCTTCAGTCAGAAGGAAGTTGGTGTCCTGGTGGAGCTTGTCCTGGGGCATTATGATGCCCTCTTCGGATCATCACGCACCAACAAGGAAGGACGGGACAGGATCTGGGACGACTTTGTGGTTGCCATAACGCGGAGGGGGTGGTAACCCGCAACATCAAGCAAGTCAAGAAGCGCTGGGAGGACTTGAGGTCCAGGACCCTCTTAAAGGCCCGGCGCCTCGTGGAGGGGAGCTGGGGCCACATGAGTAACATCCAGCTGAGGGTCCTGGAACGCGTACGCCCAGCGCTCCACACCCAGATCCTTGAGAGGCAGACCCGTCTGGAGTTGAGCGGTAAGTGACCAAGCATTGCTGTGTGAGACAGGGCATGTTGCAGTGTGCTGGTTGTCTGATACTTGCCTGTATGTGTGACACAGGCCATGTACGTATGTGTGTGTGCAGGGACATCATGGTTATGCATGTGAGTCCAGTAATGTGTGAACCACATGGCTGGTACATGTGTTTAAATGCAACATGGGGAGCTCTATGCGGAATGGACACATGAGAGCATGCCAGTCTCTGTTCCTGGACATGGGTGGGGGTGAGGGATGGGTGCTGATGCCATGTACATGTATGATGTCCATGTCTGTGTGTCTGACCTGCGTGTCTGTGACTTGTGAATGCCATGGATGCATGACACATGTCTGTGACAATGTTCAGATTCACTGATGCAGCCTAGTCATCCTTGTATCCACTGTGTCTGGGGTGTACGAGGCCAGATGGATGAAACTACAGTGAAGTGTGTGCATGTGATAGGCATGACCCATGATGCATGTGAGTCTCAAACCAACATTGTAAGTTTCAAGAGTCCCTTGGACATGTATGCTAATGTCCATAGCATGCACCATGCCCGTTACTGCATGTGTTTTGCCTGCACTGACCCATGTGTTGTGGAGAGACATGATGGAAGTGATGTTTGACAGTGCCAATCATCTGCTATTGCTTCCTGTCTAGGGGACCATTGTACAGTACCCTAATGCTTGTGTTCTATGTATCCCTCTACACAGCGGCAAGTGAAGAAGAGGGCGGAGACGGCGCTGTGGAGCAAAGCGGCGGGGATACCCCCACGGCTGCAGCGGAAGGCGTGGGTGAGCCCCCACAGGGGCTTGCAACGGCGGGAGATGGTGTGGAGCCATCCAGGTTGGTGGTTTCCACAGAGGAGGAGGAGGCTGCTACTGAGCTGCACATGGGGCCTGGTGGGGTGGTACCACTGGTGCAAGTGGTGCAGTCCAGGGGCAGGAGGCAGCACAGGTCACCGTGGAGGGGCCTGTGCATGTCACTGTCCCTGACACTGTGACTTCACCACCATGCACCAGCAGGGATGCGCCATCCCAGGCCCGTCCGCAGGTAGGGGGGATGTCCATGTCATCTGACACTCCTCTACCTGCGGACGAGGGGACCCCTGGGCGTATGGAGAAGGTCCTGATTGGTGTCGCGTTGCGCACGGGTGTTATTCGTGATGACGTGCGTGCTTTCCGGGGGGAGCACGCACGTCATCACGAAGAGCAGTTGGTAGCGACCATGGTCGGGGGTTTCGTACATGTGTCGGCCACTCTGGCGACCCTCTCCTCCTCTGTGGAGGCTATGCGCCAGTCGATCTCCATGCCGTCTTCCGGCTCAGATGGCACCACGGCACCCTGTGGACCTGCCCCGACCAACGCAGCCAGCTCGGTGGGGCTCCCATCCCTGCCACAGTCGGGAGTCGGAGGTCCAGCAGGGGTGGACACACCAGCAACTGGACCCCAGCAGATGGAGGATGTGCCAGCATCATGAGGCAGGGCACGTGCACAACGGCGTCGGTGGATTCCATCAGCCTGGATGCCGTCGTGCTGGCAGAGGCAGTTGCATCGGAAGCAGCGGCAGGCTCGACGTGGGAGGCATCACGGCTCGGGGCCATCTACATCAGAGGGGCAGGCATCGGCCGGAGGGCAGGAAAACCCTGGAATGGGAGTGTCTTCCGTGTGGCAGCGGTTGGGCCAGCAGATAGGTGCGGAGCGGCGGCGGGCGGAGGAGGAACGGCTCACAATGGTCAGGGCGGAGAACTCCATTCGCAGGGTGCTGAGGCAGGCTGAGTGCCTCGAGGGTATTTGCAGGGAGTTGGAGCTGGACACCGCATTATCCCCGCGAGACCTCGGGGCTACTGAACATGCCCGCCTCCAAGCCATTGAACAGGAGTTCGATGATGCCTTGGCCCATGACATCAACCAGTGAGCCGTTGGACTTGCCCGCCGCCATTGTATATAGTTCATTAGTGTTAAGTTTCCTTTCTTTTTTTCTTTCCTTTGGAGCGCATGGACTATGCCCCACATTTTTGTATATAGTTGTTTATTCTGTAGGCTTTTTTGTAGGTTTCCTTTGGACAGTTGGGCTCATGGACCCAGGATTTCATCCTTGTAAATAGTTGGAGTGTGCATTGTCAGCTTTTTCTTTTTTGATTTTTCCATGGAGCAATGGATTTTACTTTTTCATTTCTGTTTAGATTTGCTTTGTTGGAAGGAGACTTTGTAGACATTTTTTATTTCATATATTTTGGATTCTGATTTCCTTTTTTTATCATTATGTGACATTCTGCATTGTTTTCCTTATGTCCATTGTTTGGTATTTGATTTTCTTTCACCACATTTTTTGTTCAATACATTTGTTCCCGTACTTCAATGTGTGGTATTCTCTCATTGGTTTCATGCATGTCACGATGTGGGTGTTCACATTCACTGGCACCCATTGTGTGTGTGTGACGGACATGTGCTGATGTACATACATGCCATTTGGGTTGTTTCATGTAATGGCCATTTCAATGTGGGGTGTATGTTATGCTTGGTTGGTTATTTAGGCAGGGGTGGCGTGCCGTGGGATTTTGGTGGACATGAGGGCCATGATTGTGGGTCATGTTGACATGTTGGGGGGGGCATGAGTGGGACATGAGTGGGGGCCTGCTGGTAGGTGCCCCTGACTGCTTGGGGGTGGGGGTGCTGGGGGACATGAGTGGGACATGAGTGGGGGCCTGCTGGCAGGTGCCCCTGACTGCTGGGGGGTGGGGGTGCTGGGGGACATGAGTGGGATATGAGTGGGGGCCTGCTGGCAGGTGCCCCTGACTGCTGGGGGGTGGGGGAGCGGGGGGACATGAGTGGGACATGAGTGGGGGCCTGCTGGCAGGTGCCACTGACTGCTGGGGGGTGGGGGTGCTGGGGGACATGAGTGGGACATGAGTGGGGGCCTGCTGGCAGGTGCCCCTGACTGCTGGGGGGTGGGGGTGCTGGGGGACATGAGTTGGACATGAGTGGGGGCCTGCTGGCAGGTGCCTCTGACTGCTGGGGGGTGGGGGTGCTGGGGGACATGAGTGGGACATGAGTGGGGGCCTGCTGGCAGGTGCCCCTGACTGCTGGGGGGTGGGGTTGCAGGGGGACATGAGTGGGGGCCTGCTGGCAGGTGCCCCTGACTGGTGGGGGGTGGGGGTGCTGGGGGACATGAGTGGGACATGAGTGGCGGCCTGCTGGCAGGTGCCCCTGACTGCTGGAGGGTGGGGGTGCTGGGGGACATGAGTGGGGGCCTGCTGGCAGGTGTCCCTCACTGTTGGGGGGTGGGGGTGCTGGGGGACATGAGTCGGGGCCTGCTGGCAGGTGTCCCTAACTGCTGGGGTTGGGGGTGCTGGGGGACATGAGTGGGGCATAAGTGGGGGCCTGCTGGCAGGTGCCCCTGACTGCTGGGGGCTGGGGGGGCTGGGGGACATGAGTGGGACATGAGTGGGGGCCTGCTGGCAGGTGCCCATGACTGCTGGGGGGTGGGGGTGCTGGGGGACATGAGTGGGACATGAGTGGGGGCCTGCTGGCAGGTGCCCCTGACTGCTGGGAGGTGGGGGTGCTGGGAGACATGAGTTGGTGATCATATTGCAACGTGACATGTGGCTTGGCTGGGGGGCATGCCCATGGTGGATGGGCTGCCTGCGGGACATGACCAGGGGTGCAGGGTAGTCCCCTGTGGTGTGGGCTGCCTGCAGGGGCCGTGGAGGGGGTAGAGGGGACACCTGGGAGGACCCACACTGCCAATTCGCGTGTGAAACTTCCCGCACACCCCTGAAATACACGTACCCAGCCCATTCGCGTGTGGAACTACCCGCGCACCCCTGAAATACATGTACCCAGCTCATTCGCGTGTGAAACTACCCGCGCACCCCTGAAATACACGCACCCAGGCCAGTCGCGTGTGAAACTACCAACGCACCCCTGAAATACATGTACCCAGGCCAATCGCATGTGAAACTTCCCGCGCACCCCTGAAATACACGTACCCAGCCCATTCGCATGTGAAAATTCCTGCACACCCTTGAAATACACGTACCCAGCCCATTCGCGTCTGGAACTACCCGCGCACCCCTGAAATACACGTACCCAGCCCATTCGCGTGTGAAACTTCACACGCACCCCTGAAATACACGTACTCAGCCCATTTGCGTGTGAAACTACCTGCGCACCCCTGAAATACACGTACCCCACTCGCCCAAGGCATATCGTGTGTGAAACTTCCCGCGCACCCCTGAAATACACATACCCAGCCCATTCGTGTGTGGAACTACCCGTGCACCCCTGAAATACACATACCCAGCCCATTCGCGTGTGAAACTTCATGCGCACCCCTGAAATACGCGTACCCAACCCATTTGCGTGTGAAACTACCCGCGCACCCCTGAAATACACGTACCCCACTTGCCCAAGGCCTATCGCGTGTGAAACTTCACGCGAACCCCAGGAATACACATACCTCACTCGCACAGGGCATATTGCGTGTGAAACTTCCCGCGCAACCCTGTAATACACGTACCCAGGCCAATCACCTGTAAAACTTCCCGCGCACCCCTGGAATACACGTACCCAGGCCAATCGCGTGTAAAAATTCACGCGAACAACAATTATACACGTACCCCACTCGCACAGGCCCTTTCGCATGTGGAAGTTACTGTGAAACCCGTAATACACGTTCCCCGCTTGGCGTTTGCTGTTTGGCAGTCCGGTAAACTGGTGCAGGGTTGGCGCAGCCCTTTGCGCTGGATTGGGGATTTTGATGGCTTTTCCTTGCGCAAGGGCGTTCTTGGGGGCGTAAATGGCGCTGCTGCAGGGTCGCTGCGCCACTCTGCGCCACGACTGCTTTTGGAAGCTAAAATCCATGAATACGCTATGCGCGGAAATCGATTTTAGCGCACGCGGCTGGCGCAGACATTCGCAGGGGAACACTGTGCGCCAACCGCGTGCACCACTTTTGTGCGAATTTCTATGAATTACCCTGATAGTGTTGACGCGGTGCGTTTTGGCCCTTTTCGGTGGAGATTGACCACATCCAAACTTGGTGTTCTCGTTATTTGTACCGGGCCTTCGTCAGGACAGAGATGAGTGATCGTGTAAGGCATTTAGTCTTCTAAACCAGGTAAGTTTGTAAGCTTATTTTGTGGACAGCGCAAGGACAGGTTACAATGTAGAGGCATATGTCGCGCTGAGGCATCAGTATCTTTTCTTGGTGGTTGTCTAGTGTACTGCACTAATTCTTCATCTACAGGCTTTATTTGCATTGTATTACGCCAGGCACCAATTGCTTTCGGCTCCTATTGACAACATCTTTTTGTGTACACACAAGGTTGTGGGGACGTTCTTTGATTCAACGTCTCTATCAGGAAAACAGTAGTGCTTCTTATCAGAGTTGAAGTATGCCTCCAGAGTTAAGAACATGTGGTGCAATTGGCAGAGTGATTTGACTTGTGAAGGCCAGGTTACGGCCAAAGTACAGGACTTGCGGCTGCTCCGGAAGGCACTTCATTATGTTCCCAAAAAAAATCATGCCACAGTGGAAGGAGCCCTAGTAAATGCCAAAATTGGACTATTGTAATAGTATATTGACGGGGGCTCCTGCCAAAGAAATATACCGACTTCAAAAAGCAAAAAATGCAGTGGTTAGATTAGTGTCTGGGGTAAGGATGTCAACACCTATATCAGACCTGCGCTGATCATTCCATTGGTTGGCGGTGGATGACCGGCTTAAATTTAAAACTGGATGCATTATTTTTAAATGCCTGAATAACCTAGCTCCTATGCATCTTGCGGAAAAGCTACATCACTGTCAACCAACATGGTCCTTAAGATCGAAGGACAAGTATTTGTTGATTGTCCCTCCAACTGGATGTATGTTCAGAGGAGATTGTAGACTGTCAGTATTTGGACCCCAATTCTGGAACAGCCTTCCGGTGGAGTTAAGAAGAGTGGAATATTTGCCATTATTTTGGAAAAAAATAAAAACCTACCTGTTTCAATAAACGTGAGGTGTATTACTATTGCTGCTATGTTAACAACCATGCTATGATACGATTTGGGTCGTCCTGTTGCGCTAATTAAATATCTAAATCAATCAATCAAAACAAACAGAAACAAAATGCATATAAGAAAACTAGTAACTTAGAAAGGTAACATTAATCTAAGGGGGCCAGGGCTCCAACTAAAGAGGAATACGCATTATGTAAACAAAATGACATTATTAAGCGTACGTGGAGGCAGTGGTGGGGACAGGTAAGGAGGATAGTAGAGAGGTGAGGGGGTGCTAGCTCTTTACAAAGTAAGTGAAGTTTAAGCCAAGCTTTGAAGAGATCCACAGTTGGGTTGGCTTTGATTGTTATGTAGGTTCCAGTGGGGCTGAGCAAGTAGGGAAAAAGAGCAGAAGCAAAAGTCGGTGCAGGGATGGAATTGGATAGTGAGGTTGAGTGCAGAGGAGGATCGCATGGAACGAAATAGTGAGTAACCTTAGATACAATCAGACAGCTACTGAGGAGCAAGACCATTCATAGCATTGTAGACAAGGAGAAGGAACTTGAAAAGAGAGTTATTGTGCAAGGAGAGCCAAACAGCATGTTGTCGGTAGGTAGAAATGGGGCTAGGATATGGGTATGTTGAAGAGCATGCTGGTAGAAAGGTTGAGAACTTAGTCCAGAGGAAGCTAGGAGTACAGAGTTATGTCCAAGGAGTAGGCTTAAGCAGTAGTCCAATTTTCAGAGCACAAAAGTGAAGATTAGAGTTTTTGTCGAGTGGTTAGTAATAAACGGAAACATTTTCCAAATGAAGCGGAGGTTAATGCAAGAAGTAGAGGCCGTGGTAGTGTAGTGATGATTTGTTGCAGTTGTAGGTCACAATCAAAGATGACCCCAAGATTTCAAGCCTTGGGTAAGGGTGCAAAGGTCAGGTGGGAAGAAGATAGAAGAGGGGAAGAATAGCATTGGAAGCTGGGAGAAAGATGATTTAATTTCCATTGTTGAAGAGTTCGGCATTGGGCAATGGAGAGCCATGCAGTGATGAATTGCCATGAGACAGTTCGTAATCTGTTCCAAGATGGCTGGGGTGTAGGAGGGAAAAGAGAAACATATTTGAGTGTCCTCATAGCAAAATAGCACCACTGCATGATGAAAACAGAATCGGACAACACACAATACGCAAGCAATTCCAAATTGTGTTACCTCACTCCCATATTGGCAGATTTTGATAGCATGCTCAGTACATTGACTTCAATAAAACAAATGGGAGATTCTATGACCTTGCTAAGGAGAGTTTCAGCCTTCACAATTAGTACACTGGTCATCTACTGTTAAGGATTTCAATCAAGCACACAACAGGGTCTCGCCTAGCATGTAATGCAAATATGAAATACTTATTTATTATGTCTATAGGTTTAATATTCTGAGTGATATAAAACTCATATCACACCCATTGCAAAATGCCCCCCAGGTTACAGTGGACCAGGAATCAGGCTGGTTGGTAAAGGTAAATATTTATTTATTTATTTAAAATTCAAATCAAACAAATTTTATTTAAAATTCAAATTCAATTTTAATGTATGTGTATATATATATATATATATATATATATATATAGGGCAGCAATTACCAATGTGGTGACAAAACAATTCAGAAAGTAAGGAAAGCAATTGAATTCACTTATAGAAATACAGAATAGAAAACACAGGAAAATAACAATTTTCGCTTGTAAAAAGATAGTGCTTAGGTTAAAGTTTCCCCCTCCAAAGTTCTCAATTCACAAATGAGCATATCTACACAGATGTAAGTAAGCAGCAGGTATTTAGGAATGATGAACAGTGTACAGGGTTTGAATGCAATTCTCCCTCCCCAAACAAGAGAAAAAAGCGTTTTCATCAATTTTAAACTTTTAAAATGACAAGTGAAAATGGCTGTGCGAAACAATGAAAAGTGTGCAAAATCCTTAAAATGATAGAAATTCCTATGAGAGTAACACTGAACAGATTCTAACCAACATGAGCTACAAGATAAGCAACAGAACACACTTTAAATCTGAATGGAAGTTAAGGAACACTTGGAATGGGAATTTACATGTGTAAAACATTTGCAAAAATGTGAATTCGTGCCTAAATTTCACTATGCGATTTTTAATAAAAGCGGGTCAAATATACTGTTTTGCAATACGGTTTTTAGTTGAGGATGTAGTTACAGGTCTTAGGTTTAAGTGAGAGTTGAAATTAAGTCTCTAGCTATAAATTGAAGAAGTTATGTGAGCTTTAATGAGTGGCATTTTTGAAAAATAGAACAGAGAAAAGCAGAAATTTGGTTTTAAAAATGACAGATTGGTTTTATTTAAACTATATGAATGACTAAGAAAAAGAGAATGCCACCCGTGAATCTCTACAGTTACGCACGGTTGCTAAAGGTTCTTAAGTTAAAGACGGGATAGGTTGAGAGATGGGTTTGGACAAGGCAAATATACTATGGGTCACTAGGATTCTTATTGATACTTACAGTCCACTGTATTTTAAGATTGGACCATCAGGTTCTGGTTATCACAGATCGGTCTACAGGCAGCAGGGCACCGCTGGTGGAATTGGGTCAGCTGGGTGGTTATGGTCAATTGGACGGCACCTCAGACGGGATTGGATTGGCCCTTCTCGTCACTGGACACTGTAGGTTAGCGTGATGGCGAGTTTCAGCCGGCAAGCATGAATGGTAGCAAGCCAGCCTGGATCAGAATTTCTTTTGTGATGGTTTCAGGATTTGGGCCTCGCTGAAAAGAGTTCAGCACATGCTGAGGCCTGGGTTTTGCAAAGAAGTCTGGAATCAGGACAAGATAAAAAATTCTGGAACAGGATGAAGAAGTCAGGATCAGAGCGTCTCACGGAAATCAGGATGAAGTCAGGAATCAGTGTGTCTGTGTGTGGTGAAGTTCCTATATTTATCATGCCAAGTGACATTGACAAGTTTATGGTAGGGGCAGAATTTCAAACCACACCCCACGGCTTTGATAGGTCAAAGGCACTTGCCTTTTTCTGGTTGGAAGCCAGAAAGAGCTGTCATATTTTATGATTTGATTTGGGAACTCCTACATTGATTTGAACCACAATTTAGCTATCCCTCAAATGCACATTTCTATATTGCCCTCTAATAAAATCGGACACATACATTACATATTTTGTGAGTTATCCTGACATCTAACTCCCATCTCCGTGAGAGCTATCTTTGTCGTTCTTTGAAATTTCGTCAATTTTAATCATACAGTTTGGCCTAACAATTCTTACTTCAGTACATATCTGGGCAATCACCCCTAGGACACGGGAATAAAATATTATTTTTGCAGCATCAATAGTTTTGCCACAATTATTCTTTTTGTGTAACTTTGGTTCCTTCTGTGGTACAGGGTTCACTCATGTCTTCACAGAAAGAGCATAAAATTAGATTTATAACTACACATTTTTAGATTTGTCCTACTTCATGTTGCAAAGTTAAAGATTTTCAAAGCTTAACCATGAATAGGCCTTTTAAACAACAAATTTCTTTCAGTAGTTCTTTTTTCTTCTTTCAATTGGCAACAGCTGTCAAATTCCTTTGATCAGGGTGGGGGTCCAGAGGGAAGTCTCTTGCCCCTACCCTGAAGGGATCAGTCCTCAGCCTGACAGTGTCCTTGGCTGGGCCCCAGATGAATGTCTAATCAGTTCATTGTTGTCAATATGCGCGAACCTCCTGCAGCAATTAACCTTCCTGTTAGCAGTGGAGTGTCAACATGAAGTGTCATCTTTCACAGGCTGGACACTGTGAAGTCAGAATCAATTATTTAATTAACTCCAGACTGGGTTTTGAATTTAAGATTCACCTAAATCTTACATTTAAAACATATAAAAATGAACATAGTTTATAGGGGATTTTAACATTTAAAGAATTATACCTTTCACCAAAACATGCTTTCAAACAGGCGATTTTGCACTTCTTCATGGAAAAAGCACATTTAAACTGAATCCTTTACGTCAGAGTTTCCTCTGCAGAGCTGAAATTGTTACATGTTTTGCCATTTTTAGCTGCATTTTCCCCATGGAACTGAAAGAAATGTTGCTGGGCTGCCTTTTTCATGAAGTACATTTCTTAGCTGCTGTCAGTCAATGTGGCCTGGCTTCCCTGGCCACACTGGATGATCTTTACCATTTTAATTTCAATGGTTCACTGAAACATGAATGGATCTAGCCCCAAAACAGCACTTTGAAGGTTGCAAAGCTGCATTTTAAAAGGCATGTTTGGTTTTTAGCCCTGTGGCCTTGCTTCCTGTTAAATGTAACAGCACCCACTGGCATTCTCCTGCAGTGAGAATTCGGTTGTCACCCCCACTTTCACTGTGTGTGTTAGGGGTGTGCAGCCTTTTGTGATTGTGACCCATACGCAGTTTTGCAGATGTATGCGCGGACAGGGGTTAGCGCATACATTTTTGGCTGTTTCTTTCCCCATTGCTAAAGGGATGCAGTGGGGCACGTCTGCATGGGTAAAAATATCCCACACTACAAGGAGCCAAAGTTCACTTATAGAGGCATGAGGAGACAACCAACACACATGTGTATCCCTTATACAATTAAGATTCAAAATCCTCTATCAGTATTTGTTAAAAATAACTTCTATTTGTAACTTGGATACGGCTACCAAAAGCAACGGTGGCGAAGTATGGTGGTTTGGTTGACAAGTCGACCAGAGGCGGGACGGAGTAGAGGGTCCCTGGAATGCCCCACCTCACCCCAAGGAACATGACGGCCCGAAGAGTTAAGAACGCACAAAGCAACTCACTATTCGGACAACCCCCAGGAGGCCATCCACATATGCAGACATATACCCTCTTTGGCAACCATTCAAACCTTATACAGTGAATGTGTTTTTTGACACACGTGCCCCAACACTGGTCATGGACCCAAATGCCTTGATGGATGACGTTGACTAATGCTGAGAGACCATTGTGCTGACGTCCTTAGTGACACCACAACATAGCAATGTTAGTCAAGAAGTAAACTCGCAGCCAAGCACAAAGTTACACAAACATACAAATGCACACATGAAGAACATGCTTAAACAGTTCTGTAGATAGAGGACAGATACATATACATACTGTCAAAAGCTTTTATTATTTTTCTCATTTTTTTAAATTGTATTTGGTTAGTTCAAACCTTTACAAAAGAGAGTTCAGATAATCACATAATACACATAGGCCCTCATTACGACCCTGGCGGAAAGCGACTGACCGGAGCGCCACAGCGTAAATAGCGTTTCCGCCATTGCACGAAGGAGCAAAGTGCGGCCCATTCCGACCCATCGGGCACGAGCACCACGGCATGGCGGAAGTGCAAAGTCCGCGATGGCGGAAATGACCCCAAAACGGCCCACACCGCCGCCGTACGGCGCCCCAGGTGCAATACCGCCACCCCTCTTAGCGGTCACCGCAGTGTGCGCCTACCGGAAAGTACGGTGGCCGGAAATATACGGAAACGGAAGTTAAAACATGGGCCCGGAACGGGAAACATCCCGGCGTACACCTATAAATACACTAAAACCACACAACCACTAAAATCACTACCCTGAAACACACCCCAACCCGTCAACCACCCTAGCGAAACCAAGAATAATGGGAAAAGCAGCGAAGAAAGCGTGCGACCGCAAGCGGCAGGTCCACTTCTCCCGTGAGGAACTCACCGTGCTAACAGAGACCCTCCAGGAGAATGCTGCCGTCGTCTTCTGCACGCAAATGACCAGGACGGCACTTGCAAACAAGAAGGCCATATGGGCTCTGGTGGCACAGCGGGTAAGTGCGGTGGGGACCGCACCCCGCACCCCACAGCAATGCCGCAAGCGATGGGACGACCTGCGGATACGCGTCCGCAGCATACTCTCTGCCAACCGCAACATTGCCACAGCCACCGGGGGAGGTCCTGAATCACCCATCAAGTTGACCCCCTGGGAAGAAATCTGTGCCTCCACCATCGGAATGGAGAGCATAGAGGGAGTCGGAGGGATGGAGAAAGGAGTGCAGACATCCGAAGATACAGGTAGGTGGGCCAAGAAAAACAATGCCAAATCCACACAGTCCATCCATGTGAAGTACCATGCGTCCACATAGTGCAACAGAAACACATGTCCAGGAGAACGTCCACACACATCGGCCTGATAGCGCACGTTAAAACCCACAATAAATACATAAATAATTAAAAACCCCTAATACACGCACTACACGTGCAGCAGGCACACCCTAACTGCAGGCTGCCAAACAACTGCACCCTCACTCCACACACAAATCAAAGCACCTCCAAGGGCCCGGCCCAAATCACCCTCAGGTACCACCCCAATGCATGTGACACAATGCAATTCCAATTCCCACAGACCCACCAATAACCCTCGCCCTCCTCTACTCCACCACAGGGTCCGATCCAAACGACGAGCTACAGGACACCCCTACCAGCACACCTGCAAAGAGGGCCAAGACCAACGGCCAGAGACCCTCCACCTCAGCTGCACGCATCAAGACACGGCAGCAGCACAAATCAGGTGGCAGCACAGAGGAGGGAACATCAACAGGCACCCCAGCAGCCAGCATGCCCACAACACCACCACCACAGGTCCCCCCAATGGATGCCACAGAAGGCACTGCCTCCGGTGGCAGCAGCACCATAGGTGACACCCCATTGATGGCAGCATGCTCCGACACAGAAAACGGGGATGCCGAAGTCAGATCCATCCATGACCTGTCCCAATCCCCCTGTCTGTCCCATCCCGTACAACATGAGGATACCACGCAGGGGCACCCACAAGACGACGACTGGCCATCCCCCACAAGCCCTGTGGCAATGCAACATGAGGACAACAGCCCCTCTGTGACACCCCCGCAAATGGCCTTGGCCCAGCAGAGGCAACAGTCCCTCGACCAGTTGATCGAACAACAGCAGCAACTGGCCACGCTCCTCAAGGACCATGCTGATGAATGTGGGGGCACTAAGGCAGACATAGAAACATCAACTGAGACACTTAGGGCACAAATCGAGAGTAGCACCGAGAGCCTGAGAGTCCAAATGGAGAGAAGCACCGAGAGCCTCAGGGGGGAACTGCATGCGACGGCCAAGGACGTATGTGCCGAACTTGCCGCAGTGCGCCGTGTGCTCACTGAGCTCTCGCAAACCCTTAGGGACATGCATGGATGTGAGCAGGCAGACACATCATCCGTTGCAAGCTCCGTCCAGGGCAGCCCCCAACGTAGATCTGGAAGGAACCTGCGCTCCACAGGCAGGGGTGCCCCTGATACCCGCAGAGGGGGCCTGCAATAGCGACAGCCCACTGACAATGAGCATCTTTGGACACTGGTGTTCGGGGGGGAGGTAGGGGGGTGGAGGGGGTGTGTTGGGCTCACTTGGGTGGCGGGTCGATAGGGTGTTCAACATGACATCACATATGCCATAAAAAGTGCACGATCAACCAATGAGATGTGTGGACATTGATCTTTGTGTACTAGGCCATCATAGGCGTACAGTCCATATTGTGCATGTCCCAGACACACGCAGTGCCACGAGTCCCGTGTCCATGTATCAGCCACCAGGCGTGAGTGCTAGAAGCATACATCAATGAGATGCTGACGAATGTCACGGGCCTCCGGTGCCTCGCAGACTCCATGAGGTGCTGCCACATCCCCACCCTCATCATGACCATCATCAGGTGCTTGCAGTTCTGCGTCAGGGGGCATGGGCACATTTCTACGTACGCACATGTTGTGGAGCATGACACATGGCATCATCATCTTTGCAACCTTCTCATGGCGGTACAGGAGTGCCCCGCCAGACCTGCTGAGGCAGCGGAAACGGCCCTTCAGTAGGCCGAATGCCTGTTCTATGACTACACGGGTACGTGAGTGGGCATGGTTGTAGTCCTCCTCATGCTGGTCCCGTGGGTTCCGGACTGGTGTGAGGAGCCATCTCTTCAGTGGATATCCAGCATCACCTGTATGTGGACGAGAAACGTATGATGTGGAATGCCATTGATACGTACGCACACCCCCCCCCCCTTCCTGCCAGGTCATTGCCAATTCACATACCCCACATCATCATGCATGTAATGAGACTCACCGAGTAGCCAGGATCTGTTCCCTGCGTGTCACTCCATGTAGCGTGGTATTGTAGAGTTCCTCAAGACCATAGAATCATGGGTTGATCCAGGGAATCGGGCACAACAATGTGTAATGATCCTGTTGGAGTCACACACCATTTGTACATTCAGGGAATGAAATTGTTTTCGGTTGCGGTACTGGGCCTCCATGGCATGTGGGACGACCAATTCCACATGGGTGCAGTCGATGGCACCAATGCAACCCGGTATGCCGCCAAGTGCATGGAATCCCACTTTCGTGTTTGTAATTTCCTGCTCCGAGCGTGGTAGGCAGATGTAGTCGTCTGCGTGCTGCAGGAGGGTATCGAGCACTTGCAATAGTGTCCGTGAGAACAGTGGCTGAGAAATGCCATGCAACTGTCCGACTGTGTGCTGGTAGGTGCCTGTGGCCAGGAAGTGGAGTACAGACACCACCTTCAGTAGGGGTGGGATGGCGGTTGGGCTATCTATCATGCTGACAAGGTCAGCCTGTGTCATGTCCACAATGGCGGCTATGGTGTCCCGGTCCAAACGGTAGAGGGTGTGGATCTGCTCATCAGTGAGGTTGAACGGATGTGCTCGGAGGCGTGGGATTGCGGGCTGCCTGCGTGGTGGTAGTGGCTGTGCTGGTGGGCCTTGCTGGCCCTGCCTTGCCCTCCTCCTCCCCCTGCGTCTCCTCCGTGCGGCCGGTTGTAGTTGGTGTTCGTCTTCCTCTTGGAGTTGGAGCACTTGCAGTGCTATCAGGTCCCCCAGGGCCAACATCGCGAGTCCTGCCGGTAGCATTTCGGTGTGGTTGTGGGAGGAGACTGGCTGTGCAATTCATGTGTTTTCAGGCTGTATGGCCTCCACCTGTGGTGATTCATTCCACCTGTGCAAACTGCTCTCCCCTTTGGCCGAGCACGTCACGCGCACAACGCTGCAATTCGGGGAATGGTATCTTGCTATTGCTATCATGTATTTGTACCCGATGGGCGTGTTGGATTGGTTGTTATGTTCATTCGGCTATGGTCCCATTGTTTCCCATTCTATCTGTGCAGTCGCGAACAGACTTGTGAAGGGTCAGTGGAACTTAGTACTCGAGTAACGGTGGGCCCTCATGCATCACTGTACCGAGTTGCAACGACGGGCGGGGCGTCCCATTCGTGGGTGAAGGCAGTTGCCATTTTCACACACAGCCGCACTCGATGGAATAATTAGTGATTTCAAACGGCCACAGATGCCTTTTCAACGTGATGTTGCAAATGAGGAATTCGAAGGGCGGCGCTTTCGGTTATCAGCTGGCGGCGAGGAGATGCCCACAGGTCTGACTGCAAATATAACGTTCTATTGTTCAATGTCCTTGAGACAGGGCCCATGGCGAGGGAGCAATGATTGATATGAATAGTTTGGGATGCGCATTAGCTACGTGGGCGATGAGGCCGGCCGTTCCAAAATACATGTTACTTCACAACACTGGAATTACGGGCTGGGGCACTGTGGATTTTGCAGGCTGCATAACGCACAGACTCAATGGATGTTTCTAATGTCATGTGAGTAATTATTCAGGCGTTTTGATCCCGGGATGAGGGAATGATGAATGGATGCATGGGCAGGTGATTTGATACAGAGTTTGCCATGTACAGGGCTTCTTGGGATCTATCCGCCTCCCCTACGCTATGTGATGCAGGCCTGCCATAGTGGGACCATCGTCTATCTGGCCTTGTTGAGCCCTCCCTGTCTCGAGGCGCCCTCAGACACTTGTGTCCATGCACGTTGACATTCCCATCTGATGGATTCTGTTTTGACAGACGCATGCACAGGTACACTTGTTAGTGATGGTGTTTGCACCTCGATATAGATGGTTATGAGTCGCAAGTTGTTTTGGGGTGGTGATGATCCTTTTGAGTGGGCTAGCATGCATATGGCTGTGGATTTCGTGTGATCATTGAAGTGAGTTGTTCGAATGTAGTTCTGATGGCCATTCTGTTCTTTTTCTTTTCTTTTGGTTGACAGGTATCTCCTCCCCTTTTGCCACTGCCATCTGTATGCCACTCCTGCAGATGGATTTTACTCCCGACACCTGCTGCTTCGTGTTAATCGGTGGAGCAGCATTACGATCTTATGGGACGATCGCCAATGGCCCACATGCCCTTACGCAGTACTGGTGTCTCGGTGCAACATTTCGGCCTTTCAGCTGGACTAGTGCCTCCCCATTGGGACAGCCCTGTGGTTCTGTGCGCTTCCATGTTGCCTTTTCGTACGTGAATGTGGCTCTGTGTACCATGGGGGTACAGGGCGACACACAAGTAGTGGCTGGTCATTTCTTGCGGATGCAGCCCACAATGGTGATTAGTGTTTTGGAGTTCATGGCCTGATGGCTGTATGGGCTTGGTGTCTTTGATGTGCATAAATTGCTATTCTGATTTGGCCCGTGTAGCGTTTTTCTTTGCAAGTGATGTGGCATATGCCTATTTGGGGGGCGATGTATTGTGAGGAGATCTGCATTGGGTTCCAGCTTCGGGGTTTAGTTGCGTGGTACTGTACTGGGCGCGTTTGCCTACTAAGCCCGTGAGGTCAGGGATGGGGGCTGCCTATATGACAGTTTGAATGTTGTCATGCTCAGGGGCGGGGGATTGGGTTTTGTGTAACAGATGCTGGTCAGCCAGGTGGACTGGTGGAATGATGTGATTTTCGGAATGTTGCTGGGCACAGGTGCCTGTGTTTGCGTGCGTTTCTTGGTGGGGGACTGTGGTCATGTCCATTGGGATGGCTTCTGTATTCGTGCCATCTGTGACCTGCAGCTCCCATTGGCCCCTCTTGTGTTGCTTTTGTTCGTTGGCATGCATGGGTGCTTTGTACATTTCAATGGTTGCATTGTGACTTCATTGCACCTACCGGGAGTTGTACTTTGTGGGCAGGGAGCGGTGTACAGGCACTCAGTGGGGCCGTTTACGGTTGATTCGCGATGCCGTACTTCTCGCCATGGCGGAATGGTACATTCCGCCATGCCTGATGGCGTTAGGTACATGTCCGCTAGGGTCGGAATTGGCGTACCGTTGCACCATGGTGGTGTTTGCGGTTTGGCATGGCGCGCGCGCGCGTGCTTGGTGCAGTTAGCGTTGGCGTTCACTACGGTGTCGCTAATGGCTTCGTACTTTGCGGTGACGGGTCATAGTCGCACCGAGCGCTATTCGATGGCGGTATTGTATTTCCGCCATCGTTTTTCGATTTCCGCCAGGGTCGTAATGAGGGCCATAGTTAAAAAAAAGTAATTACTAAAAGAAAAATAAAGTAAAATAGTACACATAGGATTACCAAGCAGAAAGACAAAATGAGTTAAGAAAAGGGTAATCAATTTGTGTTCAATACATCAACAGAATTTCGCCCGGAAGGTGAGTTCATTGGATTGGTTCAGTGTGCACACAATAGTTAGTAATACAACAAATAGATCAGCATATAAAAATGGTCAACAATTACATTCACTTCAGATCTTATATACTACCAACTGTAGTGTAGAAACAGTGGATCCACAGACAATTCAAATACAAATTCAGGATAAATCCAAATTCTATAAATCGCGTCAATTTAAAAAAAGAAAAAATGAAATGAAATGCAACCCCTGCCAAGTATCACAGTTTACCAGGTCTACAGATTCAGTGATTTGATGAAACCAGTCACAGCCAACCCTTCACGGATATTAACGTTTTCTAGACAATGTTTCCATATCATATCTTCATCATAAAGGAATGGATTCATTGCAAGTGGCCACAGATACTGGGTTCTTAAGCCTTGTAGTGTGAGGCATTCAAGCACCAGATGCTTAAAGGTTTCCAATTTTTCCATACGGAACCTACAAGTAGCTAACTCTGCCATGATAAGTGATCTCCTAAGCTGGATTTCCCTAGTTGGTAGCAAGTTCCACCTCACCCTTAGTAGGATGCCCCTGTAGTGACAATTAGGAAATTGTAACAGGATCCTAGTCAAGGTTGGTCTTCATCTGTGTTCATGTGTCAGGTGGCCCATAGATGGATAAGAGTGAAATGTATCAGTATTTTGAGACCAATCATAATCAAATAAGGCTCGCTTAGCTTTAGTAGGGTTTGAAATCAGTGTATCCTGTAAGTGATTTCAATCCAGCACTTCACCTAAATCAATGCCTAGCGTGTAGTGCACAACTGAAACCCTTATTTATTTCTGTCTAAAAGTTCTTTTATTCTGAACAATGTACCACTTAGATCAAGCCCCTCTCTTGGAACACCCCCCAGTTACACTGAACCAGGAAACAGGCTGGTTTGCAAAGTTAAAATATTTATTTATATATTCACAATATAATCACACTATGTTTAATGGGGATACAATAATCACCAATGGGGTGATGTCACACTAAGCAATCTCTTTAATCACAAGGAGTAATAATGAGCAAAAACAATGCAGCACAGAAATAATACTTTTGTGGGTATGTGTTCAAATCAAATAGCAATATGGTTACTATTTCCCCCTGCACACCCCTCAACCCCCCAATATGCAATGTAGAGAGATAGGAGGGGAGAGAACAGGTTTCAGGAATGCAGAATTCAAGCAAATGACAATCCCAATTTCCCCCCAGCAACACAAGAGAGAAACAGAATTGATTGGCAAACTGTCAAAATGGTTTTACAGTGATCTGAAGAATGAATCGGTAAAACACTAAATATGGGCTAAATCAATGACATTGTTTAAATTGTAATGGGAGCCGCTTTATTTGGCTGCAGACAAACACTAGCAATGATTTGACACTAAAAAGCAATGGGCAAACTGAAATTTGAGTTTGGGTGCAATTGAAAGCTGATTTACACGTTATAGAAATTTCCTAAAACAAAATTTGCACCACAATTTTCCACTCATGGTTAAATGCGATCGTGGGAGAACTATGTGGATTTGGATTGGTTCTATGGAAAGCTGTGGATGTTAGCTACAAGCAGATGTTTGAATTTTGTTTCTAGCATAAAATGAAGAAGTTATGGATGTTTTCGTGGAGGTCGTTTTTCTGAGATAGATGCAGCAATGAGAAAACAGGGATGTGCTTTTAAAAGACAAACAGGATTTCTTTACACTAGGGGTTGACTATGAAGAAGCAAATACTATGCGGGAGCACAGCCACTTGACCAGGCACCTCTGGATCAAGTTTTTGCCTGCCGAGGAGCTTGCCTTCTTCAGATGAAATATATCAGCGCAAAGATAGGTTTAACACTACTAGTACAGAAGGAGATAGTAGGGATAAGATAAAGAGTTCCAGCAATTCAAAAATATTTCTAACAATGCAGTTCTGAAGACAAGATAGGGTGGATTTGGATAGGGATTGATGGATACTCACTATACAGGTTTGAGCAGAACCGTCAGGAATTCTGGTCAGGGATCTGGTTCTGGGACAGACTGCTGGGCACACAAGACTGGACCGCAAGGTGCTCTGGTCTGCATGGCACAGCACAACTGGACTGGATCTTCAATGGCTCTCTGGTCACAGCACAGCACAGAACGGTACAACTGGATTGGGTCTTTTTGATTCTGGTAAAAATTCTTTGGCAGGAAAGCAGTTACTGCATAGCCCGGCTGCTTCTTTGGTTTCCCATTTAAGTTTGTGGGATTCTGGTTGTAGAAGTTTAAGGCCTAGCTGAGAATGGTTCAGCTATAGAGTGGGCCTTTCTGCTTTGCCAAGTTTCTGGAGTCTGGGGCAGGGAATATGGATGGATCTCCTTCAGGGTGCTTCGCATAGAATCAGGATAGTGGGTGGATCTGTGTGTCTTCTTAGTCCTCAGCTTTCTCTATTTATGCATTTGGTAAAGGGGTGTGTATGCTGGATTATCCTAAGCGCGCCCCCTTGGCTGGCTATAGGCTAGAATTTCCCCTCTCCCTTGATTGGAGGAGAAAACAGGGTGTCACCATGATGATGTGGGTTTATGAGTCAGAGTATCCTCCCCTTGGCTTTTGAACATGAAATCTACTTTTAGTATAATACATATTTACAATTTTGCAAACTTTATAACAATAACATATCTAGATCACATATTTTGTGGGCAAATGTTCTTCCCATCCCCGTCATTGTAGGATCTTGTGCCGGCTTTTGACAGAATTCTGCCCTTTTGGGCTGGAACACAATATCTAGTTTTACCAAAAATGTGTACAACTGTGCACATTGTATCTGGGCATAAGCGAGTGAAGTTTCATGCTTTTGACATAATTACATTTGACATAAAACCACAATTTCTACAGTTACTTCCCAGAGCATAGCACATAGTTCTGGCTCCCCTTAAAATGTGCAGCCAAAAATTAGGTTCAGAGTTTACATATTTTTTTACAATTGTACAGAGTAAATTATCAGTCTTTTTAGAAATATGCTTTTTGTCCATTGTGAATCAACAAAAGTTGTCTGTCCCCGCCTCCTTCCTCTTCTTGCAGCTCAAAAAGCAATCTCCGCCCCCTTCCTTCTGGCAGAGGCCATTTACGATCCTTCCTGGTTAGCATCTCCTTGCCTTGGCGGAAGTCCATTGTGCTCTTCCCACAGTAGCCCAAGTTCCCCTCCCCTCTTAATCAATGTGAGTTCCTGGTCTAGAGGGCAGAAGGGAGATGGCAGGCCCTGTGAGGGAAGTGGTTCTACTGGTTTTGGCTTGGAGTCAGGCTTAATGTTAATGTTATTTGTTGCATTTTTCTTTGTTTAAAATAAACTTGCAATTTTCAAACAAGCAGCTAGAACACTGATTCCAAACTCTAACCCATGAAGTTTAAATAGTTACAACCTAGGTTACTCTTGATAACAGGTCACTTAGATTTCAGACATTAGATCTTAGTGGTACAAGTTTACAGTTTTAATGCAGGCTTTTGAAAACAGTAATTCAGGCGGCCGCTGGTACTGCACCCAGATTTTGACAGATCCCACAGGGAGACAAAATTGTGCTGTGGGTGTTTTGATGACCAATTCAGCTTTCCAGGATATTGCAATTTCACAATGATTTCTTGAATTCAGTAAAATGTGACACCCAGCAAGAAGATTTGATGTTTTTGGGTGTTTTGAACCAGCATTCTGTATTTTCAGCAACCAAGAAAAGATTTAAAAACAAGATTCCAGATTTCTTTCAGCAAGCACTGCTTTTTCACGCAGTCTCCGTTTTTACTGGTTGGGCAGCCCAATGACATGTTTCAGGAGTGAGGTCTCCAATTCCACCACTGACAACATGCATGGTAGATTTGGCAGCCATCTTTCTGTAATTTGTAGAGCGCAAATTCCATAGGTTTTGGCACGCATAGGGGTTTTGCGGCCATTTTGATAATTCTGGCACCACCAGGACACAGTGATGTCACAGGGCAGAGCATAAGTGGGTTACTACATCCCACATTCCACAGAGACACCAATCTCATTTAGGGTACATTCAGACCGAGCTCGGAAGGCTATTAATACAGATGAATGGTCCAGATTTCTACTCATTAGTTGGTATAAGGAGCCAGGAATGGGTGCAATAATTGTTGAGTAGAGAACAAGGGAGGCCCATTGTGCCCGTGCCCACAGGGACACCATACCCAACTCAAAGTGGATAGCTGAGATCAGAATCGCGTTTGGCACTCCAAGAATTCTCCTCCAAATGTTTCCCTCAATTCTGCTCAAGATGTTACACAAATTATCAGATCTTAGTTCTAAACCATAGGTAAATTTAGGCATAATTTTGCCTTCAAAGAACATCATTGAGGGTTTGAGAGAGAATCTGCCAAACTTTCGGTCAATTCTAATAATCTGAGCTTCTAAAAGTTTAGCCTTGTGCAGCAAGATCTCATTAGCTTTTTTAGAGCCTTTACAGGCGGAGAAGTAGAAGCCCAGATACTGAACTGAATCTGATAATTTCAGGGGCCTGCCTCCAACGGAGCATACAAGTCCTTTTGTCATCCCTTTTACTTTCTTAAAGGCAAGAATCTTAGTTTTAGTTGGGTTGATAATTAGCCCGTTGTCATTGGCATAGTTCTCAAAGTTGTTTAAGGATCTTTGCAGCCCAACATTAGTGCAGTCAAAAATCAGTACGTCGTCTGCATAAATAAGACATGATATGTTTTCCTTTCCGATCCTTGGGGCAACCAGCCCCTCTTTAGCCAGCGATAGTATTAAATCGGAGAAGTACTGATTAAATAATCAAGGGGCCAGGAGCCACCCTTGCCTCACCCCCCGGTAGTATCGTACTCTGATAGAGAAGTCCCCCTTTTGACTTAATCAGACCTGTATTCCACAGTTTTCGTACACAAGGCTAAAGAGTCTTAACAACCCATCAGGCAACCCCCATTTGGCAAGTTTGGACCATAATCTGCCACGGATGATGCAGTCAAATGCAGCCATTAGATCGATCGAGGCCATATAAGTACAGCCCTTAATTTGAATCCAAGCCTCTTCCTGCACACACTTGAGTGCCAAGGCGTTAATATTTTTAAAATGTCCCTTCCCGAAGCCTGTCTGGAATTGGGCCAGCGGATGGTAAGTGGTTGCCCAATTCTCCAAGTTTGAGAGCAGGAATTCTGAAAAGATTTTACAATCAGCATCGATGAGAGAGATCGGTCGATAGTTACTGGGATAAGTCCTGCCCCCACACTTGATGATAGGGACCACATGTACCATATTCCAGGAGCTCGGAGTGATCCCAGTAGAAATGATGTCACTCTTGTTCAGAAATTGAGTTAAGCTGGGATATAGCATAATTAGGGTCTTGCCCGTTGACCAGATACCAGAACGAGCTGACTTCAGATTTAATCAAAATCCCTAACATCAATTCTGCATCTCACTGTAGAGTAAGATGTTTCCGGGATTAGCAGAAATTCTGATGAGACGGTCTGACCTTTCTAGTCAGCTCATTACATTTAGCCTGTTCAAAGTTGGTACATTTTATCATTCAAATTTCCCTTCTCATAAGCGTTTCTGCTTCTGCTAATTCCATATTAAAGCCATTTTATTTTATTTGTTTATTTTTAACTCAGCGTACAGGTGAACATATACATTAACATTTGCTTGTAACCCCTTAGCATGCATTTGGTATGATGTCCCTTTGTCCCCCCGCTTCCCCGGTCTTCCCAACTAGGTTTTGTTCTCGGCCCTCATTCGGCCGGGCCAATGCGGCGAGTGATCGCTGGTAATGTGGAGGGCTCTCGCAATCAAGCGTGGCTTACAGGTTAGGGCCGGATAGTTCTGGTCATAGTCTAGCAATGGTTCCCAAATGTTTGTAAATCGGTGGAGCAGACCCTCTTTTGCTGCTGTAACCTTTTCAGCTATTAGAATGTCCCAGAGTGTATCCCACCACAGGGACATCAGGAGTCCTTCCGCGGACTTCCAGGTGCGGGCTCCTGTAATTTTGGCTATATTATGGGATATTAACGCTGCCCTCCTTCCTGTTCTCGGATAGGAGTCTGGAGACGGGATCCCCAGGAGGACTTTCTCGGGGGCCAGAGGTATTGTCACTTGAGTAATTTCCTTTATTGTGGCAAGGCATTGGGTCCAGAACTCCCTTACTTTAGGGCATGTCCACCACATGTGGAGGTAGGATCCTGGGTGGCTGCAGAGACGCCAGCAGTGGCGATCCAATGCCTGTTGAAAGTGGTGAAGGCGTAAGAGGGGTAGTACCAGCGCAGAAGCAGTTTGTGGGCGCATTCTCAATTAGTGATGCAGCGGGATGCTGTGCGCATTCTTATCCAGATGTCCACCCATGTGTGGTCTGCTATGGCATGACCTAGGTCCGCCTCCCATTCAGACATATAGGAAGGCTTATCGTGCAAGGGGTCTTCTTGCAGCAGTTTATAGACGGCCGAGATCTTCCCTCGGGCCGGCAGGTCATTTACTGTGAGCTCTAGTAGGACAGGGGCTTGTGTTGCTGCCGCTCGAGTCTGGGGGTGGGAGCACCAGTGCCTCAGTTGGGCATAGGTAAATCTATCAATTTCCGACAGCTGGTAAGTCATTTTGGATTGTTCGAAGGTGAGGGGGGTGTTCCCCTTGAAGAGCTGTCCCAGCAATTCGAGGCCTCCTGCAACCCAGTCCCTGAAGTTTATTGGGTGGGTGCCCGGGGAGAAAGCTGCGTTAACGAAGATTGGGGAGAATGTACTCAGGTCCCCTGGGATACCTCCATGTCTGCGGGCCCACTCCCTGGCCCTTATTGATTGTTTCATAGAGGACAACACTCTTGGGCAAGTCCAGCCTAGTGCGGCGGGGATAAATGGAAGGAAGCGTAGTGGGAGGGGTAGGCAGGATTGTTCAATCTCTACCCACTTTGGGCGCCCTATGGCGATTCCCCATGCTTGAAAGTGGGCCAGCTGCGCTGCTATTTGGTATTTGCGGAGGTCTGGCACCCCTAGTCCTCCCATCATGGTTCTTTGGGGGATCCGTGCTTTCTTGCCCCCCCCAGATAAAGTCAATCATTTTCCTTTGGAGCCGCTGTAGGGGAGGCAGTGGGATAAAGGTTGGGAGGGAGGAGCAGGCATAAAGGAACCAAAGGAGGAGGTTCATTTTGCATGTTGTGATGCGGCCCAACAGTGAGATCTCCTGCAACTGCCAACAGGTAAGGTCCCTTTCCAATACCTCAAAGGGGGGGGGGGGTTTGCCTGGTAAACTTTCGTTGTGTGGGTAGGGATCTGGACCCCCAAGTATGGGATGGATTGGGTGCTCCATTGGAGCAGGCTTTGCTTCTCCAGGGCTTCCTTCTCGCCTGGGCCCAGGCCTATTCCAAGTGCCATTGATTTTTTGAAATTAATGGTGAATCCTGCCACACTCCCGAAACCGTGGATTTCAGTCAGGGCCACACTCATGGAAGCCTTAATGTTTGTGATAGTTAGCAACGCATTGTCTGCATACAGAGCAATTTTATGTTGAGCAGGGCCTATCTGCTTGCTGATGATCCGAGGGTTTTGGTGGATTTGTTGGGCCAAAGGTTCCATGGCCAAGGCAAAGAGCAGTGGGGATAGTGGGCATCCCTGTCTCATTCCACACGTGAGAGGGATTGGGTCCGACAGGTGGCCGTTAACTCTCAGCCGGGTCTTGGGGGCTTGATAGTCCGCTAGAACCATTTTCTTGAAAGTCAGGCCAAAGCTGAAAGCCTCAATAGTGAGGCACAGATAAAACCAGTCCACTTTGTCAAAAGCTTTGGTTGCATCTAGCGCCACCAGGGCAAGTTGTTGTGTGTCCTGGTTGGCGACCTCTATTAGGTCTAGTGCTCTGTGAATGTTGTCTTTTGTCGACCTGCGGTTTATGAACCCAGTTTGATCCGCGTCTATAATGCTTGGAAGAATAGGTGCAAGGCGGTGGCCAGAATATTGGAGTATATATTGGCGTCCAACTTCAATAGGGAGATGGGTCTGTACGAGCTATTGTCTTGGGGATCCTTTCCAGGCTTGAGGATGAGGACTGTGATGGACTCCTGCATGGTTGGAGTGACAGTTCCAGTGGCTGCAAATGAGTTGAAAAAACGAGTTAGGGGGGCCACTAATTGGGGGCAGATGAGTTTATAGAATCAGGTGGAGAACCCATCTGGGTCTGGGGCTCTGGGTTTCAAGCTTTTTATAGCTACCTCCACTTCTTCATTTGTAATGGGCGCTTTAAGTTCTTCTCTCGCCGTGGGTGTCAGGGTGGGAGAGCTGCCTCTTGGATGTAGGACTGCTGTTTGTTTAGGTCCCCCGGGACTGTCGTCATTATCTCTGAATGGTGGGCTACCTCCAGTCGTAACTTCTCCTGTTCCACATAATGGACCACCCCCTGTGAGTCGCGGAGACCTAGATGGTTTTCCTTTTCTTCTCTTTGGCCAGCTTATTTGCCAGCAGCTTGTTAGCTTTATTATTATTGACGTAGAACCATTGTTTGGTTCTGGTTAGTAGATTTGCTGTGGTGTCTGCATAGTGTGCCTCAAGCCTCTTTCTTGCCACCTGCAGGACCCTGTAGGATTTCGGGGACCAGCTCTTCTGTTTGTGGGTGGCCCCCAAATTCACAGACTTCTGCTTCTAAAGTAGCGCGTGTCGCCTGCTTTTGTTTATGGAAGGCTGTGCCTTGAGCAATTAGTTCCCCTCTAAGCATCGCATTCATGGCATCCCAGGTGTTAGCTGGGGAGGTGTCCTCATCGCGGTTTCAGCAAAGAAGTTTTTAATTGTTCTGGCGACGGAGTCTGTCACTGCCATGTTACCCAAAATAGGGTCATATAAGTTCCATCGGTGGCGAGGGGGAGGGTCTGGTTTGTGGGATCGCAGGGTGAGACTGGGGTGTGGTCAGAGAGGATCCGGGGGCCAATAGTAATGTCGTCTGTGAAGGCCAAGATCTGGGGGGAGGCCAGCAGTAAGTCGATTCTTGAGAAGGTGCAGTGCACATACGAATAGAAGGTGTAGTCTTTCTCTTCCGGTGATAGCACTCTCCAAGTGTCCACAACATTCAGTGTATGGAAAAGTTGGAGCAGGACCTTTGCCAACTTCAAGTCCCTGGATGTTGGAGGGTGGGATCTATCTTTGAGGGGGTCCAGGGCTCCGTTAAAGTCTCCTCCAATGACGACTTGCCCCTCAATGAATGGAAGGAGGGACTCTTCTAGGTCTTGATAGAACCCTTCATGATGCTCGTTCGGAGTGTAGGCTGAGAAGAGGGTATAGAGTAGGCTCAAGATGACGCATCTGATTGCGATGAAACAACCCTCCCGGCATTGTAGCGAGTCCAGGAACTGGGGATTCAGGTCTTTTGCGAAAAGAATGGCAGTTCCTCCTTTCTTGGTGGTGTTGGACACCAGAAATTGTAGGGGAAAAAGTCTCCTTCGCAGGCGGGAGAAATCCGCCGGGATTAGATGAGTTTCTTGCAGGAAGGCGACTGCGGTTCCGTCATTTTGTAGCTTTTGCAGGATGGATTTCGTCTTCAGAGGGGAGTTTAGGCCCCTTACATTCAGGGTGGTGAACTTTAGTTTCAAACGTGGGGGCTGGCTCTATGAGCTCTTTTGCCACAGGAGGAGGTTTGGGGGGGAGTCAAATTAGCCATAGCTGTGAGTGGTTAGCTGCTTTGGGTTCTCCTGTGGCTGAGGTTTTTTGAATAGTCTCCAACGGGAGATACGAACTTCCAACATCGGCCTTCAAAGGGAGGCGCAAACCGAGACGAGGGGGACCGAATTTGAACTGTCGGTGCCTCCCCTAGCCACCCAGGCTGTTATCAGCCCACGTTGTCGAGGTTCACTCCAAGGGTAAAGTAGTGATATCCGCCCTGGAGGAGGGTATGGACCGCATGGGGCCCGCAGCAAGCGTTGGCAAGAATGGTTCCGGTGTTATGTGTTTTTCACTGATCTTCATTTGGATTTACGGCTTCTCTAGACCCTTGTCCAGGGGGCACAGTCAGGCTTAGGGGAAGCTGTACCTGGGTCGGGACTCTTTCGGCCTGGGGAGGAAGCTCCTGTGCACCCCGGGGAGCCCGAGCATAGGATCGACGCTGCATCGTCAAGGTGGCTGATGGTACATGGGGTGCCCTTGTGTGAGAATTGCAAGGCTGTCGGGGACAGCCACCGGTAGCGGATCTGATGGCCTCAGAGAAATAGCGTGAGCGTGCGCAGAGATCTGCGCTTCTGCAGGGTCAGGGGTGAAAGATGCTGGAAAATTTGAAGAGGAGCGCCCTGGAATGATAGTTCGTCGCTTGAGCAGACTATTGCAGAAATGGCCTCTTTCGTAGTATAGAAATTGACCCTTGTGATTACATCTGGGGGAGATCCGAGTCGGTTCCTCGATGTGAGCGCAGTCTGTCGGTGCGATCGAGTAGAAGTTGGGATTCCTCTAGGTTCGGCAGTAGCGTCTGAAAGAAACTGCTCACATACTCGGGGAGTGCCTTGTCAGAGATGGAAGTGGGCACACCTCGGATACGCAGGTTATTGCGGCGGGAGCGATTTTCCAGATCCTCCTGCTTATGTTCGAGAATCTCGGTTCTGTCCATTAAGGACCTGATGGTACGTTGCACTTCCGCTAGCGCGTTGGAGTTTTCTTGGGCCAAGTCTTCTGACTCCCCCATCGTGTGTTCAACTTCGCCGATCCTGTGCTCTGTTTGTTCTAGCTTTGCAGTAAGTTCCGACATGCAGGATCTAAATTCTGCTTTATTATCGGACATGAAGGCTTGAAGGTCTTCTTTGGTTGTGAGGGTCCCTCTATCATCTGGCGCTTTTTGAGGCGTAAGTTTTGGCGGGTCTGTTTTCTTCCCTTTTTTGGTTGCCAGCAGCATGGTGGAAATGTATGCTGATTTTGGAGGTTTCAAAGATTTAGCCATGGTTTCAGGGTGGGGGGGAATCTCGGCGAGCTTTTCACCAGGTTACAAATATTGACTTGCTAATTGACCCGTAGGAAGTCCTAGGCCACCAGGTAGGGTCCACGCTACCTAGGTATGGTGATAGCGGAGGAGTACAGTGGGCCAGGGCACCCCAGGAAGTGGGCAAGCAGGGTAGAGTCGTCGGGTCTTTTGCAGTGGTGGGGTAGTGGTCTGTACCCAGGTTGGGGGGCGATGGGGTCTTCCAGGTGTGGCCGTGTGGTGGTGCTCTACTCACCAGTAGTAGCAGGATCCCAGGGTGAAGGCAGAGGGGCCAGGTCACTCCATTCCACTGCTTGGAGAGGGTGGGCAGGGGTGCGCCAGGAAGCTGGGAGAGCAGTCAGCACCAGACAGGGCTGTCAAAGAAGATCCCGAGGTCCAGGGATCCAAGAAAGGTGCAGTCATGGGTCTGGAGAGAGAGGAGGGGCAAGGCCCGTGGGCCCCAACAGAGCAGACCACATCCCACTGCGGTGGGGGCCTCCAGGGGGAGCCTGGTTGTGATAAGGCAGTTGTTGGGGGGCCCTGAGGACTCCGGGCCAGAGGTGGGTAAAAGGCCCCTGCGCTCAGTTGAGTGGAGGGGGGTGTCCCCAAATCACCCCCGTCATGTGTGGGGGGGGGTTGCTGCCCCAGACCCAAAGATCTGGCCTCAGTGTTCTGGCCCCAGCAAGTGGAACTATCAGAGTGACGCAGGCCGAGCACCCAGTAGGGAGACTCACGCCATGCTGGCCAAGCAGGGGCCTTATGGGGTTGGCAACAGCTCCCCCGGTGATGGCTCGTGAGCTCCGCTCCACTGCGCTCGGGTCCCCGACAGGGCGGCAGAGGCTGTCCAGCACTCACGGCAGCCCCAAGCTTGCAGAAGGAGGACAGGTCAGGCCGAATCAGGGGCCACCACTCATTGCCCGCGGGTCTGCCAATCCCGCATGCAAGAGGCGAACACGGCTGCCCCTCTGGTGGGGAATGCCGCAGTATAGGCAGAAGGAGGAGTGCCTCAGGGCCCGGCCCCAGAGAGGAGGGAAGCCGCCGCCAGCACACTCAGCGGCCCACAACTTCGCCCCAGGAGGGGCTGATGAACCCCAGCGGAGACGACAGGTGAGTCAGGGGGGATCCCTGCCGGTCGGAGGCAGGCTGGAAGCATCTGCGTGGGGGGCTCTGCTCCAGGAAGGTGCAATCTTCACGGGCCAGGTCCCGGATAGGCCCCCAGTCAGCCCCAGTCAGCACTGCAGCCAGGATTCAGCCCACAGAGCAAGGGATCTCCGGCTCCGCCGGTGAGTCTGGAAAGGAGCCAGCCGTCAAGGGCAGCGCCAGAAACAACGAGGGCCTCAGGAAGGTCACAGGGACAGGGCCGGGATGGCGCACCTGCAATTTTGGAATTGCCTGGTGATCGCTGTCGCAGGCCCCCCTGCCATGTTTTCGGAGATCCAGTCCGCTTTATGGGCTCAAAATGCTTCGATCAGGGCCCCCCATCTTCCGCAACCCAAAACCATCGATCATGAAGATAGATTACAGCAGGAACTCAGGATATTCATTAAATACTGCGGTCCCCATGCGGAGGCCATTAAAGGAGCTGCCACTTCGCTGGCGCTCCAGGCTACGCCCCTGCCTAGGTGTTTTTTTATGCTTACTACCGCGTCCTGCTCCAATACCAGATACCAAGCCCAGAACAAGATTCTGGAATTCGTAGTATTGAAACAATTAATCTTCCACTCATAGGTGGATAAGTCAAGATTGTTCCTTACCCTCAAGTTCAACAGATGGATATTACGGTCTGTCTATTTGACAGCATTCCCAGCCACATTAGCAATTACTCACGGTTGAATCAGAAATTCCCTAATACAGACCGGCAGATCAAAGGAAGCCGTCAAGATAGAATGATCACTCCAATCATTTTTCATCACCTCATATCACTGGCAGAGGTTTATAAGATAAGGATCAACAAAAATATAGTCAATCAAAGATTAACTTATCCCTCTATGCCACGTATACCAGTCTAATGAGGTGAGTTGTTTGGTCTTTCTTCCCACTAGGGGCTCAAACCACGCCCCTCAAACCCAACCTTCCACATTCTGGCCAGAGATCTCTTTACTGAATTGCCACTAGTTAGGTCTTCAAGATTCCATAGGGAGTAATAGGGGTCACAATCAGCATTAAAGTCATCCAGCACCATAATTCTACATTTCACATTTCTCTCAATCCAGGCATCTATTATATTGCCTACATTTTCTACAAAGTCATCCAGAGGTGCAATACCCATGTGCCAATAGATGTTGATGATCAAGATTTTAACCTTACAATTACTGGAGCAAAGCTCGATCCCCAGTGCCGCAAATGGCAGATGCACAGCTTTTTCCCCACTTGAACCTATTGAGTTATCGATTGCAATCATCAGACCCCCGAGGATCTACCACCAGTACTTTCTTTCGGTGGCTGCACAAATACACTAAAGCCATCCAGGTTAGGGGCAGAGGTCAGCCATGTCTCTTGGAGGCAGATGCAGTTAGCAAGTCTTAGGTTATTCACACATTCCCAATTCGAAAGAAGATGGGCATTGCCTCGGGTATTCCAGGATATGACAGTTAGCAAAATCACCTCCCGGGTAATTACAGGGCCAGTCCACTTATCACAGGACCAGTTTTTGCCACAGGGAGGAGATTATAGTTGCCCAGTCCACATCTTTTATTTCCCCCCTATCAACATACTTTGTTGTTCCCAATTTTCCAGGCATAGAGGGGACTAGATTCGTTTTTACATCATAATGGTCAGTTTCCCCCTTCTCTCCCTCCACCTGCTGGACTTCAAATCCCATCAGGGATAATGCCTCCCTCTGTGTAAGGATAAGATCCCCCACCAGAGGGGAAGCCAGATGGATAACACTGACACCCAGATGGTCCCTCACTGGAAATGAGATTCTCTCAATGTCGATTGATACCACCAAAGCAAGCTTTCATTATTTTTCTCATTAGCCAAGTGCAGAAACGCTGAATGGAAGGAAAACAAAGTGATGCAGAGCAAGCTTGCATCCACTTACCGCAATTAACCCTATGGGACTGCAGGATCATATAAGAAGCCCAGAAGGGCCAAAAGACAACTAACCTAAAGGAAGCGTAGCATGGTATAGATATATACAAATCATAATATAAGCATAATGAGATTTACATGAGGCAACAAGCCACAGGACGAGAGATGAGAGAAAGCGGAACCAGGCTGCACAGAACAGCAGGCCAGGGTTCGCAGCCCAGGTCAGAGACGAGCAGCACATTCCAAACCTAAAATGAGAAGGAGCCATCTGCAGAAAAACAGGATTAATTCTCATAAATTGCGGACCCGAGAGTTCTATTTCGCGGTCCCGAACCACGTGATGCAGCCAAGCTAGACAATGGTCATTCACCAACAATGGGAAGACAAACAGTTCTCAGCAACACAGACATGAAGTGAAACATGGAATCGTAAAACAATGTTGCAACGCTGAGGGCACTCTCACAGGCAAAAGTGGTAGTACTAACAGTTACATTGGGAACACATAGTAATTCTCATCGCCATGAGAAGGTACAAATAATGCTGAGAACAGAGCTGGATCCCAGGCCTGGGGAGAACAGATCCAGCCAATCAGGGAACTAAAATTCAGGGGTGGATGGCAGAGGGCAAGGGCCAATGGTAATCCTGCGACCCTGCAACAATGTAATAGATAGTTTCTTGGGGAAGGGGCAGGCCAGCCACCTGACATGTGTTGACCAATAACACAATATCTATAGAAGCAGTCCATAAGTGATACCACGCCAATCACCCTACCAGGCAGACTCCTAGGTTTTTTGTGGAAGCACCCATGTTGTGACGTTGAAAGCAAACAAAATTGCCCAACACGGGTTGTGGAAGCGTTGATTATGGGCATTTTTGAATGTCCTGTATGATCCCTGTCATTTTGTGTAATAAACGACAGTCGTTACTTGCCCTTGGCTGAGTCCTCTGTTTGCATACTGGGGGCGGGTTGTTGGGCGCTGGGAGCTGAGACGGTGAGCTTGTGGTAACCCCAGTCCTATGGCATTGCTAAGCCAACACGTTTGTAGCAGAGGATGGTTGACTATGTCTGCTCAGCATAATGTACCTCTTCCGCCACAGCACCTGAAGGGCTGCAGGGTACCATGTGGAAAATGAGCCCTATGGGAGGTGCACCCTCATGCAAAGGCAGTCAGGAGCCAGCTTGGACATATCCTGCCCGCGGTCTGAGAGGAGCCCAGCAGGCCAGAAGGTTGCTGTGGCAGCTTTAAGAGAACCGGTTGTTAAACAGCATGAGTAGTAATGGAGTTTAAGTATTGACTCAGCCACACAGCAACTGAGGGGGGTGGTAAATTAATGTTGGGTAACGAGTATTGTTGAGTATCTTTCACAGCATTCGCTAACTGCCGAGTGGCCATATGGCAAGTCCTACAGACACAGTACCCACACAAACCAGACATTATTGCGATTATGTCACGCAGAATGGGGGAAGGCGAAGACCTCTTGAATTATATTCAGACTATTCCAGAGCTCTGGCACTTTGAAATACAAGAACCATTGGATAAAACAGTGGCATTATTATATCATGTACTATGCCAGGGGTTACCAGAAAAGGTGCAAAGGCAATTGAAGAAGTTGGTGGGGATGGAAGTACAACCATGGTCAAAAATACAACTCACGATAGTACATTACTGTAGGTTAATGCAGGAGAATGCAACAAAAAGAAAACAGGAGAAGGTGAAGTTAGTATAGAAGAAGCTATCTAAATATGCCATGGAAGAGGCAGTATTAACAAGCAGTGGATTACAAGGGGCGCCACAGACAGAGAACATACCACCACCCATGGGAGGTGGGTTCATGGTGCAGGGGGTTGCGCATCATGGTTTCCGAAGGAGGGGGTGCCACCAAGGGGATGTGTGTATGGGCATCAAATGCAGCAAAACCAAGAGGGATCTCAGGGGGTGTTCTGAGGATATGGGCAGCAAACGCAGCAGGGCCCAGAAGAGTTTTCTGGGTGGTATCAGAGGAAAATGAGAGAATCACCCCATTGCTGGGTGTGTGGACAGATACGGCATATCTCGAGGGTATGCAGAATCAGGGGAGGGAGACAACAAAATGAGGGAATGCAATACCAGCCAACAGATCAAGGAGAACAGAACAAGGTCAATGCCCAGGACCAGACACAACAACAGGGACAGGCACTGAACACATTCCCGCTGACACACCAGCCCATGACACAGATACCACAAATGCAAGTGCCTATGCATCAGTATTCGCAAACACCACAGATACCGCAGATGCAAGGTAAGACACAACATGCATACATGGCTCAGCAAATACTGCAGATGCAGAGCAGTGCACAACCAAATGAACTAAATCCTGCATCCAGAAGGGGAATACTAGTATGTCAGGCGATGCCATGAATGCTCAAGGATTCTCTGGGGCAACGGAAGTGGTTCCTTTCACAGAAGACTTCATATTTTCCATAGGGGAGCATGGCCTATCTTTGCCCCTTCTACATTCCTGACAGACACCTGTAAACATACTAGGTAGAGACATCATGAGCAGACTTAATATGACCATTTCTTTCACTTACCAGGGGATAGTGTGTTCCACACCAGGGATACACCTTCTAAGCATGAGGGAGATCATTGTGGACGGAAGGTACCAAAGGGGTTTCCAGTAGATGAGGAGCTGTTTCAGTATGGGACTGAAATAAAAATAGCATGGCTCGCAGGGATTATGGGGAAAATGTGGCACCTTCCAAATGTGTACTTTTTTCAGGCCAGAGATACCATTAGATCAGAAAGAAGGGACAATAGTGCCCATAGAATTGGGCAGTGATACTGGGGGGCGACTGAATAGCAGTGCATGGGACAGATGACACAGCACAACACAGGAGACACAGAGCGATCATGGCAAGCAGTGATCGTTGTGGCAGAAGGATACAGGTTGATTACAGTTACAGTTACAGGTGAAGAACTATTCAAAGACAACAGATCAGACCATGAGAAGGTGTTTGAAATGAGCATCACAAATTGGGTGAGGATACATTACAGAGAGGTACCGCAGAGAATGGTGATGGCGCTGAAAGCACTGCCAACCTCTTTTTGAGAAGGATTTTGCAAAGGTTTTCAGCATCTTATGAACCACAAGTCCCTATGATGTGGGGCTTCTGAAGAGTATAAGAGCAGTGAAAATAAAGCTGAAGCCGGGAGGGTTAAGCAGTACCCACTTTCGAGAGACAGACAATGGCATTTATGAGACCATTGCAGCACTAGTGAAGCAGGGCATCCTATTGCCATCAAAATCACCATGCAGGACGGCTGTATACCCTGTCAAAAAGGCAACAGGGAGTCAAGGTGTTTTATACAGGAATTGTGCCCTCTCAACCAAATTGTAGAATCAGAATTTCCTTTAGTTACAAATCCAGCGACAATTTTGTGCAGCATACCAATGGAAGCTGCTTACTTTACGGTCATAGATTTTAAGAATGCATTCTTCTCTATACCACTACACCCAGATTCGCAGGACTTCAAGAGACATATAAGACTTCATCAAGGGCACTGTGAATCACCTTCCATATTCAATAGGGTACTCCAAATGGATCTAGGCAATGTACAGATGGAGAACATGGTTATACAGTACGTAGATAACATATTGGGTTGCAGCAAGACAGAGGAGCAGTGTAGAAATGACTCAGTACACATGTTCACAGTACTGGCAGAAAAAGGGTACAAGGTCGACGTAGCCAAGCTACACTATTGCCAGACAGAAGTGTTGTACATTGGACAAATGATATCCCAAAATGGTAGAAGAGTACCACCAGAAAGGGCAGAAACAATATGCAGAACATCAAAACCCATGACTGTAAGACAAATGCAGCAGTTCCTAGTACTATGTAATTACTGCAGGGCATGGGTATTCCACTACAGCACTTACACTAGGCCCCTATTGAGCGCACTGAAGGAAGCAGAAAGAGGGGAGACAACATAAAAAAGGACAACTGAGATGACTGAGGAATTTGACGAGCTGAAGTAAGCAATATGCACAGCTCCAGTTTTAGGGATCCCAGATTATCAAAAGGAATTTTTCATATTCTCACACTCGGATGGACTGGTTATGACCGCAGTACTGACACAGAAGACAAGCATAGGGGCAAGCCTCTAGCCTATTACAGTGGGAAATTAGACCCAGTCATGAGAGGACACTATCCATGCGAATAGGCTTTGGCTCCAGCTGCATTCGCAGTGGACAAGTCAGCGAGTATTACCATGGGATGCAGCACCACTCTCTATGTGCGGCTCTCAACGTAGTGAGATGCAGACTTGTCAATCCGGTGACCTTTATCGCTGACATCTTACCGAAGGGCGACTGTGCACATGACTGCACAGCAAACATAGAAGAATTCAGTGACACTCACAAGGTACAGGAGGACGCACTTGAGGTGGGAGACATACTTTACATTGACGGGTTGTCAACCATTGACCAAACGACTGGGAAAAGGCAGTTGTGAGGTTTAGAGATGATGGGACAAGCGTGGTAGTGACAGGTGCACGTCTACCGTTCCATTGTACAGCACAAGCAGCAGAATTAGTGGCCTTAATATTGGTATTGGAGCACATCAGGGAGAAGAAAGTGACAATGTATTCAGATTCAGCCTACGGGACTTCCACAGTGCATTCTGAACTGTCACGTTGAATGAGGAGGGGCTTCAGGTGTGCTGGTGGGTCACCAGTGCAGCATACACTCCTATTGGGCAGATTGATAGAGGTCATAGATCTCCCAGAGCGAATAGCAATAGGGAAGTGCCAAGCACACAGAAAGGGGGAGGATTCCATCTCCAGGGGTAATGAAGCAGCAGATGCAGAAGCAAAACACGCCACCTCTTTTGGGGACATTTTAGAAATAGAGGCCTTGTTTTACGCACACAATTATGCAACACAATACCAGTGACAACGATTGTGGAGCTACGGGGAGCTGCATCTAGGGAACAAAAAGAGCTGTGGGTAAGGAGGGGAGATACAATGTCTCCGACAGAAGCTCTATGGTGGCAAAACAAAACAAGGAAGGTGGTAATGCCCTTCTCATTATTGCACACTGCACTAACACAGTTACACTATCCGACCCATGCAGGGAAGGAGGTGCTTGTGCCTCATATTGAAGAAACATGCTTCTGTCCTAACTTGGCGGAACACGTGGCAGAGTTCATGACTAATTGTCTAGTGTGTAAACAATGGATTGCAGGTCATACATTGAGGGTAGTGAGAGGAGCCATACATCGCTCAGTGGGTCCATTCCAACACCTGCATGTCGACTATGTTGACATGATCCACATCTACGAAGGTTACCACTACATGATAGTGGTTGTACGTCAATTTTCACGTTAGATCGAGGTTTGTCTTTGCTCCCATCCTGATGCCCTTAGAGCAGCAACATTCCTGCTCTGGGAGATATTCCCATGATGGGGATGTGTGAAGTCCTGCAGTCTGGCAACGGCTCTCACTTCGCCAATGAGATCTTCCGGCACATCACAACCTTGTTAGGGATCCAATACAAATTCTCCTGTGCCTATCACATGCAAACAAATTGGGTGTGTGAGCGCCTCAATGGCTTGCTCAAGGAGCCTATAGCCAAAACTAAAAAGACTCTGAATGAGAACTGGCTCCATTGTATTACCTTAGCCTTGTTCACACTGCACAATAATCCCGGGTCCGAACACCATTTAATCCCACATGAGGTGGTGACAGGACAGTGCATATGACTTCCCATGGCTCCTCCCACTAGGACAATCAAAGATGCTGAAAGTATGTCTAATGTATTGGGTCAAGAACTTCCTTGGTTGCTAGTGCCTCTTTTATTTCTCACCATCTGCAAAGACAACAGGGGAGGCCGGAAGTAAGAGAAGAGAGTGACAGGACCTAGACCAACAATGACTTACTTAAACAGCCACGTTTGTATCAAGGGGATGTGATGCTTGATCTAAAACATGGCGCTGATGCGCAGTGCATTCTGGGGGCACTCAGAGCTATAATAGATATGTATTCCATGCCTCAGTGAAAACTGAACTTGCTTTGCTAAAAAACATGCTTTCAATGTTATTCATTGCTGAGCCTGGTATGCAGGCCTCAGCCAAGGACACAGCGCTGGGAAAGCGAGAATCCACAGGTGCCGGCTGGCACCAGATATAAAAAAAGGGTTTTGTTATGTCTTGCTATACTTGCAACAAGGTCTCAGGATGAGTTATGGAATTGTTTTCCATGGTGCTTTAGAAGAGGGAAGCTTTGCTCCTTGGGGTTACTGACGGTTGACCCGGCCGGCAATCAATGGTCACTCAGCAACGCGCAAGCGCTAATGCCAGAAGGTTCGAGAAATTGCCACCCCTTTTTGAGGAGGGCATATATGCGGAGTTCTGGAAAGGTCAGGTGGAAAAAACACAAAGACCTCAGTCAGAGGGGGGACGCCTTGTTCCGACCTTCCTGTGGGCTGTTGTGCTCTCTGCCTGGCTGTTACTGGGGTCTTCCAGCTGCTTCTGGCGAGATGAGGGATTCAGTTACGCCCATGGTGATGTATTTTCTCTTTAATTCTCTATCTTTTCTGTGATTTATTTCTGTGTTATCACTTGTTGCTCCTTAACTATGAATAAATAGCCGTCTAAGTGCTCATTATTCGCTAACTGTGTGTCTGGTTGTGAGTTATTGTTCCGTCTACCTGCATTCAAAGTATTTGCTCTGCTCTGCAAATGTACTGGTGAAAAATAACTGTCCGTGCACTCTTGGTGAGCAATACATTTTGGCGCCGAGGATGGGATATTTGTGATGAATTGCTCCAAATATTAAAGAATCTGTTTGAACGCAGCTAGGCTTTGCTTACATTGCAAGCAAAAGTTTGTTTTCATTTGGCAGTGAGTGTTGGACTGTGTTAATCTGTTTTTTGTTGTGTGTGCGTGCTTGGGCGAGTGACTGCAGGGTGGAAAGGAGAAAAGAAAAGACGTTTTGCAAATTACTGTAATGACGAATAGTTTGTTCAGGAAAAAGGGTGTCCCCGCTGGCGGTGAATGCCCCGAGGTTATGATTCCAGGGTGAGCTAAAAGCCCATATGATAAGTTAGCCCAGGTGTGGGCGTGCAGAGCTGGTCTGAATGAAACATGGGACAGTAGGTTGATGAGAAGCTGCTCCGTCAGAAGTAATGCTTTGTTTACAGCAGATTTCAGTAGAGAGGGGAAGGGAATGCATTGCGTTGGGCAGGCGGGGCGGGTCGTCCTGCATGCCTATAGGAAAATACATCAAAAAAATGTAGAATGAAAGAGCATATTTTGCAATTAGCAAAAGAGTTAGCTGCCAAGCAGTAAATAGCTTTGATGCAGGAAATTCAGATGAAACTTTTTAAACACAGGCTGGGGCAGGTCCTCCTGCATGCCTATAGGAAAATACATCAAAAAAATTTAGAAATGAAAGAGCATATATTTGCAATTAGAAAAAGAGTTAGCTGCCAAGCAGCAAATAGCTTTGATGCATGAAATTCCGATGAAACTTTTTAAAGACAAGGCTGATAAATATCAGGCTGTGGCAGAGCGGGCCGCAGTTAGGGTAGCTCGCTACAAGTATAAAAAGAGGCGAGGGGGGTCAACCAAAGGAAAGTGGCAATGGTAATCGCTACTGCGGTGTTGGATTTGGACCCTGATAAGTGGGATGGAGACATTTTTGACTCAACAAGCCCAGAGAGTAGCTCGGCAAATGAGTCAGATTCCAATGCAGGACTGAAGCAAAAGATGGTGGCAGTGAAGCCAGTTAGGAGACAGTGTGCCAGACCCCACCCGAAGAATCCTGCAGGTGGGGTTGTGGATTTAACCACGCTGGAAGATTACACCGAGCAGGAGGTTGGGGAAATCATTACTCATTTGAGGCAAAAGTAAGGGGAACCTTTACTGACATGGATGGTGAGATTGCTAGATGGGGGCGCTGCAGGGTTGTTGGTAGATTCCACAGACTCACTGTACTTTTTGCCTTTGTCAACTGACACCAATGTACAGGAGGTCTTAATGGCAGGGCCGGGCCCTGATGACAATGGGCAAGATTCACAAGTGTCTTTGTTACACCTAGCAGCCCATGCATGTAACCGTAAGTATCCTATTACCACAGATTGGCCTAGCGAGGAAAAGAAGTGGTGCACTTTGAAAGAGGCGATTCAAAAGCTCAGAGAGCATGCTATGAAGGAGGAAATTCATGTAGATGCTCCAGGACACATCGGGGCCGTGCCGCTATCAGTTTCAACCAGGAATATGGTGATCAGAACTGCACCGCCCGCATACAAAAGTGTCATTATGACTTTGCTCGTAGGTATGACGGGCAAACCCATGATGAAGTAGTGGATGCCATCCGGCAATTGGCAGACTTAGGGGAGTGGGACAAGAGTGATGGCAAGTGGCGAGAGAGAGAGGGGCGTAGTGAGAGAAGAACTGAAGGCAGGAGGCAAGATAGTATAGACTCCCGAGTGTCCAGAAAATACATGTTTTTGGCTTTGTTAAAAGATGGTGTGCCACGAGAAGAAATTGATGGCATTGAAACCAGGGTAATGTATGAACTATACAAAAAGAGAGGGCTTGCAGCTAAAGAGCGCTATAAGCAGGTTAAGAAACAGGTGGTGACTAAGCCACAGAGGGACACCTCACCTTACGCCCTTCCTGAGGAAGAAAAGGAAGAAGGGTCTATGGGGACACCTTCCCCGTACCAGCCAACATATGCTGATTTGAGGAAGGTGGTGAGTGCAATGTTAGAGGCAGAGTCAGGTTACACTCATTCAAAATTTGACTAGGGTTACTGCCAAGCTCTGGCAGCATCCGCTCGCATAAAAGTTGATAGGCGGCCCCATATTAATGTTAAGATTTTTTGGGGACCGGAAATACGCAAGGGGTGCGAGCATTGATAGACACCGGGGCGGAGGCCTCTCTGATTCATGGAAATCAAACACGAGTCAAAGGCAGACACTTTACCATTACCGGGCTAGGGGGGAAGGAGACCCCCGCAGTACAAACAGAAGTGGATATGAAAATAGGCAATTTGACTAGGCAGAAATACCAAGTGTTGATTGTCCCGATACCCGAGTACATAATTGGCTTTGACATTCTAGAAGGATTGACTTTGGGACTAGGAGGTAAAATGTATCAGTTTGGGGTGAGTGCATTGACCTGCACACCCATTACCATAGGCAAATTGAAGATACCCCCAGTGCAGGTGCCTCTGGCGACCAAGCGGGTAGCGATGAAGCAATACCGCATTCTCGGGGGGGGCACATGGAAATTTCAGACACCATCAAAGAGTACGTAGAGGCGGGTGTGTTACGCCCTATTACTACCGCGTGGAACAACCCACTCTGGCCTGTCAAAAAATGGGATGGGTCTTGGAGGATGATGTTGGATTACTGCGAGTTAAATAAACACACTCCTCCCTTGGTGCCCGCAGTCCCAGATGCCATTACCTTGATTGAGAATGTCCAAAAGTATGAGGGGACCTGGTATGCAGTGGTAGATTTAGCCAATGCATTTTTTCTGTGCCAATTGCTGAAGAATGCCAAGAGCAGTTTGCATTCTCTTGGAGCGGGCGTCAGTACAACTTCACAAGGTTACCTATGTGGTACATACATAGCCCGACTATCTGTCACCGGCTGGTGGCAGAGCACTTAGACAAGATACTGTGTAAACCTGACATACAGATCTCTCACTACATTGATGATATTTTGATTCAGGGTAAGGATGAGCGCAGTGTGCAAAACCAGTTAGAAGTCATTATGGAAGGATTGAAGAAGGAAGGGTGGGAGATTAACCCAAACAAAATTCAAGGGCCAGCTGAGACAATGATATTCCTAGGGATTCAGTGGCATAATGGGCATCGAGAGATGGTGCTGAAGGCCCGACAGAAAATTCTTGAGTTCACCACTCCAATGAACAAAAAGCAAGCCCAGCAGTTCATAGGGCTGTTTGGGTTTTGGAGACAGCACATTCCCCATTTAGGGCAGATACTGGCTCCCCTCCACAAAGTGACACGAAAGAAATATGAGTTTTAGTGGGGGGAGGAGCAGCAAAAAGCATTGGATTCGGCGAAAAACACTGTGCAGCAGGTGCTTGATCTATGGCCATTGAAGGAAGGCGTAGTGGAATTGAATGTGTCTGTGCAAGACAATTACGCTAACTGTAGTGTGTGGCAGTAACAGGACAGGAAATGTCTGCCATTGGGGTTTTGTAAGCTGCCCGATGCTGGTAACTCATACACTCCGTTCGAGAAGCAGTTGCTGGCATTTTATTGAGCCTTGGTCGATACTGAGCAAATGACAGTGGGGCATGATGTGTTGATGAGGCTTGAAATCCCGATTATGCAATGGGTGCTGAGCTCTCCTAAAACACACAGAATAGAACACTGTTACGCTCACCTGACTCCCACGGAGGCGCTGGCCTGGTTTGTGCTGCTGTGACCTCTTCTAAGGTGATGCGCAGGGTTCGGAAGACGGACTGGACCGGGCCCCCAAATCTGGCTTGCCTGGCTCGCAGAAGTATCCTTCTGTAGGCGAAAATAGGGGATTAACTGTCTGCGGGGTAATGCAATCCGCCTCCCACTTTCCCCTCTCACCCTCCTCGAAACCCTTCTGTGATTTCTCGTAGCGTCTCACCTTAGGGTCTGGAAGGACGAGCTCTCCATCCTGCTTCTGATGCAGGGACGCGTTGGTATCCAGTTACTTCACTGGATTTTCGGATTGGTGAGAACCAAACTTGCTTGGCTTCCAGGTAAGTTTTTTGATAAGAGGTTCCCCTTGTGTCCATGCATTAATGTACTAATGCTAGTGTCTTTTTCCCCATAGGGGGCGGGGTACGGAATGCCGGGGAACAGGCACCGACCCGAGATGCGAGGTGAAATCCTTGTAGAAATCAGGTAAGTCTTTAATGAGCGTTTTTTTGGTAATGTCTTTTCATTCGCTCATTAACGCTTATGTCTCTTTTCCCCTTAGGGGCCGGGGTCCGGAAATGCCAGGATAAGGCTCGGACCCGAAATGAAGAGGGAATGAATCAACAGGTAAGTCTTAACATGGAGATTTAGCTTTCCTTATTCCCTTCTCTCTCTCACCTTTTGTTCTGGTCTTTTTCTCCCTAGGCGCTGGGGCATGACTGCGAATCTGGATGATCGCTGCTGAACATGGAGGCGCCCTGTAAAGGTGAGTGGAATGTGGCGCTGCAGAGATCGACGCGATGAGCTTTTAAATTAAAGTCTTCCTTTTCAGGATTGTCGGCAAGATGTCTCCGGGATGCAGATTTAGCAGGTAAGGACTTTTCCTTCTTCTGTTCTCTTCTTCTCTTCCTTTGCAGGTGATCCAGGATGCTGGCAGGCGTGGCAGAAGTCAGGATGCAGGAGCAGACACGGTGAGTGTCCAGCTGCTAGATGCAGAACAACGCGAAGCATGTGTGGCTGTTCGGGTGGGGTTTAAATAGCCTTGGAAGAAGTTCCAGGTATGTATCCTTCCTCCAATCAGGTATGTATCCTTCCCCGACCACGCCCGGATGGTAAATTAGTCCCAGAGGTAAAGTAGTTCCTTTCAGGTCTCAAGGAGGCCGGGATCCTGCAGCATGGTCTGCATCAGGTAAGTGCACCCAAGCACTCCCATAATGAGCCTGGCGCCTATGGCGCCAGGACTGATGTCTTTTATGAGCCTGGCGCCATAGGCGCCAGGACACTGTCCAAAGGGCCCCTATATGGGGTTGCTGGGTCCTTCCTTGGGGACTGGATGTCCGCTTTCGGGGACGCAGGGCTTGAACCGGCTCACCGGGATTGGGCATCATGACAGACACATTATCAAATGGAAATGGTACGTTCAAGACAGAGCTAAATCAGAGAAGGGTGGGGTTGCCAAATTACATGAGCAAGTGGCCAACATACCACCCTCAGATTACATACCACCGAAGTGTCTGAAAAACGCGAATCTGCCGTGAAAGGGGGAGTACCTATGGCGATCTGACTGTAGAGCAGACAGAGCATGCCTGGTTAACAGATGGCTCAGCCCGATATGTGGGAACCGAGCGATACTGGAAAGTAGTGTCATACAATACCAAGACTAAAAAGATTTTGACAACGTCAGGGAAAGGGAAGAGCAGTCGGTTTGCAGAACTTTAAGCAGTTTACCAAGCATTGAAACAAGAGACCCCTGGTCAATGTCATTTGTACACAGATTCATGGTCAGTGGCGAATGGATTGGCGATGTGGCGGCCAACCTGGCAAAAGAATGGGTGGATGATTCACTCAAAAGAGTTGTGGGGAAAAGAACTGTGGCAAGATATTGCTGAAATGTTATCACAAAGTGAAGTCACTGTGTATCATGTGATTACGCATTGTGCTGCAGATTCATTAGAACGTTAGTTTAATTCTGTTGCAGATGAACACACCAAGGTTTCATCTGTGGATGCGGAGGCTCAGGCGGACGATTTGGAGGGTTTGGCCAAGTGGGCTCACCAGAAATGTGGGCACCTTGGAGAAAAGGCTACTACCAGGTGGGCACAAGCTTGAGGAATCAGTATTCCTTTAGAGGTAGTGAAAACAATCATTTTGCAATGTCCAGTGTGCCAACACCAACAACATAGGCCTATCCCTCAGATTGTCCAGGGTACGTTGCGAAGAGGAAAATTACCAGGTCAAATTTGGCAAATTGATTACATCGGTCCTCTGCCAATCAGTAAAGGCTGTCAGTATGCATGCACTATTGTGGATACATACTCTGGATATATGATGGTTTTGCCGTGCAAACGTGCCACACAACTGAACAACATTAAGTTGTTGGATCAGATCACGTTGCATTACGGGGTGCCTTTGCAGATTCAAAGTGACAATGGGTCACACTTGAAAGGCAAATTAATTCAGGAATATTGTCAGGAAAAGAGTATTGAATGGCTCTACCACGTGCCCTATTACCCTGCAGCTTCAGGATTAATTGAATGGATCAATGGTTTGTTGAAAGAACAGCTGCGCAAATCTGGAGATGGCAGTTTAGCAGGCTAGCGTGATTGTGTGTTTGATGCGGTGCAAGTGCTAAACAATAGGCCTGTGAATAATCATGAAACTCCCTTATTGCGGCTAATGACTCCTGCTTTACAGATTCAACCCAACTCAGTTAGAGAGACTCTATTGTTCTGGGAAATTACCCCGGGTTCTTTAGCTCCCTATTGGGCGACTCCAGAGTCCGCAGGGGTAGACTTGCATTCTCATGAGGAAATCAGATTAGACCCGAGAGGGATTGTTGTGATTGAAACAGGGATTGGGGTACAAATTCCTCCAAAGCATATGGGATGGATTGCCCCTAGATCTGGCCTAGCATTGAAGGCAGTTCAAGTGCTGGGAGGGGTCATTGACACCGATTACCAAGGCGAGATCAAAGTCATCTTGTTGAATAGTGGGGACCAAGTGTTACCGATCCATAATGGCAATCTGGTGGCCCAGTTGATTATTGTTCCTGTTAAGTTGTCCATGATTAAAAAGGGGGTGCCTCCCACAGTCTTAACTACCCATGGGGATTGTGGTTTTGGCTCTTCAGACAGTATGGTACCAGGTGCGAACGTGTGGGTTGAAAGACCAAGTGGCCCACCTGTGCCCGCAGATGTTATTGCATCAGGCAAAGACCAGGTAGTTTTAGTAATGGAACCTGGTAAAAAAAAATGGCAGTATGTGCCCGCAGACAAATGTTACCTAAGAGAGTAATTTTCAACACTGATATCTCTTTTCTGGGTTTGCCTTGTAAATCCTGTGTCTGGTTGGTGTAATTGTGGGACTAAATAGACTCTGTTTGGGAGAGTCAAACAGCATGCTGCTTCCCATGAAAAGTGTCACATCTGTGCCAGCAATACATATGAAACTGATGATGATGAGCAATGATGTCCGAAAGCAACCCTATGCCGATGCCGAAAAGCCAGCCAGACCAAAGAAATTGATTTGTGGAATGCAAAAAACACGTCAGGTGCAAGCGCAAACAACATTGATGCCAGCTATGCAGGAGATATCTTTGGGACGGCGAAGATATTCCCCGATAATTGTCCAAACGGAGAATATGTGGACATATTTGGCACAGCAACTACTTAACATTACGGACATTACGCACTTTTTGCTTACTGACGTGCAACATGCGGAAGCTTTGCTCAAGATTCCAATATCAGACAATCCTTTTCAGTATATGAGTACTGCAGGTTTTGCCAGGAAACAGATTGCAAGTGGAGAAACTTCACACGTATTATAACATACAATATAACTCAAGGCGATGTGTGTTACTTTATGACCTGCAATGTAATAGAAATTGGCAAATGTCAACAGCTGAATTTAACCAAACAGAAAAATCAAACTACATTTGAGAAACGGTTGTTTTCACGAGTTCCAAGCACATGTACCAGTGTGAATAATTCTATGGGCCTCATTACACGGTAGGCGGTAAGGGTTTACCGGTACCAGTAAGGGCACCGGTACCGGTAAACCCTTACCGCCTTACTACGAGGTCCCTCTGCGGGTCCTCCCTTAACGCCTGGTTTTTCCAGGCGTTAAGGACGGGGCCCGCAAAGGGACCTCAGAGCTAATTACTTTACCGCAATTTGCGGTACCGTAATTAGCACCTTCCCCATTCCCATTATGCCCTATGGGGGCAAAAATGGGAATGGGGAAGGGCCTTGGTGAATGGGGAATTACCGCCCCCGCTCACCTTGGAGTAGGGTGGTAATTCCACCATCCACCAAGGCGGACCCGGTACGGTACCGGCGGCAATAGCGCCATGGTTACCGCCTACTGTGTAATGAGGCCCAATGTCTTGCAATCATACAGTGATAGCTGCCAGTCATCTAAACCGTGAAACTTCCAACAGGATGGCTCTTCTCATGTGGCAACATCACAAACACTTACATTCCAGCTAACATTTCCAGAGGTCCATGTGCCTTAACTCGATTAGGGCTAATGATGTTCCCTTTACACCCAGCAATGTCTCGAAGCAAAAGGTCAAATTTTGAATCTGTGGATTTATCCCCAGATTGTGATTCACATGTGCATTTGTTATCAGAGGCTGTGGTTCGAGCATTAGCCCTTTCATTAGTGAGAATTTGGGGTTTAGCTGCTGGGATTGCACATCTTTAATTAAACTAGCATGTTTAGTGGTAAAAGGACTTAATCATACTTCTCAAGCATTAGAAGAGTTGCTCCTTGATAGCAAAGTTATTAGAAAAGCAACTTTGCAAAAACAGGGCTGCCATTGATTATCTCATGCTGAAACATAATTTGGGCTGTAACGCAGTTGAAGGTATGTGTTGTTTCAATCTAAGTGACCATTCACGATCCATTGAAAGTCATATTAGAGGTTTAAGGGACCTCATTTCCCAAGTGTCTCAAGATCATACTGGGAATTGGTGGCATTGGTTATTTTCATGGATTCCTGACATTGGGGGTACACTGTGTTACGCCTTTGCTTGCATTTGTATTATTTTGGCTATTATGATAATTGGTTGTTGTTGTATTCAATGTATTCCCAACTTAGTTCTGATGTTTCGTCAGTTTCAGAGACTGTCTCCTCTACCACTGGGCTATGGAAGGTAAATATCCAAGGGTGGATTGTGATGCTTGAGCTAAAACATGGCACTGATGCGCAGTGCATTCTGGGGGCACTCAGAGCTATAATGGATATTTATTCTATGCCTCAGTGAAAACTGCTCTTGCTTTGCTAAAAAACATGCTTTTAATGTTATTCGTTGCTGAGCCTGGTATGCAGGCCTCAGCCAAGGACACAACGCTGGGAAAGCGAGAATCCACAGGTGCCGGCTGGCACCAGATATAAAAAAAGGGTTTTGTTACGTCTTGCGTCAAGGTCTCAGGATGAGTTATGGAATTGTTTTCCGTGGTGCTTTAGAAGAGGGAAGCTTTGCTCCTTTCGGTTACTGTCGGTTGACCCGGCCGGCAACCAACGGTCATTCAGCAATGTGCAAGCGCTAATGCCAGAAGGTTCGAGAAATTGCCACCGCTTTTTGAGGAGGGCATATATGCAGAGCTCTGGAAAGGTCAGGTGGAAAAAACACAAAGACCTCAGTCGGAGGGGGGACGCCTTGTTCCGACCTTCCTGTGGGCTGTTGTGCTCTCTGCCTGGCTTCCTGCGGGCTGTTGTGCTCTCTGCCTTGCCAGAAGCGGCTGATGAATCCCTCATCAGCTGCTTCTGGCAAGATGAGGGATTCAGTTACACCCATGGTGATGTATTCTCTCTTTAATTCTCTATCTTTTCTGTGATGTATTTCTGTGTTATTACTTGTTGCTTCTTAACCATGAATAAATAGCTGTATAAGTACTCATTATTCGCTAACTGCGTGTCTGGCTGTGAGTTATTGTTCTGTCTACTTGAGATATTGTTCTGTGTACCTGTTTTCAAAGTATTTGCTCTGCTCTGCAAATGCACTGGTGATAAATAACTGTCTGTACACTCTTGGCAAGCAATACAGGGGATCAGGTACTTTTGTGTAATTTCTCCTGAAAGTGGGATGCCCCGTGGTTCACGGGACAGCACGTAGTTGAACTGATAAATGAGCAAGCTGTCAAATTGATCGGGAAGAAAACTTGGAACCACCTCATGACATATAGCCCTGCAAAGCGGTTTCCGCTCCTAGCAACAACATTCGACAGTGCCAACAAGAATAGCAAAACAATAACCTGGAATCAGCAAAGCCCAGCAGAGAACACACAATGGTCCTTTGCTCACAGGCAGGAGAGATAAGGCAAGGACTTCCTACACACCAAGAGTGAGGGTACACTGTCTGTTTCTTATTTTTCATTCCACACACATTCATCGTGAAAGTGTGACTATTTGTATTGCATCTGTTCCAGACTTTTTGCTTTTCCTAAGCACAACTACTCTGATCTTTTGCCCCTCTCTTATTTCTTACACTTGCTTTTCTTTGTACTTTTTATCTTCAGGTGCTTCCTGTACCACTTTCATCTGTCTGTATTCTTTTCCCTTTGATGTGCACACATGCAATGTCTATTGTTCTTTTTACTTGGTTGTGCACACTTTCACTGTCTTTTTCTTTCTCTCTGTTTGGCCTCGTGCATGTTCCCCTCCTTCTGTCATGCACACGTGCACTGTTTTCTTCCTATTGTATCTCTTGCCCACTTCTTTTAATCTTTTGTGCACACCTGCACTTGTTTCCTTCTTTCCGGGTTGCTCGCTCCCTTTCCTTTTACTCTGGACTTCACTTTTACTTCTGTGCCGCTAATGTACCTTTTTATTTCTTCTGTGCCACTAGCATGCTTTCTCCTTTCTTACTTTCTGTTTCTTAAAACTGTTCTTCTTGCTTTCTGCTCCATGCTGCTTTCCAAATATTGCTTTTGTCCTTTTCCCACTGCAGCCACCCACAAGCTCCCAGGTTTCTCTCTCTCTCTCATGCGAAACTCACTTGGTAGCGTAGAGCTGGTGAGCGGTCTCTCCTGGATGCTTTGGTTCGAGGTCAGGGTCTCGCCACCTGCCCCTCAGGCATCCTTGGGTCAGGCACACGGCCCAGGGGAATTAGCAATTGCACAGACACCGCCAGCAGGGTCCCAGCTGCCTCGCTCTGGCTCTCAGGAATCACAACTCTCTAGCCACGCTGCAGTCCCTCTCAAACACTGGGCCAGCGTTACGACAAGCTCTTCTTCTCCGGATCCTTCTTTCTGCAGCTCCCAGCTTCATGACCTCTCTGGTTCAGAATGCCTCCCCAGCTCACTCATTCATCTGTGTAAGACTACACGTTGTATAGTGGCAAAACAATAGTATAGTGGATTCAGGTGTGAACAGTGTGATGCTGGAGGGACAGGGCCTCCGTATCCTTGTCCTTTACTGCTTTTTATCATGTGTTCTGTAGGGTTTTCTGCCCAGGTGTTCATGTGGGACCCCTGGTGGTGCAGCTCTCTATTTTGGTTTGGTGTACAGACCCATGGGATACCCGTATGGCACCCATGGGTGGGGGTACAACTCTGTGCACCTAGTGCATGTTTTTGGGCACCTGCGTGTGGCCCACAGAGCAGGGTACGGGCTGGTGGAAGCTCTGTGCTGAATTGACTGGTGCCCTGAGCGTCCTCCATTTTGGGATGTCCAGGCCCTGTCATTGGAATCAGTAGATTCCTGGTGGAGACAAGATGGACCCCGTGGCCTTCCATCGCCTGTTACCTTGAACTTCCCGAAGTCCCGGGAAGCCCTGACTCTGTCCCTTCCCCCTGACTGCCTGTTGGGGGAAGTTCCATATATGGTAGTGTGGGAAGTGCCTACCAGACTGGCTGGAGCCTTCCCAATGACCGTATGTTGTGGGTAAACCTGTGGGTGGGACCTGGGTGAATGGAGTGTGTGATGAATCTACACTTCTTGTTGTGGATGTCTGGTATCTAGTGTTTGACACAATGACTGAGACAGCCCTGCCCAAAACTGGTATGAATGCAGTGTGTAGTGTTGAATGGCGTGGTACTTGTCCGAATCCACATTCTGTGTTTTGAGTGGATGGAGAAGAATGTCCTGAATGCACCGTGTGCCTGATTGGCTGATTGACTGCTGAATGCCCTTCATAGTGATTGGCTGCTTAAGTGTGACTCAGCAGAACGAATGGGAGATCAACAGTATATCTGGGGACCTCTCATTGCTAGGAATCGTGTTCAGAAGTTGAAGTCCAAACTACGAAGAGTAACTGGAGTGAAACTGAAGCTTGACCTTGAAGCCCTGCTGGAAGAGAAGAATTTTAATTTCTCTGCATCAATCTGAAAGCTGCTGTGTCTCCAAGGACTGACCCAGAGAGGACCTGGTGAGGCATCCTCTTCCCGAGCTACGAGGGCCCATCGTGCACCAGCTGATCTTTGCCAAAGCTCCCTCATACACAGACCTATGACAGGCTGCCAATCGGAGACTGGGACTGCCACGGAATCCCAAAGAGAAACGCCCGGACTGTTGTCCATCGCTGCCGACTGACCTTGCCTAAGAACTTCCGATTCACGGACGTACTCGTCCACACCGCCACCCGCCTTATCCCGCCGGAGAAGTCCAGGCCGTCGACACGCCGAGGAGCATCCGCCAGTGGGTTTCCTGCCACCCAAAGTTCACAGAGATGGTGATGACTCGATGCCCTTGCTGGGCCACAGTTCTTCAAACTCTTTGCGGTCCAGAACTATCAACATCGAGGTGCCCCGCATGCCTCTTCCTTGCAGGACATTTACGCTTCCCAATCAATGAGCACCGCTAAGAAAGAGGCTGCCACTTCACCGCCTTAGTTCACACTGTTCTTCGCTGGATGTTCGACAACCCGGGACTCCTGCCTTAAAGGGAGGGCACTCAAGAAGGGCCGTTGATTTCCCGACGAGGAACGCTGCAACGCCAGGTACTTTGAGGTTGATGAACTATTGGAAAGACTCTTCTGAACAATATATGGACTGGGCTTGAGATATATCTTTATTCTACAGGGTGCCCAGGTGGGGGGATCTCCACACAGGACTGTGTCTAGGGATTGGGACCAGTTTTCTGCCAATTTTTCTAACCAACTGCTTTCCTCTTATATCTATTGTTGGTTTCCTTTATGAACTGATTTGTGTGACATTTAACCATACACTTGATGCACTTTAAAGAGATGGAATAGTAATTGTGGTACCACGTAGAACTGTATAGATCTGGCATTATAGATAACCGAGTACAAAGTGAGTTATCGTGAAATTGTACATAACCTTGAATATTAATTATATAAAGACTGTGTTTTAACGAACACAGTGTGTGGGCATTCCTTTGTGGTTGCGTGGGGACTACACTGTACTTAGGAACCAGTCCACATCACCTCCTGAGAAGCTAGGCCTTTATTGCTTGTCCATTGCTACCGTAATAGAGAATCTTGGCTGGGGTCCTCTGTGCCTCTCCTCTGCCATATAGAGAGCACAAGTACAGACCACCCCTCCGGTCTTTACAAACGGTCACTATTAAATGCCTTACCCTGCTTGACTCTATTAGTGGGACAGAGAGTGTGTGCTCACCTGGGCTTTTTTGATTTTTTTGGAAATTAAAATTTACAATGGGAGATCAACCTCTGAAAATGTGTGAGGCCATTCCGCACACATTTTCCCTGCTCACTGAATGAAACGCACAGTCACGTGTACTCCGGGAGGACACACCCTACAGGCGCCTTTCTTCCCTGGAATGTGACAGCCACAGGTACATCAAAGCATCTCAAGAAGGGGGAAGGCTACACCTTCCTCCAGCCATGGGCAGCCTAGTCAAAATATCAAAGGCTCCATGGATCTGCATTCCTATTGTTTCATTTGCTGGTGGCAGCACATACTGATGAGAGTTAATTGAGGCAAGCCTGCGAAAGGGGCTTGTTCGCAGAACAGACAACAGAAAGGCAGAGCTAACACCTCTGTGATTTGCAATGTGTCAACATGAAACTAGTTCCCAACCCTTTGTACGAAGGACAATGAATGGCATTTCTGGGTCCACAATTACCGTAGGCAACCCCTGCAGATTGGACCCCTTTTAGAGGGAGAAATATGTGATTTAATGGAGACAGAAAGTCTGCTCTTGCGCTTTGATCAAGAGTCACAGAGGGCTCAGTTAACAAGAGAGACACTTTGATCTACAACAGACAGGAAGATGGGTGGGGTTTAGGAGTACATGGTGTCACCCCTTACATTTCCTGTTGCAAAGCAGTCTGGTCCTGACCTCATGCATAACAGAAAATTGTTGCTGGGACCACGGATTGGTTCCTTAAGGTAGGCTTATCCTGCACCCATCACTGGGGCCCATATGGCTTAAAAAGAGGGGTGAGCCTTTTACTTAGAAGATCATCCAATGACTTTGAAAGGAGTAAGAGGACGGGCTCATTTAGACACTAGCTGAAGGTACAGTCTGCTTTACAGCATCTGCCAGTGAAGGAAGGCCAGGATTTCCAAGAGAGAAGCAAGATCTCTCCCCTAGACATCTCCCAGGGAACAGAGGATGATACAGGACTCAGAGGACCCATCCAACAGCTACAGAACTGTTACCCAGCCAGCACACAGCATGCCCTGCTAGGTTCTGTCAGCGAGCTTCCTAGGTGAGAAATGCCAGAGAGTATCTGAACAAAGGACAAGGCTGTTGCCTGCAAACACTCTCCTCAGCTTTGGCCCGTCCGCCTTGAAAGGATGCCACAAGCCCTGCGAAGAAGCTAGGAGGAGTGCCACACAAGCATCAACCAGAGTCCATCTTTTAAAAAGATGTTCGAGGCAGTCAAGCTCTCAAACTGTGACTGTCTGAACCACTGACTGTTATCATGCTGTAGTCACTAAAGCCATCCAAGATGCCTCGACCAGTGTTCCAGATCCTACAACCAGCACAGAGACAATGATTCTTGACTCTGAGCCACTGCATAGGTGAGCCAGCAGCCATCGATCCAGCCTCACTTGCTGAACTGCCTACTGCCTGATACCCACCACTGTCTCCCATCTTGAACTCTGTCGCAGGAGCTGCAACGGACTTGACGCTGTGTCGAGCATCAAGAACATCTCAAGCATCAAGTTCATTGTGGTTCTGTCCCCCCGGTCCTTCTCCGAAGGCCCCTAGTGACATTTACAACCTCTTGCTCCCTTGGTGCTGAAACCAAATAACCTTGAACAGTTAAGACTGATTTCTTTACCGACTACCCTCCTGTCAGTATCCAGAGTGCAGCCCTTTCCCTCATGAAACTGTCTTTTCTCTGTGTTCCTTTACAGGTTGGGTTGTATTTTGTAGTGTGCTAGAACTGTCTGTTGTCATAATAATAAAGTAGACATTTGTATAAGACCTTGACTGGACAGTCCCGATAATCATTGGGTAATATTTGTATTTCTGCTGTGTTGCAAATAACCAACGATCCACGACCTTGCGGAGATAAGCTTGCCGTTCCATCTTAGTAAGTGCTTCCATGTTAGGTGAGCAATTGTTGCAATATCTCCATGACAGAAAACCATCTCTATGTGTTTTAAAAAACTTCATTGGACTCAGAAAAGAGTGGGAAAATGTGGGAGGAGACACTTAATGGTTTGAGGCCTTGAGGGCCATTCAAGGAATAAAAAGGCTTGCACTTCTTCCACAATGCCCATACCAGGAACAGCCTCAGATGAGAACAGTGATGCAGACCCACTGACTGCGCACTGCAGTTTGAAAGTTTTTTCGCCCTCCCCTCTGCTTCTCTGCTCTTTTCACTGTTTTTATTCTATTCTCATCTCTGCTCCCTTCCCTTTCTCTCTCTCTACTTCCCTATCCCCTACTTTTTTCTGCTCACTTACTCTATCAGAATTGTCCCTGTACGTAGTACGATAGTAGCAAATGTCGTCAGGCCTAGTACGATAGTCGCTTGTTTGGTTCCTCTCTCTCCTCTCTCCTCCCCTCTCCCTCACCTCTTGTAATTCTCAGGCTCTACCAGAAACATTGCCAGGCCTAGTACAGTAGTCACCTGTCTGTTCCCATTTCCTTCCTATCTGTGTTTTAGCACTTGCACTATCTGAAAGGTCGCTAGGCCGAGTACGATAGTTATTTTCACATTCTTGTCGTTCATGGCCTGTAAGAATGTTTTGTATTTTCCCTTGTTCCCTCCCTTGTCGTGAAACGCTTTGAAACACATTGTGAATAGTCGCTATATAAATAAACTATCATATCATATCATATCATGCACGTTACCAAAATTGGACAAGGAGGTTTATAATTGACTTGTGTTTCAATCTGTTCAGATCCTTTCTGGTGTACGAGAGGTGTGGGGCTGATTTATGGTTTTGAACCAGATATTCATCCCATGACCACTGATTCCCGGGAAGTTGATTTGTCACAGTTTCTATGGCAGGTTTCCCTTGTTTTCCCCATGGTATTCCTATGGTTAACCTTAGTGATCTTAGTTACCTCCTCCTCGTCTCGGTCTTTGTTGGAAATGGGGAGGGGGAGATTGGGTGAGATGGGAATTGACCTTTACAGGCTATATTATTACAAGGTGATTGGTAAATGATGGGGGGGGACCCCTTAGCCCTAGTTTGGTAGACACTAGGTGATTATTTTTGTATTAAATTCCTCCCTATGTTACATACCCAGACATGCAAGCACGGGCCTGTATAACACTTCCCATGATCTGAACTGGGCAACAACAAAGAAGCATTGGTATTGAGATTATGGGCCTCATTACGACATTGGAGGCAGCCATGCCCTTAATAAGGGCTGCCTCCAAAATCGTGTTCGGGTCTGGGTTCCCTGAATGGGGAAATACTGGGCCATTCCGAGTATGGAGGGCCCAGTATTTCCTCCTTCAGGGAACCCGGGCCCGGTCCTTCCCCATTCCCATTTGAGCCCTCATAGAGCTCAATGGAAATGGGGAGGGAGCTAACAACGGGCCCATTATGAACGGGCCCATTGTTAGCTGCCTGGTCCCCTCGCGGGACCCGCTATGGACATCTGGAAAAACCAGACGTCCAGAGCGGGTCCCGCGAGGGGACCTCGGAATAGTGTGGAGTGGGTTTAACGGCGCCGGCACCATTACCGGCGCTGTTAAACCCATTCCGCACAAGTTATAATGAGGCCCTATGTCTTTGTTTTAACATGCTTCCCCCTTTCCCCGGGGTTAATCTCGGATAATCGGTTTGTCTCTTTCTTGGGCTAGGGATAATGGGACCTGCATAACCCAGAAAGGCTTCCGGGATGTCTTCCCCTATCGTCCTGTTGGAATACCACGTCTCTCCTAGGGTATTTTCCTGAGTGCAACCCCGGCCTCCCCAAACTAGGTGATCCTCCCTCACTCGTCCACCACCAGGGTTGGGATCCAAAAGCGATGGCTGTCCCCTGGCCACCTGAATAGTGGATTCTCAGGATGTACATGGGAGAATACCCCTAGGTTTCTCACACTGCCTATTCACTGGCCCCTTCACATGCCTGATTACCTACATACACTATCCACAGCTGTCTTGACCAAATAACACCTGTCTATCCATCAACCGTTGCATTACCCCATGTTTATCTGCCCACCAACCTTATCCATTCCTGCCTACTCACTCCTCCTACCCCACACATACCTACCTACCCACCAATCCTATGCCATGCCTGCCTAGCCACACACTTGCCCTACAGCATGCCTATATACTCAACCACTGATACTTCTTCATGCCTGCCTGCCCCCGACCCAATGCCTTTCTGCTCACCCACTGTCCCTACTTCACATCTCCCTGTCCACACACACAACACCATACCTCTCACCTGCCTATCACCTACCCTCCATACCTAACTCCTGCACCAGCACAAACCCAAAGCTATACCTGCCCACTCACCCACTCTACACAACCATAAACCACACTTGCCTTCCCACATATGATTCCATGCCGAGGAATACCCAATCTATGCATATCCCACTTACACTACCCCAACGGCCTGACCACCTGACTTACCCCAAGCGTTCCTACCCAACCAGAAAACAACCTGTCTAGCCACCATCCTACCACACGCCTATCTAGCCACTCACCTTTCCTTATGCCTGCCTACCCTCCCTAAAGCAGGCCTGCCAAAGCACACATCTCCACACCTGCCTACCCACCCACTGCTCCTCATGACTGCTTTCCCAACTACACACTCTAACCTATGTTTGTTTGTTTTTATTATTTATAATGCGCACCTGACCCAGAGGTATTCGGGCGCGAAGGCAAAAAGAGGGTTGTTAAGCTTAAGTTACATGGCACAGGAATGAGTACAGCTAGTGTTACAATGCTGTATGCATGAACAACAGTCAGGGCAAATAATAATAGGTATATACAGTAAGAGCCAAGAATAAGTATGAGGCGCATACAAATAGCACAAAGCAGTGAAGTCACATATATACAATAAGTACTGGGAGGATTGCAGGTGAGATAAGGTCAGACGTCATGTTCCTTTAGCCAGTGAATAAGACTAGATCTGAATTGTGAGTAAGGTAGATCTTCCCTTAAGGCATGGGGGAGGGAATTCCAATATTGTGCTTCTTTGACAGGGAAGCTACTCCCTCCGGATTTAGTAAGCTTAAATCTGGGTACTACTAGTAGATTTGAGTTTTTCTTAGGGGACGAGAGGCTGTTTGTCTAGTAAATCTGGCTGTGAGGTATTGTGGGGCTGCTTGGTTGAGACATTTGTCTGTCAAAGATGCAGTTTTAAGGAGGATTTTATCTTTCGTAGAGAGCCAATTAGCGGATCTCCTGAGGTCAGAAGTATGGGAGTTTTTATTGAGGCTTAGGGCAGCTCTCAGGGCATTATTTTGGAGAGTCTGAATTTTGGACGTAATGTATTTGTTGCTGCCTATATATAGAGCGTTACAATAATCCAATTTGGATAAGATTAGGGCTCTCGCTAGAGTAATGCAGTTGTTAGGTGAGAGCAACGGCTTAGCTGCTCTGATCAGCTTGCAGGTGTAGGAGGTAGCTGAGGCCATAGCGTTTACTTGTTTACCAAAGGTAAGCATGGAGTCTTTGTAAAAGCCAAGAGTTTTAACTACCTTAGCCACAGTAATGTTATTGTTGTCAATTATGAGGGATGCGTAGTTGAGGCCTAGTTTTTTTATGTTGGATGGGGTACCTAGAATGAGGAGTTCTGTTTTGTCATCATTCAGGCATAGACCGTGAGAGGCCATCCATGCCTGGATGATGAGGTAGACTCTGTTCACAAAGGCCAAATCCTTGTCATAATCCCCGTCAATCGATGAGGATCTGTGTATCATCGGCATACTTTGTGTAGGTGATACCTAAACCATCTAGATCATCGAAAAGGGGCTTTGTGAAGATGTTGTACAAGGTAGGAGATATGCAAGAGCCTTGGGGTACACCGCATGATATGGGCGGGGGTTCCGCAGCTCCTAGAGGAGAGAAGACTTGCATCGTCTTATTATCAAGGAAGGTCTGGATCCAGGCGACTGCCTCCTGAGAGAAGGGGGCCGGGGAGACCAGGTGGTTGCAGAGTATGGAGTGGTCTACCAAATCAAACGTGGCTGAGAGGTCAAGGAGTAGCAAGAGTGCCGTCTTACCTTAGTCTCTCAGTGTGTCTATTTGAGCCTTGAGGTCTATGAGTGCGGTCTCAGTGCCATGCTGAGGTCTGAAGCCAGACTGACGCACTCCTAGGAGGTGGTTTTGTTCCAGGTGGTGCTGGATTTGTAGATATGCTTCTTTATCTAAGATTTTCAGTAGGAATAGCACTATGTTTATGGGGCGGTAGTTGGTGGGGATGGAAGGGTCAAGGGTGCCTCCTGTACTACATGATCAGGTGCCTCCTGTACTTCACGATCAGGCCTCCTGTGCTACCAACCCATTCTATTGCAAACCTGCCTGTCTCCATCCACACACCCTACTCCATGACTGCCTGATCCCAAACACCCACCCTACCCTACACCTGTCTATCCCTACTCAGCAATCCAACCCAAGCCTACACACCATTACCCACACTTGCCTTCCCACATATCCCAGATGATTACATGCCTAGGGCTACCCACCCACCCTACCCAATCTATGCATACCCCACCCACACAACCCCAGACTTGCATATCCCCTGCTCACCCTACCCCACCCCAAACGTGCCTACCAGCATACATGCCCGATTATCAACCCTTCCACTCTCCTGACTTCTACGAACACACCCAACCAATGTCTAACCACCCAATCCCTGCCTGAGTACCAAAATCACACAATGAACAGTGTACCATGGAACATATATGTCTTGCTGAAAATGACACAAAGAAGAATGTGAAGATGGAAAAGGCACATTGTTGGTTGAGAGACAAAAAGTGGCATTTGTCATTGAAACTGCCACACCTCAAAATGCTGTACACCCTGAAAATTAAGCAACACAGGGAAAATAACATGGAAAATGCCCATTGTGAAGACAACATGAACAGCAGCCTTTCACTTTCAGTTAGCCACCTTAAATAAATGCTGCACAGGGAAACAAATGCAATCCTTGAAAAGGCTATTTTGTTTTCAGATCCAACATGTAAATCTCTTCTGAGTCCAAGCAAAATATGCATTTATTTTGGGTTGCTGGGCAGATATCCCATGTACCTCTTGCCCCCTCCCACCATTGCCAGATCTGTTGTCTCTGAAAGGCCATTTCTTTGAAGGGCAAATGGCCTACCTGATGCGTGTCATGTATTTATTGCAGACTGAATCAACATTCCCCAGACCCCTGCATCATGTGGTTTCAGGAAAATAGAAACTAACAGAGCAAATGGCAGATGAAAGGTAATGGGGGAGTATGTATCATGTATTTTGCTATTGTATTGCCAATTTGACCACATTTGCATGATTTTCTCCATCATTTTAAGGACATTGAGGTGTCATTTTGAAGATATTATCAAGGAGGTTTTGGGGGGGGGGGGGAATCCTCATGCACATCCGAATCTTAGAACTCTTGTTCCAAGCTAAAAAGTGATCACAGCTCCCCTAAAAGTGTGATGAAGCTGAAACTCAGAGAGATCTTAGCCTAGGGAACCACATAACTATACTGTTATATTTTAATACATTGGGAAACACTACCATTTGCACGTTCAATCTCGTGCAAACATGGGATTCCTCTAATTAATATCTATATTATAATGTTTATTTGTAAATTGCAAACATTTGATATGTTATGACTTTTGGGTGACAAATCTGAAAAGTTAAAATGACCACTCCAAAATGTGTGTTCCTCACTCCCACCAATTTATCTTCACCTCAATCAAGAGCCTATCGGCAGAGAAAGGTTGGCTTCTAGGAGGAGGAAGAGAGGATAATCCTCGAGTAAAAAAGTTAGAACCAATAAACTGGCACCTTCTAATTGTAATAATTGTAGGTGTGGCTTACATTAAAAAGCACTCGCTCATTCCAGAAGTGGACAAAAGACAGATAAAGCAGAGAAGGAGAAAAAGGAAAGCCTGCCTAAAACCATTTTGGGTGGAGAGGACTTAAACTTTGCCAGGGAGAGAGAAACTGCGGAAGCCAACAGCTGACCGGGCCCTGATTCTTAAGGAGAGACAACTGAGGGATGTGTGCTGTGACTATCTTTGACAGCAGCCTGTGAGCAGATCTAAGATGATCCCCAGAGGTGCCTGACTGTCTTCCATGAGCACCCCAAAACAAAGGTCCAATGTAAGTAGAATTGTCAATTTGAAACCAAGTGTGTGGGTGATCTGCCTGCCTAATAACTTCACTTCATAGTGGGTGGGGGAGCAAACTGTATACACCCTTACCATATTTTACTGAATAGTAATTCAATTAACTCCCAAATAGATTGACATAGGGGGAGTTTGGAGGAGTTTGAAACCCCCAACCTCTTTCCTAACGGAATTCAAGTTATAGCCACATAAAGTAATTGGGGTGTTCTGACCACAAAATTAATTTGATAATTGTCACCATTCCAAAACCGTTCCTTTAAAACAAAATGATCCTTGTCCCAGAATGAAATTCCCAACTGTTCCCCCTTTCCAAAACTTGCTTTTAAACAAAATGTATACTTAACCTAAAACGAAATTCTCCATTGTCACCACTCCATTAAACCTTGTATATAAACAAAGCAGTGCCTTTGGCCCTAAACGAAATTCCTAATTCTCCCCAATTCCTAGACCTGGCCTTTAAACAGAGGTTTGCTGCATATGACGGATGTCTGGGTTTTTAGTGCTCGGGGGAGATGCGTGAAACTAGTGTAATTTCCATTGCAAAATATACACTCTCTCCTTAGAGTGAGGAAGAGACCCTGGTAGCAGAACGATTTTTTGCATTGCTTTTGGGGTGAAGAAAGAAAAGTGCTATTAAAAAAACATATCTTCAAAGTTGGTGTGTTTCCAAAACTGCAAGCATGTTCAAGTGTGCAGAGAACCCCCATGTATCAAGAACGGCACGTATAATGTGTAAAGTCATATTTACCTGTTTATTACGAAAAAGAAAGTTCCTTGTGTGTTGAAGCTTTCTTTTGTGCAACAAAGAGGGTGGCGTGTGTAACCATTAAAATATCTATTGAACATATACTTTAAATACATATATATTCCTTCTATACCCTGGTCCGGTTCTTGGCTCATTGTTGGCACAGGTAGAGGGTTCTCCTTGGTTCTATACGAGTCATAGATAGTGCTTATTGAATCCAAATAAATAAATAATCTTTTGTGGCCTCTCTTAATTGGGGGCGGGGGTGTCTCACACTAGATATGTATTTGGTTCAAGCTGACTCTGTGATCTCAAAGATTGGGTAGTTTGTGTGTTATGTTGTTAGGGCTATACGAGACTGCTTGATGGAGGGACTGGTTAGGATGCTCACTCTTGGTTACAGTGGACAGATCTCTAGCAGGGGTGTTTTATAAATGCCCTTAGACTTTTTGGTGCTCTCTTAGGACTACTCTTGGGAAGAAACCAGCTAGGAAGTAAGAGGGATTTCCATTTATCATTGTTATTGTCAACTAAGTCTAACCTACACCTAAAATTAATACATGGGTACACAGGCAGGTGGAGGTCTTGCTCCCACTTGGTAGAATGTAGAATGCACTTCCTCTAGATAATAGTGCCCCAAGGAAAATCTTGCCATGAGAAGGACATTCCATGGGAGAGAAGTTGTATTCAGGATCAGGACAGCTTCTACATGGGAATCTATCCTTCAAATGTGTTAAAGTTGCTACTGTGATTTATTATTATTTATTTTAGTTGTTGAATGAGAAGAAGGCAGGCTTAACTTCTACAGTGTTAATATGAACAGTGCGGCATGGCCAGTAACCTGGCCTTTTCAAAGGGGGTGGCATGCCTATGGAGAATACGCCAACCAGTCCTAAGCCTGAGAATAAGGGCAATTGAGAGGGCCCCAATTCCTTCCTCCTTGTGCCAGCATGTTTCTTTGCAGACCACCACTGTCTCAAACTTATCTTCAATATCAGATACTTGCCAGTGCCTTTCTTTTGCCTTAAGAGACACAGCACCCAAGCAAGAAAGCAAGGAAAACTGTCAGAAAGTAAATCCAGAACCCTGCACATATATAAGAGAACTTAGTCAGACCACAACAGTAATCATCCACTGATAGAGAGAGAAATACACAAGGAAAGAAATCAACAACATTGATACAGGCGCTCACCATACGTTGCTGTGATCCATGATGGGGAGAGAGAACGCTTCATTGGGAAGTCACCAGGAGAACCTTGCAGAGCTGCTGAGAGGGACCTACAAGTCCATGCAACAACTCACAGGCCCCATAGCCCACCAGAACCAAAATAGCAAAGATACACACCCTCTCTCAGAGAACTTAACTTGCAGAGGCCAAGAAAAGGCCCCTAGAAAATGAACACTTGCCTTCCCGGGTCGCCACCTCCATTACGCGGTGGATCAATGTTTTGAAAAAGTGAACGGAGCTGATCCTGCTAGTTATGACTTTTTGCTTTACACACACACATCCTCAGTGGTGAAGACTGTGCAAGATTGTTCAGGGAGAGAGAACCAATCTTGACAGAGAGACCCAATCCCGGCAGAGAGAGAGGCATATACGCTTCAAGTAGAAAGTGTGGGTTATTCAGGGAAGGTCAGAAGTGGAGATGGAGGATGACCAAGAGACCAGCAGGAGGGAGGAAAGAGCAGTGGATTGTGGAGTGAATTACTGGGACAGGTAATGTATTGGCCAGGGGGTGAAAGTTGTACTTCAGTGTGAGTGTGGGTGTTAGCCTGGCATGAGAGGTTCAGAGGTTTAGAATGATAAAAAGCAAATGGTACTGAGTTAAAGGAGGGTGGAGTAGTGGGAAGGAAGGAATTGTAATGTGGAGGAGGGAGTAGTAGTGTGGAGGAGGATGTAGTAGTGGAGAGGATTGAGTAATAGTGTGGGAAAGGAGTGGTAGAGTAGAGGAAGGGGGTAACATCAAGAGGTAAAAGCAAGACCAAGAAGGAGTGAGAACATCAAAGGAATAGGAAAATGCAAGGAGGAGTGAGGTGAAGTGGATAAGAGGAAAGAGTAGGAAAGGAAAATATAAGACTGAGCATTTTAGACAGGACCTAAATACAACAGGGTATTTGTAAGGGACATTTTCCCAAATCCTGTTAGAACACTAAGCACTACATAGTGTCAGGAAAGTTAGGAAGTTCATGAGGGTTTTTATTGAGATAAGACATTCTGCCTTTAGATTCTCAGCACTAGAAGAAGATACAAATAGACAGTAGGGGTCAATCTTCTGTATCTACTAACCTTGGGCCAGGGATGCCTGTGTTAGGGTGGGGTTGCAACACAAGACAAGAGAGAGGGATGGCCAAAGGGCCCACAAAATTCAATAACAACTCTTGAACTACCACTGAGATGGGGAGTGACTTTTGTGGCTTGCATGACAACAGGCAAATTGCTTGATGTCCACTGGCATTAATCCCAGGGGGCGTTGTGCATCATCTTGGGATTGAAATGCTGGTGAGAAGCTTCCCTCTTCACAACTCTTCTAGATTGTAAATACCAAGTAAATTAGGTACACTATTTCAACATTACAGGGGCACATTTCCTTTCCACTTAAATATGTACTTTCCACTATTACACATATGGGCCTCATTAAGAGTTGCTCAACTCAATTACCGTTACCGCCACTTGTCTCGTGGAGTTAACACAAAATAACTAGTGGTGGCATTTCCACAATTTTGGCATTTTGGCAGATTTACTGCTTATGGAATTACCGCATGGTGAATCTGATGATTGTTTTAGGTAAAGTGGAGGATTTTCATCCAGTAACAAGATGGAGGTGATTGCTCCACTTTTCCTCTGAAAACCTGTGGATTTACCACATGGTAATATGGCCAGCGATACATCTACCAAAAATTATAATTTGACGGTTTGGGAAAAGGGGCGGTAACGGAACTACTGCAATTTTTTCCTGCTCTGCCAACCTTGTAAGGAGGCCCTACACATCTATTCCTGCTCTGCCTTCCCCTAGTCTGCTCCTCATTGTTCTTTCATGGTAGTTCATTTTCTTACAAGACAAAAAGGTAGGGAGGACATGGTAGCCAGGAGTGAGGGGCCAGTGTGGGAAGAAAAGCAGTGCAGCAGACGTCTACAGGGAAATTATATTTTACAAACCTTATACGTTGACTCTTATAATATTTGGGCAAACAAACCTGTCACTATGGCTAGACCGAGTGCTCAGATCGGACATTAGGGTCACTGATATATTCTTCCGAATGCGTTGGGAAAAAGGTACTAATTGTGGGTTATGTAAAGATTGAAGTAAATTTATGATAATGTTAAGTCATGTATGTACAGTTAACATTTCATCTTAAACTTCATCTTCAAAACACCATGCCTCATAATTCTAGATTTTCTAGTCTGCTTCGTGTACATCATACTTCTGGACAAAAGCATATATTATAACAACATGCCAGCAGAAAAACAATTCCTCAACATCATTGTTTGGTCTCTTTATGGCGGAGCATATGCTTCTATTTAACAGCTGGCATATTCTAATATTGTTTCCTACGGTGCCCGCAGTTTTCTGGTTGGTGCAATTTTTATCTACAAGAGTAACGGAATTGTTGTCAGTGATGGCGGGGCTAATTATGTCATATCCAGACATGCACATTTCCAAAACAAAGGCAAGACTTTGAAGTCTAGCATGGGTTGGTAATGTGACTGGATGCCAATACCACAGCGGAACAGATGTGGATATTTGCAGACATCAGTTGGACATAAGCCCTCCTGCTGTTTTGTAACAAAAGATAGTTTTGTGGGGTTCAAAACCTTCGATTTTAGATGTAGGCATCCAGCCCCTCCATCATATACTGGGCTAAAATCTTTGAATACCCTCCAAGAAAACGCTCTCTGGAATGTCTCAAGCAGTTCCGCTTTAATTTCAGACAGTGCCGAGGCATCACAAGTGAACCCAAAAGTAACATCAAAATGCTCAACACTAAACTGGACCATCTTTTTCAAAGCACATTTCTACCTCCTAATGAGAGCCTATGACATCATTGCTGATAGGCATCTGTGGCTGGGGAGCTTGAGAGCAGGATGACAATTTATGTAACCCTTGTTCAACAAATGCCAGCCCCCACTGTGACCTTTCAGCTAGACTGCTTTGTCTTTATTGTGTTAATACGGTGATTATTTGAAAGAATGCAGTCGACCTTTCAAAGTCTGATTTCCACTGCAGGGAGGATGCTAACAACAGGAGAGCAGAGCAAGTGGTGTGTGTGTGTATGTGTGTGTGTGTCAACAAGCCCAATCACAGGCAATGAGAACAGACGTAGGATTCAGAGAATATGCACACATATTACAGTTTATCAGCTCTAGAGACAAAGAAAAGCTCACGTAGAGAAAATGTATTGTTTGGATTCATTACTAAAACGAAACCCTTCCTAATAAAAGCAATTTTGAATGCACATAATTCTGGCAGAAACATATGGCGTCCATTTAGATCAATGTATTATGCATCGCGTTAATGCTTTTTCCCATCTACATGCTATTTTCTAGGGGGACAATACTTGAAGAGATTTTTTTTCGTTCATCTCTAATAAATCATGTACTATGCAACACGGCAATCAGAGGCATGTACACATTTAAAACAAATGAAGCTCGGATACAATCTGGCCAGATGGTGACAGTAAGACTACGGTCAGATAACATAAACAGGATATATTTGGTTTTTAAAAATCACAAGATGAATAATTTAGTCTCCACTGTTTTAGACATTGTAATGCGCCCTTTCTCTATTTTTATTCAAACGATGTTGAATATTGTAATGTGATGTCTTGCCCTGCAAGCAAAGAGGGAGAGGAAGTTATCAGGTGGATAGAGGAGAAGGCATATCCAAATCCGGTGGCGTTAATGCATGCAGGCCTGCAAGAACCTGATTCATGACTGTCGCTGTGATTCTAAGAGGTTAATGATGGAGACACTTGGTTGAACGTTTCTTCCACAAGGAAGATTTCAAGATCCATCAGTTGAAGTCAGCACTGCAAGGTCCTGGTTAGATGCTGGTGTGGTAGGTGGGTGTAATTGGTCTGGAGGGCGAGTATTGAGTGGTATTCCGCCTTTCATGTGGTATGTTAGCAGGCAGTTGGCTGCTATGTGCAAGGGATGATTGTGTGAGTAGTGTAAGGTGACACGAGATAAAAACGTGACCCGGGAAACATGAGTATGTATGTGGTGGACAGAGCAAGGAAGGGTTTATTGAGAGAAAAACCTTTGTCCGAAGATTGTTGCTACAGTGTCATTGAATCATTTAGTTGTCATCTTTTTATTTACGTGGTGGAAGGAGAAAGACCAGAATGGCGGCAAAATCCTGTATCGCTTACCTGATATGTTGTGTGTGGGCCTGTGGCATGTTTGCAAGTTTACCATTGCGATTCCACTTAAGGGGCATAGTAAGACTAGCCTGGATAAGTCTGATCCCCTTTAATCCTTGACTGATACATTGTGTGTAGGTCTGTGGTATGTTCATGGAACTAGGCAGACAAAGTAGACAGGTTTGGTGCAGCTCATCCCAATCTGAATCTAGATACCGTCCAGTGGTCAGATCATAGCTGTATCAGTTCCAGGGTTGAACAGAGTGATAGTATGATGCAATACACTGTACAACTAGTATAGTTTAACCAACGATAGAGCAGTGTGTATTTATAGTTTATATATTCTTTCTTTTAGCAGTCATTTCTACCAGAAATGTCATGCATAGAACAATTTGTAGAGGTTGTATAGTTGGGAGTGAGACAATTGTTGGAGGGCACTACAATGGTACATAGAAAGTGGATAGTATGTGAGAAGGGAACATACATAAATCAGATTTACATATAGCCATCGGCACATTGCTTACCCAGGGTCAGTGTGTCGATATGCATTTGGGTCAAGTCTAACTAGCGCAGGCATGGTGGTCAGATGGAAGGGAGACACAGGGATAAAAGTGCTGCTTTACAGGTTATGAAATGGAGATTGAGCTTGGTCTTTGAATAGCATAGTTGATTGTTTCAGGGAACCAACGTTGGAGAGTAAAGGTACACCTCAGGCCAAGAGGTTAGAGACTGCCACAGAGGGTATTGATAGGTTAACAGAGTCCTCATAAACACATAAAATATTCTTTCAAAGATGGGAGACAGATGAGTTAACAGAAAGTGATCTACTTTAAAATAACTAGTCGCAAAAGCTCAAGTTACAAAAACTGGAAAGCCGACTTTTTCGCATTTTGTAACTCTAGCTTTTGGGATTTTCTTCTTTTGTCCCCTGCTCTACAATTGATGTATGCGGGGGACACCCCCGCAACCCCCGAAGCCAAAAAATGCTGAACGGGGAGAACGGGGGACACTCCGCTACCCTGCTCACCTGATTTAGCATTTTTGGCTTCGTCATTTTCTGCAATGCAGAATGCGCAAGAAATGCGCATTCAGAATTGTCTTTACAGTATTTTGGTGCAATACCAACAAAAAGAGTCCTTAAACTAGAAGCAAATCAATAGGAAAGGTTTGAGGGGTATACGAATATGAAGAAAGGAAGGCAGTGATGCAAAGTGATGAATATAAAACCTGACCACAAAGAAAAAGAAGCTGCAACATTTTGGAACAGCGAGGAGGAGGAAAGAGGAGGTTCAAGGGGATGAGAAGCTGACAGAGAGAGTGAGGACACAGATGATGAGAGGGCTGTGATAAGGAAGGAAGAGGCTGAAGAGAAAGGGACCAGAGAAACGTTACCGTGGTGAGAGTGTGAGGAGGGAACGGTGCATACCTCAAAGAGTGGAGTGATAGCGTGACGGTGAGCCAGTGCAGGCAATGCGAAAACCCAAAGTGAGAGAGGAGATAAAGGAGAAGAAAGAAAGGTGCTGGAAGGCAGGTACTAATTGAAGGAGTATGCTGGGATGTAAACATAAACCATGCTGTGACCAAGTCAAAGGATGCAGCCTGGAAAATGGGAGATCTTGATAGGAGAGAGCAAACGAGTAGAGGAGAAAAAGTGAGAAGTAGAGCCTGGGATAGGAGTATCCAGCAAGTCAGTTAAAAGAACAAGTCAATCTTTACAGAAGAAATCCCCGCAGCCAAGAAGGGTTTCCGCCCAGAAGTAGAATACCTCAAATCACCTAGAAGAGAAGGGACTGAAGAGAAATGAATGAAGGATGAATCAAGACTGAAACAAACAGGAATGGACATCATAGGCATAACCCAATGAGATGACACGCCCAGAGGAATAACCCAAAAATCAGGACAGGAATACGATGAACTAGAAGGAATTGTTCTGGTTTCCATCAATACATAGCGAGAATGACCTAGTACATAGACCATAAAGAGGATCAAGTGAAGATCCGAGAAGATGACAAGAGGGGAGTAAAGACTAATTCAGACTCTGGGACACACTGTGACATGTGTGACGAAGCTCCCTGTCTTTGGACAGGGGACACTGACAGGAAGGCTCCTTGGGGCTCCGATGTAGAATCCAAACATCCTCAGGGGCAAGAAGTGTCAGGGTAGTGGATCCCAACAGCATGAATGGAGTTCAAACCTCCCTCCAAACCACAGCCAAAACAGTGACAAGAAAAACAAAGTCTTTCATTTTAAGGTAACAGAGTTGAAGCATGACGGATGTCACAGGTGGTGCATATATTTCACGGCCAATGGTAGCGGCCGTGTAGTTATGGTTAAATTGCTCAACCCATACCAAGACCACTTTTTGGGAGGCTTATAACTTTGCTCCCCCTGGAGGAATATGTATCAAACTTTGCAATAAAAATATATGGCCCGCTCTGAATTTCGTTGGGAAGTTTGGTGAGGTTTCATCCAGGGGGGGGGGCAAAGTTATAAGGCTCCCAAAAAGTGGTCTTCCAATTTTTTTTCTCCATAGACTGAATGGACAAAAGGGCTGCGCACGCGTACGGCCCAAACAGTTGGATGGATTTTCACCAAATTTGCAGCAGGAGTGGCGGCTTGGTCTCGAAAGCGTGCTTTTGTACATTTGGTGCAAATCCGTCCAGTACTTTCTTTAAAAACTGGTAAAATGTACATCTCAAAAAATGTGTGATATCTGGCTTCGCTCCGCGGTCCCATTCCCCTGTTCGCTCTGCGGTCAAAACTCTGATAGACCTGCAGTGTGGCGTGATGTCGGCGGACATCGGGCACGCCTGGTGGTTGGCTGGAGGGATACGTGGTGTGCGTCTTAATTTTGGGTAACGCCACCATGTTGTATCAGAGGATATTGAGGCGCCGGAAGGGGCTGCAAGACCTGCTTTGCAGAATTTGGTGGTGGCAAGAGGGGATGGAAAGTGTGGGGGAGTGAAAAGTGGTTCACATCATATATTTGATTAGGTTGAAGAAGACGGTGGTGTGTGCGCGGTGTTTGAGAGTACTGCAGCAATTCGCGGGTAGGTCCTCAGGCGAGTAGATTTTGTGGTGACTGCAGGCAGGCTCAATTGGGGATGTGGAGTGGATTGCAGATGATATGTGGAAATTTGCATAGGGTGAGCTATGCTGTATTGTGTGTGGTAAGCCCCTAGCGCCTTGGGTGCATGGCCGGAGGCCTTGCACCAAAGTGTTTGCCAAGTGGTTGTACGTAGGTCTTGTAAGAGGATTCAATTCAGCACTACAGCTAAGTTAACGCCTAGTCTAGAATACTGAATGAAAACCCTTATTGATATATCTTTAGGTCCAGTTCATGCGTTCTGGATGACTACCCCTGTATAACACCCCTCTCTTGGAATCCCCCTGACCCCACTGAGCCAAGAAGTAGTTCTGTTTTGCAAGTTTAAAAGGTTTATTTGATAATTTAAACAATAGATATATATATGACACTTTATAATAAATTAATAATTGAATAGCACACTTAATCTGATATGATAAAGATCAACAACGGAGAATCTGGCACTAGCACACTTCTTATAATCACTAATGAGTTGACATGAAATGGATAAGGTAGCACACTGGTAAATAGGAACAAAAGTATAATGTGGTAGAGGATGCTTTATGTAAGCTCAGGTGGATGCAATATTCACTGAATGCAGTACAGAAAATACTCAATATGATTTCAACCAAACAATGTAATCACTTTTCTCTGGCAATCCACTCCCCCCCTCTTTATGCAATGCAAGGGAATGGGAGGAAAGCACGCAGTTCTCAAAAATGCAATCAATGTAATCAGTTCACCCCAGCAAGCTTACACCACAGAAAACAGATAGGAGTTTTGAAAACACGGGCCCAAATGCTTTGATATGTGCTAGCAATGGATGAGAAATATGCTGGAAATGCTTTTAATTCCCTTTCAGAGGTTCAGGGTGAGTGGTATCTAATTAATATTAGTCCAGGCTCACACTAGCAATGATGCAGGGATAGTTAACAGGTTAAACGAATTTCTGGCAAATGGAAGGCAAGCAGCAGCAGTTTTTACATGTGAAGAAATTGCAAATCGCGGTAAAATTCGCGGATGCGTGTTCCGCGATTGCGGTAAAACTATAAGGGGTAGGAATGCGGTTCTTGGTGCGATTCAAAGCTACGATTCTAAGCTATCAGAGGAAAGTTACTGCAAGTCTCTAGCCTAAACGGTCGCGGAGATATGAGCGATTTAATAAAGGTCGTTTTTGGGTTTGCAAATTTCAAAAGCTCAAAATGACAAGTGCAGCTTGCAACTAGCAAATCACAGGTGACAGCTTTACAAGTGACAGGTGACAGTTAGGAGACAGTTCTACTTAGATTAAAATAGGATTGAATTATATTATTTTAACTAAGAGATTGGTTCTGCACAGTTTTCTAGGTACTCACACTATATTCTTGAGTGAAATGGGCCTCATCACGGATCTGGTCAGGGTTTTGGACTGGGCTCTGGTCTCTCTCTGGGCACAGCACTGCTTTCTCTCTGGGTACAGCACTGCTTTCTCTCTCTGGTCTGGTCTCTAGTTTGGCTTTCTGTAGGTTGATGAATTTGAAGTCTGGATTTTTCCGGCAGAGCGTCCCGCTGCAGATGGATTTGGAAGGTCCCTATCTGTCCTGTCTGTCTGCTTTTATGTGTTTAGAATGTGGGTGTGTTCTAGCATCACTGACCCTACCTCTCTCTCAGCTTCTAATTGGTCAAACTTCCATTTATCATTTGATTGGGGAATGAACTGTGAGTCCGAGTGATGTCATTTTACAGCCTGCAGAAAGTCCACTCCTCCTGTCAACTTACACACAAATCTAGATTTGAAACAAATACATATTTGCAGAGGTACATATTGTTTTAAAATCATATGCACCCATCATGCATTACAGGAGGTATACCCTGTTCAAACTCTGCTCTTCCTGGGAGCTTGCATTCAGAAATGGCACATATTTCACTTTTTAACTGATTTTGCAATTTCTGACATTGACCCAACTTTACATACATGTGTGCAGGGAGTACGGACATTAACTGAAGAAGTTTCAGATTTTTAACATGCATACAGTTAGAGTAATATCCATTTTTCCGCTAAAACCCCCCTGAACATGCCACCGGGTCGAAAAACCTCTTAAAATGTGGGCAGAAAAATCACAAGAATTATGGTATCATTTATAAAATTTTCACATGTCCGCTCTATGAGTTATTCATCTTTTTAAAGTTATGTTCTGGCTCCAAAGTGGTGTGGTTTCCCAGGTCACATGGTATAGAAACCAGTCTTTCCAGTTTCTGCCAAGCCAGCTTGCTCTCACAGGCAGTGCTCCTCCCAGCTCCTGCCAAGAGGAAGCTACATTTTACGACTGCGGTAATAAAAACCTTTGCCTGAGTGAAGAGGGCTTTGTTCACTCTCTTGCAGAGCACAGTTAATTCAATTATCAGATAGATGGCATATCCTTAGTGTGGGCAGCAAAAGGAAGGTTGGCCTGGGAACACAGTGGTGACTCAAATTTCACTCCTGATGGGGTTAGTTGCCAGGCAGAATCAAGTTCCTTAAGCCAGACTTTCAGCTACTGTCATGTTATTTGTTGCTTTTTAAATTAACTTGCAATTTTACACATGCAGCTAGAATGCTGATTCTAAGTGCAAAACTATGACATTTAAACAATTGCAACCTATGTGACACTCAAAAGTAGGTCACTCAGTCAATTTAAACATTTAGATTTGTAGTGTCTTTCAGTCCAATGCAACTTAAACTGCTGAAATCCACAGCGCAGCCAGTCTTGTTATAAGCATTTTTCTGGGCTCTTCATTTCCCAGATTTTGTAGGCACACAAAACTCCATTCTACCAAATGTCTGCTGGTGTTCAGTGAATATTTTGCACATATTGCAATGTTTGAAATAGGCACTTTGGCTTGCCTTCAGGGAAACAGAGTGGTTTTAAAACGCCGGCTTTTGGATAGTGGTGAGTACTGGTACTGCACCCATTTTTGGGATTTAAGAAATGAATTCCCCACAATTCTAGGTTGCATTTGGCAATCAGCATTGCCATTCCCAATGGTTTCAGACTACTGTGCGGGTAGTCCAATGGTGGTTTTAGGCAGTGTCCTTCTGTGCCCATAACATCGGCAAAAATGGGTGGCAGCCTATTCTTCCTGCATTTCCCTGTGCATTTTCTGGGAAGCTCTGGCCATCATGATGTTTTCATGTCAGTACTGCACAGTTTTGAGGTAGGGCTAGGATGCATGGGTAAATACATCCCACAAGCCCCCCTCTTGCGATGGCCATTCGGTTTCACTGATGGGACTCGCAAGATCTGGGATGTTTCCTCATCTTCTTCCAATAGATGGCACAGTTCAGCATCTTTTCCTCCATCCGGTACTGATCGATCGGTTCTCCTCGCCAGTCCTGATGGGAGTATTGGGCGGTCCACTGGGCCCATTGGATCTTCGTTCCCGGTCTCCGGATCGTCCTCCTTGGCCAGTCTCAAGGTTTTCTTTCTCCTAGGACGACAAAGGAAGAGCGGCAATACCTATTCATAGACGTTTTTCCACCACCGTTGAGATAGTGGGGCAGCATATGCATTTTATCATAACGAAACATTACATTCTTACTTTGATAAAAAAAAACAGTATAACTAAGAGACAGTTTCATGCAAATCACAATATTTTAGAGACTAGATGTGGTATGTTTTATGATTGGAACTGAATTAGTCTGAGACAGTACCCGCTAGGATTCCAGAGGATTCCTCCAGTTGTTGCAGAGTGTGCCTGGGATGGCAACATTTCAACTGGTTTATGTGGACCCACTTGTCTTCCCCCTCTGCCGAACCGCCTTTGGGGATGCGGATCTTGTAGGCCACAGGGGAGATCTTATCGACGATCTCAAAGGGTCCTTTCCATGTAGGCAAAAATTTGCGCTGCTTGGCCTGGTTCCTTTGGAAGTTGTATAGATAGACCCGGTCCCCCACCTGATATTCCTTCCTGGAAGTTTTCAGGTCATAGTGGGTCTTCATGCTATCAGCTGATCTTTCTAGATTCCGCTGAGCATAAGCAAAAGCATGTTGGAGGTGTTTCCTTAAATTCTCTACATACTCATGAGTAGTGGAGGCATTTATCAGTGTCTGCTCTTGGGTCCTGTAGAGCAAATGCTGAGGAAGCACCATCTTGCGCCCAGTCATCAACTCAAATGGTGACATTTTGGTTGCAGATGAAGGGGTAGATCTGATAGCCATTAGGACCAGAGGTAATCGGATATCCCAACTTGGCCCAGAATCTGCCACAAACTTCTTTAATATGCTCACAATTGTCCGGTTATATCTCTCTACTGCCCCAGAAGAAGCTGGTCTATAAGCAATATGCAGCTTTCTCTTGACCCCCAGTATCTCCCACATCTTTGTCATTACTTCACTGGTGAAGTGGCTACCTCTGTCTGACTCAATCCTTTGAGGTAGACCAAAACGGGAAAAGATGTGGTTAATCATCAAGGCAGCTGCAGTTTCTGCCTTGCAATTTGGGGCTGGGAGACATTCCACCCACTTGGTAAACAAGCATGTCACAGTCAACATGTACTTATTCCCCCTAGCCGAGCGAATCACAGGGCCTACAAAGTCGATTTGTAAATCTGACCATGGCAGTGTCATTCCCCTCTTTTGTAAAGGCGCCCGGTGTGTGAGGGATGTCGGCTGAAATTGTGCACACACAAGACAACCCTTCAAATATTGGTTGAGGTCCTGGCCCATGTGTGGCCAGTATGCAACCTCTCTTAAGATTTCCAATGTTGTGTGAAACCCCCTATGACCGGCGGTGGCCGCATCATGGGCGTGACTTAACATCAGGCTTCGGAATGAGGTAGGAACCACCCACTGATCGTGGCCAGCTTTGGATTTCCTTACCAGCAAACCGTCTTGGATTCGGAACATTTTTGGACATTTCATCAACACTCTTAGGTCCTCTTTCCCAATGTAATCGGTATCCGTCAGGGGAAAGTTCTCAGGGTCCTCAAGGTGCTGGTAAAATTTACCAATTATTGGATCCCCCTTCTCAGCGGTAATCAAATCAGCATCAGGGGTCTCCTTGCTCCATTGTGCAATTGAAAGGTCGTTGTGAGCATTTGTCTGGGACCTAGTGATGGCAGTGACCTGGATTTCCCCCAACAGGGACTCAATCTCAATTAGATCCCCTTGGATGGCCCCGGTTTTGGCCAGCTGATCAGCTAAGTCATTTCCAGTTTTGTCTGGTCCCTCTACTTTGGAATGACCCTTAATCTTCTTCCAATAGATGGTCATCCCATTCGATGTGACCAGATCATCAATGTTTTGGATCAACTTCCCATGTTTCAAGGGTTTGTTGTTAGCACATAACATGCCTCTGGTTTTCCAATTAACCAGGTGCTCCACGAACCCGTTCCGTACATAATCCGAATCTGTGATTATGACCAGTTCGTGGAGTTGATGCTGGACAGCAGTGAGGATGGCATGATGCACAGACATCAATTCTGCCACCTGACTACTTCGGGGACCAATTTTGTATCCAGCGGAGGGTTCTGGGGACTCATTCACCCATGCATTCCCTACGCCAGCCACCAGTTCTTTCTCCCCGTCGTTGTCAACATGGTAAGAGCATCCATCCACATAGACAGTGGGCATTCCCTCACACTTGTCCTCTTCAAAGACTTTGTGGGGGGAATTAAGGTATGCCTCCATGTTGTCCTTGATTTTTAGACTTTCGTCCTCGAGACAGTTTTCTCTGGCACAATCATGCAAGTCAGCCAGACCTTGCGCGAGGGGACTCTTCTTGTTTTGGCCATATCTGACCTCCACAGGAAAGCCTTGCATTGACAGAATCCAGGAAGTAATTCGGGAATTACTCACATTTCCGGCCCGGATTCTGTCACTTTGGAGATATTGCAGAGGCTGGTGTGGAGTCTCCACTATGATGTGTTCCCCCTGGATAAACGGGCGGTAATTCTTCAATGCCCACACCGTTGCCAGGAGTGCCTTCTCACAATCGTTGAATTTTTCCTCCACAGAGGATAAAGTTTTGCTCGCATAGGAGATTACTTTATTGACCTTGTCATGCTTTTGGTATAATACTGCCGTCAAGCACGTATTAGAGAACCCTGTCTCCAGGAAGAACTCCTTGTTTCTGACAGGGTAAGCTAGGCAAGGCGCTTGTGAGAGGCTTCTCTTGAGTTGTTTTACTGCCTCGGCTTGTTCTGGACCCCATTCCCACTTGACCCCCCCCTTCAGGAGATGAATCAGGGGTCTGGTGATCTCTGCGTAGCCCTCAATGAACTTTCTGCTGTAATTAGTCAGTCCAAGGAGGCTCCTTAGTTCCCGCAGAGTTGTGGGGTCTTTCAGTTTCTGAAGTGCTTCCACTTTCTTTTCCTGGGGACAGAGACCCTGAGGAGTAATCTCATGCCCCAAGAAATTAACACGGGTTCTACACCACTGTGCTTTCTGAAAGGAAAGTTTTGCTCCGGCGGCCCTCAACTGCGTCAGAACATAACGGATCTCCGCTATGTGTTCCTCCACAGATGAACTTTTGATGAGGACATCATCTACATAAGCCAGGTTACCCCTCGCACCCAGGTCGGGCATGGCCTTATGTAGGAAAATGTTGAATTCATTGCCGGAGTTGAGGTATCCGAAGGGAGTCCGGGTCCATGTGTACTGCTGGCCCCCAAAGGTAAAAGCCAGCTTGTATTGGTCCTCCCTACTGACAGGCACGGTCCAGTATCCATTGGTCAGGTCTATTGCAGTGAATACCTGTGACCCCTGAATCTGGGCCAGACCTTGGTCAATGTAGGGCAGAGGCCATCGGGAAGTATGGACCCGTTTGTTGAGCTCCCTGAGGTCGGCACAGAGTCTCCACTGGCCGTTTGGCTTCAATATTCCCAGCACCGGATTATTGAAGGTGCTGTGGACTGGACGGATTATTCCCCGGGACTCAAGGTTCTTAATTATTTCAGTAAGGGACTCCATTGATGCGAGAGGCAAGCGATATTGCTTCACAAACACTGGAGTCATGCCAGGGTCCGTGGGGATGGTTGTTGTGTGGATGTCGGTGCAACCACAGTCATATGAGTCTACCGCAAAGAGATCTTGGAAATCCAAGAAAACTTGTTTCAACTTTTGCTTTTGTTCCAGAGTCACACAGGCATCAGCTAGGTTGACTCTCTCTTCCACCATCTGCCTGAAGCCTGGAAAGACTTCTGGTTTGGCTATTTCCGCGGCCTCCTCCAGCTGGGTGGAGAAGTCCCTGGTCAGAGTGCTGATTTGGACTGGAGGCTTCAGGTGGGAAAGGCAGCCCTCATGAACCTGGAAAATCACCTCATCCCTCCTGAATTCACAAGTCACATCTTCCTTACCATAAGGGCAGGAAGTGTACACCAGGAAGTTCCCCCCATGCCGGGTAAAAATCCTGTCTGGTGTTGTATTGTCCTCACTGTCACTGTCAACGCAGTCCTTGGGGATTGGCCCTAACAGTTCATTTACAAGATCAATGGAGAAATGTTGGTCATCAACCGCCATTCCAATAATGGTGCCTGCGGCTAGAGTAATACTCTTTAAGTCGCTGTTATCCACCTCTACTGGAATGGTGTCATGTTCTATGTTGACTAATGGTGTCGGGTTTACCCCCAACCCTTGCTGTTGGAGAGAAGCATTTAGATGTATGTAAGCATCAGGGTTTTTCAACTCTTGTCCCTTTTTAACTTTCACTTCCAGGGAGAATTGTCGGGTCCTTTCTGGGATGGTGACTTCCTCTTTAACCTGAATTTCAACTGCATAAGGTAGCAATTGAGCTGACCTAAATGCTTTTTCTTGATCATCAAAGCCCATGGGATTATCCGCTAATCGGGACCAAGCTTTGAAGTTTATTAGGTCCAAACTAATGGCAAAGCGATTGAGAATGTCACTGCCTAAGTAAAAGGCGGCAGTGACGTCTCGCACGACCCAACAATTATGGACTATGCTCTTGTTGCCAATGGAGATTTTGAGCATACACCTGCTTGGCAGGAGATGTTTTGAATTGGGTGCTTCCAGGTCCATTTCCCACTTGTCTATCAGTTTGAAGGTGGGAATGGCTGGATCTTTTGGGAGTTGGCGAAACATGGCTTCGCTGATGAAGCTCTTACCGTTGTTCACACACACTCGAGCGAGAACAGAGTCCTTCCCATCATTTAACTGAACAGGGATGAACCACTGCTCTCCAATTTGCTGAATATCAGCCAGGCTCTGAGCTGATTTCACATCTTTCTGGACTATAGGAGTGGGAGTTTCAGATTGTGGATTGGTATAGAATTTCAAAGTGTTTCCTTCCAGCGTGGAATACCACTTTAGACTGCAAGGAAGGTTAATTTTCAGAAATAGAGAGGACCCCCCATCACCAGTCTGTTGTCCTACTGCTATTACTGTCACGTCTGGAATCTGGTTGTTCTGGAAGTGAAATTCTACTTGGTCAGATTTTTGTTCAACCATGTGGCATGTGCCGTTTAAACTAACATGGTTGACACTCTGTTTTAATTTTATGGGTCGGCTAGTCTGGGTCCAGAGGACCTTGTTTACGCAATCTATTAGGGGTGACAACCTTCTCAGGAGGTCATTCCCTAGTAAACAAGGGGTGCCCTCCGGGGTCACAACTATGACCGGGTGTTTCAACTTATGTCGCCCAATTTTAATGTCCAAGTCTGCAGTCCCCTCAACGGGAATTTCCTTCCCGTCAAAGTTCTGTAGTTGTCCAGGAAGAGAGGTGAGAGGAATTTGGTAATTCTCTCCCCTTCCTGCATTCAGTTCGTCAAAGGCCCTTCTGGACAGAAGGGTAGCTTGAGATCCAGTGTCCACCAGTGCCGAGATTGTACCCTGCCCCTGTACTTGTACCGGGGCATAATATCTTCCCTCCTTCTCCTCAAGGGGGCACAGGTAATGTACATTTTTGGACAACTGGTAGGCTAACTTTCTAGTTTTGGACATTGCTAGCGAAGAGATTTGGGCAGAATTCGGGGGAGAGCCTTGGGAATCTGAAAGAAAAATTTGGCAACTGGAGATCAGAGCCATTGTGGGTTCCCCTGGCTCCGGTTCCGGGCCGCCCCCCCCCCTTTTTGGAGGCAGTCACCAGGATGGGTTTGAACCAGGGGATTTTCTTGCTGTTGGTTCTGGGATGAGATGGTGGGCGGCGGTAGCTCAGTCTCCACATCTCCCCAGTCTGGATTTGCATCCCTAGGGACCCATTTTTCTTTGGGAGGAGTTCCCCCCTCTCTGAAGGAGAAGATCCTTTTCCCAGGATCCTCTGAGGATCCCTCTCCCTCAAATTGGAAGATCTGTACCTCCTCCTCAAACTGAGTCTGTTTGGGTCTTTTGTTTCTCCTACCCCCCCTCTGCTCCTTAGGAGGCAGACTTTCAGGGGCAAGAGATTTTGTTTCCGGTTCCTGGGTTTCCAGGGGCTGTTTACAAGTGAGGAAGGAAGCTTCCTCCAAGGCTTTACACCCCCCTTCCCTTTGTGCCTCCTCCCTGGGAACCGGTGAGTTATCGGGGTGCTGCCCCGTCATTGTTCTGGAGCACCAGGTCCAGAGTTGGGTGCGTTCTGCGCCGGCACGCCCATCTGAGGGTTCTGCTGAGCCCTCAGTATGTGACCCAGGTCCCGCGCCATGTTTTGAACCTGGCGCTCTAACTGGGAAACCCGCTCAGGCTGATACGGGGCCCTGTTTTCTCCCCTGGGCTGATCCCGGGAAGGGTAGCTGTCCCTCCTCTGGTAATCCCCCGGGTTGGGAAGATTTGGGTACCCCTCCACCCGTGGCCTCCCCTCTCCCGGATTCAGTGGTCTGGGCTCAGGGAATTGGGGAAAGAAGGATGGATGGTTTTGGGGCTGGAAGTCGGGTGGATATCTGGGGAAAAAGTTCTGCCCAGGGTTTGGTAAATTTCTGCCCTCCTGTGGGAAGTTTGGAGGGAAGTTCCCTGGGTTAGGTGCTTGTCTGGATCCCCCCCCTTGGGCTGGAGGAGTCCACACATAACCCAGGATGGGTCGATTTCCCTTGTAACGGGGACTTACATAATCAGGAGAGCGAGGGACCCCATTTGTGGGGCTGCCTCCTTGGCTCCCTGTCTGTGACTGACCCGAGGACCTCCTGGGCCTAACATTATTAGGTGCAGGCAGGTTTTTAGGCCCCCCCATCTCCAAATCCAAAACGGGGGTAACCTTTACCTCTGCCACCTTGGCAGCAGCAGGGGTGCTGTTGGCTTTGGGGTTTTTCTGGGCATTACTTTTGCTATCTACCGGTTTCTGCACCTCATAGATCCGGGTAGCCTGTTCAATGACCCAGTCTAAAGATCTTTTCTCGTGAAAATCCCTCACGAGCTGGGTCATGATATATTTGGGCAAGGCATGGAAAAACGTATTTATAAATTCCCTGCTGTCCGTGCGCACCCTTCTTGTGGTCTGTGCAAAAGCACGCTTTAACTCCTGCACAAATTAATGTGGGGCCTGATCCTCCCCACATTGCAAATTGTAGGCTGCCTTGCGAGCCTCTTGAGGATTTCTGTGAACAGAAAAATGTTTCAGGATGGCCGCCTTATATGTGGACCATCTTAAATGATTTTGGTCCTCCAGCCCCGCAAAGAAACTGGAGTATTCCGGGGAGAAGGTCCACTTTACATATTGAATACAGCTTTGGCTGTCCTTCATATGGAAAGTCTCCATCATTTGCTCAAACAACTCTAAGTGCTCCCAAACAGAATACTTAGCGTTCTTATGGTAAGGCGTGATGACGCTCCTGATCGCCTTAATCTGCTTTAAAGGGTCCTTAAGCAAGGCCCTTTTTGCCTTATTGGCCTTTTTGGTTCGGGTAACCCTTGTCCATTCTTCCTCGGACTCAGAGGCACTGCTCCCAGAGGTTCCCGTCTGTTCTTCCAGGTTTTCCCGGATTCTGCGAGCCTGGGAATGGCTGGCAGAATGTGGGGACCTGGTCTCCTGTGTCCTGCGCAGTTCAGAGGGGTCTTCAGATTCCTCCTTGCTGCCAGGATTTGATGGGTACCCCCTCCACTGACCTAACTGGGCAGAGGTTTTCAGGATGCCCTTAATGGGCCTACTCTCCTGGGGTTCCCCATTGAACTGTACTGTACTTGGGTGCCCATACCCGGATGCCCACCCCTCCATTCCTGAGTGGTTCTGGCCTATGAGCCCCATACTCTTAGCTGGATAGTAATCTGCCATCCCTGTGGCCCTGTGCTCATGTGCGCCAGGGAACATGGGGGTGGCAGAGTCCAGGGACTGAGAGGTATGAGGGCCTCTGGTACTAGGGCTCCTGAGGTTATGCTCCGGAGTTTCCCTTTCCCAGCGAACCTCATCTCTATCCGCCCCTGCTCCCTGTTGCAATGCAAGAGCCTGCATTTGTGCCTTCAGTTCTTCAGTTAAGGCCTTACTGGACTCTATCAGTCTCTCCTGCATCGCTACCTGTTGTTGGAGCCTATCATTGTGTTCACAGAGGGCCTCGTTTTCCCTCTGTGCTTCCTGGTTGGTCCTGGAGAACTGGGCCAGTCTTTGCTGCAGGAGGGTTACCTCCTGAGCTGTGTCCCTATTGGCCTGCTCCTTTCTTGCTAGAGCATCCTCCACCCTCCTGGTGTGCTCTAACAAGTTCTGGTGTTCTTTTTGGAGATCACCCAGTCCCTGGTGGGCCAGGTGATTTTCTTCCATTTTTCTTTTTAAATGGCAGACTTCCTGGCCTAAGGCGTCTCTTTCCTGACTAAGAGCCTGCATTTGTGCCGCCAGGTCGTCCCTTTGCCGTTGAAGGGCACCAGCTTTTTGGTGCTCCTCATCAAACTCTGCCTGGGTATCCAGGTCTTTCAAGATCAGCTTGTTGCTCTCTACCTTCACTCTATCTAGATGACTTTGCAGGGTGGCTACCTGCTCCGTGCATGCCCTGTTAAAGTCTAATTGTTGCTCCAGCTTTTTCTGGCTCTGCAGTAAGGAGTCCAAACTATCTTGGTGCTCCTTCTGCAGGGCCAGAAATCTGGTATCCTGTTCTGACTTTTCCTTTTGCAGCACATCCATATCCTCCCTCATTTTAGTGATGTACAGTCTGCTGTCATTTTCTGACTCCTGGCTCCTCTGCAGCCTCTGCTCAGAAGAGACCAGGTCAGATTGGACCTTCTGTAATGCCAGCAGTTGCCTACTCGCCAGATCTTGGCCTTCAGCACATTTGTCCTGCACGGCTCCCATATGTAAATATAAATACGCCGCTACCCTGGCAATCTTATTGTGTTCATCTTTGGCTTTAGGAGCCATATATAGTTCACTCAGGGCCACATGTAAGGGACCCTGATCTCTATATATATCTGACCCTGTTTCAGTGACCTGTTGTGTGATGGCCTGCAACCACGCATCCTGGCCCTGTTCGGTCCATTCACCTCTCACAAATAGCTTATGCAAGAGGTGCTCTCTGGCTATTTTCATGTCTACTAAGGTCGTCATTCTAGAGATTGGTCTCTGTCCTGACTTACAGAAGTTTGTATTTTATTTTTGCAGAACAGAACTTTTCTTGGAGTGTCCCTTTTGAGGAATGCTTCACAGCGTAATGCAGCATGGTGATCCGACCGGATGTATGTATCCCGTCAGTTAGCACACTGTATTAAGCTGCACAAGTGGTAAATCTAACCCAACGTCTCGGCTCGAGCCCCCAATTTGTAAGAGGATTCAATTCAGCACTACAGCTAAGTTAACGCCTAGTCTAGAATACTGAATGAAAACCCTTATTGATATATCTTTATGTCCAGTTCATGCGTTCTGGATGACTACCCCTGTATAACACCCCTCTCTTGGAATCCCCCTGACCCCACTGAGCCAAGAAGTAGTTCTGTTTTGCAAGTTTAAAAGGTTTATTTGATAATTTAAACAATAGATATATATATGACACTTTATAATAAATTAATAATTGAATAGCACACTTAATCTGATATGATAAAGATCAACAACGGAGAATCTGGCACTAGCACACTTCTTATAATCACTAATGAGTTGACATGAAATGGATAAGGTAGCACACTGGTAAATAGGAACAAAAGTATAATGTGGTAGAGGATGCTTTATGTAAGCTCAGGTGGATGCAATATTCACTGAATGCAGTACAGAAAATACTCAATATGATTTCAACCAAACAATGTAATCACTTTTCTCTGGCAATCCACTCCCCCCCTCTTTATGCAATGCAAGGGAATGGGAGGAAAGCACGCAGTTCTCAAAAATGCAATCAATGTAATCAGTTCACCCCAGCAAGCTTACACCACAGAAAACAGATAGGAGTTTTGAAAACACGGGCCCAAATGCTTTGATATGTGCTAGCAATGGATGAGAAATATGCTGGAAATGCTTTTAATTCCCTTTCAGAGGTTCAGGGTGAGTGGTATCTAATTAATATTAGTCCAGGCTCACACTAGCAATGATGCAGGGATAGTTAACAGGTTAAACGAATTTCTGGCAAATGGAAGGCAAGCAGCAGCAGTTTTTACATGTGAAGAAATTGCAAATCGCGGTAAAATTCGCGGATGCGTGTTCCGCGATTGCGGTAAAACTATAAGGGGTAGGACTGCGGTTCTTGGTGCGATTCAAAGCTACGATTCTAAGCTATCAGAGGAAAGTTACTGCAAGTCTCTAGCCCAAACGGTCGCGGAGATATGAGCGATTTAATAAAGGTCGTTTTTGGGTTTGCAAATTTCAAAAGCTCAAAATGACAAGTGCAGCTTGCAACTAGCAAATCACAGGTGACAGCTTTACAAGTGACAGGTGACAGTTAGGAGACAGTTCTACTTAGATTAAAATAGGATTGAATTATATTATTTTAACTAAGAGATTGGTTCTGCACAGTTTTCTAGGTACTCACACTATATTCTTGAGTGAAATGGGCCTCATCACGGATCTGGTCAGGGTTTTGGACTGGGCTCTGGTCTCTCTCTGGGCACAGCACTGCTTTCTCTCTGGGTACAGCACTGCTTTCTCTCTCTGGTCTGGTCTCTAGTTTGGCTTTCTGTAGGTTGATGAATTTGAAGTCTGGATTTTTCCGGCAGAGCGTCCCGCTGCAGATGGATTTGGAAGGTCCCTATCTGTCCTGTCTGTCTGCTTTTATGTGTTTAGAATGTGGGTGTGTTCTAGCATCACTGACCCTACCTCTCTCTCAGCTTCTAATTGGTCAAACTTCCATTTATCATTTGATTGGGGAATGAACTGTGAGTCAGAGTGATGTCATTTTACAGCCTGCAGAAAGTCCACTCCTCCTGTCAACTTACACACAAATCTAGATTTGAAACAAATACATATTTGCAGAGGTACATATTGTTTTAAAATCATATGCACCCATCATGCATTACAGGAGGTATACCCTGTTCAAACTCTGCTCTTCCTGGGAGCTTGCATTCAGAAATGGCACATATTTCACTTTTTAACTGATTTTGCAATTTCTGACATTGACCCAACTTTACATACATGTGTGCAGGGAGTACGGACATTAACTGAAGAAGTTTCAGATTTTTAACATGCATACAGTTAGAGTAATATCCATTTTTCCGCTAAAACCCCCCTGAACATGCCACCGGGTCGAAAAACCTCTTAAAATGTGGGCAGAAAAATCACAAGAATTATGGTATCATTTATAAAATTTTCACATGTCCGCTCTATGAGTTATTCATCTTTTTAAAGTTATGTTCTGGCTCCAAAGGGGTGTGGTTTCCCAGGTCACATGGTATAGAAACCAGTCTTTCCAGTTTCTGCCAAGCCAGCTTGCTCTCACAGGCAGTGCTCCTCCCAGCTCCTGCCAAGAGGAAGCTACATTTTACGACTGCGGTAATAAAAACCTTTGCCTGAGTGAAGAGGGCTTTGTTCACTCTCTTGCAGAGCACAGTTAATTCAATTATCAGATAGATGGCATATCCTTAGTGTGGGCAGCAAAAGGAAGGTTGGCCTGGGAACACAGTGGTGACTCAAATTTCACTCCTGATGGGGGTAGTTGCCAGGCAGAATCAAGTTCCTTAAGCCAGACTTTCAGCTACTGTCATGTTATTTGTTGCTTTTTAAATTAACTTGCAATTTTACACATGCAGCTAGAATGCTGATTCTAAGTGCAAAACTATGACATTTAAACAATTGCAACCTACGTGACACTCAAAAGTAGGTCACTCAGTCAATTTAAACATTTAGATTTGTAGTGTCTTTCAGTCCAATGCAACTTAAACTGCTGAAATCCACAGCGCAGCCAGTCTTGTTATAAGCATTTTTCTGGGCTCTTCATTTCCCAGATTTTGTAGGCACACAAAACTCCATTCTACCAAATGTCTGCTGGTATTCAGTGAATATTTTGCACATATTGCAATGTTTGAAATAGGCACTTTGGCTTGCCTTCAGGGAAACAGAGTGGTTTTAAAACGCCGGCTTTTGGATAGTGGTGAGTACTGGTACTGCACCCATTTTTGGGATTTAAGAAATGAATTCCCCACAATTCTAGGTTGCATTTGGCAATCAGCATTGCCATTCCCAATGGTTTCAGACTACTGTGCGGGTAGTCCAATGGTGGTTTTAGGCAGTGTCCTTCTGTGCCCATAACATCGGCAAAAATGGGTGGCAGCCTATTCTTCCTGCATTTCCCTGTGCATTTTCTGGGAAGCTCTGGCCATCATGATGTTTTCATGTCAGTACTGCACAGTTTTGAGGTAGGGCTAGGATGCATGGGTAAATACATCCCACAGTCTTACATTGTTGGCTTGTGTGTGTGCTTTGTGAGCAGTGTACATATTGTTGGTTTCATGTTTGTGGTGATTGTTAGCACGTCCTACAGTTTTGGGTGCATGGCTGGAGGTGATGGAGTCAACAGTCCTTGATTGTGTCCACTCGGTGAAGCGTTGGAATACTATGTGTATAGAAGTGAAACAGTTCAAGTGCAATCTTTATGTATTTGGGTTGTGTCATTCCCTAGTGTACTGAGTACTGTACTGTATTATGATTTATTGGTTGTGAGTAGTTTTAATAGAGTGTTGGTTGCAGGGGCAATGATCTGAAGATTTTGTGGTTTGCTTGGAAGTAGTACAATACTATGTGAACAGAAGTGGGTAGGGGTGCTGCAGGCTGTGTTATGTTTGTGGATTCTGCTAACTGGCTAGATGTTTTGCATGGCTATATTATGTTGCAGGGGTTGGGTAGGGGTGCCAGTGGCTGTGCTATGGTTGTGGGTTGTGGTACCAGGCCACATGTTCGCATGCATGGCTGCATTACATTGGGGTGGGTGCGGCCAAGGCTTAGCCTCTTGGATGCATGGCCAAAGGACATAGGCCTTGGCCATGCACCAAAGAGGCTAGGCCTTGGCCGCACCCACCGCAAGGTAATGCAGCCATGCATGTGAACACTGTGATACTGGTATATGGATGCAACAAATATGTTTACGTAGTGTTCAAGGGGCTGCAAAACATGCTCTGTGGCATCTGGTGGTGGGAAGAGAGGATTGGAAGGGTGGGGGAGTGGAAAGTGGTTCATATGATATATTTGTTTAGGTGGAAGAAGACGGTGGTGTGCGTGCAGTGTCCGCGAGTACTGTCACAATTCGCAGGCAGGTCTTCAGGCGAGTAGCTTTTTCAGTGACTGCAGGCGGGCTCAATTGGGCATGTGGAGTGGATTGCAGATGATATGAGGATATTTGCATTGGGTGTACTATGCTGTGTTGTGTGTGGTAAGTCTCTAGTGCCATTGGTGCATGGCCAGTGACCTTTCACCGAAGAGTTTGCCGGGTGGTTGTAAGTAGGTTTTACATTGTTGGCTTGTGTGTGTGCTTTGTGAGCTGTGTACACATTGTTGGTTGCATGGGTGTGGTGATTGCTATCACGTCCTAAAGTTTTTGGTGCATGGCTGGAGGTGATGGAGTCAACAGTCCTGGAGAGTGTCCACTGGGTGAAGTGTTGGAATACTGTGCATATAGAAGTGCAAATGGTTCAAGTGCAATCTTTATGTGTTTGGGATGTGGCCATTGCCTAGAGTACTGAGTACTGTACTTTAATATGATCTATTGGTTGTGAGTAGTTTATAGAGTGTTGGGTGCAGGGGTAATGTTCTGAAGATTTTGTGGTTGGCTTGGAAGTAGTATAATACTAGGTGAACGGAATTGGGTAGGGGTGCCCAAGGCCGTATTATGTTTGTGGATTCTGCTAACTGGCTAGATGTTTGCATGCATGGCTGTATTATCTTATGAGATTTGGGTAGGGGTTCCAGTGGTTGTGTTAAGTTTGTGGGTTTTGGTACCTGGCCACACGTTCACATGCATAGCTACATTACATTGCGGTGGGTACGGCCAAGGCCTAGCCTCTTGGGTGCATAGCTGAAGGCCGTAGTCCATGCAGCTAAGAGGCTAGGCCTTGGCCGCACCCACTGCAACGTAATGCAGCCATGCATGCAAACAATGTGATACTGGTATATGGATGCGACAAATATGTTTTACGGAGTGATTTTTCTTTCTTGCTTCAATCCTTTGGGTAACCTGTTATAACCATACGTTGCTGCATCGTACATACCTTTTCCTCTGCATCTCTCCTAGGATGGTCACCTTTACAGAATGGTTGTGGAGGACATTTCAGGCTTGGTAGAGCACCACAATTGCATTTGCTGTCATTTGCCCCTGATCAGACCCTTTACTTAGGGAGTGCAATAAGATATTGCGACATGAAAGAATTTCCTTAGAATCACACATTTAAAATGTGGACAATGCACGCAGCTACCCACAAATCGTTGAAGATGTACTTCACATACGTACATAAGAAATGTTTTGTTTATAGAAATGCTTTGCGAAAAAACATATTGTAAGTGATTTCAATTCAGCACTCCAACTAAGTCAATGCCTAAAATGGGATGCCCAATGGAAACCCATATTTATATATTTTTATGTCAAAAGTTTGTTTAATTCTGGATGATGTACCCTTATATAACACCCCTCTCTTTGAATTACCCCTGTCTCACTGAACCAAGAATTAGGTTTGTTTTGCAAATTAAAATATTTATTTGAAGAATTGAACAATATATATATCACACTTTGATAAATATGGATAATATCTGAATATCACACTTAAGAATATGAACAATGATCGACAATGAGTAATATGACAATATCAACAATCTCTTTAATCAATTTGGAGTAGGAATGGGAAGAATAATGTAGCAGAGAATACTTTGGGCCTCATTACGACCCTGGCGGTAAATTACCGCCAGGGCCGTGACTTTACCGCCATGGTGCTAACTACGTTAACGCCATGGCGGTAAGGGGATTTACCGCCCCATTCCGACCTTGGCGGGGCGGTAAATCCCCAATCCCCATTTACCCTTCCCCATTCCCATTTTTGCCCCATAGGGCATAATGGGAGTGGGGAAGGCGTTAATTACGCCACCGTAAATTACGGTGGCGTAATTAACACCAAGTTCCCTTACCGCCATGGTTTTTTACTCCCGCTAAAAGCAGGTGTAAAAACCGCCATGGCGGAAAGGGAACTCGTAATTGGCGGTAAGGGGTCGGCGCAGCTAACGCTGGCGTTAACCCCTTACCGCCAGGGTCGTAATGAGGCCCTTTGTATGGGTTCAAGAAATTGCAATGATAGGAAGGAATGCAACACAGAAATAAAACTTGATATGACTTCAATCAAAAGACAATATGATCACTCTTTCCTATGTTACTACTCACTCCCCCCAACATGCAATATGAAGATATGGAATGAGGGCACACAGGTATCAGGAATAACAATCAACAATGCAGTTCAATCCCAATTCCCCCAGCAAGCTTAGAGAGAACAGATAGGATTTTAAACAGGTCAGTTTATTTTAAATGTGGTTTGAGTTGAATGGGAAAAATGCTAAAAATGTTTTTAATTCGCTAAATGAGATTCAGAACTAGTGGGAGTGGCTTGGGATAGGTTCAGGTCAACACTAGCAATAATTATAGAATGATTAGCAGATGAAAACGAAATTCAGAAGTTGAAAGCAAGAAATTGCTATTTTTACATGTGGTGAAATTGAACGAAATTGCAAATTCGCAGCAACTTTTCCGTGTGCGGGAAACGTGATTTCAGAAAAACTATAAGGAATTGGAATGTCGTTTTGGGTTCGTTTGAAAGCTGAGGATGTTAGCTTCAAAATTACATTTAAATTCCGTTTCTAGGATGGTTCAAAAGTTACAGAGGTTTTAGTGAAGGTAGATTTTTCAAAAACAGAGTCAAGATTCAAAATACTAAGGAGCTATGAAAGTACAAGATACCCAACGGGACAACCACCAGAACAGGGTGCCTTCCGCTCTGATTGCTGTGCGCTAGGACACTTGACATTCTTCAGAAATATCAGCGCACAAATGATTATCGCTACAATTATCACAGACTATATAATGAGAAGAATTCAAGATGGACACAAGATTCTATAATGCAGTTCTGGATAGGTTGAAATGGATTGAATAGGATTACTTTAAACTAAGAGATGACTATGGACAGTTATATACTAAATACTCACTCCTATGGCTTTGGAATGGAATGGGCCCATCAAAGATCTGGTCAAGGGTTTGGCTGGGGTTCTCTTGCCACCGGACAGGTCTCAGGCATGGGTTCTGCTCTCAGCAAAAGGACCCCTCCAGGTAGTCAGAAATATTTGGTGTTTGGCCTGGTTCCTTTGGAAATTGTATAAATAGACCCGGTCTCCTACATTTTATTCTTTTCTGGTAGTCTTTAAGTCATAGTGGGTCTTCATGCTGTCTGCTGATCTCTCTAGATTTCGCTGAGCAAAGGCAAAAGCATGCTGAAGTGGGAGAATGGGAGAAAAGACTCCCCCCAATCTCCTCGTGCCCCTGGCCTGGAGGATCGCGGCCCAGACACCCGCCACGAGATGAATTTGTCTATCTACCAGACGACCAAATACCCTGGTACAAGAACATACAGATGTGCCCACCAGCCTGCCCGCCAGCCTGCCCTACTCAAGCCGACACCTGCGGCATGGATGAACTCGACTAAGGCCTTCAACAATAAGGACCTGCATCATTAGAGATGTTATGACGACCTAGCCAACTGTCAGAACACACGTGCAACCATGCACACTGGACACCCCCACACCAATCCACTCGAAGAATATACTCAGTGCTATGACGTAGGTGACGGACACACCCACTGACGTGCATCTTTATTATTTTTCACATAGGTTCTCCGAAATGCAGAAACGCAAGACGCGCAAAGCACTCGTTTACATGCTTGCTGACGCTTCTCCCGACCCTTGCATCGTGATGAAAATACAACGAAGACATGATACTGCCTATGAAGCAATGTGACACCGCAACTTAAGTGCCGTGATTTACACATCTCCACCTATGAACCAGGCCCAAGTAGGCTGCAAGCAAAAGCCTCCATGAACACTGGGCGAGCAAGAGTACAATTGCTGACCCTGCAGAATGAGCCCAGCGAGAACTGACAGCCAAGGGAGCGATGTTGCAACTCGTATGCTACCAGCTGACGTAAAGGTCACACCTGTAAGCAAAGCCAGGCACGCAGAGGCAAATACAACTTTAAATGTGCAGAATTCTGCCTCAGCCACGGTCTCTCCTCACGTGACCAAGCCAAACCTGATGGGGTGCCAGACCCACGAGGGAGAAGTCGCCTGGGTCCCACGTCTAAGACACAGGCTGCAACAATGAAATGACCCAATGGACACCTACAGCGATGGAATGGTCTGCCCGCAGGCATATGAGCAAATCCACGCATTGTCTGCACGAACACATAGTTACATATTGTTGCAAATGACAGGTACACCGCGAGCTGGGAACAACGATGGTCCCAGGCTGGGGGGCTCGCGAGTGGACCAATCAGAACATGGGGCACTCATCACTGACGCCACTAACATTAGCCAATCATTAGGGGTCTTTGTGTAACAATTTTCAAGTATCTAATAGAAGGGACAACTCAAGTATACCACCTGACTGACCCTTAACCACTAACAACGTTCCCTATATGTATGCTATACTAACCCTACCACTCAAGGAACCAATCCAGAGTGGCAATAGGTTTTTTGCTAACTTTCCCAGGTGACGCAAGTAGCGCGTCATACTGAGGCAAAAAGGGGCCTGCGAGCCCCACGAATTTCGAGAGTCTGGACGGACTCGTACGATCCTAGATCCATCACTGCCGTTGTTCAATAAACAGCAGAACCACCTTGCTTCTTGTGTGTGTCTCATACTCATTTTTGGGATACGCGGGAGGAGTTGGGGCCTCCCAGCCCGGAGGTCCGCGGAAGGCCCAGCCGACCCCGGGAGAAACTCCCCGACAAGTTGGAGGCACTGCTGAGATCTGGTTACGATCTACCTTTTATTTTTTTCTGAGTACTCTCGTTGCGAGGAGGCCCGGCGGCGCGGCCCCTCTGCCGCTGCCCCCTTTTTGAGGACTACAGGACCATCGCGGAACTGCGAGAAGACCGGACAGCGCAATCTGGATATTGGCCCTCGTGAGCCGGTTGAAAAGTATCCCGCCCGCGGTTGGCGAGTGTCCAGACATGGTCCAGACGAGGGGAGGTGGCGAGCCGCTTGGAGGGGTGCACACAGTCGAGTGGCCCCGCATCAAGAGAACTTGGTGAGTATGCCACACCCAACAAGCAATGTGAAATTGTGAGGGAGGGGGGAGGAATGGAATAAGGGAGGTGGGAGGTGTTACCAAGGTGTGCGGCAAAGATTTGATAAATTAGTGTTGATGGTGAAGTGATTGGTAGCTGGAGAAGTGCCGCTACGCTACGAAGAAGAGTGGGCGGAGCACAAAAATATCACGTGCGACCACTCGTAGACACTGATTGGCCTAGGTCGCGACCACCTGTAAGGGTGTGGGGTATGTGTGTGTGTGCGGTTTCCTACAAATTGGCGATTATTGTTCAATGAGTAGATGAGGATCCCTATTGATCGAGCAGCAAAACTCGATAGATAGATGACGTTTTCCTGTAGGCGCTAGCTAACTGGTTGCCTAAATACGGAAGATAATTGGCTGGTTAAGCCCTCCTGTTGAGGGGCGTATCACACGCGAGGCGACGCAGCGTGCGCAGTCTGATTATATTATTGGTTACCTTGTTCCAGGCGTGACAAGAGGACAGCTGTGGGGTTAACAGGGATAAATAGCAAAAACTTATTTCGAGCATTCAGAAGTATGAAAAGAACTTACCGGTAGTTTCGAAAGAGGTCGGTGACGTCACCCGTAGGGCTTTCATAGGATACCTCGACCACACAGCGTTGTTGAAGAGTGGTGGGGAAGCGAATAGTGGTAAGGGGGAGAGCACGGAGGTCAACGGCAACGATTAAATCGGGGCCAGGTGGAGAGGGAGACGTGACCGCGCACGGAGAACGCCGGCCACGACGAGTGAGGAAGGAGGAGGAGGGGTGAAGAAAAGTGGGACGGCTGTATAAGCACGTCACACAAGGCATGCAGCCGCAGGGGGCTACGTGCGCCTTGGCCGTAGGGGGCCGTAACGGTATTAGGTGAGAGAAACAAAGACAGAGAAAAGAATACATACTTGCAAGCGTTATATTTGACTGCTTTCTTTTTAGCGGACGATCGCAAGTCCCCAAAACTACGGGGCCAGGTAAAACATTTGAAATTGTACAGAGTTTATTATCAGCCAGGTAACGACTACCATATCGAGGGAAGCTAACAACACAGTGCTCCCATGTCGTACGGGATAGGATCAGGAGGGTGGGGGAACACCCTCACTACCCCGCTACAGCATATATGTAAAACACTGTCACCCCTTAGGGAGAAACTGATTAAATACAGCATAGAATGGACACAGGGGACGGACAACAAAATGAAGATACCCTGGCCGCCTAACGGCAGTTTCGACCCATGTGTCCAGCACTCACTACTGACCCATGTACATAACACATACAAGGGGAAGAAGTTGACGCACCATGTGGAGGTGTTTAACTTATGGAGAATGTTCCAGGGGTCCTGACCAGGACCGACCGGAATGTTCACTGTGGGGGAAACAAAGGAGGAGAAGAAGGTTAAGGAGGAAGAAGAGAATGGGGAAAAAGAGAGTGAAAGCACACAGTGCACGGGAAAAGGACAAGAGGGAGGAGAAAAGCCTAGCAACGTAAATGAAACAGAAATAAAAAAGGAGCAGGCCGACGACATGCCCTTAGCGAAAGTAGTGAAAAAGGAGGAAGGGGGGTTATATCCTATAACGGAACTACGAGAAGTGGTGAGGCAACAATTAAGGGCGGCTGAGGGGTATTCGAACCCAGCATACAGCCCACCACCATATACAGCTGCAGGTGGCTACACGGGGGGGGGCGACAAGTGCGGTAGGGTCAACTTATACGAAGATGCCCGCAAGGGAAGAGAAGACTAGTGAAGAACAAATTGCAGCCATAGGACACGACGAGTGGGTAGCTGCGCAGGTGTTATTAAAATTGCGAGGTTCATTTACAGGAGAAGAGAAGGAGGTAGTAAGAAAAATGAACGAGGACAATGAGAGTAAAAGCGAGATAAAAGGGGAAGGGGGAAAAGGAAGGAAGGGGAGCTGTTACGAGAAGAGGAGGAGATTTTGGAGGAACGATTGGCGGAGTTAAGGAATGAGCAAAACGCCCTGATCAAGCAGCTTGAGTGGGAGGAAAGAGAGAGAAGGAGAGAAAGGAAAGAAAGTAAGAATGAGTTAGAAACAATGAGGGAATGAACTGAAGAACGAAAGAGGGAAGCTGAAAGGGTGAAGGCGGCAGCAGAAAGGGTATCTAGAGCAGCACAGCGCGACAAGAAAAGGGAGGAAGAAGAGAAAGAAAAGGAAATGGAAATATGGAAGAGGAAAATACTATCAGAAACCACAAAGAAATACAAGGAAGGGAGGGTGATAGAAAGCATATTTGAACAGGAAAGAGAGATGGGAAAGGAGGAGAGAGGAAGAAAGGATATTAGAAAAGATGAGTAGTGAAGTAATGGAGGAATTAAATAAGAAAAGAGAGGAAATAGGTGGAGAAATAGTAGAGAAAAAAGAAGGGGAAAGAGGAGATAGGAGAGGGGAGAGTGGGATAAGGAAATATGTACGCAGGGACACAGAAGTAGCAACAACATCAGCACAAAGGGGAGCAATTGGTAAAGAATAAGTGGGAGGAACGGATTTAATAGATTTAAAAACAGTGACGATTAGGGAGAAAAAGACAGATTGGGGGTTGTCGCTCCTGGATGATTTTTGCAGCGAGGAAGAAGAAGGAATGGGGAGAGAAGGAAGAAACGGGGAAAGGGAGAGCTTAGATAAATTGTACATCACCCGAACCAACAGGGAATCACCATGGGTTTGCAGAAGGAAGGAAGAACTGGGGGGAAGTGAGGAAGAAGAGCAAGGAATGGCGGGAAGGCAAACACGTGCAGCTACACCCTCATCATCCCGTCCAACATGTCCACCTACACCCGCCCCTCACGAACACACACCCTACGCCGGCAGGCTTAGAGATCTCCCTGGACGCAGGCAGGAAGAACGAACACACATGCCCACATCAAATAAAGGAAATAATAAACAAAGGGGAAAAGATGAAGGGGAAACAGCTATGAGCGGGGGAAAAATGGACATAACAGACGACGTAGACGACACAGAAGAAGAGGAGGGGTATACGGACTCAACACAGCGACACCCGGGGGGTCAGATAGGACATAACCTAATGCCACTTTTAGAGAGAGGAGGGGGTTAGACCACAATACGTCCCTTGGAAGCATGCAAACAAGGAAAATATAAGGTGTAGTAGCGGGAAATGGATATATGAGATGGAAAAACACACTGCAGGACGGAAACTGGCAGCAGGACAGAAACTGGCAGTAGGAGACATGAAGGGCCTACTAATATCAATATTAGGGGATGCAGCAGACGACATCTGCAAGAGATCGGGCTTCCCCGGGGTCACAATAACAAACACATCACACGACGGGGCACCATTTGCAAACTGCAGACATGCATTATGGCAAGCACTAAGGGTACAATACCCAGACACCTCAGACATAGGAGCAATTACATCACGCAAGATGCGTGAGAACGAAGATCCTGTTGATTATATCCAGGAAATTCAGGAGAAGTGGCGTATGGAAACTGGAGAGTAGTGGGACAAGACACCGGCAATATTTTATCATATACTAATACAAGGGATCCCGGAGGCAGTGCAGAAACAATTGAAGAAAGTAGTGGGGATGGAAGCAAAGGCTTGGCCGGAAATACAACTGACGATAGTACATCATTTTAGGACGTGGCAAGAAAAGATGAAACAAAAGGAAGAAGATAGAGAAGCGGGAGAGGCTAAATTAGTGCAGAAAAAACTGACTAAGTACACGATGGAAGGTGCACTAATAACTACACCTACAACAATGACACCAAACCCCACGCAAGTAGTGGCCGCACAAGATCCCTCCCAAATACAATCACCACAAATTATAACACAACAGCTGCCACCACCCCCACCATACACGGCAAACATGGGAGGAGGATACTTGACATCAGGAACTGGATATTATAATAACAACAGGGGAAGGGGAGGAATGATGAGGGGGAGGGGATATGGCTACAATGCACAACAGCAAGGGGGAGGATTCAGAAGCTTCTACCCCACTGGGCAACCAGTATACCAGGATAATTTAGGAAGTTTCCCATGGCAGACCAGGGAACCACCTGTATGTTGTATTTTTGGAATGTTAGGACACATATCACGCACATGTAGAATGAGACCCTCCACACCAGCGTGGGGGGAACAAGGACAACAAGGGCCTACAAGGGAACAGCAGGGTTACCAACAACAGCAGGGGCTGCCACAGGGCAGCACGCAGCAACAGTTAGTAACACAACAACAGCCACAGACATATTCACTACCGCAAAAACAGGTAGCGATATCACAACAACACCAAGTGCAGCAAGTACAGCAGCCCACTCAAATACAGGACCATAAGGTAACCTCCACCAATACACAGCTACAGCAAACACAACTGGGAAGGGTGACTGTACTGGGACACAACCCTTACACAGGAAGTGGTCAATCATTATACCCACAATAGGACAGCCCACAGACGTCCTTGGTGTGTCCCATCCTGTTGGTAACACCTAATAGTGCGGAGGAACCACGCATTGAGGTAACGATAGGTGACAAAAAATTATCATTCCTTGTTGATACTGGGGCAACCCGGTCTTGCATAAGGGAAGGTAAATTTAAGATGTCAGGTGAGGCCATGAACACCAAGGATTCTCTGGGGCTAGGGGGTTGGTTCCCTTTACTGATAACATCTCCTTGTCAATAGGGGATTATGACATGTCCGTCCCGCTCCTGTATTCAAGGGAGTCGCCAGTAAACATACTTGGGAGAGACATAATGAGCAGGTTAAATATGACAATTTCCTTCACGGAGGACGGCATAATTTGTTCCACTCCAGAAATAAACATGCTCACTGCACGGCAAATTATGCAAGCATACTGTGGGCAGACAGTGACTAGGGCTGAGCCAGTAGATGGCGAACTGTTCCAGTATGGAACAGACATGGCATTCGCATGGATGCCAGGAATAGAAGGGAAGATCTGGAGGAGGCCAGCAGCATATCTGTTTAGACCTGAGACACCAGCCAATGAACCGGAAGGGAAGGTGATTTCAGTGAGCATCGAGAGTATTATAGCGACTGCTGATTATATCGCAGTACATGCCCAAGATCGGGAAGGGAGAGCATGGAGGGCAGTAATAGCGCTGGCGGAGGGATGCAGGCTCACCCAGGTGTCCGATGAGGAGCTCTTTTCAGAAGACAAGGAAGAGGGTGAAATGGTATTTATGATGAGTGTAGATATAAGAGTGACACACAAGCAAGTGGCACAGAAAATTGCCATGGCACTTGAAGCACCCGCATCTACCCCAGTTCCCTTTTACGAGGAAGATATGGAAAAAGTTCCAACATCACTGTGGACCACTAGTCCCTATGACGTGGGCTGCATAAAGAGTATCGGGGGAGTAAGAATAAAGCTGAAAAAGGGTGCAATACTCCCTAGAGTGAAGCAATACCCACTATCAAAAGAGGCAGATGAGGGCATATACGAAACAATAACGGCCCTAATAAATAACGGCATACTGGTACCATCAGAATCACCATGTAACACGGCCGTGTACCCAGTGCGCAAAGCTAAAGGAGGGTCTTGGCGTTTTATCCAGGTCCCTAGGCCCTTGAACAACATTGTGGAAGCAGAATACCCCATAGCAGCAAACCCGGCCACAATATTATGTGGAATTCCAGCAGAGGCCTCACGGTTCACAGTGATTGACCTCAAAAATGCCCTTTTCTCAATACCCCTGCATCCAGATTCACAAGACTTGACAAGCTTCACGTACAGAAACACAAAATGCAAACACACCAGGTTACCACAAGGGTACTGCGAGTCACCCTCAATATTCAACAGAGTAATACAGATGGACTTGGGAAACGTTGAATTGGAAAATACGGTGCTGCAATATGTTGACAACATAATAATTTGCAGCACAAGCGAGAAAAGGTGCAGGGAGGACTCATTGAAAATGCTGACAATATTGGCTGAAAAAGGTTACAAGATAGACAAAGAAAAGTTACAGTACTGTCAGGAACAGGTATTATACATTGGTCAACTAATATCCCAACACGGAAGAAAGATTACACCACAAAGATCACAGGCTATATCAAACACGCCACTGCCACAAACAGTGAGGGAGCTGCAGCAGTTCCTGGGATTGTGCAACTACTGTAGAGCATGGGTTTTTGATTACAGCTCATACATAGGACTCCTACTTGAAGCATTGAGAGAAGCAAACAAAGGGGGGAAAAAATTGGGGTGGACAAGGGAAATGAAGCAAGCATTTGACGAGTTAAAAAAACGCGATATCAACTGCTCCGGTACTGGCCACCCCAGATTATGAACAACAGTTCCTTATCTTTTCACATTGCGACTCAGCAGTAATGAAAGCAGTATTGGCTCAGAAAACAAGCATAGGCTACAAGCCAATAGCGTTCTACAGCGGTCACTTGGACCCTGTTATGTTAGGTCATTTCCCTTGTGAACAAGGTCTTGCCGCAGCTGCCTTCGCGGTAGAGAAATCATCATCTATTACAATGGGGTGCCCAACCACACTATTTGTGGAGCATGCACTATTTGCAATATTGAACAAGCCTAAGTCCACACTAACCACACAGAGGGCATCAGGTTATGAGATCATCTTATCTAGACCAGAACTATCTATTGTTAGATACAGTACAGTTAACCATGCAAGGTTTATAGCGGAAGTTATTGAAGAAGGTGATTATGCTCACGACTGTACGCAGACTACTGAAATGTACTCATGTACTAGAAAAGTTGAAGAGGATGCGCTCAATGGAGGAGAGCTCTTGTTCATTGATGGGTCATCAACAATAGACCAGAGTGATGGGATAAGGAGAACTGGGGCAGCAGATAAAAATGACAGAAGATTTGGTGTGTGTCCTGGTGTACAGTTACCACAGCATTATTCGGATCAAGCAGCAGAATTGGTTGCGCTGATCTTGGCGTTGAAGGAAAGCTTTGACAAAAGAGTTACTATATATTCTGATAGCGCATATGTCACGTAAACTGTCCACTCGGGGTTGATAAAATGGCAGAGAAGGGGGTTTAGGAGAGCTGACGGCACCCCAGTGCAACATGCTCTCTTGTTAGCTGATTTAATTGAAGTAATCAATAATCCCCAAGAAATAGCTTTGGTCAAATGTCCCGCACACACTAATGGAGAAGATCATATCTCAAAAGGGAATGAAACAGCAGATGCACATGCCAAACATGCGGCGTATTTTGGTGAAATATGGAACCCCCCAGAGTCAGAGAGAGGGAGAGGGAGGGGGATAGCTAAACAGATGTTGATGAAAGAAGGGTACACCTATCTCCCAGCCACACAGATAATGGAATTACAGGCGGCCGCACCAATGGCAGAAAAGGAACTATGGGTCAAAAGAGGATGTACAATGTCGCCAACTGACGCACTATGGCGTCAGGGTAACACTGGAAAGATGGTCATGCCGTTGGCACTATTGAACACCGCCCTGGCCCAGCTCCATCACCCAGCTCATACAGGAAAGGAAGTTATTGCAGCACGACTTAGGGAAGACTGGTTCTGCCCCGAGTTGAATTCTCATGTAACAAATTTTATCAGCAATTGCCTTACATGCCAACAGTTTACGGCCGGTGCAAGTGATAAAAGGTACTATAACCCGGCCAGAGGGACCCTTCCTGCACATTCATATTGATTACGTTGATATGATCAATGTATGTCAGGAAATAGGTATATGATTGTAGTGGTATGCTCATTCTCCAGGTGGATTGAGGCAGGACCTTGCTCACATGCAGATACGTTCAGAGCAGCTAAATTTCTAGTGAGGGAGGTTTTCCCCAGGTGGGGTGTGTGTGAAGTGCTGCGGTCAGATAACGGCCCAAACTTCGCTAATGAAATGTTTCAGCACATCACGTCTTTGCTGGGCATTAAGCATAAATTTGCATGTGCATATCACCCGCAGGCCAACGGTGTATGTGAACGCCTGAACGGCCTATTGAAAGAAGAAATAGCAAAGATACAGCAAACAACAAAGAAGAGCTGGTTATATTGTCTTCCGCTAGCTCTATTTGAGCTAAGGAATAGGCCAGGGTCTGACCACCACCTCACTCCTCACGAGGTGGTGACAGGACGTCAAATGCGCCTTCCTCTAACACCTACATCAAGAGCATTCACAGATTATGAAAACACTGCAACTGTTCTTGGTGATGAAATGTACCAGTATGTGTCTTCTTTGATTACTAGTGTAGCGTTTGTATCTCAACAGCTCTAGCACACGCGGTGCTGGTCTAAGAGTTATCAACAAGAAGACGCCGACAAAGAATTGGAAAAGGAAGGACTCAGCAAAATTGCTAAAGGTGACCACGTGCTACTCCGCAACTTCAATAGGAAGTGGAACAGCTCACGCTTTACTGGTCCTCGTTTGGTAGAGGAGGTATCTACGAGAGCGGTGAAGTTGCAGGATAAGCGTGCTTGGAATCACCTACACGACGTGAAGATCTGCAAACTCCAGACCCGCCCTAGCGTTACCGTCAGGGCCATTGGAAGAACAACGACAGCATCACCTACAGAGAAGGAGACGTCGACCACAGCTGACGACATTAGTGTCACTACACCCGATCACCCCAAGGAGTCCCCAGAGACAAGTACTGAAATAGACACTGGACACTTGCCCACGGCCCATCCCATGGTCACGAGATCGAAAAATAAACAGACTTCCGCCAATTGAGCCCCAAACCCCCTGCCCGCTAAGGTCACCCCCAATTGAAGGACATTGTTTGTGCACACACACATGTAAACACTTGTATGTTTTCTCTTTTTCTTCTCTCTCACATGCAGGTACCGTGTGTAATTGTATTGTCAAGAAAATAAGTAACTAACAGCGTACATTGCCCAGGAGTAGATGCTACCCGCGGACGATAACTACCCTGAAGCCCTATCACACCAATTTGTATATCATATAAGAAGGCCAAAGTACCTAAAAAGAAGGAGGGTACGCGTCTATTACACCGCATTTGTTTTGGCCATAGAACAATCATTTCCCCATCTTCACCAGCACTTACCTGCTCTAAGAGATAGATCACTTAGGTTGGCGTGGGAACAGCTCTTCGCCTGGGCACTGAACGACTACTTGATAGGGAGGGCTTGATAACGACAACTAACCATAATAACAAGCGTATTGAGAATTTTCAGGCGGGCAACTTTAACGTCGCAAGAAATAGCTGGTGGACTGCAGCAAGGTAAGAGCAAATGCCGGTGAGACTAGCTTTTGTAATAAAAATTATAGGAGTGTTGGTCATCACTGATCTATTGGCTGCCTCTGTATGGCAGAAAAGTTATGCTATCAATATTATGGCTGCACCCAAACCTAACGTACCCCCTCCCACGGCTGCAACAGGTGTTACGTCAGGTGGTACTAGCAACCCTCCGCATAAGGGAAGTAGAGTTAAACGCAGCACGTACTCAGATAATAAGGGTATTGTCTCGAACAACATGTGGTACCAGCACATGACCCAAATAGGTAAGCAGACAACAGAAGACAGCTGTTATGTTTGCTCATTGATCCCATACGCCATGAGCGCTTCTCGAACATTCGTCGCCACAGAAATAGAAGAGAAGACGGCACGATGTATAGTATATCTGGCACTATTCCAAACGAGAGGGCGATTTCAAGGAACGGTGATGAGAATGGAGTGGAAAACGCGAGACACATATCCGTATGAAAACAATTTCCTCAAGTCATATTTGAGTTACCACAAGAGCAGTTTGCATGCTGAAGCGTTCAGATACATGACAAGTGGCCCTGAAAAGGGAGAAACGAAGAAAGTAACACTACAATACCTACCATGTGATTGGTATGCCACTGAAGTTCCTGGTACACAAGGCTGTTGGGAAAGGCCACTGATAACAATAACAGGGAAAGTATACATGAACAATGAATGGGACATAGGAGTGGTCGGTAGCAACATGGTAACAAGAGAAAATATTACCACCATAAAGGAACACAATGACAGATGTTGGACGATATGGGGCAAGTACGTACCCATGCTGACATGGATGGAGAAGGATGAAGACCCAATGAGCATACTACCGCTGACCGCGCCCAAGTTATGCTACCAACACAGAGGAGATGTGGAGGTGGGATACAACACCAACTGTGCAAGCGTGTTAGAGTTACCAGAGGGGGGTGCAGGAACAGCAGTGTTAATGCGGAAATAAGGCATATCACACTCTGCCCCCGTTGTGGAATGGTAAATGCACAATGGTACACATCAATGTACCATCACTAGTGGTGCCCCAAAAACATGTGAACATGGCCAACTTTCCCAAAATGGATGGAGGGAAGAAGAGATCGGTACAATCACAGAGAAGTTCGGACAACGACAACAACAACAATAATGTCCTGAACAGGAAAAAGAGACAAGGAGAACCTCTAACGGGAAACTACCTGTGGGGAAGGTCGGAAACATCACTCACTTCTATCCCACCAGAACACAGATTATTTAGCAGAGCCGCAATGTTCTTCTCGTCAATAATACACCCTGGACTACAAGCTTATGCAAATGCTAAATGGCTCCAGATAACCCGATGGGAACTGATGATGACCATTAATTCAACAGTAAACGGATTCAACGCAATAAAAGAGGAACTACGGGCGGTGAGGATGGTAGCACTACAGAACAGATATGTATTGGATCTCCTTACAGCGATGGAGGGAGGAGTTTGCGCAAAAATAGGACAATCATAATGCACATTTATACCTGCTAACGATGCCGACAATGGTACACTCACCGAAGCAGTATCACAACTGGCCCAGATGCACTCCAAAATGATGGAAGAAAGTAAAGGAGTGAAGAAGGATGATAGCTGGTTTTCATTGTTATGGTCATGGATGCCATCATGGCTGTCGGACGGGCTGAAGATTATAGTTGCATGCATAATACTGGCTGGGGCTGCATTGATTATAATAAGGTTTTGGAAGGCCAGGAGGGCACGCACTACAGATGAAATGATCGAAATCGTTGGTATGCATCCCTTGATGCCAACTGATGATGACCAGCACACAGACACCATAATAAAGGAAAGAGAGAAACTGCGCAGACAGATCATCACCAACCACCTGGACCCACCATCCGTAAAGCTCGAAAACCCAAGAAACCTGAGGAGCTACATCGGAAGATGGGTATACTGCAAACCAGGAGGAAGATGTGTATATATGTATTAGTCATTTGAGGACCATGTCAACCACTATGGGCACCTGGGAGGAGTAACTAAAATATGGAGAGTAAGAGGAGATAGAGAAAAGGATATGTATGTGGTCGACAAGTCGACCAGAGGGGGGACTGAAGTGGGAGAATGGGAGAAAAGACTCCCCCCAATCTCCTCGCGCCCCTGGCCTAGAAGATCGCGGCCCAGACACCCGCCACGAGATGAATTTGTCTATCTACCAGACGACCAAATACCCTGGTACAAGAACATACGGATGTGCCCACCAGCCTGCCCGCCAGCCTGCCCTACTCAAGCCGACACCTGCGGCATGGATGAACTCGACTAAGCCCTTCAACAATAAGGACCTACATCGTTAGAGATGCCATGACGACCTAGCCAACTGTCAGAACACACGTGCAACCATGCACACTGGACACCCCCACACCAATCCACACGAAGAATATACTCAGTGCTATGACGTAGGTGACGGACACACCCACTGACGCGCATCTTTATTATTTTTCACATAGGTTCTCCGAAACGCAAGACGCACAAAGCACTCGTTTACATGCTTGCTGACGCTTCTCCCGACCCTTGCATCGTGATGAAAATACAACGAAGACATGATACTGCCTATGAAGCAATGTGACACTGCAACTTAAGTGCCGTGATTTACACATCCCCACCTATGAACCAGGCCCAAGTAGGCCGCAAGCAAAAGCCTCCATGAACACTGGGCGAGCAAGAGTACAATTGCTGACCCTGCAGAACAAGCCCAGCGAGAACTGACAGTCAAGGGAGCGATGTTGCAACTCGTATGCTACCAGCCGACGCCAAGGCCACACCTGTAAGCAAAGCCAGACACGCAGAGGCAAATACAACTTTAAATGTGCAGAATTCTGCCTCAGCCACGGTCTCTCCTCACGTGACCAAGCCAAACCTGACGGGGTGCCAGACCCACGAGGGAGAAGTCACCTGGGTTCCACGTCTGAGACACAGGCTGCAACAATGAAATGACCCAATGGACACCTACAGCGATGGGAATGGTCTGCTCTCAGGCATATGAGCAAATCCACGCATTGTCTGCACGAACACATAGTTATATATTGTTGCAAATGACAGGTACACCGCGAGCTGGGAACAACGATGGTCCCAGGCTGGGGGGCTCGCGAGTAGACCAATCAGAACATGGGGCACTCATCACTGACGCCACTAACATTAGCCAATCATTAGGGGTCTTCGTGTAACAATTTTCAAGTATCTAATGGAAGGGACAACCCAAGTATACTACCTGACTGACCCTTAACCACTAACAACGTTCTCTATATGTATGCTATACTAACCCTACCACTCAAGGAACCAATCCAGAGTGGCAATAGGTTTTTTGCTAACTTTCCCAGGTGACGCAAGTAGCGCGTCATACTGAGGCAAAAAGGGGCCTGCGAGCCCCACAAATTTCGAGAGTCTGGACGGACACGTACGATCCTAGACCCATCCCTGCCGTTGTTCAATAAACAGCAGAACCACCTTGCTTCTTGTGTGTGTCTCATACTCATTTTTGGGATACACGGGAGGAGTTGGGGCCTCCCAGCCCGGAGGTCCGCGGAAGGCCCAGCCGAACCCGGGAGAAACTCCCCGACAATGCTGAAGGTGTTTTCTTAGATTTTAAACATACTCATGAGTTATTGAGGCATTGATCAATGTCTGCTCTTAGGTCCTGTAGAGCAGATGCTGGGGAAGCACCATCCTGCGTCCAGTCATCCGCTCAAACGGTGACATTTTAGCTGCAGATGAAGGTGTAGATCTGATGGCCATTAGGACACGAGGTAATCGAATATCCCAACTCGGCTCAGAATCTGACACAAACTTTTTTAATATGCTCACAATTGTCCTATTATATCTCTCTACTGCACCACTAGAGGATTGCCGGTAAGCAATAATGTGCTTCCTTTTAACCCCAAGTATCTCCCACATATGTGTCATTACTTCACTGGTGAAATGGATACCTCTGTCTGACTCGATCCTTTGTGGTAGTTTAAAACGTGAAAAGATGGGGTTGATCATCAGGGCAGCTGCTGTTTCTGCCTTGCAGTTTGGGGCCGGGAGACATTCCACCCATTTAGTAAACAAGCATGTCACGGTCAACATGTACTTGTTCCCCCTAGAGGAGTGAATCAGGGGCATGATAAAGTCGACTTGCAAATCTGACCATGGCAGTGTCATCCCCCTCTTTTGGAGAGGCGCACAGTGTGTGAGGGATGTTGGCTGTAATTGTGCACACACAAGCCACCCCTTCAAGTATTGGTCGAGGTCCTGCCCCATGTGTGGCCAGTATGCAAACTCTCTTAAGATTTCAAGTGTTCTATGAAACCCCCTATGACCGGCTGTGGCTGCATCATGGGCGTGACATAACATCAGGCTTCGGAATGAGGTAGGAACCACCCACTGATCATAGCCAGATATGGATCTCCTTACCAACAAACCGTCTAGGATTCGGAAAATTTTTGGACATTTCATCAGCACTCTGAGGTCCTCTTTCCCTACGTAATCATTATCCGTCAAGGGAGAATTCTCAGGGTCCTCAATGTGTTGATAAAACTTTCCAATCATTGGATCCCCTTTTCGAGCCGTAATTAAATTGGCATCTGGGGTCTCCTTAGTCCATTGTGCAGTTGAGAGATCATTGTAAGCATTTGTCTGGGATCTACTGATAGCAGTGACCTGGATTTCCCCCAACAGGGACTCAATCTCAATTAGATCCCTTTGGATGGCACCGGTTTTGGCCAGCTGATCAGCTAAGTCATTTCCAGTTTTGTCTGGTCCCTCTACTTTGGAATGACCCTTGATCTTTTTCCAGTAGATGGTCATCTCATTCGAGGTGACCAGATCATCAATGTTTTGAATTAATTTCCCATGTTTCAATGGTTTGTTGTTAGCACATAACATGCCTCTGGTCTTCCAGTTAACCAGGTGCTCCACGAACCCGTTCAGTACATATTCCGAATCTGTGATTATGACCAGTTTGTGGAGTTGATCTTGGACAGCAGTGAGGATGGCTTGATGCACAGCCATCAACTCTGCCACTTGACTACTTCGGGGACCAATCTTGTACCCAGCGGAGAGTTCTGGGGTCTCATTCACCCATGCATTCTCTACGCTTCCACTTTCTTTTCCTGGGGACAGAGAACCTGAGGAGTAATCTCATGCCCCAAGAAATTGACACAGGTTCTACACCACTGTGCCTTTTGAAAGGAAAGTTTTGCTACGGCAGCCCTCAACTGTGTCAGAACATAACGGATCTCTGCTATGTGCTCCTCCACAGTTGAGCTTTTGATGAGAACATCATCTACATAGGCCAGGTTACCCCTCTTACCCAGGTCGGGCATGGCCTTATGTAGTAAAATGATTAACTCATTGCCGGAGTTGATGTATCCGAAGGGAGTCCGGGTCCATGTGTACTGCTGCCCCCCAAAGGTAAAGGCCAGCTTGTATTGGTCCTGCCTACTGACAGGCACAGTCCAGTATCTGTGGCCCCTGGATCTGGGTCAGCCCTTGGTCAATGTAGGGAAGATGCCATCAGGAAGTATGGACCCGTTTGTTGAGCTCCCTAAGGTTGGCGCAGAGTCTCCACTGGCTGTTTGGCTTCAATATCCCCAGCACTGGATTATTGAAGGTGCTGTGGACTGGATGGATTATCCCACGGGACTCAAGGTTCTTAATTATTTCAGTATGGGTCTCCATTGATGCGAGGGGCAAGTAATATTGCTTAACAAACAGGGGAGTCATGCCAGTGTCCGTAGGAATTGTTGTTGTGTGGATGTCGGTGCGACCACAGTCATATGAGTCCATCGCAAAGAGATCTTGAAAATCCAAGAAAACTTTTTTCAACTTTTGCTTCTGCTCCAGAGTCTCACAGGCAACAGCTAGGTTGACTCTCTCTTCAACCATCTGCCTGAAGCCTGGAAAGACTTCTGGTTTTGCTATCTCAGCGGCCTCCTCCAGCTGGGTGGAGAAATCCCTGGTCAAAGTGCTGATTTGGACTGGTGGCTTCAGGTGGGAAAGGCAGCCCTCATGGACCTGGAAAATCACCTCATCCCTCCTGAAGTCACAAGTCACATCTTCCTTACCATAAGGGCAGGAAGTGTACACCAGAAAGTTCCCCCCTGCCGGGTAAAGATCCTGTCTTGTGTTGTGTTGTCATCACTGTCACTGTCAAAACAGTCTTTGGGGATTGGATTGGTCCTAACAGTTCATTGCCTAAATCAAAGGAAAATGTCGGTCATCAACCGCCATTCCAATAATGGTGCATGTGGCTAGTGTGTTACTCTTTAAGTCGCTGTTATCCACCTCTATTGGAATGGTGTCATGTTCTATGTTGACTAATGGTGTTGGGTTTACCCCCAACCCTTGCTGTTGGAAAGAAGCATTTAGATGAATATAAGCATCAGGGTTTTTCAATTTCTGTCCTCTTTTAACTTTCACTTCCAGGGAGAATTGTCGTGTCCTTTCTGGGATGGTGACTTCCTCTCCAATCTGAATTTCAACTGCATAACGCAGCAGTTGAGCTGACCTAAATGCTTTCTCGGGATCATCAAGGCCCATGGAATTATCCGCTAATCAGGACCAAGCTTTGAAGTTTATTAGGTCCAAACTAATGGCAAAACGATTGATGATATCACTGCCCAAGAAAAAGGCGGCAGTGACGTCTTGCACGACCCAACAATTATGAACTATGCTCTTGTTGCCTATGGAGATTTTGAGCATACACCTGCTTGGCAGGAGATGTTTGGAGTTGGGTGTTTCCAGATTCGTTTCCCATTTGTCTATCAGTCTAAATGTGGGAATGGCTGGATATTTTGGGAGTTGGTGGAACATGACTTCGCTGATGAAGATCTTACCGTTCGTTGTTCACACACACTCGGGCGAGAACAGAGTCCTTCCCTTCATTTAACTGAACAGGGATGAACAACTGCTCTCCAATTTTCTGAATATCAGCCAGGCTCTGAGCTGATTTCTCATCTTTCTGGACTATAGGAGTGGGAATGTCTGATTGTGGATTGGTAAAGAATTTCAGAGTGTTTCCTTCCAGTGTGGAATGCCACCTTAGACTGGAAGGAAGGTTGATTTTCAGAAATATAGAGGACCCCCCATCACCAGTCTGTTGTCCTACTGCTATTACTGTCACATGGAACCTGGTTGTTCTGGAAGTGAAATTCTACTTGGTCAGATTTTTGTTCAACCATGTGGCATGTGCCGTTTAAACTGACATGGTTAACGCTCTGTTTTAATTTTATTGGTCGGCTAGTCTGTGTCCAGAGGACCTTGTTTACGCAATCTATTAGGTCTGACAACCTTTGCAGGAGGTCATTCCCTAGTAACAAGCGGTGCCCTCTGGAGTCACATCTATGCCCGGGTGCTTCACCTTGTGTCGCCGTATTTTAATGTCCAAATCCGCAGCCCCCTCGACAGGAATTTCCTTCCCGTCAAAGTTCTGAAATTGTCCAGGAAGAGAGGTGAGAGGAATTTGATAATTCTTCCCCTTTCCTGAATTCAGTTTATCAAAGGCCTTTTTGGACAGAAGGGTAGCTTGGGATCCAGTGTCCACCAGTGCCAAAATTTTACCCTGCCCCTGTATTTGTACCGGGGCATAGTATCGTCCCTCCTTCTCAGCAAGCAGCACAGATAATGTACATTTTGTGGACAACTGGTGGGTGAATTTTTTAATTTTGGACACTGAAAGAGAAGAGATTTGGACAGAATTCTGTAAGGAGCCTGGGGAATCTGAAAGAAAAAGGTGGCAATTAGAGATGGGAGAAGTTTTGAGTTCCCCTGGTTCTCGTTCTGGGCTGCCCCCCCCTTCTTGGAGGCAGTCACCAAGATGTGTTTGAACCAGGGGATTTTGATGCTGTTGGTTCTGGGATTGGATGATGGGCGGCGCTAGTTCAGTCCCCACATATACCCAGTCTGGATTTGAATCCTTTGGGATCCATTTCTCTTTGGGAGGAGTTCCCCCATCTCTGAAGGAGAAGATCCTTTTCTCAGGATCCTCTGAGGACCCCTCTCCTTCAAATGGGAAGATCTGCACCTCCTCCACAAAATGGGTCTGTTTGGATCTTTTGTTTCTCCTACCCCCCCCCCCCGTGCTCCTTGGGTGGCAGGCTTTCAGGGGCAGGAGATTTTGTTTCCGGTTCCTGGGTTTCCAGGGGCTTTTTACAAGGGGGGAAGGAAGCTTCCTCCAAGGCTTTACACCCCCTTCCCCTTGTGCCACCTCCCTGGGAACCGGTGGGTTGTCGGGTGCTGTCCCCGTCATTGTTCTGGAGCACCAGGTCCAGAGTTGGAGGCAATCTGTGCTGGCATGCCCATCTGAGGGTTCTGTTGAGCCCTCAGCATGCGACCCAGATCCTGTGCCATGTTTTGGTCCTGGCGCTCTAGCTGTGAAACCCGTTCAGGCTGATATGGGGTTCTCCTTTCTCCCCTGGGTGGATCCTGGGAAGGGTAGCTATCCCCTCTGTGGTAATACCCCGGATTGGGAAGATTTGGGTACCCCTCCACCCTTGGCCTCCCCTCTCTCGGATTAGGTGGTCTGGACTCAGCGAATTGGGGAAAGAAGGATGGATGATTTTGAGGTTGAAAGTTTTGTGGATACCTGGGGCAGAAGTTCTGTCCAGGAATGGGGAGTTTCTGCCTTCCTGGGGGAAGTTAGGAGGGAAGTTCCCTGGGTTAGGTGGCTGGTTGGATCCCCCCCTTGGGCTGGAGGAGTCCACACATAACCCAGGATGGGTATGTTTCCCTTGTAGTGGGGACTTACATAGTCAAGGGAGTGAGGGATCCCATTTGTGGGACTACCTCCTTGGCTCCCTGCCTGTGACTGGCCCGAGGGCCTTCTGGTCTTGGGATTATTCTGTTGTGCCGGCAAGTTTTTAGGCCCCCCATTCCAAATCTAAAACGGGGGCAACCTTTACCTCTGCCACCTTAGCAGCAGAAGGAGTGTTGGTTGGTTTGGGGCTTTTCTGAGCATTCTTGTTTTCTATGGGCTTTTGCACCTCATAGATCTGGGTGGCCTGTTCAATGACCCAGTCTAGTGATCTTTTCTCATGAAAACCTCTCACTAGCTGGGTCATGATGTACTTTGGTAAAGCGTGGAAAAAAGTATTAACAAATTCTCTGCTGTCCGAGCGCACCCTTCTGGTAGTCTGCGCAAAGGCATGCTTTAGTTCCTGCACAAATTCTTGTGGGGCCTGATCCTCCCCACATTGCAAGTTGTAGGCTTCCTTGCGAGCCTCTTGGGGATTTCTGTGAACAGAAAAATGCTTCAAGATGGCCACCCTATAAGTGGACCATCTAGAATGATTTTGGTCCTCCAGCCCCGCAAAGAAACTGGAGTATTCTGGTGAGAATGTCCATTTCAGATACTGAATGCAGCTACTACTGTCTTTCAAATGGAAAGTTTCCATCATCTGCTCAAAGAGCTCTAGGTGCTCCCAAACAGAATACTTAGCGTTCTTATGATAAGGCGTGATGACGCTCCTTATTGCCATTTGTTTTAAGGGGTCCTTAAGCAAGGTCCTTTTTGCCTTATTGGCCTTCTGAGTTCGGGTAACCCTGGTCCATTCATCCTCTGACTCAGATGCACTGCTCCCAGAGGTGCCTGTCTGATCTTCTAGGTTCTCCCGGATTCTGCGAGCCTGGGAATGGCTGACAGAATGTGGGGACCTAGTCTCCTGTGACCTAGGGCGCTCAGAGGAGTCTTCTGATTCCTACTTGCTGCCAGGATTTGATGGGTACCCCCCCCACTGTCTTAGCTGGGCAGAGGTTTTTAGGATGCCCTTAATGGGCCTACTCTCCTGGAGTTCCCCACTAAACTTCACAGTACTTGGGTACCCATACCCAGACGCCCGCCCATCCATTCCTGGGAGGTGCTGTTCTATGAGCCCCATACTTCTGACTGGATAGTAATCTGCCATCCCCGTGGCCCTGAGCTCATGTGCGCCATGGGACATAGGGGTGGCAGAGTGCAGGGACTGGGAGAGATGAAGGCCTCTGGTACTAGGGTTCCTGAGGTTATGTTCAGGTGTTTCCCTTTCCCAGTGAACCTCATCTCTATCAGCCCCTGCTCCCTGTTGCCATGCAAGAACCTGAGCTTTCTGTTCCTCAATCAAGGCCTTACTAGTCTCTATCAGTCTCTCTTGCATGGCTACCTGCCTGTGGAGCTTGTCATTATTCTCACAGAGAGCCTCATTTTCTCTCTGTGCTTCCTGGGTTGCTTTTGAGTACTGGGCCAGTCTTTGCTGCAGGAGGGTTACCTCCTGAGTCCCGTCCCTACTGGCCTGCTCCTTTCTTGCCAGAGCATCTTCCACCCTCCTGGTGTGCTCTAACAATCTATCATGCTCTTTTTGGAGGTCGCCCAGTCCCTGGAGGGCCAGGTGATTTTCTTCCAGTTTCCCTTTTAAGTGACAGACTTCCTGGCCTAAGGTGTCCCTTTCCTGCGCAAGAGCCTGCCTCTGTGCCGCCAGGTCGTCCCTCTGCCTTTGAAGGGCGCCAGCTTTCTGGCGCTCTTCATCAAACTCTGCTGGGTATCCAGGTCTTTCTAAATCAATTTATTGCTCTCCTCTTTTTCTCTATCTAATTGGCTTTGCAGGGTGGCTACCTGCTCTGTGCATGCCCTGTTGAAATCCAGTTGTTGCTCCAGCTTTTTCTGGTTCTGCAGTAGAGAGTCCAAACCTTCTTGGTACTCCTTCTGCAAGGCCAGAATTCTGGTATCCTGGTCTGCCTTTTCCTGTTACAGAATACCCGTATCCTCTTTTATTTTAACTATGTACTGCCTGCTTTCATTTTCTGACTCCTGGCTCCTCTGCAGCCTATGCTCAGAAGAGTCCAGATCAAATTGGGCCTTTTCTAATGCCATCAGTTGCCTACTTGCCAGATCTTGGCCTTCAGCATATGTGTCCTCTATGGCTCCCATAGATAAATATAAATATGCCGCTATCTTGGCAATTTTATTTTGCTCATCCAGATATCTAACCCAGTTGCAGTGATCTGTTGTGTGATTGCCTGCAAACACACAGTCTGGTCCTGCTCAGTCCACTCACCTCTCACAAATAACTTATGTAAAAGGTATTTGCTAGCTATCTTGATGTCTACCAATGTCGCCATTTTGGAAATATTGATTTCCTTCCTGACTTACAGACGTTTTTTATTTTATGTTTGCAAAAAATACCGTTTCCTTAGAGCGTTCCCTTTTGAGGGGTGCTTTTACATTGTAACACAGCGTGCCAGCCCAACAGGATTTATGTATCCTATCAGTTAGCACACTGCACAAGTGGTAGCTCCAATCCAGAAATCCGGGCCACGAGCCCCCAATCTGTAAGTGATTTCAATCCAGCCCTCCAACTAAGTCAATGCCTAAAATGGGATGCGCAATGGAAACCCTTATTTATATATTTTTATGTCAAATGTTTGTTTAATTCTGGATGATGTACGCTTATATAACGCCCCTCTCTTTGAATCCCCCCGGTCTCACTGAACCAAGAAATAGGTTTGTTTTGCAAATTAACAGATTTATTTGAAGAATTGAACAATATATATATATATCACACTTTGATAAATATGATAATATCTGAATATCACACTTATAAATATGAACAATGATCGGCAATGGGCAATATGACAATATCAACAATCTCTTTAATCAATTAGGAGTAGGAATAGGAAGAATAATGTAGCAGAGAATACTTTGTATGGGTTCAAGAAATTGCAATGTTAGGAAGGAATGCAACACAGAAATAAAACTTGATATGACTTCAATCAAATGACAATATAATCACTCTTTCCCCTGTTACTACTCATTCCCCCCAACATGCAATATGTAGATATGGAATGAGGGCACACAGGTATCAGGAATAACAATCAACAATGCAGTTCAATCCCAATTCCCCCAGCAAGCTTAGATAGAACAGGCAGGATTTTAAACAGGTCAATTGCTTTTAAATGTGGTTTGAGTTAATTGGGAAAAATGCTAAAAATGATTTTTTTCACTAAATGAGATTCAGAACTAGTGAGAGTGGCTTGGGATAGGATCAGGTCAACACTAGCAATGATTATAGAATTATTAGAAGGAAAAACGAAATTCAGAAGTTGAAAGCAAGAAATAGCTATTTTTACATGTGGTGAAATTAAACCAAATTGCAAATTCGCAGCAACCTTTCCGCGTGTGGGAAATGCGATTTCAGAAAAACTATAAGGAATTGGAATGTTTTGCGTTTGTTTGAAAGCAGAGGATGTTAGCTTCAAAATGACATTCAAATTCTGTTCCTAGGACGTACGGTTCAAAAGTTACAGAGGTTTTAGTGAAGGTAGATTTTTCAGAAACAGAGTCAAGATTCAAAATACTAAGGAGCTATGAAAGTACAAGATACCCAACGGGACAACCACCAGAACAGGGCACCTTCCGCTCTGATTGCTGTGCACCAGGATACTTGGCTTTCTTCAGAAATATCAGCGCACAGATGATTATCGCTACAATTATCACAGACTATATAATGAGAATAATTCAGGATGGACACAACATTCTATAATGCAGTTCTGGATAGGTTGAAATGGATTGAATAGGATTACTTTAAACTAAGAGATGACTATGGACAGTTATATACTAAATACTCACTCCTATGGCTTTGGAATGGAATGGGCCCGTCAAAGATCTGGTCAAGTGTATGGCTGGGATTCTCTCACCACCGGACAGGTCTCAGGCACGGGTTCTGCTCTCAGCAAGGCCCGCTGGTCTGCGCGGCCTCTTGGACTGGATCTGAGAGGTTGGTTCTGGGTACAGCTCTGCTCTATGCGTCTGGATCATGTTTCTAGCACGAGGTTCCTAGCTCAAACAACAAAACAGCTCAGCCAGGCTGTTGGATTTTGTGGTGCACCTTGGAAATTTAGGGGTTAAAATCAGGTTGCTAGATTTTAAAGGCCTGCTGAAAAGGCTTCAGCTTTTTGGATTGGGCCTTTCTGCTTCTAACTTCTAGAGTCTGGATTCTGGGTCTGGTTCTAGAGTCTGGAGTCTGGATCTTCCTGCAGGGTGCTTCGCCAGTGGATCAGTTGATGAGTGAGAAAGTGTCTGTGGGTCCTCAACAGTCCCTATTTATCCATTTTCCAAAGTGGGTGGGGAGGCTGATTGTCTATGCCCAACCCTCTAAGGATCTGATAGGTCAGAGAATTCCCTGTCCCCTGATTTGAGAAAGGAACTGTGTGTCATCATGTGTCAGAGTGATGCTGCCATTTACAATCTAGTGAAGAACCTCCCCTTTGCTTTTACCCAGAAAATCTATTTTTCCCAAAAAACATATTTCCAATATGCACAACTTGTTAATATTACATATACACATCACAGATCAATTAAGGCACGTCTCTGTTCAAGTCCCATGTTCCTAAGAGTTTCGGTTCACAAATGACAGCTTTTTCGCGCTTTTGGTTGGTTACACATTTTCAGATCTGTACCAAATTTTTACATATACAAGCACATACCATCAGGTCATACTTCTGTAATTTTTCATGTTCCTAGCACAACCAAAATAGCTACAATATTAAAAACTTTTGTGGGTCAGTCTCAGAACATCGCACAGACTCCAGATTAGTTTTAAAATGTGAGCACATTTTTCATTTTAATAATCTCTAAGTTTCATATTTTTGTCAGTACGGTACAATATTTTAGAAGTATTTTCCTTAAACATATATTTACTCCAATTTTAAATCCACATTTTCAGTCTAGCCCGCCTCCAAGGTCTTGGCTGAGTCAAAGAGTCACATGGCCTTCTTCCTGTCAGGGCAGTTTCTATTGATGGCCCAAATTAGCATTTCCATTCAGCTCAAGGGAGCCCTTTGTCTGCACTCAGAGCACCAGGCCAGGGTGCCCCTCCCAGTTCCTTTTCACACCAGCCTGCCTGTTTCTTAGCAGAGCACAGGAGAAAAGATTCCTTTGTTTAGGGAGGAGGTGTGGAATGTGTTTGAAGCCCAGTGTGGGAAACCTTAACTTTTAAACACAATATCTGAAATTGTCTTGTCTTAAAATATAACTGACATTTTTAACAAATACATCAATCAATTTCTTACTTCAAGCCTTTTTAGAATATAGTTTTGAATTGTATCCACCTCTCAGGCTTCTGATAGCAAGTCTTTCTTTGGCGTAGCTTGAGTTCAATGTACAACTTTACACATGACAGGTTTTAAAATCGCCAGCTTCTGACAGGTGAGTAACAGTATTACACCCATTTTTGACAGATTTCTTCCAGCAACCATCTTCAAAAGTGGACTTTGTTCTGCTAACATATACTCCTGCTGACATTATATTTATGTGGATTCTTGAAGTAGAATGATGTTTACCACCCAATATGGAGGCTGGATCTTTTTGAGTGGTTTGTGAGCCATGATCTTTTTTAATTTGACAGCCATGGAAAAATGGATTTTTAAAACAGCTCTGTGTTTATTTTGCAATGATTTAGCTCTGTGGGCAGCCAAATGATGGGTTTTGGCAGTGGTCTCCTGTGTTCCCACGGACATAGGCAAAAGTGGATGGCGGCCTATTTTTCTGATTTTTACTGCACACTTTCTGGTGATTTTTAGCAAGCAGCATGCTTTCCGGTGCCCATTCTGATGTTTCTGCTGCAAGCAATGCACAGTAATGTTGCAGGGCCTGGACTAGTGGGTTGAAACATCCCACAATATTCCATTACAGGAAAAGGAGCATTTCACAATGGCCTACCGTTGCACTACATAATTAGTCATAGAAATGTGTTCAGTTACATTTGTATGCTGTTATTCTTTTCTCCCCCATCCACCATGGTAGGTACATTAGTACTACACACACTACTGTGTGACAAAAAAATAACACTCCACTCTGACAATTACAGTCTTACTTGAAAGACAACATGCTGCAATGCCGCTTGTAATCACTCTGAATTCACATTTCTTAAGGGACAATAGTCCTTGCTAATATCCCCACTGGCCCTTATTGATGTTTATCTGCTGCCATTGCAATGGTCTGTTTACACAGAGAAAAATCTTGAAATGCCACGCATCCTCGGAGAGCTGCATGCCGCGCATCTAGGGAGAGCTCCCCTCCCTTTCTGCCCTGACGTTCAATTAGCACAGAGAAGTGTGCACTCAGGGCACCAAAGGCTTTCATCCGGCAGAGGGTGAAGGCAAATTAGGCATGTTTAAAGGTCCGCACAGAGTGCCAGAAAATTGTTGGACAAAATCATCAATGGGGGTATGTCCCGCAAAATACTGGACGGTTAGCCATCTTACTATTACCTTTGTTTTGTGTACTTTTACAGATAAGCAAAGAACACGCACGGCATTGCCATTTCGTGCTAATATTATTTGTGCATAGCTTCCACTACCTTTAAGTGATAGCGCGGCCCTACATCTCAACACTCACACCCATAGGTGACATTACTTTCTGCAGTAGTTTCGTAAACCATGTACTACTGCTATTTTCATAACTTTCGTGCCCAGCGTAGCCCAACGTGCCATGTCAGGACCTAGATCCGGAAAACAGGAAAATAAACACAAGCTAAAACAGACATGTTGCCACAGAGCATACCCTAAATGTCTTGTTATATACAGTAGTTGGTCAGAGAATATTTGACTCATTTACGCACAACACTGTGTACTGTCACCAGTGGTTTTATTTTTCATAGAATGTCCACAAGAAAGTGTAAGCTGACTGAAACATAAGCTTCTTTAATTTTGCAGGTAACTTTGAGCACAAATTGCTGTGTGTGCTTTTGTGTACTTCTTTTGATGTCTGCCAAAACAGCAAAAGGATTTATTTATGGTCCTTGGTGGTTTGTGTGGAAAAACACACTTTCTTTTTAAGTTAGGAAAGGTGACAGTTGCTGTCTCTGTGATGTCTTATATCATAAACGTTTGCATGTTGCTTCTTATTGCTGGAAACGCAAATGGACATACAGGGCCATAGCGGCTGTCCAAGATAACGATGAGTGAAAAAACACTGCTTATGGTAATCTTGTAATGATTGCTCTACAATCCGTCTGTTGGCTGTGGAAGGAGTGACACGGGCAGTAAGGTATCAGGTATCTGCGAACGAAAAGGAATAAAAATACATTTAAGTAGCCTTTATCAGTGGCAGCATAAAGGAGAAGGGCTCTGAAGGAAGGATGTCACAGAGAGCCCTAGATGGCAGATCATGGACCTTAAGATGAGCTAATGTGTCTTATTGAGTACTGTCGGATTTTCACCCACCGGCTTGCTGTCTGTTTTGAACGGGACACTCTCCTACCACGGCTACACAAATGCAATTCATCTTTCAAAAATTGCCAACAGACTCTCCATTCATGTGTTTGGTTTTTAGAACAGATGTCAGTGCCAGCAAGTGTCATCAGACCCACGACACATTCCCTTTGTGTATGCCCAAACAAACATACAACAAAAAATATCCTCCTAGGGGACCCCTACGATTGAAGGACAATGCAGGAGCTGTTTTTCCAGAACATTGAACAGTATTGGTTTCTGATGTATACAGTATAGCAACCTGAATTGGTTGTGTCGCCTGTGTGATACATTATGGCTACTGTTGTGAAGGTTTTATTGCCAAGTGATACCTGACCGTGTGCGAAGGTAGTAAGCTTTCAGTTATTTTTGGTTCCATCTGCATTGTATCGTAAAAGCATTAATATTATGTATTGACTATGTGATTGTATACGTGAGGTAGAACAATTATCAGAATTGCCAGAGCTACACAATAAGGTATGGTTTGCACTGTGTACCAGTTGCTGAAATGGAATGAAATCACAATTAGGTATAGATACATAGCGAAAGAGCGCATTGGGGACTTCTTCCTGAATTACATGATTGCAGAGAGTGCATGTGTGTTTCCACATGTAGGAAACTGAAATATTTCATTCATGGGTATATTTTTGCTTTCCACTACTTGCCGTAAGCAAATTAGAAATTCCTGTGGATCTTCTTGTTTGTTTAACCTGAATTTCACCATTCCCGCAAAATAGTCCAATTATTGTCTTATTCTTGAGACACTGTAACTGTTTTCAGGACTGTTTCCTGCATTTCTGTGAAGGACTTCCATTTGTAAACACATAGAATTCAATAGAACATTGATTGAACATTCAATATTCAATATTCAATAGAACATTCAATATACATTCAATATAACATTCAATATAATATACATTCAATAGAACATTGATTGCTAAATTTGCACAGCAATTTACACCACTTATATTGGAAAATGGGAATGGACCAGGTAGTTTTGTGTCTGAGTGCTTTGAGGGAAGTGCACGTGGTTTCTTCGAAGAGGGTGTTCTCTTTGTGTGTGCAGTTGGGTATGCATTGTTGTTTTCAGTCCATTCTATTTTGTTTTTGGTAGTTGATGGAATATGAGTTGCTTGCAATTTCTTTGACGATACTGTTGGGAGATCATTTAGAACTTCTGATTGCATTACTTTTCTTTTAAAACCTTTCCGTTTTTGAGGAACACAGTACATTTTGAGATGGGGTATGTAGAGTGAACATAGACTATTGTACTCTCCGATGCAAGGAATGTCTGCCCTGACTGCTCTTGCTTCAAAATGGACAAGATATAGTCATTCCACTGTACGTAAACATGACAGTGCTATGTAACTCATGCCTTCTTTGACAACTGTGCTACCAATATCAATTAATGCTTGCTCTAAGGTTAGACCTTATGATTTATGAAAAGTGACTGCGTATGCTAGCGATAGAGAAAACTGTTCTCTGCATACATATCTGTCTTTGAAAAGAAGGAATCGGGCTGTTGTACGTCCTATGTGTTTAATTTCTGAAAGTTTGTCAAAGTGGATGTTGACAAACTGAATGCTGTTGCCACATGCTCTACATCGAGGTTACATTTAAGCATTACTCTACAGTTTAAACACAATGTTAACATTTTCTCCAAACCAGCTGTGTTAGACAAAGAGATTTCTAAGGTATTTAGTCATGCTATGGCTTGTTGACACATAGGTATTGTCATACCATGTCCATTCAGTTTATCTGTGGAGTAAATTTGAACCAGTGGTTACATTTCTTTTTTCAGCATAGTTTCATTAAATGATGTACAGATTGCTAGAGTTGGCATTAAGGCCATACAGTTGACATTTTTGTATGCTATTTGTTCCATGACATCAGTAGCAGATGTGTTATGGCCGTACAGCTCATGGATGCGTCTGGTATTTAGGGTACACTGCGCGTCCTTCGATATGCTATGATATGATATGGCATTTATAACGCACCTGTACACAAGTGTTTCAAGGCTCGACGAGTCAAGGGAGGGGGAACAAAGGGAGGACAGACAGCGATTCTACTAGGCCAGGTGTCATTCAGATCGCTCAAGTGCATGGGATGGGGGAAGGGACAGTGCAGTACATGGGAATAGATAATAACAATAAGTAAAAGGAACGGCCAGCAAGTGGCAAGTGGAAGGGCAAGTGCAGACATCAGGTGTCATGTGCTGGTAGGGGGACTGTAGGGATACAGAAACAGTCCCCAAGTGCGGGGTTGCCAGGCAGGCAGTGCAGGTGTGTGAGAGTGGTGGGGGAGGGACCTGGGCTCGAGATCAGAGGGTGTCCAGGTAATCGGTACAGTTTGTGTTACAGCCAGGCGGTCAGCAGGGGAGAGGAGCAGAAAGAGCAGAAGCAAAGAGAAAGGTTTTGAGGTGCTTCCGGAACTGGAGATGGTTCTCCTAATGTTTAAGGGAGGCAGGGAGGCTGCTCCAGAGGGAGGCCCCTGCTGAAGAAAGAGATCTACCACTAAGTCGTTGCTTGGAGAAGCAACTGACCCTGAGGGAGTTGGAGGCGGATGAGCGAAGAGCTCGAGCAGGAAGATATTTAGGAAGAGAGAGTTGAAGTTTAAGTGGCTCTGTGCCCCAGAAGGCCTTGCGGACAATGCAAAGGGTTTTGAACTTATTTCTCGCAGCCATTGGAAGCCAGTGCAGAGATTTCAGTCATGGGGAGATACCATCCCTGGGCTTGAGGCCAAGGACAAGTCTTGCAGTCCTGTTCTGGATGAGTTGCAAAGGGTGGAGGGTAGAGGCAGGCAGATTTAGAAAGAGGCTGTTGCAGTAATCCAGCCTAGAGAGAACCAGAGCTCTGGAGACAGTGAGCTTCAAGGAGAGGAAATGAAGAATACCTCTGAGGAGGTACAGCTGGTAGTGGGACTTCTTAGAGACGTCAGAGATGTGAGGAGAGAAGGAGAGTGTGGAGTCGAAGATGACACCGAGATTTTTAGCCTTGCAGGTGGGAGCAGGAAGAGGGCCAAGAGAGGCCGGCCAAAGAGCTAAAGGAAAGGAGGGAGTGGGTGTGCCGATGAGGAGAATCTCAGTCTTACTGGATTTAAGGCAGAGTTCATTGGCCTGGTCCACTCCTGGACAGTACACCAATCTGAATGCTTTTTCATAATGTTGGCGTAGGTGAGGTCTTCAGACTGACGCAAGCTTTCAGTTACTTCTCTGTATGTGACATGTTGCCAGATATTTGCATTCCCTATGCTTCCAAGAGTGTTACGGCACAGTTTATTTCCTAAGGTTTTAAAGATGGGTTCACCTTTAACTGGTGGTAATTGAAGGAGATCTCCAAAACCAATCACATGTTTTCCTCCAAAGAGGTCTTCGTAGTCTGTTTTGAGGACCTCCTGCAATCTGAGGTGATTGAAAGCTAACATTACGTTGGAGACCATGCTTATCTCATCTATTAGGAGCATTTTCATTTGTTTCAACACTCTGCATAGCTCCATAGCACAGTCTGTTGACAGTTTGTAGTTGTCTAGTTTGTTTTGGTGTTCCACTGGAAGGAGTAGCAATCAGTGTAAAGTGACACTACCTATGTTGTAGGCAGCTAAACCTGTGGGGGCGGCTACACCAGCTGAAAGCTTCTTTTTTGTTAATTGGAGGAATTTACTGATGGTTTTTATTAAGAATGTTTTGCCTGAACCAGCTTGATCACTTACGTATAGCAGTACAGGTTTGGAGTGTTCACAGGTACAAGTTTTAGTTTTGTGCTGTATATCATGCTCAATTTCTTTACTTACTTATAGGAAAATGGTACCCTGCTCATTGTTTAGTTGTGATTTTAGTACAGTAAATTCTTCTGCAGATTGCTCATACTGACACATGGTGTTCTCTACTTCCGTCATGGCTAATTCTGCCTCATTTGCTTTGAGTGGCTGTCCAAGTGGTTATTGGATTCCTGTGACAGAAGGGTCACTGCTCTCAGGAGTGTCTACATTTAGTTGTGCTTGAAGTTCTTCTTGTTGGCGTTTATTGTCCAATATGGTTTTGTACTGCGTAAACTTTATCTATTATGGTACTTTCACTTACTTTGAAAGTTTCTTCATAGGAGGGATGGGTGTCTAATACATCTTCTTCTTTTCTCTATGGTGTAAAAAGTTGCAGTAGGGCCATGTAGTACAGTTCTTTGTGTTGAGTAGTTTTTAATGGCAGCTTCATATGACTAATCTGGTTTAATGTTATTTTTGCATGATAGGTTTTGGGCTATGTGGTATAGGTGCATGGTTTCTAAAGCAGTACTCCTTTTTGGGTAGTATGTGTCCAATTAGTTGTTTTACAAAATGTCCTAGCTCTTGGGATCGTTTTTGGCTATTGTTTCTATGTGTTGGTACGATTTCAGACCTCTTCTTCTGGATGCAGCAGAACCAAGACTTAGCCACACTATGTTTTCATATTTCCCATAGAAGGTGCTATACTTTTAATACTTGACTGTGAAACTTCGTCTTTGTCTTGCATCTTTTGAAGAAGCTGTGTAGTGCACATGTTTTGAAAATGGCAACCTGTTTTCAATGTGTGTGCAACTCCATAACATAGTGTTGCTAGTTCACTTTGAAAGAGGAGGTGGAATATGTATTCCATGTTTTGTCTACATCTAGGGTCTTCAGAATAAATTCGTAAAGAGTGGTATTCTGATGTTGGTATTTGTGTGCATCTTTCATTGTATCTTCCAACTTTTCCAGCCGAGAAGAGTAGAGGAAAGGCTTGTGCTTCTACAATTTTTTTCCATATACTGATTAGCAATCCTTTGCGTTGCCACATTTGATATGTTTCCAGTGCATCGTCTATGGTGTCTTTGGAGTCCAGTGGGTGTAATAGTGATCTAAAATATTGGAGGCTGCAGTAGGATTTAGAAGTTCAACTTGGCCAGTTGTTGAGGAGTCCTGAATTATGACAGTGGTTTCTCTCAGGATCTCTTCAACGTATATTTTATTGTAGTATTCATTGTTTTCTTTAAGATACTGCAAAGCTTCCCTAACTTTGATTAAGCCCACTAGTTAGTGTCAGAATTTGTCCACTCTTGGCTGTTGAGCACGTAGAGTAGCTGACAAATTCTTCCTGATAATGTACCCCTATGAGAGAGCAAATACGGTAACACACAAAGGGGTCTGTTAACTGGAAGATGGAACACCAGATGATGACCGCAGGCTGCAGTTAACAAAGAAGAACAATGTAAATGCACTTCATAAACACAATCAATGCCTGTGAAGCAATGTAAGATGGAACTAACCTAAAGGCAGTCTCTGTTATACGGCGTAAAATGACTAAGGTCTTCCGATAGAGACAAGGTTAAGCCTAGAAATAAACATAGCATGCTAAGGCTGGGATTAAGAATGGCAATGTGGAAGAAGTCAAGGACAAGAATAACAATGAACACAGCTTACCGTGATTCAAGGATGTAGGAGAGCACAAGTCTGAATGTTCTTTCTTCTGGATGCAAAAAGGGTCCAGTACAATAATCCAGAACAAGAACCCCTACACCGCCAACACAGGGACGCCTAGGTCTAAGGTGGCACCAGTCTCTAGTCCCCACGGGCCACCGGCACCTGACGGCACGCAGACGCCTAGAGTCAGCAATCAAGACGCACAATCTGAAGTCTCTAGTCCGTGCGTGTATTCGTTCCAAAGCAGCATGGTTTAAGGAATCCAAACAAAACGTGGTCGGCAACTGACAGGCAAAGTAATTCCTAAACGTGAGGCGAAGATTATCCTTGGAACAGTCCGGGGCATGCTCATGAGAAGACAAACAAAATGGACTCGAAAGGCAAGAAGAGTCGAGTTACAAGGCAGAGTCGGAAACTTGCGGTTTCAGAGAGTAATGATTGTCAGACGTTAGGAAAATCCCGGGACGAAGCAAGGTTTCAGGAATAAAGCACAATTCAAAAAGGAACGCAAGGGTTAGCTACTGTAGTGCGAATCAGAAGCACCACAGCAAAATTGAAAGGGGTTTAAATGCTACATGTCACATGACCTGGTCGAGTCGCACCGAGTGACGTGTTGCGTGGAGAGGACGCCATTGTCTCCAAGGCAACCTCCAATGCTTTAGAATACGGGAACATCAAGTAAGGGAGATCCGCTGCGGGACATATCCAAGGCGCAGTCTGGAGTGCAGAATATGACCGTTGCATGATTTCAGAGAGAGTAGGTTGCCTTTCATCTCTTTCACTCTGACTAAGAGATAAGAAGTCCTGACGCCGTGAGTAATACTGTGTTTGATGCCATGCTTGATGCCACGATTCATGACAGCATCCTCCCCCAAAGAATTCCCCACCCTCTGGGAGGACCAAAACTGAGACAAAAGTTTCAGAGCATGTACATTCTCTGTGGGTTCCCAAGTCCGATCTTCCGAACTGAAACTTTTCCAATCCACGCAAGAGAGGTGCCAAGAATTCCATTGACCTCATATTCATCAGACCCCAGAACCGAAACCGGACATGGACGTGCTGCCAAACACATAGGAGGGAGGTAGGGTTTCACTAGGGAAACATGAAAGACTAGATGGATTTTACACCGGACCGGGAGATCCAAACAAACCACCACAGGGTTGATGAGTTACATGACCGGATATGGCCAAAGAAATGAGGCAACAGCGTCTTCCATCCTGGCATCCACAAATGCTTAGTCAACAACCATACCTTCATGCCCACATGATAATTCTTAGCAGGAGACCGATGGGTATCGGCAGCTTCTTTAGTACTAGCCTGCACAAGCAGTAGGTGCTGCCTAATGTCGTTGCACACTCTAGTCAAATCCCGAACACAAGCGAAGGCCGCTGTACTGTCCCTTGAAGGCATAGTTTAGAGGGGAAGAGCGCGTGGGTGATGGCCATATAATGGAAAAAATTGAGAAGAACCTGTGGAAGAATGAAGGGAATTATTGTAGGCAGATTCTGCCATCATCAAGACAGATAACCCAGATTCCTGGTACTGGAGGAGGAGACAGCAAAGGTATTGTTCTAGTGTCGTGTTCAATTGCTCTGTCTGGACATCCGTCTGGGGGTGGTATGCACTAGAGTATCTATCATTGATACCTAGAGAGCCAGTAAGAGCCCTCCAGAAACGAGAGGTAAACTGGGACCCCCTGTCTGTGAATATAATGTTGGGTAATCCAAAACACCTGAAGACGTTTTGCAGAAAAAGATCAGCCAAGACAGGGGATGTGGGAAGGCCCCGACACGGAATGAACAATGGCACATGGAAAAAACTCATGCCAACGGGCATGACGGGCCGTGGTGCATTTCACAAACTGCAGAGCCAAGAGATTCTGGTGATCTGTAAACACCTGTACAGCAGTAGAAGTACTGAATAAATGATGACACCAAACCACAAAGGCATCCCGGATGAAAGTAGTTATTTCTCTGTAACTGTATAATTCCTTTTGTAAGGGGTTAACCTATGGGAGTGGAATGCTACTGGATGTAATTCCCAAAAATCCCTGCATGACTGTGATAACACCACACCCAGAGCGTTGTCTGAAGCATCTGCCTCCACCACAAAAGGAAGAGCAGTGTCCGGATGCTGAAGTACTGGAGCGGTCATAAAGGCCTCTTTGAGAGCATCAAAAGCCTGTTGTGTCTCCGAATTCCAGACATAATGTAACTTACTACTTGTTGAAGCTGTCAGCGGGGCTACGATTTCTGAAAAGGATTGTATAAATCTCCTATAAAAGTTGGAGAATCCCAAGAACGACTGAAGTGCTTTCAAATCCTTTGGTATAGGCCAGTCCAAGACTGCTTAAACTTTAGTGTCATTCATAAGTACACCTTTATTAGTGATATCGTATCCAAGGAACTCCACACAAGAGGTGTCGAATATTCATTTTTCCAGTTTAGCATAAAGCCTATTCTCATGAAGGCGTTGTAACACGGCTGAAACATGTTGCACATGGGACTCGAGAGATGGGGAATAAATCAAGATATCATCGAGATATACCACGATGAATAGATCGAGCATGTCATGAAAAACATAATTGATGAAGGGTTGAAACGTAGCTGGGGTGTTACACAGCCCAAAAGGCATTACACAGTATTCATACAAACCGTACTGTGTCTTGAAGACTGTCTTCCACTCGTCCCCCCTACATATTCAAACCAGATTGGAGGTCCCCCTAACGTCCAGCTTTGTGAAGATCAATGAGGAATCCAACTGGTCAAGAAGCACAGAGATCAATGGTATTGGGTACTGATTCCTTATCATGACCATATTCAGAGCATGGTAATCGATACAAGGTCATCAATCCCCTTTATTTAGGCACAAAAACATGGGGGAAGCCGCTGGAGACAGTGAGGGGCGAATGAAACCCATCTTCAATGACTTCTCATTGTTTTCCTTTATGATGGCATCCTCTTTTACAGTTATAGAATAGACCCGACCTGACAGAATTTTAGCCCCGGGTATCAGGTCTATGGGACAATCATAGGGTCTATGTGGTGGTAGTTCTTCTTGCCCCTTAGCATCAAAAATATCCTTGAACGTCTCGTAAGCCTTTGGCAGGAGTGTGCTCGTAACCACATCAATGGTGGGAATGACTACCAGCAACGGGCGACATGGATTGGCCAGCGTGTGTTCTGCACCCAGACAGAGAGACTTGCAATAGTCAGAACAGAAATTCACATCCCCGGACTGTTAATCTATACTGTCTATACTGGGATTATGTAGGACCAACCACAGTAACCTAAGGATAACTCTAAACTGTGGTGCAGCTATCACATCAAAGAAAATCATTTCTGTGTGGCCCGTGTTGGTTGTCATACACAACTCCACCATTTGTTCGGTTACCAACCCTGAGAGTAGATGAGTAGTACCGTCAACTGTGTTGACGAGTTTGGGTTGGGCCTTGGAGAACATACTTGGTATCAATACTGTGCGCCGGAATCGAGAACTGCTCCAGCTTTCTAGGAAAAACCTGAGGATAACCTGAATTGGGAAGGGATCGTAAAAATCATAGAAGTCATGGAGTCTGTAGATAACAGGCTTGGCAATCGGACTCCCTCTATTGCCGGGCTTTGGAGTTTCCCTGTTTTTTTGGTTTTATAGGGCATGCCCGTAATAGATGATCTGGAGAAATGCAATAGAAACACAGATTATTCTGTTTACGCTGTTCTCTTTCTTCAGAAGACAGTGGACCCCATAAGGCCCCTATCTGCATAGATTTGGTACCCCCGGACACAGGACAGGGCAGAGTCAATGACACAGGGACCTGGGTTCTGCGTTCTCCTTTTCTTTCGGCTTTCCTGGCGTCGACATGCAAGACAAGATCCAGTAGTTCAGTAAAACCTGTAGGAACCACCAGAACTGTGGCCAGAACGTCTTTAAGGGACTCTGACAAACCCTTGAAGAACAGAGAAGCCTTTTTCTCTTCTGGCTAACTAGTTTCAGCCACTAGCTGATTTTGCCAGATATGCCAACAGAGTGGAATTACCCTATTGTAATTCCAACAGTTCTAAATCCGTTGCTTGGTTTTTATATCGGGTATCAAAAACCCTACGTATAGTGCTAATCAAAGCATCACAATCAAAGAGCAGATGACTGCCTCCCTCAAGCAGAGGGTTAGCCCATGTTGCAGCAGCCCCCCCTAAATGGGAGAGCAAGAAGGCTGCCTTCGCAGTTGAGTCAGGAAAATAGTTGGGGCGACACAGAAAATTAAGCCGGCACAGGTTCAGGAAAGTCCAGAACACTCTTGGGTCCCCGTAAACAATTCTGGTGGAGGAAGAGTGAACTGGGCCATCATGTAGACTGTGTGCTGGTCTTGCCTGGGTAACTGAACCCCAGAACCTGATGCTAAGGCAGGTGAGGGTGCCGTAGCACCACCAGAGGGGATGGCTGCCTGGTGCTCATCAATGCAGCACTGTATGGCATTATGCGCAGTTGCCATGTCAGTGTGCAACTCAGCTCAGCAACCATCTGCATTATGTTTTCCAGGGTCTCGTTGGTGTTCATGAGGCTTCTGATTATGTCAGAATCCGTCCATTCTTGGCCGTGGAGCACGTAGAGTAGCCAACAAATTCTTCCTGATAACGTACCCCTATGAGTGAGCAAATAAGGTAACACATAAAGGGGTCTACTAACTGGAAGATGGAACACCAGACGACAACCACATGCTTCAGTAAACAAAGAAGAACAATGTCAGTGCACTTGATAAACACAATCAATGCCTGTGAAGCAATGTCAGACGGAACTAACCTGAAGGCAGTCTCCATTATACTGCATTAAATGAACAAGGTCTTCAGATAGAGACAAAGTTGGCGCTAGAACTAAACGTAGTATGATAAGGCTGGAATTAGGAATGGCAATGAGGAAGAAGGACAACAAGAACAATGAACACAGCTTACCATGATTCAAGGATGTGGGAGAGCACAAGTCTGAATGTTCTTGCTTCCGGTTGCAAAAAGGGTCCAGTACAATAATCTAGAACAAAAACCACTACACTGCCGGTACCAGGATGCCTAGGTCTAAGGTGTCACCAGTCTCTCGTACCAACAGGCCACAGACACCCGATGGCATGCGGACGCCAGAAATCAAGACGCACAATCGGAAAGTCTCTAGTCCCTGCGTGTATGAATTCCAAAGCAGCAAGGTTTAAGGAATCCAAACAAAACATGGTCGCCATCTGGCAGGCAAAGTAATTCCTAAACATGAGGTGAAGATTATCCTTGGTACTGTTCGGGTCATGCACATGAAAAGACAAACAAAGTGGAATCGAAAGACAAGAAGAGTCGAGTTACAAGGCCGAGTCGGCAATGGTGGTTTCAGAGAGTAATGAGGGTCAGGCATGAGGAAAATCCAGGGACGAAGCAAGGTTTCAGGAATAAAGCAGAATGTAAAAGGAATGCAAGGGTTAGCTACCGTATTGCGAATAAGAAGCACAGTGGCAAAAGTGAAAGGGCATTAAATGCTACATGTCACCTGACCCGGTCGAGTCACACCGAGTGACGCATTGCATGGAGAGGACGCCATCGTCTCCAAGGCAACCTCCAATGCTCTAGTATACGGGAACGCCTGGTAACGAAGACCCGCTGTGGGGCATATACAAGGTGCAGTCTGGAGTGCAGAATATGACTATTGCATGATTTCAGAGAGCGTAGGTTGCCTTTCATCTCTTTCACTCTGAATAAGTGATAAGAAGTCCTGACGCCGTAATACTGTGCTCGAGTGTCTACATTTTCTTTCAGATCTAATGCTAAATGAACTACTTACCCTTGAATGCCTCTTAGTAATTCTGTGGGAGTCAATTTTGCCGTTTTTCATTGAAGTCGCATTATTGCTTGCAATGGGTGTACTGTTTGGATTACAATGCTTTCATACAAATAAACCTGTTGGATTGTCTTTGGCAGTGGAAATATTTACAAAAAATATTTCTATTAACCCGTGAAGGCATTTGGTTATTGTTAAGTTTTGCAGTGCACTATGTGCACAATATGAAGGTGTTAGTAATTTCGTATTTGTTTTCTTCTATAAGGTAGAGAGCTATTTGAACCCACTGGGATTTGTCATTGTCTTCTATTTTCTGCATTACATCTATAGTTTTCGTGCTCTTTGTATAGAAAGTTCTGTGACAACAAACACATAATTGGTTTGGCACTTCAGGAGATGTGCTTTCAAACGTTTGTATTTCTTTTTTGTATGTGTGAAACAGAAAGTTGTCATCTGCAAAGTTGTTTCTAATGTTTTTTGAAAGTACTGGAGTTTGTAAGTGTTCTTCAGTTCCAAAATATTTACTTTGGATGTGCTATATTTGTTCGAGCAGGTATTTGGCTGTACCGTGTAGGGGAATATCATTTAAATGTTCCATTGCTGAAGCTGGAGTTTTTGAATAATACAGTTTGTAAATGACATTTCTTACATTACAATGGTGTGTTGCTAACATTTTGCTATGGTGGAAGGTGCTTTTGCAAGCAGGTCCAGAAATGCAGGCTAGGGAATCTCCTCCCCACCCCCCGCTCATGCCCGGTGTCTACCTCGTGTACCCTCCCACCTCCCGCTCATGCTCCATGTCTACCTCGTGTACCCCTCCACCCCCCGCTCATGCCCCGTGTCTCTCCTTTTGCCCCCACTCCCGCTCATGCCGCGTGTTTCCCTCCTGTATCCCCCAGCCCCCGCTCATGCCCGTGTCTCCCTCGTGTTGCCCCCCACCCCCCGCTCATGCCCCATGGCTCCCTACTCTACCCCCCACCCCCTGCTCATGTCCCATGTCTGCCCTGTTCCCCCCACCCCCACTCATGCCCCGTGTCTCCCTTGTGTTACGCCGCCCCCCCGCTCATGCCCCATGTCTCCCTCGTGTTACCCCCCACCCCCTGCTCATGCCCTGTGTCTCTCTCTTGTTTCCCCCACCCCCCGCTCATGCCCTGTGACTCCCTCCTGTACCCTCCACCCCCCGCTCATGCCCCGTGTCTGCCCTGTTCCCCCCACCCCTGCTCATGCCCCGTGTCACCCTCGTGTTACCCCGCCCCCCGCTGATGCCCCATGTCTCCCTCGTGTTACCCCGCACCCCCCGCTCATGCCCCGTGTCTCCCTCGTGTGCCCCCCACCCCCTGCTCTTGCTCCATGTCTCTCTTGTTCCCCCCACACCCCGCTCATGCCCTGTGTCTCCCTCCTGTACCCCCACCCCCGCTCATGCCCTGTGTCTCCCTCCTGTTCCCCCCACCCCCTGCTCATGCCCCGTGTCTCCCTCGTGTTACCCCCTACCCTGCGCTCATGCCCCGTGTCTCCCTCGTGTTCCCCCCACCCCCGCTCATGCCCCGTGTCTCCCTCGTGTTCTCCCACCCCCCGCTCATGCCCTGTGTCTCCCTCTTGTTACCCCCACCCCCTGCTCATGCCACGTGTCTCCCTCCTGTACCCCCACCCCCCGCTCATGCCCGTGTCTACCTCGTGTTGCCCCCACTCATGCCCTGTGTCTCTCTCCTGTTGCCCCCACCCCCTGCTCATGCCCGTGTCTCTCCCCTATTCCCCCCACCCCCGCTCATGCCCCGTGTCTTTCCCCTATTCCCCCAACCCCCGCTCATGCCCAGTGTCTCCCCTGTTCCCCCCACCCCCCACTCATGCCCCGTGTCTCCCTCCTGTTCCCTCCACCCCCGGTCATGCCCTGTGTCTCTCTGCTGTTGCCCCACACCCCCGGGTCATGCCCCGTGTCTCTCCCCTGTTCCCCCCATGCCCCCTCATGCTCCGTGTCTCCCCTGTTCCCTCACCACACCCGCTCATGCCCTGTGTCTCCCCTGTTCCGCCCACCCCCCGCCCAAGCCCCGTGTCTGCCTGCCACTCCCCCCACCCCCGCTGATGCCCTGTGTCTCCCTCCTGTTCCCCCCTCCCCGATCAAGCCCTGTGTCTCCCTCCCACTCCCCCCACCCCCAGCTCAAGCCCCTTGTCTCTCTCCCGTTCCCCCACCCCGGTCATGCCACGTGTCTCTCCCCTGTTCCCCCCACCCCCTGCTCATGCCCCGTGTCTCCCCTGTTCCCCTCCACCCCCCGCTCATGCCCTGTATCTCGCCCCTGTTCCCCCACCCCTGCTCATGCCCCGTGTCTCCCCTGTTCCCCCCTACCCCCTCTCATGCCCCGTGTCTCTCTCCTGGTCCCCCCCCCGCCGATGCCCTGTTGTGTTCTCTTTATACACCGAGCCTTCCCTTTCCATGGTGTCCATCCTGGTAAAAGATTTTCCTTCCTACACCAGGGACGCCGCAGGCGTTACGATTTGGGAAGAAAAATCTTTTTTTTACCACCCGGGTTCCCACTTTGAGAACCTAGGATGCTAGTGGTCTTCAACCATTGAAAAGGACGTTATGGTTACGTTGCACTAATAAAAACCTATGAAATTCAGTAAAAAAAAATGTGTTAAAGGGACGTTATGGTTAAGTTGCACTAATAAAAAACTATGAAATTCAATGAAAAAACTTTGTTAAAGGGACGTTATGGTTAAGTTGCGTTACTAAAAACCTATGAAATTCAGTGAAAAAACTTTGTTAAAGGGACGTTATGGTTCCAAGTAAAACCGAAAAACCCTTGAAATTCGCAAGTTATGGTAAGCTAAGCAACCATAACTCGTGCCACCATCGTGCACTGCTAAGCCTAACACCCAGGACATCAAAGATGACATCACACATGTAATTGATGACATCACTGATGACATCACATGTGTATTTACCTTTCATGAAAAGTCTGTACAAGGGATTATTAGTTGAATGTTAATTAAAAAAGTGTCAAGGAGTTTCGGAATAAATATCAAGTGCTAATTAGTGCTAATTAGTGCATTAAGCTATGCATTGATATAAATAGCATTATATTATTAAATTCAATCCAGTATACTAAGGTACTCATGTAGAAACATAGGCATTGTGTGCAGCATACATGATGGAGGTGCAATAGTCATAAGCTTGCCATGTTGAATAGTGAAATGATAACTGTTTTCTTATTAGAGTTTTGCATACTGTGAAACATGTGATAAGTAGGTAATAAAACATTATTATTATTATAGACAAAACACAAAGAGACAACACCACATACAAATATTAATATATACAAGGAAATAGAAGTAAAGAAAAACAGCAGTAGTAGCAGAAAGTGTTCATAACCTAACTGATTACCTTTATGCAGAGAAATGATTGCTCTGTTTCTAAACTGTTACTTACCCTATGTATATATATCATATGATGTGCTTGGACCCTAAGGTAAATAGTGTGAGTACAACATATAAAAATAGGAGCATATACAGGGAAAGTACAGTAAGAAAAAAATATCAGAACTATCAGAAAGTGCTGATAACTCTACTGATTATTTTAATGTACAAAAAGGATTGCTGTCTTTCAAGGTTGTGTCTTCCCCTATGTATATGTTTCATATGATATAACTTTTACTAAGGGAGCGCTTCAAAAAGAGAACTTTAGTGTGTTGTGCCTACAAGAAACATGTCTGTTGCAACCACCGACACTGGAAGGTTATGTGGTTCTGCTTAATCCAGCAGTCAAAGGTCAAAAAGGCAGACCCATGTCAGGCCTACTTATAGCCATCAAAAACGATCTGGATTGGCAAGTCCTGGAGGAGTCAAACCCAAATTTATTCATCCAGATGGTAGTGTTACAGCTGGACAAAAAAGCCAGCAAAATACTAATATTGATCAACATATACTGGAACCCAACAAATTTATCAAACGAAAACCTACCAGATAAAATAGCAGAACTAATTGATGAACAAAGAGAAAAATGGACTGATCCAATATTCATATTGTCAGGAGATGTAAATTGTTCATGCCTGAACAAGGACAACCTACCCGAATACGATACAACAACTGCCTCAGCAAAGGAAAAAAGAGGAACAATGTGGAATCGTATGGTACAATCAAGGGACTGTGTCGTTCTGAATGGAAAGGTGAAGGGGGACCAACCAGCAAAACCTACTTGGAAGGGAACACAATCAGTAGAGATCCTGGATTACATTTGCATTTCAAGCAACTTGTCAGATAACATCCAGACCTTGAAAGTAATCCCAACAGTAGAAAGTGACCACAATCTGTTTAAACTGACGTGCAAAAACATAAGCAATAACAAGATATGAACCTACAACCAGAAGGTGGTCATAGACCAAAGGGGTATTAAATTAAGGATCAGACCAGAGAAAACAAGAGAACGAAACCATAACCTAAAACAAATGATCTCGACGCTTGAAAACGAACAAAGCCAAAAAAGGATTGACTACACCCCGCTTTTCAGAGCATTTTTTACAGAAAGGAAGCTTGGAAGTAACCATCAAACAACGACTCACCAACATCAGTATGACAGTCGCATACGAGAAAGGAAAAAAGCATTAAGGAGAGATATTAGACGACTAAAAAAGACCAAACACGACAACTGGAGTAAAGAGATACATAAGTTAAAACAAAAGTACAGAAACTGGTTACACTTACACAAGAAGACATTGCTAAACCAGGACGCAGAAAGAATGTTGGGGAAAATAAGATCTAAAAACACAGCCGAAATTTGGACTGGACAGATTTTCACCGATTTGCAGCAGGAGTAGCGGCTTGGTCCCGAAAGCGTGCTTTTGTAAATTTGGTGAAAATCCGTCTAGTGTTTTTTTTTAAACAATCAAAAAGTAGGTCTAAAAAAATTAGTGATATCTATGTCCGCTCCGCGGACACACTTCCCTGTTCGCTACGCGGACAGGACACTGATTGGCTAATTGGCTTGCGTCATGTCCGCGGACATGCAACGTGTCTGCTGATTGGCTGGAATGAAGCGTGAGGTGCGTCATATTGTTTCTTGGGTGCATGACCGTAGGCCGTAGGCCATGCACCCAAGACTCTAGGCCCTGGCCACAACCACCGCAGCATATCACACCCATAGATCACACCCATAGAATCGAGTATCTATCAAATATTTGCAAATCTACAGTTTATGTACTGTTTGATTTGTATAATTTGTATGTGAAGTTTTGGCTACATCATGTCATTAAGATTGTAGAGTTTGATAACAAGCACTGCAGTATAGCATATCCATGGAAGTAAACATTTTGTATTGTCGTGTATGGTGAGATATTTGCTTCAATGGTTCTGTTATGCAGCAGTATTTATGCATTCTATTAGAATATATTTGCTGCTTGATTTTTTGTGATTGGATATATTTTTTTCATGAGTTGGGTATCTGGAGCAGATATTCTTTTTCAATTTCTGTGTTAAAAGAAGAGATCATATTAGTGTAGGTATTTAATAAAGACTTATTACATTGCATAATAGATATTTCAGCTTTTTTTCGACCCTCATATTTAGTAGTTTACAAACCAGTGTACTGTGCAATTTGCTCAGTTTCTGTGTTTGATTTTTTAATCATTGGGTCTGTAGGAAAAAAAATCCATGTTGGATTAAAAAAACCTTTTTTGTTATGCTACAGTATATTTGTTTTTTTTGCTTTCAGTGTTCACTTGTTGTTTCTGGCTAATGTTCTATCTGTTGGCTTGTTGCAGATTGTTAGATGGCTGTTGTTGAATTTTAACTGGTTATATTTTTTTATTTATATTCTCAAGTTGCTGATCTATCTGTTGGGTTGTTGCAGATTTTTGGAACAGTTAGATACATGTTGGTGTATTCTAACTGTTTATTTCTTCTTATGATTTAGTGGTATTGATTTATCTGTTTGGTTGTTGCAGAAATCTGGGGCAGTTAGATACCTGTTGGTGTATTCTAACTGGTTATAGCTTGTTAATTGAAGTTTTATTAATGTTTATGCACAGATTAGTAATTAGTGGTATTGATTTATTTGTTTGGTTGTTGAAAAATCTTGGTGCAGTTAGATACCTGTTGGCAGATTCTAACTGTTTACAGTTTTCTAATTGAAGTTTTGTTAATGTTTAAGTACAGATTAGTTATTACATTTTGGTTTTAAGAAGATTACAAAAGTGTTTGTAAGATTTGCTGGTAATCTCTGCTTTAGAGTAATGGTACTATCATTATATTCAAACCATCCACATTTCTTTTTTATATATGCAGTGTAGTGAACTGCATTGGTTGTGGCTCCTGCGTGGTAAGTTATACCTATTGTTGTGAAGGTTTTCTTACCACGTGATACTTGAGCATGTGTGAATCCAGTCAGCTTGCAGTTGTTTTTGGTACCATCTGCACTGGAACATAGAAGCATTAGTATTACGTATTTACTATGTGTTTGTATTAGTAAGGTGGAGCGATTATCTGAATTGCAGGTAGTACATAACCTACCATGGTTTGCATTTTGTACAAGTTGCTGAAATGGAACGATTCACAATTAGGTATGGATACATACACAAAACGCTCATTAGGGATTTGTTCCTGAGCCACATTGTTGCAGAGAGTGCATGTATGTTTCCACATGTATGAAATCTGGAAGATTTCATTTATAGGTATGTTTTTGTTTTCCAGTACTTGTAGTAAGTACTTTAGAAATTCTTGTGGAACTTCTTGTAAGTTTATCGTGAATTTCACCATTCCAGCACAGCAGTCCAATTCTTGTCTTATTCCCTGAACACTATGTGTGTTGTCAGGATTGTTGATTGCGTTTCTATGAAGGACTAACATTTGCAAACACAATTGGTCTGTACTGTGTAAGTAAATGTAGTCAACAATTGGTGGAAATTGAAATAGAATATTGATTGCTACATTTGCGTAGCAATATACACCAGTTATATTTGAAAATTTGAATGAACCAGATAGTTCTGTGTCCAAAGCATTTTTTCAGAGTTTGTGTTGCTGTGAGTTACTTTGAGTAATAGATTCTTCTTTGGTTGTGGTAATTGATGAAGTATTAGCTTCTTTTACTCTCTTTGGAGGATTTGCAGTGAGATCCTGTTGCATTTCTGTTTGAATTAGTTTTCTTTTACAATGTTTTCCTTTTTGTGGAACAGGATATGTTTTTAGATGGGGGGTGTATAGTGAACATAGTCTATTGTATTCTAAAATGCAAGACATATCAGCATTTACTTTACTTGCATCAAAGTTGATTGGAAATAGACCGTCAAGTGTACTTAAGCGTGATAGTGCTACGTAGCTCATGCCTTCTTTAAAGACTGTTTTCCCAATGTCTATCAATGCTTTATCTAAGGTAAGACCTTGTGATTTGTGAATGGTGACTGCATATGCTAGAGTTAGAGAAAATTGTTCTCTGCGTACATACATGTCTTTGAAAAGAAGGAATCGAGCTGTTGAGCGCCCTATCCTTTTTACTTCTGAAAGTTTGTCAAAGAGAATATTAACAAACTGAATGTTGTTGTCACATGGGTATGTTTGAAAGCCAACAACTGTACCCAGTGCTCCATTAACTAGTCCTTGCTCGACGTCAAGGTTACGTTTAAGCATTACTTTACAGTTTAAGGATAATTGTAATATTTTCTCCAAACCAGCTGTGTTGGAGATAGAGTTTTCTAAGGTATTTAGTCTTGTTGTGGCTTGTTGACACCTGGGTAGCGTCATACCATGGACGTCCAGTTTGTCTGTGGAGCAAATTTCAATTATTGGTTGCATTTATTTTTTCAACATTGTTTCATTGAATTTGGAACAGTTTACAAGAGTTGGCATTAAGGACATTGTAACGCTCACCTGATTCCCGTAGAGGCGCCGGTCTTGACTGGGCGTATACCGTATCTTCAAAGGTGATGTGTAACACACGGCTGGCTCTTTGGGCTGGACCTCTGTGCACTGTATGTCTGACTCGAAGGGTAAGATGTCTGCAGATAGAAAATATGGGATTAAGGAACTGGGTTATTGAATGTCTCTCTCTTCTTCCCTTTCTCTTCTCCTGTAGAACCCCAAAGGTTAACGCTCTCACCTTAGGTAAGTGAACGCCGTGCTCTCCATCTGCCTCGGGGCAGGGTGCTGTAACCAGTTTCTTCACTGGATAAGGGGAGCAGGCCTCTTGACTTCAGAGGACTGCTGTCCGTCGTTTACTGCACGAATGGTAAGTTTCGAGTAATTCTAATGTCTTTACAGTCTTTAGTAATGATGTTTCTTGTTTTGCAGGGTTCCGGCGATGGCGGATGACGGGCTGAAGTGAGTTGAAGATGGAGCCCGTGTGATGAATAGAAGCGCCTGGAAGCACGTAAGTAAGCGCTTGTTGCCTGCTTCACGATGCGCTCTAACTGTCTTTTTATTTTGCAGGTACAAGTTCGAGCGGCTGCAGGGTGCCGGAATACCCACTGGGTTAGATGTGGAAAGGAGTAATGGCACGTGAGTATTAAAGTTCCCCAATGTCTTTAAACGCACCTTGTTTTGTCTTTCAGATGCGGGATGAAGCGCCGAAGGCCTCCGGAGCGTGCGAAGAGTTGGTAAACTTTTGTCTTTCAGATGCCGGAATGCAGTGTGAAGACCTCCGGAGCGCACGAAGAGTAGGTAAGCCTTTGTCTTTCAGATGCCGGAATGCAGTGCGAGGCGGTGGTGACAGCCGATGGACCAGGTAAGTGAAGAGCTGTCACTGAATACCGTAATGCTAACCTGTTCTTTCTTGTCTTTATAGGTGTTGCTGAAGACTGGATTCAGGATGGTAAGCCTTTTTCCTTAGGCCCAGGATCAGATGCAGAAGACACGATGAGCGTTCTGCTGCAGAGGATGCAGAATAACGCAAAGCAAGATTCATACATCGGGTGTGGTTTAAATAGCCTCGTGTAGTGCTTAGGCATCTCCTTCCACAGCCACGCCTAGGTAAGAAAAGATTTCCTGCTTTCCAGAAGAGTTCCAGTGTTCTGAATCTAGGGAGTGGCTCCTGCCCCACCCAACAGGAAAAGTAGTTCCAAACAGAAGAGGATCAGAGGCTCAACTGGCAGGAAAGTAAGCAGCATGGTCTGCTGCAGGTAAGTCCACCCAAGCATTATGAGCCCGGCGCTTCCAGCTCTGTGACTGGGCATATTTATGAGCCTGGTGCCACTGGCGCCAGGACTGGGTCCAAAAGGTCCCAATTGGGACCGGTTGGCACTCGGAACCTGGGTTATGGATCTGCTTCCAAGGGAGTTGGGAAAACCCTGACCTTTTGGAAGCAGAGATCATGACAGACATACAATTGACATTTTTGTGTGCTAATTGTTCCACGACATCAGTAGCACATGACTTATGGCCATAAAGTGGATGGATGTGCCGGGTTTTTAATATTGCTTGTGCTTCTTGAGATAGTACACCAACTCTAATACTTTTTAAAATGTTGGCGTAAGTGAGGTCTGCAGATTGGCACATGTTTTCTGTTAATTCTTTGTATTGGAAATGTTTCCAAAGGTTAACATTTTCTATGCTGCCAATAGTTTTACGGCAGAGTTTGTGTCCTAAGGTTTTAAAAATAGGTTCACCTTTTACTGGTGTCAATTGAAGAAGATCTCTAAAAACAATAATGTGCTTTCCTCCAAAGACCACTTCGTAGTCTGTTTTAAGTACTTCTTGTAATCTGAGGTGAATCAAAGCCAACATTAGGTTGGAGACCATGCTCACTTCATCTATTAGTAGCATTTTCATTTGTTTTAACACTCTGCGTAGTTCCATTGCAGCTTCTGTAGAAAGTTTGTAATATTCTAATTTGTTTTGGTGTTCTACTGGAAGGAGTAGTAATCGGTGTAAAGTGACACCACCTATGTTGTAGGCAGCTAAACCTGTGGGGGCAGTTAAAACAGCTGACAGTTTGTTGTTTGTCAATTGGTGAAGGAACTTGTTGATGATTTTGATTAAGAATGTTTTGCCTGAACCACCTTCACCACTGACGTATAGTAGTATAGGTTTGTAATTTTGGCAGGTACATTCTTTATTTTCATGTTGTATGCCATGTGCAATTTGTTTTGTTACTTCTTCAAAAATGGTATGCTGCTCTTTCTTCAATTTTGATTGTAGTACAGTTAAGTCTTCTGTAGCTTCTTCATAGTGACACATGGTGTTCTCTACTTCTGTCATAGCTAATTATGCCTCATTTGCTATTAGTGGCTGTCCCAGTGGTTCTTGGCTTCCTGTTACAGAAGGTTGATTACTGTCGGGAGTGTCCTTATCTAGTTGGGCCTGGAGTTCTTCTTTGAGTTGCTGACCATTGTGCAACATTGTTTTGTACTGTGTAAAGTTTACATTGGTGATAGTGCTTTCATTTGCTTTGAAAGCGTCTTCATAGGAGTCATAGTTTTCTAATATCTCGTCTTCTTTTCTCCATGGTTTAAATAGTTGTAGCAGGGACATGTAATATAGTTATTTATATTGAGGAGTTTTTAATGACAATTTGATATGATTAATTAAGCTTGGTTTGGTAAGTTTCACTAAGCTGCCTTCACAATTTGTCACTCTATATCTACCTTTTTTTTTCATCGGGTTTTATATTATTTTGTGTGTGAAATTTTGGGCCATGTGGTATAGACACATGGTTTCCAAAGTGGTACTCCTGTTTGGGTAGTATGTGTCTAGTAAATTGTTTTTCAAAATGTCTTGGCTGTTAGATTTAGCAGGACGAAGACTTAGCCATACTATATTTTTAGATTTTCCATACAAAGCAGTACCGGTTAAATGATCTGCAGCTTCAACTGCAGTGGAATTGTCTGCAATGCACTGCACATCTATGCACATCTATGTTTGCATTCTATAAGAGGGCAATGGTTGCATTGTAATCATTGATATATTTTGCTTGTTCTGTTCTTTTTATGTAATATGTGTTCTTAGGTGATTTACATTTAACACTATGTCTAACTGAAGACATGAAGTTGTTCACTTCACCTGTTTCTGTAACTGGTCTAGGGAAACCAAAGCGGCATTTGGTGTAGTATTTCCCTTTGTTTTTGTATTTGCGACGACAATATTTGCCACATTTGTGTCTTTGAAATTGTACAATTTGTGCATGAAGATCACCATTTGTTGCTTCCGATGGAATTTCACAAGTCACATATTTTTTGATAAACTGTAAAACAGTGGCATTGCTGTCTTGACCAAATTTAGGAGCATCTTTAATCCATAAAAGCATGTGGATATGTGGTGCTCCTCCGGCTTGGTATTCCTTTCTCCAAAAGAGGTGTTGCACCTCTCCGAGGGGAGGAACAGTTTTATTACAAATAAAGTATAGCATAGCAATGAAACAATGATGGAAATATCTTGAAACATTAAAAGGATCTAGAGAGCAAAGTTCTCCAGGTGTTAGTATATCTATGTTTGTTTTGTTTTTGTTTGATATGCGTAGGAAATCATGTAAATCTTCCCATGCATATTCTGCACAACTTAATGTAACAAACCAAGTGGGTGGGCCAAGGTTTCTTATCATACAACATACATCTCCGTGATGTCAGAACCAGCGCTCTTTCATACCACGCATGTTTGCTAACAGATTTGTAATGCTTGACTGTAAAACCTCATCTTTTTCTTGCACTTTTTGTATAATTGTGTAGCTCACATATTTTGAAAGTTGGTTCCTGATTTCAATGTGTGTGCAACTCTGTAACATAGAGTTGCTAGTTCACTTTCAAAGAGTAGATGGAATATGTATTCCACATTTTGTCTAAATCTGGGATCTTCAGAATACATTTGTAATGAGCGGTATTCTGATGTTGTTATCTGAATAGGTCTATCATCGTACCTTCCTCCTTTGCCAGAAGGAAAGAGTAGAGGAAAATCATGTGCTTCTATATATTTTTTTCCCATATGCTGATTGGTGATCCTTTGGTTTGTCGCATTTGGTACGTTTCTAGTGCATCATCTATGGTGTCATCAGAGTGTAATGGATGAATTGTATAATGGTCTACAATATTGGGCACCATAGCAGGATCTAGAAGTTCTAATTGACCAGTTGTGGTGACTCTTGAATTATTTCAGTTGTTTCCCTTAAGTTTTCTTCATTATTATTTCTTTGTAGTATGCATTATTGTCTTTTAGACATTGCAAAGCTTGTCCAACTTTATGTAAGTCTACGAGTTGTTGCCAATTTATTTTGTCTTTTGTAGTCACACCATTTACAAGGACAATTAAAGATTGCTGTATTGGACGTTGCACTGCCAGAGTGTGCACATTTTCTTTTAGATCTAATGGTAAATAAACTACTTTGCCATAAATGCCTTTCACTAATTCAGAGGGAGGTAATTTTGCTGTTTTTGGTTGAAGGCATATTATTGTTTGAAATGGGTGCACTGTTTGAATTATGATGCTCTCATTTAAATTGAGTTGTTGGAGGGGCTTTGGTAGTGGGAATAATTACAAGTTATTGTGATAGCACATGAAGGAGTTTGGTTGTTGTCAAGTTTTGTAGTGCAGTAACTGCAAATTATTAAGGGGTCAGTTATTTCGAATTTGTTTTCTGCTATAAGTTAGAGAGCTAATTCAAACCATTTGGAATCTTCATTGTCTTCTATTTTGTATGTTACGTCTATAGTTTTTGTGTTACTTTTATAAAAAGTTTTGCAGCAACATACACGCACATGGGTTGGTACTTCAGCGGATGTACTTTTAAATTTTAGTATTTATTTTTCTTTGAAGCGGTCTTTGGCTGTACCATGTAGAAGATTTTTGTTATTTAAAAATTGCTAGTGCTAAAGCAGGACTTTTAGCATAGTACCATTTATAGACTAGATTTCTCATAGTTGAATAATGTGTTGATATCATTTTGATATCATGGAAGGTGCTTTTGCAAATAGGTCCTGAAATGCAGGCTAATGAATTTCCTTGTAGTCCTGTGTATTTGCGCACTGAACAGGTATCCATATTTTGCAGCAGTTTCATTTTGATTTTGTCTTTGCCTTTCACATACTGATTGAGGAACTGGCGTAAAGATTTGAAAGATTTTTTGGGAATGTTACACATTGACGTGCATGGCCATTTGTATACTGGACAATCTGGTTCAGTCGAATGGAGTGGTAATTCTGAGTTTTCTGGGGATATTTTTGTCAGCAGTATTTCTTGTTGCATTATGGTATTATTACGATTTTCATAACCTCGTCCACTGCTATGTATGGCAATTGTGTTTGTTTGGTTTTGTTTGTATGCTTCTTCATTAAAATATGGTTCTGTGCTCGTGGTGTGACTACATTCACCTCTACAGATATTTAAGAAGATATTTTTGTTGACATTCCGTTTATTGAGAAGTCTTTTTTGTAATTTAGTAGTTAGTTTTGTTAGTGGTTTCATTCTGTTTAACACTAAAAGAAATAACTTTCTTTTGAGAAGGATTGCACTGTCTATCAAAGCTTCTACGATTAATTTTCTACGGTAGGTTTTAAGGGTTGTGCATGATTTGTCTCCTGTTTTTATAAGATTCTGAAGGACTCTGTGGCAGAACATTTTTGCTGAAATACTTTTTTTGGTATGGTTACTTGCTAGTATATCAAGATTTGTAGGAACAGTTTTAGCAGTAGTGGTAGCTGAATTCTTGTTAATCATTTTCTGTTTTGTTTTACATTTTTATAGAGGAGACAAAGTTTCTGTACTGGAAGCTTGTTTTGTTTCGCTAAATGACTGTATTACCTGTTTTGTTAGATCTTTTTGTACAAACTCTGCTAGAGATGGATGCTTATTTTGGACACTTTTAATTTCATTCTGCGTTGCTTTCTATGGACTTGCTTTTTGGTAGGCATTCTTTGGGGTCTGTTGAAAAAAAAAGAAGGTATGGGTTGGGCCGATCTGCAATGCATGTGTGCTGTGTGCACGAGTGTCTGAGTATGATGGTAAAGATGTATGCGGTGGTGTGTGATTGTGCATTGGGCAGCTACAATTAGTTGGAAAGGCTATTCTATTTGTGCGTTACTATACTGCGGTTCAGATGACAGTAGAAAGTGAGCCAGTGGTGAGGAGAAGCACTAATAGTAAATCTAGTGGTATAAAATTAAAACAGTTCTTTGTTTTGTAATACTAACATTCTAGGGTTTGAGTTATGTTATTTGTGTTAAAAAGCAGGGATTTGTGTTCATTTCTGCCTGCTAATCCCTCTTTAATAAATGGGGATTTGTGGGCAGAATGGTTCAGAAATCTCTGTTTCTTTGGCGCACAAATTACATGAATGAACCACACAGAGTGTTTGAGTAACAGTAAGAATATGTACTTACTCTTTTTTTTGTGGAATGAGCAGGTTTCTTCGGATATGTTATTTGTAGTTCAGAAGCTGCTGATTTTCAGGAGAATGGTCTTCACTGCAATTGTAAAAGAAAGAAGTTAGTAATTTTGTGTTTTTATAGCATTGATGTTAATTTAGTTGTTGATTGTTATGTTTTGCAGTTGTATTCTTGTTTGATAGCTGAACATAGTGCATGCATGCATTTCATTTGACTATGTGCAGCCTTTATATTTTATTTACAATATGTTAGTTCAACATGGTTTGCAAATGAGTAGAATGTTAAGTGTATGAAATTCGCTTGTTTTTTTAAAGCTGTGTTGTAGATAGCAGACAGGTTTGGAATTGATAGTTGATTATGGTAGATGGGAAAAATTGCAATAAGTTAATTTTATAGGTTATACAGGTTTAGTGACATTGCTCTGTTTATATGCATTCATAAGAGTTGTACATGTACTGTGAATAAAATATGCATACCTGTAGTTTGTATTCATGCATGTGGATATGCATGCAGCTGTAAGTAGAAATCTTGGAGACTTGTAGAGTAGTTTTTGTAGTACGTGCTTTCCAGTGATATGAGACCTGTACTCAGAATGATCAACAGTACATTTGAAGTGCGGAACTCTGATGATGAATTTAGTTGTAGATGTCATGGATGTGATTGGTGGATGGTTGTGTGACTGCTTAGCTGTATCCAATGAGGGAATGGCACAGAGAGTGATGTGGAAAGGGTAGAAGGGCTGGCTAAGAGTTACGCGTTTCGCAGACACCACGGCTGTCTGCGGATAGGGCGTGCCACATCCAGGGTTTTCCAGAAAATCCAGCATGGAAAGGGGACTGTATGGATCAGCCAATCAGATGTTGAGGTTGTGGATTTGTGTTGAAAGAGACTGTGTGTAGTGAAGATGGCAGAGGTGGAGAAAGTCAGGGTGTTGGTGCTTGGAGATATGTTTGTGCATGCTTTACAGCAGTATGCTCAATGCAGGCATGTGACAAACAATTTTGATGTTAAAGGAGTGGAGGTGGTCTGGAGCACTGTGCCTGATTGCAATGTACAGGGCATTGTACAAGTTTGTGAAGATATGGGCAGGATGAACAGTCCCCATCTGGTAGTTTTGCACTATGGTGCTTTCCATTTGGGCTATGTCAGTGCCCCTACTTTGTTGGCAGATTGGAACACTTGGTGCAAGCAGTAATGAACATCCTTCCAAATGCCAAAGTAATTTTTTCTGGATTACTACCTAGGGCAATATGTGACAAAAGTTCTGTTTTTTGTCCTCAGCAAAACATTAGTAGGTGTGCAATCAACCGAGGCACGTGTGCTTTCATGCTTAGAGCTGGTTTGTTTTTCTGTAATAATGAGAATATTGATTCCAGTAATGCTGTTTATTTTAAAGACGATGGCATTTCCTTATCTTTTTTTGGGAAATGCTATGCTGTTTTGGAATATAAGGGTTGCTTTGGAGAAGGTTATGTGAAGATTTTAGTAGTACAGTTAGAAGAAAAAAAAACCCAAAAATACAAAATAACAGGTGTCTGTCAAGCATCTGCAAAAACAACAAAAAAACATCTCTTTTCAGAGCCAACCTCAAAGGGGAAATGGGGTACACTATTTAATTTTACATTCACCACGTTCAGATTTTCAATATGTCTGCGGACATGACGGTAGTCTGCGGTCAACGCATATTGCATACAGGGATTTTCGGATGGATAGGCATGAAAATGAGAATGAGCAGATCAAGAGATTGGTTAGTAAAGTTTACTGGGTGTGTTGTGTAAGGGGAGACTGTGTCAGAACCTCTTTTTCCTGAGAGAAGAACAGATAGCTATGGCTGTGTGTTTCCGAAAAAAATATTATCTGATTTTGGGAGACTCATGGATACATTGGTTGGAGGTGCATGCAGAACGCTGTGGAGTAGCTGCAGATCTTGGATTCCCTCATGTGCAAGTGCACTGGCATGGAGTGCGTGGAATGAAGTGGCTGGAATTGGTACCTCTCTGTGCTACATTAGAGACAGAGCATCATCCAGACATAATTATAATTCATTGTGGAGGAAACAGTTTAGGACATGTGTCTGGAATTTCTTTGCAATTTGCTTTGAAAGAAGGACTTGGGAAGGTCATGGACATGTTTCCAAATTCTCAAGTAATTTTTTCTCGTATTGCACAAAGACAAATGTGGCTGTGTTCTTCTTCATTTGGTCCACAAATGGAGAAAGCGAGACGCAATGTCAATAAGGCTGTTTGTGCCTTTTTAAGAGACGTTGGCATGTTCTCTTTTCACAATGAAAATATTATGTTTTGTAGCACATACATTTTTCGCAGAGATATAGTCTATTTTATTTATGCTGGCAATCAGATTTTTTTGAGAAATTTACAAAATGCATTGCAAACTTTTTTGGAATTACAGTCATCTATTTTGCAGTAGATGTTAACGATTTCAAGTTTTTCAAACACACAAAAACACCACCAAAAGGCATCATTGGCAGGTGGTTCAGTATGTTCTTTGTTACATGTATATAAAGTAAGGGAATCCTAGTAAACATCTATCAAATTCACACTATGAAAATGTTTATTCAGTAAAAAAAAACTTTGATAAATGGAGGATATGGTTAAGTTGTGCTACTAAAATCCTATGAAATTCAGTAAAAAAATGTTGTTAAAGGGACGTTATGGTTAAGTTGTGCTACTGAAAACCTATGAAATTCAGTAAAACAACTTTATTAAAGGGACGTTATGGTTCCAAGTAAAACCGAAAAACCCCTGAAATTCGCCCGTTATGGTAAGCTAAGCAACCATTGTGCACTGCTAAGACTAACACCCAGGACATCAAAATGACATCACAAATGTCATTGATCACATCACTGATAACATCACATGTGCATTTACTTTTATGAAAACTCTGTACAAGGGATTCTTATTATAATGTTGACAGAAAAATTGTCAAGCATAATTGGAATAGATGTCTTGAGCTATGTAGTGCATTAGGCAATGCATTGATATAAATAGCATTCTATTATGAAGTTTTTTACAGTATACTAAGCCACTCAAGTATAAATATAAGCATTGTGTGCAGCATACATGATGGAGGTGCAATATTCCTATTCTTTCCACGTTCAATAGTGAAATGATAAATGCTTTCTTATTAGAGTTTTGTGTACTGTGCAAAATGTAATAAGTAGCTAATAAAACCACTTACTACATAATTTCATTATTACATAAAAAACACAAAGACACAGCAACACATACAAATATGAGTATATATAGAGAAAGTGAAGTATGCAAAAAAGCAGCAGTAGAAGCAGAAAGTGTTCACAACCTAACTGATTATCTTTATGCACAGAAAGGGTTGCTCCGCTTCAAACCTACTACTTCCCTATGTACAAATATCACATGATGTGACTGGACCCGAAAGAAACTAATGCAAATACAAATATGCGAACATCCAGAGAAAGTACAGCAATAAAAAAACAGCAAAACAATAAGAAATTGTTGATAACCTTACTGATTGTGTATTTTTCCTATGCATATGTTTTATATGTTGTGAGTGGACCCTAAGTTAATTATTGTAAGAACATATTCAAAGTATAAGTCTACAAATATACTACTTTTTGATTTTTTCCTTCCTAACTATTACTGTCTAAGATATATCACTAAAGGAAAAAACAGCGAGTCATGTGATGTTATCAGTGATGTCATCAATGACATTTGTGATGTCATCCTTGATGTCCTGGGTGTTAGTCTTAGCAGTGCACGTTCGTGGCGCGAGTTATGGTTGCTTAGCTTACCATAACTGGCAAATTTTGGGGGGTTTTCGGTTTTACTTGGTACCATAACGTCCCGATAACAAAGTTTTTTTACTGAAGATCAGATTCAGTAAAAAACTTTGTTAAAGGGACGTTATGGTTCCAAGTAAAACCGAAAAACCCCTGAAATTTGGCAACAACTGGTAGATTTACATAAAGTTAGAGAAGCCCTGCAATATCTTAAAGAGAATAATGAATATTACAAAGACATTAATATTGAAGAAAACTTGAAAGATACAACTGAAATAATTCAAGAGACACAATAAGCTGGTCAATTTGAGCTCCTAGATCCTGCTACAATATCAAACACTTTAGACCATTATACAATTCATCCATTGCACTCTAATGACACCATAGAGGTTGCACTGGAAACGTACCAAATGCGTCAAACAAAAGGATAACCTATCAGCATATGGGAAAAAAGTATAGAAGCACGTGCTTTTCCTCTACTATTTCCTACTGGCAAAAGAGGAAGATACGATGATAGACCTATTCAATTATCAGCATCAGAATATGGCTCATTACGAATGTATTCTGAAGATCCCCGATTTCGACAAAATGTGGAATACATATTCCACCTACTCTTTGAAAGTGAACTAGGACTTTATGTTACGGAGTTGCACACATATTAAAATCAGGATCACACTTTCAAAATATGACAGCTACACAATTATTACAAAAAGTTCAACAAAAAGATGAGTTTTACAAGCAAATCTTACAAATCTATTAGCAAATATGCGTGGTACTAAAGAGTACTGGTTTTGACGTCATGGAGATGCACGTTGTATGATCAGAAACCTTGGCCCACCCACTTGATTTGTTACATTAAGTTGTGCAGAATATGCATGGGAAGATTTACATGCTTTCCTATGCATATCAAATGAAAACAAAACAAACATAGATATACTAACACCTGGAGAACTTTGTTCTCAGGATACTGTTAATGTTTCAAGATATTTTCACCATTGCTTCATTGCTATGCTACATTTTATTTGTAATAAAACTGTTCCTCCCCTTGGAGAAGTGCAACACTTCTTTTGAAGAAAAGAATGCCAAGCCAGAGGAGCACCACATGTCCACATGCTTTTATGGATTAAAGATGCTCCTAAATTTGGTCAAGACAGTGATGCCACTGTTTTACAGTTTATTGAAAAATATGTCACTTGTGAAATTCCATCAGAATCCACAAATAGTGATCTTCATGCAAAAACTTAACAATTCCAAAGACACAAATGTGGCAAATACTGTTGTCGCAAAAATAAAAACAAAGGGAAATACTACACCAAATGCCGATTTGGTTTCTCTAGACCAGTTACAAATACAGGTCAAGTGAACAACCTTATGTCTTCAGTTAGACATAGTGTTAAAGGTAAGTCACTTAAAAATACATATTGCATAAAAAGAAAAGAAGAAGAAAAATATATCAATGATTACAATGCAATCATTGCCCACTTATTGAATGCAAACATAGATGTGCAGTACATTGCAGACAATTCTACTGAAGTTGCACGGTATGTCACAGCATACTTAACGAAATCAGAAAAGACAGAGCTCCAAGAGCTCTAGAATGACCTGTCATCAGATAAAACAGTGTCTCAGAAATTTTACAGCTTGGGCATAAAAATGCTGTCCCATAGAGAATGTGGATCATATGAAGCAGCTGATCGATTAACTGGTACTGCTTTGTTTGTAAATCTGAAAATATAGTATGGCTAAATCTTGGCCCAGCTAAATCTAGAAAAAGAGTTCTAAAATCATACCACGATGTAGAAACAGTAGCCAAACATGATCCCAACAGGCAAGACATTTTGAAAAACAATTTATTGAACACATACTACCCAAACAGGAGTACCACTTTGGAAACCATGTGTCTATACCACATAGCCCAAAACTACACATACAAAAATAATATAAAACCTGATGAACAAAACCGCATATGCAAAGTGACAAACTGTGAAGGCAACTTAGTAAAACTCACCAAACCAAATTTAATTAAAAAATCAAATTGCCATTAAAGACTCATCAAAATAAATAAGTATATTACATGTCCCTGCTACAACTCTTTAAACCATGGAGAAAAGAAGAAGAAATACTAGATAACTATGACTCATATGAAGACGCTTTCAAAGCAAATGAAAGCAGTATAACTGATGTAAACTTTGCACAGTACAAAACAATGTTGCAAAATGAACAGGAACACGAAGAAGAACTGCAGGCCCAACTAGATAAGGACACTCCTGACAGTAGTCAACCTTCTGTCACAGGAAGCCAAGAACCACTGGGAGATCCACTAATAACAAATGAGGCAGAATTAGCTATGATAGAAGTAAAAAACACCATGTGTCAGTATGGAGATAAAGAAGACTTAACTATACTACAATCAAAGCTAAACAATGAGCAACATAGCATTTTTCAAGAAGTAACAAAATAAATTGCACATGGTGTACAACATGAAAACAAAGAATGCACCTGTCAAAATTACAAACCTATACTATTGTATGTCAGTGGTGAAGCTGGTTCTGGCAAAACATTCCTAATCAAAATCATCAGTAAGTTCCTTCAACAAATGACAAACAACAAACTGTCAGCTGTTGTCACTGCCCCCACAGGTTTAGCTGCATACAACATAGGTGGTGCCACTTTACACCGATTACTACTCCTGCCAGTAGAACACCAAAACAAATTAGATTATTACAAACTTTCTGCAGAAGCTGCAATGGAACTACGCAGAGTATTGAAACAAATGAAAATGCTACTAATAGATGAAGTGAGCATGGTGTCCAACCTAATGTTGGCTTTGATTCACCTCAGATTACAAGAAGTACTCAAAACAAACTATGAAGAGCTCTTTGCAGGAAAACACATTATTGTTTTCGGAGAGCTTCTTCAATTGACACCAGTAAAAGGTGAGCCTATTTTTAAAACATTAGGACACAAACTCTGCTGTAAAACCGTTGGCAGCATTGGAAATGGCAACCTTTGGCAACATTTCCAATACAGAGAATTAACAGAAAACATGCGCCAATCTGCAGATCTCACTTATGCCAACATCTTAAAAAGTATCAGAGTTGGTATACTTTCTAAAGAAGCAGAAGCAATATTGAAAACCCGGCACATTCATGCACTTTATGGTGATAATGCATGTGCTACAGATGTTATGGAACAATTAGCCCACAAAAATGTCAATTGTATGGCCTTAATGCCAACTCTTGCAAGCTGTTTCAAATTCAATGAAATAATGTTAAGTAAAGAAATACAACCAATAATGGAAATTAGCGCCACAGACAAACTAGATGTACATGGAATGACACTACCCATGTGTGACCAAGCCACAACAACACTAAATAGTTTAGAAAAATCAATCTCAAACACAGCAGGCTTGGAAAAGATATTAAAATTATCCTTAAATTGCAGAGTAATGCTGAAACGTAACCTTGACGTGGACCAAGAACTAGTTAATGGAGCACTGGGTACAGTTGTTGGCTTTCAAACATACCCACATTACAATAAAATTCAGTTTGTCAATATTCTCTTTGACAAACTTTCAGAAGTAAAAAGAATAGGACGCTCAACAGCTCGCTTTCTTCTCTTCAAAGACATGTATGTACACAGAGAACAAAAAGCAATGATAGACATTGGTAACACAGTCTTTAAAGAAGGCATGAGCTACGTAGCATTATCACGCTTATGTACACTTGACGGCCTATTGCTAATCAACTTTGATGCAAGTAAAATAAACGCTGATATTCCTTGCATTTTAGAATACAATAGACTTTGTTCACTATACACTCCCCATCTAAACACATATTCTGTTCCACAAAAAGTAAAACATTATAAAAGAAAAATAAATCAAACAGAAAAGCAACAGGATGTCACTGCAAATCCTCCAAAGAGAGTAAAAGAAAGTAATACTTCATCAAGTGCCTGCCACAAGCAAAAAAGAATCAATTAGGGAAAGTAAACCAGGAACTTCTTCAAAGAAAGAAGACAAACTCCAAAAAAAGCAGTCAGATACAGAACTACCTGATCCATTTAAACTCTCAAATTTAGTTGGTGTAAGTTGCTACCCAAATGTAGCAATGAATATTCTATTTCAATTACCACCAACTGTTGAGAACATTTACTTACACAGTACAGACCGATTGTGTTTGCAAATGTTAGTACTTCACAGAAATACAGCAAACAATCCTGAAAACATGTATAGTGTTTATGGAATAAGACAACAATTGGACTACTGTGCTGGAATGGTGAAATTCACTATAAACTCACAGGAAGATCCACAAGAATGTCTAATGTACTTCTATTAGTACTGGAAAACAAAAACATACCTATAAATGAAATCTTCCAGATTTCATACATGTGGAAACATACATGCACTCTCTGCAACAATGTGACACAAGAACAAATCCCCAATGAACGCTTTGCGTATATATCAATACCTAATTGTGAATCCGTTCCATTTCAGCAACTTGTACAAAATGCAAACCATGGTAGATTATGTTCGACCTGCAATTCAGATAACCGCTCCACGTTAGTAATACAAACACATAGTTAATACGTAATACTAATGCTTCTACGTTACAATGCAGATGGTACCAAAAACAACTGCAAGCTGACTGGATTCACACATGGTCAAATATCACTTGGTAGGAAAACCTTCACAAAAATAGGTATAATCTACCATGCAGGTGCCACAACCAATTCAGGGCATTACACTGCATATATAAAAAAGAAATGTGGATGGTTTGAATGTAATGATAGTACCATTACTCTAAAGCAGAGATTACCAGCAAATCTTACAAACGCTTATTTAATGTTCTTAAAACCAAAATTTGATAACTAAACTGTACTTAAACCTTAAGTACACTTGTAGTAAAAAGATATAAACTGTCACAATATTCCAAAAGCTATCTACCTGCCCAAAGATGATACAACAACTAATCAGCTAAATGAATACCACTCAAATAGAGAAAATAATAGACAGCTAGAATGTGCCAATTGGTATCTAACTGTGGCAAAATTTAGATATATCCAAAGAGATAAATCAATACCACGAAATTATATAAAAAAAAACAGTTAGAATACGCCTACTGGTATTTAACTGCTCCAAAATTTTACAATATCCAAACAAATACCTAATATCTTACTGCTCCCAAAAACTAGAACAATCCAATGTATAAAGCATTAGCCAGAAACAACAAGTAAACACTGAAAACAAAAAAACAAATAAACTGTAGCATAACAGAAAAAGGTTCTTTTTTTAATCTACCATGGATTTTTTTTCTCCCACAGACCCAATGATTTTAGCAACAAACACAGAAACTGAGCAAATTGCACAGTACTCTGGTTTGTCATCTACTAAATATGAGGGTCAAAAAAAGAAGAAAATGTTGATTGTACAATGTAATAAGTCTTTATAAAATACTAATACTAACATGCTATTTTCTTTTATCACAGAAATGAACAAGAAAAACATGGACTCCCGTTACTAAACCAAATAGTAAGTATAACATGATAAATACAACCATTGCAGCAGATCACACCAATACTGGCTTATAACATTGTTCCTTATAAATTTGTTTTTGACCCAAAGTTATAAGCCACTATGAGTGTGATATGCTGCGGTGCTTGCGGCCAGGGCATAGACTCTTGGGTGCATGGCATATGAGTATGATATGATGCGGTGGTTGTGACCAGGGCATAAAGTCTTCGGTGCCTGGCCAAACATCGCACAAGCCGCTCGGCCAATCAGGGCACTGTCCGCGGAGCGAACCGGGAAGTCCGTCCGCGGAGGGAACCGAGATATCACTAATTGTTTTGCCTTACATTTTGGTCATTTTAAAAAAAACTACTGGACGGATTTACACCAAATTTACAAAAGCACGCTTTCAGGACCAAGCCCCCGCTCCTGCCGCAAAATCCGTCCAGCGGTTAGGGCTGTAGGCGTGCGCAAAGTTTTTTCCCATTATGTCTATGACAAATTCAGAGTGGGCCATATACTTTTTTTGCATAAGTTTGGTGAGGATTCGTCCAGAGGGAACGAAGTTATAAGCCACCCAAAAAATGCTCTTCCTATGGAAACACCAACTTAACCATAACTACATGGACTCTACCGCATCCATGTAATATATATATATATATATATATATATATATATATATATATATATATATATATATATATATATATGAAAGGCAAAAAAATAAACTGCAAAATAGCAGTTCACAGCGGCACTCCTCCATTTTCAGTCCAAGAAAAATTTCACAGCTTCAGGCTTTTTCCATAGTCAAACGTCCTTTATTTATAAGATATGTGGACAGCCGAGAGTACACCCATGTAAAAACTCACAATAACGCGTTTCACCCCTAACTGGGCTTCATCAGATTCCTACTGACACCATATCTTGCAATTCATTTTTATCTCATTTCCTGATATTAGCGCCATGGTTGACGCCAGTCTTTTACCGATTGCGCCATGGTGGATGGTGGAATTATCACCCCATTCCAAGGTTAGTGGGGCAGTAATTCCCCATTCACCATTGGCCCTTCCCCATTTTTTCCCCCATAGGGCTCAATGGGAATGGGGAAGGCGGTAATTACGGTACCGCAAATTGCGGTACCGTAATTAGCTCGAAAGCCCTTTGCGGGTTCCTTCCTTAACGACCCGCAAAGGGACCTCCTAATTAGGCACTAAGGGGTTAACGGCGCTGCCACCTTTTACGGCGCCGTTAACCCCTTGCCGCCTGGGTCGTAATGAGGCCCCAAGTGTTGTCCAGCGTGATGAACTTTCCGATTTCATATTATTCCTATTAGTCAACCAAGCAATTATACCGACATTTTTACATTTTACTTCCATCTTGCTGTGATTTTCTGTAAATTTCAGACTCCTGCTTTGTATATTTATGATTTGAAAAAAATCTTTCCACTCTGTTTCTGAGCATTCCCATAAGATGAACAAATCATCAATATATCGACGCCATAAGATTACTTGATTGGTATATCTTTCGATAGTTTCTTCTGCAAAACGTTTTTCTTTCCATGCCCCCATGTATGCAAAAAGTGGCCATAGCTGTACCACCTGTTTGTGTGTAGCACTGACCATTGAACATAAAAGTGTTATTTATTTTTATTTTAGATTAGATATACTTTTAGCCAAAAGGCTTTGTATAACACAAAGACATACAACATGTACAGGTCATCAATACAAAGGCTAAAATTACACAATTCTAAAATATAGCATCCAATACACATTAAAATACATCATTCAATACATTTTAAAATTGCCACAATCTTTACATAAACAAGACAAAATAGTATATTAGGTTAATATCTTTACCTCGCATAAAAGACATCCATAATTCAGTTGTGTTCTTCATGTCAATTGCATTATTAAAAGATTTAAAAGATTTAGTTCTAGTCACAGACAAGCTTTCACAATTTATAATTAAGTGATAAAGTGACTCATAAACATCATTACCCCATAAGCGTCATTTACTCATTTCATGTGGGATACCAAAAATGTCACCTTTGGTTGCCAATGCATTTGTCATATTACATTTCATTAGAAGATAGGTACGAAGAGTGCTGGTGCTAGGATATGCCACAATATATTTTGGAGGCGTGATTCTGGTTAAATACTCTTTGAGATATGGACCACTATTTTACTTAGAGGCAACATTGGTTACATTTTGCTCATTCCAAAACTCAAACACTTTCTTTTTTATGTCTCTTTTTTGAGCAGCAATCGTTGACATTCCGGGAGTACTCCCAGGCAACCACTTTCTATAAGATCTTTGTAAGGTGCCAAGAGTACCAACAAGCATATTGCCTTTTAAGCGAAGATACGCTTGCACATACGGCACAATAATCGTATCATTTGCAAGGGTAACCACATTTTCATAGGATAATACGCATTGGCATGTATAGGACACCAGATACCTTTAATGGCAAACTCCAAATACAGGTATTCTACACTAAAATTGTTTGGTAACTGAAGTTACTTCCTCAAGGTGTTATGTTTCAGACAAAATGCCAGCATTTCTAGTAGCATTACGGAATGTTCTCTGTAGCTTTGTGATCTTGTGGATAAACATCCTTTTATTGCTTCCATTCCTTCTTCGTGTTCAATACATGTGTACAACAAGACTACATGTAATGTAATCAGAAGCAAGGAATGTTGGCTATTTGCATCAAAAAACCTGTGGTATCTCGTGTGTATGATGGTAGAGTTTCTACAAATGGAAACCAAAATTTGTCAAAAAATTTGGAAGTATTCTCTAGAAGAGAGCCAATTGATGCAACTATAGGCCTACCTGGTGGCCTAGTTGCTGATTTATGTAGTTTAGGGATGAAGTGAATAATGGGTGTTATTGGAAAATCCTTGGTTAGATATTTCTTGTCATTCCAGGATATCAGATCTGCTTCAAACCAATTGATTAATTTTCCATCATACTCAATTTTGTAGTCGTTATATGGATCCTTCGAAAACTTTTGGTAGTTCTCATTATTATTCAACTGGCACAAGGCTTCTTTTGTGTAGTCTTCGGAATTTAAGACTACTACATTTCCTCCTTTATCCGCAGTTCTAATTACTATTGAATTGTCCATTTGTACTTTTTTTATTGCTTGTTGCTCTTCTTTGGACACATTGTAGTTCATCCTGCTTGGATGTGAGGCAAGCTTTTTCATTCCTTCTATAATGAGAGCTTCAAATAGATCGAGATTCAGTGTATTATGAGTTTGTGGACTCAATTTGGATTTTTTCTTTAGATCACTCTGTGCTCTGATGTCAGTAGGTAAATTAGCTGGTAATTGTGTAGTCCATTGGTCTTGTTACAGTTTGAGTATTGTTTCATTTGTAGAGTTTGTATGTTACGTTTTGGCTAGGCTATGCCGTTAAGATTGTGGAGTTTATAACAAGGAGTGCAGTGTTTGTGAGTTTATTTATTGTATACTTACTGGTTGAGTTTTTTGTGGTTGTATGCAGTTTTTTCATGACATGGTTAATTGGACCAGACATAGTTTTTTTGATCTCTGTGATAAAAGAAAAGATCATATGTTAGAGCAGGTAGTTCATAATGAGTTATTGCATTGCATAATAGACATTTCTGTATTTTTGTACCCTCATATTTAGTACTTTACAAGTACTATAGTTCAAACCAGTTTACTGTGCAATTTGCTCAGTTTCTGTGTTTGTTTTCTAAATCATTGGGTCTGTGGGAAAAATAATTTATGCTAGATTTAAAAAAAACCTTCTATGTTGTGGTACAATATATTTCTTTCATTGTTTTACTGTTTATTTCTTGTTTCATGCTAATCTTCTATCTTTGGCTTGTTGCAAATTTTTGGGGCAATTAGATACCTGTTGGCGTATTCTAATTGTTTATTTCTACTTTTATGCTATTCATCTATCTGTTGGGTTTTTGCAGATTTTTGGGGGCAGTTAGGTACCTGTTGGTGTATTCTAACTGTATATTTCTTTTTTGATTTTAGTAGTATTTGTTTTTCTGTTTGCTCGTTTTAGATTTTTTGGGGCATGTTTGCGTATTCGAACTGTATATTCCTTGTTTGATTTTAGTGGTATTTATGTATGTTTTTGCTTGTTGCAGAATCTCGGGGAAGTTAGATACCTGTTGGCGTACTCTAACTGTGCACAGTTTTGAAGTTGACGTTTTGGTTATGTTCATACACAGATTACGTATTAAATTTTGGTTTTAAGAATATTAAGTAAGCGTTTAAAAGATTTGCTGGCAATCTCTGCTTTAGAGTAATGGTACTATCATTACATTCAAACCATCGACAATTCTTTTTGCTATATGCAGTGTAGTGACCTGCATTGTTTGTGGCTCATGCATAATAGATTATACCTATTGTTGTGAAGGTTTTCTTACCCAGTGATACTTGACCATGGGTGAATCCAGTCAGCTTAGAGTTGTTTTTGGTACCATCTGCATTGGAACGTAGAAGCATTAGTATTACATATTTACTGTGTGTTTGTATTAGTAAGGTGGAGCAATTATCTGAATTGCAGGTAGTACATAATCTGCCATGGTTTGCATTTTGCACAAGTTGCTGAAATGGAATGGATTCACAGTTAGGTATGGATACATAAACAAAGCGTTTATTAGGGACTTCTTCCTGTGCCACATGGTTGCAGAGAGCGCATGTATGTTTCCATATGTATGAAATATGAAAGATTTCACTTACAGGTATGTTTTTGTTTCCCAGTACTTGTAGTAAGTATATTAGAAATTCTTCTATTTCTAGGATCTTCTTGTGAGTTTATAGTGAATTTGACAATTCCAACACATAGTCCAATTCTTGTCTTATTCAATGAACACTGTAAGTGTTGTCAGGATTGTTGTTTGCATTTCTATGAAGGACTAACTTTTGCAAACACAATTGGTCTGTACTGTGTAAGTAAATGTTCTCAATAATTGGTGGCAATTGGAATAGAACATTTATTGCTAAATTTGCGTAGCAATTTACAGCAGTTATATTTGAAAATTTGAATGGACCTGACAGTTCTGTGTCAAAGTCATTTGTTCGGAGTGTATTTTGCTTCTTTGAAGAACTAGTTGAGTCACTTTGACCAGTAGATTCTTTAGTTTTGGTACTTGATGAAGTATTAGGTTTTTTTTTCTTTGGAGGAATAGTAGTGGTATCCTGTATCGTTTCAGTTTGAAGTAGTTTTCTTTTACAGGGTTTTGCTTTTTGTGGAACAGGATAGGTTTTTGGATGGGGGTGTGGAGTGAACGCAGCCTGTTGTATTCTAGAATGCAAGGAATATCTGCATTTACTTTACTTGCATCAGAGTTGATTAGAAATAGCCTGTCAAGTGTACGTAAGCATGATAGTGCTATATAGCTCATGCCTTCTTTAAAGACTGTGCTACCAATATCTATTAATGCTTTATCTAGGGTAAGACCTTGTGATTTGTGAATGGTAACCATGCATGCTAGAGTTAGTGAAAATTGCTCTCTGAATATATACATGTGTTTGAAAAGAATGGAGCGGGCTGTTGAGCGTCCTATCCTTTTAACTTCTGATAGTTTATCAAAGAGAATATTGACAAATTGAATGTTGTCACGTGGGTATATTTGAAAGCCAACAGCTTTACCAAGTGCTCCATTAACTAGTCCTTGCTCCACATCAAGGTAACATTTAAGCATTACTCTACAGTTCAAAGATAATTTTAGTATTTTCTCCAAACGAGCTGTGTTGGAGATAGAGTTTTCTGGGGTATTTAGTGTTGCTGTGGCATGTTGACACATGGGTAGAGTCATACCATGTACGTCCAGTTTATCTGTGGAGCGAATTTCAATTATTGGTTGCATTTCTTTTTTCAGCATTGTTTCATTGAATTTTGAACAGCTTGCAAGAGTTGGCATCAAGGACATACAAATGACAATTTTGTGTGCTAATTGTTCCATGACATCAGTAGCACATGAGTTATGGCCATAGAGTGCATGGATGTGCCTGGTTTTTAATATTGCTTGTGCTTCTTGAGATAGTACACCAACTCTAATACTTTTTAAAATGTTGGTGTATGTGAGATCTGCAGACTGGCGCATGTTTTCTGTTAATTCTCTGTATTGGAAATTTTGCCAAAGGTTGACATTTCCTATGCTGCCAAGAGTTTTACGGCACAGTTTGTGTCCTAAGGTTTTAAAAATAGGTTCAGCTTTCACTCGTGTCAATTGAAGAAGATCTCCAAAAACAATAATGTGTTTTCCTCCAAAGAGCTGTTCGTAGTCTGTTTTGAGGACATCTTGTAATCTGAGGCGAATCAAAGCCAACATTAGGTTGGAGACTATGCTCACCTCATCTATTAGCAGCATTTTCATTTGTTTGAACACTCTGCATAGTTCCATTGCAGCTTCTGTGGAAAGTTTGTAATAGTCTAATTTGTTTTGGTGTTCTATTGGAAAGAGTAGTAATCGGTGTAAAGTGACACCACCTATGTTGTAGGCAGCTAAACCTGTGGGGGCAGTTACAACAGGTGACAGTTTGTTGTTTGTCAATTGTTGAAGGAACTTGCTGATGATTTTGATTAAGAATGTTTTGCCTGAACCAGCTTCACCACTCACGTATAGCAGTATATGTTTGTATTTTAGCAGGTATAGGTTTTATTTTCATGTTCCACACCATGTTCAATTTGTTTTGTTATTTCTTGGAAAATGCTATGCTGCTCATTGTTCAGTTGTGATTTTAGTACAGTGAAGTCTTCTGTAGCTTGTTCATACTGACACAGGGTGTTTTCTACTTCTATTTTGGCTAATTCTGCCTCATTTGCTATTAGTGGCTGTCCAAGTGGTTCTTGGCTTCCTGTTACAGAAGGTTGACTACTGTTGGGCGTGTCCACTTGTAGTTGGGCCTGGAGTTCTTCTTTGTGTTGCTGTTCATTGTGCAACATTGTTTGGTACTGTGTAAAGTGTACATCTGTTATAGTGCTTTCATTTGCTTTGAAAGTGTCTTCATAGGAGTCATATGTATCCAGTAACTCTTCTTCTTTTCTCCCTGATTCAAAAAGTTGTAGCAGGGACATGTAATACAATTCTTTATGTTGAGGAGTTTTTAATGACAATTTGATATAATTAATTAAGCTGTGTTTGGTAAGTTTCACTAAACTGCCTTCTCAATTTACCACTCTGTATCTACCTTTCTTTTCATCTGGTTTAACATTATTTGTATATGTGAGGTTTTGGGCTACGTGGTAGAGACACATGGTTTCCAAAGTGGTACTCCTGTTGGGTAGTATGTGTCCAGTAAATTGTTTTTCAAAATATCTTCGCTGTTGGTATAATTTTTGGCTCATATGATTTGAGAACCCTTTTTCTAGATTTAACAGCACCAAGACTTAGCCATACTATATTGCCAGATTTTCCATACAAGGCAGTACCTGTTAAACGGTCTGCAGCTTCATAGCAGCCACATTCTCTATGAGAGAGCATTTTTATGCCTAAGCTGTAAAATTTCTGTGATCGTGTTTTTTCAGATGATATTTCATCCCAGAGGTCCTGAAGCTCTGTTTTCTCTGCTTTGGTTAAGTAGGCTGTGACATATCGTGCAACTGCAGTGGAATCGTCAGCAATGTACTGCACATCTATGTTTGCATTCCATAGGAGGGCAATGATTGCATGGTAATCATTGATGTATTTTGATTCTTCTGTTCTTTTTATGTGATATGTGTTCTTAGGTGATTGAAGACATGAAGTTGTTTACTTGACCTGTTGCTGAAACTGGTCTAGGGAAACCAAAGCGGCATTTGGTGTAGTATTTCCCTTTTTTTAATATTTGTGATGACAATATTTCCCACATTTGTGTCTTTGAAATTGTAAATTTTGTGCATGAAGGTCACTATGTGTTGTTTGTGAAGGGATTTCACAAATGACATATTTTTGGATGAACTGAAAAACAGTGGCATCACTTTCCTGACCAAATTTAGGAGCATCTTTAATCCATAATAGCATGTGGATGTGTGGTGCTCCTCTGCCTTGGTATTCTTTTCTCCAAAAGAAGTGTTGAACTTCTCCCAGGGGAGGAAGAGTCTTAATACAAATAAAGTGTAGCATAGCAATGAAGCAAAGATAAAAATATCTTGATACATTTACAGGATATAGAGAGCAGAGTTCTCCTGGTGTTTTTATATCTATGTTTGTTTTATATTTGTTTGCTATGTGTAGGAAATCGTGTAAATCTTCCCTTGCATATTCTGCACAAATTAATGTAACAACACAAGTGGGTGGGCCTAAGATTCTTACCATACAGCGATCATCTCTGTGACATCAGAACCAGTATTCTTTTGTACCACGCATGTTTGCTAAATGATTTGTAATACTTGACTGTAAAACCTCATCTTTTTCTTAAACTTTTTGTAATAATTGCGTAGCTGACATATTTTGAAAATGGGTACCTGATTTTAATGTGTGTGCAACTCCATAGCATAGAGTTGCTAGTTCACTTTCAAAGAGAAGGTGGAATATGTATTCCACATTTTGTCTGAATCTGGGGTCGTCAGAATACATTCATAGAGAGCGATGTTCTGATGCTGTTATCTAAGTGGGTCTATTATCATACCTTCATCCTTTTTCCAGTACGAAAGAGTAGAGGAAAGGCCCGTGCTTCTATACTTTTTTCCCCATATGTTGATTGGAGATCCTTTGGTTTGTCGCATTTGGTATGCTTCCAGTGCATCATCTATAGCGTCTTTAGAGTATAAAGGATGAATTGTATAATGGTCTGAATTATTGGATTCTGTATCAGGATTTAGAAGTTCAAATTGACCAGTTTCTGGTGACTCTTGAATTATTTCAATGGTTTCTCTCAAGTTTTCTTCAATATTGACTTCTTTGTAGTATTCACTGTTGTTTTTCAGGTATTGCAGGGCTTGTCTAAATTTATGAAAGTCCACAAGTTGTTGGCAACTTTTTTGTCTTTTGTAGGTACGCCATTTACTAGGACAATTAAAGATTGATCTATTGGCCGTTGCACTCCTAGAGTGTGTACATTTTGTTTGAGATCTAATGGTAAATAAACTACTTTTCCACGAATGCCTTTGACTAATTCAGAGGGAGGTCATTTTGCTGTTTTTGGTTAGAGGCGTATTATTGCTTGACATCGGTGCACTGTTTGAATTATGATTCTCTCATATAAATGTAGTTGTTACAGGGGTTTTGGTAGTGGGAATAATTCCAAGTTATTTATGATAGCATTGAAGGTGTTTGGTTGTTGTCAAGTTTTGCAGTGCAGTAATTGCAAAGTATTAAGGGGCCAGTAATGTTGTATTTGTTTTCTGCTATAAGGTAGAGAGCTAATTGGAACCAATTCAAATCTTCATTGTCTTCTATTTTGTTCATTATGTCTATAGTTTTTGTGTTACTTTTACAAGACGTGTTGCAGCAACACACACACACATGGTTTGGTACTTCAGCGGAGGTACTTTTAAACTTCAGTATTTCTTTTTTGTATGTGTTTAAAAGAAGGTTGCTATTTGTACAGTAGTTGCTAGTTTGTTGTACATCTATTTCATTTTGTAAGTGGCTTTCAATTCCAAAATATTTTCTTTGGATATGCTCTATTTCTTCGAGTAGTTGCTTGGCTGTACCATGCAGAAGATTGTTATTTAAATTGGCCAGTGCTAAAGCAGGACATTTAGCATAGTAAGGTTTTTGGACTAGATTTCTTATAGTTGAATGATGTGTTGATATCATGTTGATATGATGGAAGGTGTTTTTGCAAATAGGTCCTGAAATGCAGGCTAATGAATGTCTTTGTAGTTCTGTGTATTTGTGCACTGGATAGGCATCCATATTTGTAGTAGTTTCACTTTGATTTTGTCTTTGCTTTTTACATACTGATTGAGGAACTGCCGTAAAGATTTGAAAGATTTTTTGGCAATGTTACACATTGATGTGTACACCCATTTGTAGACTGGACGTTTTGGTTGAGTAGAATGGGGAGTTGATTCTTGGGATATTTTTGTTATGATATGGTATTTGATATGATATGGTATTTGTAACGCGCCTATACACAAGTGTTTCAAGGCGCGACGAGGCAGTGAGGGAGGGAAACAAGGGGAAGACAGACCAACGATCCTACTAGGCCAGGTGTCATTCAGATCACGCAAGTGCAGAGGTAAGGGGAAAAGGAGAAAGTGCAGGGGGAGGAGGTGGGGGGAAAGTGCAGTACAAGGTAAGTAGCGTAATATAAAATAAATAATAAATGATAAATAAAAAGGGCCAGCTGGTGGCAAGTGCGAGGTAAGTGCAGAGCAAGTGCTGGGAAGTGCTGGGAAGGGGGCTGTAGGGATACAGTGACAGTCCCACAGTGCAGGGGGAGCCAGGGAGGCAGTGCAAGTGGAGAGTGGCTGGGCCCTGGACCGAGGTAGCTGAGAGTAGCCCAGATGCAGGTTTAGTGCAGAATTCAGTGGGGAGTTAAGAAGGTTTCAGAGGTTTCAGAAGTGTTAGCAGAGTTTCTTGTTCCATCATGGTTTTATTAAGTTTTTCATTCCCTCGTCCACTGCAATGCATGGCAATTGGATTTGTTTGTGCTTTTGTTTATATGCTTCGTCATTAAAATATGGTTCTGTGGTTGTGATGTGACTCCATTCACCTCCACAGATGTTTAAGAAGCTATTTTTGTTGATATTCCGTTTATTGAGGAGTCTTTTTTGTAGTTTAGTAGTTAGTTTTGTTAGTGGTTTCATCCTGTTTAAAACTAAAATAAATAACTTGCTTTTGAGAAGGATTGCACTGCCTACGAGAGCTTCTATTTTTAATTTTCTACGGTAGGTTTTAAGGGTTGTGCATAATTTCTCTCCTGTTTTTAAAAGGTTCTGAAGAACTCTGTGGAGGAACATTTTTTGTAAAACTTTTTTGTATTGGTATTCTTACTTGCCACTATATTAAGATGTATAGGTGCAGCATTAGCAGTAGTGGTAGCTGAAGTCTTGTTAATCACTTTCTGTTTGATTTTACATTTTGATAGAGGAGGGAAAGTATCTGTACTGGAAGCATGGTTTTTTTTTCGCTTAATGACTGTATTAGCTGTTTTATTTGAACTTTTGGTACAAAATCTGCTAGAGATGGATGCTTATTTTGGACACTTTTAATTTGATTTGCTCTACTTCTGCGTTGCTTTCTACAGAGTTGCTTTTTGGTAGGCATTCTTTGGGATCTGTTGGAGAAAAAAAAGAAATTGTGGGTTGGGCTGTTGTGCAGTGTATGCGTGCTTTGTGCCTGAGTGTCTGAGTATGATGGTAATTATGATAGTGGAGGTGTGTGATTGTCCAATGGGCAGCTATATCAAGTTGGGAAGGCTATTCTTGTATTTGTGTGTTACTATACTGGGCTTCAGTTGACAAAATTAAAGTATGCAACTGGTAAGGGGAAGCACTAATACTACATCTAATGGTAAAGGGTTAATATATTTGTTTCTTCGCAATACTAACATGCTAGTGTGTTTGAGTAACAGTTAGAACATCATGTTAGTTTTGTACTTACTTTTTTGTATGGAAAGAGTAGGTTTCTTCTACGTCCTTGTTCGTACTTCAGACGCTGCTGCTTTTCAGGAGAGTGCTCTTCACTGATATTGTAAAAGAAAGAAGTTAGTGAATTTGTGTGTTTATAGCACTTTCGTTAATGTACACATAGTTTTGCACTTTGCTTTTCCTATGTGCATCCTGTATATTTTATTTAGAATCTGTTAGTTAAATATCTTTTTCAAATGAATATAATAGTAAACGTATAGAGCACACTTGTTTTTTTGATGTTATGTTAATGGATGTTAATAGATAGAAGAAATAATCATATGCATTTTTTGCTATTTTTACAGGGTAATTTTAGAGATTGTGCATAAAAGCATTCAAGGTATGGCTTTGTGAAGGTGTGGGAAAAAAGCAGAAAGAATTCATATAGAGGCAGGGGTGCTGTTTGATCTGGGAGCCTTTCTAATGATATTGTCTGCATGTGTGCTTGAATGAAGATGTATGTACTCATCCTGGCTGCGTGTAATTTTATAATACACTGGACAGTCTTTTTTTATAATTATACTGTTATTTTTCCCATCTTATAATATGAAACAATATTTCTTTAGATAGGTGTGTGTGTGTAAACAAAAATTTGGAGAGCTGAAATGTTTGCAATTGACACTTTGTCATAGTAGATGGTAGAAATGACAGTAAGTTCATTTTACAGTTTATACAGGGTAAGTGGCAGTTACGCTGTTCATATTTTTATTTATTTTATTTTATATTTTTAAAGAGCTTACGCAGCCATGGTCATTGAGGCGCTGATACAGGAATTTTTTGTTTTTTAGTTGCATAATTATTTTGTCTTAGCTGTGTATTTATAATGTGCTTAAACATCCAGAGGTTTCTAAGCTAGGACCCGGGGATCGAATTTGTGTTGCTTCGTGTTGTTTTGCTTTCAAGGCACGCACGTTGCCGCTGAGCTATGCTCTCGGATGTATTGTATTATTAGAAGAGATGTACATGTACTGTGTAGTAAATATTCATACCTGTACTCTGTGTTCATGCATGTGGATGTGCATGAATCTGCAAGTAGAAATTTTGAGGGGTTTTATAGTAGTTGTTGCTATAGGTCCTTTGCAGTCACAGCCGAATTGTCCTGAGAGTGATCAATAGTACATCTAAAGTGCTGCTCTGTGATGACACAGTTAGATGTAGAGTTCTTGGATGTGATTGGTGGATGATTGTGTGACTGCTTAACAGTAGCCAATGAGGAAGTGGTGCAGAGAGTTAAGTGGAAAGGGTAGAAGGGCTGCCCCAGTGTTACTTACGCTCTCCGCGGACAGCGCAGTTGTTCACAGACATGACATGGCACATACAGGGTTTCCGAGCATGAAGTGGGAGTGTATTTTGAGGATTAGCCAATCAGGTGTTGAGGTTCTGCTTTGTATTGAGAGAGACTGTGTGTAGTGAAGATGGTGGGGGTGCAGAAGATATGTTGGAGATATGTTTGTGAATGGTTTGGAGCAGTATGCTAAATTTCGGAATGTTGCTAACCATTTTTAAACAAAAGGAGTGGATGTGGTGTGGAGCACTGTGCCTGATTTGAATTTACAGGAAATTCTAGTAGTTTGTCAGGATATGGCTAGGTTTCATAGTCCACATGTAATTGTCCTACACTGTGGTTCTGTGCTTTTGGGCTATGTAAGTGCCCCTACTTTGTTGCAAGATCTGCAAAACTCGGTTCAGGCATACATGAAAGCACTTCCAAATGCCAAGGTTATTTTTTCTGCTTTGTTACCTAGAGCAGTTTGGGACAATAGTTGTGTTTTTTGTTCTCAGCAAAATATTGCTAGGTGTGCATTCAACGAGGCATGTTTGCTTTCATGGTTAGAGCTGGTATGTTCTTTTGTAATAATGAGAACATTGATTCTGGTAATGTTGTTTATTTTAAAGAAGATGGCATTTCTTTATATTTTATGGGAAATGCCATGCTGTTTTGGAACATAAGGGATGCTTTGGAGAATCTATTGTGAAGATTTTTGGAGGAAAATAAGAAAAAAAAGAAATACAAAATAAACAGTGTTTCTGAATCATCTGCAAAAAAATCAAAAGAAAGGTTCTTTTCAGAGCCAACCTCAAAGGGGAAATGGGGCACACTATTTAAATTTTCATTCCCCACGCTCAGATTTTTTGATTTGTCCATGGACAGCGCAGTTGTTTGCGGGCAGCGGGTATTACATATAGAGATTTTGGGGTTGCAAGGCATGCAAATGAGACGGAGCAGAGAAGGGATTGGTCAATAAGGTTTACTGGGTGTGTTGTGTAAGGAGAGAGTTTGTGAGTAGGTGTTTTTCCTGAGAGAAGAACAGATAGCTATGGCTTTGTGTTTCAGAAAGCAGATGGTTTGGATTTTGGGAGATTTATGGATAAATTGGTTGGAGGTGCATGCAGATCACTGTGGAGTGGCTGCACATCTTGGATTCTCTCATGTAGAAGTGCACTGGCATGGAGTGCATGGAATGAAGTGGGTGGATTTAGTACCTCTCTGTGCTTCTTTGGTGACACAGCGTCATCCAGACATTGTTATTATTCATTGTGGAGGGAACAGTTTAGGACATGTGTCTGAAATCTCTTTGCAATTTGCAATGAAAGAAGGATGTGGGAAAGTCATGTATCCAAACTCCAGACAAATGTGGCTGCGTTCTTTTTCATTTGGTCCACAAATGGAGAAAGCAAGGTGCAATGTTAACAAGGCTGTTTGAGCCTTTTAGAGAGATGTTGGTATGTCCTCTTTTCAGAATGAAAATATTGTGTTTTGTAACACACACATTTTTTGCAGAGATGGAGGACATCTTATTTATGCTGGCAATCAGATTATTCTGCGAAATATACAAAATGCATTGTGACCTTTTTTGGAATTACAGCAATCCATTTAGCAGTAGGTGTTGACCGTTTGAAGTTTTTGAAATACAAAAAAACACCACAAAAAGGCTCTTTTCAGAGCCACCACTTCCTCCCAGAGAAAAGTGCAATGGTTGTGACAGGGCAGCACTGCACAGTTTTTAGATGTCCGTGGACCTCTAAAAAATGCACAGATCTCTGCACTATTTATTTGTCACTTCTGTTTTTAAACTGTGAAAGGCAGCTCTGAAAAGAGCCTTTGTTTTTTTAATATTTTTTGGGTTTTTTAAACACGACACTCAAGGAAAGGAGGGAAAAGGAGTGTAAGGAAGGGACACCAACCACGGGTATAAAAAAGGGCAGGCGGAGAGAGGAAGATGTAGGGTGGGCCTTATTTAGGTAGGTTGCAGACCTTCTGATGCTCCTTGACCTCAGTCTCGAAAGCAGTCCAAAGGTTTTCCCCCCTGCAGAGTACTGCATCGCAGTGCATGCACGATGTTGTGACCCTCGATAGGTAAGGGTTAACAACATCATGAATGGCCTGTGAGGCAGCTGGAGGGATGTACTGTCCAACAGGAGTGTCTTTTGTGGTGACAGGAGTGAAAATGGAGGATGCTGCAGAGGAACTCAACCTGCTACGTTTATCGCAAGGTACAACCTTACGAATAGCCCCACCGTGGAATGACTTTAGGTGTCACTTCATTGTTTTATTACCAAAGCTATATGAAACAGCTTTGCCACGAATCAGCACCATGTGGCACTGAGTGCAGATCACCTTGTTCGCTTGAGTTTTTGACATTCCATCAATGGTGGTAAATAACCGACACACCCAAGACTCACGATGAGTGCTAGTAGTAGGGACTTCCACTACCTCATCCTCTTCATCCATCTCCTCTGCATCCTCATGCCTGTTCCCCTCTGCAGGCCCTTGGGGATGTGGTGGTGGTGGTGGAGGGGGTGGGGGTGCTGATGCTGAGGCAGTAGCAACAGAAGCAATTTGGGATGCCATTTGGAAGGTTAATAACCAGGAACGAGGAACCAAGAACAGCAACCTGCACAATTGTCCTGTTGCAAATCTTGGAAATCCAAAAGCAGAATGAGGATCAGCTCCGGGGTCTGGCCTTTTATAGGGGTGCAGGGGTGCACTTTGCGTACACCCGCACCGTCCCCGAACACTTCAAACACCAAGAACAGGCTCAAAAGTTCCGAAAAGTATGTAGATCGGCAGGGACATTGTCTGGGACATGTGCAATGGTGAACTTTCACTGTAAAATACCTTGGATTGCTCAAAAAAGCAGATTTTAAATGTTCAGGGGCCCGGACAGTCTCCGCAAATAAGAACACACGCTCAGCGTGTGTGCGGTCACATGATGAGGTTGCGGACACGTTCGCAAATGGGACGGCTGTCCGCAGGACACCAAATGTGCAGGGACGGTTGTGCGCATGCGCACGGGTGTTCTACGGACAGTGTTCGGGTCCCCGAACTAATTAAAAGTGTGACACACGTGCAGCGGACAGTTGCGGAGAGGCGCAATGTTCGTAGAACCCAAGTGTGCGGGTGTTCTATGAACAATGTTGAATTCCCCGAATAAAATAAATGTGCATCAAAACTTTGCAGACAGTCGGACGGGATATGTGTTCTACGGATATATTAATTCTGGTTGCGGACTTACGAACAGCAGGGGTGTTATTAGGACACCCCCATTTTGGGTGATTGTGAGAGGCGGACATCTTGTGTATTCTAAGGACACCTCCATTTTAATGACGGACAGTACAAACAGGTATATTGTCCTTAGGACACCTCCATTTTGGTTAATTATGGACAGGCGGATATCTTGTGTGCTCTAAGGACACCTCCATTTTAATTATGGACAGTACAAACAGGTATAGTGTTCTTAGGACACCCCAATGTTGGTTAATTAAGGACAGACAGCCGCACTGTCCGCAGACACCTGACTGCCTTTAAAAAAAAAAAAAGAAACGCGGGCATATACTAAGAACACACTTAAAATTGTGTTATTGTTTAACAGTAGAAAAATTAGGAAAGAGAGGGGGAAGCAGAAACTGAAACAAATACAGGGGAGTTAGGGGTTTGGATATGATGTATGGGAGGGGAGGAAGGGATGGAAGTCTCATTGTACCGTTTTTCTTGGTGGGGAGGGTTTGGGGATAGTTGGCTGGGACATGGAGAGGGAACAGGTACATGTGGTGCAGTGTTATTTAATGTTTTCTTTAATGTGGTCCACAATACAGTCTTTTAGTCTATTGAAGTGTTGCATTAAGAAATCCATTTTTAGTTCCTTTCGTTGGATCTTCTATTATCTCTTTATGTACATTATTTTTATTGGTTGTCTGGTCTGTTAAAAAAATGTACACATAAAGTAAGGGTTATTAATTGGCTTATATAGAGAAATGTGTCTACCATTATTATCACTGTCTTCACTCATTTACTCTCTTGGGAAATTTTCTTCCAGCCATTCCAAAGTACTGGACATTTCTGTGTTAAAAAATATAAATATTAGTTTTAGTGTACATAATACAGAAAATGTATAAGTATATGAAATAAATGTAGTGTACTTAATACTTTTTTAGAAACTTTTGCTGTTACTGGTGTGTAAGTATGCTCTTGCTTCTTGCCGTGCAGTTTCTGTGAGGTAATTCAGTTCTAGCCATATTTATTTTGTTTTGGTATATTCCATTATATTGGAAATGCTACTTCAGTGGATGGTTGGTGTCTTACATATACAGTTCCCACTTCTTATTTATTATTAAATGTAATGTATTTATGTGGTGCTGTTTGAATATGTTTGATGTTTTTATTGTATGATACAATAATATAAGAAACCCCCTGAGTTTTTGGATAGTGCTGATGGTGACCGCGTCTGCCCGCGAATATGCACACGGTCTGCGAACATCAAAATCAGTAGCGGGACAGCGGGTTTAGTATATTCTATGTTATATAAATGTAAGGTAAGGGAGTTTTAGTAAACATGTATCACATTTACATTATCTATATTTATATTCAGTACGTTATGGTTAAGTTGCACTAATAAAAACCTACGAAATTCAGTGAAAAAAATGTTGTTAAAGGGACGTCATGGTTCCAAGTAGAATCGAAAAACCCTTGAAATTCGCCAGTTACGGTAAGCTAAGCAACCATAACTCGCGCCACCACCGTGCCCTGCTAAGTCTAACACCCAGGACATCAAAGATGACATCACAAATGTCATTGATGACATCACTTATGACATCACATGTGCATTTTCTTTTGATGAAAAGTCTGTAAAAGGGATTCTTATAGTAACGTTGATAAAAAGTGTGAAGGATTATTGGAATAAATATCATGAGGTACGTAGTGCATTAAGTAATGCATTGATACGAATACCATTCTATTATCAGGTTCTTTCCAGTACACTAAACTACTCATGTAGAAATATAGGCATTGTGTGCAACATACATAATGGATGTGCAATATTATTAATATTATTAATCTTACCATGTTGAATAGTAAAATGATAAATGCTTTATATTACAGTTTTGCCTACTGTGCAACATTTAATGAGTAGCTAATAAAACCCACTTACTACATAATTGCATTATACAAAAAAAAAACAAATAGACAACAACAAATACAAATATGAGCATATACAGGGAAAATTAAGGAAACAACAGTATTACCAGCCAATCTTCGTACCCTAACTGATTAACTTTATACACAGAAATGATTGCTCTGCTTCAAAGCTACTACTTCGCTATGTATAACTATCATATAATGTGACTGGACCCTAAAGAAAGTAGTCTGCATACAATGTATACACATATGAGCATTTCCAGGAAAGTAATTAATTAAAAAAAGAAGTACTATAAGAAAGTGTTGATAACCTTACTGATCATCTTCATACATAGAAGCATTGCTATTTTCCAAATCTGTGTTTTCCCCTATGTATATGTTTCATATGCTGTGAGTGAACCCCAGGTGAATTACTGTAAGAACATATTTGAAGTATAAGTCTACAAATATAGTACTTTTTGAATGTTTAGCTCCTGACTGTTACTGGCCTAGATATTTTAGTAAAGGAAAAAAGAGGGAGCCTGGCATGTGATGTCATCAGTGATGTCATCAATAACATTTGTGATGTCATTTGTGATGTCCTGGGTGTTAGTCTTAGCAGTGCACTGTGGTGGCATGAGTTATGGTTGCTTAGCTTACCATGACTGGCGAATTTCAAGGGTTTTTCAGTTTTACTTAGAACCATAATGTTCCTTTAACAAAGTTTTTTTTTACTGAATTTCATAGGTTTTTAGTAGTGCAACTTAACCATAAAGCCCGTTTAACAATGTTTTTTTCACTGAATATATATATATATATATATTTTTATATATATATATATTACACTGCCTGCGGTAGCGGGCGTGTAGTTATGGTTACATTGCTAAACCCATAGGGAGACCACTTTTGGGCGGCTTATAACTTTGCTCCCCCTGGAGGAATCCTCTAGAAACTTTGGAAAAAAAGTATATGGGCCACTCTGAAGTTTGGTGAGGTTGTGTGCAGGGGGGGCAAAGTTATAGGGGGGGGTCCCACCATTTTTTTTTCCATAGACTGAATGGGCAGAAACTTTGCGCACGGCTGCAGCCCAAGCGGCTGGATGGATTTTAACCAAATTTGCGGCAGGAGCGAGGGCTTGGTTTCAAAAGCATGCTTTTGTGTTTTTGGTGGAAATCCGACCAGTACTTTTGTTGCAAAAGAACTGAAATTTACATCACAAAAAATGAGTGGTATCTGGCTCCGCTCCGCAGAACCATTTCCCTGTTCACTCTGCGGACAAAAGTCTCATTGGCTTGCAGTATGCCCTGATGTCGGCGAACATTGGACACGGCTGATGGTTGGCTGGAGGGCAGTGTGCTGTGCATCAAAGTTTTTGGGAAATGCCACCAGGGTGTACTGGAGGATAGTGTTGTGGTGTGTGTGCCAAGCCCCTAAGGCATTGTGTACGTGGCTGGGGCTCTTGTACGTAACAGTGTGCCCACTAACATTACTGAGATCTGAGGCCGCTCTGCCATCCCATTTCCCTGTTCACTCTGCAGTCACATTTCCCTGTTCCCTACGCGGTCAAAAGGCTGATTGCACTGCAGTGTGCTATGACGTTATGTGCGTCATAAGTTTTAAATAAGACCGGCATGTTGTAACCGAAGACAAATTGGCAGCAAAAGGGCCTTGAGAACATACTTTACAGGATCTGGTGTCGGGAAGAAGGGATGGAAAAGGTGGGGGAGTGAGAAGTGGTTCATCTCATTAGAAGAAGATGCTGGTGTGCCAGCGGTACTGTGCATACTAGACTAATTAGCGGGTAACTCACCAGGCAACAACCTTGTGTGGTGATTGTAGGCAGCCTTCGTTGTGGCATGACAGCTCCAGTGGCGACCTCTTTGTGTGATGAGTGGTGACAGGCTGAATTGTCAAAGGGGAGTGCATTCCACATGACATGAAAATGTAAACATAGCGTGTATACAATGGTGTGTTGTGTGTAGTAAGTCTGTAGCCCCTTCAATGCATGTCTGGAGCCCTTGCAAGGAAAAGTATGTCCACTGGTTGAAAAGTATGTCCAGTGGTGGCAAGTAGGGTTGACATTGTTACTTTGTGTGTGTGGTGTGGCTGCATTGCATACATTATTGGTTCCATGGGTGTGGTGATTGAAGAACATCCTACAGTTTTTGGTGCATGGGGGGAGATGCTGCAGTGAGCAGTACTGCAGTGTATCTACTGGGTACAGTGTTGGAATATTGACTATATTGAAGAGGGTACTCTTAGGCAAAGTTTGTATGCAGTACCCTCTGGGAACACTACAAACAACTGTGACTAGAGGCATAGGCAACCCAACCTTTGGTATAAGCTTGTACTACACAGTTTTGGTAGCATGTTGAGCAGCCAGGTTTATATCAAGAGGGGAAATATGAGCTGCAGTGGAGTTACACAAAGATTCACAGTTACAGGTATTCAAGTAAACTCTTACACTAAAGGTTTCTTGCATAAACAATTAATTATTTATTCATCAGTCAGTTGTAAAGCCTTCTTCAGAAGGGAGCAATAGAATAGTAACACACAAATATACGTCAATACTGTACACTTTGAGTTTCTGAATCAGACAAGACCCTTTTGGGATGGCCACAGGCACAACCTACACCCACAGGTGACTTCACTAACAAGGTTCTGGGGACACAAATATCTTACTTTGGAATTCAAAACACTCTTTAAAAGTTGGTAAAAGGAAAAGGTTTTTAGAACACAAGAGACCACAAATATCCTTAAGCAGTGCAGATACTTTTAGAGTTCACTAGAAGAGTCATTCAATTCTTCGCTCCCCCTGTTGGAATCAGTCACCTGTACCTCCCATGTAACTACGATCCCCACAAGTAACAGCGTCACGATGCCCGAGGGCTGTTTGTGCGCTATACAAATGTAAAACATTAAAAATAAAATAATTCAATAGGCTAAGCCAAAGTCAATGGGCAAAAGTCTTGGATAGGATTAAACAGTTCTGATGAGTAAAGGGAAAAGTCTTTGCACAAGTTCTTAAGAGTCTTTTATGAAAAGAAGAATCAAATGTATGGCCACAAGCTGATTAGACTTGTGATTTGTGGAAGTTACAAGCACTTCTACAGTCAGAGGTAAGTTCTCTTAGACTTATTTTACAGTACCTTAGTAAAGAAGAAAAGATACAGCTGATGACGTCTGTTCCTGGGCAGCTCTGCAGACCTCACTTTTCCTGGGTCTCAATCATGGGGACAAGAGGGAGGACGTCGGGGGACTCCTGCACTGGGACTGTCAAAACTGGCAACCGGCAAACTTTACTTTCAGTGACTGTTTCTCGTTTCAGCTTCTTGCAGTTACAGCAAATAGCAACAAACCAGGTTCCTGGCTGTCAAGGTGGACTGTCCTTACTTCTGGGGTCCTGCACTCTGCTGAGGGGGCTCAGGCTTGGTCAGTCCTGCTTCGTGGGAGTCCGGAGGATCTTCCAAAAACTTTAGGCCAGCTTAAAAGTAAAGCACACAATCTGGTGTCCCTATCCTTGGCTATACGGTTTCCTGCAGCAACTCTGAGGAAATTCAACCATCTCTGAGATGGGTGTCCAGGTGGCTTATTTTGAAGTTGATTGGTCCCACCAACTCAAAGGGAGAAGTCTTCCTTGCAGGGGCTTCTCTGTCGATGTGAACTTGGCAAGTTGGCACTGCAGCAGGGCTTCACCGGGCAAACCAATGGTCCAGGAGTTGCAGCAGGCGTCCTCTTCAAGCTTTTCTTCAGTTCCTTCGTCCAGTTGTCGACTCTGCCTTCCAAGCCAAAAGACTTGCCTTTTATTTAGTTCCCTCCCATTCATTCCAGCCTAGCTGTCACTCCCCCAGCAGAATGGCTGTCCTTGCCGGACAGTCAGCCATCCAATCACCACAGAGTTCATTTGGGTCTCCTAGGAGACTAAGCACAGGTAGTTTCAGGCACCTCCCTTACTTCCTGCCTACCCCAGACACTCTATAGCCAGAGGCGGGTTTCACTCCTGAAGCCCGCCAAAGGCTAATGAACAAAGAGCCCAAAGGTGGTTTGGCGTGCAGAGAAAAACTGTAAAATGACCTTTCCACAAAGACATGGCGAAAAAAGAAGACCAGAACCATTTTATCAAAGATGGCTGAGCGCTATTTTGAAAAAGTTGGCTCCGACGGTTAACGTTACCGTGTGCACGAACGGTCCCGGTAAATGCAAACCTTGCTAGTTCAAAACAAAACCACTGCCACCAGCCATTCAATTGAGGAAAGGGTAACATAAAAAGTTTTACATGAGCATTTAGACACAGGGTATACTAAGTAACCCCTCCAGCACTCTATTGTAAGATAGGGTTGCTGGGTCTAGCAAGTACAATGCTAAGTAAACTGCTCTGGGAAACAGTAGTTTATCCCAGAGAAGGTATTTAAACTTTGGGAAATCTAAAAGACTTCCCTGTGTCACTGCAATGAAGGTGCTGTGTGACACATTGTAAAGATGATGCCTAGGGAGTTTGTTAGACTCCATAACCAAAGGAAATACAGAAAACACATAGAATTAAAAATACAAAGTCCCAAAGTTCAGCAAAAGAACTCGGGGTCTCTAAGATAGAGAGGAATTAGCAAATATTTGAGAATTCTGCCTAACAGGTACGGTTTTATATGTGCTTGGACAGTCTGCATTGCACAGATTACTAAGTGTTGTACTGCACTATGCAGCATTGGTTCTATGCACTTTCTAGAGTGTTGGAGCAGGACCAATGTTGTGAGGATTTTGTGGATTGGTTGGCAGTATTTCAATGCTATGTGAATGGAAGTCGATAGGGGTGCCAAACACTGTTGTACGTTTGTGGATTATATCAACTGGAACATTTTTGAATGCATCGCTGTATTATGGTGCAGCGGTTGGGTAGAAGTGCTGGTGCCTATGTTGTCTTTGTGAATTCTGGTACCTGGCTACATGTTCGCCTGCATGGCTCTGTTATGTTGTGGTGGGTGTGGGCAAGGCCTAGACTGTTGGGTGCATGGGCAATGGCCGTAGGCCATAGGCCATGCACCCATGAGCATAGGCCTTCACCACAGCCACCACAAGATAATGCAGACATGCAGTTGTAACTCTGCATGTATTTGAAGCTGGTGACCTTTACACAATGGTTGTAGAGGACATTGTAGACTTGGTAGAACAGCAGAAGTGAGCTGCTATGTGTACATTAGCATATGGTGTAGATCACCCTTGCTTTAGGGAGTGCTTTAAGATTTTGCGCAATGAACAGACGTACTCAGCATCACACATGTAAAATATACAGCCACCTACATACCGTTCACCACACCCTTTATAAGACCCTTCCTATGTTACCTTGGATGCATGGCAGGAGCACTTGCACCGAAAATTATGTCCACTGGTTGAAAAGTATGTCCACTGGTTACAAGTAGGTTTGACATTGTTGCTTTGTGTGTATGGTTTAGCTGCATTGCATACATTGTTGGTTCCATGGGTGTGGTAATTGTTAGAACATCCTACAGTTGTTGGTGCATGGCTGGAGATGCTGCAGTGAGCAGTCCTGCAGCGTGTCCACTGGGTGCAGTGTTGGAATGCTGTCTGTATAGAAGAGGGTATGGTTGACCTGGATGTTATATGTGCTTGGGTAGTCTGTATTGCGCAGATTAGTAAGTGTTGTACTGCACTATGTAGTATTGCTTGTATGCAGTTACTAGAGTGTTGGGAGCAGGACCAATGTTTTGAAGATGTTATGGTTTGGTTGGCAGTAATACGATGCTATGTGAATCGAAGTGGGTAGGGTTGCCAAACACTGTGGTATGTTTGTGGATTATGGTAACTGGACCATGTTTGCATGCATCGCTGTAGTATGGTGTGGCGGTTGGGTAGAAGTGATGGTGCCTATGTAGGCTTCGTGAATTATGGTACCTGGCTACATGTTCGCCTGCAGGGCTCTGTTATGTTGTGTTGGGTGTGGCCAAGGCCTAGACTGTTGGGTGCATGCCGAAAGGCTGTAGGCCGTAGACCTTTCACCCAAGAGCATAGGCCATCCCCACAGCCACCACAACATAATGCAGGCTTGCAGTTGTAACTCTGCATGTATTTGAAATTGGTGACCTTTACACAATGGTTGTGGAGGACATTGTAGACTTGCTAGAACAGCAGAAGTGAGCTGCTATGCATATATTTCCATATGGTGTAGATCATTGCACGTGTTGCACATTAGGGAGCCACATGTGACCATTTGCGTTTGCTATGGTTTGGCCCTTATAACACCCTTGCATTAGGAAGTGCTTTAATATATTGCGTCATGGAAGGAAGTATTCAGCATCACACATGTAAAATGTGGACCATGTAAACAGCCACGTACATACCGTTCCCCACACGACTCCTTGGCTCCTGCCCTGGCTGACTTCTGGAATCACTCCTTCGCCTCTGGAGTCTTCCATCCCTCCTCACGCACTGCCTTGTTCACCCCCTTCTTAAGAAACCCTCTTCCGACCCCTCCTGCCCGGCTAACTATTGCCCAATCTTTATCACTCCCTTCCTGGGCAAGCTCCTGGAGAAACTGGCCATCTCCCAACTTAATCTCCATGCTGAATCTGTTGGTAGTCTTCATGACCATCAGTCTGGCTTCAGAGCTGCCAGAAGCACGGAAACTGCTCTCCTGAACATCCGTGAGGACCTGCTCTCGAACCTTGACTCTAACACTCCATGTGTTCTCATTTTGCTTGATCTCTCTTCTGCCTTTGATACTGTCAACCATGCCATCCTGCTCAACTGTCTCCGTGATAGCCTGGGTATCACTGGTCAGGCTCTGGCATGGCTGACCTCTTTCCTCTCCAATCGACCCTACCAGGTCCAACTGGGGTCCTTCCTCTCTGACATCTTTTTCTCTACCTGTGGTGTCCCCCAGGGATCTAACCTATCTCCCTGGCTGTTCAACCAGTATCTGGCACTTCTTGCCCACCGCATCGCCGCTCTCTGCCCCAACTTTCAGTGCTATTCAGATGATACCCAGCTCATTTTCAGGCTACCCTTGGCCTCCTCTTCGCCTTCCCTCATCTCTGACGGTCTTTCTGCTATCCACGAATGGTGTGCCGCCAACGACCTCTGCCTTAATGCCAGTAAAACTGAGATTCTACTCATCGGCACACCCGCTCCCTCCTTCCCTGCAGCTCTCTGGCCGGCCTCTCTCAGCCCTCTTCCTGCTCCTACCTGCAAGGCAAAAAACCTCGGGGTCATCTTCGACTCCACATTCCCTTTCTCTCCTCACATATCTGATGTCTCTAAGAAGTCACACTACCAGCTACACCTCCTCAGAGGTATCCTTCCTTTCCTCTCCTTCCCCCAGAAGCTCCCTGTCTCTAGAGCCCTGGTTCTCTCAAAGCTGGACTACTGTAACAGCCTCTATCTAAATCTGCCTGCCTCTACTCTCCGCCCTTTGCAACTCATCCAGAACAGGACTGCGAGACTTGTCCTTGGCCTTAAGCCCAGGGACCGTATCTCTCCAGGACTGAAATCACTACACTGGCTCACAGTGGCTGCGAGGATTAAGTTCAAAACCCTCTGCATTGTCCACAAGGCTTTCTGGTGCCTTGAGCCAAAATACCTTCAACTCTCTCTTCCTAAATATCTTCCTTCTCGAGCTCTTCGCTCATCCGCCTCCAACTCCCTCAGGGTCAGCCGCTTCTCCAAGCAACGAGTTGGGGGTAGATCTCTCCCCGCAGCAGGGGGCTCCCTCTGGAACAGCCTTCCTGCCTCACTAAAACTTGAGGAGAACCATCTCCGGTTCTGGAAGCACCTCAAAACCTTCCTCTTTGCCTCCGCTTTCTTTCCCCCTCTCCCCGGCTAAATTACTGAAACTACACTGAATCTGCAAATGGGCCACTCACCGATCTCAGTCCTTGGCCCAGCCACTCTCCCCTGCACTGCCTCCCTGGCAACCCCTGCACTGTGGGACTGTCTCTGTATCCCTACAGCCCCCCTTACCAGCACTCGTCTGCACTTACCTTGCACTTGCCACCAGCTGGCCCTTATTATTTATCTTGTAATCTACTAACCCTGTACTGCACTTTCCCCTCTCCCTTTCCCCCTTGCACTTTTCCCTTCCCCTCTACCCTTGCACTTGCGCGATCTGAATGTCACCTGGCGTAGTAGGATCGTTGTCTGTCTCCCTTTGTTCCCCCTGCCTCGTCGCGCCTTGAAACACTTGTGCATAGGTGTGTTACAAATGCTATGTCATATCACATCATAGCACACCCAATGCAACGTCATGCAGCCATGTATGCAAATATGTGGCCATGGTGAAAGCTGGCAGGCTCAATTGCAGATGGGGAGTGCATCGCACATGACATGAGCATTTAAACATAGTCTGTACTATGGTGTGTTGTGTGTGGTGGGGGCCTAGCACCTTGGATGCATGAGTGGAGGCCTTGTACAGACAACTATGTGGGCTGCTTGCAAGTAGCTTTTACATTGTTGCATTCTGTGTGTGGTTTGTGAGCATTGCATACATTGCATACATTGTTGGTGGTGATTGTACATTCTGCTAACTGGTATGTGTTTCCATGCATAGTTGTATTATGGTGTGAGGTTGGGTAGGAGTGCTGGTGGCTGTGGTACGTTTGTAGATTGTGGTACCTGGTGACATGTTTGCATGCATGACTACATAAAGTTGCGGTGGGTGTGGGCAAGGCCTACACTCTTGGGTGCATGGCTAAAGGCCGTAGGTTGTACACATACTGTTCAACACACCGAATGCAATGTTATGCAGCCATGCATGCAAACATGTGGCCAGGGTGAAAGGTGGCAGGCTCAATTGCAGCTGGGGAGTGCATTGCTATTGACATGAGCATTTGAACATAAGGTGTACTATGGTGTGTTGTGTGTGGTGAGGGCCTAGCGCCTTGGATGCATGGCTGGAGTTGAAAGAGAAGAAGGATTGTCTCTGCTTTACTAGGAGGCGGCCGTAGCTGTAGCTGGGAAAGCGCACGTGCCACATCCTGCCTTTTAAACACGGTGTGCATGGAAATGGAATTGTGGGGATTAGCCAATCAGTTGTTGAGGGTGTGCCTCACAGGAAGGGACAGTACCATTGTTCACCATTAGTCTGTGTAGTGAGGGTGGCAGAGATGGAGCGGCGCAGAGTGCTAATCGTGGGTGATACCTTTATGCAATATCTGTAGAGGTATGCCACGCAAAGAGGCATGGCTGCAAGTTTTGCGTTGTAAGGATTGTAGGCTTTCTGGGGCACTATCTATGAGAGCAGTTATGGTGGTATGGTTGACCTTTGCAGATGTGTGGCCTCTGTTGGTACTTTCGATGTTGTTGTGCTGCATTATGGAGCTCTACATTTGGGGTACATGTTGTGTGAATGTTTGCACCATTGCCTAAATAAGTTGATGGAAGAAGTTCTGCAGATTTTTCCCACTGCCAAGGTGGTTTTCTCAAGCATACCACCAAGAGGAGAATGAGGCATTGTCAGTGTAATTTGTCGGAAGGTGTTTTATAAACAGAAGCATATGTCAATTTATGTGCATTTCTGGGATGTTCTCCACCAACTATGACATCATTAATGAGCGCAATTTGCACTGGTTCCGTGCAAATGGCATTTTTTTTGACTGCCAATGGCAATGCTGTTTTGTTTTACACTGTGCAAAAAGCATTGAAGAGAATCATGTAACAATGTAAGGAGGCAAACAAAACAAAAACAAAAAAGGTTCTGTGTAAGCACATGCAAAAAAAAGGCTCTTTTCAGAGCAACTACTAAAGAGGAAATCCCCTACCTTGGTTGAAATGTACTCCCCCGCTCGTGGCGATGTGCATGAATCTGGATGCAGAAGTCTTGGATAGTTTCACAGACCTTTCTGCTGGAGGTGTTTGCGAATGACCCGAGACTTGCACTCTGAATGTTTAACGGTACATCTGGAGTCTCGTACAGAATTGATAGTGTTAGATGAAGAGGTCGTGCATGTGATTGGCGGAAGTATTTGTGACTGTTTAACAGTACCCAATGAGAGTGTGTTGGAAAAAATAGTGTAACGGGAAGAAGGACTGCGCCAGCATTACTGGGGCACGGCCCTCGCGATATTTGGGGAGCACACGTGCCACATCCTGCCCTTCTGAGCATACTAGGCATGGGAATTGGACTGTGGGAATTGTCCAATCAGGTGTTGAGGTTGTGCATCACAAGAAAGGGCGGTCATATTTTTTCATTACTTTGTGTAGTGAGGCTGGCAGAGATGGAGAGATGCACAGTGTTCATTGTGGTTGATGCCTTTGTGGTAGATCTTCACAGTTTTGCCATGGAAAGAGGCTTTAATGGTAATTTTGATTTGGAGGGAGTGGAGGCTTTGTGGTGCGGTGTCGATGTGTGCAGTTTCGGCATTCTGCTTGCACATTGTTGAGATGTGGCCACTTTCACTACTGTACATTTTGTCGTGGTGCAGTATGGAGCTTTGCATTTGGGCTTCATGCCTTGTTCACGTGTGTTCCGGCAACTGAAGAAGGTGATGAAAGCAGTGAAGTGCATTTTTACCACTGTGAAGGTGCTTTTCTCATGCATACCACCAAGAATAGTATGGGACTATTCCAATGGATGTTGTCGCCAGCCAGAGGTCAGAAGATGTCTTATCAACAGAAGCATGTGTGATTTTTTTAGTCGTGCTGGGATGTTTTTCTGTGAGAATGACATCATTGATCCTCAACATGTGCACCTTTTCAATGCAAATGGCATTTCTTTGTCGACCAGTGGCAATGCTATTTTGTTTTACAATTTACAGGCTGCATTGAAGATGTTATTGTAATATTGTGAGGAGGACTACTAAACAAAAAACCTTACAAACACCAAAAAAATATACTTCTTTGCAAGCACCTTTTAAAAAAAGCATTAAAGAGAATCCTGTAACAATGTAAGCAGGCAAACAAAACAGAAACTCAGATAAAGATCAAACACAAAAAAGGTTTTAAAAACATTTAAAAAAGAATATTTTCAGAGTCACCACTACAAACGAAAATCCCTTACCCTGGTTGAAATGTATGCACCCATTCCTGCACACAGTCCAAAAAGTTTGCAGACATTGCGATAGTTACAGGATTGCGCGTATCACATCTGGGGCTTTTGCAGATGGCAGACCTGGAAATGGGACTGTGGAGGCTAAGGGATTGATCAATAAGGTTTATGGGTGTGATTTCAATGCACAGACTGTGGTACACAGTGTATTTGTAGACAGAAATGCAGAAGGTACGGTTAGGGCTGTGTGTTATACGAGCCAGAGTGTACAGTTTTTGGGGGAGCTATACATACATTGATTGAAAGTGAATGCAAAACACTGTGAAGTGGCTGATTTTGGTTTGTCTTTGTTGCACTTTGGTGACGCTTGATCATGCCGAAATTATTATTCCTCATTGTGGAGGGAAAAGGTTACAACATGTTATTGGAATTTCTGTGCCGTTTGCGATGAAGAAGGCATTTACGCAGGTCATTTGTGTATGTTTCCGAACACCTGCATAATTCTTTATCACATTATATAGACACAAATGTGGCTGCATTATTTGTTATTTGTCCGGCAAATGGAGAAAGCGAGGTACATTGTGAAGAAGTCTGTTTGTGCCTTTTTGAGACATGTGGCCATGTCGTAATTCTGAAATGGAAATATTACGTTTCACAGCACAAATTTATTTTCTACAAATGGCATCCTCCTTACTGATCCTGCCATTCTGATTTTTGTACGATGTATCCAAAATGAATTGCTGCGCTTCTTGGAAGTACAGCAAGCATTTTTATACTAGGTATTGTGCACTTCAACGCTTCGAAACTCAAAGCAACATGAAAAAAAACCTCTTTTTACAGCCAGCCCTTTCTACCCGATTTGACTGCAATGTTGTCCACAGGGGCAAGCCTCCCATTATTTACCGCACAATCTGCGGAGCGTATACTCTGCACGGTGGCCTAAATCCATTCATTGGCAATTCAATTTTTCAACTCTGAACAGAGTTTTATTTTTCCCTTTTTCCCTTTTTCCATTGGTTTGTATTTATGTTCCCCTTCTAACCCATGACACATTAGGGAAGGGCCGGTACAGAAGGGGCACCACCGACAGTGAGAGGAACATGTTGTGTGGCCCTCACTTAAGTGGGTGCAGTCATTGTCATGCTCCCAGACTGACCCTTCCCAAGCACTTCGAAGTTTCTCCCCGCTGCAGAGTAGCGTGTTGCAGTATGTGCACAATACAATGCCCTTTGCCAGGTAAGGGTCTTCAGCACAACATATTGTCTGCATGGATTTTTACGGGATCCGCTGCCCTACAGGAGTGTCCCTGTTGTTGGCAGGAGCAGATGTGGAGAAAGCTGTAGAGGAAAGTAACCTAGTGCATTGTTGGAAGGGCAGTACCCTGCCCACTGGTGCCTTGTGTTTTGATTTCAGGTGTCATCGCAAGGAGTACGGACACTTCATGGTACAGCATTAGCCGTAAGACCAGCATTCACGGAGATGACTAAATTCTGCAATACAAGAATGATTTCAACAAGGAGAAATGCAGCTTCATTATGTGGAGCAAGAACATAATCATTCAGCCAGCCCTGTGCAGCCACATTACTTTTTAAACCACCACTAATATTCTTTGTGATCCAAAGAATCTGCTGTTCACTTAGTTGTCTTTAAATTTACTTGTATGTGAGTAACTAAGCTGCACCAGCTTTGCCATTTTGCAGACTCACTAGAGACTGTCACACCTGCAGTTAAATCCTTTCTCTAACTCTACGACCCCCAGGGCGAACCCTTGACATTTTCCGTCACTTTGCTCAATGTGAGTTTGTTTCACGGGTCATGAAAAGGCAAGCATCTCATCAATCAAATTAATGGGACATTTAACAAGCCCGCTGTACACTGGACGATGGTGTTCCTTGTTTCCACGGGAAGCCAGGCCGGCTACAGCCATAAATTGGTAGTTTTGCACAGCAAAATATGTAGGCAGTACGACTGCTTAAAATGCGGTAGCCTACCATATCAATCTGTAGGGTTGCCCACAGGGGCGGTGTTAACAGGACACAGAGGATGCCCTACGCATGCGCATAGGTGTGGAACAGACAGATGTCCACTCCCACAACTGATTAAAAGTGCATGAGAAGATGCGGCCATGCAGCTAGTACTGGAGTCCTACGGATGCCTGCATTGTGATTGCACATACTCCATATTGCTTATCTGCAGCCATCTCGGACAGTACTGTGCGCCACACACTCACCATTCAATGTTAACAAAAAAAGAAAAAACACTAATACACTCACCAACACTTAACTTGTACAACTTTAATTTCTGTAAGATACACAAACACTATTAGGAAAGGGAAAGGGGAGCACAAATGGATACATACACAGGGCAATTTGGGCTTCGAACAGGTTCGTCATGAGGGCAGCCAAGGATTCCGTGAAAAAACATTGTTGAAGCCTGGTTAAGTTTCCCTAAGAAAAACCTACCAAATTCAATACAACAACTATTTCAAAGGGACATTATAGTTACTTTGCGCTAATAACAACCTATCCATATTATGGTTACAAGTAAAACAGAAAAACCCCAGAAATTCACCAGTTATGGCAAGCTAAGCAACCATAACCCATGCCATCACTGCACACTGCTAAGACTAACACCCATGACATGAAAGATGACATCACAAATATCATTGATGACATCACTGATAACATTACATGTGCATTTAGTTTTCATGAAAAGCCTCCACAAGGAATTGTCATTATAGTGTTGGCAAACAACTATCAGAGGTCATTGGGAGAACTGTCATGAGATACATAGTTCATTAAGCAATGCATTACTATAAACACCATTGCAGTACAGAGTTCTTTCCAGTACATGAACCTACTCATATAGAAATGTAGGCATTGTCTGCAGCATGCAGTATAGAGGTGAAATATTCAAAATCGTGCCATGTTGGATAGTAAAATTGTGAATGCTTTCGTTTCAGAATTTTGCAAACTGTGAACATGTAATAAGCACCTAATAATGCCTCACTTACTACATAATTGTACTACTACACAGAAAACATAAAGAGACCACAATGCATACAAATATTAGCATATACAGGGAAAGTAAAGTAAGCAAAAAAGCAGCAGTATTACCAGAAAGTGTTCATAACCTAACAGATTATCTTCATGCACAGAAATGATAGATGTGTTTTAGGCTTTCTTCTTCCCCTATGTATATGTATCATGTGATGTGATTGAACCCTGAGGAAAGTAGTGTAAGAACATATGAGAAGGGTAAGGTCTACAAATATAGTACCTTTTGAATTTTTAGTTCCTGCCTGTCAGTGAAGAAAACCACCTGGCCTAGATATGTCAGTGAACAAAAAAAAGGGAGGCAGACATCTGGTGTCATCAGTGATGTCATCAATGACATTTGTGATGTCATCTTTCATGTCATGGGTGTTAGTCTTAGCAGTGCACAGTGCTGGCGCGAGTTATGGTTGCTTAGCTTACAATAACTGGCGAATTTCTGTGGTTTTTCGGTTTTACTTGTAACCATAATATGGATAGGTCGGTATTACTACAAAGTAACTGCAATGTCTCTTATAAAACGGTTTGCACGGAATTTGATAGGTTTTTCTTAGGGCAACTGAACCATAACATCCCTTTAACAATGTTTTTTAAGTGAATTTGATAGCTTTTTAGTAGGCCAACTAAGCCATAACATCCCTTAAACAATGTTTTTTTTACTGAATTTGATAGGTCTTTAGTAGTGCAACTTAACCATAATGTCCCTTTAACAATGTTTTTTCACTGAATTTCGTAGGTTTTTACCAGGATACTCTTGAGGATTTCAATCAAGCGACACACCTTGGTCTTGGCCTAGTATGCAGCGCACAATTGAGATGCTTTTTTTCCTTATTTGTTGCAGATTCATTTTTGGGATGGTACACCACTCATATCGCACACCCTTTTCAAATACCACGGGTCACAATGGAACATGAACCAGGCTGATTGGTAAAATGCAATATTTATTGTTTTAAAATTCAAAAGAAATCATACACTTTTTAATATGGGGCATCAATCACCAAAGGGGTGATAATTACAATGAGAATGTTAGCAATGCACTGGGTTTAACCTTCTAGTGGAACAGATACACAGCACAGCGGAACAGGAACACTTTTGCTTTAGGAAAGATAGCACCCAAGATATGATTTCCCCCTGCAATGGTCCCTCAACCCACAATTCTGAGTGGATAAACAGAAGCAGCAGGTAATCGGGAATAAGAAACAGGAGACGGAATCCAAATCTGAACTTCCCTCCCCAAATAAGAGAGAAAAGCGGATTTTAAACCCCTCGCAATGATATGAAATGATACTCGGAAATGGACAAATAAATAATAAATGTGTGTTAAAAACCTTGAAGAAAATATAATTGCTCACTAAAGCAACAATGCAAAGATACTAACAATCCCAAAGAATGGATTACCAAAAGCATACAGTTCGAAAATGAGTGGAAAGTTTAAAACAGATTGCAGCAGTATGATACGTGTAAAAGTTGCATTTTTCAATTCCTGCTTTAAATTACAGAAACGGTTTTTAATAAAAATGGTTGAAATACACTGATTTGGAGTGTGGTTCTTGGGCTGGGGGACAGAGGTCTATCACAGGGATCAAATGAAAGTGAATGTAAGTCTCTAGCTGGTAAATTGGATGAGTTATGCAAGATATAAAAAAGGGCACTTTGAGTAAAATGAAACCGTGCAATAGGAAAGGACATCAGTTGTGACAAGCAGGGTTGCACTGATAGATCTGGCAGTTTTACAGATTATAAGGATATGATTGCTTAGAGAGTGGGATAAGGACAAAGGCAAGACAAGATATACTATGGATTTCTGTGAGGTGGTGATTTATACTCACAGTCCACTTTTAATTTTGGGATTATTGGACCATCAATAGGGTCCGGTCACTACACGGCGGTGCGCCTAGCAAACAGCGGGGCAGTTCTGGTCACCGGATGGCACTTCTGGCATGGCAATTCTGCTCCCTGGATACTAAAGGTCAGCTGGATGGCAGGATGGCAGCAGGCATGCAGTTAGTGGGCAGCAAGCCAGGCTGGTTCAGGATGCAAAAGGTACCAAAGATTTCCCCTTTTTTGGGAGATTAGTGGGTTTCAGATTTGAGGCCTTGCTGGGAATAGGATCAGCACTGCTTGGGTTTTACAGTGGGCCCTGGAGTAGGGTCAGCAATGCTTTGGCCTTGTAGTTGGGGTCTGGAATCTGGATGATGAATGGAACATGAACGCAGCGCAGGAACTTCAGGAAGAGTGTGTGTCTAGAGTCTTGTCAGGACTCTTATTTATAATACATAGTGACATCATCAAAGTATATGGCTGGGCAGGGTCTGCTAAACACGCCTCTACCAACTGGATTGGGCAATCAATGTTGGCTGCCTCCCCTGGGATGTGACTCAGTTGTACTTTTTTTTAGAGGTTGTACTTTTATGAGGTGAAAAGACTTCCCACTGACCTTTTTGCCAAAAATCAGTCATAATAGAATTTACACATTTGTACAGTTGTGGCATATTACCCAATGACATGAGCAGGTTACATATTTTATGCAGGCCATTCCATTCCAACTCTGAACTCTGTGAGACATTGTTTCGCCCCATTGATACATTTTGGTAATTTTGAGTATGCAAGATTTGGCCTAAAATTCCATAACTTTATACACATGTAAGGTTTATCATAAGGGATGTAAGCATACCAATTTGCATTGTATCATTGATACTTTTCTTATACTCCCTAATACTTTGCCATTTCTATTCCCAAGGTTTCAGTGACTTCTACAATGTCTTAAATTATAAAACACAAATCACTTTTAAACTGCGAGATTTTTACATGTTTACAGAGTATTGCTGCAGAGATAAAAGTCTTCAAAGTTTATTCATAAAATAGTCTTTGGAAGCAAATGGCAGTCCTTTGTCCTGCCCTGGACCATTTTATTATTTTTCAGCTTCCACCAACTGTCACTTCCCCCAAAGGGAGGATGGGTTTTTCCAACTTGATAGAAGGTTTATTGCCCCTTATCCACTTCGCACTTTGATGTCCCAGAATTTCTATTGAAAGAGGCCCATTTCCAGACTGAGTCTGATTACTATGTGATGTTTCTTTGTCCTGGTTAGTCACAGTTTTTCAAACTAGCTATTATCACTTTCGTGTCCTGGCAGTTTATGGTGGCTCCTTTCCTTGGGGGAAGCCTTTGCTCTGCCAACTAGAATAACTTGTTTTTGGAAGCTTGCAAAATCTAGGCAAGTCAGTTTAAAACCTGTATTTTCTTTCCTTTGGTCCTGAATCAAAAGAAACACGCCTGTGGAATAAAAATAGCCCATATGTGTTTCCCAGCAGCCAACCCCTTCTCATTGCTAGGCACAGACAAGCTTTCATTAAACATATTACTTTTCCTTTAAAACAGGAATTTATTTTTCTTTGGTTTGAAAAGCCCATTTTACACATGTGGTAAAAACTGCTAGCATTTCCTTTCAAATTCGATTTTGCCATCTGACTTCCCAATATTGTCTTGCAGCCATAGTTAGTTTCTTGTAAACAACAGTCTGTACAAGGCAAAGGTCTCCTGGAATAGACATGTGCACAGAGCTATCATTTCTATTTCAGGGTTCATTCCTTTGACACTTTGTAGCACAAAATAAAGTGTTTCCAAAGTGAAGTTTCTTGGGCCTTTTTTTTTATATTTGGCTTAACAGGGCCTGTCATTCAGAAATCATGCCTGGTTTTGCTGAGGCACAATGAGGTATACTGGGCATGGCAGGGCCTTATTGATCACAGTGGTTTAAGAAAGAACAGATGGAATTAGTGTCAAATAAGCATTTTTTAAAGGTGAAAAAGTTTCTTTTTCAATGGGGATTTTGGGGTTTCAGCAAAGCAGTGCTGCCTTTTCACTTTATTCCATTTGTATGTGTCAGAACAAACTGGCACGCGCCTTCAGTATGTCCCCTGGTTCCATCCTGCCTTATGGGTGCTTGGCAGGACGGTGCAGCCATCTTTTTGTTGCTACAAATGCAGTTTTGAGGCCATGGCGCTCACACGAGCCAGCGCAACCATTTTGCTGTATCTGCGCAAATGCAGCTGTTGAGTGGGTCAATATATCCCACACATCCCCTGACTTCTTCTGAGATTCCAAGTCGAGGGAGAATCGGACAAGTGGGTTTCCTCAATGGGGCAAAGCAGGATCGGTCAGGAATGAGACCTTCTTCCATCAGATACTGGTGTGTCACGTTCCTCTAGCTGTCTCTGATTGGAACATGGACCGACACCCACAGCTTTCTCTGAGGTCTTCCTTTATGGTGTTGAGCGACACCCCAGATTTCCTTTGGTTTCTCCTTTCCCGGTCCCCGGGGAGGTACTCTTTGGTAGTGAAGTCGCAACCAGTACAAATCTATGAAAGAAACACAAACCGGTTACTACAATTTCCCACTAACTACCCTCCAATAGGGTTGACAGCAGTGGGATACACATACATTCAATACTGACACTTGGCAATGAAGAAAAATACTTCATGTTACATAATTATATTTGTAAATCCTATCAGTTCGCTTCTGGTTCTTCTTTTTATTATTCTCAGGTTTCAGATGTCTCCTCTATTTCATTCTCTCTGGACTCCTCAATTTGTTGCAAAGTGTGCCTAGGATGACATCTCTTTAACTGATTGAAATGGACTCATTTCTCTTCTGTCAATTCTCCTTTGGGAATTCGGATTCTGTAAGCGACAGGTGAAATTTTATCTACAATTTCAAAAGGACAGCGCCAACTGGGCAAAAATGTACGCTCTTTGGTCTGGTTGCTTTGGAAATTGTACAAGTAGACCCTGTCTCTTACTTGGTATTCCTTTTTGGTTGTTTTTCGATCATATTGAGTCTTTATCCACTCAGCAGATCTTTCCAGATTCCGCTGAATGTACGCAAAAGCATGTTGAAGGTGTTTTCTTAGATTCTCAACATACTCATGAGTTGTGGAGACGTTTATCAGTGTCTGCTCCTGCGTTCTATAGAGCAAATGCTGAGGTAATACCATCCTTCGTCCATTCATCAGCTCAAATGGAGACATCTTAGTTGCAGAAGGAGGTGTAGATTTGATGGCCATCAGGACAAGCGGTAATCGGATGTCCCAACTTGGCCCAGAATCTGCCACAAACTGTTTTAGAATGCTCACAATGGTTTTATTATACCTCTGAACTCCACCACTAGAGGACCGGCGGTATGCAATATGAAGTTTCCTCTTTACCCCAAGTATCTCCCACATCTTTGTCATCACTTCGCTGGTGAAGTGACTACCTCAGTCTGACTCAGTCCTTTGGGGTAGGCCAAAACGCGAGAAGATGTGATTGATCATCAGGGCAGCTGATGTTTCTGCCTTGCAGTTTGGGGCCGGGAGACATTCCACCCCTTTGGTAAACAAGCATGTTACGGTTAACATGTATTTGTTCCCCCTAGAGGAGCGAATCATGGGCCCGATGAAATCTATTTGTAAACCTGACCAAGGCAGTCATCCTCCTCTTCTGAAGGGGAGCTCGGTGTGTGAGTGATGGTGGATGAAATTGTACAGACACAAGACACCCCTTCAAGTATTGGTCAAGGTCCTGCTCCATGTGTGGCCAATATGCAAGCTCTCGCAGGATTTCTAAAGAAGTGTGAAAACCCTAATGACCGGCTGTGGCCACGTCAGGGGCGTGAATTAGTATCAGGCTTCAGAATGAGGTAGGGACCACCCACTGGTCATAGCCAGATATGGATCTCCTTACCAACAAACCGTCTAGGATTCAGAACATTTTTGGACATTTCATCAACACCCTGACGTCCTCTTTTCCAATGTAATCGGTATCCATCAGGAGAAAGTTCTCAGGGTCCCCAATGTGTTGATAAAACTTACCAATAAAGGGATCCCCTTTTTGTGCCGTGATTAAATCAGCATCTGGGGTCTCCTTACTCCATTGGGTGGTTGAGAGTTCATTATGAGCATTTGTCTGGGACCTAGGGATATCAGTGACCTGGATCTCCCCCAACAGGGACTCTATCTCAAGGAGATCCCCTTGGATGGCTCTGGTTTTGGCCAACTGATAGGCTAGGTTGTTTCCAGTTTTGTCTGGCCCCTCTATCCTGGAATGACACTTGATATTCTTCCAATAGATGGTCATCCCACTAGAGGTGACCAGATCATCAATTTTTTTGAATAAGCTTGCCATGTCTGAGCGGTTTGTTGTTAGCACATAGCATGCCTCTGGTTTTCAAATTTACCAGGTGCTCCACTAACCCGTTCCGTACATAATCTGAATCAGTGATTATGACTAGTTTGTGGAGTTGGTGTTGGACAGCAGTGAGGATGGCTTGATGAACTGCCATCAACTCTGCCACCTGACTACTACGGGGTCTGATTTTGTAACCAGCAGAGAGTTCCGGGGCATCATTCACCCAGGCATTCCCAAAGCCGGCCACCAGTTCCTTTTCCCCGTTGTTGTCAACATGGTAGGAGCACCCGTCCACATAAACTGTTGGAATTCCCTCGCACTTGTCTTCATCATAGACTTTGTGTGGGGAATTCAGGTATGCCTCCATGTTGTCCTGGGTTTTAAGACTTTGGTCTTGGAGACAGTTTTCTCTGGCACAATCATGCAAGTCAGTCAGACCTTGCGCAAGGGGACTCTTCTTGTTTTGGCCATATCTGACCTCCACAGGAAAGCCTTGCATTTACAGAATCCAGGAAATAATTGTGGAATTACTCACATTTCCAGGCCAGATTCTGTCACTTTGGAGATATTGCAAAGGCTGGTGTGGACTATCCACTATGATGTGTTCCCCCTGGATACATGGGCAGTAGCTTTTCACTACCCAAACCTTTGCCAGGAGTGCCTTCTCACAATCAATGAATTTTTCCTTCACAGAGTATAAAGTCTTGCTTGCATAGTAGATGACTTTATTGACCTTGTCATGCTTTTGATATAATACTGCTGTCAAGCATGTATTCGAGAACCCTGCCTCCAAGAAGAACTCCTTGTTTTTGACAGGGTAAGCTAGAAAAAGCACTTGCGAGATGCTTCTTTTGAGTTTCTTTACTGCTTCGGCTTGTTCTGGACCCCACTCCCACTTGACCCCCCCTTCAACAGATGGATCAGGGGTCTTGTGATCTCAGCGTAATCCTCAATGAACTTCCTAATATAATTAGTCAGTCCAAGGAGGCTTCTTAGCTCACGCAGAGTTGTGGGCTCCTTTAGTTTTAGGAGTGCCTCCACTTTCTTCTCCTGGGGACAGAGACACTCAGGAGTTATCTCATGCCCCAAGAAGTTGACACGGGTCCTGCACCACTGTGCCTTTTGGAAGGAGAGTTTTGCTCCGGCAACCCTCAACTGTGTCAGAACATAACGTATTTCACTATGTGTTCCTCCACAGTTGAGCTTTTTATCAGGACATCATCCACATAGGCCAGGTTACCCCTTTCACCCAAGTCGGGCATGGCCTTATGTAGGAAGATGTTGAATTCTTTGCCGGAGTTGATGTATCGAAGCAAGTCCGGGTCCACGTGTACTGCTGCCCCCGAAGGTGAAGGCCATCTTGTATTGGTCCTCCCTACTGACAGGCATGATCCAGTACCCATTGGACAGGTCAGTGGCAATGTATACCTTTGACTCCTCGATCTGGCCCTGCCCCTGGTCAATGTAGGGGAGAGGCCATCGGGACATGTGGACCCATTTATTCAGCTCCCTCAGGTCAGCACCGAGTCTCCACTGGCCGTTCGGTTTTAAAATCCCCAGCACCGGATTATTGAAGGTGCTATGGACTTTACGAATTATCCCATGGGACTCAAGGCTTTTGATGATTTCCGTGAGGGACTCCATGGATGCGAGAGGCAAGCGATATTGCTTCACAAACAGTGGAGTCATTCCAGGGTCCTTGGGAATTGTTGTGGTGTGGATTCCGGTGCAACCACAGTCATATGAGTCCACCACAAAGAGATCTTGAAAATCTAAGAACACCTGTTTCAACTTTTTCTTTTGCTCCGGAGTCTCACAGGCATCAGCTAGGTTAACTCACTCTTCAACCATTTGCCTGAAAAGACTTCTGGTTTTGCTATCTCAGTGGCCTTCTCCAGCTGGGTGGAGAGGTCCCTGGTTAGAGTATTGACCTGGACAGAGTGTTTCAAGTAGGGGAGGCTGTCATTGTGGACCTGGAAGATCACCTCATCCTGCCTGATGTCACAGGTCACCTCTTCCTCACCGTAAGGGCAGGAAGAGTACGCCAGGAAATTCCCCCCTTGCCGGTGAAGATCCTGTCTGGTGGTAAGTCATTGTCACTATCACTGTCAAAGCAGTCATTGGGGATTGGTCCTACCAGTTAATTACCTAGATCCATGGAAAAATGTCAGTCATCAACCGCCATTCCAATAATGGTGCTTGCGCCCAGAGTGATACTCCTAGGGTCACTGTTATCCATCATTATTGGAATGTGTTGTGTTCTACATTCACTAATGGTGTTGGGTTTAACCCCAACCCCTGCTGTTGGAGATGGGCATTGAGGTGCATATATGCATCAGGATTTTGCAGTTTCTGTCCTCTTTTCATTTTTAATTCAGGTGGGAATAGTTGTGTCTGTCCTGGGATGGTGACCTCCTCTCCAATTTGAACTTCAGCTGCATACGGCAGCAATTGGGCTGACCAAAATGCTATTTCTGACTCATCACAGTCCATGGGATTGCCGCCTGGTCGGGACCAGGCTTTGTAATTAATCAGGTCCAAATTAATGGCAAGCCGATTGAGAATGTCACTGCCTAAACAGAATACAGCAGGGACATCTCGCATGACCTAACAGTTAAGTACTATGCTTTTGTTTCTTATAGAAATTTTGAGCATACACCTGCTGGGCAGGAGATGTTTGAAATTTGGTGTTTCCGGGTCCATGTCACACTTATCGATCAATTTAAATGTGGGAATGGCTGGATCTTTTGGGAGCTTTCGGAACATGGCTTCGCTGATGAAGCTCTTACCATTGTTCATGCACACTCGGGCGAGAACAGATTAATTCCCTTCATTTAACTGAATAGGGATGAATAACTGTTCTCTAATTTTCTGATTATCAGCTCAACTTTGAGCTGGTTTCTCATCACTTTTGGCTACAGAATTGGAATTTTCAAATTGTGAATATGTACACAATTTCAAAGTATGTCCTTCCAGTGTGGAATGCCACTTGAGCGTGGAAGGAAGGTTGATTTTCAGGAATGGAGAGGAGTTCCCATCCCCAGTGTGTTGTCCTACAGCAATTATTGTCATGTCAGGTATTTGATTGTTCTGGAAATCAAACTCAATATGATCAGCTTTTTGTTCAACCATGTACCATTTAAACTAACATAGTTGCCAAGCTGTTAGAATTTTATTGGCCTGTTAGTCTGAGTCCAGAGGACCTTGTTCACACAGTCTATTAGGGGGGACAACCTGCGCAGGATGTCATTCCCCAGTAGATTGGGTGTAACCTCTGGAGTCACAACTATTTCACTTTGTGTCGCCCAATTTTTATTTCCAAATCCCCAGTCCCCTCGACAGGAATTTCATTCCCATCGAAGTTCTGGAGTTGTCCAGGAAGGATGAGAGGGATTTGGCATCTCTCCCCCCTTCCTGAATTTAGCTGCTCAAAGGCCCTTTTTGACAGAAGAGTGGCTTGGGATCCATTTTCCACCAGCGCCGAAAATGTACATTGCCCTTGCACTTGGACCGGGGCATCAAATCTACCCTCTTTCACCTCCAATGGGCAAAGATAAGGTGCATTTTGGGCAAATGGGAGGTCAATTTCCTTATTTTCGAATCAGACACAGGGGTAGTTTGGGCATAATTCTGTGTTGGAGTTTGGGGATCTGAAAGAAAATGTTTGCATTTGTATATTTGGGGAGTTTCGGGCTCCCCTTTTTCTAATTCTGGGCTGCCCCCCCTCTTTGGAGGTAGTCAACAGAATTGGTTTGTGAGGTTCGGAATCCCTCTGTTATTATTGGGTTTCCTGGATGCTCATTCAGGGGCTCAAGAATGGGTGATTCTGACTCAGTCCCCACATCCACCCAGTCTTCATTTAGATCTCTTGGGACCCATTTTTCTTTGGGAGGAGTTCCCCTTTCCCTGAAGGAGAAGATATTTTTCCCAAAATCCTCTAAGGATTCTTCACCTATAAATTGGAGGACACTAACTTCCTCCCCAAAAAGGGGCTTTTTGAGTTCTTTATTTCTCCGACCCACAGTCTGTTCACTGGGTTGCAGATTTTCGGGGGCAGGAGATATTGGTTCTGGTTCCTGGGTATCCAGGGGCTTTTCACGAGTGAGGAAGGAAGCTTCCTCTAGGGCTTTCACCTCCCTTCTCCCGTGCCTCCTCCTCTGGAACCAGTGAGTTGTCAGGATTCTCTCCCCTTCATTGTTCTGAGGTGGCAGATCCTTGGTTGGTGGGGTTCTGAGCCGCCTTGTTCATCTGAGGGTTCTTTTGAGCCAAGATCCTGGGTTACGTTCTGGACCTGGCGCTTCACTTGGGACACCCGTTCCGGCTGGTACGGGGGTCTTTGTTCAAATCTAGGTGGATCATGGGAAGGGTAACTATCCCTTCTCCCATAGTTCCCTGGAGATTGTGAATTTTGGTAACCCTCCACCCTTGGCCTCCCCTCTCCCGGATTGGGTTATCTGGGCTCCTGAAATTGGGGAGTGAAAGGAGGGTTGTCCTGCAGGTTGGGGTTTTGTGGGGACCGGTGAAAGAAACTTAACGCAGCATTTGGGGAATTCCTGCCCTCCTGGGGGAAGTTAGGAGGGAAGATTCCCGGGCGGTACTTATCTGATTGGATCCCCCCTGGAGCTGGGGGAGTCCATACATACCCCAAGATTGGTTGGGTGCCCTTGTATCGGTGGCTGATATAATCAGGGGAGTTAGGGACCACAATAGTGGGATTACCTCCCTGTCTGCCATCTGTTTGTGACTGGCCTGAAGGCTTTCTGGGTCTCTGATTTTGCTGATTTTGTGTAGGTACATTTTTAGGCTCCCCCATCTCTAGGTCTAAAATGGGGCCAACCTTCATCTCTGCCACCTTATCAGCAACAGGGGTGGTGGCTGGTTTGGGGTTCTTGGCCACATTTTTATTTTCTGCAGGTTTTTGGACCTCATAAATGCAGGTCACCTGCTCTATGACACAGTCCAGAGATCTTTTGTCATGGAAATCCCTCACCAGCTGGGTCATGATATAATTGGAGAGTGCATGAAAGAAGGTAGTTACAAACTCCCTGCTATCCGTGCGCACCCTCCTAGTGGTTTGTGCAAAGGTGCGTTTGAGCACCTGCACAAATTCTTGTGGGGCCTGATCTCCCCTGCACTGCAGATTGTAGGCCGCTTAGCAAGCCTCTTGGGGTTTTTTGTGGGCGGAAAAGTGTTTCAAGATGGCCGTCCTGTAGGTGGACCATCTTAAATGGTTCTGGTCCTCCAGTCTGGCAAAGAAGCTAGAGTACTCAGGGGAGAAGGTCCATTTTACATACTCTATGCAGCTCTGGTTGTCTTTCAGATGAAAAGTGTCCATCATCTGCTCATAGAGCTTCAAGTGTTCACAAACAAAATATTTTGCGTTTTTATGATATGGGGTTATGAAACTCCTAATGGCCATAATCTGCCTAATGGTGTCTTTTGTCATAACTCTCTTGTGTTTGTTTGCCTTCTTTGGTTTAGTCACCCATGTCCACTCGCCCTCAGACTCAGAGGCTCTACTACTTGAGGTCCCCTCATGATCATCTTGGCACGCCCTGATTCTGTGAGCTTGGAGGGGCCTAGTTTCTCTATCTATGTGGTGCTCAGGAGAGTAGTCTTCTGACTCTTCACTGCTCCCAGAGTTGGCAGAGTATCCCCACCCAATGCCCTAACTGGGTAGAGGTCTTCACAATGCTCTTTTTGGGCCTCATTACATTCGGTTTGTTATCAAATTGAACCAACAGGTCCCTTGGAAGGTAGTATTCCTTTTTTGTTGTTTTTCAATCATATTGAGTCTTTATCCACTCTGCAGATCTTTCCAGATTCCGCTGAATGTACGCAAAAGCATGTTGAAGGTGTTTTCTTAGATTCTCAACATACTCATGAGTTGTGGAGACGTTTATCAGTGTCTGCTCCTGCGTTCTATAGAGCAAATGCTGAGGTAATACCATCCTTTGTCCATTCATCAGCTCAAATGGAGACATCTTAGTTGCAGAAGAAGGTGTTGATTTGAGGGACATCAGGACAAGCGGTAATCGTATGTCCCAACTTGTCCCAGAATCTGCCACAAACTTTTTTAGAATGCTCACAATGGTTTTATTATACCTCTCAACTCCACCACTAGAGGACCGGCGGTATGCAATATGAAGTTTCCTTTTTACCCCAAGTATCTCCCACATCTTTGTCATCACTTCGCTGGTGAAGTGACTACCTCAGTCTGACTCAGTCCTTTGGGGTAGGCCAAAACGCGAGAAGATGTGATTGATAATCAGGGCAGCTGCTGTTTCTGCCTTGCAGTTTGGGGCCGGGAGACATTCCACCCATTTGGTAAACAAGCATGTTACGGTTAACATGTATTTGTTCCCCCTAGAGGAGCGAATCATGGGCCCGATGAAATCTATTTGTAAACCAGACCAAGGCAGTCATCCCCCTCTTCTGGAGGGGAGCTCGGTGTGTGAGTGATGTTGGATGAAATTGTACAGACACAAGACACCCCTTCAAGTATTGGTCAAAGTCCTGCCCCATGTGTAGCCAATATGCAAGCTCTCGCAAGATTTCTAAAGAAGTATGAAAACCCTAATGTCCGGCTGTGGCCACATCAGGGGCGTGAATTAGTATCAGGCTTCAGAATGAGGTAGGGACCACCCACTGGTCATAGCCAGATATGGATCTCCTTACCAACAAACCGTCTTGGATTCGGAACATTTTTTGGACATTTCATCAACACCCTGACGTCCTCTTTTCCAATGTAATCGGTATCCATCAGGGGAAAGTTCTCAGGGTCCCCAATGTGTTGATAAAACTTACCAATAAAGGGATCCTCTTTTTGTGCCGTGATTAAATCAGCATCTGGGGTCTCCTTACTCCATTGGGCGGTTGAGAGTTCATTATGAGCATTTGTCTGGGACCTAGGGATATCAGTGACCTGGATCTCCCCCAACAGGGACTCTATCTCAAGGAGATCCCCTTGGATGGCTCTGGTTTTGGCCAATTGATCAGCTAGGTTGTTTCCAGTTTTGTCTGGCCCCTCTATCCTGGAATGACACTTGATATTCTTCCAATAGATGGGCATCCCACTAGAGGTGACCAGATCATCCATTTTTTTGAATAAGCTTGCCATGTTTGAGCCGTTTGTTGTTAGCACATAGCATGCCTCTGGTTTTCAAATTTACCAGGTGCTCCACTAACCCGTTCCATACATAATCTGAATCGGTGATTATGACTAGTTTGTGGAGTTGGTGTTGGACAGCAGTGAGGATGGCTTGATGAACTGCCATCAACTCTGCCACCTGACTACTACGGGGTCTGATTTTGTACCCAGCAGAGAGTTCCGGGGCATCATTCACCCAGGCATTCCCAACGCCGGCCACCAGTTCCTTTTCCCCGTTGTTGTCAACATGGTAGGAGCACCCGTCCACATAAACTGTTGGAATTCCCTCGCACTTGTCTTCATCATAGACTTTGTGCAGGGAATTCAGGTATGCCTCCATGTTGTCCTGGGTTTTAAGACTTTGATCTTGGAGACAGTTGTCTCTAGCACAATCATGCAAGTCAGTCAGACCTTGCCCGAGGGGACTCTTCTTGTTTTGGCCATATCTGACCTCCACAGGAAAGACTTGCATTGACAGAATCAAGGAAATAATTGTGGAATTACTCATATTTCCGGGCCGGATTCTGTCACTTTGGAGATATTGCAAAGGCTGGTGTGGACTATCCACTATGATTTTTTCCACCTGGATACATGGGCGGTAACTTTTCACTACCCAAACCTTTGCCAGGAGTGCCATCTCACAATCACTGAATTTTTCCTCCACAGAGTATAAAGTCTTGCTTGCATAGTAGATGACTTTATTGACCTTGTCATGCTTTTGATATAATACTGCTGTCAAGCATGTATTCGAGAACCCTGCCTCCAAGAAGAACTCCTTGTTTTTGACAGGGTAAGCTAGAAAAAGCACTTGCGAGATGCTTCTTTTGAGTTTCTTTACTGCCTCGGCTTGTTCTGGACCCCACTCCCACTTGACCCCCCCTTCAACAGATGGATCAGGGGTCTTGCGATCTCTGCGTAATCCTCAATGAACTTCCTACTATAATTAGTCAATCCAAGGAGGCTTCTTAGCTCACGCAGAGTTGTGGGGTCTTTTAGTTTTAGGAGTGCCTCCACTTTCTTCTCCTGGGGACAGAGACACTCAGGAGTTATCTCATGCCGCAAGAAGTTGACACGGGCCCTGCACCACTGTGCCTTTTGGAAGGAGAGTTTTGCTACGGCAACCCTCAACTGTGTCAGAACATAACGTATTTCACTATGTGTACCTCCACAGTTGAGCTTTTTATCAGGACATCATCCACATAGGCCAAGTTACCCCTTTCACCCAAGTCGGGCATGGCCTTATGTAGGAAGATGTTGAATTCTTTGCCGTAGTTGATGTATCGAAGCGAGTCCGGGTCCACGTGTACTGCTGCCCCCGAAGGTAAAGGCCATCTTGTATTGGTCCTCCCTACTGACATGCACGGTCCAGTAACCATTGGATAGGTCAGTGGCAATGTATACCTTTGACTCCTCGATCTAGCCCTGCCCCTGGTCAATGTAGGGGAGAGGCCATCGGGACATGTGGACCCGTTTATTCAGCTTCCTCAGGTCAGCACAGAGTCTCCACTGGCCGTTCGGTTTTAAAATCCCCAGCACCGGATTATTGAAGGTGCTATGGACTTTACGAATAATCCCATGGGACTCAAGGCTTTTGATGATTTCCGTGAGGGACTCCATGGATGCGAGAGGCAAGCGATATTGCTTCACAAACACTGGAGTCATTCCAGGGTCCTTGGGAATTGTTGTGGTGTGGATTTCGGTGCAACCACAGTCATACAAGTCCACCGCAAAGAGATCTTGAAAATCTAAGAACACCTGTTTCAACTTTTTCTTTTGCTCCGGAATCTCACAGGCATCAGCTAGGTTAACTCGCTCTTCAACCATTTGCCTGAAAAGACTCTGGTTTTGCTATCTCAGCGGTCTTCTCCAGCTGGATGGAGAGGTTCCTGGTTAGAGTATTGACCTGGACAGAGGGTTTCAAGTAGGGGAGGCTGTCATTGTGGACCTGGAAGATCACCTCATCCTGCCTGATGTTACAGGTCACCTCTTCCTCACCGTAAGGGCAGGAAGAGTACACCAGGAAATTCCCCCCTTGCCTTTGAAGATCCTGTCTGGTGGTAAGTCATTGTCCCTATCACTGTCAAAGCAGTCATTGGGGATTGGTCCTACCAGTTAATTACCTAGATCCATGGAAAAACGTTGGTCATCAACCGCCATTCCAATAATGGTGCTTGCGCCCAGAGTGATACTCCTAGGGTCACTGTTATCCATCAATATTGGAATGGTGTTGTGTTCTACATTGACTAATGGTGTTGGGTTTAACCCCAACCCCTGCTGTTGGAGATGGGCATTGAGGTGCATATATGCATCAGGATTTTGCAGTTTCTGTCCTCTTTTAATTTTTACTTCAGGTGGGAATAGTGTCTCTCCTGGGATGGTGAACTCCTCTCCAATTTGAACTTCAGCTGCATACGGCAGCAATTGGGCTGACCGAAATGCTTTTTCTGACTCATCACAGTCCATGGGATTACCGCCTGGTCGGGACCAGGCTTTGTAATTAATCAGGTCCAAATTAATGGCAAGCCGATTGAGAATGTCACTGCCTAAACAGAATACAGCAGGGACATCTCGCATGACCTAACAGTTAAGTACTATGCTTTTGTTTCTTATAGAAATTTTGAGCATACACCTGCTAGGCAGGAGATGTTTGGAATTTGGTGTTTCCGGGTCCATTTCACACGTGTCGATCAATTTAAATGTGGGAATGGCTGGATCTTTTGGGAGCTTTCGGAACATGGCTTCGCTGATGAAGCTCTTACCATTGTTCATGCACACTCCGGCGAGAACAGATTCATTCCCCTCATTTAACTGAATAGGGATGAATAACTGTTCTCTAACTTTCTGATTATCAGCTCAACTTTCAGCTGGTTTCTCATCACTTTTGGCTATAGAATTGGAATTTTCAAATTGTGAATATGTACACAATTTCAAAGTATGTCCTTCCAGTGTGGAATGCCACTTGAGCGTGGAAGGAAGGTTGATTTTCAGGAATGGAGAGGAGTTCCCATCACCAGTGTGTTGTCCTACAGCAATTACTGTCATGTCAGGTATTTGATTGTTCTGGAAATCAAACTCAATATGATCAGGTTTTTGTTCAACCATGTGCAATTTAAACTAACATTGTTGCCACTCTGTTTGAATTTTATTGGCCTGTTAGTCTGAGTCCAGAGGACCTTGTTCAAACAGTCTATTACGGGGGACAACCTGCGCAGGATGTAATTCCCCAGTAGACTGGGTGTAACCTCTGGAGTCACAACTATTTCACTTTGTGTCGCCCAATTTTTATTTCCAAATCCCCAGTCCCCTCGACAGGAATTTCATTCCCATCGAAGTTCTGGAGTTGTCCAGGATGGATGAGAGAGATTTGGTATCTCTCCCCCCTTCCTGAATTTAGCTGCTCAAAGGCCCCTTTTGACAGAAGAGTGGCTTGGGATCCATTTTCCACCAGCGCCGAAAATGTACATTGCCCTTGCACTTGGACCGGGGCATCAAATCTACCCTCTTTCACCTCCAATGGGCAAAGACAAGGTGCATTTTGGGCAAGCTGGGAGGTCAATTTCCTTATTTTCGAATCAGACACAGGGGTAGTTTGGGCATAATTCTGTGTTGGAGTTTGGGGATCTGAAAGAAAATGTTTGCATTTGTATATTTGGGGAGTTTCGGGCTCCCCTTTTTCTAATTCTGGGCTGCCCCCCTTCTTTGGAGGTAGTCAACAGAATTGGTTTGTGAGGTTCGGAATCCCTCTGTTATTATTGGGTTTCCTGGATGCTCATTCAGGGGATCAAGAATGGGTGATTCTGACTCAGTCCCCACATCCACCCAGTCTTCATTTAGATCTCTTGGGACCCATTTTTCTTTGGGAGGAGTTCCCCTTTCCCTGAAGGAGAAGATATTTTTCCCAAAATCCTCTAAGGATTCTTCACCTATAAATTGGAGGACACTAACTTCCTCCCCAAAAAGGGGCTTTTTGAGTTCTTTATTTCTCCGACCCACAGTCTGTTCCTTGGGTTGCAGATTTTCGGGGGCAGGAGATATTGGTTCTGGTTCCTGGGTACCAGGGGCTTTTCACGAGTGAGGAAGGAAGCTTCCTCTAGGGCTTTCACCTCCCTTCTCCCGTGCCTCCTCCTCTGGAACCAGTGAGTTGTCAGGATTCTCTCCCCTTCATTGTTCTGAGGTGGCAGATCCTTGGTTGGTGGGTTTCTGAGCCGCCTTGTTCATCTGAGGGTTCTTTTGAGCCCAGATCCTGGGTTACGTTCTGGACCTGGCACTTCAGTTGGAACACCCGTTCCGGCTGGTACAGGGGTCTTTGTTCAAATCTAGGTGGATCACGGGAAGGGTAACTATCCCTTCTCCCATAGTTCCCTGGAGATTGTGAATTTTGGTAACCCTCCACCCTTGGCCTCCCCTCTCCCGGATTGGGTTATCCGGGCTCCTGAAATTGGGGAGTGAAAGGAGGGTTGTCCTGCAGGTTGGGGTTTTGTGGGTACCGGTGAAAGAAACTTAACCCAGCATTTGGGGAATTCCTGCCCTCCTGGGGGAAGTTAGGAGGGAAGATTCCCGGGGCGGTACTTATCTGATTGGATCCCCCTGGAGCTGGGGGAGTCCATACATACCCCAAGATTGGTTGGGTGCCCTTGTATCAGTGGCTGATATAATCAGGGGAGCTAGGGACCCCATTAGTGGGATTACCTCCCTGTCTGCCATCTGTTTGTGACTGGCCTGAAGGCTTTCTGGGTCTCTTATTTTGCTGATTTTGTGTAGGTACATTTTTAGGCTCCCCCATCTCTAGGTCTAAAATGGGGCCAACCTTCATCTCTGACACCTTATCAGCAACAGGGGTGGTGGCTGGTTTGGGGTTCTTGGCCACATTTTTATTTTCTGCAGGTTTTTGGACCTCATAAATGCAGGTCACCTGCTCTATGACACAGTCCAGAGATCTTTTGTCATGGAAATCCCTCACCAGCTGGGTCATGATATAATTGGAGAGTGCATGAAAGAAGGTGGTTACAAACTCCCTGCTATCCGTGCGCACCCTCCTAGTGGTTTGTGCAAAGGTGCGTTTGAGCACCTGCACAAATTCTTGTGGGGCCTGATCTCCCCTGCACTGCAGATTGTAGGCCGCTTTGCGAGCCTCTTGGGGGTTTTTGTGGGCGGAAAAGTGTTTCAAGATGGCCGCCCTGTAGGTGGACCATCTTTAATGGTTCTGGTCCTCCAGTCTGGCAAAGAAGCTAGAGTACTCAGGGGAGAAGGTCCATTTTACATACTCTATGCAGCTCTGGTTGTCTTTCAGATGAAAAGTGTTCATCATCTGCTCATAGAGCTTCAAGTGTTCACAAACAAAATATTTTGCGTTTTTATGATATGGGGTTATGAAACTCCTAATGGCCATAATCTGCCTAATGGTGTCTTTTGTCATAACTCTCTTGAGTTTGTTTGCCTTCTTTGGTTTATTCACCCGATTCCACTCGCCCTCAGACTCAGAGGTACTACTACTTGAGGTCCCCTCATGATCATCTTGGCACTCCCTGATTCTGTGAGCTTGGAGGGGCCTAGTTTCTCTATCCATGTGGTGCTCAGGAGAGTAGTCTTCTGACTCTTCACTCCCCCCCCAATGCCCTAATTGGGTAGAGGTCTTCATAATGCTCTTTTTGGGCCTCATTACATTTGGTTTTTTATCAAATTGAACCAACTGGTCCCTTGGAAGGTAGTATTTCTGTGGATGAAATTCCCTGACCTTCCCCTCATAGGAGACTTCCTTGTCAGTGATATCAGCCTTAATGTTTGAATATCTATACAGGGACACCCGTCCATCAATTTCTGGGGGGGCGCTGACCTGTCAGTTCCATCAAGCTAAACCTATTGAGTTCTGCCGGCCCGATGGTTTCCGGCTCATGTGAACCGGTCGATATGAAGTTGGCAGTGTTCACAGTATTAAATGGGGTTGAGTCCCTTAGTACAGACATCCTTATAATATGATCAGGGGTTACCCTGCCCCTTTCTACCTGTTCAGTGTCCCTCCAGTTAGGATTAAATCTAGCACCCTCTTTCTCTAACCTCACTAGTTTCTCCTTCTCAGCCCCTACTTCTTGACAATAAGCAAATATCTTAGCCTTTTGCTCAGCTATCAAGGCTTTACTGGCCACTATGACCCGCTCTTGCACTGCCACTTGTTTGTGGAGCCCCGCATTCTTTTCACAGGGGGCCTCATTGTCTCTCTGCGCTTCCTGTATGGTTTGGGAATAATGAGACAATTTCTGTTGCAAGACTCACCTCCTGAGTTTTTGAATCTTTGGTCTGGGTGTTCTCTTCCAGAGCACCTTCTACCGGTCTGGTGAGCTCCAGTAGATTCCCATACTTTTGAGTTAATTTAGTTTCTGGAGGGCTAACTCACTTCCCTGTAACTCTATTTTTAATGTGCTTACTTCCTGGCCTAGGGCGTCTCTCTCCTGACTTAGGGTGTTCAGCCAGGTCATCCCTTTGTTTCCTGATGGTATTGAATTTCTGGCGCTCTTCATCAAATTCTGTTTGAGAGTGCAGGTCTCTCAAAATTAATGTATTATTTTCCTCTTTGAATTTCTCTATCTGATCTTGTAGGGTAACTATCTGCTCTGTTATTGGTTAATTGTAGTGTCAGCTTTTGTTGACTCTCTTCTAGAGAGAGTGAACCTTTTCCTGACACTCTAGTCTTGCTGCGTCTAATTGGGCCTCTTGGTCTACATTATTCTATTTTTGGAGGACCAAGTCCTCTTTTAATTTTTTTATGTAATTGCCAGTTTCTACCTCCAACTTTTGGGTCTTGTGTAATTTACTTAGATAAGACTTCTTCCACCCTTTCCCATCACAGTAACCCAAGGCATTTGAATGGGTTTAGGTGTTGGTGACACTAAGGTAATAACATTAATTTCAGGTTTAGTCATGTCAGATGCCTCCCACTTCGAAGCTCTACGATTATAATAGCGGCTCATGTTGCCCATTGTAATAGTGAACAGTTTATTAAGCGTAATAATACAAAATGCATGGATGAAGCTGCTATGCACATTAAGAACTCTCTCATGCAGAAGAAATCCATCCTCTCTCACTGGACAATTGATTCATACATCTGTGTTGGGTTGTGCTGATGACTCTGCTGCCTAAATTATGCTTCAGGTAGACGTATGCCCTAAAAATGCAAAAATACACTAATATAGTAGCTTACATTACTGTGATGGTCAAGTGACCACGGGGTCGTGGCTGTGGGAGACCACGTGGGGGGGACAATAAAATCCAGACAGAAAGCCTGCAAAGGGTTACTAATCTGAGACAGCCAGCCATATGTTTGTATCTTTGTTATTCTGCTGAGTACATACCTGCATGGTTCCAATCGCCCCAGCCCCACACCACATTGGCGATAAGATGTAAAAGGCTCCATCGCAGCCCAGGCCGCAACCCCATCAAGAAATGCTGCGCCACGCTGCAGGAACGCCCAGGCTCACAACAGGCCCACAGACTCACCCGCGGAGTCAAGCCCACTTGACGCTTCATCACTGGGATCAGGAGCTCCAGAAGCACACAACAGGAGCACATCCAAGGTGCCAGCGCTACCCCAGCCCACCACGTCAAACGTAAGTACTACCAAGGTGCCAGCGCCGCCCCAGCCCACCAAGCTCAATGCTGGCAACTCCCTCACAGGAGAGTTACTCTAAACCCACACCCTGTGCTGCAGCCTGCGATTACCTCAAGCATCCACAAGAGGTCGCCACAGTCACGGCGCATGCACCTCCCTCACAAGGGGTCTACCAGAGAATCACAACACACATGGGGAGCCCGCATGGACAACAAGAGTCCACAAGAGGTCACTGGAGGGCTCAAACTGCACAGAAAGCCAACGATTGTGGTGGGCACACCCTCAGGTGCAACAGGAAAGTACACCCAAATAGAGGGAACCCTCCAGCCACTGGCATCCCTCAATTAGTGCCACCACAGGAACCCAGCTGTCCACCCAGCACTGTCAAGTCCTGACTAGACCTTAAAATGGCGGATGCCCCGCTACATCACTGGCCAGGACACAGCCCAAAACCCTGACTCCAGCACATAGATGACACGATGCAGGGCACGGTTATAAAACCCTTTGAGCTGTTTGGCCTCAGCGCTGTGCTCTGCTAGGAGCTAAGGGTGTAACAGTTTGAACTAAGCCTAAAATCAAGGAAAATCATGGTCGATGAAGAAAAAATAATGCGGCTCATGCTCAATCTTGGCACCATGACACTGAGACTCTTCAATACCCTCCCAAAAAAAAGGCACTGAGGATGACTATGATACAGCAAAAACGGTCCTAACTAAGAAGTCCAAACCCCACCTAAACCCAGATTTTGAACGCTTTAAAATGAGCCAAGCATGGCAGCACCAGCAAGAAAACATTGATGAATTCTATGGCCGACTACTGGAAATGGCCACTGGCTGTGACTTCCCCAATGAAGAGTTTGCAGTCAGACAACAAGTCATACAAGGCCTTTCATCTGAGAAATTTCGGAGGACTATACTATAGGAAACCAACCTCCCATGGGAGACCAACCTCACCATGGGGTGACAACGCAAAAGGACAGATGAGCACATGGCAGAAATGGAGCAGATGATCAGCCGCCTACCACTCAGCACTGACACCTCGAACAACAGCATGACAACCATCAATGCAGTGCGACAGAACAAATCTCAACATATGCCCGCACCACTGAACAAGCCCAAAGACTGCCTATGGTGTGGCGACCAAAAAAACAGAGAAGAACGATACCCAGCATTTGGCACCACATGTTACAAATGTGGTAAAATAAACCACTACACATCTGTATGACTCGGCTCCGGAACAACCACCACAGAAGCGATCACGAGAATGGAAAAGTAACCCAAGGCCCAGAAACACACAACCATTCCACCCACGGCAACCAGACCAATGCCTGCAGAGACAGCCCACCAGAGTCCTCAACAGGACCCGAGGCCAAGCACACACAGTTGAAGGAGGCGACTCGGACAGCAGCATCGATTATGATGACCTATCAAGCAGGGAGCCCTGCCCCAACCATACGACCCAATACCAAAGGTCGAGAAAGGAGAAAGCACATATGATATTGGCGGTCAAGCCAGCCAATGGCCACCAATCAGAAAACAACAAATCGCACTGCATATGCGTATTGACAGTGGGAGACATTCCGGTGCAGATGATGATTGACACCGGTGCCACCGTAAATGTCATGCCAACAATGAAATTTGACAAGCTCCACCCCAAAACAACACTACGGCACAAACCCGTTCAGCTATTCGCCCTATGTGTGTAAAATGCCCCTACCAGTCATAGGATTCTTCAAGACATGTCTCACCTATGATCAAAGGAGCTGCAAAACACGGCTGTATGCAGTGGATGCCGGAATCGAGACGTTACTCAAGTTGTCTTACTGCTGAAAAACTCCTGCTGATCCTTTTCACATTTGCGATACACTGAAAGAAATTGATCACCTACTGTCCAAACACAAGAAGCTGTATCAAGGGATTGGGTGCCTGCAAGGGAGGACAGTGAAACTGCACATAGACCACATAGTGGAGCCACGAGCCATACACCACCAACGCTTCCCATTCTACATGCGAGCAGCAGTAGAAGTGGAACTCAACAAACTGGAAGACCTCAATATAATTGAAAAGACCACAGGCCCCACCACATGGGTGTCCCCCATGGTTGTAACAGCAAAACCCAAACAACCACAATATGTATGACTTTGCATTGACATGTGCCGCCCAAATGTTGCTATTGGTCGGGAAAGGCATATCCCCCGTGATGGTGGATGAACTGATGGTAGACCTGACAGGAGCCACCATGTTCAGCAAGCTGGACATCAGATCCGGGTATCACGAGATCCGCTTGGCAAAGGAGTCGAGATACATCATGACCTTCTCATCACACCTAGGGCTGAGAAGATACAGTCAGCTCAACTTTGGTATTTCCTCGGTAGCTGAAGTTTTCAGCATGAAATAAGGAAGGTGCTACAGGATCTACCTGGGGCCACAAATGTCAGTGATGACATACTAGTATATGGAAAAACACAACAGAAAGCTAGCAGGAAAACTCCAGAAACTGGAAGAGTCTGGACGTCCGGACTGACTCGCCATGAAGAAAAGTGCGAGTTTGTCCAGTCAACTTTAAGATTTTTCAGATACGTATTTAACAAAAAAGGAGTGTCCCCGGATCCCATCAAAGTCGTCAACATCAAAAACACCTGTGCTCCCACCACTCCGACAGAGGTCTGCAGCTTCCTAGGGATGGCAACATACTGCGGATGTTTCATCCCTGACCTGGCCACCATAGCCACCCCACTACAAGAAATCACCAGGACCAAGTCAATGTGGGAGTGGAGTAAGACACAGGAAGCTGCGTTCCGGAAGATAAAGGACCCCCTGTCCAGTGATGCCACCATGGAGTTTTTTGACACATCACGAAAGACAGAACCGCTGGTCGATGCCAGTCTGGTTGGCCTAGGAGCAGCACTAACACAGACCGACCGAGATGGAACAGTAGTCCCCATTGCATTTGCAAGCCACGCACTCACCCCGACAGAAAGAAACTATGCTCACATTGAGAAGGAAGTGATTGCCATTATTTTGGGATGTCGACACTTTCATGAATACATTGTTGGACACCCATTGACACAATAATGGACCACAAACCCCTAGTGCCATTATTGAAGGAGTTAGCACCCTAATGAGGCTAGAGCTCTGGTTGTTCCAACTGCAACAGTTCGACCTGGAAGTATAGTACCGAGCAGAAGCAGACAATCCCGCAGACTTCCTGTCACAACACCCAAGACCCACCACTGCAACGGAATGTGAGGCAACCAAAGAAACAGATGAACATGTATACCACATTATCGCGTGTGCCAGGCCCAAATCAATGAGGCTAGACTAGATGATATCCGAAACAAACAAAAACACCTACCTTCAAAGTGCCAAAGAAGCCATACTAACAGCTTTCCTCACGGCAGTCGCCCATCGAACGACACAAGCACAAGAACTGATACAAGTGCTATTTGGAATCGGACACAACCTGTCCACCTCACCATAAGGGCTGATCCTCAAGGGACACTGCATCGTGGTCCCCATCAGCCTCCAAGACTGGGCACTCCAACTCCCGCACGAAGGGCACCAGGGGATCGTGAACACTCAGGTATGCCTCAAATCACGCGTATGGATGCCACAGATACAACAAAAAGTCATATCCCTTGTGGCAACGTACACATCATGCCAAGCCACTCACCAGCCAGGTCCGCCAGAGCCCATGGCCTGCACGCCCAGAAGCGAGTGCAGGTGGGATGCAGTGAGTGTGGACTTCTGTACGATTGCTAATGAAGCATACCTCCTGGTGGCGGTAGACAAATACACACGGCACCCGGAGGTGGAACCAGTCAAATCCACTGGTGCAGCCTCCGTGACACCAGCACTGGAGAAAATGGTTGCCGTCCATGGCATTCCTTCATCGCTCAAGAGAGACAATAGCCCACTGTTCAGAAGCAAGGAGTTCCAGCGATTCCTTGAAAACATAGGGGTTTGACACTACCATGTCACACCATATTGTCCTCAAGCCAATGGACACGCAGAGAGATTCATGGCCTCCATTAACAAATGTGCACGAATCGCCAAAGACTGAGGGCGACCATGGCTACCAGAACTGTACCGGTTCCTTCGGTCATACGGACAAACACCTCACTCAGCCACACAAGTGTGTCCAGCAACCCTCAAGTTTGGGGTGCCCATCCAGGCAGGACTTCCCCTATACCGCTCGTGGTGCTCCCCCAACCCCTCACACAGACCTGCATCAAATAGAACAGGGAAGACAAGTGCACAATGGAAGAGAAGATCGAACGAGGAAGGCAACACCAAGCGACCTACAGGTGGGAGATACGGTGTTGGACAAGAACAGAGCCACTCCAAGGAAGATGATACTTCCATTAGAATCAGTACCCTGGACAGTCACTCACCAAGACCATGATGGTAACCGCATCCCGAGGCTCTGAGACAGCCACACGAAACGTTTCCCATTTCAGGCGGATACCAAGCACCACCTGGCAGGAGGCTCACAAAGGAGAAGCCCCCACGAGAGCAGACCCCATGACACCAGAGCAAGTGCCCAGAGTAGAGGGCCAAGGGGAGTCAATGGGAGCACCGCCAGGAGAAAGCCTGCGACCAGAGGAAACTCAGGCAGACCCCAACAGGGCTGCCACCCCTAGGAAGGAAGATGGGGGACAATACTCGCTCTGCCGACGACCGTAACCATCTACACGTCTGCGGGGATTCATCCTGAACGGCATATATAAGAGGACAAGAGAAGCACAGCCCCAGACCGTAAGTAAGACTTTAAAGCTAGTTAAAAGAACGGCCTCAGGACACGTAACATGTGGCAACTGTTGAAATGTTTAAAATGTCCATGTTTGTTATCCCAATTGGAGAGGGATGTGATGGTCATGTGACCAAGGGGGACGTGGCTTTGGGAGACCACGTGGGGGAGACAATGAAAGGGAGACAGAAAGCCTGTGAAGGGTTACTGCTCCAAGACAGCCAGCCATGTGAGTGCGTCTCTGTTATTCTGCTGAGGGCCTGCATGGTTCCACCCGCACCACACCACAATTACCAGAGCTTGAACTCTTCTGGACTGTGCCATCTTGTACATGTTATAAACCGCTTCCTATAACTGTCCAGACACAAACACATATTTGTTTCAAACCACTACTCATGAGGCAACACTTTGCAATGGTTAGTTATGGGTGAATAAACTTAGTGGATGTTTTCGTACACTTGCTTGTTTATACATGCAACTAACAGTTTGAATTTTCACTTTGCAAAATTATAAAACATTTAAAAAATAAACATGGCCATGGAATCGTTTGGAATTCTTCAAACCTGTTGGAAACACAAGGGTTTTTTTGCCGACGATCATTTAGGAAGTAATCGTGAATCCTCCATTCGCACTTGCAAAGGTTTGTACTTCGGGCCTTTTCTTGAGTCTTAATGAATGCCTCCAACAGTCACTTGATGCCAGCTCAGCTGGTAATTGTGCCACAGGACGGCGAAGAATGAAACGCAAGCATAGCATTCAAAGTAAATGATTGCTTGGAAGGCGCTGAAATAACAGCTAGAGACTTTATTCTTGACATACTGTTCACAGCGAGAGTTGGCAGACTTGCAACAGCTCAGAAATCACAAACACCGTCAGAAAGAAACCAAGGCCAAAAGGACGAAAAAAGGGCACAAGAAAAAAAGCAGAAAGAAAACAAAGAATTCATGCATATAATGTTCCAAAAGAATAATATATTAGCCAACATGGTAGCAGGGACTATTTATAGTCGCTGGGTGATTCACTTGAAATGTGCGCTTCTCCCTCTATGATTTCTGAATTAAAATCCGACCCTAGTAAAACAAGCATTGGCAATGCATATAGTCTGGGCTTTTGCGTAGGCATGACAAAGGAACTTAGCAGGCACTTCCATTATGGTATTAACTGACAATTGATGGCCACAGGTGCAAAATTGTGCAAGTACCTGGGCATGTAATAGCAGTGCCTGGCAAATGCTAAAAATGTACACACAAGCCAAAACATTTGACTTTGCCAATTCTCTTTTTAACAGGAGTGCAGTGAAGGACACTAGTAGTGCTTTTAAATTGAGTGGCTGAAGGCACACCTGATTAAGACATTTGTATTACACCAGTGGTGTGTTTACAGCTCCAATGTCCCGGGAGGATAGCTCAGCAGCAACGTGCTCACCTTGGAAGCAAGACCACACGAAGCAACACAGATTCGATCCCCAGGTCAGCACTTAGAAACCTCTGGGTATTCAAGCGTGTTATAAGTACGCAACTAAAATGAACAATTCCTGTAACAGCGCCTCGATGCCCCCATTCCCCCGGGCTGTGTGAGCACTTTAAAAATGCAAAAAATTAAGTCATTAACTCTCAGAAGACTGCTTTTAGAAAGCACCGGTAGGCACTACGAGTGTAAAGTGTGATACTAAGGATTGATTTAAGCAAACTCAAAGGGTTCCCATGAGGAGGCATTTGGGGCAGAGAGGGGCGGGAACTGGGTCGGAATGACCATAAGGATTAGCATGGGCAGCCAATGGATGGGCAAACAACCAAACAACACCTACAGGCTCCCCATACATCATTTATCCCTATCTGTACTCTAATGCAATAGTGTTCTTGTAGTTGGTGCTAGCCTAATAGCCGAAACTAAAAAGAGGGACGCAATTGCAAATGGGATTTTGTTACTGCTTGTGACCAACTGAGTACTACCTAAGGGAGGTGTTTTTGATCAAATGGGTTGCAAGTAGTGACTTTTATTTAACACATTTGGTAAGTAACACTGGTCAAATCTTTAAGGTGCAATGTATGAAGTAACACCGTCAGTCCCATACATCTAGCCCAATTAGAGCATGCGACATTTAGCTCCCCAGATGTTTACTACTACACCTCACTTCAGCCTTCGCCGGAAGTCAGTATGAGGCATCATGCGAGTTGTAGTCCAAAACAGACAGCAAGTTGCGCCCCCTGCCAGTCCGAGCTTGAAGGTACGGTGTGCTCTAAAATGTACTAAGAGCACGTGAGCATTTTGCATGCAACGTGTGTAGACAACCACATGTAAAATGTGTACATAAATATGATCTACCTGCTGGATGTGCTCAAAGACAAAGCACAGAATGTGCCCAGGGGCCCTCATTCGCATTCCAGACATACGCACTTCATACCTGGTTTTGAAAATACAGTGTGACTCCCGAACAAACAAGTAGAGGGGCCTTGTTGGTTCCCCCAGGCTCAGTGCACGCTTACAATTCATGCAGCACACATGAATCTTCTTATGACTCAAAAGAAGGCTAAGGTGTTAATAAGCTCCCGAGAGAGGGCCAGGTGCTCTCTTACAACTGTTCGATCACACTAGGTGTGGGCAAGGAAAAAAACAAATACAAGGACAAGAAATAGACTTATTTGATGACTCTATCCTGCCCAGAGAAAGGGGTGCAGCTGTGTTAACACACCCATCCCCGGCCAGAATGCCAAGCTCACACCTTTACTGTATCTAAGGGCACTGCATACTCATAGCTAGTCTTTTGCAGTGGAAGGAATGAACACACATTTGAAATGATATTTCACATAACCGCCTGCTACAGGGCCAAAGAGAAGGTAGGCCTGGCACAGGGAATGGGCTAGTGGAAGAGTCAAGTAGGCCAGAATATCCTAAGAGCAAATGCTTCCCATGGGGGCCAGGGGACACAACTCTACAAGACCACAGATGGGATCGTTGCACTGTGCCAAAGGGATCTCCATCTCTCAGAACCCTTCTCTCTCAGTCTGCCTCCACAAATACCTGCAGGTCCAGATCTCCAACGGGGTCGAATTTGACATCCTTGAGCATTTTATCGGTGACCTTCAGCTCCTCCATGTCCCTTGGCCGACGCTGTACCCACCCCTCCCACACCAGATACGCTGTGTCCTCTTCCCAGGTAGCAACCCAGGCATGTCCTTTCCATTCCACAGAATAAAGTGCCCGCCCCCTAGAACTGCCGAACCGCCAGAGCCAGCATGCGGCATGGTGTATACCATTTTCCCCGATTGGGGGGTGGAGGCAAAGAAAGAACAGGAAACTAAAGAATGTACGATTGAGAATCTGTCTTCTAAACACTCCATTCATAACACACAGATAAAGTTATTCATACAATTCATTCATTATGTTTCGCCTCTTTATTTAGTTGGGATGTGCGTTCTTTCATGTAACCCCTATTGGTATAATTCAGTGGTCTTGACAGGCTCAGCTGCTGCCCACACAGTGAACTTCCAGGCAGCCTGTACCTTATGTTAGCACGCTGCACAAACAACTATCAACAAATTGATAGCCTGCATTAAAGCGAGCATGCAAGCTGAACGAGTTCTCATGAGGAGGAGTTTTGGGCGGGGAGAGGCAGGAATTGGTGGTAATGGCCATAGGGATTAGCATAGCTATAGGCTGGCAATGGGTGGGCTCATAAGCAAACAGTACCTATACACTATGTTTGCCTCCTTAAATGTCATTCCTCTGTGTCCCTCATCACATACCATTCCTCCCTATCTCTACTTGAATCTATACTCAAAAACAATAGTTTGGGCTTTATAGGTGTCACAAGCGATACCTAATAGCCCACACTAAAAATGACCATACAAGTAACAGAAACTAGACAGAATAGCGTGGGATGTTGTTTGAAAGTTTGCATCAGCTGCTGTGAAATAGCAAGGCCAGAGATAATCAAGCACTTACAACATATTATATTCAAAACTAATACGATCATATGAAAAAAAGGCAATGTATTTTTTTATTAAGCTTTCTGTTAAGAATAAACCAGAAAAACCTGAACATGCAGAGGTTAACACAGAGAAGGTGTTGCTTTTCCATTGGGAAAGAAAGGATACCTCTTCAAAAATGGTGACACCAAATTACAAGATATGAGAATTGTTCGAATGCATCGCAACTTTCTTCAGACCAGATCAGCTAATGATCTCGCAGGACACCCACATTTATATATGTATTGATTAGGCTAGCAAGGAGAGCTTCCACAAGAAACTCTACACGAGCACCTATGACTGGCTGGGCATTCCCATGGATATTGCCTTATGTTGGAACAAGAGTAGCAGGCAGATACAAACCCCATTTCTGGTAAGGTGGTGATGTGCCAGCACTTGGTGGCAACGCTGACATGTTAAACATATTTAAAATAGGACTGACAGTATGGATTATGTACATAACATATCATAGGCAGAAGACCAACCAGTCATTGCAGCCAAGCTCTGGGATTCCATGCCACTCACCCTGTGATCTGAACAATCACACTGGACCTTCCAAAACTCCTCAAAACATGGCTCCTTACCTAGAGGCCTTTGCTCACTGAATATTACCATTCACTGCTGGTTAAATGTTTATTTTTGTCATGCAACAAGCACCTTCATGCCCTCTGGTTTAGCATGCTCTTTTTTTATTGTTGCATTATTAGTTTACATGAAAGCTTATACAACATAATACACATAATAAAATAAGCAATTAATTTTGAAACACATACCATTATACGCATATTAAAGATTAAAGATAAAAGATCCCCAATGTCAATTCCTCCTCCATACAAAAATCTATCACAACCCTTAATTTTCTAATATAAAAACAATGCGTATTAGATTCTTTTTTCCAATTCCTCTGTGATATCCTGAATTAATAAGTTCAATGCTAAAATTAAAGAAATGTTTTCACCCCACATACAACGGCTCCAAAACAAATGCATAGACATTTCGAGATCCTTATTAAATCTGTCTTGCAAATAGACCACGCGTTTAGGCTCAAAATAATTACAAGTTAATACAAGGTGTTTAAGTGTCTCTTGCGTTTTGGTTTCTCCACAAAATCGACATGTAAAATCGATTTGATCCAGATTAAGTGTCACATCCTTGTACCCCTAGTACTGTATCCTTTCTAAGGTCGGAATCTGATTAAGTCTAAAGCGCATGTACATGGATCTCGCCCTGTCACAAGGGAATCTTTGTAAATAGAGGGGAATGCATTCCCTGGCATGTCCAAAACTTGCATACTCCTTGTAAGTGGAGTAAGAATCCACCCCGTTTACCGTATCCACCCAATCAGCTTGAATAGAAGTCTCTTAACCAGCCCTGGTCGCTGGACCAGGTCCTCTAGACAAAGGCCTAAAGTATCTAACAGCAAAGTCATATTGTCACTAAACTTTCTAATAGATACTACTGACCCAGATTTTACAACCTCATTTAACAATTCATATAAAGTATTTGTAGGTGGATCATTAATTTTTCTAAACAAGGATAATTGCCTCCAAAGATATCTTGCTTTAAGTGAAATGAGACATAACTTGTGGCGGATAATTGCATTGGGGATTGCCATCGATAGACCATGTAGTTCTTTCCACATTTTCCCCTGGACCACATTAAGGCTTAAACTCATATCGTGGGTACAGATGTCCAGGCCGTACAGGAGGACCGGCTCACATCTTGTAAGATAAAATCGCCTTATTGGTAAGAGTGAAAATTTGCATACCCTGACCTTCAAGAATTTCATTTGCACCTTGAGTTTAGTCGCCTTCTCCTCCAGGCTCAATTTCCACATCTTCAGGCTAGATCTATTAGTAAAATTATAGCCTAAATATGTTATAGCCTGGACCTGTTCCACCTGATCCTCACCCATCCTACAACTATAGGATTTAATGGTTCTTTTTTTTGTGACCACAATCGTTTGGGATTTCGATGCATTCGGGGAAAGATTATTTGCCATTGTATAATGATAAAAAATTGCCATCTTTCTACAAAGGCCACGTGGGGTGCGGTCAAAAAGAATGAAATCATACGCAAAGGCCATCCACTCGATAGCCAAACTCCCCAACCCAGCCGGTGTGATGGAAGGGCCCTGCCACATGCCATCCATGTCGCACACATATAGGTTGAAGAGCGTAGGCGAGAGTGAGCAGCCCTGCTTGACCCCAACTTTAGTATCAATGGCCTCAGAGAGAGCTCCTTCTGGGGTCAAACGGACCCTGACCGAGGTATTCCGATGCAGCAGAGCCAAGAGTTGGACAATCTTTTGAGGAAAATTCATTGCTAACATTTTGGACCATAATCTCGCTCTAATAACTCCATCAAAGGCATTGGAAAGTTCTAAAGATGCCATGAAAATCTTTCCTATGTTAGATGGATGAACCATATCTCTAAGATGGGCCAGGATATTCCCATTCAAGTTAGTTCCCTAACCCTCTCTAAAACCAACCTGAAATTTACTAAAACAAGCATTCCTCCTAATCACTTTATTGAGATCTCTTAAAAGCAAAATACCAAAAACCTTACTAGCCGTGTCCAAAAGTGCTATGTGTCTATAATTAAGGGTATTGAGAACATCACCCTTTTTAAATATGGGTACTATAATACTTTGAGACCAGGATTCAGGGATGATATGGGTTATAAAGATGTCGTCAAATAAGGGTTTAAGCAACTCAGCCCATAATTCGGGCACTCCCTTTATAACAAACTGTGGTATGCCGTCCGGGCCTGTTGATGGCCCAAATAATATCCTCAAAATCTCAAGAGCATTCACCCACAACCGGAGGACCCAAATCTGAGTCCTTTTCCCTAGCAAAAGTGGAAGGCATAGCTTAGCATCCTCTACAAAAGTAAAAATAAATTAATACATATAAATTCAGCTATGTACTGGAGGAAGGGTATGTTGGGCATCATGGGGGGAAGGAACAACAGCTGCCAACTTGAGTCCTCCTTCAAGTGAGAGAATGTGCCTTTTCAGGGCAGGTTTGATTTGTGATAAAGTGGCGGTGCACTTGAAGTCAACGAGAAGGAATTTCTAGTGTTGGAGGGAAAGTAGTTACCAACCAGAGTCCATTTAATAATTTTACGACAGTCTTAAAAGTCCTAATGATGGCTTCTAGAAGGGAACACATTGTGTATGATCGTTGCTCATAGATGTGCATCAGTGGTCCTCTACGAGCATGTAATCAGTAATTTACCAGATGTAATTAAAAAAGGAGCATACATAAGGCAAGAAGTAACGCTGTTTATTACAGCTGGGCAAGCACAGTGGAAAAGAACTGGTTGATGAGAGCTGACAAAATCTCCCACTGCGGTCAGATCTTTTATACAGCAAGTTCAATATTTGCATAGTGACAAACAGTTGCAGTTAGTGTTACGAGTTATTGAGTGTCCCACAAAGGTGATTGTTGGATCCACGTCAGTCCCCTATAGCTGGACATAGGTCAGTTAAACAAGATAGGAGAAAACCTACCTGCCGTCCCCTGGTTCATCACCTCCTCTTGTGGTGCCACATTCCTTCCTGCTCCACCCCATGAATTCATTGTTATTAAACACTACATAATCATTCTGACCTCTCGAACTTTATTAATCTGGCATAGGTCATCACATATAGCAAAAAAATGAGACATCCTGAGCTGGTGGGAAGGGAAACATTTGCATGGCATCTGACCAATGAGGGGCCTCATAGAAATCATCAAGGACCCAGTATACTTGTTGCCCTTCAGGGACACAAAAACCCACCTTCTGAACGGCTCTTCCTGGATTGCCTCTTTCTCCCGCATCCTTCTTCCCAGGCCCACCTAACAAAGGGTGATTAGATTTGAAACCGCTAATTGTGCTGTGAGTTTGTGTTGTGCCTCCCCAACCATATCTCTATGAATTTAATTCTTCTGGTCTCTCTGAGCACCTGTGAGACAGGCTCCCTGACCTTGTATGTATCCGCTGGTTCTGTTCCCAGTGACTGCTGTCTCCTGGGGGCAATCAGACTGAATGAGCCTTCACCCACCCCACTACTGTGATGTGTCTGTGCAACTTTCTGTGTAGCCAACCGAGCTGGGCTTGTCTGGGCCTTCCCCATGTAGTCTACTCACCTCTCGCTTTCACCTGATTCGGACTCTGCAGCAGCATCCTACATGTATATGCCATCATATTTATTGCACGCCCCCCATGTCCTCCCATGAGTACCTTCACCCCACTCCTAACCCCTGGCTTCTCAGGCTGTGATTGTGCTCTAGGTAGTTACAGCCATCAATGAGGCCCTGTCCCATGCCGGGAGTGAACCCTCCTGTCCCCATTATTTCTTCTGCTGGAAAATACGTCCCCCCTGGATAGCGCTTTATCAGAGCCTTCATTGCATTCCCCCCTTTGGTCAATCTATTAATTGACACTCTTTTTCCCACCATTTCCTTGCTCACTGTCTTGGGCATCCATAGCCTTGTTAATCAGTCTATGTCCTCTCCTTCTTCTTTGTAACCCTCCAATGCAATCCCGTTCATCTAGTGAAGATGCTAGACAACATTTGGTGGCGTTACTGTGAAGACCACCTGCACCTTATCTGTACCATCTTCATTCCAGGATGCTGGGCTTCCTTTTTGCGCTACCCTCGTTCCCCAAATCATTAGCAGACATGATATATTTAACTTTTTTCTTGCTGCAATTGCTGTTTTTGCTGAGCCACTATCCTGCACAGGAGGCAACCAGCACGGGGACAAATAGTTTGAAAATGGCAACCAGCCTCTTGGGCACCAGGCAAACATCTTTTCATGCATGGTGCAGATCTCTTCAACAGCCTCCATGAACATTCCATTGTTGGCATCATTAACAGGCATTGCCATGAAGCAACGGCTGCCGATTTTGTAGCAAATCCCACCATCTATGGCTGTCATCATGTCCAGGGCAAAATGGTTTAGAAGTGCCACCAGCCCATTTTCGGTTGCATTTGCCAGCTCTAGCACCTTTACCTGGTGATTTGCAACCACTTGACATTAGTGACCGCATGTAACCCAGGAAGTAGCAGTGATGCAAAAAAGACAGACGTCTTACTGAACAACCTAAAGTGTTGTGGGATGGCAACCAGGCTTTGTGAGGATTCTTCAGAAATACAGTTACTGCTTCTTTTTGTCCTGGTTAGTTTTCTTTCCTCTCCTCCCTGTTCTCTCTGCTCTTTCATAATCTTCCTTTGCCACAATGCAGAGAGTTTGCTGAATGGTAACAAGTCCACTCAAGGGACAACTTAAGCAGGGTTGCGGAGTGTGACAAAGGTGCACATTGCTCCCCAAACTGGAGGCAACTGGGTTTATTCCTTGGAACCACACGCCCACCAACGGTCCATCATTGCTGCCATCCCGTTCTGCAATGCCAGGATGCTCATTGTCTTACGGCAGCCAATGTTCACCTCTAATACAATCGTCCCTGTTGCTCTGAAACACAAAGAAAGTTGTGTAAGTATATGAACTGGTTGATGTCTCTCATCTATCCAGGTCAAAGTATGTATATTCGCATTCCACACTGCCCGGCAACTTTCATTTATTTTTCTCACCACTCCCTTTTCAAATCCCACTAGACCTTCCACGTGACACTGCACCATCCCTCGTTTCCATGTCCCATCGTGAAACACTGAATTCTCATCAGGGGTCTGGTGTGGCACCACAGGGTATTGTGTTCTGTTGAATTTTTGCAGTCTTCTATGAGTCATAAACATCTGTTCTCCCCTTTGCGCCCCATGCACAAAATATCTAGTATTTTATGTTTTGTAACTTCTTTTTGTGACATGCTTTCTAGCTGTATATAATTATCAGCATATACGTCCTCCCATTTGTCTACACAATGGACCTCTACCTTTTTCTCCTGAAACAACCCATGAGTCCAACATAAAGACAGGAGCATAAGGCATCTCCCCATCCCTGCTGTTAACTCTTGGGGCAGTAATTGTTTTGGTGTCCCTGTGATGTATAGGATTAGAGAGCACACATAGCAACTGCCATTAGCCCTCTCTCACCCCACACATTTCATTTTGTCATAGCAGACATTCCCAGATGCTGTGTCCCTCTGCCCCCCAATTGTGTCATAGAACTTTACGGGGCTAAAAATACTTCTTTTGTTGTATGTGCCACTATATTCTTTATGCAATAAGAACCAGAAGAGAAAAAAAATAAAAAACAGTCCTATCCCTATTAGTGGCATATATTTTTTTGCATTTTCTCCCATTCCCCCCAATGTTTCTTGGCCCTTCTTTCTCTTATATGGCCCTCCTGAAGAATCAGATAACAGAAAAAAGTGTTAGCAATAACTGGGTAATATTTCACATCAAGTAGTTCCCCTCTCTTCCTCTCCGGAGGGGGCGACTCTGTTATTTTGTGAATGTCTGTTATATGGATCCATGCTCATCTTTCTTTAATCTTCAGAGCTGTTGGTGTCACATACACCCCCTCGTGTGGACTTGTGGACCTCAGGTCTTGCCATTTTTGCACAAAGTTGCAGATGAACACTGTATTGCCAGGATAGGAGGGCGTTGCTTGCGGGACACGTCTTTTAGGGCATTGGTCAGTTCAGTCAGATATGCTTTCATTTCTTCCCCCAAAACTTGTGCTGTTGTGTTAGCGTCCGAAATTGTGTGGGCAGCAGGGACAGGCACATGCCTCCTTCAGCCAGTAACAATTTTGTGCGCAGTCAAATGATGATCCGCGCCAGGTGAATTGCATAGTGCAATGAATGCTAAGGGGAGGCAATAAAGCCAATTCTTGGCCAAAATTGTTGTTAACTTTGCCATGTATTCTTTAAGAAAGAAGTGTAAACGCTCCACAATCTCATTTGCCTGTGGTACACTTTGCAAAGTCTGTGTTTTATTCCCAAAATGTTTGTAATTTCCTTAAATAGGTCATTTGCAAAATGTTGCCCATTATCCGACCTTATTTTATCACATATTCCATATCTCGAGAATACACCACACACCAATAATTTTGCTCCTGACTTTGCTTGCATCATTATGAGCACTGGATCCCGCCTCAAACCAACGTGAAAAGGGACAGACAAGCACAAGCATATACCTATAATAGGGATACCGCTTTTGCATACTAACATTGATAGATATGTACACAAATACATACATACACACAAATATATACATTTTGCCAGACAACCAAGTATTTTATGGAGCTGAAATCCACTGAAATTAAGAAAAAGGGCAGACTAAGAGTAGCAATCTCTTATACAATGAATCTCCAAGCAGATAGTGGGCACTTCCCTATCCATGTGCTTCCTGACACTGGAGCAACAGTAGTAGAATTAGCTGTAAGTTGTTTGTCCCCATGAGGCATTTAAGGGCATATACATCAGGAGCAATTAGGCAGTTCTTTCTGAATGTTGTTTCCTGGACGATTTGGCTTTTAGGGGGCAGTGTGCACCCACTAGGTGTAAGCTGTGATTTGTTTAGGTCAACAAATCCAGATGAGCCAAAGAAGAATGCTAGCACATGCTCAGGAAGTGTTAATTGCAGAGAATCAAGACATTGTGAAGAGGGTGTAGATGCAAATATGAGTTTCTGGTCAAGTTTCTGGTAAGGAAGTAGAGAGTGAGCGAGAAGGCTGGATCTCTAGTCTATATTACTAATGGCAAGTGAAAGGATGAGAATCTGATTAGACTGGATGTTGAGAAATGGGAAGATTTTCCTGATACTGAAAAGTTTAGCCTTGGATCCATGGAGGTAATACTAATGAAATCATTGTAGTTTTAGATCAGTGTTGAAGAGAACTCCCAGGTTGTGAGCCACGAGGGATGGATTGCTGGACGCCCCTGCATCACCATCATATGTGGATGAGGATCAAAACCACAAGGTAGGAACCAACTCTGTGGGAACACACGCTGATCGCACAATTGCTAAGGCAATACAGGATACCATTGGAATCACCAGATAAACCATTCTTCCACTGTAAACTCTGTTTAGGAAGAAGTCCCTAGCTATTAACTATCCCTAAGGGATATCATCAGATGAACATAACAAAACCTACCTCCCAAACCACAGAAACAGGCACCATCAAAACCCAGCCACGCCACCATCAGCGGAAGGCAATCCATGAGAATTACCAGAGGTGTGTGCCTTTACGCTTCTGATGACAGTCACACAACATGTTTTGGTTATAGTATTGGATGTTAACCATAGTTGGCTAACTTTAGCAACAATAAACGCATATCCTTATGCTTTTCTCCTAATTAGGCTATGAAAAGGACCCACACAAGAGTCCTGAAAACCACTAACTTCAGTGTGTTCGCCCTCACAAAACCAATGCAGGTAATCATCCACCTACAAAGGCTTCCAGCTCACACAAGGTGCTCATTTATATACTTAGCAACTTTGTGCATTTTTTTTTAATTTATAGTGTATTTGGTTAATTAAAACATTAAACACTAGCAAAAAGCACATATCAAAATCAGTACAAATACTTTACGATTAAATACTTAAGCAATCTTAAAAAATTAGAACAGTTCACAAGCTTTAGCATTAGCAATAGAATGAGACAAAACACAATATTTCCTGATTAAAAACCTAAAACAAATAAAGCACTAATTAATAACAATACATTTAAAAGGAGAGAAACCCTCCTTATACACAGTAAAATAATTCAATTAGCTTTGTCAACACTCCAACATCAACTATTTACATATCTTCCGATTCTAATAAAATCCCTTTCTATACATGAAATGCGGCTCCAACATATACGATAGGTGCTGCCATATAAATTAAATACCAAAATTGGACTGTATATCCGGCACAATACCATCCCTCCAGTCTGATACAGGCTGTTAACAAATGTCTGGCAGTCTCCACCTCCAAATTACAAAACCTACACAGTCTTTTCCCTAGGGGATGCCACTCCATATACCTACATATTCATAACAAGGCAACATGTTGAATCTTATCAGCAGAATAAACCTGCTGAATTCCCTGTTCCTAATCTTCCAAATAAAGCTGTGGGGTTTATTGGGGACCATCGACTGTAAACAATATGTTTCAAATCTCCTTTTTTTGCTAAGCAATCCAAATTGTTAATGAGGTCCCATTGAGCAGCTTTCTTGCCCCAGATCTGTATGCTCTCCCCGTCTTTAGGTCGACCCAGATTGATCTCATTGAGCAACTTAAGGGAAGTATCTATTAAATCCTTCAAAAACTCATTTTTTTGGTCAGGCATGAGTGCTTGTTTCCCAATAGCGTTTATCAAACTATCATCTCTATTGGTCCCTAGAGTCTTTCTTATATATAGTTTGCAGCATCTAACTTTCCATAAAGTCAGCAAGGAGATGAGTCCCAGTTCACACCTAATAGCCACAATAGGTGTAGATTTGGCTAGATGTAACACTGATTTCCAAATCTTTCCCTCAATTTTTCCTATATTGCCAACAAATTTAGCTGCCGCCGCCGCTAGAACATATAAGGCTCCAGGGATGATGCAAGTCCTATATATTTCCAGACGACCTTCCACTGAGTGCCCCCCTCTTCGTAACAATTTAGTTTTTCATGACATTCCACTTTTTAAGGACCTTTTTCCCTATTGCATCAATATAGTGGTCCCTGGGTCTCTGGGGGGTTGGTCCTGATAGGCATCTCCAAATAAGGGTAACACTCTACCACTTCTATTTCCTGTGTACCGAATTTCCATCTATATTTAGCTATTTTCTTGACCACCACCAAAAATCACTATCTTGGTCTTACCCACGCTGATACTTAAATTATTCTCATTCGCATAACTATTAGTTGCATATAGCAACCTCTGAAGCCCTATTGGGGCTTTATCAATAATGATAGTGTTGTCCGCATAAGACATCTAGCAGACAGGGATATCTCTGATCTTAGGAGGAAAGTGATTAATATTCTAAAAACAGTCTTCCATGTCTGACGCATAAAGATTATATAATATATATATATATAATAACGCAGCCCTGTTTTAGGCCTATATTGGTTTTAATGGGGTCAGATCTTTCCAGTTCCTTTTTCACACACATGACTATTGATGTTTCCCTATACATTTCTTTTAGAAAATGCAATACTAAGGGGCAGATTTTCAATCGTTCTAATTTCTCTCGCAATCAAATTCTGCCTACACAGCCGAAAGCTCTGGAGAAGTGTATAAAGTTTAGTATTCTGTCTATGTGCCTCAGCAGTGATGTAATTTAAGGCTACCATATTATCAGTGGTGTTAAACCCTGCTATAAAACTTGTTTGCAAAGGTGGAATGAGTTTATTGTCCCTGCTCCAAGTGTTTATAATGTGCAACAACAAAGACCAGAAAATCTTGCAGCTAGAATCTGCCATGGCCAGTAATCTATACTTTTTAGGGCAGGATCTGCCCCCTTTTTTATAGACGGGAATAAAGATAGCTTCTCTCCACTAATCTGGTATCTTTCTGTTTTTCCAAACCCACGTGTAGGGTTCCAATAAAACAGACCCCCACTTTACTGGGTTACATTTAAGGACTATGTTGGCTAACATATAGGGACCTGGAGCCCTCGAAGGTTTCATATTCTTAATGATTTTAAGTACATCCCCTAATCCAAATGGGAAGATCTTTTCATCGAGCACCCATTTGATCTCTATAAGCAGAGTGTCCTTTTCTTTCACACAATAAAGAATGGATATATATTCTATCCACTCATCCAGGGGTATAACATTAACATCTGTATCATCCTCTTCAATCGTATGCTGCCTATAAAGGTACCAACATTTGTTTGTGTCATGGGTCCTGCAAAGCTTAAACACTATTCTCCAGTTAACATTATTTAAATTATGCTTATACCCCCTGGTCCAGTTCTTGAATCTCATTCATATGCAGCTTAGATATACTCTTATGCCGTGTGTTCTCATTTATGGTAACATTCCCCTTGAGGATTTTTATTTCTCTCTTTAGCTCTTTCTTTTTAATTTTTATCTGACAATCGAAGAGGTTTTTGTATTAGATACTTAGCAACATTATCTTACACTATCTATGTTTGTGTTTTATCTGACAGGTTAGGAATATGTGCTTGAAAAACTATGGGGGAACACTTGCAAACACCGTAGTGTAGTCACACTCTTTTTAATTGCTGGGTGATCTACTCCTGAATAATGTTCGACATTCATGTTTTCAAGAATTGAAACATGTTGAGATGAGAACCTGTGCATTCATTCACAGTGTTAAAAGACCTTTATGAGCACCAAGCTCATGTATGCCTTCTGGTTCTTATTTATTATGAATCACAAGACAACCATGTTATGAAACTAAGTACATTTTCTGTATGTATTGTTGCCCAGGCCACCCATGTGGAAACTGTAAATGGCAGAACTAGTTATTAGCACTTGGTGTTTGTGTTTTAAATAATCATGTGTGTGGTTTATTTTTATGAATTATGTTATTGACAATTAAATTGCTTTTAATAATGCTGAAATATTTAGTTGTATAATCTTTTCAGTGTTCTAACCTGTCAGAGCTGTCTCTATCTCGTGATTGTTAATAATTAATCTACCCGTAAATAGATAGAGACTGCACTAAGTGATTTGCTGTATGAGTGCACCCCTGTGTTCCTCCCTAATCTCTAGGTAGATTACCACATTTTTGAAGAAAGTGAAAATCAGACAGAAGAGTAGCATACAATGGAGAATGTCAATTAATGTGTTGGCAAAGCAGGAAGAAAGCTCTAATGTGAAAGTGGGAAAAGAGAAGATTTAAGTGTTATGGGCAAAACAATGATACAAAAACCCAGGAGGAGATGAATTTACCAAGGGATGTGGTGTGGATGGTGATTAGGAGGGGAAGAATGACTGACCAGGAGATGGGAAAGGAGCAACCAGATAGTGCCCTGGAAGCTGAAGTGTGGGAGACTCAGAAAGAGAGTTGAGTGGATAAAAGTGTCAAAGAGAGAATATCAAGGAGGATGAAGCTAGATGAGAGGTGGCAATGGGGGCACAAGTAAGGCGTGAAGTAAGGGAGTTAGATAAATTAGCAGGTCTGTTACTTTTTGGGGATGCTCAAAGATTTTAGAATGGTGAGGTAGAGGTGAGACAGATTGATAGATGGTAGGATTGTTGTGGTCAGTGATAGATTTGTGTAAGTAGATCTATTGATCTTATTTTGTTTTGCTTGTTCCCCCAAAATGTAGATTGTGAGTTGGCATTAGACAATATTGATGGGCTGGGGGGTTTGTAAAGCAGTGGGTTAATGTGGGGGGGCACTCCTGCTTTCTATGAAAAGCAATAGAAGCAAAAAAAGTGAGAATAAAAACTCAGAGAACGGGGGTGTCTTGGCACCAGGAAAATGGCAGCCTAAGACGGATCTCTCCAACTAATGACACAGTATATTTATGCTCTGTAATCCTTCTCTTACTTTATTAACAGGAATACAACCAATTTCCCTTTAAGTCTTCTCGTACAGGAATTCTGGTGTTTCTTGGCACTGAGACATCCCGCTTGATGCTGGAGGTCTCCAGCTGTGTTTTTGTCCTCCTGCAGCCAACATTTGTGAGGAGAGGGGCAGACTGTTATGTCGCATGACGCTCACAGACTGTTTGGTACTGCTAACTGCACCATCAAATGGTCAAACATATCCTCATATTTGGCAATCGGTTAATTCAGTCTTCTGCACTCTTTTGTTAACATTTCAACATGTTTCTGAATAAACTGTACAGTTACAATGTACTTTGTTAACTAATCAAGTTCCCACCTGATAATGTGATTAAAGAGGGGTATTATACACTTCTTGGGGCCCCGCTCTTGCTTGAAAAATTAACAGCAAAAGCTCTAATAAGAAGGGCCTAAGGGAGAGGGTCAAAAGACTCCTGTAGTGAAAGATGCTCAAGCACTTACTCCTTCTACTACACTCTACTACACATAAACAGCCTACAAGTAATTCCCCCTTTCCACTTGCAACATCAGACCCTGGCATTGATGCAATTTTGCAGGAAATAGGGTCACTTAATACTTTTATGGAAATCTCAAATCATAAACTGAAACAACTTGGTGACAGGTCGCTGCATTTTATACCAGAATGGGTGAAATAGAGAAAAGAATAGAATATTATTATTATTATTATTATTATTATTATTATTATTATTATTATTATTATTATTATTATTACTATTATCATTATTATTATTATTATTATTATTATTATTAATAATAATAACATTGTTAAGTGTTGTGGAAGACATATCATCCAGAGTTTGCATCTAAAAATGGACGTAAAAGACTTGAAGCATAATGAAGAATTAGAAAATAAGGGCAGATGTAACAACCTTCGTTTACCAGGCCTATCGGAGGGCTGCGAAGCGAATTATGCTATTATGCTATTCTTTTCCTACAAAAAATGGTGCCTGCTCTTCTTCATATTCCACCAGAAGTATCTTTAAATATTCAATGAGATCACTGCATTGATCCAGAAAAGGGTTGTCAAGGGTCGCACACAGCACTGCGTATGTTGATTTTCTTAATGTTGGAATACACAAAATTACAACACATTATAACTAAAGCAAGGGAAAAGAGTAAACTTGGCTAAGAAAATGGCACAATGCGGGAAGGAATTTCTTTCCTATCACCCGGGGTTGAAGCAACTTAATGTTAGATAAGGCCTCTGCCACCCTTGCTTATTTAAAGTCACCATCAATGGAAAAACTTCAATATTCAATGAGCCGGCTGATCTGAAATCTTTCATCAGATTTCTAAAGGCAGAAAACATGAATACATCCCACCTTCAAATCTTTCATTGCCGACATCACAGGCAACTCAGGAGTATAGCTCAGCGGCAACGTGCTTGTCTCGGAAGGAACACGACATGGAGAAACACAGGTTCGATGCCCGGGTCCATGCTTAGAAACCTCTGGGTATTAAGCGCGTTATAAATAACCTATTATATCATAACTCTGCATGAGCTGCCTCTGATATCCGTCAGATGTGCTATTAGGTGCTATGGAGTTCAATCACTTATCTAATCGTCTGGGCGGAGGGGATGTCTGGGTGCCCAGTTTCCTTTAGACCCTTTCGGTTCATTTCTTGTCACCTAGTCCTAAGCTTTTTCCCTTTTCCTCGACTGTGTAAGCTTGACAAATCTGTCTTGCGTTTCTGTTTTTGTTTATCTTTTTATCATATCTTATTCTTCTGAAATAAGCTATCCTTTGCTCAACACATATTCTACACTCTCATAGTGTGTTTTAGTGTATGTCAAGTCTTATGACTTCACTTTTCCTTATGTGTTCTCTCCTTATGTGTCTTATGCAATTGTTTATTTGCAACATCCACCAACTAATTGTTCACATACTTTGTCAACCCACAGCTTGAATCAAATTATGTTCACTTATGTATGTATATCTCTGCATGGATAAATATGACTCCCTTTAATGGTATTTAAGTGTGCTTCATGGAATATAAAACATATCAATAATCCAATTAAAAGACAGAATATATTATCCCATCTTCAGAAATTCAACCTCCCACTTGCTTGTATCCAAGAAACCCATCTATCTATGCTTGACTCTATGAAACTCAAAACTTTCTGGGTTAGTGAGGTCATTGCAAGTCAAGCAGATGGCAAAAAGAATAGTGTTGTAATTTTAATCAACAAAATGTGACTCATAAAATCCTACATGTGTGATTCTGACAATAAGGGAAGGTGGGCATGCGTTAAATTCCAAACAGGCTCAGAAATCATATCTATCATGAACATCTATGGGCCAATGAATCCTGATCCCGAGTTCTGGGTTACCACCAAACATATCATTTTGCAATCAAATCTCACTGACCTCATTCTATGTGGTGACTTTAATAAGGTCATAGTCCCCCTTCATGGATAGGAGATACAAATGTAGCTTTAAGAGCTCTAGATCTCATAATATGTTTACATGTTGTCTATCTGAGGTTGGGCTTGTAGATACATGTTGTTTGTCTCACCCTACAGGGACAAAGTGTCATATTTAGTTTATATGTGTGTAGCTAAAACCATTTCTGAGGCTATATTTAATTAAAACATTGCAAACATAATCATATCAGACCATGCCCGGTAAGCACAACCTTTGACCAGCTGAATGTTAAAAAATATCCTAATAAATGAATATTTAACAACTTCCTTCTGCAGGATAAGCAGTTTGAACAATCTTTCCTCAAATTCCATCAGAATTATTTTGTAACCAATCATGATCATGATACCTCCATGGTTAATCATTTGGATGCTTATAAAAGGGCTTCAAGAGGGCACGTCATTGCCTATTTTAGCAAACATAACTTTGGGAGAAAAGAAATGGTGGACTTCAAGACCCGGAACAGTAATATTGAAGCCATGCATGTTGGGGTTAGGGAGAGGGAAAAGGAGGGATAAGCAAAGTTACTGTCAAATGTTTTGATTGTAATATCTAAAACCTCATGATCGTTGAAGTTGTGCAATGAGATACCAGATGGTTTAATTGTATAAATTGAGAAATGAATTGTACAAGAACAGTACTTGTAACTTGTACTCTTCTGGAAATGTTTTCTGTCCTACTAATCTTAACTCCTTTTTTCATAATATAAGCAGAGATTCTTACTCATAATTTCATCTTAGTGGTCTGGATACAAAACTCACCAAATTGTAAAATGTATAAAACCATTACAGATTAGCAGAAAGGGAAAGTCCCAGATCCTGATGGTCTTTCAATTGAATTTATTTTTAAATCACTTCACCAAGATATTATCCTCTAAGTTGGAAGCACACGTCACATTTTCCTCTAATAGAGGTTTTTCCTCTGGCACATTTGCTGAGGCATTATTAATTATTTTTCCTAAGTCACAAAAAGATACAGAACTCCCAAGAAACTATAGACACATATCCCTAATCAATGTCAAATGTAAAATATTTTCCAGAATTCTCTGTAATAGAATCGAGTCATTTCTTCCTAAAATGATTAAATCTGACCAAGTTGGTTTTATTATAGAGAGAAATAGTGCATCTAATGAAATATTATTATTTGATGTTATCCACTGTAAGAATGATAAAAAGATAGAGATGGATATGTAGCAATTTCTCTGGAAGGCCTCTGACAGGGCCAAATGGAACTACCCTTTCCAAGAATTATGATGGCATGGTTGTGGAGAAGGATTCAAATCCCTAGTCAAACTGCTATTTTAAGATCCCAGAATATATATATTAATCAATGGCCAGTACACATCATTTTTCTATTATTAAAAGGGGAAATAGGCAAAGGTGTCCTCTGTTTCCTATATCATATATCCTTTCGTTAGAACCTTTATTGGAACTCATTACAAACAATATACATATCCCAGTGATTAAAAGTGTTAAGCATGAAACAAAAATTGCTGCCTATGCTGAAGATTTTCTTATACTGATACAAAATCCCAAAGCCCATCTTTCATATTAACTAAATAAATAGGAACTCTTTTCCTCACTGTCAGGATATAAGCTTAATAGGGTCAAATCTGAGGTCCTGCCCATTAGCCCTTTTTGCCTTAGGCTTGAATTGTGCGCTTATTCTCTCAAGTGGTGTAATAGGTCTATCAAATATCTGAGAACACAAATGTGTCCTCGGTATGCAGCACCATTAGACTTAACACTGATGCTCGACTTAGGCACAGATATTGTATTGCCTGTCTGGTTGTCTTGGTATGGGCATTTAGAAACTATTAAAATTATGTTATCACCAAATATTCTCTACTTTCCTCATCAAATCCTTTAACTCAATCCTGATGAACTTTCTTTGGGGTTAAGGGAAAAATTAAAGAATTGTAATTAGCAATTGAATGCAACCCAAGAAACTGGTGGGGTACGTTTCCTGACTTCAAATGCTATCACAATGCTTTGTATTGAATCAGGCCTGTATATGGTTCTCTTCTGATGGAACGCATGATAACCCTACCTGGATCACACTACAAAAAGAAATAGCTTCCCAAATTAATATTTGTGATCTTTTGTACCTTTTTGGCCATGTTTCCTCTTGTCTTTCTAGTCCTATTAAAACTACTCTAACATTCTGAAAGTAATCCATCTCAAAGTTTCTCAGCCTATTTATGGTATAATACATCCATTACTGTTAATGGGACAAATTAGTACCGGAAGCTTTGGCGAAACAAAGGGATAAGGTATGTTCATCAAATTTTCCAAGGAGCCATTATCATACCCTTTCAAGACCCTTCACAGAATTTCTCTTTGATTATCTCAGATGTGATCTTCTACAATAATTTAATGAATGCTTGTCTTGACAAATGTGATCTTTAGTCCACAAATGAGTTAGTACCAGATCCCAATAGATTACAACTTTTAGTCTCAGCTTCAAAAGTAAATGCTGATAAATGTTATAGTTTATTGTTACATATTAGACTATTGAATCTGAATCACATTGGGAATAGGATTGTAGTGAGGTGTTTGATGATAAGACTTGTTTGCTTTTGTGGTCTAAGATTAAACTCACATCCTCTGCTGCCAACAACACACAGAATCTGTTCTTTTTATGCATAGAGCATTTATAAACCTCTTAAAATTAAATAAGGCCAAACTAAGTGTTGATGGAAACATTCGCTTTTATAATGTTAATCCTGGATCTTTTAAGCATATAATAGGCGCATATGATAAGCGCTTTACAAATAAACATTACCGTACCATACCATATTTATTTTACTGTACTTACATATTTGAGTTCTGGCTGAATATATGAAACATCCCCATACCTCTAACAAATATCATATTGGGTAGTATTGCATTTAATAGAGATGAAGTTAATATTTTGTGTATTTTATATGACCTTTTTATTGCTATTGCCATTAAAGTGATTACGGCAAATTGGAAACAATTTCAAAATTTTACAGTTAAAGGTTGGTGGAATTAAAAAGACTTGAGCAAAGTATGGCTTTTTGTTCTAACTTAATAACTAAACATGATGCCAAATGGTTTTACTTCATGAATTTCGTAACCTTTCATAACATGTTTACTCACGTCTCATGAAATTATTATGTCAACCTATGTTTCATTAAATAAGTTTTGAATATGTTTTGATTTAACCCTTAATTTTGTTTACCCTGTCCCTACCCCTCCCTTATTTCCTAGTATATCGTGTTTGTTATTTGGGTCTGTCTAAATCTGTCATTTCCCTCTCTTTTTATTTATCAGTGCAGTAGATAATATACCTTTGTATACAAGCCTGCATACCAGGAGTCTTTTTATATATGGTCTCTTACTGTTTTCATTATTTGTATTCCATGTCATATGTATTTTCAGGTTAATGGTTAGTTAACATGTAAGATATATTATTGGTATCTTACAACTTTTATCTTCAGTTCTGTTAACCTATACTCCTGCTTAGTACAGTCGACATATTTGTATCTCTGTATAATATGAAGTTGCAGGATATATCAAATACTGCTTTCTTTGTTCTGTTTGGATACAATTATGTTTTATTTTTCATTTGTGTATTCAAATATCTCAATAAAACATATTAAACACAAAAATACTTAGATTAAAAAAAAAGAATAATTCGACATACAACCAGATTTTTTTTAATGGGGTATACAGTGGTGAGCACCTTATAGCACATTGGAATGCTCTCAGAGAGAATGAAAGGATGGGAGGGGTAGGTACAAGTAAGGGGTGCAAGTTTCTTGTTGTTCCATGCTAAGAGTGGGGAGGTGAGGTGAGTGGGTAGGGAAGGGGTTCCTCCTTTAAGAGGTAGAGAGGAAAGTTGACGCTAGGGTGTGAATAAGCAGTGTTCATTTAGGGTCTTTACTGGTGCAGGTCAAGTGCTGTAAGGAAATTTAGAGTGAAGAAGGGTGGAAAGGACATATGGGTGGGTGACTGGAGCTGTTTGATAAAGAGCAGTAGGCCGACTAGAAGGGGAACAGACCTAAACAGATGCATGATTGCAGCCAGTGCAGTCAGTGTGGTGGGTTAGCTGAGGGTGTGCAGGTAAGAACAGGTGTAGGTAGGGTTTCTAGCCATCGACAGTGACTGAGAATCCATATTATATAGTTCAGTAGTGATCAAAGAGTTATTCCACTAGGCCTCTAGCAAAAAACAATACATATAATGTAGTGACTAAACATGTATCTGCATAGTATAGTAATGAAAAACAATAAATATAAGTGAGGCCAGTAGTGACCAAATAGGTTTTAATGGGCCAGAAGAGACCAACAATATACACAAAATAGGCAAGTACAGTCTTCTAAAGTTCAGTGACCTGACTCTGGAACTGTTGATCGGGTAGAAGAAAATAGGAGAATCAGTCTAGTTAGACATGATTTTTAAACAGAGTCATTTATTTTCTCATCCATGGAGGCATCTATGATATGGTTAAAAGACACATTTCTAAACAGATCCTTAGCCTCCTAGCTCACCATAAGCTAACAAAGTATTCCAAGGCTTGGCAAGCAATACAGTAACAAATCCTGTACTTAAATGTCCAGCTCTAGACTGCACACAATAAAAATAAATCTTCTCTTAGTAAGACTCTTCCAAGTGTTACCCATAGTCTTGACCCTTCCTTGGATGTCTTAGTGTCACATGTCTTATTGTCACAATGTACCTTTTAGACCTATCCCAGTGTCTTGTGGGTTCCGGCTTTAGCCTCTTGTCTTCCAGTTTGTACTGGGTTCTATGCCTCTCGTTGTACTTTGGATCTCTTCCAGCATCTGGTACTTCACAATATCAGGTAGGTCTCTTCCCGACCGCTTGATTCTTAACCATCAGGATAGGCCTCTTCAAGTGTTTACACTTCACAACCTTCAAGATTCAAGACACTCCTAGACATCTGGTTTATTCTCATTCACTTAGATATATGGTTCCTCTTCAGTATTCACTTGCATATGTCATCTCGGCATTGAGATTCTCTGCAGTCACCCTTGATTTCACTGTTTAGGTCTCTCACAGACTGCTGGTTGTAGGTCGCACATATTCCTTGGGTTTCTCAGAATTCATTTTTTAGGTCACTCGCACCCGTTTGAGTTGGCATTGTCAGGTTTTACCTAAACCCTTGGTTTCTCAGAACTCAAGCATTACATCTTTCATAGACATATGGTTACTCAGTGTTCAGTTGCATGTCTCATCGAGACCCTGGGATTCTATCTTTAGGCCTCTCATAGCCCTCTGGTTGGTCAGTGTTCAATGCCAGGTCTCACCCAAGTCTCAGGCTTCTCGTAATTCACTTGTCAGGTCTCTCAAAGACTTCTGGCAGGCGTTGCATCCATGTATCAGAGTCTGGGTAGCAATTAGGCACTCCAGCAAAGTGGCCACATTGAAGCAATTGTCGGTTTCCATGTCCCAGCCAGGCGTGGTGATGAACAAGCCCTTCTTCACCCAGTATTCTGCTGCCTTTACTGGGTTTCCCCAGGCTTTTTTTTATAGTGCCATAAAGTATTTATATTTGTATGCCCCTTGTGATTGGCTGGAGTCACTATGGTGCTGCGTCATGTATTGGGAATGGGATTTTCCCCTTGTTCCTCTTAATTGTCTCTTTAACACATAGCAAGCAACTTATCTACATTGTTAATTGTCAAACTACTCTCACCCGGTGGTTCCCTGCCTTAAAAGCTGCAGGACATTAGTGCCATCTTTGATTCTTACCAGTACTAATTCTGCAGCGTTCTGCATCCTCCCAAGCTCGGGGAGAGTACTGCCATGAATGTGCTGCTCAAGCATGTGGTTTCTGGCCCCTTTGCCTGCTGTTTCTCCTCTGCATGTAAGCTTGGGCATGTTCCCATTATAGTCCATGGCCTCAGCAGAACCGTGAACGGATGTCATACACCTAGTTGTAGTCTCCTGTTCAATACCACAAACTGTGTCTGATTGGCTTTAAGGGGATGTTAAAACTATACTCCCAGATGGAGTTTGAACACATGGGTGTGCCCTAGTAGGTTAGTACCATTTCTTATATGTGCTGGCATGCCTGCAGTATCCCTCTACATGCACTGTCTGCGAGGAACATCGGGTAGCAGCCTGACCAACCCCATCTCTAGAAGCTCACCCCCTCACATAAAAGGATGGCGAGCTCTGTCATCTTGCCAAAGTGCCTAACATCTTACTTCATCTGAGATTATAGAATTCTTGCTAATATTATCCAAATTACCAGATTTCGAAAAGATATAGCTTCTCAAACGACGCAGGATGTTGTCCTGCGTAGTTACTCAGGGCCTCACTCTGAAGATAGTAATAGTTGTAAAGACCTATGGTATTTTAAACACCATCTATCTTTAAAATATTACCATACTAGGAGCTAGGATAGCATGATGCATTGACCGTGTGGCATACTTCCAATGTATATAATTATGTTGCACCCATCCCTTTTATGGGTTGTACAAGTCACTTTACGGCATTAACGAAGACTATTGCAATTTGATTAAAATTAATATTTTATGTGTTTTTCAAAGAACATATCAATACAATGGCCCTCATTACGACCCTGGCGTTAAGGGGTTAACGGCGCCATAAAAGGTGTCGGCGCCGTTAAACCCTTAACGCCTGATTATGAGATCCCTTTGTGGCTCCCGACCTTAACGGTTGGTCTGGACCAGCCGTTAAAGTAGGGACCCACAGAGGGACTTTGCGGTACCGTAATTACCGCCTTCCCCAGTCCCATTGAGCCCTATGGGGCAAAAATGGGAATGGGGAAGGGCCAATGGTAAATGGGGAATTACCACCCCGCCGACCTTGGAATGGGGTGGTAATTCCCCATTTACCATTTGCGGAATCGGTAAGTTACCGGCGTTAACCATGGCGCTATTAGCGCCATTGGTTAACGCCAGAGTCGTAATGAGGGCCAATATTTCTATAAATAATGGTTTGGTCTCTCTTGAGGGTTATTATAACCATTGTATTACACGTGAATATGGATATATATGTTAATTCCTTCATCTGTTAGGTATGAGATTTAAACCACATACATAATGCAAAGTAGTTTGGGTCTCTTCTTTATTTTAGTTTATATATTCCAGGCTGACCCACTCTACCTTTATCTTACTGGTGCCTCTTCTTGATTTGGTATTGTGAGCACGGCTTCATGCCAGGAGACATATTGGGCCTCATTATAAGTATTGCGGAATGGGTTAACGGGTGCCGCTAATGGTGGCTGACCCGTTAAACACATTCCGTAATATTACAAGGTTCCCTCGCGGGAGCCGATGTGGACGTCTGGTTTTAGCAGACGTCCTTACCGGGTCCCGCGAGGGGACCAGGGAGCTAACAACGGGCCGGTCATAATCGGCCCATTGTTACCTCCCACTCCCATTGCCATTGAGCCCTATGGGGGCTCAAATGGGAATGGGGAAGGTCCGGGCCCGGGTTCCCTGAGGGAGGAATGGCTCGGAATGGCCCGGTAATTCCCCATTCAGGGAATCCAGACCCGGACACGGTTTTGGAGGCAGCCATTCCCTTATTAAGGGCATGGCTGCCTCCAAAGTCATAATGAGGCCCATTGAGTCAAGTATAATACCTGCCTCTATGTTGTTTACATTTTTTTGCATTTCTCCAGGACACTAAAATCTTTCTAATATCCTGGCTGCTGAAAAGTTAAAAGCTATGATGATCACTATGTGAGTGAACTATTAGCTAGGTTATCTGTAGTTGCAGTTGACGGTGACAATATACTCATCTCCAATTTAAGTAATTGGGACAAGTCGCTACAACTAAAAGAACTGCATGTCTCCATTATGATGGAGTACCTTGGTAATGGTACCCTTCCTCAAGGACTAATAGTTCGTAACAAGCCCAGATTGTTCCTGGATAACAGTAATTTGGTGATTATCGACACAGCTAAGGAAATGTCTGAAACAATCACTACTGATCTAGGTTATATGGAAGAAGATATTAAAAAATTAGCTCCCTTAGACGTGTTCAAAAAAAGACTTGAAGAGATACTTGAAGAAATTGCTGAATTTAAAGAATTCTCTACATGTGAGCGAGTCAGACAAATGAGAAAAAAGATCTTACCAATTTCCCACACAAAAAAGCCTTCTAGTATACGCAAGATGAATATGATCCTTTTCAAAACCAAACTTTAGCACAACCACAACACAACTCAAAATTCAGTTCATTTTGGTAACACATTGTATAGTTCCGCTGGTTCGGCTGAAGACACTACAAGTGATGTTGTCACACAGAGTGATAACAGGAACCAAGGCCATTATCAATCAAGAGGAAAGGCTAACTTCAACAATGGAAGAAATTCAAATGGTAATAATCGAGGAAGAAGAGGCGGAGCTCAACAACAACAGCCTTTTTTAGCCCAGGGTCACGTGAGGGACAACTGGGACTACAAACCTTGTCAGACAAGGAGCCATCAAACCTACTAGTGAATTTGTCAAGTTACATTCCTAATCCTGATGAAATTTCTGTACTTAATAAGTGCTTAGGGTTTGTCCCCACTACCTACTATAACAAATTTAACATGAGAGTGGAACTACATCAATTGTTTAGAAAAATACACTTAAACAATATATTTCCAATAACCCGAGACAGAAGAAAATCCTAGAGGTTTACGTAATCCCTCCACATTTTGCCCGCTGGTAGCTAGACACACCCCAGAGGCCATTGTTTTTTAAGACAGAGTTATACGTGATCTAGAATTACTCAAATCTCAAAATTAATACAAAGTGTTTCAAAACCTGTCAAGAAATGAAATATACTAAGAAGAGCTAACAAAGGCAGAGCAATTTTCATGTTAGATTGACAAGCATATGTCGATGAATGTACACGCCAATTGAGTGGCATAGCCTTCTATGAAGAGATAAATTAAGATCCTACCTTCATAAATTAAGATCTGTGTTTCCATGTGTCTGCCAGTTACTACTTCATGGGAGGGACAGGTGGTGGTCTTTGCTTGGCTGGGTGCAGAGCTGGAAAAGGGCCAAGGGCAGGCAGTACACTCAATTCTTTTTTAGAGACTGACACAGTTTAGATAACCTATTTTTAAGAAGGCTGTTGATTTTCTCGACAACCCAGTTTTCATGTGGGTAATAAATCAAGCACATTTTGTGTTTTATGCCAAGCAATGATGTCATCTCTTTGAACAGGTTGTTGACGAAGTGTGTTCCGTTGTCAGATCGAATGACATCACATATGCCCCAACGAGGGAACAACTCTCTTACTAGGAACTTATCAGTACACTTTGCGTCTTGGTGGGAACATGGTCCTGCTTCCACCCATCTTGAGAAGGGACATACCACTACAATCAAGTATCTGGCTCAGTTACATCTCTCTCCCATGTCTGCATAATCAATGTGCATCTCACGGAAGGGAACCACAGGGTGGGGCAAAGTTCCTCTCAGTGTTCTGAGAGTCATTCCTGAATTGAATACTTGACACTTCTTGCACTCAATCACCATTTTGTTGAGGTAGTCCTGGAGGTTTGGGATAAACCAATCTTCCTGGAGATCGGCGGCTATGCGCTGCTTTGAAGTATGTGCCAGAAAGCGCAATTTTTCGAATGCTACTTACAATAGTTCTATGGGCATAACAACTTTCCCTGTCATGTCCTGTCTCCACAGTACGTCAGTGGGCGACTGTACGCATCCTCTTCGGGCCCATCATTCTTGCTCTTCTGGTGGGGTGGGGCTCTCATAGTGCATTGGAATCGTCTGCTTGTTGCCCTTCTTGTTTTCTTACTAATATGCATTCAGTACTTATGTGTACAGGGTGATATGCTGCCTCGTTTGCTGCTGTGTCTTTAGCTGCGTTTCGCAAAGATATTTTGCCATTGTTATGTGTATGTGCCTGGCATTTCACTAGTGCCACTACAGAAGGTTCTGCGAGTGAGTCAATCAATTTATTAAGGAGCTCTGCATGTTGCACCAGGGTCCCATCAGCTCTTCTGAACCCTCTCCTTCTCCATCAGGACAGACCAGCATGTACCGTAGTGGTAACATATGCCGAATCTGAATATATTATTACTGCACGTCCTTTTGCTGCATGGAGTGCCTCAATCAATGCTACCAGCTCTGCGGCTTGGGTAGAATAATGCATGGGCAAGTGTTTCTTAACTAGTACTTCAAATTCCCCATCTTCCTGTCCCACTACTGCTGAACCCAAATCCTTTTTACCTGCTTCTGGGCAAATGGATGCTGATCCATCTACGAAGATCACTTCTCCTTCCTGTAGTGTGTTTTCCCTTGCTTTAGGAATATCATTTCCCTCCCCCTCATAAGTAGCACAATCATGCTCTTGCATGTCTTGCACGGTGCATTGCTCTGTGAGTAACTTGGCTGGATTTACTGATTTGCACTGTACCACATGAATATTTAGGCTTGAAAGGACAATCTCATAGGCTGATTCCCTTTGTGTGGTGCGAGTGGATTTTGATCTTTCGAGGATGGTGAACAGGGAGTGTTTGATGTATAGGGTGACGGATCACCCCATGACAATTGTTGAGCTCTTTTTGATAGCAAAGGTGGCAGCTGCGAGAGCCTGTTCGCAAGCGAAGTGACCTTGCATCACTGAATCAAGAGTGCCATTGTAATATGCCAGAGGCTTGTGTCCCAGGGTATTTTATTTTGTCAACACAGCTGTCATTAGGGTCTCATTGAAGTGTGAGAACAAATACAATTCCTGCTCATAATCAGGTGTGGGTAGAACTGGGGCTGTGCTAATCAACTTTTTAAGCTGTTGAATGCTGTCTGCATCCACGTTATATGTGTCTTGTCTTTTTGTGCTTCTTTTGGACCTTGCATGAGGGGCCTTGTGTAGGTGGCATAATATAGTGTCTATGCTCTATAGTAATTACAGATTCCGAGAAACTTCTGCATGTCCTTTACTGTGTGTGGTCTGGTTGCCGCCCTGTCTGGTATTATTTTTTTGCCATCTCTTGAAATTAATTGGCCCAAGTACAGGAACTTAGTCAGACAGTACTGCAATGTTTTCCTGTCCACCTTGTACCCCTTTTGGTTGAGTAACTGGAGAAGGACAATAGAATCTCTTCGACAACTTTTTTCATTTTCACTGCAGACTAAGAGGTTGTCTACATACTGATTTATGGTGCTTGGGACTTCAATATTGCCGAGATCTTCATGCAATATTCTGTTGAATATATGTAGGCTCTCACAGTATCCCTGGGGCAAATTACGTTGTTCATACCTCCTCCCGCCCAGTGTAAATGATGTGAGATATTGTGATCCTGGATCAAGGGGCATTGAGATGAAGGCATTTTTCAAATCGACCACAGTAAACAGTAAAATTAGTGGCCTGTTTTGGAAAACTACACAAAATGGATGCGGGATTCGGGACAAGTGGGAACTCCTTTTGGAGTATATCAGTAAGTAGGGGGAGGCCCTGCATCATACGCCATGACCCCCCTGGTGCGTTCTTAATGGGGTACATGACCGTATTGCATGAGGAGTTTGAGGGGACAATGATTCCTTGCTCTAGTAGTTCACTTAGTGTCTTCCGAATTCCTTAATCCGCCTCACTGGACAGTGGGTACTGCTTGACCCTGGGTAGTATTGCCCCTGGCTTTGGGGTTATTTTTACAGGGGTCACTTCCGTCAATTTTCCTACATCATGGGGATTCATGGTCCACAGGTGAGGGGGCACTTATTGCATATCTGCGTCATAAAAGGAAGGTGGTGGATTGATGACAGCTATGAAGGGGCTTGGCACCTTTCTGCACTGTACCATTACTTTGCATGGTATACTTATTTCTAAGATTATTCCCCCATCATTGTTGTCATCAGTGAACAGTTCTTCATCACTTAGCTCACGCAATGGTATGTTTGGGTCAATGCACAACACTGTGCGCCATTTGCATTCATTTATGTCCATCCCTATTGTCACTATTGTAATGTGCAGACACTTGCACTCCTTCTAGATCTAAGGACAATATTGTGCCAGCAACCATTTTGGGGGAAGCTACAGGGCAGAACACAAAATCAGAGGGCACTCTCCATTCTTTCCTAGTTGGCTCGGGTACTGCTCTAGTCAAGTCCCTGATCCCATACACACACATGTCAGGATTTACTGATACCCCCTCACCTTTAGTTCATTTGCCACTGTACGTATCACCAGCATTGCTCTGAGGGGGCACATACCCGTGGTGCAACAAACAATCCATTGGTCGGTGAATGATATGGTCATGTTTAAGTAAATGGACAGGGGAGCTTTCATAGTAGAGTAGGGTGGCCTGCACTGTTTTACCCTTATCTTGACATTCAAATCTTCTGTGTAAGGAACCGTGACTACAGCCCCAGAGAACCCCTGTGTTTCGAGACTTTTGCCAGATAATGGAAAATCACCTTCACATATACATGATTTCTACACCCCAAGTCCACCATAAAGATCAACTGTTTGATCCCTATTTCTGTCCCCACCAGTGGTTCCTCTTCTGGATGCAAGGTAGTGGATAGGACTGGACACGCAAGTGCTCTCTGTGGGCTGTCCAAGTCGGGGTGAGTGTCTGTCCCCAGGCAAGAGAAAATATTTTCACTGAGCACACACGCTCCTTAGTAGGGTGCCAGCGCACCGTTCGTGGTGGTGGCAAAAGGGTTGGTTTGCCGTTGGGCCATCTAGTTGGGGCAGTTTTGCTGTGAGTGCATAATGTGTGAGGGATGATAAAGTGTATTGTAACCATGTGGTGGAGGGGGTTGCTGTTCATACTGTGGAGTTTGTTCCTACTCCCCTTGTGGTCACCTGTGTGGGCTCCTGGGATGGGGGTGTCCGCACTGAGGTTGGTTGTACTGATAGTTCCCTCCCTGTTTACTGCAGCATTCCCATGAAACGTGGCTCCACCTGCCGCATGACCAGCATTGCTCTGGGTTCCCTCCTCTGGGCCGTTGTGCCCCATAGCCCCGTCCCCTCTGTCCCCCAAACCCACCTCATCCTCTTGCAGGTCTCCCTTGCCAATGGGCTCCTGTGTATTGTTGCTCTCCTCCCCACTGCTCCTGCCCATTGTCTGTCTATACTGCAGCCATTCTAGTCTGCATAGCCACCGAGACACCCCCCTCCTCTCCCATCTGCTCTGAGGGCAGCACTGCTGTTACCTTCACTAGCTTTGTCTGTACTCGTTTCGCTTCTTCCGCTAGTCTCCTCTGAATTGTTTCTTTTTCCCTTTCTTTGATCCTTCTACAGTGGTGTACTATAATGCTCTGAATCGGAATCCAGCCTTTGGCTTCTATCCCCTCTATCTTGTCAAGGGCCTTCTGTACTTCCTTTGGGAGCTCTTGCTTAGTGATGAAATAAATTAGGAAGATAAACTGGTCCCATGCGGTGCCTGTCTCTACGCACCACATCTCTTGGACTCAAAGGATGAACTGCACAGCATCTTCCTCATCCCCCATAGTGCACTGCATTATGGAATGTAAATCGTGGGTGTTGGGGAAGGTCCTCCGAAGGCCATCCCACATGTGTGCTCAGACATTGTTAAATGATGCTCCATCATGAATGTCGTTACTTATTGTCACACCTGGGAAACCTGCTTTCACCCACACCGTGTCTGCTTGATCTCCGACTGCAGACACTAAGAGGCTCTTAATATCTCCTATGGTGAGGGGCACACCTGAAGTAATCTTTTTGAAAGCATAGATCCATTTTACCGCACCCGCCGTGAGTGGATGAAGGGACTTCAGGAGGTTGCTTTTATCCTTCTGTGCCCAGGGTACATAGTCCTGCTCCCTCATGGATAAGGGGCATTTGTAATTTTGATTTCACTTTCCATCCCTGTGCCTTTCTTTTTTGCCAGAGCCATCCTCCCCATTCTGTTTCAAGAGACGCCCCTTCCATGTCTCTCCCACTCTATGGGTTAGCCACTGCACCTGCTGTATCCCTCCCACTGCACTTTCTTCCGATTCATCAAAATCACTCCAATACTCTTCGTTCCTCACCGAGGCCACAATGTCGTATCCCAAATGATCAGTTCCCCCTTCCAGTTCTACTCATACTGCCTGTATGGGCGCACTGTCAATCCTGAAAAGGAAGTCTCCTGACTTCCATTCATCTTCTGGTATGGGAGGTGTTCCTGTGGGAGGCTGGGGCCCTTCCCCTGACCCTTGTGTTGCTTCACACACAGCTCATAATCGAGCCAATTCTGTATGGGTGGAGGTCAATGCCACCTCAAGATCTTGGGTACTTACTCCAGTGTGGGCAGGGGTGGTGGTCGAAGGGTCGTAAGTGAGGTGTGGGGCTGTGCTGGGTGTATTTGATGTATTTCCCCCGGATACGTATGTTGGATTTATATACCCCTCTGCCAGCCTGGTGAGTAATGGATACATTTTCCTGGACTTCTCCCCCTTCTCCTTTTCCCCTCCATCTCCCTTCATCACTGCTTGTGCTTCTGACCCTTTCTCCCATTTATTGCTGCTTTCCTTTATATATTGTTGTCAAGTACGTGGTCAGGTGTTCTAATGTTCTAAAAAGACCCATCCTCAGGCCAAGCATGCAATAGTCCCTCCCCCTTCATTTCAGTTACCCATTGGTTATGGTATTTCTTAATTCGCTCACTGTACAGGGGGAGATACTTGCAAATAAGGGATAGTGAGGTATCCATCCCCATGACCACGAGCTGATTGCGTTTTATGTATGGTTCCCCCAACACCTGTAGGGCCATTCCTTCCCAGCTCTTATAACTATGCCCTCATCTCAAATCAATCAATGACACATTATATTATATATCTCTTCGCCCATTATACAATACACAATTGCATACAATGAACATAAAACGTTTTGAAAACCAACAAAAAACAGACCAACAACAAAAATATATGCCCTGACCCCTTTTTTAGAGCAATACTCACTTTCTCACTCACTCAGCATTCACATCAAGTCTGCCCCTCCTGGGCCTTCATCCACATATATAAGAACACTGAAAAGAATAAACTAAAATAACAAGTTAAAACAACAACCACTACTTATTCCCGAGCCCTCTAATTATATGGGCTCCTACTGTTATCTCCATATTTATTCTCTGCAATGGTCGGGACAGTTCACCGCAGCGCTGCCTTCCACCCCCGTTAGTAGCTATGTTCCCGTATCTCCTCTGCATTTCTCCTTATTTCTCTATTAAAAAATGAATGGCCATAACAAAGGAAAAATTGCTTTACTTCAAATAATCACACAATTCATTCACACTCAACCCTTGCGTGCTCTCTTCAATCACACCACTCTATATTCCCCTATTCCCATCATTTGTTTGGACTTGCAATTTATACTCATGTGCACCTGTTATTCCAAGAGCCTCCATTCACAGTCTATCCACAACGTATGGGCCTCTCCCTGGGCCCGCACCTGGCTCAGGTGAGTAGCGGGGTATTCAGAAAGCCGGAACCCAAAAGAAAATGTTTCTTCTGCGTACACATTTTGGGGACTGGTAAGCCGTAGGTGGAGACGGCCTTGCCGGAGAAGCCTGGATCTTGCCGCAGGTATGGGGGACTCAAGGAAATCATGCTAAGGCATCACCAAATGAAGGTGGGCACCAAAACACGTGTCCTCACAATATACAAAAGTAAAAGATAACACACCCCATCAGGGAATGAGACTAAGAGATAAGTTGCCAGGATAACAAACTTTATATAAAATAAAGTATGCAAGCAAAGAACTCTGCTGCCCAAGAGCGCTCTGCCAAAAAGTACACAGGCAGCACATTATAGGAAACATTGTCGTCAGCCATGATGTCATGAAATAGAGTACAATATTGCAATGCGGATTGATGGGCCCGTATGGCACAGGCTGCTCTATAGGGGATGCCAGGCTGCAATTGGCTGCTTCTCTCCAATCGATCTGGTGGCACGTGGGTGAACTGGGATCATCTCCATGGTAAAGGTCAGGACAAATGTAACACAAGTCTATCTAAGCTAAACAATAGCAACTGATAATATGAGAAAAATGGCGAACATAAAACCCTTGCATGAAGAGGGTATTTAGAAAAGGTAGGCTAATATATTGGCATTCCAACCTCTACATTCAGGGCTTCATTGATACCGGGGTCCCGCTCCCAGGTGTCTCCCTCTGGCGGTTTCGATCTACTATTTATGTTCGCTGAAGCATCATGATACAAACAAACGTGTTGGGATTGGGAAGAATATACTGCTGCACAGGATTAAGCCTATGGTGCGTGTTCTGGAATGGTCAAGGTGAAGGGGTCAGATGTGTGCCAAAATGAAAGAGCGTGGAGGGTCGGGGACTGGTGGGCCCCTGCCTGGCAGGGTGGGGTTGAGAGGGCATGGGCAGTTTAGTGGAGCTGGATGGGCACTTGTGCTGGGGCCTGCTCTGGTCTCACGCCCTGCAGAGAGCACATTCTGTAGACGTGATACTAAACAATTAAAACAATAAATGGCTGGACTTCCATGAGAACAAGGCTCACACGGAACTGGCAGGGGGTACCAATGTCAGGGGCTCTCTGTGCGAGGTGCTGGGGAAGGTAGAGAGGGATGATTTTTTGGCCTAGTAAAAAGATGTTGTCTGCTCTAATAGAAAATGGTGTCTGTTATCAGGGCTGTGGGCTGCATTATTCGTGTAAATTGCTGTGTCATATCATAAGAGAACATACCATGGGGGTGGGTGTCTCTAACCCTTTGGCCTACACATGATCTATTTACCGCGGGATAGGCATTGGGGTGGGATAGGACCATCTCCTTCCTAACAGTAATGTGAGAAATTGTGACCACATTAGTAATGTTAATATAAATATGTGCAGGTATTCGTGGCTATTTCTATTGGAAGTAAAAAGGTACATCTCAACGGTGTGTTACTAAGAACCTGCTGACCCCCGAAAGAGCCTTTTATGAAAACATGTTCCCTGAAGAAGTTCTGCCAATAATATAACTTTATATGGAAGAACGAAACATGTTGGGCACAATCGTACTGTACTTGTAGGACAGAAGGAATAATTAGACATCAGTTGTCAAAACGAACTACAATCTAGTAATTTTATGATACATAGAAAATCTCATAAATTAGACATGATTCCTCCATCAAGATGTGTCTCTAATTATTTCAGTTATTGTGTGTAGGATAGCAGACATTTTTGAGCAGTTGCTCTTGTTTTATTTGAACTGTGAAATTATATTGCACATATCACTTTTATGGGTTGTACAAGTCAATATACGGCATTGAAGAAGAATGTTGCAATTTGATTAAAATGTATATTTTATGTGTATTTAAAATAGTATATTAATAACATATGTCTATAAATAATGTTTTGCTCTCTCTTGATGGTTATTATAACCATTGTATTACACGTGAATATGGATATATATGTTAATTCCTTCATGTGGCAGGTATGAGATTTAAGCCACATACATAGTGTAGAGTAGTTTGGGACTATTCTTTAGTTTAGTTTATATATTTCAGTCTGACCCACTCTACCTTCATCTTCCTTGTGCCTCTTCTTAATTTTGTACTTCGAATGTACTTCATGGTGTTAATGGCTCATGGCAAAAGTACTTGGAGCTCTCAAAAAACATCACCACTATCTCATATTTGTAGTGCAAAAGTATCTCCTTAACATTTAATCACACCACATCCCATCAACACATTTTACCATAATGTTTACATGTAATTAATTTCATAAGTTTCAATCAGTGGGGTAACAGGCAGTGGACATTAGTCAAAACGTGGGCTATTTGTGATATTTCTACCGGCAACCTCCTTTATACCTTCATAGAGCAAAATCTATCATTAAAATGTTACATGTAATAGAAACGAAGAGTATAGAAATTGTGTTGCAAGCTTACAGTAAGTTTTGACACGATAACATTCTGAAACTAGATATTATTCCTAAATTCTCACCAGCTCCAGGGACTGGAGTGGCTTCTCATACTTTTAAGGAAGATTCTTTTGAGAATAGTAAAGTGGATAATGTTATCACTTGCAAACATATATCAGTTAGCTGTTGCTTAATGCAAGTTAGGTCTACTGTCCCCTATGCTCTAGAAATAAAAACATATATACTTGAAACTGATTTGGATACAGTTTCTTACCAGAGATATTGCAAAATGATATTCCAGTGCCATCAAGGTCACATTTATTTCCACCATGCTATTCCCTAGTATATGGAAATTGATTACACAACATTGGAAAGGTTTGCTCCTAAATTTTAAACATCATTTAAAGATGCACCAATCAAATACCTGCACATTCAAATGGCTAATCTCTTGAGTATTATATTTAGCTGTTTTACTGTTCATCAAGCTATTTCAAAAACATTTTATAGATGCGTGTGGCAGGAATGTGGCGTGAGTGTGTCTTGGTGCTTTGGTGCATTGAATTGCTGCATTTTTCTCCACAAATGAAAAAAGGCTATATCAACCCTCTGATAAAGCAAATAACATCATTTGTATTGTTGTTGTACTGTTATGCCTTGCAAGGCAGGTACACAAGTTTACAATCTGAGAAACTGCAACAAGGGGTCAGCCAGCACAACTCTGAAGGGCACAAGTATGTCAGCGGTTGATCAATCTAGCAAACATCGACTGCCTGACTCCTTAGAAAAACATGGGACAATCACTGAATATTTCAAGGGCAATTCTGTGGGGGTAGTTTTTGACCATCCTATACCCAGTCTTTGTGATATTGCCAGGAATCCTGGGGCCTCTACCACAGCAGACCTCAATGATAATAATGCACTACTAAATCTCTGCTATTCTATACAAGCAGAGTTCGCCCAATTGGTTTCACCATCAGTGGATCAGTGACTATCTCTATGGGAAGTAAAGTTCCCGAAAATACTGAAATACCTGAGAACGGATATGCTGGCATCCGTTCACATAGGCTATCATCATCTCCGTTCCTGTCAGGCTTGTTAGAGGTACTTCCTCTAAGCCCAACCCCCTCATTGGTAGAACTACAGATGGACGTAAAACCTTGTATCAATCAAAAGACGATGGATAGTCTAAGCGAGACCTATTTCTCACTATTTGCGCATAATATGGCAACAAGTTTTGCACTAAAAATTATTTTGAAAATAACCTATAATATACAATCCTTGGTGCAAAAACCTTGTGTGATTTTGTCAAACATTGGAAAAAAAAATATGATGTTGGTATTTTCTCTACTCCTTCCGGGATTCCTAAAGCATGGTATAATACATCTCTGTTGGTTGCTGCACCTGAGGCTCTTAATACTAAAAACCTGGAGTCCACAAAAGCAGAAATTATACTTGCTAGTGACGAAGATGAAGAGTCAGATGTGCATCTCTCAAGGAGAGACAGAAGAAAAAGGAAAAAAGCAAAATCCCTGAGATTAAGAAAAAGGAAAATAGCAAAATCCCTGAGATTTACATCAGAAGATGTTTCTATAATTGTTCAAGTCGATAGGGATAAGGAAAACTCATTGCCAATTTAAAAAAAAGCAGGGAGAAGACCTGCTAGGAAAAAAATAAGGGCCTCCAAAGAGGGGGCAATTTGGCAAGTTGGCTGCTTACTAATAGAAATAAAATGCGACGAGCGGATAGGCATCAAGCTGTTGTAAATTAAGTATTGGTATCATCTAAAGAAGAAAATTGGCAAGAGATATGGGGCCTCATTACGACCCAGGCAGTAAGGGGTTTACGGCAGCGTAAACAGTGCCGACCCTTACCGCCTGAGTACGAGGTCCCTTAGCGCCATGGCGGATTTAACACCTGCTTTTAGCAGGTGTTAAAATCCATGGCGCTAAGGGACCATGGAGTTAATTACGCCACCGTAATTTACGGTGGCGTAATTAACACCTTCCCCACTCCCATTATGCCCTATGGGGCAAAAATGGGAATGGGGAAGGGTAAATGGGGATTGGGGACTTACCGCCCCGCCAAGGTCGGAATGGGGCGGTAAGTCCGCCAACCACCATGGCGTAAACGTAGTTTACGCCATGGTGGTAAAGTCACGGCCCAGGCGGTAACTTACCGCCTGGGTCGTAATGAGGCCCATGGTCTCGATGAATGTTCAAACAAAGGGGATAAATAATCTGGTGAATAATAAACTGCAAATCCAGTCTTCCATGCAGGTCCCTAAGGCAAATACCAGCACCGGTGTGGTGCAATAGAACAATTCTGCCTTGCAAAAAAATGCAATGTTAATTTCAGCAACCCAATTCACGGTGACTAGTCTGTTCTCTAGTTCTGACTTTGTGAGAAATCGGAGCCGATTGCTTTCCATTTTTAGTAATGTGCCGGCTTTGAGAGTAGTAACAAGTAAGGACTTTGTATATGCAGAACAGGCTAAGGGTTGTGAAACTAATATATAGGGAGTACATTGTACTACTACAGAGGTTGCAACTTTGATTAGAACAAATGTTGAGTCCGTATTTAAGTGGGGTTTGACCTTGACTGTGTTTTCCATCAGAAACCATATAAGAAAATCAAAACCAGGGTAGTGCCTGTTAAGGTGACGAGGAATTAAGTGGCTGTGAATGATCACCTATCTGTACCATCATCCTGATCTACCCTTATAATTAAATCTTGGAACACCAGGGGTCATAACCACTTATTCATGCAGGATGGCTCTATTGGTCTTTTAATGTCTGTATATATAATTATGCTGCAGGAGTCTTGGTTGCAGGAAGCCTCCACATTAGATGGTTATTCAAGCGTTTCTAAATCTGTAAAAAATAGCAATACGGGTCGTCAATTTGGCAGCCTGATTACATTTACATCTACTGATCTAAAATCTAAGGAGATTCCCCTAAAAGAAAATAGTAGCAATGTTTTCGTCGTCTCTGAGGATCTCTGGTCTAAAGATACAATGCTAGTGGTGAATATATATGATCCCCCTGGAGGTACGGTAACTCAAAGTATTCAGCAATGTATCCATGAAATGTTGTGCCATCAGCTTTTACTGAACCATAATCTTAATATTGTTCTGTGTGGAGACCTTAATACCAACTGTCTACCTGCAGATGCTGATGCTAAAATGGGATTAAAGAAATGGTCCCATTCATGTAATGCCCTGAAAGTCAAGAGGTGAATAGAATGGTCTGAGTTCCTTGAAGATATAGAGGTATTAATATATTAAATGGCTGTCTGCAAGGAGATGTGCCTGCTGCACCCACATAGAGCAATGGTAAGGTGTCCTCTACCATTGACTATGTCTATGTTAGCGAAAAGGTGATACAGTGGATTATAGATCTCAATGTGGTGATGAAAAACTATAGCAATCATGGTATCTTATCTTTTTTCTGCCATCCTTCTTTGGCTAGGGTAAAAATATATGATAAAGTAGCGGCCATAGAGGTATATTCAGGTGGAAACCACCTTGGTTGGATGGATAGAAACCTGGAAATAATTAACAGGGTTATTCATAGAATTTCGCACAAAAGTGGCGCACGCGGCTGGCACACAGTGTGCGCATGCGAATGTCTGCGCCAGCTGCGTGCGCTAAAATTGATTTCCGCGCACAGCGTATTCATGGATTTTAGCCTCCAAAACCAGCCGTGGCGCAGAGTGGCGCAGCGACCCTGCAGCAGCGCCAGTTACGCCCCCAAGAACGCCCTCACGCAAGGAAAAGCCATCAAAATCCCCAATCCAGCGCAAAGGACTGCGCTAACCCTGGACCAGTTTACCGGGCTGCCAAACAGCAAAGCCAAGCGGGGAACGTGTATTACTGGGGTACGCGTGAAGTTTCACACGCGATAGGGCCTGTGCGAGTGGGGTACGTGTATAAATGGGGTTTGCGTGAAGTTTCACACATGATTGGAGCAGGATACGTGTATTACGGGGTTCGCGGGAAGTTTCACACGCAAAAGGGCCTGTACGAGTGAGGTACGTGTATAACTGGGGTTTGCGGGAAGTTTCACACGCGATTTCAGCAGGGTACGTGTATTACGGGGGTGGGGTTCGCGGGAAGTCTCACACGCAATTGGATCCGGGTACGTGTATTTCGGGGGTGTGCGGGAAGTTTCACACACAAAAGGGCCTGTGCTAGTGGGGTACGTGTATTCCTGGGGTCCGCGTGAAGTTTCACACGCAAAAGGGCCTGTACGAGTGAGGTACGTGTATAAATGGGGTTCGCGGGAAGTTTCACACGCGATTTCAGCAGGGTACGTGTATTACGGGGGTTCGCGGGAAGTCTCACACGCGATTGGATCCGGGTACGTGTATTTTGGTGGTGTGCGGGAAGTCTCACACGCGAAAGAGCCTGTACGAGTGAGGTACGTGTATAACTGGGGTTCGGGGGAAGTTTCACACGCGATTTCAGCAGGGTACGTGTATTACGGGGGTTCGCGGGAAGTCTCACATGCAATTGGATCCGGGTATGTGTATTTCGGGGGTGTGCGGGAAGTATCACACGTGAAAGGGCCTGTGCGAGTGGGGTACGTGTATAACTGGGGTTCGCGGGAAGTTTCACACGCGATTTCAGCAGGGTACGTGTATTACAAGGGTTCGCGGGAAGTCACACACGCAATTGGATCCGGGTACATGTATTTCGGGGTGTGCGGGAAGTTTCACACATGAAAGGGCCTGTGCTAGTGGGGTACGTGTATTCCTGGGGTCCGCGTGAAGTTTTACACGCAAAAGGGCCCTGTGCGAGTGGGGTACGTGTATTCCTGGGGTTCGCGTGAAGTTTTACATGCAAAAGGGCAACGCCCATGCGCGATACGTCACAGACGCGCTTACGTGCTAAGGGCCTTTGGTCCAATGAAATTGTGTACGTGTGCTGACCCGCTTACGCACTAAGAGCCTTTCCTCGAATTACACACTGATGTGCACATTTTACACGTGCCAAATCACTTCGTATCAAGCTGGACATGCATACACACACGGAAGACCACGCTCCTGCCCTGAAGGCCATTTTCCTGCCCCCCAGAACCCTGAGCACGCTCCCACCTGCCATCTGCTGCTGCCTGTCTGCTGCCCACGTGCCCTGTTATTTGGTGCCTGCACATCAGCCATCTGCAGGGGTCCAGTTGCTGTGTCCACCCCTGCTGGAACAGAAGACTCCCGACTGGGATACCATCGCTCCACAGCCCAGCCCCAGGACCCAGTTGCCACACACTCCTGCCTCTGGGGTTGCCATGTCAGGCACATCTGGCACCACTGGCAACCCCCAGCCAGAGAGGCAGAGGGCCACCAGCTTCACTGCCACCGAAGTTGGTGTCCTGGTGGAGCATGTCCTGGGGCATTATGAGGCCCTCTACGGAACATCACGCACCAACAACGAAGGACAGGAGAGGATCTGGGACGACGTAGTGGTTGCCATCAACGCGGAGGGGTGGCAACCCGTGACATCAAGCACGTCAAGAAGCGCTGGGAGGACTTCAGGTCCAGGACCCTCCACAAGGCCCGGCGCCTCGCGGAGGGGGGCCGGGCACGCATGAGTAACATCCAGATGAGGGTCCTGGAATGCGTAGGCCCAGCGTTCCAGGCCCAGATCCTTCGGAGGCAGACCCGTCTGGAGTTAAGCGGTAAGTGGCCAAGCATTGCTGTGTGAGACAGGGCATGTTGCAGTGTGCTAGTAGTCTGATGCTTGCCTGTAGTTGTGACATAGGCCATGTATGGATGTGTGTGTGCAGGGACATCATGGTCATGCATGTGAGACCAGTTATGTGTGAACCACATGGTTGGTGCATGTGTTTTAATGCAACATGGGGAGCTCTATGCGGAATGCACACATGAAAGCATGGCTGTCTCTGTTCCTGGACATGAAGGGGGGGTGAGGAATGGGTGCTGATGTCATGTACATGTATGGTGCACATGTGTGTGTGTGTGCCTGAGAAGTGTGTGTGTGACTTTGAAACGCCATGGATGCATGTGACTTTGAAGGCAACATCTTGGTTTACAGGGGCCCTTCTACATGGATGTTGATGTTGATTGCAGGCGCCAGGACTGTTTCTGCATGTGTGTTGTATGCATTCACCCATGTGTTGTGGAATGACAGGATGGAAGTGACATTTGACAGTGCCACTCATGTGTTATTGCTTCCTGTCTAGGGTATTATGTACTGTACCCTGAGGCTTGTGTTCTATGTCTCCCTCTACGCAGCGTCAAGTGAAGAAGAGGGCGGAGATGGCGCTGTGGCGGAAGGGCCAGGTGAGCCCCCACAGGGGCTTCCAATGTTAGAAAACGGTGTGGAGACATCTAGCTTGGTGGTCTCCACAGAGGAGGAGGATACCGCTACTGAGCCGCACATGTGGCCTGCTGGGGGTAGTACCACTGGTGCAAGTGGTGCAGTCCAGGGCCAGGGTCAGGAGGCAGCACAGGTCACCGCAGAGGGGCCTGTGCATGTCACTGTCCCTGACCCTGTGATTCACCACCATGCACCAGCAGGGAGGCCCCATCCCAGGCCCGTCCGCAGGTAGGGGAGAGTGCCATGTCATCTGCCTCTCCACTACCTGCGGATGAGGGGTCCCACGAACGTATGGGCTCCCTCCTGGTTGGTGTCTCGTTGCGCACACGTGTCATTCGTGATGACATGCGTTCTTCCTGGGCGGAGAACGCACGCCATCATGGAGAGCAGTGTTGTGACGTGGCACTGCTGTGAGGGGGCTTGGTTGGTGGGTTCCTACATGTGTCGCGCACTCTGGCGGACCTCTCCTCCTCTGTGGAGACTATGCACCAGTCATTCTCCACACTGTCTTCCGGCCCAGATTCCACCAGGGCCCCCTGTGGACCTGGCCCGACCAACACAGCCAGCTTGGTGAGCTCACATCCCTGTCACAGTTGGGAGTCAGCGGCCCAGCAGGGGTGGACACCACAACTGGAGACCAGCTGATGGAGGATGTGCAGGTACCATCAGACACGGCACATGGACAGCAGCAGCAGGAGCAGGCTCTAGGTGGGAGCAATGATGGCTCGGGGACATCAACATCGGAGGGGCAGGCATCGGCCAGAGGGCAGGAGGACCCAGGAATGGGAGTGTCTTCCGTGTGGCACCGGTTGGGCCAGCAGATAGGTGTGGAGTGCCGGTGGGCGGAAGAGGCACGGTTCACCATGATCAGGGCGGAGTTCTCCATGCGTCGGGCTTTGAGGCGGGCAGAGTGCCTCGAGGCAACTTGCAGGGAGTTGGAACAGGCCATGAGTGCCCCCCTGCGAGACCTCGGGGCCAGGACAGAGGCCCGCTTCCGGCAAATAAACATGGAGTTCGATGATGCCCTGGCCCGGGACACCACAGAGTGAGCCGCTGGACTTGCCCGCCGCCATTGTATATAGTTAGATAGTGTTAGGTTTCCTTTTGTTTTTTCTTTTTTTTGGTTGCGCTTGGACAATGCACCACGTTTTTGTACATAGTTTTATATTAGGTAGTATTTTTGATAGGTTTTATTTCATCATTTGGGCTCATGGACCCGGGATTGTTCATCTGTACAATGGTTTTCACTTTCTTTTTTCCCTTGGATTTGCTTTGTTGGACTGTGACTTTGGACACCATTTCTTTTGGATTTCTTTGGATTATGATTTACTTTTTTTTAATTCTTTTACGGACATGCAGCTTTTCTTTTATCATTCCCATTGTTGTGTGTTGGATTTTGATTACATTCATGTTGTGTTTAATACATTTTATTCTTCATACTTCGTTGTGTGTTATTATCTCATTGGTTTCATGCATGTCATGATATGGTTTTTCACATTCACTTGCACCCATTGTGTGTGTTTGACGGACATGTGTTCATTTACATACTTGCCATTGGGGTTTTATCATGTAATTGCCTTTTCTATGTGGGTGGATGCAATACATGGATGGGTCTTTGGGCTGAGGAGGCTGGCCATAAGGGCCACGATTGAGGATTGTCATGACCTGGGGGCAGAGGGACATGAGTGGGACATAAGTGGGGGCCTGCTGCCAGGTGCCCTGCACTGCTGGGGGGTGGGGGTGAGGGGACATGAGTGGGGGCCTGCTGGCAGGTGCCCTGTTCTGCTGGGGGGGGTGGGGGTGCAGGGGGCCATGAGTGGGACATGAGTGGGGGCCTGCTGCCAGGTGCCTTGCACTGCTTGGGGGTGGGGGTGCAAGGACACATGAGTGGGGGCCTGATGGCAGGTGCCCTGCACTGCTGGGGGGTGGGGGTGCAGGGGGTCAGGAGTGGGACATGAGTGGGGGCCTGCTGCCAGGTGCCCTGCACTGGTGGGGGGTGGGGGTGCAAGGGGACATGAGTGGGACATGAGTGGGGGCCTGCTGGCAGGTGCCCTGCACTGCTGTGGGGTGGGGGTGCAGGGGGACATGAGTGGCACATGAGTGGGGGCCTGCTGGCAGGTGCCCTGCAATGCTGGGGGATTGGGGTACAGGGGGTCATGCGTTGGTGATCAGTAGTGCAAGGTGACATGTGGCTTGGCTGGGGGGCATGCCCATGGTGGATGGGCTGCCTGCAGGACATGACCAGGGGTGCAGGGTAGTCCCCTGTGGTGTGAGCTGCCTGCAGGGGCCGTGGAGGGTGTAGAGGGAACACCTGGGAGGACCCACACTGCCAATACACGTGTAGGACTCCCCTGCACCCCCGAAATACACGTACCCTGCTGAAATTGCGTGTGAGACTTCCCGCAAACCCCAGTAATACACATACCCCACTCGCACAGGCCCCTTTCGCGTGTGAGACACCTTGTTGCTGCTGCTGCTGTGCCTCTGCCTGTGCCCTGGCTCTTGCTGCCTGCACATCCTCTTCCGGCTGGGGTGCAGTTTTGAGGTGGCCACCCCTGCTGGACGTCTGATACCCGACTGTGGCAGGGGTGTGTCCTCCACCAGCCTGGCTGCAGTGTCAGACGCAGCTCTGCAGGGTACCCAGGTGATACATGGGTGGGAAGATGGCATGGGGGACGACTGGGGCATAGGGGGTTCAGTTGAGGAGGGGGTCGGAACAAGGTCCAGAAAACGGAGGAATCCGGCCCTAGTGAGCTGTCCCAGTAGGTCAACGCGGTCAACGAGCCATTCGAGAAGGCGTGCAGTCTCATGAAAAGACTGCAGGTCACCTTGCATGGCCTGGTGATGCAACGCCACCCCACCCAGGATAGGCTCAACCCAGTCCCGTATAGCCACGTCCGCAGGGAGAGGAAGGCCAGCTGTTGTAAGTGGATCTCCTCCCTGAAAACTGGTCTGGACGTAGGCATCCCTGCTGGTGCGGGATGATGCAGTCACAGGATCGGGGACAGGATTACACACAGGCACCTCCGCGGTGGCCTGTGCTGCCTCCTGTCCCTGCCCCTGCACTGCACCACTAGCACCAGAGGAATCCCAACCCCCAGACCCTGTGTCTGTCCCTTGCACGGCCTCCTCCTCCACAAACCCCCCACCAACCTGGATGACTCCGTGCCATCTTCCTCCGTCGGACCCTGTGGGGTCTCAGCTGCCCCTTCTGCTGCTGAGGAGTCCAACTCTGACCTCCGCCTCTTGGACCTTCCCTCGGCAGCTGCGGCCTGGGACGCGGCACTGGACTTCTCACTCCCCGACAAGATGACAACCTGGGAGGGGAGCCGGGCCTTGCGTCTCCGGCTGGCGGGATGATCCTTGCCGCTGTGCTCCACAGCACCCTCTCCGCCCTCTTCTTCAGTTGACGCTGCAGACAGGGAGAGATAAAACACAGGCATCAGGGCACTGTACAATGGACTGATACACACATGACAGTTGCACATGAGTGGCATTGTTTAACTGCAGACACGGCATCACACTCCACGACACACAAGTGATTTTAACTCACACACATGAACATTTCAACAGCAATATTGCACCAGGCAGCACCATCCATACACATGAACAGCCAAAGGTGAGCCTGACATCACATGAAACACAAGGAGTGCACTAGACATGCACACACGCCACCACACTTACATGGATGTCTACATCTCCTCCAACTGTTGCAGTGATGAGATCGCCATACATGTCACATCTGCCATTCATCCTTCTACATATCAGTTTCACATGCATCCATGTTGCATCACAGTTGAACACTTGTCAGATACACATACATGCACATGTACACAGTGCAGATACATGCATTATGAACCACCATCCATGCCACAACCATGCCAATGTACATACACAGAAATTCAAACATGTGTGCTCCCACACCTGCATTTGCCCAGCATGCTTACCAACACATACACCATCAATGTGTCTCACAACTGAGAGGACTCACATGTGGCAGCCTCATGCCCATGTTCATACACATCCCTACATGACCCTACATAAACACATGTGCAACCTGCACACTACTGGCACACCACGACACGCACAGCGTACTATCAACATGCATGTACACTTACCGCTCGACTCCAGACGGGTCTGCCTCTCAAGGATCTGGACGTAGAGCGCTGGGCATATGCGTTCCAGGATCCTCATTTCATGGTTCGACAGCTGGCTCCGGCGCCCCTTGGCATCCGCTGCCTTAGGGAGGCGCCGGGCCTTGTTGAGGGTCCTGGACCTGAAGTCCTCCCAGCGCTTCTTGACATGATGTAAGTCGCGGACTGCCACCCCCTCCGCATTGATGGCGGTCACGATGTCCATCCAGATCCTGGTCCATCCTTCATTGTAGGCGCGCGAACTTCCAAAGAGGGCATCATACTGCCCCAGGACTTGCTCCACCAGAACACCAACTTCGGTGGCAGTGAAGCTGGTGGCCCTCTGCATGTCTGGCTGGGGGTTGCCAGTGCTACCAGATGGCGTTGTGCCAGACATGGCAACCCCAGAGGCAGGAGTGGGTGAGCAACTGGGTCCTGGGGCTGGGCTGTGGAGCGATGGAATCCCAGTCGGGAGTCTTCAGTTCCAGCAGGGGTGGTCACAGCAACTACACCCCTGGCTGACGTGCAGGCAGCAAATGGCAGGGCACGTGGGCAGCAGGCAGTCAGGCATCAGCAGATGACAGGCGGGAGCGTGCTGGGGGCTCTGGAGGGCAGAAATTCGGCCTTCTGGGCAGGAGCGTGGTCTTCTGTGTGTTTTCGCATGGCCAGCTTGATACGGAGTGGTTTGGCACTTGAAAAAATTGCACGTCAGAATGTAATTCGAGGAAAGGACCTTAGTGCGTAAGTGCGTCAGCACACGCACGCGATTCCATTGGACCAAAGGCCCTTAGCGCGTAAGTTACATTACGCACGCGGGCGTTTCCCTCATAGCACGTGATGACTGAGCACACGTGGAAAAACTGCACATCCGAGTGTCATTGCGTGTAATTGGAGGAAAGCACCCGCGTACACGCGTATCTGACGTGTATATGTGGGCCGGTTTAAAAGCTACGTGTAGGACGCCATTTCCTTGTATGTGCTTTTTGTGGAGAGTGACTGGGTGAAATCTGTACTTCTTGTCAGTTCACATGCAATTACTTCACAGCGTTTCTAGTTCGTACTCCCTGTTACCTCTGACAGCTCTTTTCTGAATTTTTGTTGGGCCTGTTTCCTCAAACAGAGTTCACTTCTCCTTTTGTCCTGTCTCCTCAGACAGTGTACAATTCTTCTTTTGGCGGGGGTGTTGCCAACACGCACATGCACGTATTTTTCACGTTCTTTTTCCAGGCAGACGGTGAGTTCTGCACGTACTTAGCAACTGTGCTTGCCCCGTGTGTCGCGTTCCCCTTCAGAGTTCATTGTAGGCTGTGTGTATTACGCGTACGCTTGGTTTTGTGTTTCTGGGTGCCACAGCGTAGTGCGGGTTCATTTTTTCACGCACGTGGTTTACGAGGGATTGCATGCACGTTAATTTTTGATTTTGGGCTGCCTGTGCGTTGCGTGACCCGTCATCTTCCCCCAGGGGTCATAGACAGCCTTGTTAGAGCACTAGGGTACGAATTCCATCTGCTATCCTACCCCTTTGACCCCCAATTGCCCAGGACAATAGTTTACTGCAACTCCCATATGCACAACAACATCAGTGCCATGGTTGGGAAGCGACCAAGTGGTAAGGGAGCTAAAGGTGGCCGACCTTCAAAAGGTGGGCATGGTGGGCATGGTATGGGACATGGCCGGGATTGGCAGGGTGCCCCTAAACCCCCATGTGTGGAGGAACAATCAGGGACACCCATGCCCCCCCATGGTTGAGGGAAACGTGGCTGACACCATCCCAACTCAGCCCCTGTTGGACCAGCCCATTGTGGCACCTGACCTGGCACAGGATGACCCCCTGGCTGACTTCCAGGTCAGCAAGTCTAGGCCACATGTGGCGGTGCAAGTTGTCACCAAGCCACGTGGATCTGGGGCAGCTATGTCATCTGCTGCCCCAAGTATGCAGGGTGGGGAGGCTGCAGGGTGGGGAGGCTGCAGGGGCAGCTGCAGCTCCATCCGCCCCAGCTCTGACTCTCCCAGCCAGGACACTGTCAGTACAGGTCCATCAAACTGACAATCCCCCCTGCCAACATTACCCTGCAACCAATGCCTGCATCAAGACCTATGGTCATTGTGCATTCCCACACTCCTACTACCCAGTCCACCGATGATTCTACCCCCACTGACCAGAGCGGCGTAAACCACTCTGGCTCTACTCCACCTTTAAAAAAGAGGAAGAAGGGTGCTCTGGCACGACAGGCTGAGACCCCAGACACGGCTACACACTCCGGTACCTCAAGGACGCCTTGCTTTAATGATCCGGAACTTGTTGCACTTGTGGCCTATGTGTCGGCACATAGCCACGAAATGCTGGTGACTGCAGGGTCCAAGACCACAACTGGTCAATGTAAGGCACACTGGCAGATCATCGCCGACCGCATAAGTGCCCTTGGATTTGTGAGGCGCACAGCTGATGATTGCTACAATCGGTGGAATGACCTGAAACGTAGAGCAAAGAACAAGCTGGCCTCAAACCATGCCGCTACTCTGGTGACTGGCGGTGGTTCTCCACAAGAGGACAACAAACTCACTGAACATGAGTCTGTTGCTGGGACCTTCGTCACAGAGGAACAGATCCAAGGTGTGGGAGGACTACCTGATTATGATGCATTGTCCGGTGAGTGCCCATGCATGTGTGTGTAATGCATGTGTATGTTGTTTGGGTAGCGGGTTCTGATTGAGTGCCAGGTGAGGGTGTGTGTGCCTGATTGGTATGGGTCACCCATGTGCTTCATCCAAAACATTCTCCGGCCTTGGATTTGGGTGTGACAGTATCCCTTCTGCCCACAGTAGTAATTTAGCACAACATTACAGCATTACAGCAGTTGCCCTTGAAGTGGCATCTTGCAACAACATTGTTTGTATTTTTCAGTGTTCGTTCAGGCTGATTGTTTCAATTCTCCCACTTTTGCTACACATTCCTCAGCCCTATTGTCACATTTGTGACATGCTTCTGTCATTGATGAACCCCACATTGGCCCACATGTGTTACCTTGCTAGATGAATGATTTGACCATTCAGACTGATTGAGTATTGGCCTGATCACATAAATGTTTGGGGCCTGTTTGAATGTGGAACATGATAGTTGTTTTCTGTCATGTTGAAGTGCACAACCATTGATGTGTACATCGGACTGCAATCACTGTATATTTTTGTACACTGGATTTGTTGCAGTGTGTGGCACATGCCTATTTTGTCACACTATGTAGCATTTTTCATCTCATCATGTCCATCTCACATGGATGGCTGACAGTATTCATTCACTGACATATCGATGTACTTGTGGAGTGTACCATGGCTATGGTACATGCCATCTGTGTGATGGCATGTGTCATGTATGTGTATTGGACATGCCACTCACAGGCCAATGTGTGATGGCAGTGCTACCCAGCATGCAGCAAATGTGTTGTTCTTCCATCTTGGTGTCATCAGTGTCTGCCTTTTGCCTTACCTTCCAACTCAGTGACAGTGCATGCATGGGAGGTTTATATTCATGTGGGACATGTGTAAATCATGTCCTGGTTCTGTAGCTTGTCAGGTCTATTTGTGTGCTATGGTGCTAATGCCTGTTTCCATTTTTTGTCTTTCATGTTTTTGCAGGGGATGACGCACTTGATGCTGTTGAGGTTGAGGAGATGGTGCAGACCCAGGAGGGATCTCAGGCACAACCGGGCACCAGTGGGGGACGTGGTGTGGTGGTGGGTGAGAACCCAATCTTGCTGCAGACCATTCTGTCCAGGGGTGCCTCTGGGTGCACCTCCCCAGACCTCTATTCAGGTGCTGATTCGGATGATGAGACCTGCGTGGCGTCGCAGGTAAGTGTTTCTGGCAGGGATTCTGTTCTGTCCAACCCACCTGCACCTCTATGGGAATGTCAGTGTTGGTAAGTCCGCCTTTGGCGGTTACGGATGCAGGGTCACACTCCACAACATATGATCCTGTTCCTGGGCCAGCAGATCAGAGGTGGAATGCAGTCCTGCAGCCTCATGCAGTGCCGGCACAGCAAGGCGCAGATCGCCTTGCCCCAAACAGGTGTGGTGCCCACCGACGCAGTGGCCGTACGCCACCAGGCAATACCGCATGGGAACAATCCATGTACGGTATGGCAACCCAACAGGCAGCATAAGTTGAGATGATGGCTCAAGCAATGTAGAGGGTGGCCACTTCCATTGTCCACCCTGAAAGGCAGATGGAGCAACTACAGCAGGCAACAGATTCCATTTGCCAATCGCACAGGGAGGACATGCTGGCGTCCAACAGAGACAGACAGGCGGCACTGGAGACTCTATGCCAATCGATATCAATAGAGTCCCAGGGCCACAGGGAAGCCCTGAGGGTAGAACTCCATCACCTCAGGGAGACTCTTGTTGACCTTGAGGCTTCCACTAACTTGAGGACAGAACAGCAGCTGGAGCAGCTCACACGTTCGCTTCCAGCTGAGATGCAGGCAACTCGGGAGGAGATCCGGGCAACACGTCAGGTGGTGCATGGGGATCTCTGCACTATAATCCTCCAGAACGAGGCTTTCCACACCCGCATGCTTGCTGCCATGGAGGACCATACCAGGGCTTTGCGTGGGCTGCCTCTCATAGCACCGCAACCTCCTGTGGCAGCAGCAGAGGGTGATGAGAGCGACAGCAGCAGTTCTCCCACATTGGCATAGCCGTGCAGGCCATGAGCCCATGGAGGTGTTTTTTTCCCAACATCCACACAGGTGGCTGTTGGTGCGCACCCTGTCCTCGGACCTCCTTGGTGGCCTCGCCCCCCCCTGAACCTCACATAGCCATTTTTGATTTTTAATGTTTGATTTTTGATTTTTGATTTTTTTTACAGTGTGTTGCCTTGTGTGGCTCCCGTGGGCATCCACTGTATTCCGGCTGGACACATGCAGGCAAGTGACAGTGACTTACACAGTGACGTTGGACTCCCATGAGCTGTGTGGGCAGTCTGTAGTCAATACTGTGTATACATTCCTAGTGGATATTGTTGTTGTATTGTACACTGCATGGTGTATTGATATGTGCTTGTGCATCCATGTCTTCCTCCTAATTTGCAGGTTCATTCCTCATGTCTGCACAAGGCCGTCTACTTTGGAGATGGAGTTCATGTTGTAAGCAGTGCGCTTACACATTTGCGTGGCAGCAACACTGTATAGTTGGAAGTGGTCGATGTGCTGGCATAATCAGGTTGTAAGACTACCACTACTTCAACTTAGTACTGTCATGTTTATGCTATGTTTGAGGTTGTGTAGCTGCATTGTATTGTTGCTAAGTATTTGGTCATGTGTGTTGTTAGTTCTACATTACTGGGAGCATTTTGTGTGTGGCCAGTTTCCATTAGGGACACTGTACTTTGTGACACTTGTGTCATGTTTTGGGGATTGCTTTGTTTGCTCTCACATAGCATGGCATGCCATGGTGTGTTGGGTGGCAGTGCTGGGGAGGGGTTGGGTGACATGGCACTGTTGTCATGTTGTATTTTGCAAGGGGGTAATGAATTTAGCAGCATAGAAGTGTGTCTTTTGATGATACAGCATTGGTGGTGTTTGTGTAGGTAGGGATGCACACAATGTAACACTTCCAGGTGACCAATCTCAGGCTGGTATGGTTGTGACAGTTGACTGTCCCTTATGTCATCATCATTGATTGTCAGAAGGTATGTGCCAGGGCTGTGTGCACTCCACAGGGGTGTGATTTTAGGTGAAGTAATTAGCCACCAGCTGCGTACGGGCTGCCTCACCCCATGCCCTTTCCCCTCCCATGTGCAGCGGTCATGCATGTGGTTGGGGATGTGGGGGCACCACCATGTCCACGGGCAGTCCCCGGCATGTTGCAACTTTGTGCAGGACACATGCTGCCACTATGATCCTGCACACTACTGGGGGAGCGTATAACAGCTGCCCGCCAGAACGGTCAAGGGAGCGAAAGCGTGACTTGAACACTCCGAATGTGTGCTCCACTATGCCCCGGGTTGCAATGTGGGCTGTGTTGTATCTTACCTCGGGTGGCGTGGTGGGGTTCTGAATTGGCGTCATCATATGGGTGCTCTGAGGGTAGGCACTGTCCCCTGGGGAGGTGGTGATGGGTATCATTAGTGGGGTTGTGACATTACTCAGTGTCTGACATGCATGCATGTGCTGTGGCATTTATACTCACCGAGCAGCCATGTATCGCCATACCGCCCAGCTTCTAGCTCTCGGTTTAGGGTTGACATTCTGTAAATAAAACAGTCGTGGGTGGACCCTGGATAGTTGGCATATACTGAGGTGATGATTCCCTTGGCATCACATACTACCTGGACATTGATGGAATGCCAGTGCTTGTGGGTTCTATAGATGTGCTCTGATGCCCTGGGGGGATGTAGAGCCACATGGGTGCAATCAATTGCACCTAGGACTTTGGGGAATTGTGCCACCCCATAGAAATCCTGGACAGCAGCCTGCCTTTCTGCAGGTGTTCTGGGCAGGTATATGTGCCTGCGGACTGATGGGCGTGCAGTCAAGAAGGCCAAGACCTGGTGCAGGCAGCGTGAGTGCATGGCCTGTGACACCCCCCCACTATAGCAGTTGTCCGCTGAAATAATCCAGTGGCCAAGAAGTGCAGTACATTGAGGACCTTATGCAGGGGGCTGAGTGCTTGGGAGCACAGGGTGGGTGATGTGAGGTCATCCTCCCACTCACTGACCAGGTTGAGTATTATGTGAGGTGGAAACCTGTACCCCCCATACACCTGGTCATCAGGCATCGCAAAAAGCCTGGTTCTGGGTGTAAAAATTCTGGGCCTGACTATCCTCCTCCTCCTCCTGCGGTATCCCACGACCACTGCTGCTAGGAACAGTATATTCATCCTGGCGTCTGAGCTTGTTTGTTGTTTGCGCACACTTTTATGCTGCGCGGGTCCACGTACGCCTGCTTTCTGCTGGCGTACGTGTTTCCGCATTAGCGTGTCTTTTTTGGCACATGCGTTAGCCCTGTTCGATTCCATGAATACGTGTTTTGAACGTGCGTGTGGGCGTTCCGTGCATTTGCCTCCTGTACTTCCCCCGTGACGCCCACATTTTCACGAGTTGTTCCCCATTCCGCGTGTCACGCCCCTTGTTCCTCCTACTTTTGTTGTGTGCGCCACGCTATGTGCGATTTCACTGTGCGCGTAGCGGACGCTGTTTCGGGACGTGTGCGCCAGCGTGCAACACGCAGAATTTTGGCACACATCCTGGGATTTCCACGCGCACTGACTTCCATGAATCCCTGTGCGCTGGTTTCGCTGTGATTTTCGCACTGGCACTGCGATTCGCACGCTTTCGCATGCTTTCGCGCGCTTGCACCGAAAATGTCAGCGCACATTAATTCCATGAATCGGCCTCTAAATTCTTTATGTCACAAGTCAAGGTTGACATGGACGAATTATATACTGCCAATGCAATGATATAGTGGAATGGATTACCTTTATTGCGTATGATTTTTTACCAATGGGAAATCACATATGTATGAATACAAATGTTGGCCCAGGTATGGTTTATGATAAAAACATAGCTGCTGTAAAAAGAGACAAGAGATGAGAAATTAGGGGCCTGGAGAGATCATACCTCTGAGAAGAAGAAAGGAGCTGTTTAAAAAATACAGATCAAAAACATATATAAATAAGTGAAACAGTACGTAGTATCAACTGCAAATGTGGCATGGCAATCAATGGCTCAATCAATGGTTAAAGTCTTGATTGAAGGTGACAGCAAAAAGGTATGGTCATCTTGCAAATATATTACTCGAAGGAACCAAATGGATCTGGTGTGCTCTATTAGTGGGCCAATTTGGCTGGATTTCCTTAAGAAGTTTGCTGGTAATGATGACATTGTTGGAGTTAAAGGTAGGGTGATGCATGATTCCATTGTTGAGATAATTAAGAAACTGAAACATTCACATGCTCCTGGGCCAGATAGGTTATACAATATGATACTCAAGTCAAACCCTTTGCTCTGGGCAGATATTTTGTGTGACTTATTCAATAAGGTAGAGGCAAATGGTTTGGTCCCTCATTCTTGGAGGATGTCTCATCTTGTTCCAGTTCATAAAAAAGGCCAACGTAGTAACACAGAAAATTATAGATTGTTGGCCCTAACAGATGTGTCTAGTGAGATTTTTTCTATGTTCATACTTAAGGAAATTAATAAGTGGATTGAGGAAAACGATGCTCTTAACTGCTGCCAGATGGGCTTTAGAAAGGGCCTCTCCACAAGCATAAATATCCTTACCATTAACACATTGATTGAGCATAGAACTTTGCAGGCGGGACTACAGCCGGTCCATAGGACTGGGGTTTTCCCAAACAGCATTTTAAGATGGAATAGCAGCACCCGTGAGATTGATGGGGATGCAGATTAGTACTCAAGCATCAAATCAATAATGACAACTCAATGGTTTGGCAAAGGGGGTCGTTTAATGACAAGTACAAAAACGGGGAGTTATGAATATCAGCAGTTGCTCGATCTTCCTTCTCACTTGAACTCTGATGAACTTCACAAGAATTGCATCCTTTATACAAAAACCCATCATCGCTGATGTAAAACGCTAAAAAATGTTGCATACAATTCTATGGGTTATAGGAAGGTAACTTTACTATAGGTTCTATATCTGTATATGATAGTATAGTAAAAGGATTGGATAACTAGAGTCAGGTGGGCATCTAAGCCCTTCCTTCAGAATGACTATTGTGGACGTCACTAAAAGTATGACATCCCATTGTTTCTAAGGACTTTAGGATCCTAAATTACTTGGTACATTGTGATTGGGTTACTACCACGTCACCTTGTACTTTTCCACTTTGCTTAGCAGCATGCAGAACGGTCGGCTAGGTGCAGGGTGCCTGTAAACTCCCCTTGCCTCCCACCAAACAGTACCACCATTCATCACTGACCCACTAGCCATGTGTCAATTAGTTCCAATTTGTAGGCCTCGATGCTGCCTCTCTGTCTGGGAGAATTTGGATATCTGTGCATGGCTCAGGACTGCGCGTAGGTGTGAAGGCCCCAACTCTTCTTCCTTGGCAGGTCACGTGTTTTAGGCACTGTGAAATCGCCTCCGTCTCCATGTAACTCGTGTATTTGATTTTAGCTTTCTGTCCACCAAATGCCTTCTGCTGCTCCATTCTTGGTGTCATAAATTGCATTAGCCTGTGTCAGCTAAGATGACCTTGGTTTCTTTGCACGAGTCTCATGCATCTGAGTTTCGTTTCTGTCTGACTTTCGATTCCTGTATTTGAGGGCCTTCTCTCCTGGGGCCTTTGGTTACTTGCGGTTGGTTCTGCCCTTTTGCAAAGTGGACATGTATGTCATAAAAAGTGCTCCTTTTGAGGCAGATATGTATATGTGGCACTTGCTGCATCTAATTTCCTACTAAGCATTGCAAGCTGCATGATTTCCTCAGCTTTCTTGCGTTTCCAAGCATATGTTCACGTGTAAACTGGTTGCATATCTTCATTGCACTTTTGGCATAAGCTTCTTATACTTGACATTGTTATTTTACTCCAACTCAGGATGTCGCTTATTTTTGGTGTTTCGCCTCTCTTCATCATTCACAGGTTGTTGTTTTCTTTATCTGCGAGTCAGTTTGAGTTCTTGTGACGTCACCATTCGTCCTCTTTTAGGACGTTTGTGGCTTCTTTAGGCATTAAGTTTTGACAATCGTCATTCTGTCTCACTTGTCGATACGGTTTTCTCAATGGATACCTTGCTATTCAAGGTTTCTGAACTATAGGTACTTCAATAGGTACTGTCCGTCTGATAGGTGCCAGGCAGAGTCCACTGTGGCTCTCTGCTGGTTTATTTGCTCATCATTTGTATTGATTTGTATTTATTTTATTTGTAGTGCACACCTTGCCCTGAGGCATCTCGGCGCATAATTTACAAGGAAATTGTTACAAACAGGCCTAGCAGGTTCCCCAATGGAGACAATCTTAGCAACATGAATACATTAAAGCTTAACACAGGTGACATAGCAGTACATAATTACAGATATTACTATAGACATTACAAGTATTAATACTATAGCAGACCGTAGGAAGCGCTAAACAAGCGAGAGAATGATAGGAAACAATACAGAGATGCAGAATGGTGTGTGACACAGGTGACACTTGTGGAAATAAAATAAAAGCCTGTTATAAGGATGCGGTGGGCTCATTGAGCTTGAAGAGCCAGAGTTTGATTTTGTTCGTGCTGGAGCGGAACGTCGGTTCTGTTCTGAGTGTGGTGGGTAAAGTGTTCCAAAGTTTAGCCGCAAGGACTGGGAAGCTTATTCCCCCAGCAGTCTGAAGCTTGAAGCTGGGTATAGAGTGTATTGACATAGGCTGTTCTCAGAGGTCTATTAGCAGAGTGAAGCGTGAATCGATTAATCAGATAATCTGGTGCCAGATTGTTCTGTGCCTTGTACGCTAAGGCTAAGGCTTTGAGCGATATTCTCTGTGCTACGGGGAGCCAGTGTAGGTTGCGTCTAGTATCCGAGATGTGAGATCTCCTAGGGATGTTGAGGCCAGCCCTAGTGGCATTGTTTTGGGTAACTTGTAACTTCTCAATGTTTTTTTGGCTGGTCCCTAGGTAAAGTGCATTGCAGTAGTCAATTTTTGCCATGATTAGGGTTCTAGCTAGGAAAATGCAATTCTCAATCCTCAGGAAGGGTCTGCGGGCTGTAATGAGTTTTCATGTGTAGGCCGAGGCAGACGCCACAGCATTTGTTTGTCTAGAGACAGATAGAGTTGAGTCCCGATAAATACCTAGAGTTTTTGTTACGTTAGGCACTTTAATGATGTTTCCATCTATGGTAGATGAGTTGTAGGCAGGGTCAAGTTTGGCCAGTTTGGTGTGCAATCCGAGGACAAGTAGCTCTGTTTTTTCATCATTGAGGCAGAGCCCATGATGCTCCATCCATGCCTGGATGACTGAGTAGACTTCATTAAGTGCCTTAGCATCAGAGGCATAGTCACCAGTGATGGCGATGAGTATCTGGGTGTCATCCGTGTAATTGGTGTAAGATACACCCAGATAGTCAAGTATGTCAAAGAGTGGCTTGGTAAACACATTGTATAATGTGGGAGAGACACAAGACCCTTGAGGGACTCCACATGGGACAGGGGCAGGTTCAGCAGAGGCTAAAGGAGAGAAGACCCTCATAGTTCTGTTAGCCAAAAATGAGCTAATCCAGGATGACTCTGAATCCGAAAAGTGAGCAGCAATTTTGAGGTGGTGACAAAGAATTTTATGATCAACCAAGTCAAAAGCTACTGAAAGATCAAGGAGGAAGAGAATTGCCTACTTGGCCTTGTCTTATAGGTCTTCAATTTGTGTTTTTAAGTCAATCAGGGTGGTTTCTGTGCCGTGTCTGGGACGGAAGCCTGATTGACGGGGACCCAGTAGTTGGTTTGATTCAAGATAGTCCTCAATTTGCATGTAGGCAGCACGGTCCAGAATTTTCTATTAGTATGGTACCGTAGTGATGGGCCTATAGTTAGAAGGGTTACTTGGGTCGAGAGTGGGTTTTTGATTAGTGGAATAACCCAGGTATCCTTAAGGTTATCTGGGACAATGCCAGATCTGGAGGAGGCTTTTATAAAGGTGGTAATAAAGGGCACAAGGTCATGCACTGCCAGGGCAAGTATCACCTTGACAGTTTGAAGGTTTGAACTTTTTAATAATATTTTCAACTTCCTCAATAGATAGAGGTGAGAAGCTGAAAGGTTTGAAGGGGTGTTTAGTGGGGGTGGGGGGTTAAACGATGGTGCGTTCAAGGCAGAGTCAGTGTGGTTATTCTTTTTAGCATTTATTTTCGTTTGAAGTAAGGCGATTTTATCTAAAAGTGCTTTTTGGATATTGGTACACCAGGCGGTGTCAGGGATGTAGGTATACAGAGGGGCAACAGGGGACTCTAATTCCTTAAGGATCTTGAAAAGTCCCTTATTGTTAGATTGGCCTGCAGGATGCGTTTGTTGTAAACATCTTATTTGGCTGCAAAAATAGCAGCTTCACAGGTGGAGGAAGCAGTGGTTAGGTTCTTTTAGTTGGTTATATGGTATATTTTTCCAAAGAGACTCAGCCTTTCTTTTTTCTTTACGTAAGTCTCAGAGTTCGGGGGTGAACTAGGAGTTGAGATGAAGACGAGGTTTTTGTTTACGCATTTTTAGCGGTGCAATCGTATCGAGGGCTTTAAGCATGGCCTGGTTATATATGTCCACTAGAACTGTGGAGTCTGAGCAAGTGGTCAGCAACGTATTTAGTAAGGGAAGGATAATTGGGAGAAGTTTCTCTTTCATGATATCCTTCTTGTTACGTGTTTGGATGGAGGGGGCTAGATTAGGTTTGAATGTTTGTGGACTGGAATTAACTGCTAACATTATTATGTAATGGTCACTCCAGAGGCAGGGAGTCACTGAGATCAGGTTTAACTTGCAGTTCAGGTCAGCGACCCAGTCGAAGGTGCGGCCTTTGATATGTGTGGGCTCAATGATCTGTTGAGTGAGGCCAAAGTCTGTTAGAGTGTTTACGAGGTCTGAGGCTTTGGAATCATTCACATCTTGGTAACCTAAGTTGAAGATTTGCCAGTTGGGCTTGGTGTTAGGAGCAAGAATGGATGATATATCATCAATAAATGTAGAAATGGGGTCAGGGGGCCTCTATATGAGGTGCACTGTAGCAGTTTGGTTAGGGGAGAGGGGTAACTTGATGGATAGTAGTTCTGCAGATGGTATCTGGATATTGGGAATCACCCTAAGTTCAAGTGAGCTTTTAAAGATAAAGGCTAATCCTCCACCCTTTGTTTGATTGGTGTCCCTGTCTTGTCTAATGATGGAAAAGTTGTCTGGGACAGCTAGGGAAAGTGAGCGTCCAGATGCAACATGCAGCCAGGTTTCAGTGATGGCCAGGAAGTCTAGGTTTCCTGAAGTAATTGTATCGTCTATATCAAGGGCATATGCAGGGAGATACTGGGCATTGATAAGGGCACCAATGAGCTTCTTTTCTTTTGCCTTGATGTGGCAAGTGGTCAAGGGCGTGACAGGTTTTTGTTCAAAACCGATGCATTGGTTAAGTTGTGGGCAGGTGTGGGGTCGTTGGATGGCTGTGAGGATTTGATGTTAGGGTAGTGGCCCTTATGGCGGGTCCCAAGGTAGAACCTGGATGCTAGTCTCTGATTTCTGGCGTGTGTGGTGCACGGTTGACTACGGTGAATACATAAGTCTGGTTAGCATACATTTGGAAAGGGGCTTGACGTGAACGTATAAGGCTGTTATCATGAGAGTATATACGTGTAAAAGTGAGGTGGAATCTTGTGCCTAGTCTCAGATTTCGGGCATAGATGGAGGTGGGCTGAGTCGGTAGTGGGACTTTGCTGCTCTCTATGATGGGTGACTGATTAGAAGTTGCATGACAGCGTCTTGAGCAAAGTCTCAGGTTTCTAATGTGGGTAGTGCAAGGTTGATTAGGTGTGGCTTTAGATGCAAAGAGTTGGAGCCAGAGGGCTGGGTCATTCAAGTACGGTTCAAGCTGACGCCTCCCGGTTGGCTATTGGCCCATTAGAAGGCAAGGGGGCCAATGGGGAGCACAGGCAGATTCGGAAGGGTCTAGGCACAGTGGAGAAGTGCCTATAGTTGCCGGGTGGCCATTTTGGAACGGGTGCCCATGCGATCCTATATATTGGATTGTATCAAATTGGTACAAATAATGCAGCAAAAACAATGGTCACGATGGTCACAGCTACATCAGGTGTCCCAGGAGCGGTGCGGCGGCAATGCGCTTTCAGTAGCGCTTCACAAAGTAAATTAATATTGATTTCTTGACAAAGGTAGAATGTGCCCATAGGCCTACCTAGATGAGGGAGGAAGCTCCGACTTCGCTCCTGGGCGGCACACTGCTCCTGCAGTGTTGAGGGAAGCTTCCACTCCTCCTGGATCATATCAAATTGGTACAAATAATGCAGCAAAAACGATGGTCACAGCTACATCGGGTGTCTCGGGACCGGTGCGGCAGCAATGCGCTTTCAGTAGCGCTTCACGTAGTAAATTAATATCGATTTCTTGACAAAGGTAGAATGTGCCCATAGGCCTACCTAGATGAGGGAGGAAGCTCCGACTTCGCACCTGGGTGGCGCACTGCTCCTGCAGTGTTGACGGAGGCTTCCACTCCTCTGGTCCAGGCTGAATGAAGGAAGCACAGGCTGGGACAGGAAGTCAGCCTTCATGCAGGCCTTAGTGCAGAGGCCAGCTTACGCCTTCCGGTTGGCTATTGGCCCATTAGAAGGCAAGGTTGTCCAATGGGGAGCGCAGGCAGATTGGGAAGGGACCAGGCACAGTGAAGTGGTGCCTATAGTTGCCGGGCGGCCATCTTGGAAGGGGCACCCAAGCGATCCTATATATTGGATCGTATCAAATTGGTACCAATAATGCAGCAAAAACGATGGTCACAGCTACATCAGATGTCTCGGGAGCGGTGTGACGGCAATGCGCTTTCAGTAGCTCTTCACGAAGTAAATTAATATCGATTCCTTGACAAAGGTAGAATATGCCCATAGGCCTACCTAGATGAGGGAGGAAGCTCTGACTTTGCTCCTGGGCAGAGCACTGCTCCTGCAGTGTTGAGGGAGGCTTCCACTCCTCCGGTCCGGGCTGAATGAAGGAAGCACAGGCTGAATGAAGGAAGCACACGCCGAGATGCATCACATATCTTGGCGTGACTGTTCCTGGAACTTCAAAATGGTCAGTTGGAGGGCAGGCCATATTTGAGGCCTCCTCTACAGAACACTAAAAGATGCCCTACCTCTGTATATCCTGTGTGTGGACTTTACATCTGCATTTGATACCATAGATAGATAAAAGTAAATTGTGGTTAAAACTGAAGAAAATGGCCCTGCCTAATCATTTACTGTATGCATGTTAGCTTTTGTATTGCGACAATGAGGGGAGAGTACGACTAAATGGTCTGGGGGAATTATCTGGCATTATCCCTGTCAGGAGGGCAGTCAGACAAGGCTGTGTTCTGGCTCCCCTCCTGTTCAATCTTTATGTTGCTGATATTGGTAGCACACTGACATTAATCAAGAATGTGTTTCTGAGACTTGGCACTTGGAAAATCAGTTGGCTAGGATATGCCGACTATTTTGCAGCGTTCGATAGTACCTACATCGGACTATGTGCCCAAGCCATACTTGACTGTGCAGATACAAAAGTGCTGATAGTAAACTGGTAAAAAGGCCATTGTATAGTATTTGGGGAAAAAACCTGTAGTCACAAAAGAATTAAGCTCGATTTGGGTGATGTGTTCAGAGTACCTAGTTATACCTATCTAGGCTATGAAATTGAGGTTGGCCTGAAAAGTAAACTCTTGTTAAAGAAAAGAAGGTCAATGGTGCTTTCACTCTAGGTTTCTATAACGCAATTCTCAAAAAATACAGCTGGATACAGCTGGATTTGGTCTCATAGGGGTGTTAAATGTATTTAAGCAGAAGCTTGTTCAGCCGCTGCTTAATGCATTGGAAACATCATATAGGGATTACACGATATGGGCTGATAAAACAGAACATGCGATTTGGAGGAAGATCCTGGGGCTACTGGGTTCAACTATGATGGGTGCACTCAGATTGGAGCTGGGGCTCATTTCAATAGCTACCCTGATAACGGGGGATGCTATTTATAAAGCTCATTTATGCCCTGGATGGTTCCTTATTAAATGTTTTAAGGCTGGCTATGATACAACATAAACGTCGTACGCTGGCACACGGACGTTTTTGCTCTAATTGGGTGTATTCCAAGATGGGAGGAAGGCATTCGATATGTCTTGAAATCATTTACTGTGTGCTCTGAAAGATGGGACTGGGTCAAAAGCCATGAGAAAGTTAGTAAAATGAAATCACTTGTGACTTTTGTACAGATGGGCTTCATCTATTAAAAAAACTATTTAAAGATTGCCCCCTCTTCAATCGTAAAAAGAATATTTATACTCCTCAGATTTAACAAACTTGAGGTCTTTGACATAAAAAGATGCGCAGCTCCAGATTCCAATAGAAGACTGCACATGTTGACTTTGTTTGAACCATTAACAGATTGAAAAATCAAAACATCTATTGACGTCATGCAGCGCTATTATACAGTATTATAGTTAACATGTGAAAGACCTAGGAAGTATACAGTCCTATCAATTCTGGTTGAGCTGTTTATCTGGTTACAGTAAGGATCTAATAATTGCTGTTTCACAGTTGTGAAAAATTGCTGCTAAGAAACTTGTAGATAACAATGATTTTTGGTAGGTGTATATCTGATCTCTGAGCAGTGTTTTATTGTATTAATACTGTGAAAACGGGTTTTTATGATATTCAGCATGCATTTCATTATAGAAGGTGATATCTGCATTTTAGTGGCTATGTTCAGCCAGATGTATAAAATAGAATGTGTTTGTAATAATAATGTGTGTAATAATGTTCTTTTTTTTCTCGTCTCTTGACTTTTCGTATCTGTGTGCTAAAGTTTATAACTATATGCACAATAAAAAAAAGTTAAAAATATAACTGTCAACTTCTGTCACTTTTTGTGTGGTACTGGGCTACTGACACCCTCAATCACAGGATCATTTAAAAGAGCCTGTGCTCTGTGGTGTGGATGTCAGATTGAGCCCAGAAATAGTTCTGTTATTTTCTGTAAAATCACATGCACTGCATTAGTCTGCCTTGATCAGAAATTGAACACATCATGGTACAATGGGCCTCATTACGGGTATGACGGTATTCCGGCGGTAACTCTGCCGTGGTGGAATTAGTGTTACCACTGTGTGGTTCAACGGAATTTCCACTGAATTACAACCTGGCAGGTTCGGGCACACACCAATTGCAGTAACACAATTCCACCTAGTGGAGTTACCACCTAACAACCTGTGGTATGATGAAATTCCACCAAAAAACAGCAGAATCACTGTTACCACCATGGGGATCAATGGAATTTCATCATTGCTGTATAAGGAAGCACTGCGGTGGCCATTTTGGAAATCTCAATACATTGAATATGTCAACATTTGAGTGCAATCCAGACACCCAGCTAAGGCCAAACATGCCTTCAGGAAAGGGCAAAGGCAAGGTGCCTGAAATGAGGCAGCAGAAGCCTAAATTCACCGAGCAGGAGCTCACGGTGTTAGCAGAGCAAATGGTCACCCACTCTGTGGAGCTGTATGGGGCGTTGCATAGGAAGACCAGTCAACATTGCAAGAACAACATATGGGTGGAAATCAGGGACAAGGTGGTGGCCATAGGGCACGTCCAACTTGAGGTGGAGGACATGAAAAAGAGGTGGAATGGCCTCAAGGCCAGGGTCAGGAGCCTTGCCTCCATCCACCGCTGGGAGACAGCTGCCACTGGAGGGGTGTCAGTGGAACCTTTGCAACTGGCACTGTGGCAGAACATGGTCAGTGGCATTGTGCACATGATTGGGATTGAGGGTATGGGCACGGCAGAGCTAGGAGCCAGTAGCCAAGTTGAATCTAATAGTACTACAGTGGCATATGCTCCCATAAATGGACAACCCTGCAGTCATCCACAAACACCCACACTGCCATGCAAGCAAGCGACGTGAACCGCAGCAAGCAATCACCATCCATGTGAGTCATCAGGCCACAATGAGATTAATCAGTGACTACAGGACCCCCTGACATGACACCCATGCACAGTCAACATAGCCATCATTCAACCATACAACTTGTCCAGGCCCATGGATTCACAACTGTGGATAGTTGGATCATAGCCACCAGCCCCTCAACTACAATGCCCCATGTACATACACATTGAGGAGAACATATCTGACCACATGGCCACTTGACTCACACACAACCAAATGCACTGCACCCACCTGACTGCACCACCAGATACCTGTAGCCAACAGTCCTGATGCACCACTGGACAGGACAGCCTGTAGCCCAACATATCCCAGGGATGCACCACCAAATGAAGCTGGCCAACCCAACTGTGGCCATCCAGACACAATGTATGCCATGTACACAGTGGCCAACACATGATGCCAGCCCTCCCAGGAGGCCCAACACACAGTGACGACATAGTACAAGTGACAGTGAATGTTGATTTGCCAAGCACCTCATCACCAATGTGGTAACGTGCATGCCAATTTGTCCCAACAGGAAAGGAAAACACCCAGGAAAGGACAGAGGAGGCTTGCTCCTCCACACACCAGCACCAACCACTGCCAGCAAGCAGCCAGGCCAAGGCAGTTTGGGGAGTGGGAATGTGCAACCGACAGACACTCTGGTGGCCGTTCAGACAGACACACACACAGGGCACCACAGACCCTATTTGTGCAATCTGTGCCACCAGAAACAAGCCTGGACACAACTAGAGCGGGTCCGACTGTCGACACACAAGTGGCAAAAAGTGTGGATGACAGCCTGCAATCAGAGCAGGCCACAGCATGGATGGTAGACGAGCAGAGCATCCAGCCTTCCCTTGCTTCCCCATGTATAGCCTCTGGTGCCCTGTTCCCTCCTCCAACCTCTTCCTCATCAGAGCTAGGGAGGTCATTGTCGTAATCTGTGAGCATTTCAACATTCCTACGTATGCACATGTTGTGCAGCATGCCGCAGACCACTAAGATTATCCCAACTTTTTCTGGGCTGTACATCAGTGCACCGCCTGTGTGATGTGGGCACCTGAACCTGGATTTCAGAAGGCCAAATGTCCGCTCGAAGCATGCTTTTGTTCTCCTCTGTGACTCATTATAGCATATCTCATGTGGTGTTGCAGGGTTTCTCATAGGGGTCATTAGCCATTGCAACTGCCGATATCCTGCATCACATGCAAAACATGAATGAACTGTGTGAGACATGGCCGTGTGTGGGCCGGGAAACAAGCTAATGGTCCTAACATGTATACCCCTATGTGCATGACTCAGAGTATGGGCATGGTGCATCTTGTCTGCATCAAGATTGATGGGACATGGGCTACATGGCTCACTTGCAATTATTCACGTTGTGGGAGTCGGCAGTCATGTGGTGTCTGTCAACTATGGTGTGGCAGCACACCATGTAGGGTACATGGCAATGCTTACCTGGCTTGTACGTAGCCCCGATTGTGTGGTGGTGCCTTGCATGACTGGATGCCCAGTGTCATCACATGGTTCAAGTCTGTGTCCTGGGGTGGGTCAGTCAGGGTGCTTGGCCTATACTGTGTATTAGTGTTGTTGCATCATGGGACTTGTAGTTCATTCACTTTACTACTACTTACTCAGGTGTGTGTCAGCTCTTTTGGCAATCAGGTTTGAGTGCTCATACCCACAAGCCAGGTGTGTTGTCCTCTGTGCCTCTCCATGTACGCAGGTAGGGTGTTGTTGCACAGAATCAGTAAATCATGTGTGGCCCCAGGATATTGGGCACAGCAGTGACTGATGGTGAGGTCGGCATTGCAGTTCATCTTCACATTCATCGAATTATATTGTTTCTGGTAGCATTATGCCTGCTCGTTTGCCTGGGGGGACCAATGCCACATGGGTGCAATCCAATGCCACAATGGTTTTGGGGAAATTGGCAATGTTGTAGAACCTTGCCTTGGCTGCATGCACCTGTGCCTGGGTGAATGGCATTAAGATGTGCAGATGTGCGTGCATCATAAGGGCATCCAGGACTTGGTCCAGCACACTGGAGAATGTGGGCTGGGACATACCATGCAGTGTCCCTACTCTGTGCTGGAAGGCACCTGTGCCACAGAAATGTAAAATTGCCACAAGCCTCAGCAGGGAGGCGATGGCTGTTTGGGTGGAAATGGCACCCTGCAGTTGTGCCTGTGTCAGGGTGAGTAGTTTGTATCGGTATAAGGTGATTAATTGGCTGTCTGTGCATGTCCATGGGGATGTTCCGACATGTGGTATGGGTGCCCTCTGCAGCATGTGTCTCCTGAGCCTTTGTTGCACCTGTCTTCCTCCCTGCCCTGTATTCTTCCCTGCTGTGGTCCAGCATGCTGCTGTAGCTGCTGTAGCTCAATGTAGAGTAGCAGGTTGTGGAGCCCGTAATCTACTTCTTCTTGTGGCTGCATGTTGCTTAGATGTGTGTTGGGGGTGGGCTTTTTATACTCTACCTCGGTAGATCAGGTGCACCGACCCCTTGATTTGCGACACCTTTTGCATTTACTGCCACCTTTTTTGTGGAGGTAATTGTGCTGTGTCTTTGGCGGAATTTCCTCTGATTTATTTGAGGTAATTCTGTTGTTTTTGTACTTGTAATCTGGCAATAATGGGTTTTTGTTCTTTGGCAGTTATTCCGTCAGAGGAATTAGCCCTGGTTTTGTTTCCACTGATTCTTGGCAGAGTTACCACTAGAGGTAATTCCGCTGGAGGAATTACCGTCAATCTTTTGGTCACTCATAATTTGGCATAGTGGTAAAGTTGGGTTTTTGTTCTTTGGCAGTGATTCCGTCAGAGGAATTAGCCCTGGTTTTGTTTCCACTGATTCTTGGCAGAGTTACCACTGGAGGTAATTCCGCTGGAGGAATTACCATCAATTTTTGGGTCACTCATAATTTGGCGTAGTGGTAAAGTTGGCACAGTGTATTTTTCAAACGTGTCTGCCCTCTCTCTACTTCTACTTCTACTGTAGTAAGATTCACAGTCATTTTTTTCACTGACTGGAGACATTTTGCATACTATTCAGAGCCTGAATGAGATGTTTAATGCCATAAAAACTTGGCTGCAGCAACATTGGCTCAGCCTTAATGGTAACTAAATGGAGTTAGCTATCATCAGCACCTAGCACAAATCAAAATAAGTTATGTTCCAGTCTCCAATCCTTTCATTTGATACTGTGACTCTGCCTATTTAGCCCCAATGTAAACTATTGGGTATGCTTGTTGACTTTCATATAGGGATGCCAGTGCAGGTAAACACTGTTATAAACAGCATAAGCCACTATAGTCATTGTTTTATTTTTAAAAATCCAACCATCCTTCACCGAAAATGATCTCAACATTATTTCTAGAGTGATTTTGCAGGAACAGTTGTTTTTTTACAATTCAATCTAGATGAGTGTTATTCTAAACATCAACCAGAAGAGTCCCTAAGGCACAGTATGGATCTCGCGCCATGCCAATTCTGCCTCTTCTTCATTGGATTCCTTTTGGGGTCATGGCCATTTTCAAAGGGGCAACTGTGATACATGGATGTATTCAAGGAACAGCACACAATTATATCTTGAAGAGATTTAAGGTATATAAAAGAAGTAGACCTTTATTCTCTATGAATATGATTCTTCTAGAAACACCTATATTTAATCTACCAGTGACAAGAGTACATCTGTCATGGAGCAAAGCTGTGGAATGGCCTGCTTTTCATTTCAAAAGCATTTTTTGTGTTTACACCTGATCTATGATAACAAATTATCTGTTTCTTGTTTCCACGCCTCTTTCTGTCTGACTTTTCACTTTTACTGCTCTAATTACAAATGATCCTTAGCCCTCTGGAATAAAATAACATTACATCACATAAGTTAGCATAGCATTTTACGCTCTGTAAAGATATGTCTGTGACCAATTTCCATCTGCTAGGGTACATATTTTTGAAATTTTAGGGGCTCTTGTTAGTGGATTATGCCAGGAAGGTCAGATCTGCAAATCAGTCTGACTTTCAGGGAATGCTCTGAGTTTTAAAAACTGGTGCTCAGGGGTTTGTACTCAGATGGGCCTGCTTGCCATCGGGTGTAACATTGAATTTACCAAAATCCATAAATGAGACCACATGTATACTTGCTGCTTGCTGGGCATCAGTAATTGGCATGTCATCCACCAGTTAGCAGCAAATGGGCTATAATATAAAAACCCATTTCTGGTAGGCAATCCTGCTAACATGAAGGTACATTCCGGACTATATCAGAAAGGTGGCCTCAAAAGGATTTCTTGCTAGCATATTTATAACTGTCTGAATTAATTTTGGATTTGTTTACAGTTTGGATTTAGTGTATAAGGTTTTAACTAACCAATTTGCACTTTAAATAAATAAAAAATAAAAATAAAAAAGAATATATATTTAGAAAAGTCAGTGCAAATGTTGCATTTTTTGGAATGAAAACAGGAATCCCTTTCAATTTAAACAAACAGCCCTCCTTTATTAACGGTGCATAACCAAGACCTGGTGGCAGTTTGATTGAATATAAAAAGCTACATCTGGTATGAAATAGTTGCCTATGGGGAGATTGATTATTATAAAGTGCCAAAGGCCACTTGATGTCTTCCAGCCTTCTGAATGACAGCTAAGTGGAAGCCGACAGATACATATTTTTAAGATGCAATTGAAAATGTGTATTGCTCGGTCTCCAGATAAAATTTTGATCCAGGAATATTGTATGCCCTGCTCAACTGGTGCACAACATATGGCCAACGGGCCATGTGCTACCCGCCATATTACATTTTTGCAGACCGCGCCACGGTAATGACTTTCATAATGAAATGCAGCCCACTTCGAGTGCTTGAAAAGCAGCAGAAACTCAGCGGGCTGCACTTCATAATGAAAGTCGTCCTCCTGTGTGTTCAAGAATATTGCTGGCCCTCTTTTGGCTCTGCACATGCGTTATGTTTCTGTATGTCTTCTGAGGCATGCAGTGCAAATGCTGAGATAATTGACAACCAGCAATATGGGTCTGTGTTGTCGGCATCACTACTGGCATGTGGATTATCAATGGAACCTTTGACTGCCTGGACCTTTGGTCTGTCTCCCTTTAAAATGAGGATTGCCTTTTTGCTCCCAGACTACCCACTCCAGAAAATGATCATGGGCAGCAGTAAAAGCCATTCTGGATTTACATTGGGGATTTCTATTTACCTTAAATGTCATTTCCCATTTTGAAAACAGCCTGGACCCTCTCATATTGGAATCTCTCATTCCGCAAGGACCCAAAGCTGATCTGCACTGGTATCCATGTGGACAGCTTATCTCCGTATAATAGAGATCAACCTTTCTGCAACCTCTATGGAATTTCAGCTTCCTCTACTCAATCCATATTAATCTCCTACTCAGATCATAACTATGTGCAGGCTATTTTATAATTCATCATCATATCTTCATTCTATGTTAAGTCATTAGGTTACAGTATTTAAAAAAAACAATTTTCGAGAAAAAAAGCCCACAAAATGGTAGACACAAGCTTCCTGGTAACCACTCATGCGATTGCTGATCTTTTATAAACATTTTGCAATTTCATAAACTCCATTTCGATCTTATTTTTAAAAAAGCGTATTGTTCAAAGAATTACAAAGCATCAACTAAGTTTTAAAACCTTCCGAAACTACGTGATGATGTTCTATGTTTAAATCTAAACCAATACTCACACAAGGCGCATGCAGTGCTAAGAGATGTGCAACAAAGCTAAAAGAAGGGTTTACTATCAAAAATAAAATAATTCACTTTCTAATCAGTGTTAGGACAGATCCACAAAAGGGTGCAATATGTGCACTTTCTTGGTGAGGGCGCGGGGCTTACCATGGACCAAATACAGGTTCGGATTTAAAGTGCAGATTTAGTGCAATTGACGCAAGAAACAATTCGAGTTCAAGGTGCTAAGCATTACGATTGTATGGACTGTAGTGTCTAGGACCAATATTTTCACTGTGGGAGCACCTCAGGTAACTAATTATAATTATTATAATTGTTTTTTCGACCGAGGATGTTTCTAAGTGCAGACGCAGGATTCAAACCTGTTTTACTCTGCATCGTTTTGCAGACGTGGACGTTGACCCGGAGCTATCCTCGTGGACCTGAGCTAATTGGCTGTCATATTTCTAGTTATCAATCTCCCATGATGGTGGCAGGGTAAGGATTACAACACATTCTCTGTAACAGGGTCGGACTGGGAAAAGAAATAGGCCCGGCCAGCCAAAAAAAAAGTGGTCCAACCCTCACCTCACGACCCTTGACCTCTGATGACATCACCGGAAGTGATGTCATTTGACCCCAACCCAAAGTGACATCCCGGGAAGCGATGAAATGCGACCTTTCACCCCTTGACAAAACAGGAAGTGGCATCAAATAGCATTAGTTTCTAAGTACACTAAATTACTGTGAAACCGAGCAAACGTCCAAGGCCAAATGATAATATGTTATTGTATAGTACTTACGCTTAAACTCTTTTTATAGAACAAATATGCATACAATATCACCCAACCTGTGTTGGTACTCATTTATCGACCTAAGAAGGATGAAAGGCTTTTTGAAAAAAACAAAAAAATAAATTGAAAAAAAAACATTTTTTGTTCAGATTTTTTTTCTCCAAACCGGCCCATCCAAGAGGAAGCCAAATTAGTTCAAAAATAATTGTCAAAATTTGCCATAGAAGGGGGGGATTTACAAGCAGAGAATGATTGGGAATGCAGGAAGCAATGGGTACATCACAGGCGAATAATCTACGCCCGATGGATCAAGGTGGATATGAGTTCACACCACAAGGCAGAGGTATGGGTTATAGAGGAAGCGGTGGCAGATTTCAAAAATAATCAGGGTGGGTTTCAAGGTACACAAAATGAGAACTAGAATGTTCTGGAAGGATATAACCAAGAAGGGAATTGGAAGCAGCCAAAGTACAAAGGGAAATTGCAATGCTCGAAGGAGTAGACGATGAGGGAAGCCCCCAGAGAACAGTAATAGCTCTTGATGAAGGGTATAGATTGACTGACATAACTGACATAACTGATGATGATATGTTCGGGGAAGATCGAAGTGATGATGAAGTGGTGGTCTTAATGAGCATTACATACTGGATAAGACTAGAGAAAGGGGAAGTTCCACAGAGAATGGCGATAATACAGCAAAGACCAGCATTTTTTCAGGAAGACTTGGAAAAGGTGCCAAGTGCCTTATGGACCACAGGCCTTATGACATAGGTTTATTCAAGGGGATAGGAGAGATTAAAATAAATATTAAACCAGGAGCAATTTTACCTCGAGCAAAACAGTACCCCATGTCTCAAGAAGATGATGAGGGTATATTCCATACTATTTCAGTGCTGATGAATCAGGGAATTCTGGTGCCATCAGAATCATTGTGTAATACCCTGGTCTATCCGATTAAGAAATCTAAAGGGGGATTGTGGAGATTTATCCAGTATATGAGACTGATTAACCAGATTGTAGATGCTGAGTTTCCTTTATTTCCTGATCCAGTGACAATATTGTGCAGTCCCTGGTGGAAGCTCGATATTTAACAGTGATTAATTTGAAAATTACATTTTTCTCAATCCCGTTGCACAAGGACTCACAAGACATGACTTTATTTACATTTTGCCAAAAAAGACTGAAGCATACTAGGCTGCCTCAAGGGTACTCTGAGTCCCCATCGATCTTTAATAGAGTCCTACAGATGGATTTAGGCAATATTGATTTCAAAAGTGCGGTGATACAATACGTAGATGACATCTTGATTTCTTGCACCACAGAAGATGAGTGTAGACAGGATTCTGTTCAATGGATGACTATTCTAGCAGACAAGGGATATAAAGTGGACAGCGAGAAGCTACAATACGTCCAAGAAGAGGTGTTATATATAGGTCAGTTGATTTTGCATGAAGGAAAGAAAGTGACACCTGAAAGAGCTGAGGTGATTATGAAAACCTCAAAACCAAACACAGTGAAACAGATGCAACAGTTTTTTGGGTTTATGCAACTTTGTTAGAGCCTGGGTGTTTGATTATAGCACATAAATGAGACCACTTCTGCAAGCATTAAAGAAACGCAAGTTGGTAAAACAAAACTAGAATGGACTAAATAAATGGAGGAAGGATTTGAAGAGTTGAAAAAGCAATTTGTACAGCCCCTGTTTTAGAAATTCCAAATTATGCTGAGGAATTTTATTTATTTTCACACACAAATGGGACAGTCATGATTGCAGTGCTTACACAGAGAACCACATTGGGGTACAAACCTTTGGCGTATTACTGTTGAATTTTAGACCCAGTTATGAGAGGACACTTCCCTTGTGAACAATCTTTGTCAACTGCTGCGTTTGCGATTGAGAAATCTACAGGTATTGTCATGGGCTGCTCTATGAGCCTCTTCGTGAAGCATGCACTATTTGCCATTTTAGAGAAACCCATGGGCACATTGACATCCCAAAGGGCTTCAGCTTATGAGGTAATGATTTCTAACCCAGCGATTAAAATCGTAAGATGTAAAATAGTAAACCCTGCCACATTTATAGCTGAGCCAGTGGAGGAAGAAGATCAAGTGCATGACTGTGCTAATTATGTTGAATTTTATGATGATATACCCTGTGTGAAAGAGAATGTTTTAGCGGGAGGGGAGATTCTCTTTATTGATGGTTCTTTGAAAATTGATCAGACTTTCGGGGAAAGGCATTGAGGCACTGCAGTAATGAGACACAGGTTAAATGGCAAATTTGAAGTAGTAGCGAGTGCAAGGCTACTGTCTCACCTTTCAGCACAAGCAGCAGAATTAGTAGCGCTTATTGTACCACTTGAGAAACATGAAGGCCAGGAAGTGACAGTGTAGAGTGACTCTGCCTATGTGACATCAACCGTACATGCAGGAATGTCACGTTGGAAAAGGCGGGGTTACCTCAGCACCGTTGGCTTTCCAGTACAGCATGCATCCTTATTGGATAAGCTCATTAAGGCACTACAACTCCCAGTGGCCATAGCAGTCGTTAAATGCGCAGCACATACTTAGCGAACCGATTTTATCTCTTGCAGGAATGAAGCCGCAGACGAAGAACCTAGAATTGTTGCATATTCTCCAGAAATGTCGAGTTTTGACACTAAGAGTATTAAAGAAAAGGTAGTTACAACAATGCTAGTGCAAGAAGGGTTTAATAAGTTGTCAATAATCCACATGGGCGATGTGAAGATCTATTAAGGAAAGACCTGCCCTCCCACTGTTGCTGATCCGGAAGCAAGACAAGAAGAATTTCAGTTTGTGCAGACCCGATCAATGACCAAGAAGAAGGACGATAAAACGACGAGTGATTAATACACCTTATTTGGACTGGAATTCAATGGAAACTCCTTATAGAGATTTTAGCAGAGAGTGCAAAGACTTGCAGAGAATTCCAGGAAGTTGAGAAATTAACTTTTAGAAATACAAATTGAAGCAGAAAATAATGCATCAGAGCTATGCAAAAACATCAGTTCTTGATCAGAAATTGGAAACGAGGTCCGTATTCAGATTCATTTTGTGGAGAAAATGTGTTTTATGTGATTAAACATATGTTACCTGCTGATAGTGACCCTCATTGGCTTGTGCTAGCTGTCTTTGTGTTTATACTTCAATCTTATCCTGCTCTTGTTAGAAGAGATGTTAATATTCACACTTTCTTAGAGGATCCTAAAAATGTACCAGTGATAAGAAGACTACTTATTGCTATAATTGAACAGATTTTACAGTTACAAACATAAAGAAATGTGATGATTGTGTTAGAAATGATTGATGAACAGTGCGGAACAGTTCTAGAAGATGTACAAGTGCAACAAGTAGTAGGATGGCACGAAAGATGGATGCCTATGTTCTTATCCATAATATACGATTGCATGATTGTTCTTTTTGTCTTTCTGTTCCTCAGCTCTCACAGTCTCTATCATGTTAGTCCTTCTGCTGAAGAAGTCTCTATGATTCTCCCTACTAAGAAAACTGCCTTTGATTTACTCTATGATTACCATACAGACTTTGGGAGACACAAGTGAGATGCTGAGGAAGATAGTGAAGGGATAAATACCTATATAGATAACACAGCACACTTAGGGAATAACATGTGGTACCAGCACATGAGAAAAGTGGGGGGAGAAAGCATCTAAGGAGGGTTGCTACGTTTGCTCTCTCATCCCCTATGCCATGAATACAGTACAAACTTTCACTGCCAGAGAGGTTTCAGAGCACGAAGCAAGGTGCCTCAGTAATTTGGCAACATGTACAACTCAACGACAATTCCAAGGAAGCTGGGCAACCTTGCAATGGAGATGAAAATGGTTGTTTCCATACCAGGATGACTACACCAAGACCTTACAAATTAGCCTGGATGGAAGGGCAAGATGCTGTGTATCCTGATGCAGGACAGGATGAGGTGATCATTGAAGAGAATAAACTGCCCTGATGTGACAGAAATAGATGGATCACCTGGATGTTGGGAACACTCTCAATCGTTGATCTATGGACGAGTGAAGTCCAAGAAGGGATGGAAGAAGGAATGATGTGTTGTGCAGCTCACCTGCTGAAAACAGAATATGTACAAGAATTGCAAAGGGTGAATGATGGGTGTTTAAAGTCATGGGCCAAACACACCAAACTACTGACATGGGTAGAAGATGAATCAGGCCCAGTAGTTTAAATCATGTTGGATAATGGAACACTGTGCTTCAAAAGACATGGAAGGAATCATGTGGGATATAACAAAGAATGCAAAACTACAATTGACATTCCTAGAATGGCAGAAGGGACAGTTGTCCTTATGAACAGATATTGGACTTGTGGATCTAGAGCTTATATAAGGTTGCCCAAGGATTGGGGCGTATTATGTTCTTTGGTGCTCATCCATGTTCCAGCATTAGTGATTCCTCAAAGAGACCTGAATATTGGGAAATTACCAAAAGTGGATGTCCATTTGAGAAAAAGAAGTTCGCTTGAACTTCTCCATCAGACAAGAAGAGAGAATTATTTCTCAGCCAAATCAACAACAACATATGTTCCATTCCTGAGGAACACAGGTTGTTCAGTAAGACTGTTACAATATTTATGACTATATTCATGTCTGGGATCCAAACAGTAGCAAATGCCAAGTGGCTACAGATCACTAGATGGGAGCTTCTGCAGACAATCAATGCTACCATACAGGGATTCAACGCTATCAAGGAAGAGCTGAGGGCCATATGACTAATGACCCTCCAGAACAGATATGTCCTTGATATGTTCACAGCGATGGAAGGAGGAGTTTGTGCCAAAATGGGCCATCATGCTGCACATTTATAACTTCTCATGATGAACAAAATGGGACCTTAACAGAGGCCATAACAGACCTACATAACAAGATGGAAGATGAGACAGATGACATTGAAGATGACAGTTGGTTTGCCTCACTGTTCTCATGGATTCTGCAGTGTTTGGAAAATATGTTTAGGACACTTGGAGTTATATTAGTGCTGGTGAAGTGTGGATTCTGTGTAAGCAGGATAGTAATTACCCAATGCAAGAAAATGGCAAAGAAGGTGGTATGGATGAAGATCATGATTGATGTTGAATCTGAACTTAAAACCAAGGAGCTGGCAGATGAAGTTGTCAGAAAATATATAAAGGCCAGCATCGTAGCACCTGAAGGAACAAAGTTCCTGTATCTGAAGAATCATAATAAGCACGTGGGATGATGGATCTATTGTAATCTGAATGGGCAATGTAACTACATGACCTGGAGTGTGGTGATGAAGATATGGACATCAAAGAAACACTTCCTCAAGAGAAAAAATCAGGATGTCGAAATGATTGAGGAGTTGGTTGAGGACTCAACAAGAGGGGGGAATATAGAAGAGTAGTTGCATGCCTCTGCAGGAAATCCCGCCCCCACCTGCTTTATGTTGGAAGTCTGAGATTGTGACGTGTTTGTCACCAACAGTTGTACCAATACCGCAGCGCATATTCGAAAGAAGATACCCATTGAGACAACCCTATCGAATTTACCCCCCAAGAGATGACAATCTGACGGAGGAACTCCCTGAAGGAATATGAAAAAGTCAAAGAGAGAAGCTAGTGACATCACAAGAGACATGTGCAACGTACTGAGATACTGGCTGAAAATGTTGTATGGATCCTACAGAAACTAATGATGAAGTCCAGAATAGAGTAAACTCTTAAATATGAAAAAGAAGATTATGCGTGCACGAAGTGCTGCAGAGAATCAACCGTTCAATAATTGTACAGACACAGAAACGCAGGGTAGACTAAAAGGGCCTCATTACACGGATGGTGGTAGGGATTTACCGGTACTGGTAAAATACCGGTACCGGTAAACCCCTACCGCCTTACTACGAGGACCCTTTGCGGGTTGGGGGATTTAACGCCTGCTTTTTGCAGGCGTTAAAATCCAACCCGCTAAGGGACCTCGGAGCTAATTACGGCACCGCAAAATTGCGGTGCCGTAATTAGCGCCTTCCCCATTCCCATAGAGCCCTATGGGGCAGAAATGGGAATGGGGAAGGGCAATGGCGGAAAGGGGATTTACCGACCCTCCAACCTTGGAATGGGGCGGTAAATCCCCTTTCCGCCAAGGCGGTGCCGGTATTTTACCGGCATGAGCCATGGCGCTAATAGCGCCATGGCTCACCGCCTACCGGGTAATGAGGCCCTAAGTCATCATAGAAGCTGGCTATATGTTGTGAATAGAATGCAGGCAGAGCCACCATTGAATACAAGCTGGACATCACTAACATACATTTGAGTAAGCTAGGACCCATGAAGAAGGAAGGGAGAATTGTGTTGCAGCAAGAATAAGCTGAAATCGTGGAGCTGCATGGCAGGGTTGTCTGTCCTAAAGTCAAGATTGAAGCAGCTAAGGTCAGCTATCTATTCTTGAAAGGAGTGAATGTGTGAAGGATGAATCATCTTTTGTTAAGGTGCAAAAAAAGAACACCAAGAGTAACAAGTTTTATTCATTTAAGACATGTAAAACCTGCAAAATGGACCAAATCTTGGACTCTTGTCAAGTGAGCCAAGGATGAAAATAGAGTCGAACTTGGAGTCCTAGAACCGCGTTTGTGAGTGCCCACACTCCCATGCATTCCCAGAGACAAGGATACCTTGCAAGGCAAAGTTCAAAGACAATCTTCATGGCAAAAGGCATGGGCGATAAGAGATGTTGGGTTAATTGGATGGGGAGATAGAGTCAGGTCCACTTCCTTGAAACTGGTTCTGGGCTTACATGCTGCTAAATGAACCAAATGTTCCAGACATGGCACATTCATGCCAACCAATTGGAGAGATCTGTATAACGAAGGCCAACTGAAAACCGTGTACTTAATAGTTTTGAAGAGGAGATGTTTTAGAGGTAGGCATATATTACCCACCTTACAGAGAGCAGCCAATCACAATCACAGTTCCTATGTAATGTATGCTTAGATGTTCCCCTTAAGCCTATCACAATCCCTAGTAGGTTTTTCATTATTTGTCACATGATATGACATCACAGCTGATGTACTTTTAGTATAAAGTCTATGTTTTATGAAAAGATCGCTGAGAGAAATCGAGCAAACGTCTGTTGAAACTCCCTGTTTTAGAAAATTGTTAATAAAACAGAACCTTGCCACCTGAGTTGGTTTGGTTATTTGGACTCTGAGTTATTCTGTAAACCCATTCATTGCATGCACGTTACTAAAGGGCCCTAAACTCCATAGGCATTTGGTTCCATCATGATCTGGACTGGATCTACAGTAGTATAAGCATTTGTTGTTGAGACTGACCACATGATTTGCTGGCACACAGCCAGCACAAATAGTGGCCAGGAGGGGCATATATTCTTAAAACATGCCTGTATCGTTTAGCACCTGCATTATGGAAATGTGTTTTTCTGTGGCACAGCTGGCAAATATGGTTGAGACTAGACTCATGATTGTCTTTGGGCACATCCAGCATGAAAGGTGAGCACCACTGGCATATATTGTTGATAGGATTAATGTAGGCACAAGCAGTATGAAAATGTATATTAGAATGGCAATGATGCTATTTATTGTTGATCAGGCCTCCTGATCTGCTTTGGGCACAACCAACTTTAAAGTAGAGAAACACTATCGTTTATTTTTGAGGCGCTGTAATTATTTTTCTCTCTGCAAAGCCAGTCTAAATGTGTTACGAAAAGCTCCTGTGTGCTGTTGCTGACCTGTTATCTATTTGAGTATATGTTCTCTGTGTATTTTAGTAAATTTTCGGTAATTTGTTCCGAAAAAGGCACAATTTCAATACATTATTTTAAAAATATTCCCATGGGAAAGCCCAGCAAAATTCAGCTAGGTATGTTCTGGATCCCACCAATTAAAAGATAGCATTCAAGCCCCTCCTCTTTAAGAATTCACCACCTGCTACGGTTCTAGTCTTTAGTGGTACTGTTGAAGTGGGCATGAGAGTTAAAAAAAGAAATACCATCTTCTTTTAATTTATTTAATTTACTTCTGTTGGTTTAAAACAAACCTTTAATAAAATTCTAAATTTCTCATACATGACATAATACATTAATACATGAATACAGAGATGAGAATACAAAAATAGAAATACATTATTTTAAAAGAAAACATTCCGTTATTCATCCTAGGCTCATTAAAAAAGGTTGCAAACAGTAGTTAAAAATCTAAGAATAGCTAACTTCAGTGAAGTTGATTTTCCATGTAACATGATTAACCACAAGTTTTCCGAAAAATACACAGTCTATTCTACTTATAAATAACACATAGTATTAATTTTGTTGTGTTCTTAATGTGGAACATGTTAATAACAAATGGTACAATGTTTCATTTTCTGACACAAATTGCAGAACCTACACAGACCCTTACATTCAAGTGCTTCACCTCTGCTACCAAAAATGTTGTTGGTAGCTAGTACATTAATTCGGAAACGCATAAAGTTATGTGTGTTTTTGTTTGGAAAACAAAATAAATAGCGTTCAACTGTGGCCAATTCTTTCTGTGGAGAAACCACTTGTCTATTGGGATTTCGACAAGTCATCTACAGTACACACTTAGTCAAAATGTTGAGAAACTTGTTTTGCTTTTTTTTGGTTTAGTTAATAACGTCTCAAGCGAGACATCTAAGATGACCAATTTCCTCAAACAGTCCTGATTAAATTCATAAATAAATCTGGAATCTGCACTTCCCTCACACACTTTTCAACTTAGCACAAGGTAGATATTGTCCTCACAAATGATGTAAAATTTCCTAGAGGCACAATATTTTCCATAAAGCTATGCTGTCCACCGATTGCAAGCCCAATTCAGATCTTATAGCGCTCAGAGGCACACATTTCGGTAAAATAATAGAATCCAGAGTGCCATATAATAGATTCTAAAGTGCCAAGTTCAGTTAATATCCAAGATGGAAAGAATTCTAGAGCATAGCACAATTGTGGCACAACATTTGCCAATTAGAATTTGCGCAAGGGTAGTTCAGAGAATTTGCCATACTTAGATACATTTTTTTCATTTGTCTAGCTAAAGTCCTTGCTTTCTCTTTCCGAAATTTACTGTAGAAGCATGTCAAGGGTTTGGTAATGATCAGATAGCCTATGTACACCAGAGACTTTTTTTTACTTGCAATTTATGTTTATTTAATATCCAAGAAAAAGATTCACTGTGATTATTTTTACTGAGTTTTATTATTACCAACTTTTGAGGGTTAATACTTAAGTTGTTCAATGCCATATATTTATCGAAGGCAGTTAGTAAGCATTGAAGCCCTATGGGTGTTTGATCCATTAAAAGAAAGTAATTGGCATATGTTGCCCATGCTATTTGTACCCCTCAACCTTAGGGGCAACAAATGAGGCTCGAGAAAGAGGTATAACCACATCGGATGCATAGATATTGAAGAGCCAGGGGGCCAGTATGCACCCCTGCCTTAATCCATTTTTGGTAGAAAACGACACTGAGTAGACTTTCACTATTGAGCCTAACTTCAATACAGGACCCCTCGTGAAGATGTATTAAGATGCTCAATAGTCCAGATGGTAACCCTAATATAATGAGTTTTATCCAAAGTGTTGGGCGATCGACTTTGTCGAAAGCCATAAATAAATGCATGGATGCGATATAGATTGTGGGAGATTTTACAAACCAGACAGAATGTTGAAGGCTACTAAATAGGATACCTCTGCAATCCATTCCCATATTCTTTCGAAAGCCAAACTGATTAATACTCAGAACGTTATTATTTTTACACCATTCTTCTAGATGTTCTAACACCATAGCAGCAAATATCTTAGAATCTACATCCATCAGTGTAATAGGGTGATAGGTAGATGGTGCAGATTTATCCCCCTTCTTACAAATGGGAATTACGTATGAAGTCTTCCATGATTGATGCGTCACCCTGTTCACTACAATGTCCCTAAACAGTACAATTCATATTTTTGACCAAAGGGAGGGGTTCTGTTTGAAGATCACATTAGCAATTAAATTAGGACCACATGCCCTTGAGAGTTTGCTGTGATAATCATTCTCTCAACATCATCCTCCAAAATCTTTAAATCCCAATTACTTTGAGTGGTATCTGTTTCTGTCTTGATACCTGGCAGGATTACCTGCTTGTACAGTTCCCAAAAGTGGGTGTACCAAGTTCGCTCTGATATGGGGTTGTTTGTATAATTTATTGGGTCACCCCCAGACCATTGACTAAAGACCAAAAGTTAGAGGCATTCTGCTTCTTTAGTTATTCCATCATAGGCCCCATCTCTTTGATAAAGCAGATGGAAATGACCTTTCAGCCAGTTTTTTTATTTCTTTTGTGCTCATTTAACCCCCAATATTATATCAGATTTCTTTGTGTAAGTTAATATAAGCTTACAAATGTCCTTGCAGGAATGTCTTTTCATATTTCTGACCCGGATATCAAATGTATGGCGATGAGCTCTAACACTATTAGCTTTATTAGAAGTACATGGCATCAGATCCAATACTGAATGAACATAAGGTACAAATGTTGATAAAGAGTAATGAAACCATTTTTGTCTCATACGTTCAGTCCTCATTATGCCTGAGTATTAGTAAATTCAATTTCTGTATGTTATTCTCGTGCCAGGTCAGCCTATTTCTCCTCCCATTTACCATAGGGTGATTAGAGAAATATTCCCTTTCCCTTGAATTTTTCAGAACCACCAATTGTATAGTCAGCATTGCATGATCACTAAATGTGTTAGAAAGAATGACAAGATTCCAGACTAAATCATACAGATTTTTCGACACAAACACCTAATCTATCCTGGAGCCAGAGTTCCACCTAATACAAGTTGGTGCCTTATGACCGCCCTCCTCTCGAGCTTCTGTGACCATGAATAAGCCACATCCCTCCCTGTTCTGATGCCACTTCTGCCCCTGTACCCTTTTCCTTTTGGAATTATTCAGGTTGTTATAGAAATCACTAGAAGAGATATCCGGGTCCTGTTCCCTGTACTCTCCCTTTTCTCCATCAAATGATGCTCAATATCTAAAGCATTGTCCAAGTTACATTCAGAATTAAAGTCCCCTGCAATAATTATTTCTCCCCCTGGGAGACCTGATAACCAAACCTCCATTGTTTCATTCAGAATCCTAAGTGTATGATGGAAGTTTCCTTTTGGATTCCAATAAATGTTCAACAGAAGGAACTTTATACCCTTCAACACGTCCTCCCCTTTCGATTACCACAGCCAGTATTCCCTTAGAACCTCTCCAGTGTTTGCAGTACTTAAACCCCCCCTGCCCTTCTTGCTATCAATGATAAGCCCCCAACTGGTCTCCCCCTATGCCCCTGAGTAGCTGCTTCATTCACAATAAAATAACCATCTACAGCCGGTATGCCCAACAGCCAAGTTTCCTGTAAAAATAAGACAGAATACTGATGAAGATGTCTGCAAAGAAAAGAGCCAGAATAAGGAGAAGAGAATCCTCTCACATTCCATGATTAGAGAGAACAATGGCCGTCCATGCTAAAGTGAGCCCTTCATATCATGTTGTTGACTGATAGCATTTCTGAGAGAGACTGCCATCCTGTGCCAATTTCTCTCTCGTCTCTTGTAGCATTGGCTTTGGGATAGAGCCCCAATCCTTTTTAGGTTCTGAGTTGATACCCATCTTCTCTAGCCCTACATCCCTTCTCAAAGACCCCCACTACATTGATCTAATGAATAACGTCCCAAGTCACAACCCAGCCTATATAGGCTACGAGCTTCATTTACTAGAATCTCATAGTCCAAGCAGGATGGTATAACTAATCTCACATGTTCATACCTTCTAGGATACATGAAATCAACCAGTTTTTTGTCTTTCAATGTAATTAGCCGTAAAGCTGGTATTACACTAAAGAGGGACACAATCTTTGATCTATCTAATGAGTCTGGCCCCCTTTGACCAAGCATTTAATTTGGGATTAAGCTAGGACAATCAAGTAATATCGGTTCTCTCATGGGTAACTCCATAGCTCCCTTTTCTTTATAAAGGGGGCAACGAGAGAACTGTACTTGAGTGTGTCTTTTAGTACCCCCCAATACATTATACTCTTCACATTGGGGAGTTAAGCCTGATGTTGAATATATCTGCCCTCCTACAGTGCACTCCATATACTCCCCAACCGAGAGATCCTTTTGATGATTGGGTATTGTGTTGGGCTTAGATCTCAAATCTAGAGATGCATAGGCTAATTCAGAGACAGGCTTGCAATAGATTTGCGACCCATTTAGCTTTACATCTGATATATCACTAGAAGATATGACACCTTTATCATTAGATGTAATTAATTCCCTCTGAAAACAAATCCCATTTGTGGGGTTAGCTCTACTTTGTGAATGATGTTCAGCCAATATATATTTTACAATCTCACGTATAACTGGTTCTGTGAACTGTAAAGTAGGGATACTTAGGTCTGTCAATGGCTTAACTCCTAGTGGATATAGAAACTTAACTATAGTGGATAAAGAATTTCTTCACTAACAGAGTTGGAATCTATATGGATAATATCTAAGGTCTTAAGACCAATTCCTTCCACAGTAGTTTGTTTCCCCATCCCAAGGAGCAACCTGGCCGGTCCTGACCCATCAGATCCACCTCTGATTTGTTGCGACTCTTGTTGTCATGCTTCAGTTGTTTGAAAATCTGAAATATAGGTGGAGCTGACAACTTCTTTTTGACTTTCCCTTTATGGTTCATAGCATCTATCAGTCTAGGCTCAGGAATATCCTGAAATACAATAGCATCCATAGCAGCTTGGACTCCCTGTGCCCTCATATTTTTGGATTGCCCCACCATATCTTATCTGGGAATGTTTACCCCAGTTACTGGTGCTGTCACAGGTTTCCTGTTTTTTCACCTGTTTATGCTGCCTTGCGGGATCCTTCGCCGGGGTTTTCTTCCGTGCTGTTCGGGTCTTGTATAAGCCCGCTCGGCCATCGTCGTATTCCAGGATTCGTTCAGCTTCTTCGTCCGGGATCAAGGAAACTCCAGGAAGACCAGGAAGGAAGGCTGTACACGGGGGAAGTGTACGCGGAACGAAACAGGTACAAGGAAAGGGAAGGAGAAGGAGTGGGTCTGGGAATTCGAGCCGCAACTCAGTTCCAGGAGCACAACGCAACGCACTTCTAGCCTCAGCTAACGATAGCGTTGAGATGCACGGAGCCGCAGGGGTGTGGTTAATTTATGGAACGTGCTGCATGGACGTAAAGTTTGATAGACCGCGTTCTGTGAATACGGCCATGTTGGGTGTACTACAGCGAGTAACCCCCAACGTGCCAGGGACCAGGAGGACAAAAAGGGGCGTGATCGATGGATCATGACAGGTGCCTCTACACTATCTGGATTTGTCCCCTCCAGTAAAACAGAGTCTTTTTCCAGATAGCAAGACTCCTGTTGAACAAAACAAGCCTGGGAGTGAAGATACTTTTGGGAGGACTTATTTAGGTTCTTAAAACCATTATATTCTTCTTAGGTATTTTTTCCCCTCTTGGGTTTATTAGACATATCCCCCACACTAACAGTGAGGCCTTCATTAACAAGCAAGGTCTGTATCGCTCTGCTTTCAGAGATCACTATATTATGCGAAAGAGTACTGACTGCAATGCTCGACGGCTCATGCACCTAGTCAGCTCACCTATGAGTGTAGTCCTCCACTGGGACTTTCATCAGACATATTATCAAGGCTAGATGTGCGGTTATCTCATATAGTACTTTTGTATGTGTCTTGAGCTGTTTTAGCACCTCCACCTGGCTCATGTTCAGGGGATGATATACTCTGAATCTGACCCGAAGTAAAACTGGTTGCCCCCTTCCTTGTGTGAAGGAAACAGTCATTCATTAGCACTGGAAGAGGCAATGTAGTAGCGAACGGCTCCCTTCCTAGAATCTGATTGTTAACCGCTTGTGGAAGGGTTCCAAGTTCTTCAATAGATGCTGGAGGCGAATTGACCCCTATCCTGTCATACACCCATTCACCCCTACTGTGCACCTCGATAGGAATTTGATTTTCCAGATCTACCGGCATCAGTGAGGATATTTCGCCAGTAGGGAAAGGAGGAAGGGGCAATGCTAGGGCCTGTGACATACTTTCATGTCTACTGGTAAAGAACAAAGAGGCCATTGTTATCTGCTTTCTAGATGAAACAATTGTTTCCTTCTTCCTCATTTTACCAGTTTGCAAAAAGGCTTAATACCTGAACGCTGCAGGTAAAATGGAAGAAGCAGCAGGCAGAAAGACAGAGAAAGGAATACAGTAATCACTTCCTATCACATGTCCACCAATTCAAAATAGGAAAATCCACATAATGTGAATCACCAATACCTATGCCGTTAACCCGCAAGCCAGCAAACAGCCAACAGCACCCTGAAGGCACTCCGGGTTGTGCGTGGCCGGGAATATCTGAAAAGAGTCGGCTTTCTTGTGGGTGGGACTTCAATTCAAATAAACCAAACGTTGTATAGAGCTGTTTAGGATAGATTAAAAGGGCAATAGCTTAAAACAGAACACTATATATTAATGTCCAAATATTCCATTTCCATTGCTTCCCAAAGTAGCTTCTGTACCTCACTTTTCAGGGTTGTAAAAAAGTTGATGACTAAAATCGTGTGAGGCAGCCGGGACAACCGAGACAGCCAACAGCACGGTGGAGGCACTCCGGGAGGCACGCGAGTCCGGGAATATATGAAAGGTGACGGCTTTTTTGTGGCCGGGGCCTCAATTCAAATCAACCAAGCGTTGTATATCCGTGCGAATGTACACAACCTGGGAATATATGAAAGGAGTCGACTTTCTTGTGGGCGGGGCCTGAATTCAAATCAACCAGGCGTTGTATATAGCGCACGTTGAAGGGTTGTAAAATGTTGATGAAGAAAGTCACGTGAGGCAGCCGGGCCAGCCGAGACAGCCAACAGCACTCTGACGGCACACCACACACATTGGGAGTATCAGATGGGCAAAAAAGTAATCAGGTTTATTTCAATGGTTTGCCTCCACCCCTGCCAGATTGGAAACTCCCTGGATCCCATCACTTAAATAATGCTCATAGATTATCAACGTGTACTACACCTAGCATGACCTAAAGCATACCACTGGTACTTCCATATTATTGATTTCAAGCATTAATCGCTCTTGCTCTCTCTCTCTCACTTTTTATCTCTTCTACTCTCAGCTTGCTCTTTTTCTCTCTTCGACTTTCGCTCATTCTCTTCCACACTCTGTTTCCCTCCTGCACATTCCAGGTACAGAACAATATTATTGTATAGGCACATCCAATTATGGCCAATCACGTCATTTCGTAGATGGTTGTTTGATCGGGGCAATAGAACGCCATTTCTGTGTTTTGTCTCTTTGAAGCAACCTTTTACACGCCTGTACTTAAAGTCTGAAAGCTGTTGCATTGAGAAGGCAGAGCAGAACAAGCATTGTGTGTCTGTAATTGGACCGCGTATTTCGTGCCTTTCTTCCTACGGAAACCCTAAGGTGACTAATTACCAGCGTGAAGCCCCCACAAGCCTAGCCATCTGTCACACATGTGTATGGTAGGTGCCCGAGCAGGTTTGTAGGGAAATCAAGCATGTAGTTGACAATTTGCTAGAATTTAATGATTCTGTCACACTGGGGTTTTCTCAAGGAAATAATGAGAAAAGAAGTTTTGTGGTATTTTAACAGCTGCCTTAACATGGCATCCCTTGCCAAGATCTGATTGCTTGAAATAATCATTATACTAATATTATTTCCTGTAGCAGTAAGGATTGTTTTCCTTTTAAAGTGTTCAATAAGGTGTCGCTTAATGCCGAACAGCGGCCCTCACTCTGCAAGTAAAAGGCAGATAATTAATCCAATAGGTCAAATATGCGTCAGCTTTTTCTCCACAAAATACCGTTGTGATCAAAACTCTCTGCAAAATATGTGTGTACATTACTGGCTTTGTAGTAGTGCTACATTTTAACTAAGCGTGTGTATTTATGAATGTGGCAGAGATCAGTGTGAAGAATTATGAGTAATATATTGGGTCCTCCCTACTGAAATTCCGAGTACCATTCGGAGTGATATATGAAGAGGGGGCAGCCTGCCCCATCCCTTTCTATCCTTGCAAGGCCGCTATTTTAAAACCCAATATTTAAATAAATGAGTACAGCACACTTCTCTATCTTACATAAATCATTCCAGAAGTGCTTCTGTTGATTGTGCAATATGTTCTGAATTATGTAGAGTGAAGGTGCAAACATGTGTGACAGTGTATTCAGATATTGGTACTCCCATATTTGTATGGTACACTCCTCCTGCAAATGTGGCAGTTCTTGTTAAACCTCAACATGCTCACATTACAGAAGCATGTGTGTTAAGAAATATATATTTTTGCAACTTTCCTTCCATTGACATCAATGCAACCCTCTGCTATTTTGCTATGTCTTCAACCCTAACCTTACTTTGGAGGAAAGTATAGCCTTTTTTGTTCACTTCCCTTGCTCAACTAATTCAATTTGCGGGCACTGGTCAGCCCATAAGGTCATCAGTGCAGGGGGCTGTATCCCCTTTTGTGATTACTGTGTTGTTTTTAATGTAGCACACGCACATCATTTTAACGTGAAGTGCTGTATGTATAATTTGTATCCTTTTTCCCTTAGTTTTCTTTAAAATCTTTGTTACCTTTTAGATGTGTCTAGAACAGGCCAGTAGCAGTTGACCGTGTTAGATTTATGTTTCTGATGCACTACTGTGCACCATCTTTTTTTTACACATCATGCCGTTTTGAGTAAAATATACACAAAATGGCAGTGCCATGTGTTTTAAGCCCTGCCCTTTGGCCTTCTTAAGACCTTCTTTGGTCTGGAAAAGCAGCATAAGGAATGCACTATTGTGGGATCAGGCTTGGATTCCCGGGCAAAATGCTTTGTGTATCTAAGATGGTGGAAATGGGGGTTTGGACTTTCTGGTCCTAATGAACATCCATGTAACAGTATTTCATTTGCTTAGAAGGTGAAGTGTTTGTGTATGTTTAAGAGTGTACAGCCCTCACCTGTTTAAATTGTGAAGGTACTTGCCATTGGCTAGGTGTGGCAGCCTCCATCTCAAACTGTTATTAAGTGAGGGTCCAACAGCTGTTATCAGATCATCCACTGGAGCTAAGACCCCAAGGAAGAAGAACCTGCACTTAAGACCTAGAAAACTGGTGCTATGGGCAACCTGTATTGTCAATCCATCCACCCTGATGCTCTTGCAATTATAGAAGACTTTTGCAAGTGTTTCAACCGTTAGAAGGGATGGACCAACCATTCCTGACTCATGCACCAGAATCCTACGATGAGAGGACATCACACGTGCCCTATGACCATACTTTGACCTCCCCAGCCTCTGTTAAGTCCTCTTGGCTTCATCGGATGCCATCCCGAGCTGGAGCTTGAAACTCTGCAGGTCATCCTGTTGCCTATGATCATCTCTCCTGCTGTTGATGCTCTCCTGGTTAACAGCAGGGCCTTCCAGAAGCTTCCATGATTCCCACCTGATGACGCATGGTGTCTTCACTGCTGCCCTGCTTCTGCTGTGTTCTAGAGGTCTCTTTAAATTGTGGGACCTGCTGCGGTTGCTTTCCTTAGATGTCTGTCCTATCCAGCTGCGAACCAGAGATCAGAACTACTGCATAGCTGACCCAAATCCCAAAACTATCTTCAGCCACTACACCTGCACCCCGACAACCTCTAATGACAGGTCCAGTAGCAGAAGCAAGTGACACAAGCAACTCTGAATACCTCAATGTTGGTCACTCAGATAATTGGAGTAAGAGACAGATATACTTACCTGTTTTCGTCACCCTCTATCTAAATAGGTATTTTATGGGTGCAAAGCAAACTCTCTAAGACTTTCTTGCCTGGCTATGAAGGGTGGAGTTCTAGTCAAGGATCTCCCTCATGTTAGCCCCGGTTGTGGTGGAGAGGCTGGTGTACACCTAAAATTCGTACCCTCTCAATACAAATGTGCTTTAGAAAATACATTATTTTACCAACCTGTTGGGATTACCAACACCTGTACAGGGAAGCTTCTGAGACTCTTACTCCCCTCTCATGTACTTACCTGGAACTTTGACTACGTTGAGGCACTAGGCCTACCTGATGGGGAGGTCTGCTGAAGTTAGGTGTCTGCCTTGAACCTATTAGCCAGGGCATGTGGTTTATGTTTGAGGGCATTGTTCTTCTCAATTTGCTTGCTATAGTTTCCTTGTTTTACTCGATAGAAGGTAATTTCACTTTGAGACTACCAACTGTGTACATATATGTAGGTGTATTTTTAGCATGTTGTCTGATATATGTCCTATCTGAGAAGCACCTGTTTTATTTTGAAGCTTAATACATCAGTATATTTGTTTAATTCTGTGAGGTCTCATATTTTATTTTTTACATGTGCTTAACTTTACTTACACACCAACCCATAGCTTCATGTATCTGTCTTATTGCTCAGGTCACTTTACACAGATTGACTTTGGCTTGACTAAGTGTAAATAGGGTTTCTGGTTTTCAGTGTTTATGTTTTTTCAATTTCAGTGGAAATTGTCCAGTGTTTTCACAAAATGTAAAAATCTACGTATATCAGTGTTTATACTTTTTTGCAGAAATGCAATAGTGTTTTTCCAGTTTATATGACAAATATGCATTTATTAACATGCATATGTTATGGAGTAAAACTATCCTGGTTAATATACAATACTCTTAATGGACAGGCTATTGAGGGAACCGTCTCTCAAAAGGGGAAGCAACATACTTCTGCTGAGAAAGCCAGCAACAGATGTCAGTGAGACGCTGCAACTGGAAAGGATGTAGCCAATTTTGTATACATAATGATGCCCTTTATCAATATCCACAGCAGGTTCTATGATGTGTAGGGGTCTGTCTGGTAAAGAAGGTGCAGGGGCCCCTAATGTGCATATGTATTGACATCTGTATGAAATGACAGAACATTATATTACAGGAAGTGACATGAGGCTTTGATATTTGATTGTATCGCAGAAAGCAACATTATAAGAAATTCTCATGAGTTAACCAAAAAGCAAACTACATTTTTGATGTGCAACACATGTTATGTTATGTAGATTTTTATCATGCACTGCTGCCATTCTATGGTCTCCAGGTGCTCTACGAATGGTCACTGTTATTATTTATGGGCCAATAGGAGTCAGACATTTTGTTTCTAGAGCACAATGTGGAAAGAATCCATTCTAAGGACTTTTCACAGATAAATCACAGTGAGATAAAATGATCTGCCTAAGATCATACACTTCAGTTAAGTGGTAATGCAGGGATTTGAGCGCTGACTGAAACATAGAATTTTGACAAAATACATAATCCATGATCTAGCTGTTAGGAAGATGTGTTTTTGTATTTCAAGAATACTTTACACACAAAGCATAATAAATCACTCTGACGGACATATACATCGTTGTAGAAATATGTTCAGCAAAAAGGGGATAATCGTAGCTTTGTTTTCCCTATCTTGAACAGAAACCTGAATGTATCAGAATGCAAAACAACATGAGACTTAAAAAAGTCTTTTGAGTTTTGTAAATGTACTTTCAATACTTAGGTGCAACAAAATATGTTTATGTGGTCATCTGTTTTAGTCACAGCTTTAGGCTAGGGAGGGTTTGCAGGTCCTCAATGCGCTGGAGTAGGAAGGGTCTTAAAACTGTAAACATACTCTGTAGTTGGCTGCTAACTCTTTAGCTACCCACCTCCCTCTCACCTGTTGCTTGCCTTATCTCAACATGTGTGCAGGGAGAGAAGGAAAGAGCCTAGGAGCATGAATGCAGATACTGCAAATACAATGCTACATTGGGCCTCATTACGGGTCTGGCGGTAGCAAAGGCAAGGCTGCCTCCGGACCTGTGATTTTACCGGCAACCGCGAATGGGCAATTACCGGGTCATGCCGAGGTCGGCGGACCCAGTAATTGCCCATTCGTGGGTGCCGGCAATAAGGGACTCCCCATTCCGCCTCATAAACAAAAACAAGATCTCTTTGCTTTCAAGTTCAAACAATAAAGTTGCTGTGCTCAATAAAGAATCCAAGCTCCATTATCCTTAATCCAGGGATATCTTCTGACAATAGTCTACTTTCTCACTTACAGTTTTGGGGATTGTAGTGCCCCCACACTTCCTTTTTGGCTCTTCAGTCTATCGATACAGGTTATTTTCTACTTGTGCTCGACTTCTGAGAGACCTCTTAATCTAAGTCTCAGGTCACTATGGGGGCCTGAAAGTCAGGCCTGGTGCACTTTCAGAGGCTGGGGCTGGATGAGATGTAATGAGTGCCAGAGCATTTACTGAGGGATTGGCAACCTGATCTGCTCCACAGGTTGGATATGGGTGCCTTCTTCACCGTCCTGTCATGAGAATCTGGCGCAATCCTTAATATGCCATCATCGTTAAACTCCATGATGAGTCACAATGGTCTCATATGCATCTTCTGACATATCTGTTCCTCTCCCTCTTTCCTCTTCGACTCTTTGCCACATGTACATGCTTCCACTCCCCCTCCTATTACATCTCTGAAAGAAAGGGTGTGTCTGTTCCAGCTCTGCAACCCTAAGCTCTTCCCACCCAGTCTCAGTTTTCTCCTATCTAAATATCTTTCCCCAGCTCTCCCTCACTTGTCCTAATGTTCCTCTTCACAACCTCACTGTTGCCCTTCAGCTACTACTCACTCCTTGCTACTCATTCCTTCTGATGATCCTCATCACCACTGCCTTGTTCACACTGCCTGCTTGGTCGCCATCACCGACTTTAACTTCCTCTTTTGCCTTCCGGCCTCCTCTCTCCAGCCTGCTTCTGCCTGCTTAAAGATGATCTTATTTTGCTCCTTTTCTGCCTACACCCAGTCTATCTGTTGGTGATGTAGGTAGGGGAATACCCCTGCCCCTCTGGGTCATCCCCTGCTTAAAAATATTCAGGTGAACAGGATTATTAGTTGCTCGAATAGATTTGTGTATATTGAAATCTGGGTGGTTCTCTTGTGGTTCCTGCAGCTCTGTCCCCAACTGCTCCGAGATGTTATGTAGGATTGTCATCTGGCAAGGAATTAGGAGCCCTAGGCTTTTTGATTTATATTAATAAAATGATGTAGGTAATCAACCTCAGGGAGAGTGGTCTGCTAAACAAACCAGCCTTTCATTAAACTCCATGCCAAAAGCACAGTGCATACTCATGCCCAGTGCTCCAGATAAGATTTTTTGGTGGGAGTATTTTATTCCCTATTTTTAAACTTTGAGAGTGAATTTGATTGCAAGAGAGTAAAAATGACTTTTCTCCTTTGCAAGAGAGTAAAATGTATATGACATCCAGCCGATGTGTGAAAAAACTGTATCGAAATCATTACTATGCAGCAGCTTTCTGCATTGTGACAGAATACACCTTTCATTATTTCTATAAGGTCTGGTCATTTGATCTCACCTGTATATATTTAAATGTTGAAAACACCAAATTGATAAATTGTTATATATGAGTTATAATTAAATAAAGATGATAAAAAAAAGAACACACAAACCTAACCAATTACATAATAAAGCATAGCATGAATTGTATTGTGTGTTTTGAGGTTCTACAGCAGAATTGTCTTTTGATGTATAATGAAAGTCCTCATTTTCTGGAGCTATTACCTGATAGTATGCCAACAGTGCAGAGAGGCAAGGTCTCCATGCTAAATTTTATATCTAATCTCATGGTCAACTGGTCATTTATATAACGCTTTTGGCAAAGCGCTGTACATTGACCATATTTATCACAATTATCACCAAACCAAAGTCGGTACTCCTTTATCGCCTGTGGGATGTTTCAACCCACTTCTGCTCTGCTATGCTGCAGCACTGTGTTATGATGGTGCCAGAAATAGCAAAATGGCTGCAAAACCTCTGAAAATCGCACTTTGCAAAGCACAAAAAGATGGTTGCCCAATCTACCACGCCGGGTGTCAGTGGTGGAACAGAGATCTCACTCCGGGAATATGTCACTGGGCTCCACAACAATTGAAAATGGAGGAAAGAAGGAAAATGCAGTGTTTGCTAAATGAAACCCCAAAATCGTGCTTTAAATACCTTTTCTTTGTTGCTGAAACTGCAGAATGCCGGTACAAAACACCCTCAAACATCCAAAATGCTTGCTGGGTGCTACAATTCACTGAGTTTAAGAAATCATTGTGAACTTGCAAGGTCCTGAAAAGCTGAAAGCATGAAGGGATTTCCACAGCAAAAGTGGCCCGTCTCTGGATGTCAAAATCTCTTTGCAGCAGAAGGGTAGAGGGATGACAGCGCTCAGGAGCATCCCTGATTAAACGTTAAACATGTATAAAGTGAAATCAAATGTTTGCAATCTAAGAGGCCTGTTACTGAGAGTATCCTATGTTGTAATTGTTTGATCCCATGGTTTAAAATGTTGAATGAGAATTCTAGCTGCTATTTTGAAAATCACAAGTTTGTTTTAAGCTAAGGAAAAATGCAACAGAATTAACAATTAAATCAAGCCTGGCTAAAGCTAACCAAACTGGATTAACAGGTTTCCTCACAGAGGCCTTTTCCTCCAGCAGGAAATCACACCAAAGTGGTAATTATAGGGTTTGGAAAGAACCTGGTCAACAGAGGCAAAAGAGAACAATGAACAGCTGCTACTGAGGAAATGCAAGGTGTGAGGACAGTCGTAAATGGCCTCTGCCAACAGCAAACAGGAAGGAGATTGCTCCTGAACTTCAGGGAGACAGAAAGAGGCGGACCCGAACAACCATCAGTGGCTGAAGATTAACAAAGGACACTTTCTTAAAAGACTTATAATTTGCCAGTTAAAATTGTGAAAAATATAAACGTAACAGATTTGTGAATCAGAATTTTGGCTGCACGTTTCAAGAGGCGGAAAAATGTTGTGACATGTTCTGGAAAGAAATGGCAGAAAATGTGATTTCACACAAAGTGTATGGCTGCTAGAAGTATGAAACTTTATACACCTATACCCATGTTAAACGTGCACACTTGTAGAAATTTGCTTATAAACTGGACATTGTATTCCTGATGAAAAGGGCAAAACTCTGTGAAAATCAGAGACAATATCCCACAGCTACGGGGCTTTGAGGGATAGCTGCCATATACAATATGTACTCTGTATATGTGACTTTTATAGAGGTTGCACATGTGTAAATATGTATGGTGCCAAAAGTAGATTTTGTGTTCAAGGGGCTAGGGGTGGATTCTCAGCCTCATAAAATCACACCATAAAGGTGACAATCTGTTTCTCTTCCCCTATCAAGGCAGAGGGGAGACTCTGACCCAATCACCTGTCAAAGGGGTGAGCTTAGGATAAACAAGCCCACACACCCCTTTATCATAGAATAAAGAGAGACAGCTCACCACTCAAAAGGACACACAGATTCACTCACTATCCTGATACTGGCGGAGCACCTGCTGCTAAACTCTCCATCTTCCTTGCTCCAGACTCCAGAAACTTGGCAAAGCAGAAACCCATTGCATAGCTGAACCATTTTCAACTAGGCCTCAAATCCCAGAACCAGAACCCCACCAACCTAAGGGGAAGCATCAAAATACAGCTGGGCTGCGCTGTACTACTTGACTGCTGAAATAATAATCATCAGAACCCAGAGGGCAGATCCAACCCAGTCCTGTGCCGTACTGTGACCAGAGTGCATTGCAGATCCTGTCCAGTCCTGTGCCGTGCTGTGACCATAGCGCCTTGCTGATTTCAGACCCAATCCGATGTACCCAGCTGTCTGTCATAGAACCAGATCCAATTCCCTGGGCCTCATTACAACCCAGGCATTAAGGGCTTAACGGCGCCATAAAAGGTGTCGGCGCCGTTAAACCCTTAACGCCTGATTACGAGGTCCCTTTGCGGGTTGCACTTTAACGCCTGCTTTTAGCAGGTGTTAAAAAACCAACCCGCAAAGGGACCTAGGAGCTAATTACGGCACCGTAATTTACGGTGACGTAATTAGCGCCTTCCCCATTCCCATTGGGCCCTATGGGCCAAAAATGGGAATGGGGAAGGGCCCATGGTGAATGGGGAATTAGCGCCCCGCCAACCTTGGAATGGGGTGGTAATTCCGCCATTCACCATGGAGGACCCTGGCATGGACCATGGTGCTAATAGCACCATGGTTTAGCGCCGGGGTCGTAATGAGGCCCCCTGACCAGAATCTTGACGGACCAGAATCCTGACGGTTCCATTTAAAAACATATCTAGTATCCATAGATAGAACTGTGCACTAGCATATGTACCTTACTTAGTTAATCCCTATCTTAAATCCATCCTTTCTTGTCTTCAGAACCTGCGTTGTTAGGAGTATTTTTGAATTGTCTGAACTCTCTATCAAATCCCTCCGATCTTCCTCCTGTACTAGTATTGCTAAAACTATCTTTGTGCTGATATTTTCTCATCTGAAGAAGGCGAGTCATGCAGGCAGTCATTCTGATCAAGTGGTTGTGTTCCTGTATGGTATTCGTTTTGTTCATAGTTATCCTCTAGTGTAAGAAATCCTTTTGTCATTTTAAAAGCACGTTCCTGTTTTCCATTCTTGCACCTATCTCGAAAAAACGACCACCACTAAAACGTCCATAACTCCCTCAGTTTTTGCTTGTAGCTAACATCCACAGCTTTAAATCTCATCTGAAACCGCATCTCAAATCCATACGTTCTCCCATTATCGCGATTATTGCGCAGTGAAATGTTTGCCGCAAATTTTAATTTAGGGAAATTCTGACACTTGTAAAACAGCTTTTGATTGCTTCCAACTTGAATTTTAAGATTTCAAATTGTTTCTTGGTATTAAATCATTGCTTGTGTTTATGTGCAACCATCCAAAGAGGATGCCATAAGAATGTATAGCAATTTCAGCAATTTTGACCATATTTAGTGTTTTACCCAATTCATTCTCAAGATAACTTTAAAAGCCATTCAGACAGCTTGACAGTCAATACTGTTTTCTCTTGTGTTTGCTGGGGGAAGGTATGATTGTTATTTTGTCTGTATTCTGCCAATCCTGAATACCTGCTCTCTCCTCCTATCTCTTTACGTTGTCTATTGGCGGTCAAGGGGTGTGCAGAGGGAACCTTCAACCACAGTGCTATATGATCTGAACACACACACAAAAGTATTATTTCTGTGCTGAATTGTTTTGCTCATTATTACTCCTTGTGTATTAAAGAGATTAGTCAGTGTTAGATTACCCCATTGGTGATTATTATGTACCCATTAAAATATAATGTGATTAAATTGTAAATACATAAATAAATATTTTAACTTTGCAAACTAGCCTGATTCCTGGGTCAGTGTGACCGGGGGGGGCGGGGGGTTCCAGGAGAGGGGCGTGATTTGAGTGGTCGTTCAGAATAAACAACTTTGGACAAAAATAAATAAGGATTTCAGTTGTGCATTACATGCTAGGCATTGACTTGGGTGTGTGCCGGATTGAAATCACTTACAGCTTGGGGGCTAGTCACGAGATCCTGAATTAGACATACCACTTGTTACAGTCTAACACAGCGTGCTAACTGACGGGGTACATACACCTTGTTGGGCTACCATACTGTGCTACACTGTTCAAACACCCTTAAAAAAATACTCATAGGAGTTGGGCCAGTTTTGCAAAAGTAAAGGTAACCCTGTGATAAGTCAGAAGGAAATTAATATTTCTGGAATGGTGACCCTAGTGGAAATCAATATGGCAAAAGAACACCTACTGTACAAATTGTTGGGAGAATGGTAGAGCAGGGTGAGAATGTCTGGCTGCAGGAAATCAAACAACAAATCCCTGCCATCGAATTAGATACATGGTAGGACCAGGGTCCATTACACCAGGCACTTATTGAATTGTATATGACCCCAAAAGTAAAAGAAGAGCAATGTAAAATTGCCAAAATAGCGGCTTACCTATATCTCCGCATTGGAGTAATACAGGAAAAATATGCCGAAAACCTAGATTTGGCAAAGAGGCAAGTACAATCCTTAGAGAAAACCCAAACTGATTTGGACTCTGCAGAGCAAAGGCTACAAAAGAGCCAAGATTCAGAGAGAGAAACCAGACAGTACCTGACAAAATTAAAGGAAGATCTGGATCTCCTGCAGCAAAGAAGGTAGAGCAAGATACCAAATTACTGACACTGCAAAAAGAGTGTCAGGAAAGATTGGACTCTCTACAACAGAGCCAACAAAAGCTGGAACAGCAATTAGCCTTTAACAGAGCATGTGCAGAACAGATGGTCACTTTAGAGAACCACATAGACAAATTAAAAGAGGAAAATAATAAATTAATTATCAAAGACCTTGAATTCTAAACAGATCTTGATGAAGAGCGCCAGAAAGCTGGTGCATTTAAAAAACAAAGGGACGACCTGGCCAAATACTCCCAAAGCAGACAGGAAGCCCATAGAGACAGTGAGGCTCTCTGTGAAAAAAATGACAGGCTCCATAGACATATAGCTATGCAGGAACAACTAATAGAGACAAGTAAGGCCTTAATAGATGAACAAAAGGGTCAGATTCTTGCATGCCATCAGGGAGTAGGGGCTGAGAGAGATGAGGTCAGATTGGAGAGGGAAAACCCTGAGCATAACCTCAGGAACCCTGGCACCAAAGACTTTAATCCCTTCAATTCCTTGGACTCTGCCACCCCCATGTCCACTGGCCCACATGTACCAAGGGTCAAGGGGATGGTAGACTTCAACCCAATGGGAAATATGGGGCTAATAGATCAGCACCTCCCAGAATTGGATGGGTGGGAATCTATGTACAGATTCCCAAGTGCTAGGGCCATCTTCTCTGATCAGGGAGACTCCAGTGAGGGGAGAGTCAGAGAAATGGATCCTCAGAAATATAATTTACAAAGATATCATGTGATAAAATATGGTGGGGAATTCCATGAGATTAGGCCCACTAAGGGCATACTCAAAACCTCTTCTCAGCTAGGACAGTGGGGGGTTAATCAACCAATCATGGGAGCAAGGAAGAGTCAGAAGACTATTCTGAGCGCCACAGGTCCCTAGAGACTAGGCCCCCACATTCTTCCAGCTATTCCCAAGCTTGCAGAATCTGGGAGAGTCTAGAAGACCGGACAGCCACCTCTGGTAGCAGTGCCTCTGAGTCAGAGGATGAGTGAACCAGGGTGACCAGAACTAAAAGGCCAACAAAGTTAAGAGGGCTTTACTCAAGGATCCCCTGAAGCAAATAAAAGCTATTAGGAGCGTCATCACGCCCTACCATAAAAATGCCCAATATTTGGTTTGGGAGCACCTTGAATTATTCGAGCAGATGCTGGAGACTTTCCATCTGAAGGACAGCCAAAGCTGTATTCAGTATGTAAAGTGGACATTTTCTCCTGAGTACTCCAGCTTCTTTGCGGGGCTGGAGGATCAGAACCATTCCAGGTGGTCCACCTATAAGGTGGCCATCTTGAAACATTTTTCCATTCATAGGAACCCTCTAGAGGCTCGCAAGGCAGCCTACAACTTACAATGTGGGAAAGACCAGGCCCCACAAGAATTTGTTCAGGAATAGAAACGCGCCTTTTGCGCAGACCACTAGAAGGGTGCACACTGAAAGTAAGGAATTTGTGAACAGCTTCTTTCATTTCACTAGACTGGTCATTGAACAAGCAACGCGCATCTATGAAGTACAGAAGCCGTTGGAAAATAAAAATATTAGCAAAAGCCCCAAACCAACCAACACCCCTGCTGCTGCTAAGGTGGTAGAGGTGAAGGTTGCTCCCATTTTAGATTTGGAGATGGGGGCCTAAAAACCTTCCCGCACAGAATCTGACCAACCCCAATCCCAGACGGGGAGCCAGGGAGGTAACCCCACAAATGGGACCCCTAAATCCCCTGAGTACATCAGCCCATGCTACAAGGGAAATCGACCCATCCTGGGCTATGTGTGGCCTCCTCCAGCCCAAGGGGGGGAGGGTCCAACCAGAAAGCAGCCAACCCAGGAAAATTCCCTCCTCACTTTCCCCAGGAGGACAGTAATTCCCCAAATGCCGGATCAAATTTCTTTCCCCGGTACCCGCCAAACTTCAACCCCCAAAACAACCCATCCTTCTTTCCCCACTTTCCTGAGCCCAGAAGCCCAATCCGGGAGAGGGGAGGCCAACGGTGGAGGGGTACCCAAACTTTCCTAACCAGGGGTATTTTGTGAGAAGGTATAGTTACCCTTCCCGGGATCAACCCAGGGTAGACCTGAGGAAACTGTACCAGCCAGAGCGGGTGTCCCAACTAGAGCGCCAGATCCAGAACATGGCACAGTATCTGGGTCGCATGCTGAGGGCTCAACAGAACCCTCAGATGAGCATGGCGGCTCAGAATTCCTCAAATCCAGGGTCTGGTGCTCCAGAACAATGACGAAGGAAGAACCCCGACAACCCACCGGTTCCCAGGGAGGAGGCACAAGGGGAAGGGGGACGTAAATCCTAAGAGGAAGCTTCCTTCCCCACTTGTGAAAAGCCCCGGGAAACCTAGGAACCAGAACCAAAATCTCCTGCCTCCAAAAGTCTGCAACCAAAGGAACAGAGGGGGGTAGGAGAAATAAAGAGCCTAAAGAGGCCAATTTTGAGGAGGAGGTGCAAATGTTCCAGTTTGAAGGAGAGGGGTCCTCAGAGGATACTGGGAAAAGGAGCTTCTTCTTCAGGGATGGGGGAACTCCTTCCAAAGAAAAATGGGTCCCAAAGGATCCCAATCCAGACGGGGTAGATGTGGGGACCAAGTTAAAACCGCCCATCATCAGTACCCAGAATGACCAGCACGAAAATCCCCTGGTACAAACCCATCCTGGTGACTGCCTCAAAAAACGGGGGGCAGCCTAGAATCAGAACCAGGAGAATCCAAAACTTCCCCCATATCTAGCTGTGACCTCTTTCTTACATGTTCCCAAGATCCCAAACAGAATCGTGCCCAAATCACCTCTCTGTCAGTATCCAAAGCAAGGAAATTAACCCACCAGTTGTCCAAAGAGTGCATTATCTTTTCCCCCTTGAGGAAAAGGAGGGAAGATTATATGCCCTGGTCCAAATACAGGGGCAATGTACAATTTTGGCACTGGTGAACACTGGATACCAAGCTACCCTTCTGTCAAAAAGGGTCTTTGATCAGCTGAATTTGGGAAGGGGGAGAAATACCAAATTCCTCTCACCCCTCTTCCTGGACATCTTCAGAATTTCGATGGGAAGGAAATTCCTGTTGAGGGGACTGCAGATTTAGACATTAAAATTGGGCGGCACAAGGTGAAGCACCCAGTCATAGTGGTAACTCCAGAGGACACACCTTGTTTCCTAGGGAATGACATCCTGTGTAGATTGTCTACCCTCATAGATTGTGTAAACAAGCTCCTCTGGACCAAGACTAACCGACCAATAAAATTGAAACAGAGTGTCAACCATGTTAGTTTAAATGGCACATGCCACATGGTTGAACAAAAACATGACCAAACTGAATTCCACTTCCAGAATAATCAAATCCCAGACGTGACAGTAATTGCAGTAGGACAACAAACTGGTGATGGGGAGTCCTCTCTATTTCTGAATATCAACCTTCCTTCCAGTTTAAGGTGGCATTCCACACTGGAAGGAAACACTCTGAAATTCTATACAAATTCACAATCAGAAAATCCCATTCCGATAGTCCAAAAAGATGAGAAATCAGCTCAAAGCTTGGCTGATATTCAGAAAATTGGGGAGCAGTTGTTCATCCCTATTCAGTTAAATGAGGTGAAGGACTCTGTTCTCGTCCGAGTGTGCGTGAACAATAGTAAGAGCTTCATCAGCGAGTCCATGTTCCGCAAACTCCCAAAAGATCCAGTCATTCCCACATTTAAACTGTTAGACAAATGGGAAATGGACCTGGAAACACCCAATTCCAAACATCTCCTGCCTAGCAGGTGTATGCTCAAAATGTCCATAGGCAACAAGAGCATAGTCCATAATTGTTGGGACCTGCGAGATGTCCCGGCTGCATTTTATTTCGGCAGTGACATTCGCAATCGCTTTGCCATTAGTTTGGACCTAATTAACTTCAAAGCTTGGTCCCAATTAGCGGGTAATCTCATGGACTGTGATGACCCAGAGAAAGCATTTTGGTCAGCTCAATTGCTGCCATATGCAGTTGAAATTCAGATTGGAGAGGAAGTCACCATCCCAGAACGGACCCGACAATTCTCACTGGAATAAAAATTAAAAGAGGACAGAAACGGAAAAATCTGGATACCTATGTCCATTATAATGCTCATTTCCAAAGGCAAGGGTTGGGGGTAAATCCAACACCACTAGTCAACATAGAACACAACACCATTCCAATAGAGGTGGATAACAGCAACCTAAAGAGTATCACTCTGGGCGCAGGCACCATTATTGGAATGGAGGTTGATGACCGACATTTTTCCATAGATTTAGGTAACAAACGCAAGGGCAATCCCCAAGGGCTGTTTTGACAGTGATAGTGATGATGACACAACACCATACAGGATCTTCACCCAGCATGGGGAGAATTTGCTGGTGTACTCTTCCTGCCCTTATGGTAAGGAAGATGTGACCTGTGACTTCAGGCGGCATGAGGTGATCTTTCAAGTCCACAAGGACTGCCTTCCCTACCTGAAGTCATTAGTCCAAGTCAATACCCTGACCAGGGACTTCTCCACCCAGCTGGAGGAGGCCGCTGAGATAGCCAAACTGGAAGTCTTTCCAGGCTTCAGGCAGACGGTTGAAGAGAGTCAACCTAGCTGATGCCTGTGAGACTCTGGAGCAAAAGTAAAAATTGAAACAAGTTTTCTTAGATTTTCAAGATCTCTTTGCGGTGGACTCATATGACTGTGTCACACCGACATCCACACAACAACAATTCCCACAGACCCTGACATGACTCCAGTGTTTGTGAAGCAATATCGCTTGCCTCTCGCATCAATGGAGTCCCTTACTGAAATAATTAAGAACCTTGAGTCCTGTGGGATAATTCGTTCAGTCCAGAGCACCTTCAATAATCCGGTGCTGGGGATTTTGAAACCAAAGGGCCAGTGGAGACTCTGTGCTGACCTAAGAGAGCTCAACAAACGGGTCCATACTTCCCGATGGCCTCTTCCCTACATTGACCAAGGGCTGGCCCAGATCCAGGGGTCACAGGCATTCATTGCAATTGACCTGACCAATGGATACTGGACTGTATCTATCAGTAGGGAGGACCAATACAAGCTGGCCTTTACCTTAGTAGGACAGCAGTACACGTGGACCCGCGCTCCCTTTGGATACATCAACTCCGGTAATGAATTTAACATCTTTCTAAATAAGGCCATGCCCGAGCTGGGTGAAAGGGGTAACCTGTCCTATGTAGATGATGCTCTAGTAAAAAGCTCAACTGTGGAGGAACACATAGCAGAGATCTGTTATGTCCTGACACAGTATAGGGCTGTCAGAGCAAAACTCTCTTTTCAAAAGGCACAGTGGTGCAGAACCCATGTCAATTTCTTGGGGCATGAGATAACTCCTCAGGGTCTCTGTCCCCAGGAAAGGAAAGTAGAATCCCTCCAGAAAATAAAAGACCCCACAACTCTGCGGGAACTAAGGAGCCTCCTTGGACTAACTAATTACATAGAAAATTCATTGAGGACTATGCAAATATCACAAGACCCATGATCCAACTTTTGAAGGGGGGTCAAGTGGGAGTGGGGTTCAGAACACGCCGAGACAGTAAGACAACTCAAACGAAGCCTTTCACAAGCGCCTTGCCTAGCTTACCCTGTCAAAAACAAGGAGTTCTTCTTGGAGACAGAGTTCTCAAATACATGCTTGACTGCAGTATTATATCAAAAGCATGAACAGGTCAATAAAGTAATCTCCTATGCGAGTAAGACTTTATCCTCTGTGGAGAAAAAATTCAACGATTGTGAGAAGGCACTCCTGGCAATGGTGTGGGCATTGAAGAACTACCGCTCGTTTATCCAGGGGGAACACATCATAGTGGAGACTCCACACCAACCTTTGCAATATCTTCAAAGTGATAGAATCCGGGCCAGAAATGTGAGTAATTCCCGAATTACTTCCTGGATTCTGTCCATGCAAGGCTTTCCTGTGGAGGTCAGATATGGCCAAAACAAGAAGAGTCCCCTCGCGCAAGGTCTGGCTGACTTGCATGTTTGTGCAAGAGAAAACTGTCTCGAGGATGAAAGTCTTCAATTCAAGGACATCATGGAGGCATACCTTAATTCCCCACACAAAATCTATGAAGAAGACTAGTGTGAGGGAATGCCCACTGTCTATGTGGATGGGTGCTCCTACCATATTGACGACAATGGGGAAAAGGAACTTGTGGCCGGCGTAGGGAATGCATGGGTGAATAATGCCCCAGAACCCTCTGCTGGCTACAAAATCGGTCCCCGAAGTAGTCAAGTGGCAGAGTTGATGGCTGTGCATCAAGCCATCCTCAGTGCTGTCCAACACCAACTCCACGAACTGGTCATAATCACATATTCAGATTATGTACAGAACGGGTTTGTGGAGCACCTGATTAACTGGAAAACCAGAGGCCTGCTATGTGCTAATAATAAACCTTTGAAACATAGAAAATTAATACAAAATATTGATGATCTGGTCACCTCGAATGGGATGGCCATCTAATGGAAAAAGATCAAGGGTCATTCTAAAGTAGGGGGACCAGACAAAACTGGAAATGACTTAGCTGATCAGATGGCCAAATGCGGAGCCATCCAAGGGGATCTACTTGAGATCGAGTCCCTGTTGGGGGAAATCCAGGTTACTGCTATCACTACGTCCCAGACAAATGCTCACAATGAACTCTCAACTGCACAATGTAGTAAGGAGACCCCAGATGCTGATTTGATTATGGCTCAAAAAGGGGATCCAATAATTGGTAAGTTTTATCAACACATTGAGGACCCTGAGAACTTTCCCCTGACGGATACCGATTACATTGGGAAAGAGGACCTCAGAGTGTTGATGAAATGTCCAAAAACTTTCCGAATCCAAGTCGGTTTGTTGGTGATGAGATGCATAGCTGGCCATGATCAGTGGGTGGTCCCTACCTCATTCCGAAGCCTGATCCTAAGTCATGCCCATGATGCAGCCACAGCCGGTCATCGGGGGTTTCATACAACACTAGAAATCTTGCGAAAGGTTGCATACTGGCCACACATGGTGTCGGAATTGAAAAAATATTATGCCTCCTATCGCAGCAATTGTATGTGTATTGGCCTACGCCAAGTTGTCTAAACATCATATGCGAACAAACTCCGCGGCTAGGTTTTGACCTTAGAGAAAGTAATGTAAGTCGCCATCTTGGATTAAGCCGCCATTTTAGGTTCTCTTGTAATGTGGAAGTCCCCCTGAACATCAAAATGGAGGCCGAATGACATTCTGAGTAAGATTCTGGCCGTTGTGACCTCCATACACACGAATAATTAATATGCCTGCAGGCCATTTGTCGGGGTCGCGAACTGAGACCTTGTCCTATTGTTGACCTATGTCTAAATGTACAACTATATCAGCGAAACTAATCAAAATGCATATATTATAGGATTGACCTGGCAAGGAACCCATAAGCCCGATCCGAATGGTTAACCCGCGAGGGGGTTGGCCAAGGGCTGGAAAAAGAGTATAAAAAGCCTATGTATTCCAATGTACGGTCTCTCTCACTAATGCATCGAACCTTCGTTGAAGTTCGTTACGTTACTCTGAGAGCCGAATAGCTATCCGTTTGTCAATTTACTTTGGTAACTGTTGTAGCTTTTAAATAAAGCACTTGTATGTTCTTTGTAACCTGTGTTGGTGTGTTTCTTTTTGGGCTTCCCGGCCTCATATTATTTTTCTGTTTCCACAGTTGGCGCCCAAATAGGGACCCTCAAGATTGATGCCGGATCATTGAAGGTTGACGCAGACTATCGAACCGGGATCGGACAGTGTGATACTGCAGGCCCGACCGAACGAGACGCGATACCTCGGCAGCGATGCACGATCCGATCCTTGGGCGATAGTCGTGTGGTCTGACACGGCATCTTGATGAGGGTCCATTTTTTTGAGGCGGGCAGATTTGTTGAAACCACCAAACACAAGGTACAATTTGTTAGGTAAATTCTTTGGTAAACCATACGGTCCTCCTTAGGTTTGGTCAGGTGCAGTCGTGACCCGGCTCTTAATTTAACCCTGACAATTTGAATTTGGCATATTGTATCTGCAGACACAATTATTGACCAGGTAACACCAATTTTTTGTGAAATGCCTGGGAAATAGTCTAGCTGCTTTAGGGCTCAGTTCCGCAGCGATCGACAATTTTTGGAATTTAGCCGCCCGGCACCACAGGAGGGGTCGCCGGCATGTACTATGTACTGTAAGTATGGCATTGGAAGTATAGTATTTAATGATATTTGGCACAGACAAACCAGACATGCCTCAGAATTTCAGTGGCCAATCAATGGTAGTTTTGAGATCCCCCGTATTGAATACCTAGAATCGGTCTTGCTAAAAAAGAAGGCCAGACCTGCAGCATTTGATGTTTTGCAGAATTGGAAAAAAGAAGCATTGCAGCAGCTTAAAAGTAGGGATAAACATGCACGCCGTCATAAAACAAATGCCGAAAAAGCGTTGTTATATGATAAAGAAAAACATTCGGAGTCAGTCAAAAATATGGATAGGGCTTTCTCACTAGGTATTCAGAAAATGTATCCCTCTAAAGATTTCCATGTTTCTGAAGAATGTATTGAAAAATTCTTAAACGAACGCAGGCCTGGTGCCTCTGCGCCACCTCCGTATGATCCTCTCCCGGGTGCTCTGCCCATTCTTGCTGTTGTTCCTGCTGTTATTCCTGTTCCCCCTGTACAACCTATTGTTCCTATCCCTCTAGTTGTTGTTCCTCCACCTATCCCGCCACCCCTTCCTCTTGCGCCGATAGTTGCACCCTTATTGAATTTGCCCACACCTCCGCTCCCGAGTGGTTCTGTATTGACTGAAGTTGATCAGGGTGCGGGGTCAAAGATTGTCACTCGTAATACTGTTTCCGCAGACAAGAAATGAGAATTATTTGCATGGGCTAAGCACTGTATGGAGAAAGGGGATCAAGTTAACGTTTTTTCCACATTAGCAAATTTGAACAATTTTCCTGAGAAAAATGTTTTTATCGAAGGTTTGGGGACTCATTTATGTGTGATGTGGGGTAGATTACAAAATTCGGATCTCCCACAAGGGGTGAGGGATTTAAATGCTTTAGCACTTTAGAGGGACACAGAGGAGAAAGTACATGGTCATGTTGAAAGATTGTTTGAGTATAGGAGGGACTTTGAGAAATCGCGAGATGAGGATGATGAAGACGACAGCATGTATGTGCAGAAACGGGTCCTTCCGTGTCGTAGATCGGCACCTGAGGAAGTACGAATTTGTACCAAAGATGCGATTCGATGGATCTCGGATTCATCGATATCGCCAGATGAAGTATATGACACGTATAGTCAGTATACAGTAGAAATGCAGAGGAAGGTGATTCAGGTAATGGTACAGTACCTGCAGGAAGAATGTGTAAGGAAGAAGGTTAGTTGTCCTATAGAGTTATTGGGAATTTGTAAGAGGGCTTTTCCACCCGACAGTTCTTCAGCTGCCTTAGCGCTCGACCTGGCTCTATTGCTTAGTAAGCGGTCCGAGTTACCTACATCTCAGTTGCCTATGAGAGAGGTTCCTCCGACATTTGTCCCTAAGGTTGAGATTCCCGCTAACGCTGGGACTGGTGCACCCGCTGTGAACATCCCTGCACACTATGTATCGCAATTTGTTCACGTCCCGTTTTCACGACACGAAGTGAACACTATTAGACAATCAATTCCCGATATCAGAAAAAAACCCAACAGGGTTTTACAAAGAGATAGAGTCCGTTTTGCAGTCCTCTGTGTTCACCTTGAATGACATTGACTTGCTATTCCCTGTACTCCTGCCCATAGATTTATGGAAGCAGGTTCGAACAATAGACGATGTGCCAGGGTTATTAGATACGTGGGCTAACATGACCAGGTTTGATGGGGAAAGACCAGCTGGTGAAAAACCACCTCAGGTAATTCTTACTTTGCCTGATAGAATTGTCGCAAAATTGAAAACCATAATTCCTGAGAAAAGCATTATTTGGGACAAGCTTACGGCCTGTGTTCAAGGAAAAACTGAAGGTGTCACCGAGTTCTTTAATAGATTCGAACAGGTATTCTCTGATTTCAGTGGTCAGGACTTGGGAACAGAGTCCGGGAAAAGGTTGTTTGTGGACAAATTTGTACGTGGGTTGTTGCCCGACATCCAGTCACAGATTATGTCCTCTGAGAGTGCTTGGCAGGCGAAATCCCAATCTGAAGTTTTGCACATGGCTCAGTATTATGAGAACCGTGTGAATAATGAAAACGAGAAAATAGAGAAGAGGAAAGGAGATTTGAAGACAAAAGTTTTGTTACAACAAATTGTTAGAAATCCCAGAGGAAGTACGTCACAGATCAGAGGTCAGTATGTCCCAAAAGGAAACACTCCTTTGGGTCCTGTGAATGTTAATCAATGTGCCTATTGCCGCCAGGAAGGTCATTGGCGAGCACAGTGCCCCGTCCTTCGACAAAGGTCAAACAATGCGTTTGGGAGTATGGGTAGATGACCTAGAGGTCGCCCTGGAGCAGGGGGCCCTGATAGAGGTCAGTTTTCACAAGATCCTCAGTAACCTTTTTCACGGGAAAATCAGACTTCGAGTGTGGACGCAAGAAACATATTTGATCACCCTTCTGCTGCCTACCTTTCTGAAGAGCTTCCTTCCGATAACATTTTATACCGTTAGGACTGCCCGAAGCAGGGTTTGGAACCCTCACCTATTCCCGTTAATCAGAAAGGTCCCTACGTTGAATTGTTAGTGGGGAATAGGAAACATCAGTTTTTGATAGACACTGGAGCACAGAAGTGCTCCTTTGATCATTCCCGGGTTGCAAACATTCCACTGTCAGGGCAAACAAATGTTTCTGTAGGGTTTTCTGGTATACCAATTGTCTGTCCGGTTTCTTCGCCAGTGTTTGTTTCTTTGGGTCCCTTTATGGACCATTGCCCTTTCCTTCTGACTTCGAACTGTGGAGAGAATTTGCTGGGGTTAAATTTGTTAAAGAAACTGAATGCAGTAATTCATTGTTCCTCTGATGGAGTACGACTGACGGTTTCACCACAGCAACTTCCCAGTTCCCAGTTTCTGACTCGACTATTGCCTCCTGAGTTTAGTGTTGTCCCGGAATATTTATGGGCGGTTGACGACAATGATGTCGGGGTACTATAGATTGAGCCTGTTAAAATAGTTTTGAAACATGGAGTTAAATTACCACGCATTCCGCAGTATAAAATATCAGTTGAGGGCGAGCGTGCTTTGAAGTGCATTGTCTCCGATTTTGTGCACCGAGGGGTGATTGAGTAGATTGCAGGTAGTTTATGTAACAGCCCGATTTTACCTGTATACAAGAAAGGCGACAATGCAATCCCATACCGTTTTATAATTGATCTTCGTGCTATTAACAAAGTTGTCACCCCGCAATTTCCAATTTTGCCTGATGTAACAACGATACTAACAATGATCCCTGCTACAGCTACGTATTTTAGTGTTGTGGAGCTAAAGAATGCTTTCTTTAGTATTCCTATACACAAGGAGAGTAGATATTTGTTTGCGTTCACCTTGGGGGGACGTTCATTCACATTTACTAGGGCACCTCAAGGGTATACTGAAAGTCCAAGCATTTATAGTAGAGCTTTGAAAGAGCAGCTTGACACCCTTGAATTGCCACTTACTTATACACTACTTCAGTATGTCAATGATTTGCTTTTGGCTGCAGATTCTGAAAGTGCTTGTAAAAAAGGCACTGTATTGTTACTTATTCATCTGACCGAAAACGGTCATAAAGCTTGGCTCAAGAAATTTCAATATTGTTGCCAGGAGGTCGCCTATTTAGGTTACCTTCTGTCAAAGGAGGGGAGAAGATTGACACTTGAAAGAATAAAACATATTTCTGGCATATCTGTTTCAAATACGCAGAAGGAAGTCAGAGCCTTAATAGGTATGGCTTCTTACTGTAGGTTGTGGATCCCGGACTTTTCACTAGTGATAAAACCGATGTTGGCTTTGACGTAGAAGGGCATTTCTCTGCCACTGCCATGGAAATCGGAACATCAACGATCATTTGAGCTTCTCAAAACCGCGTTATGCTCTGCACCGGTTCTGGGTACTCCAAATTATGACAAAGCCTTTGTGTTGTTTGTGCATGAATGTGATGGATGTGCTTTGGCTGTGTTAACGCAGGAACATGGAGGGAAGAATAGGCCGTGCGGCTATTACTACTCCGCCCTTGATCCTGTTGCATGCGCTTTGCCGAGATGTTTGCGAGCTGTCGCTGCTGCTGCAGCATCCGTAAAACAGAGTGAGGGAATGGTTCTAGGCCATGATTTAATTTTGATGGTACCTCACTGTGTAGATGTCCTATTGAATAAGACTCAAACGCAACACCTCACCCCTGCACGGCTGACAAGGTATGAATTAATTCTGTTTGCCCCTCACATTCAAATTAAGAGGTGTTGTGTTCTTAATCCGGCTGAACCACTACCTTTCCCGCAAAATACAATATGTTTGCGGTGACGAAGAATTACATGACTGCCTGTATACCACTGAACAGGAAACGAAGGGCAGGATAGACCTTATAGATACTCCTTTGGACAATGCAGAAGGGGAGCTGTTTTGTGATGGCTCCTGCTTCAAACTCCCAGACGGTACATCTACAGCTGCCTATGCAGTTACTACGTTGAGTACGGTTGTTGAAACTAAGAGAATTCCGCATAACTCCGCGCAGGCCGCAGAGATTATAGCGTTGACCCGAGCTTGTGAACTCTCCGAAGGGCGTATAGTAAACATATATACTGATAGCCAGTACGCCTTTGGGGTGGCTCACAACTTTGGGAGGCTCTGGTCAGAAAGAGGGTTCCTAACCTCACATGGGACCAAGATTCAGCATGGTCCCCTGATAGTGCAATTGCTCTCGGCACTCTCACTCCCTAGGCAGTTAGCGATCATGAAATGTGCAGCACATCCTAAGGTCATAGATGATGTGGGAAAAGGGAATGCTTTTGCTGACCAGATAGCCAGGCAAACGGCCACAGACCTTAGCGCAGACATGTATGCTCTAAGGGAAACAAAAGATGCCTATGTAATGGATGAGGGTATTGGGTCTGTGCGAGATATTCAAACTGATGCCACAATAGAAGAGTCTAAAAGGTGGGCCGAAAGAATGGGGAAACTGGATGATGATGGGTGTTGGGTGGATACATCTGAAGGAAAATGGTTGCTCCCTGAGTCATATGTGCTGGCAATGGTTACGATGGCACACGGTCCTACGCATGTGTGTCCTCAGCAGATCACGAAAATGTTAGAACAAGTATGGGTGAATGATAAAATTTCGAAGATTGCACAGCGCCATGTTCAGAATTGTATGATTTGCTTACAGCACAATGTGGGGAAGGGGACAGTAACTCCAAGGGGAAGCTTTGGGCCCCCTTCTGTTCCCTTCGAGGTCATCCACTTTGGTTTTATTGAGATGGAACGGTGTAACAATCTAAAATATGTTCTTGTGATTATTTGTGCTTTTAGTAAATGGGTCGAGGCGTTCCCCGTTAAAGATGCTACTGCCATGACCACTGCAAAGACTATGGTAAAAGAATTCTTTCCACGATTTGGGCTTCCGAGGGTAATTTGGTCGGACAATGGTCCCCATTTTGTTGCAGCAGTAATTTTACAGATATGCACAGCGTTACACATTGAAAAACGATTTCACTCAGCTAGGCATCCTCAAAGTGCTGGGTTGGTAGAGAGACATAACGGCATTCTCAAGAATAAACTTGCAAAAACATGTGCTGACACCAAACTAAAATGGCCAGATGCCTTACCTATTGTATTGTTAGCCATGCAAACCACACCTCAAACTAAGACTGGGCTCTCCCCCTTTGAGGTAGTGATGGGGAGACCTGCTAATATTTGGGGTCTTCCGAGGCCTAAAACATTGAGGGAGGTTGACAATGTATTGCTTGTAGACTACTGTAACCAGTTGACTAGAAATCTGTATTTCATTTATCATCAGGTCCAATCAGCTTTACCTGTACGGTTTACGGGCCCAGGACACGATATTCAGCCTGGAAGTTGGGTCCTAGTGAAGGCCTACGAAAGATCTTCCAGTCTCGCTCCTCGCTAGAGGGGACACTACCAGGTGCTGTTGGTCACCCAGACAGCAGTGCGGGTGGCTGGAAAAAAACATTGGATCCACGCGATGCATGTCAAGAAACTTCCTCACCCGACGCCACACGTTACAGAAGAAGCAGAACCCCTCGCTGATGCTACAATCTCTGATCCTGGAGTAGCAAACAGCATTGTGAGTGCGTCAGAGAATTTCCCTGAGCCCGTGGAGCTTGGGGAACAGTCCATTTCGTCTCCGCACTCTTTTAAAAAGTAATTTCCGGAAAACATTGTTTCAAGTTCTGCGACTTCCGTCGCCTCCGATACGTCGCCTCCCTCAGGAAGTGACGTTACCTTGTTTCCGGATCAAACAGTTTTGGGTACCACCAGGTACGACCTTCGACAAAGAAAATAGAACTACGGCACGGGTCTTTCCGTGCATTTGGAAAGAAGAAAGAAAGTTTCTTTCGAACAAAAGAAAAAAAAGGGATTCTGCTGGCTATGGTTGGGAAGGACTAAGAAGTCACGCGACCGTAGTGTCGCCAGCAACGAACATTGGGGTCGTCGATTGAGAAACTACGATGCCTGCCACCTCCACCGCTGCTCCCCGCACTGGACCTGTAAATAAGGGGGTGACCAACTCGGACAACGAACAATGTGCCTGGGCCTTGAAAACGTATTGCTGTTTGTGTTAATAATAATTGGAATTTGTGTAATTACTGCTATGGGACTTTGGTACTTCGATGAAATTTACCCTCTAAAACCTCTACTGCCAATTGAGATTGTACCTACTGCTTTGACTCCCTCTGTACACCTCCACACCTTGTCACCTAGAGACTCCCAGCATAGACGAAAGTATCATAATAACACTTTAATGATAGTAATGAATGCAACGCATGCCATTTTTAATAAGAGTAATTGCTGGATTTGCACCCATTTACTGCAACATGGGAACAAGGGGCTAGGATGGTATATTCACCCTTTACCTTTAACAACTGCTTGCTATGCTTCTCTTAGAGCACTATTCTTTGGCCGTTGGAATGATAGCATCTCAGGGAACTTTGATGGAACTAATTTAAATGATTTTGAGATACGTGAATTGACTCCCCTGGGATGCTCGCTTTTTGCAAATAGAAGTAGACCTAATGTTGCTTCTATTAGGCCATCTGATAAACTATCTCTTCCTTTCCAAACTCCAATTTCCTTTAAAATGGCTCCGATAGGCAATAAGGACGCTGTGCCCCCTTCCTTCTCTATTAATCATAGCCCCGATTCAGTCCCCTTTTGTGTACAAAGAAATGGCACTCGGCCAATGGGAGATTTTGAAGGTTGTGTGAACATTGTAAATTTGACTGGGGAGAACAGGCCTCTGTATGTAGGGGGGCCTGTTTATTTCATTTGTGGTAGTTCAGCATTTCCCTGGTTGCCCAAGGATTGGCAGGGAACCTGTTATTTAGGAATCCTGTTACCTGGGGTATTTGTAGCTAGTACATTGGAAGTTTCTCAGGCTCGCCCACGACGGGACGAGAACGAAGATACCCCTGGGCAAGTATTGGGAGATATATTGAAATCAGTTGTGCCATTTTGGGGACAGATAGCAAACTCTGAAAATATCAGGGGACTAGCAAGAGTACTGGAGAGAACCATCAACCGGACCACGGATATACTCTACAATATGACACTAGAACAAAAGGCAATAAGATTGGTAGCACTCCAAATTCGGATGGCATTAGATGTCATTCTGGCAGAACTTGGTGGAGAATGCAAATTAGTGGGGTCCGCTTGCTGTGTTTTCGTACCAGACTCCTCACCGACAATTTTTAAAGCAATACAGAACTTGCACATCCTTAGTTCTGAGGTTCATGTTCGTGTGGGAGATTGGAATATTAGCGCCTGGTTCTGGGATTCTCTACGATCCTGGGGGTGCTTTCTGTTATCTTGGTTATTTTGGGAATCCTGCTATTCCTTTGTTGCTGTTTCCAATGTCTACCTAGTATATGTGCAATGCTAGGGGGGTGTTGTGCTCAAGCGGTGAGCACAGTAGGGCACAAAATGTACGCCCCAGATACAGCATCTAAAGAGTGTGTGTTACAAGACGTTCTGATGAACGACCTAATGGCTATAGACATATTAAAAAGTATTAGAAGTGATCTTAGCATTTGGCATAGGCCAAAAGGAGGGTTTGTCGGAATTGAAACAATATTATGCCTCCTATCGCAGCAATTGTATGTGTATTGGCCTACGCCAAGTTGTCTAAACATCATATGCGAACAAACTCTGCTGCTAGGTTTTGACCTTAGAGAAAGTAAAGTAAGTCGCCATCTTGGATTAAGCCACCATTTTAGGTTCTCTTGTAATGTGGAAGTCACCTTGAACATCAAAATAGAGGCCGAATGACATTCTGAGTAAGATTCTGGCTGTTGTGACCTCCGTACACACAAATAATTAATATGCCTGCAGGCCACTTGTCGGGGTCGCGAACTGAGACCTTGTCCTATTGTTGACCTATGTGTAAATGTACAACTATATCAGCGAAACTAATCAAAATGCATATATTATAGGATTGACCTGGCAAGGAACCCATAAGCCCGATCCCTTGAATGGTTAACCCGCGAGGGGGTTGGCCAAGGGCTGGATAAAGAGTATAAAAAGCCTAAGTATTCCAATGTACGGTCTCTCTCACTAATGCATCGAACCTTAGTTGAAGTTCGTTACGTTACTCTGAGTGCCGAATAGCTATCCATTTGTCAATTGACTTTGGTAACTGTTGTAGCTTTTAAATAAAGCACTTGTATGTTCTTTGTAACCTGTGTTGGTGTGTTTCTTTTTGGGCTTCCCGGCCTCATATTATTTTTCTGTTTCCACAATGGGGCAGGTCCTCAACCAATACTTGAAGGGGCGTCATGTGTGTGCACAATTTCAGCCAACATCACTCACACACTGTGCTCCTCTCCAAAAGAGGGGGATGACACTGGCTTGGTCAGATTTACAAGTCGATTTTATCGGGCCGTGATTCGCTCCTCTAAGGGGAACAAGTACATGTTGACCGTGACATGCTTGTTCACTAAATGGGTGGAATGTCTCCCAGCCCCAAGTTGCAAGGCCGAAACAGCAGCTGCCCTGATTATCAATCACATCTTCTCGCGTTTTGGACTACCCCAAAGGATTGAGTCACACCGAGATAACCACTTCACTAGCAAAGTGATGACAAAGATGTGGGAGATACTTGGGTTCAAAAGGAAACTACACATTGCCTACCCGCCAACCTCTAGTGGTGGAGTTGAGAGGTACAACAAAACAATTGTGAGCATATTAAACAAGTTTGTGGCAGATTCTGGGCCAAGTTGGGACATTCGATTACCCCGTGTCCTGATGGCCATCACATCTAGCCCTTCTTCTGCAACAAAAATGTCTCCATTTGAGCTGATGACTGGACAAAGGATGGTGCTACCCCAGCATCTGCTTTACAGAACCCAAGAGCAGACTTTGATAAATGCCTCCACGACTCATGAGTATGTTGAGAATCTGAGAAAACACCTTCAATATGCTTTTGCCTATTGTCAGCGGAATCTAGAAAGATCAGCAGACAGTATGAAGACCCACTATGATTTTAAGACAACTAAAAAATAATACCAAGTAGGAGACGGGGTCTAGTTGTACAATTTCCAAAGGAACCAAGCCAAACAGCGCAAATTCCTCCCAACTTGACAGGGTCCTTTTGAAATTGTAGACAGAATTTGACCAGTCGCCTACAAAATCTGCATCCCGAAGGGCAGTTAGGCAGAAAGGGAAGATAAGTGGGTCCACATGAAACAGGTTTGTCATCCCAAGCATACTTTGCGGCAAATAGAGGAGCCAACCAGAAACCCAGAGGGGAACATTCCGGATATCTAGAAGAATCCACCTGGTAAAACCCTTAGTAAATACAGGTGGGAAATAGTGTACATTGTATTCAATGTATGCATCTGCCCCACTACATGAGTAGTAGTGGGGACATTTCCATAACCATGCTCTGTTCTGTCTCATAGCATTGGAACCAAGAATTTCTAATTACCAAGGAGGACCACTCGGGGACAAGGAGGAAAGACCCAAGAGCCCAGAGTATTGCTCCATACTCCCATCCAGAACCGGCGAGGAGAGCATGTCAATCCGGCACTGTTGGGAGAAGCAGACGACTTTCTCCACCTGGACCAAAGAAAGAAAGGACATCCTAATCGCCCGCCTTCCCCTTGATGGGCGGTCAAACTCAAGTCATGAGGGGGGGCTCTGTGGGATGTTTCAACCCACTTCTGCTCTGCTGCAGCACTGTGTTATGATGGTGCCAGAAATAGCAAAATGGCCGCAAAACCCATGTGCGCGTCAAAACCTCTGAAAATTGCACTTTGAAAAGCACAAAAAGATGGTTGTCCATCTACCACGCCGGACGTCAGTGGTGGAACAGAGATCTCACTCCTGGAATATGTCACTGGGCTCCACAACAATTGAAAATGGAGGACAGAAGGAAAAAGCAGTGTTTGCTGAATGAAACCCCAAAATCGTGCTTTAAATCCCTTTTCTCTGTTGCTGAAACTGCAGAATGCCAGTACAAAACACCCTCAAACATCCAAAATGCTTGCAGGGTGCTACAATTCACTTAGTTTAAGAAATCATTGTGAACTTGCAAGGTCCTGACAAGCTGAAACCATAAAGGGATTTCCACAGCAAAAGTGGCCTGTCTCTGGATGTCAAAATCTCTGTGCAACAGAGGGCTGCAGGGATACGGCGGCCAGGAGCCTGCCTGATTAAACTTTAAACATGTATAAACTGAAATCAAATGTTTGCAATCTAAGAGGCATGTTACTGAGAATAACCTATGTTGTAATTATTTGATCCCATGGTTTAAAATCTTGAATGAGAATTCTAGCTAACAGAATCAACAATTAAATCAAGCCTGGCTAAAGCTAACCAAACTGGAATAACAGGTTTCCTCACAGAGGCCTCCAGCAGGACATCACACCAAAGCGGTAATTATAGGGTTTGGAAAGAACCTGGTCAAAAGAGGCCAAAGGGAACAATGAACAGCTACTAGTGAGGAAATACAAGGTGTGAGGACAGTCGTAAATGGCCTCTGCCATGAGCAAACAGGGAGGAGATTGCCCTTGAACTGCAGGGAGACAGAAAGAGGCGGACCCGAACAACCATCTGTGGCTGAACATTAACAAATGACACTTTCTTAAAAGACTTATAATTTGCCAGTTAAAATTGTGAAAAATATAAAAGTAACACATTTGTGAATCTAAATTTTGGCCAGTCCTGTGCTGTGACCAGAGTGCCTTGCTGATTGCAGACCCAATCCGATGTGCCTAGCTGTCTGTCTTAGAATCAGATCCAATTCCCTGACCAGAATCTTGATGGACCGGAATCATGATGGTTCAGTTTAAAAACATGTCTAGTGAGTATCTATAGATAGAACTGTGTCACTAGCATATGTACCCTGCTTAGTTAATCCCTATCTTAAACCCATCCTTTCTTGTGTTCAGAACCTGTGTTGGTAGGAGTATTTTTGTATTTTTCTTCTTCCTGTACTAGTATTGCTAAAACTATCTTTGTGCTGATATTTTCTCATCTGAAGAAGGCGAGTCCTACAGGCAGTCATTCTGATCAAGTGGCTGTGCTCCTGTATGGTATTCGTTTTGTTCCTAGTTATCCTCTAGTGTAAGAAATCCTTTTGTCATTTTAAAAGCGCATTCCTGTTTTCCATCCTTGCACCTATCTCAAAAAAACGACCTCCACTAAAATGTCCATAACTCCCTCAGTTTTTGCTTGTAGCTAACATCCACAGCTTTAAATATCATCTAAAACCGCATCTCAAATCCATACGGTTCTCCCGTTATCACGCAGTGAAAAGTTTGCCGCAAATTTTCGTTTAGGGAAATTCAGACACTTGTAAAGCAGCATTTGATTGCTTCCAACTTGAATTTTAAGATTTTAAATTGTTTCTTGGTATTAAATCATTGCTTGTGTTTATGTGCAACCATCCAAAGAGGCCCCCATAATAATTTATAGCAATTTCAGCAATTTTGACCATATCTAGTGTGTTTACCCAATCCATTCTCAAGATAACTTTAAAAGCCATTCAAACAGCTTGACAGTCAATTCTGTTTTCTCTCGTGTTTGCCTGGGGAAAGTAGGATTGTTATTTTGTCTCAATTCTGCCATTCCTGAATACCTGCTCTCTCCTCCTATCGCTTTACATTCTATTGGGGGTTCGAGGGGTGTGCAGGGGGAACGTTTAACCACAGTGCTATCTGATCTGAACACACACACAAAAGTATTATTTCTGTGCTGAATTATTTTGCTCATTATTACTCCTTGTTTATTAAAGAGATTAGTCCATGTTACATCACCCATTGGTGATTATTGTGTACCCATTAAAACATAGTGTGATTAAACTGTAAATACATAAATAAATATTTTAACTTTGCAAACCAGCCTGATTCCTGGTCAGTGTGACCAGGGGGGTTCCAGGAAAGGGGCATGATATGAGTGGTATATGGTTCAGAATAAAGAACTTTTAGACAAAAATAAATAAGGATTTCAGTTGTGCATTACACGTTAGGCATTGACTTGGATGTGTGCTGGATGGAAATCACTTACACGACCTTGAAAGGGTGAAGGACTGAGTTGGCCTTGCCAGGATTCGAACCTGCAACCTACAGATCATGCACATATCACAGCAATGAGTGCTCAACCAGCTGAGCTATCTTATTGGCTAACACCCTTCAGAGGTCAGTTAACTGAGTATTGACTGAGGTACAATAATTACATTGCTTATATGTTGGATGAAGCATGTATGAAGCGCCACATAAAGTTAAATACCTATCTGGATTATCACAGGGACAGGTTTTGCTGAGTTTCTATTTAAATTAAAAATGTAACTTTCGTTTGTTTGTTTTGGATGTTTTAATTGTAGTCTTGAGGATTTGAGAGGCTAGAACACCTGTGATTGGTGTAATGACAATCACTCAGCCTTGAGCAAAGACTCTGCTGCCAGCGAGCATTTATAGTAATGTACCCCATTGACTGCAAGGATGAATGGATGTAAACTAGATTGTGCATAGTCATCAACACAGTTTCTATAATTAGAGTGTAAATTAAATTATAAGTGTAGACATTATCTGCCTTAGCATGATTATGCACAGAGCAGAGGAACTTTGGAAAAAAAGCATAATTTGTTACAAAATATTAATTCTCAATTGCAACTTAGTTTTCCATTTGATACATTTTACAATACTAAAATGCTAGGATAATAAATATGCACAATGCTTCTGTTTGCTCCTTGAGCAGCAACACAGCAGAAGCTGACTGAAAATAAACCATTCCTTTTATCACAGTGTGCAGTTACATTTTTTGAAAGGCTTCAAATAAATGCATTCTGTTTCAGAGGCTTTTATCATTGGCTTGCAATTACATCCATGTAGATAAAAATCAAAAGAAACCATCTGGTTTCTGTCAAGTAACCTGATCTTTGCACTGCCCTCTGGTCTAAACATGTGTGTAAATGTACACAGGAAAATAATAAAGCTGTCGTATTTACAAGATGTTCATGCGTAAAAAGGCCTGGTATGCAACGTATCAGAAGGCCTGCCTATGCCCTCACGGCATCAGTCTCATGGTCTGCAGTTCCTGCTCTCCAGTGGCACAGAGGCGGTTCAGAGGTCATAAGTGCTCTGTTAGACAGCGGCGGGTGACAGCAAAGCCACAGCAGAGGTTCCAATACAATCTAAACCACTAATCCAAACCCATAATAATTATGACAAACTAAAACCTGGTGGCAGAGTAATCTTGAAATTTAAGTCATACCTAGGTTTTGTTATGGAGAATGGTAGTTTAAATAATGATTAAATCCACATCTGATTTATAGCATGCACATGTCAACACTGTGACCCCAGGCCAGCTAGGAAAAGGTTGCGTGTATTCTAGCGAGACTGCCTTTCTCTGCTCAGCCTGCAGGACAATGGAAAAGAATACTATGCCTCTCTTCAATCCTTTGTGAGGTCAGGTAACACCACTCTCCTGTCAGGCAGCTCCAAGCAGTAACCTCCTGGGAAACAAGCATCAAAGTGGAACAGCCTAAACATAAAGGCCAGCTTCACACCAGAGTGTTGAATACCAAAGGGCCTTTGAAGTATGTATGGAAAGGGGGTATATAACAGTTGAACAGAGCAGAATGGAGGGAGGGTTCCTCCATCTTGGTTCTCTGTGGGCTTCTGTGTCCTTCTTTTTTCCTTCTTTTGTCCTCCACTTCCTGCACAGCAAAGTACTTGATCCAAGAAGGCAAGGGTCACTTCCTACGTTAACAGGGATTTGACCCCTTAAAGCAAGCTTACTCTGACAAAATCATGGGTGGCCTTTTGCTTTTATAAAGAAGGGGTCCCCCCACACCTTCCTTCATTCATTTGGGACCTTCGAGGACTCTATGAAGAACTTGTTTGGACCCTGTTGAGAGATCAGTCCATTGCAAAGTTCTCTAGTAGTAAAGTGAAGGACGGGGTTCCAAGTCAGAGCCAATCCCCAGGGCACTTTAGGGGTGAACTGCTGTTGGACCAAGACCTTCCTTTCTGCCAGATGCACTTGTACCTATGCTCCCCCCGAAGGTGAAGAACTCCACAGGCACTGACTATACTGCCCGTGTGTGTGTGAAGAGGTCACAAGTGTTCCTTAGCACCTGGATTGGGACTCACAGCACCAGAAGAAGCAAAGCAGCTGGTTACCTGTATTCTACAGCATCAAATGCCATTGAACCATTGCTGATTGTGTTTGAATGCCTTCTGATCATAAGGACCAGTGGTGCGGCTTATGGCACATCTTCGGAGCTCTTCAAACCGCTGTTGCTGCATTCCTCAAACAGATTTGCTGCCACATCACACCAGCTGAGAGCATCACCTGCTCCGGCTTGAATAGAAAGGATGCCACTGGGGAAGACCTCAACCTCCAAGTCTCGAATATCACCTGCTATTACCAGCCTTTCCATCATCAAACCAAGCCTGACTGTTGAACCGACCATGGTGGCCCCATCACCTGCATCAACCGGATGCCATGTAAACCCGCACAAAGCTTAATTTCCAAACTGACACAACGCCTACTCCCCATCCGGAACAGCATGACTCGGTGCATCCAAAGATGTTTCAAACTGCGTGGACGATGTTAAGAAGCCTGGTTTGACGCTGTTAAAATGCCAAGAACTTAGAAAGGTACTGTTGAGAGGCCCAAGGCCCCTCTGGTCTACTTCTAGGATCCTAGTGAATAATATGCCACCCCTTTGAACCTTTTTAAGTAAGACATATTCCTTTAGGTGGCACTGTTTGTGATTTGTTTTCTTTTTCTCCTGCTACATTAACCAGAGGGTTTGCATCATCATCATTCTGAATTTTCTGTGTTCTTTCCACAGGGGCAGGTTTTTGTTCATGTTTGCATAGGCAGTTATTGTTGCATTGGGTATGTTTTGCAAAAGTATATATATTTGTATAGCAACTTGGTTGGACATTCCTTTATTTGGACTGTTGTATTATTGCTCAAATTGGTACTATACGCACAAGTCAACCCTTCTTAAGAGTATAGCCTGCCCTTGGCCCACATTACCACAAACGGTAAATGTGATATATCTCTTGACTGTTCCTGATTCACTTTTACGATTGGGATCACTGTCGGCTTGTAGTAGTGTGAGGGCTGAGTAGGTGGTGTAACCACCACTCATCCTTGTACTCCTGCAGGGCAGTAGTTATTTCATCGCCAATGGGTTATGAGTCTTCAGATCATTCTGAACCTATGTGCAAAATAGGGTACAGCAGAGTTCCACTCTTCATGATACCCTCTGGTATTATTCTAATGTGTATGCAGGTCAGAAAGCTGGCGGTTTCTAGCGTGGGGTCACGTGCAAGTGATTTCCCTAACTGTCTCTTCCAAAATCACTATGTCTTTGCTGGCAGGATTTGGGGCTCCACCCGCCTCGGTGGCCCTATTGTTAACTTAATTGTCCAGCATAAGATTTCTCTGGAAGGTAGGAGTTCCACTAATCCTGCATGTGACACCTTCTGGGGGCAATTACACCAAAGGAATCCTGATATTTTAGAAGGCCTAAGTGAGAGCTTCCTTAAAGGGACGGGCCCTGTTATTACTCCCTCTGAAGAGCTCCTTTTAAATAGCTGGGGCATGATGGGGTAGGCTTGAGACTCCTTCCCATACAAAAAATTGCAATTGTCCGTGGACAAGTGCAAACTCTCCTGACACTTATAATATAGATTGCGCAATTGAGCGTTACACGATCCCTTCCGCTGCATAAAATATTTAAAGGATGTGAATCTAGACCAAGAACAATGTATTTGTTGAGTTTATTTTTAATGTTTGTTCATAAACCAATTACCATCTTCATAAAAATAGGTACAAAAGGTAAAAAACATTCACTAGCAATGAGTAAAAACCAACTCTAAAAAGAGAAAAAGAAAACCACACCACACCAACCGGTGATCTCATATCACACACCATTCATCTCCTACCCTTTCATACCAAAATTTTTTTCTACTTGTGCAATGACCGCAATATCTGTCTATTTGTCTGTTCTATAACAAGAACATCTAATCTATACCATAGATTTTTTTTAATACTATTGTTTACTAAAGTGCATCAACATATATTTTCTTCAAAGTGGTATATGTTATCGAGATTTCTTTGAGCATATACTGATTGCCACACTGTTTTCAAGGTGAACCCAAGTCAGACCCAACTCCGAATGGAGTAGGATCTACGGTTGTGTCTACTCGAGTTTCGGGCAACTGGACGGTTGTACAAATTCCAACCAGTGCACCTCATCAGGACATATAATTATTGAAATACAGTTTTAGACAATAATTCAAATTGGTGTGTGTTGAATTCTTTTCTTCGAGAGTTAACATGTTATATCTTGCAAATTTCAAGTTCCAAACTTCTGTGAATGAGCTGAATTGCCACTAGATTGTAGTTGTGGAGCCAGAAATTTGCTGAAAATTCGTCTCCATTTAATGGAGAAGTTTTGGTACAATTTACCAGGTCAGAACCTCACCGCAGTCAGCGATTCCTTTTCCAGTGACTTTTTTGCATCACACAGGGTCGCCTTTTCTGTTTCAAGATGTAAAACTTAGTTGGAAACCAAGGGAGGCAAAAAAACAGGGGTCAATCTGTTGCCCTGCTTCCTGTGGTGTTCTGCCCAATCTAGAGAGGTGGCAGCACACAGCCTTGTGTCTTTACCCCACCTTCAAACCCATGAGTCAGGCAGAGGTGTTTGTCAAAGTCCCTATATGATTTTTTTTTAAAAAGGCTTAACATCTACATTTGCAAAACCAGACTGATTGTCTTGGCCAGTGCTTGGTATTGCTGATATGCCATTGTACAGAATGAACAATGCATCTACTTCATAATACCTGACTGATTGGCATGCTGCCTGTTCGCCTCTAAGCCTTATTTGTTTGTTTTTTTTTGTTAATTCTGAGCAGCACCGATTATGCATCCTCCAGAAAACAGCTAGGTCTCACTTGTAACCCCATGACGCCCTGCTGTTTAGATTAGCCTCTGATGCTTCTTCTTGTAAATTATGTTATATTTCCACAAAGGACGGTTTATAGAAGGGTGAGTGGAGAGAGTTAAGTGGATGGACAGTGTTGTGGATAGACACTGTTGTGAGGATAAACACAGCCACCCTAATGTTCATGTTTTTCAAAAATAGTGGAACATATACACCAATTCATTCTAGTGACAAGAAATGTCAGAGCTGCTGTCACACAAGTGCACCACTAGCCCACCAGCATATATGTAAAACATTATGGAAACAATTATACTGTCTTGCTGAAACACTAATTTGTAAGCAAACATGTTTTTCAATTGCAGCATGGTGAGATTAATTCCCTATAATGTATCTTTAAATGCTGCGGTGCATAGTTGTCATACACAAGAAAATGCACACTGAATAGGAACATTAGCTTGTGACATACATGGGAAGATGTTGACTATAAAAATACTGCTTCAGTAATCAATTGAAGCTTCTTACTAAGTTATTTAACCACACTGTAATGCAGCACAAAAGTGGAACAAATGCTGATGTATCAAGCAGTGGTGGGAAAAAGAATCTCGTTAGGCAGCTCTCTCCCCGACTTGGACAGTTCCACTAGTTTCTAGAAATGGACAAACAATGTAGCAGAGCTTCTCCCTCCTTCCTGCACACTTTCTGCAGCCCGAAGCCGCTGATTTTCACAGCAGATTCTCGCTCCAATGCTGCTTACAAGCTTTGGCCAAGAGCAACAGCTTTCTCAGCCGACCGCAAAAGGGGGCTTTGGGAAATGAGCCACAAGTTGTGCAAGCTTTTTAAAAATGGTGCTTAAAATGTTTACATTTGCACTGATGAATAGACTACAATTCTGAAAAGAAGCAAAATTGGTGATTGCATTAACCTGTGTCCCTTGATATATTCACAATGTATTCCTAATCCTCTAATGAGTGGTCCAAGAACCCCCTGCTTAGCTACAATTGCTTCTAGACCACCCACCCCACTTTGACTCAATTTGAAGCTTGTTGCATAAACAGAGAGTACAAAAGGGACGCAATAAGTCAACCTTTGTGGCTGGTCGTACTATTTGACTCACATTCACACTACCCTATTGATTCCCACAATGTACACACATACAGCAGATACGATCAAAAATGACCAGAATGTTTCCCTAAACCCTACCCCTGCTCTGGAATCGAATAGAGTTACAATCATATCCTGCAGACAGTGTTGTGCGCATGCAGTAAGCAGGCAGTGATGCATGCTATTGTAAGCGTTGCCAATGTTGTAAGCAGAATGTATGGAAATATTGCTCTTGATGAATGTTTGTTGGGAGCCAGGATGTAATGAAAGTCGAGGTTATTAATGTACAGGAAAGGCACTTCAATGAAGTCATTATTATTCTGAGTAATAACACGAAAAGAAAATTATTCACAAAAAAAGCCTTGGTTGTGGTGACATTCACTTAATGGGGCATAATGTCCCCGCATTACTCCGGGAGAGTATCTGACCTTCCATCTGGATTATAATGTTATGCACAGCGAACGGAGCCTGGATGTGTGTAAACAACCTGCCGCTCTTGGAAACACTGAGTCAGGTTGACCACGAAAGGCACTGCATTTGCCCTGTCAGGGTCTTGATTTAGGGGCTGTTAGAAGCAGCCTCTGAAGTAGGGGGAGTGACTCGGGTTCACGTTTGGGAGGCAATTAAGTACAACAAAGCATCATAACGTAATTGTGATTAATAATCATGGTGTTTTAATGTAAGTCTGAGAACGAAAACAAGGCAGATAAAGGAGTCCATTTGTCATGCAGTTCCCTTCATGAAAGGCGAACCCCGCAGCCCTCTGCGAGTTGCATCATGGAGTTGCTTAGCATTCACGTATACTTTATCTTGCTCCATTGCTAACTGATGAACCAGAGGTCTAGGTTCACAGCCAAGGTTTCTGTGTGCATCCCATCTGAGATTTTGAAATAGACTTCATGATGAACTCTGTTTTTACGTGTTGCTTTTTCTTGTATTCAGTGGATGGTCTTGGGAGTGTTGTTATCAAAACAAGACGTTTTTCTCATTAATGTACACTAGTGTAAAAATACAGTTAGCGCTCAAGCAATATGCAGAAATTAAACATGTACAGTGTACTGTTATGCAAAAATCAAACAATAAAATGCTTTTGAATAATTACCATTTACCAACCTGAATTATTCCATTTCCAAGCTCATCAAGATCACATTCGATGTGTCCCTTTCATATCAGGTGAGAGGAAACACCAGGAAGAATATTTTTATTTTTATTTATTTATTGGGAATTTATACTGTGCCTATACAGAAGGTGTTTCAAGGCGCAACAAAATAGCAGGGGTGGGGAGTAAAAACAGGTTTGAAGAAAATCAAAAACAGTCCTACTAGGCCTTGTGACATTTGGATTGTGTAAGTGCAGTAATAAGAAGTGCAGGGGATGGGTGGGTGGTCAGGGAGGAAGGGGTTAAGCGAGTGCCATGGGAGGCAAGGTGGACACTTCCAGGGGAATGCAGAGACTGCAGGGGAGAGAAGGTCCATGTGCAAAGTGTGAGGGGTGGGGCTGGAAATGCTCAAGTGGTGGCCCAGCCAGGCTAGTGCAGGGGAGGGAGCCCAAAGGGCAAGGAAGTGGGGCAGGGGAGACCAAGTGCAGGGGTAGACTGGTCGAGGAATGCCTGGTGCCCTGTAAGAATATGAAGAACCAGGAGGCTAGTCAAAAAGGCAGAAGGGGATATTAGCAGGGGAAGGGGAAATGGAAGGAGGAAGAGAAAAGGAGGGTCTTGAGAAGCTTCTTGAATTTAAGGAGATCCGGCTCAAGTCTGAGAGAGACAGGGAGGCCATTCCAGAGGAAAGCACCTACGGAGGAGAGAGATCTGCACCCCCCAATCTCTCCTTGGAAAAGTATCTAATATGCAGAAAATTGGATGTTGACAACCAAAGGGCTCTAGCAGGGAGTTATTTAGGGAGAGAGAGTTGGATGTAGTGGGGTCCCAGGCCCTGGAAATCCTTGTGGATGAAGCAGAGGGTCTTGAACTTGATCCTTGCAGAAACCGGGAGTCAGAGGATATATTATTGGAGTGGAGACATGCAGCCCCTGGGCTTGAGACCAACGATAATTCTTGCAGTCGTATTCTGGATTAGTTGAAGGGGACGAAGGGAGGAGTTAGGCAGATTGTGGAAAAGGCTGTTGGAGAGGAACATAGCTCTGGAGACATTGCGTTTCTGGTGTTAGGGTGAAGAGAGCTGAAAGTGCGCCTTCTTGGCAAGGTCAGTGATATGAGGCAAGAAGGAGAGAGAGAGGAGTCAAATAGGACACCAAGGTTTTTTGCATCACATTAGGGTGAGGGAAGTGGGCCCATGGAGGATGGCCAGAGTGTAGGAGGGACGGAGTTGGCTGGAGTCCCAATGAGAAGGAACTCAGTGTTAAGGCAGCAATTGTTAGCAGTGCACCATGCCTGAATAGCAGACAGATAGTCAGCAATGAGAGAGGAAGAGGAGGGAAGCTTGAAGGAGAGCTGTGTGTTGTCTGCATAACACTGGAAGTTCGGAGAGAAGGCAGAGATCAAATGGGCTAGAGGGGCAAGGTAGATGTTGAGAAGCCAAGACGAGAGGATAGAGCCCTAATGGAAACCAAAGGTGGAGAGTGAGATGGAGGAGAAAAAAGGGCCCAGTTGAACCTGGGAAGGTCGGTCCGAAAGGAAGGAGGTCAACCAGTAAAGAGCCAGGTCAGAGATACCAAGGGTATCACAAAGCTGATTTATAAGGGTGTCATGACTAACTGTATCAAAGGCAGTGGAAAGGTCAAGAAGGATGAGAATGGAAGTAAAGTTGGGATGGAGATTTTGTAGCAAGTCTTCATGGGTGTCCAGGAGAGCAGTTTCTGTGCCTCTGGCAGATCTGAAGCCATACTGGGGGTCGTGAAGACACCAACATATTCAGTGTGGTGGATACACTGGAAGATGTCAATCAGACAACCCCAGAAACCACTTCGGAAAAAACCTGGTCACTCTTGTGCAAGGAATTGCCATTTCAATATTGTTCAAATATATTTCTATACAATCAATCAATACATTTATAGTTTTACTGTTCATATAAAACATCAATATTTTCCAATACTTCAAATAAAGCATATATTATATTGGTTTACATACCATTTAAAATGAAAAAAACTTCATATAAGATGAATTGTGTCATTCACGATATATGGTATTCACAATTTCATAAAATGCGCTATACAGAGGAATTATTGAAATAGTTAAAGATGATGTATGAAATACAGCAACATTTGTGTATTGATCCTTCTTAAAACCACTTCATCTGTCTAGCTAGATGTCATGGATAGAACCAATACTTCACACAAAGCGTTTCGGAGTACAGAGACTGCTTCTTCAGGTGCAGCTGTTACTGATGACTTCAAACTGTTAAAAAACAACAGGCAAAAAAAGTATAACTACTAAATATTGCTCACAATGAACACTCATGGGTAAATCATGATGATATATTAATTTCACCAACCTTTTTGGACAGAATGGCACAATTTCGAAGTAGGGATGTTTGGTGTATCGGGCATTTGGTACCTCCCTAGTCTGTAAAAAATACCAAGTATTTCCAATGTGATGTCCTAGTTAAACAATCTACAAAAAAACTCAAGATTGTGATGGGTACATTCTCTTAAACTAACAGTAAGAAAAAATGAAGAGAAAAACATTTTTTACCTACTTTTACTGCTCCAATAAAGTCCAACTGATCACGCTTGTGTCAACTTGATTTTCTTTATTTACACCGGCAGGCAAATCTGCAATTAATATAAAACCCACTTCACAATAAAGAAATGTTCACTGTACTTCCAATATACTAAATTTCAAAACGACTTTACAAGACAATCCCAAGCGTTATGTCAGGCTATCACTCAACTCAAGGTACAAATAATCACAACCCGATGCGGCAACAGGAACACGGCTGATGATTTAGCCTCCCGTCCCGCATCACGGCTTTAAATACATTTCTTTATTGTATCATGTGATCGCAGGCCGGTCATGTGATGAAGTCATGCAGGATGCCGCGGGATGCTCCGACTAATACAAAATGTTTGTAATTTAGAAGAACTCCTAGATGTGGTCATGTGATTGCGAGCCGAGCACGTGACTGGGTAGGAACCAAGATAATAATATTCTTCTTAAATCAAATTGGTTCAAAATGGAACCATCCATACGCGGTTGAATAAGGAACAGGAAGTCCTTTAGTGTAGTGTCAATTTTGGTGAATAACATTATTCTAATTTACTTCCGTGTTTTGTGTATGAACAAGTGAATTCTCGATCACGTGATGAAAATGGTCAAAAATGTAAACATGTGTATTGTGATTCCCAAAGTTATATATGACCATCACAAAATAATGTAATCCTTATTAGAGGTGTATACAGTCCCATTATTTTGTGTGACAGTAGCAAGACGGCAGAAACTGCAGTCTTACTTCTTCAATCCCCATGTGGCTTAACGTCGTAGCGCAGTTGCGTGATTTAACAACCCGACCAAAAGTATTGAATTAGGTCACTAAATTTGTCTATGAATCACCACTCCAGATCAATGATATGCCAATGAAACTACATCTCGATTCAGCTGTCATGAAGGCAGCCATTTTTATGTGGTGAAGGAAATTCTCATGGGAAGTAATATGAGATACTCTCAATATATTAACCTTTTTGATATCATTTCAAAATAAATTCATGTATGTTCAATCATACACGATACACTCATGTGTGTTCAATCTGAGATAATATTTATCCTAGAATAAAACATCCAAAATGGGAAAAACTAAAAAATATGAATCTTATGTTAACAACATGTGTGTACCCATTAAATGACACAAATACAGAAAAAAACAGACAAAAATCATGCACTTCTATTTCTGTTAATAGCTAAAACATATTGTGACTAATTGGAATCAACTTTAGCTTCAATTCATTTCTTGAATGTTTCCAGATTCATATCATACTGGTACATATTCAGTAGGTTAGAGAAAGCAAGTTAAATCAAATTCATTAGTCAACCCTTTAGGTTCCAAAGAGTCAAATCTTTCAATCCATTCAATTTATTTCTACCTAACTAAAACACTGATGTCACCCCCTCTTCTTGTACAGTTAACCTTCTCCAAGATAATGAGTTTCATCTGTGCTATTGAATGTTTCAAAGATGTAAAGAGTTGTACCACTAGTGAATGTGTGGAGCACACTCGGATATTAGACTTATGCTCAGTCCATCTCGTTTTCACTTTACTGGACGTAAATCCTACATAGTATATGCCGCATGGGCATCTAATTCCATAAATTACATTTCTAGAATCACAAGTACTTGTGTGTCTCATGGGTATCTTTCTACCAGTGTATGGATGATTGATGCTAGATCCTTTAATGATTTTGTTACAATGTTGGCAGTTGTTACATGGTAATGTACCCTTAAAAATTCCTTGATCAGTTGGAATCTGTTGGTAATCTGCTCGTACGAAATGATCCTTGATGCATTTACTTTTCCTGTAAGCAAATGTTGGACTATTTACAAATAACTGAGCAAGAATTGCATCCATTTTAAGCATTTCCCAGTTCTTTTTGATAATTTTATTGATTTTGTAGCCCTGTTCTGAGAAGGTAGTAACATAAACCAGTGGTTCTGATTCCGTTTTCTCAGAAGGCTTCAAGGTTTGAACTGTCCAAGCTTTGGAGAATGTCTTGTTAAGTTGTGCATCAGAGTATCCTCTTTTCAAGAATGGAAGATGGCCAGATTCACAAAGAGTTTGCCCAGTAAGGGGGTAATGGAGACAGGGTGGTAGTTACCTGAAGAGGAGGGGTCAGCAGAAGGATTTTTAAGGCGAGGGTGCACAAGGTAATGCTTGAGGAGGAAAGGGAAGGATCCAGTGGCAAAGAAGTGATTGCAGAAATCAGCCAAGGCTGGAGCAAGGGAGACAATGTTGTCCTTGATAGCGCCGGAGGAGCAGGGGAGCACCTGTTTGGATGAGACTTTCATAGAGTGGACTTGTCTAGAGACCTCAGCCGGTGATATAGGAGAGAAGGTGGAGAGTAGGAGGGGAGTGGGCGTGGGGAGGTCAGAGAGGAGGTGAGGGAGAATGGGGGTGTTGTAGAGGAGAGTGAAGACAGGATATCTTTAGTTTTAGTAATGAAGTGAGAGAATAGTGCAGTGCAAAGGGCCAGGGAAGGCAGAAGAGAAATGGAGACTGCAGTAGGATTGACAAGTTAATTGCAGATTTTTAAAAGTTCAGCCCTGTTGTTGGTGGCCTCAGAGATGTGGCTTGGATATAGGCCATCTTCTTTGAGCAGATGGAAATTGTGAATTGCATTTGCAGCAGGCAGCCGGCCATTTTGTCGGAGGCCTGCCATTTCCACTCAGCAGCTCTGCACTTGCGTTTCAGAGATGCCAGGTGGGAGTCATACCAGGTGTTGCGCTTGGAGGCAGGCTTCATGCAGATTCTCATGACTGGGACAAGGATGTCCAGAGTGTTGGAGATGGAGAGTTGAAGGTTAGTAAGGGTTGTGTGAGAGTGAGAGTCAGTAGCAGGTGTGGGAGGGGGAATGAAGGTGGAGGCAAAAGCAGCACCTGACAGTCGCTTCATAGGTCGAATGACAGAAGGAGAGTGTGGGCGGGAGCTTAGCCGGGGGACCCAAGAGGTCCAGGTGAGAGGACAAGAGAGCATGATCAGACCAGAAGAGAGGAGTGTGAGAGGGTTGGAGATAGGGATGTCTGCTGAGATGGGAGCATCCAAGGTGTGTCCAGCAGAGTGTGGCAGGCTGGAGGGAAGAATGGAGGTGGAAAGGGAGTCATAAAGGTTGCAGAACAGTCCAGAGGCTGCATCAGGGGCATCAAGGTCAAGGTTAATATTGAAGTGAAGCTTGGAGCTGGAGGCCAGTAGAGAAGAAGTGAGGTCACCACATTCTGAGAGGAAGACAGAACCCGGCCAGGGGTCCTATAAATGGTGGCCAGAGTCAGCGAGAGGATAGAAGAGACACCAAGCCTGCAGATGAAGCATTCAGAGGAGGTGTAGGACTGAGAGGGTATGATAGTAGCAGGGATGCATTCAGGGAAGATCAAGGCCACTTCGCCCATGGACCGGTCAGGTCTCGGCTTAGAGAGGATCTTGTAGCCCTCTGGGACAAGAGTATCAACACTCGTGACAGAGCTGGCCATGAACCACGTCTCGGTGAGAACAAGATCTTCGAGGTGAAGGTCTTCAAGGAGGTGGCAGATATCAGAGGAGTGTTTGATGGCAGTGCAAGAGTTGAGGGTAGCTAAGTGGAGCTGGTTGCCACTTTTGAAGATGTGAGGAGAAGGAGTACAGGAATGTGTTACACCCATCAATGGTGGCAGAGCGGCCAGAGGGGTGCAGAAAGTGGAGTGGCAGGAGAAGGGAGGAAGTTGATTAGAGTTGGAAGACACCTAGGAAGAAGGGCAAGGTTGGACTGACAGCCCTGGACGATGCCAGTGCCAATCTGGTAGACATTAATGATTGTCCTAGAGGAAAGGAAGTATGTCAGGAGTATTTCCCAATGGGTGCCACCATTAATGGAAGAGGCAGAGAAAGGTGAGAGCACTAAGACCATATGAGGAATCCAAAGGTCCTCAGAGGGAACGACAAAGAGGATGTCGGTGACATCTGCCTGGAAGAAGCATTGACATAGGTGTCTGCGATGGGCAGGCCTAGATTGGAGAACAGTAGATCCTTCTTGAAATTTTTCATTTCAGACATAGAAAGATAGATAGGATAATAATAATTTAATAATTTAGTGTTTATATAGCGCTACGAACCCTCAGGCATCTGAGCTCTGCGTATTATTACCCACGGTGTGTGGTGCTCATTTATTGACGTCAGAAGGACGAAAGGCTGAGTTTGGCCCTGCCAGGATTCGGACCTGAGTGGTGGGCCTTCCCAGATGGATTGGAGCTAGACTTCCAAATGGGGGTAGTGGATTCTCGATACAATGTTCGATGCCTCCCTCTCATTCAGGGTTCTGCTCCACCAGCCACAATCTCCAATCACTGTATCTCCCCTGGGTCTCGCACACAGGACTTGCTCCTACAAAGCTTCTCACGTGATTACTAGTCTCATGAGGTGTAGGCATTTTTGGGCCTGTTACCTAATTCAATATAATTCCACTCCACATCTCTCTGTACTACCTCCTCTCCCAGTGCTTCGCTGGTCATTGTGTTTACATTGTCAGTTCTCTCTACCGCCTCCTTTAGTTTATCCAATGTTTTCCCTTAACTTCTTTCTGTCACTTCCTCTTTCAACTTTCTGCATTGTGTCCACTCCTCCAGATCTTCCAACATTTCCTCTTCCAACTCTACTTCACTTCCCCTATCTCTTTGTCTTTCGGTCTACATCTTCCCACCTTCTTCACCTCCTTTTGGCACCTATTTCACCCTTTTGGGCACCCCCCCTTGCACAATTCAGGATTTCTAATTCCATGTTATCTCTCTTGTCTTCTTCTATCTGTCTCTCTCTTCTTCTTCACCCCTTTGTCAACCTTTGTTCACCCCTTTAGGCACCAAACCTACAATAATTCAGGTTTTCTTATTTCTTTCTATCCCTCTCCTTTTTTCTCCTCTTTGGGCACCTTCTTCAGTCCACAAGTCTTGGGCCCATCTCCAACTGGCCTTATGGGTCAATCTGCTGCCATCATCCTTGACCTTTTCCTTCAGAACGTTCTGGTTCATGCTACTTACAGACAGCTGGTTCTCTTAATCCCCTTCAGGGATTGTCCTTACCCAGCCTCTTGTGCCCTCTGTACAGTCTACTGTCTCTTCTTTATCCCTAACCTCTGAGTCTGTCCTCCAACCTCCTGACTCCTGCTCTCCCCTGGCTCCGTGGACTCTCCTCCAGTCTCTAGCTCACTCTCTAGCTTCTCTTCTCCCCCTCTGTAGCTAGCACGGAATGAACTCTTATTCCTACTTCCAACACCTCCTGACTGAGCCCTTAAGTTTGTATAGGGCTTTGACTCCTCCTTTCCGACTCCCTCTGTCGGAATGAAAGTCAGGTGTGGTGGCTTTGTATCGGGAACCTGGGAATCATAGTTGTCTGGGCCTGGATGTCTTCACCCAGCTTTGAGAACCATGTGTGTCCTACTGGAGTGGCCAAGTTCCTTTTTCCTTCATGCCTTTGACATATGGAATTTGTTTTTTGCCTGAAATCCTTTGGCCTAGCTCAGGTCGTCTTCTTTCTTTGGATGGATTCAGGCACTGTTTTACTGTCCATTTGCCTCCCCCTCATTTCTAAGTGCCCCCATTCGCCATACTCTGTAAGTCCTCCCAGACACTTCCTTACAATCCCCTTTCCCTCATAGGTTCCTGGGAGGTTTATAGTGAAAATGTCGACTGAAAAAAAGCAGAAAAAAAATGTAGACTTTTTTTTTCGAATGTGTTTTTACAACAAAAAAAAATTATGTGGGGGTTCACCCCCAACTCCCCGTTTATTTTTACTAGCTAGACCCCAAAAAAACATACAAAAAAAAATCACATTTGAATTTTTCTTTGGAATTTCTTTTTTTTGACATTTTTGTATTTGGCTTTTTGCAGTCGACATTATAACTGGACACCTTCCTGGGACATATTTTGATTATTTTGCTGAGCACATTTGTCAACATTCCACATCAATACTGTGGGAATACCTCAGCAAGGCAACAATGTTTTGTCAAAAAAGGCTACCCAGCCCACCTCATGCTCTCTTCCCCACTACCCATCACTACCCTAATGTGATAACACCTCGTTCCCCACTCTATGGCATTCAAGCCAAACAAATGGCATATTTTTATTTCTGAAAAGCCTCCCTGCTCTAATGCACCATGAGAGACATATAAAGGTTTTGTTGGACCAAGGATACCACATTCTCCACCGAATTTGTCAAAAACTACTGGATGCCTTTTCACCAAACCAAAAAAAGAAATACCTGCAACACTTTGTACCTAATTTGTTTCTTTTTTTATTTTTTATTTATTGTAACATTAGTTTCATACAAAAAGAAAGATAACTTTATGTTACATTCCACCAATATACTCACCTTCATTCCTACAAATTCAAGTCTCTTGATTATCTAACATCACAGCGTCCATAAAGTTAATTATAGCACAAGTCAGCCGAGTATTGATGCCTGCGATCAAATAACTCCACCATTCCTCCAGATTTGCAGACTGTGGGGCAAATTGCTTTAAATGTACCGAGCACTGTGCAGAGGTCATCTCGCACTCAATGATTAGATGTTTCACAGACTCTGACACTCGGTTACAAAACCGACACTGCGAGTCATGAACGAGGGGATCTCGCTTCAGCAATTGTGTCTCTTTAGTTTTATATAAGTTAAGTTGTAGTCTCAGGAACATATTCCGATGATAGCGTGATGGAAATTTAGCCAAGTACTTTGGGATTTCATCAAGTTTATTTATGGCAGTTCAATCTAGCGATGATACAAGTTTCTTTCGATTTTCATCATTTATGATCCAATTTCATAGGCACAGTTTTTTTTTAGCCTCTTGAGGTCTTGACAGGACTGCTTCGAGGGAGACATCAGCATCGGCCATTACAAGAAGTAATTTTGCACCCCACTTGTTCAGTAGATCAGCCGATGGATGCTTAGAATCAGGATTTAGTATTTTATAGGGTCTTACAACTGGAGTAAGTTGAAATTTGCGGAAAGCAGATAGAGATTTCCACAAAATGGAGCCATAAAGAGAGTCAAAACACAGCTCATATCGTATAGCAGTGATTGAAGTGTTTTGAGGTAATGTTAATACTTTACGCCAGAATTTCCCTTCTAACTTAGACCACAAATCATAGGGAATATTCCAGCTTGTTTCACTCCCAAATGTAATTGCAGGTACGACTTTTTGAAGATAAAATGAAAGAACTGGCATAAGAGTGAATTTGCCATAGGCTACATGTGGTTTCACTCCCTGTATAGCAAACATTTGCATGCGGACAATCAAATCTTGCGTCCACTCCCACTCACGTATTGATGCATTAAACAATACACCTAAATACTGTATGCTTCTTGTCACTTCAAGGGGTGCATTTTCTATTCGCCAAGCAAATTTGTTAGTTTGCTTAATGCATTTTGAACCTACCACGATGATCTTTGACTTCTTGATGTTTATTTGTAGGTCATTTTGCAAAAATATCCTTGTAAAGCATTAAGCAGTCTCTGATGCCCAATTGTGGTGGTGTCTAGAAGCACAATGTCATCTGCATAGATTGCCCAACTTATTTGGTGCCCATTTACTGTTGGAGGGAAGACCCTTTGCCATTTAGAGTGATCGGCAAATCTGAGATGAATAATTTAAAAAGTTGGGCAGCAAGAGGGCAACCTTGCTTCACACCTCTCTTAGTTTGAAATTCATCAGACAGATCACCTTGCTCGTTTAGCCGTATTCGAATCAACGTATTTGAATGTAGTGCAATCAATGGAGAGCAGCTCACTAGGAAAGCTCCAAGCATGCAATTTTGCCCATAGTAGGTTTCGATTTATGCTGTCAAAGGCCTGACTCAAGTCTATAAAGGCGATGAACAGCTTTCTTTTCCACTTCAAGGCATCTAGCTTCAAGATATTCAGAAGGAGCAAATTTAGCTCTACTCCGACGCCTTTCGTAAACCCTGTTTGACGTACATCTACCACAGCGACCTCTTCGGCCCAATGCACTTGACGTCTCTGGAGAAAAGATGCGAATACTATACTGAGTGTATCCAGAAGAGCAATCGGGCGATAGTTAGCCGCATCATCCCGATTGCCCTTCTTCATTTGTTTCTTTTTAAGTGAAATCCGTCTAGCGGCTTTCGTGGTTCAGGTGTTCAATGGAAGTACCCTGTCCTTTGTGGAAAAATTTATGGGAGCCCAAAACAGCTTTTTGTTGTTTTCTTTATAAATTAGGAACCTTTTAGCGAATGTCTCTAAAAATGTCCAGTTTGAAGGGGCCCTTGCCAAAGAATTCCTCGGACAATTCCATCCAAAACCATTAAGCATGTCAAATGTTATTAGCAATAGAATGTTGTGCTACTGTACATGCACCATTCTGGAGAATTCCTCAGTCATCTATAAATGTGTTGGTGGTGGGCTAGGTGTAGTGAGGGGGATGTTTCAGGGGATGTGGTAAATGCTTCTATCCATGTAAAATGTTCAGCAGTTTTCATGGTGGCAATGGACAAGGTATGGTTGTGGCATGGGAGAGATTGCACTCGAAGTTGCAGGAGTTCAGTTCAGCCTAAACTACATCAGGGTGGAAAAAGCAAGTCAGAGAGACATACACATTGTTTCCTGTGAGGCTCAGATCACACTTCTGGCTGCACAAACCATTAAAAATGAGCATGGCACATGGGGTGGGGGTGGAGACAACCATGCAGTTGCTGAGCTTTGCAGACATCGAAGAGCCTCTGCGGCTTAGGCATTGGCACTAGAGCTAGCCTCAAGTATCTAATGTAATACCTCCAACATAGAGTAAGGAGACCCTCTGGTTGAGGTGTGGATGGGACGGGGAGAGCTTGCACTGCATTTTCAGTTCACCATGAAATATATTAGTGTTGAAAAGTCGGGTGTGACTAAGTCCCTGGCTATATGGCAAGGGACATGCACTATTGAAACCTCCCACACTCCTACAGGCATTTTTGTTAGTCAAATCAATCAAAGAAGGGGCACAAAACCAATCACAGAGCAAAAGAGACATTGCCCATTAAAGGAAATGATTTACAAGCACTCAGATTGTACACTTTACAAATGCAACAGAGTTCAAAACAAAATAAATGTATCCAACTAGATATATACTTGATGAATGAGGGAGCTGCACAGATATAATGTATCAGATCCACGCCTAAGAATAAAGACAGAAACCAAGAAAGCCATGGACTCACCTGCCTGACTTATCCCAGAAGAAGCATTGTCTCGACTCTGACTCAACCGCTGATTCAATTCACCGGTATACACTAACTTAACCTGTCTCGAACCATGACTCAATCCACCGGGAGCTCTTGCACAAACCATCTTGATGCCAACCTGCATTGGGGAAACCCAATTCAATTATCTCAACACTGGCTCAACTTCAGTAAAGCACCTAGAAGCATGGCTTGTCACTGTTGGGACCCAAAGACAAGAAAGCCCTATCCCACTGGTCTTCATTAAATGACCATAGAGAAATATAAGCCCCCATCTACCTTTGAAACACACATTCTTTAACATTAACCTTTTGCTGCTGAGATCTTTGCCTGAGCACCCCTGTCTACAAACCCAAAGTGCCCCTTCATTTTAATGACTCATTTCTCTGTGTTTTCTCTTACAGGTGGGGGGCAGTAGCCTTTTTATAGAACTTTGGTTGGGCATTCTTTTATGTTGTTACCACAGTACTGTTATTGTTTTGATTACTCTGTACCAGCTAACACCCCTCCTGAAGAGAATAATCTGACCATGGCCCACATTAACGAAAGTGGAAGTGCCTGAAAGTGCCTGTTTTCGCCTGAGCTAAGCGTGAAAATCAACAGCTGTTGAGCCACGACGCTGCTGTTGCTCTGCCAAAGCCACGCCCACTTGCATAAGGCACCTTGACTTTTTCTATTATATAAGGCACAGGCCCGCGCCCTCGGTGCGCACCCTGAAAGTGCCTGTTTTCACCTGCGGATTTGGTGTTTTGGCACGAGCAGAGCTACGCTGCTGCCTGCAGAGTCGCGTGAAAATCAACAGCTGTTGAGCTACGGTGTGCATGGAGACAGATGCTACAAACTCTTAGACACCTTAAACAAATATAATGAACTGGATTTGGTTCGAGCGCAACATATTTTAGAACACTATCGGAACTTTTGCCATTGGATTTCGAACTTTTGCTCTTGGATCTAATATCCTAATTATTGAATGCAGAGATTAAGACCTATCTATGTAAACCGCTAACCCTAATAGTAATTGTATTCCTTCTATGTGTAGATTCTGCCGTTGCTACGCCGAAGCCACGCCCACTTGCATAAGGCACCTTGAGTATTTCTATTATATAAGGCACAGGCCCACGGCCTCGGCGCGCACCCCGGAAGTGCCTGGAAGTGCCTGTTTTCACTTGTTCTCGCTCTGGGCGGCCTGGCAGTATCTTCTGTAAGGTATTACTTTTACGTGTTGGCCTACGGGCGTTTGGGAGCTGCTAGCCTATTTAACAAAGGAGCTATTTTGCACGTTGCACGAACGGGTGTATATATACATTAAGATTTTAGGAGATCTGTACATTTGCCGGGGTGGGGTTGGTAGACATAGCTATTAATTATTCTGAATTTAGTAATCATGGCTGATGGCCTTGGGCGTGGCACAAAGCGGACCACTAGGTGCATGCAGTGACCGATACCCAGAGAATGACCCCTCAGTAGGTGGTGGTAGATCTGTTAAATTCATCTGAAATTGAAGCACAGGGGGGGGGGGCAGAGATGGAATTAAATAGTAATCTATGCGTGCAAAATAGACTGTGCACTCCTCTACAAGAGGCACCGCACAGTCTAAAGGCTATAGCCATCAACGGCGCATGTAATGGTAATCCATACCTAGGAGTAGGACAGTATGACAATATGTAAATCAAATGTAAGTAAGAACGATCTAACCGATGAGGCGATATACAAACAAATTGAGCAGTTGTCTGGCAATGAGCCTTATGTTGTGAGTCCCAACCTTGAAGAATCTAGTAGGGGGTGCCCATATGACATACACAAAACTCCCAGGAAATACACAGTTAAAGAAGCAAATGATTACATTTGTGAACCATGGGTGACCGATCATGAAGAATCCAAAAAAATCCTTGATAGAGAGGCAATCAGAAGACAAATGGGGCTATAGAGATTCCACAACTATATATCTGACTTTTCCATGTTGGCACCCGCAGCAGAAGCGGAGCTAACCAAGCGTGTCAGGTTCTCCCATGGGCCATCTACCCCAGTAACTCAACGTAAATTTGGGATTGAAAATGTATACCTATACAATAGCCTGCCCAAACCCCCAATTAAACCGTTATGTGATTTCAATGGGTTAATGACTAGCTGCAGTGGGGCGCAAGGGGTAGCGAGAGAACATAACTCCTTCAAAGATTTTTCACGGCAGACACCACGAATGGTACCACAGAAAGTATAGGTACTTTAAATTATGAACATCAAGAGATCAAAGACCATATTATTACTCACTTGCCACTGAATGAGGGGCTTAGCGACATACAGGGGGCATCCCCTATGGAGCCAATATTTGCTGATGTGACACTACCCAATGATGCTTTTATCGTGATCTCATGCATCCTCAATTTATTAGACAATGGCCACAAACAGACATATTGGGATGTTAGAGTAATTCAGGCCTCCTTAAATGAGATCATTGGTAAGGTAAATAAAATTGAGGGTTTATTATTTACGTGTGATATAATTGTGGCTCATGCCAAGCCACAAGTTATAGAGGGCAGCACTACATCGATACGATAGCAACACAAACCAATTCCCATGTCGAAGCGGTAGCGAAGAAAACCCCTCTGAAACCAGACCATACGGGGTGGTTGACCAGCCTTTAATTCAAATGTTGGCTGAAAATTCACGTCAAATTAAAGAAATGAACAATAAAATCAACTTGTTGACTACACTCCAAAAGCCAGTTGACAAAATGTGTCCAGTGGAGGAGGGAACGTATGATTTAAGTACACCTTATAGACATGATATGCCAGACAGCCCTTCTGTGTTAACTGACCTTATTGACCTATCAGAGGAAGAGATAGGACAGAAAGTAAATAAGGAGAAGGATGTGATTGTGACTCCAAGGGAAGATGTTTCACCTGTGTTACTTAAACGTAAACAAAAAAAAATGAATGGCCAGAGAGGATAAACATAAACCTTTAGGTTAAAAAAAACACATGTAATTACTGGAAAAAAACACAAAATCAAGAAATGATGAATATCGATCATCATAACTCTCATCTGAAAGGAATCTATAACATCTCAGATCGAGATGTGATCATTGATCTCCGACAACTAAATGAAGAGTCTAAAGCCCTACTTGATTTAAATGAACCAAAGGGGATGATTGTACGACCCAGTCCCAGTAATGAAGTGAAAATAACAAATAATGCAAAAAGAAAAGATTTTTTAAAAACCCTAACAAAAGTCACAATTATATCGATAAAAGTGTATCCACTTTGTCAGTGAGTATAGTCACAAATGAGTTGACCAATGAGTGTGGAAGTGATGATTCTATTGCTGTTCCTTTTGCTGTTATGCACAAACAGCCAGTTTTATCTAGTTATTTTTCCATCAAGAGGGATAAAGAGAACGACTAGGGTAAACAATGATGTGTTGTCTGGACAGAGACCAGATAGTGATGCTGGAAATCAGGGTTTTGCACCAATTATGCATAATCATGCAGAAGCATGTAGCGAGCCAGTAGGGGTTCTCTGCCATGAAGAAGTAAAAATAGGGATAAAATCAGCTACTTGTGCTTCAGACAGCACACCCTTGGCAGCCCCAGGTACTGCGGGGTCCCAAGAAAATGGGAGAAAGTCTATCTCGACTGAAATTGGGGTAATGACACTGTCGTGAGATACACTCAAAATTATGGGATGGGAAAGTGATTTGGCCTGTAACAGAGATGCCAGACTAAATAGGGCATTTATGCTCAAAGCCTTTCAGACTAGACCTTTGCATCAAACAATAAGATCCAACGATATTGATTGGATTAAATTGGCATTCTGCAACAACAATCGTATGATCTGTAATTTCAAATCATAAGTGATTACGAAATTGATTTGGACGCAAAGAGAATACTTTATCTATGTTGGCTTAATCCCACATATATTTGAAACTACTGAAGTTGCTACTGTCTTCTTGGAAACCCTGCTGTCAACTGGTGAAGTTACTATAGAGGCCCAAGTCATGGCAGGGCACCCCACATCAGCGAAGATATCTTGAAACAGCTAAATTCGTTTATACAAGCTATTAAGGGTCTCACCCGGCTTGAACCATTGATGAACAAACCTATAAACTCGCAATGCCCTTCTTCGCGCATTTTACTATTCTCTCATGGAATTCGTGTGGGCTAAATAATTTCCAAAAATGGTTTATTGAATTGGACAAAAGCAAGAAACCTGATGTCATATTCCTTCAGGAGACTATGCAGCTGTCTCCATTCGAAATAAAAGGTTATCAATCATACATACTGTTAGCAAAACGAGATACATTAGGGCGCCCTGTAGGCGGCCTTGTCATATTCATTAACGTTGCTTGTCAAATGGCAGCTACTATGATATTTAAATCAGATAATTTTTTTGCAGTTGAGCTGCACGTTGGAGTGGATGTAATGACCTGCTTGTTACTTGTTTGTATATACTAACCATCGACTTAACCCAGTTACACAACCTATTAAATACAATATTTGAAGAAGCTCTCTCGCTTAACCCTTTCACAAAAGATAATAGTGGGAGGTGACCTTCCTGGTGTTATTCAACTTGAGCATTACAAAATGGGCGAAAGCGGACTGACTTCTATCTTGAATGGGACATGCAAATGGTAAAAATGGGGGAGGGCCCATATAAATACACATGGTTTCGAGGAACCTGGACATCATTCTTTGATTATTTTTTTGTATCCACTAAACTATTTTTCCATATTGAGCCAGTACACATTTTAGCCCTGGCTTTCAGTGACCACTTGGCTATACAACTGGTACTCAAACCATCTCATAACAAATTTAAAGAGGACCCCATGTTGTGTCTGGTGAATCCACAGTTAGGTGGACTCCGATAACATGCACGTGCTTTCTTAGGTGTATTGAATTGGATCCAGTTTTTATTCCGGGTATAACATATGAGGGTCGATCCCGATTGGAAGCAGAAAAATGCTTTGATCGATGTATTGAATTTTATTTGAATGCATTAATATCATTAGGCAATGGACCCAAACATCCATCACATAAACATTACTATGATCTTAAACTAGCACAACATAAAAAACAAAAGAACACTTATATCAGACACATAACTAGGCAAACACTCCCTTTTTCAGCTATGCAAGATGAAATAAATTAGAGTTATTAAACCAACCTACAAAAACAAAATCAAGTTCTTAAGAAAAGCCCTTGTAATTGCAGATAACCAACAGCTGATTTATCAGCTATTAAATCACGATACAAGACAAGTGTGGGTTACATTACGAAATATTACCACCTCTGCTGAAGGGCCCATTGAACCAGCTATATCAGCGGAGATATGGTGTTTTTACATAAGTGAAACTTATCATTTGCCTCACAAATTTGCTTCAAAGGAGGAAGCGGTGGCTGAAACTATGTGTCATGGAACTTCACCTTGGGCCCTTGAGGATATTCGTGACGCGATTTACAGGACCAAGACTTCTAAAGCCCCAGGTCCTGATGGGCTACCAGCATGTATATACAAAGCCAATACAGTGTTATGGGCAAAAATACTGAATGCAAAATTTGATAGTATCCAGCAACATGGAAGTATTCCAGTTTCATGGCCCTCCGCCATAATTATACCAGTATATAAAAAGGGTCCCCCCAATAAGCCAGAACATTTTAGACCTATTGTCCTCACTGATGTGTCATCCAAAATATTTTCCCCTTTGTTGTTGAAGCAGTTGCAATGGTATATAGATCAACATAATGTGCTGTCCCCCTATCAAGTAGGGTTTCGTAAACAAATGGGTTGCCCTTTAAATGTGACCATTCTTACACATCTACAAGCACAAACTAAACATTCTAATATAGGGCCTGCCTACATGGCAGCCCTAGTTTTAATGAGGGCCTTCAATAGAGTAATAAAGGCACTATTGTGGGAGATAATGCTCAGAAGAGGTTTCCCAAGACACTTGGTGGCAATGATTACCAAGTTTCATCAAACCACCAACTACAGAATCAGACTCAATCGGGAGGGAGCGCTCACTGACTCTATACCTACAGAAATTGGGGTTAAGCAGGAATTTAATATGGCGGAAGTCTTGTTTAACCTGTGCTTATCTGATTTGGATGAAGCTTGGAGTAATCTAATGATTTATCCTGCTAAATTAGGTTCTCTAAAGATCAATTAGATTGTTTTTGCTGATGACTTATTATTCTTTGACAGAGCACCTCTTGGGCTTCAGCACAAACTAAACCAATTTGCTGTGTGTACCGCTAGCCATAATCTGGAGGTGAATCCCACTAAATCAAATATTGTAATTTTTGCAGATGGTAAGCGCAAATGGACAAACGTCACGTGGACTCTCAACAGAGTTTTTATTGTCTATTCTCCAGTGATCCGATATCTAGGGTATACTCTTATGGATGGGTATTCACTGAAGATGTGGAAGTGGTTGTTAAACTGCAAAATAAGACTGTTAACCTCGCAAATGAAAATAATCATGCAGAAATATTTTATGTTTTCTCTCCTTCCACTCCTACAATTTTATTTACTTAAAGTGGAACCATTATTCTATACTGCTTGGACATATGTGTGATTGAGATCGATGTCTTTTTGGATGTTTTGCAGGGTAGGTTGTGGAAAAATGTGTTGGGCCTTGCATTATCCATCCCAAATTCAATCATATGCCATGAGTTAGGATTCCTGCCATTATCAGCAAATAGGAACTGGCGACTAATGATGGGGAGAACTTTATTCTATTTTCGCAATGAGGAACCTGTGCCCTTGTCTTGCACTTTTGCCACATTTCACATTGATGTGGTAATTTTCCAGCAGATGAGGTAAGTGAGTGACTTAGGCTCAGAACCTGCAAGAGAGGTTAATTCTCTCTGAGGCTGATAGAGGCCGCACTGGAAGCTTAACAGAATTCGTATTGCTGGTCTGCACTCCTAAAGGGACCTGAGAAGTGTGGAAGGTCGTAGATCCAAGTCAATACATTAAATAAACAAAATACTTGTCGGGGCTCAAGCTACAATGAAAAGAGTGGTGCGGCTGAGGGTTTTTCATTACAGGTCAAAAATGCGATCTGGGGATTTTGCAATTACTAGTCGGGAGATGGAAAGCTTTTCTTCATGGAAATTCATTTTCCACACACTGTCACCAAAATGGTGCCCATGCAGAAAATGAATCCTGTTTTATTTAAACAATATGATTTTAGTACTAAGACAATGTGCCATTATGACAGCACTAACACACAAGCTGTGTGAGCGCCTGCTTCATAGTAAATCTTATGTATACTGAACACAAAGTGTCCCAACCGTGGTCAGAGATACTGCTGTTTTCTGTAAACCATTAGCTGTTTCACTACGCCCTTTCCTTCATGTGGTCTATTAATGACTCCAATCAAGCATTCCCACTAAGTCAGTGCCTTGTCTGGGATTGCTCAAGGGAAGCCCTTATTTATACATTTTTATGACAAGTTATAATCTGGATGATGAACCCTTGTATCACGCCCCTTTCTGAGAATCCCCCTGACCCCACTGAGCCAAGAAGTAGGTTTGTTTTGCAAATTGAAAAGGTTTATTTGAAAAATTAAACAATAGATATATATCACACTTTTATAATAAATTAATATTTGATATCACACTTAGACATATGACAGTGAGTGATCAACAATGGATGATGTTATACTACCACACTGGTTTAATTACTTGGGAGTAGTATAGAGGATAAGGTAGCTGAGAATGCTTTATATGGTACAAGGAAATGCAAGGTGGAAAAGAAGCAACACAGGAATAAACTTGATATGATTTCAGCAAAACATAATATAATGACTTTTCCCCTTTTGGCAATTCACCCCCCCTCTATGCAATGTAAGGAGGTGGAAGTAACACACACAGTCTTCAGGAATAGAATCACAGTATAATACAAATTAAGTTCCCCCCTAGCAAGCTTAGAGAAACAGGGATGAATTTAAACACAGGGAAAGTACTTTAAAGGTGGTATGCAAAGAATGGAAAAATATGCTAAAAATGATTTTAATTCCCTCTAGAGGTTCAGGGTGAGTGAGAGATACTTTAAATCAGTTCAGGCCAGCCCTATCAATGATTCAGGGATGGTTACCAGGTTGAAAATGGAATTCCGTAATGTAAGCAAAAGACAAATGTTTTTACACGTGACTGAAATGAAACAAAATGTAAAATCGTGGCAATTTAGTCGCGTGCGTCGAGCGCAATTACGAAGGAACTATAAGGAGTAGCAAGTCGGTTTAGAGCTTGTTGGAAAGCTTAGAATCTCAGCTTTAAAATACAATCTCGCTTCTATCACAAACGGTTCAAGAGATACGGACGATTTTGTGAAGGTAGATTCTCAAAATAAAAGTAAAGCTCAGAATGACAGATGACGGTTTTGCAGCTTTGAATCAACAGGAGGGACACGCTTTCTATGATGCAGTTCTCAATAGGTTAAAATAGTTTGAATTAGATTATTTTAAACTAAGAGATTGGTTTTGCACAGTTCTGGCTGAGTACTCACACTATATTTTGGACAGGAATGCGACTTTGTCACGGATCGGGTCAGGTTGGACTGGACTTCTGGGCAGTTTCTGGTACTGGTTCTCTGGTTCCAGATCTCTGGTTCTGGTCTGGTCGGGATCTCTGGTTCTGCTCACAGCGATCTGGTCTGGGTCCGGTCTGCGGTTCTGGATACAGTTCTGCTTTCTGGGTGCTTCTGCTACCGGTTCTGGCAAAAGTTCTTGGCAAAGAATTCAAACAGCTCGCTGTTGAATAGTTTGCAAATGATTTGGAGGCCTGCTGAAAAAGGATTCAGCTTGTGGATTCAGGCCTCTCTGCTACAAGTTCTGGAGTCTGGATTCAAAGTTCTGGTCTCTGGAGATTGATGGATTTGAAGTCTGGAGTCTCCCGGCAAAGCGTCCCGCAAGAAAGTGGAAAGTGAATGTCCCTGTCTGGCTTCCAGTGGCTCTTTTTATGTCTTTTGAAAATGGGTGTGGATGCTAACTTTCTTTGCCCAACCCACTCACGATTTGATAGGTCAAGGATTTCTCTTTGACCTGATTTGAGAAGAGAGCAGTGAGTCAGAGTGAGACATCTTTATGGAATACAGAAAGAACACTCCCCTTTGCTTTTACCTAAGAAAATCATTTTCATAACCAAAACACATTTCCCAGATACACAAGTGGTTGACATTACATGTACAGATTGCAGATGACTTAAGGTACATTCTTGTTCAACTCTGATCTTCCTAAGAGCTTGCATTAAAAAATGACAACTTATTTTCGTTTTTAGTTGGTTTACCAATATCGGACGTTTACCAAAAATGGCACAAATGTACACTGCCTTTCTACACATATTCCAGTACATTTCCATGTCTCTAGCTTAAACCCAGTGTCTGCAACATGAATAAATTGTGGGGTTCATTCCCAGAACATCGTACGGAATTGAGTTTAGACTCAAATTGTAGGTATATTGTCCATTTTAAGGATCTCCAAATTGCACATTCCTGTCATCTGGTTACAATTAGTTATCAGTGTTTTTATAAAACATATATTTGCCTTCAATTCAATTCACAAAAAGTGTCTGGCCCGCCCCTAGGAACTGGGTGAGTCAGGGATCACATGTCTCTTCTTCCAGGCAGAGCTCTGTTTACAGTCCCCACCCAAAATTAACATACCCCATTCAATTGAAAGGGTCTATTGTCTCTCTCCTCCAGGCTGAAGGGGAAACCCCCTCCCTCCCAATCAACATGGCCATGTGATATCCTGCCTCTTGGTGTGGGTCTCTGGGGTGTTAAGATTTCTCAGGAAAGGCAACCCCTTTGAACTTTTAATTGAATCAGACTGTCTCCTGGGAACAAACCTTTGAAGTCCCAGCTAGCTCAGGATGCTGTTTAGCTTCTGCAATACAGGTCCCCAGTCAGAGTTTAGACCGCTAGCGCTGGTTTGTGGAAAATTCTGGTACTACACCTATTTTTGGGATCTGTCTTGAATTAATATATTTCCGAAAGAAAGGATTTTACTTGATAGTATATGATCCTTGCTTGACATGGCATTGATGTGGATCTGTAGTAGAGTAAAGTAAAACACTCAACCATAGTTGGATTTTTGTTTGGTGGTTCCAGGCCCATGATCTTAGCAATTTTTGACATTAATAAAAACGGGTTTTGAACAGAACCATCTTTCTTTGCACTGGTGGGTGGCAGGTCAGGGGACCGTTTTGCTGTGCGCAAAACTGCACGGTTCTCCAGGATTCTGGCGCAAATGTCGGCTTTTCCACCCTCTTGGATTTCCTAAGCCCACAGCACCAATTGTTGCAGCATAATAGTCCAAACGTGGGTCAGGACACCCAACAGGTCCCTCTATGGAAACTACCAAATTGCTCACTAGGGTGTCAATTACTGACAACCATGAAGACCTGGGCTGAGGAAATCGCACCATCTATAGTGGTCGGAAACCTTACTTTAATGCAAGCACAGGCTTCAGTATCCTGATTAGCATTAAGAGGAGGTCTGTACCGGATGCGCAAGTTGTGGTGGCCTCAGTTGGTCTCCCTCTGAGCAAAACTGTGGCAGGCTCAGAAAATGGGCTCTAGTCTGCGTTCTTGATCCGAGGATACTCTTCTAGGATCAGAATAATGGTGACATGGTGGGGATGGTGAAAGATATAGCAGAGCAGAACTCAGCGTTCCGGAAGAATATGGGTTCACATTATTTTAATAGGCTGCATCATCCACAAGGCTGTCTGGGCCAGGGGACCACACTATCTTCAACTTTATCTCACTAAATACTCTCTCTCTAGACCACTTCGCTCCTATGGTACCAACTCCTTGTGTGTAAAAAGTTTTTTCTAAACAGAGGGCAGGGGGTCGCTCTCTTTCCTCTGTGGGATCCCTCCTTTGGAATAGCCTCCCTCTCTCCCTGCAGCTCAGGGCAGGGTCTTCTCAAATTCCAAAAGCTCCTTAAGACTTTACTCTTTCCTCCTCCTTGCCTCCTCTGCTAATCTCACAGGTGCTGTATTGGTGTCCTTGGCCCTTATGCATCTTCGGGGCCTTGACCTCCCACACCAATTCTCCCCAGCTCCTGTCTACCACATTACTTTGCATCTGCACACTCTCTGCCCTGGAGTCTCGCACTTACACCTCCCGCGGCCTAGGCCATTTAGCACTCAATCATTCCTAGCCCTTCGTCCATGTCTCACCCTCAACCGTGGAATCCCCCTCTTCCTTCTTCCTTTCGGCACTTGCACGTCTGAATACTCACAAGGTCATAGATAGATTGGCTAAGCACAACTAATTGAGGTCCATTTAAAACAGGACTACCCAATGCTGACTGCTGCTAACTCTAGTAAAACCTCTTTTGGAACTGAATGCTGTGTTTTCATCTTGTCCAAGTCCAGGCCATCGAGTGCCGGATCCATGCTGGATATTTATGATACCCCTCATTAATATTCATGAGATCAATTTGCATACAATGATTCAAAATGTATGCACATTTTCCCTCTTGAATATTAATGAGGGATATCCTGAAAACCTGTCAAGATTCCAGCCCTCGAGACCCAGAATTTGATAACCAATGCCTCTTCTAGGACATGCAACGTACCCTCTTGAAATAAGTTGTAAAAGTGAATGTATGCAATATTACCAAAATGGAATAGATCGAAATCACTGTACCCTCTTTCATGAAAGGTACAATGCAATCATTAATTTACTATAAAAGAATACAAAACAAATATTTTAACAATCGACCACATGATGAATGTGTAATGCTTTACAAAATATACTAAATATGGTCCTCACACTACAGGCCACAATACAGCTTGTCTAGATTTTTTCAGCACCTTCTTGCTTGTCGTAATTACCTTCACATCCCGTGGTAATACAAAAATCCGCCAATTAAGGGAGTACTAATGCAACAGTGGTAATGATAGTGGATTTCCTGAAATGCAACCAGATGTATTTCAGAAAATACACTTTGATTCTTTGAATATTTTTAAATTGTTCCTATATATTTCTTTGCTTCACTTAAAGGTAGAAATTGAGTTTTACAAGTAGTGGCTTATACCACTATGGTCCATTGTTTAATGAATGAAAAGGTGCATTCAGACCCTTTTTGTGCATAACATGGGAAAGATGTTAGGAAGGTGGACATCAGAGAAAGTCCCATAATAAATATGTTTTCCTTTGTAAACGGAAGCTCATGTGCTTCATACCTGTACAGAGAAACACTTAAAAAAACTTCAGGGGACATGGTACCATTTATACCTCCATCTCTCGAGTGGAGCTTGTTAGGCAAAGTTTGTATGCAGTACCCTTTGGGTGCACTACAACAACTCTGACTACAGGTATAGGAAACCCAACCTTTGGTATAAGCTTGTACTACACAGTTTTGGTAGCGTGTTGAGCCGCCAGGCTTATCTCAAGAGGGGTCAGTGTGAGCTGTAGGGAAATTACACAGAGATTCACAGTGACAAGTATTCAAATAAACTCTTACACACAAGGTGTCTTAAATAAACAATTATTCATTTATGTATTGGGCAGTTACAGTAAGCCTTCTTCAGAAGGGAGCAATATAAAAAGCAACACACAAATATATTTCAATACTATACACTCTTAGTTTATAAATCAAAAAATACCCTTTTCGGATGGCCCACAGACACAACCTACACCCTCAGATGACTTCAATAGCTAGGTGATTGGGACATTAATATCTTACTGTTTGCATTTAGAATACTGTTAGAAGTTGGTAAAAGGAAAAGGTGATTAGAACAACAAGAGACCACAAATATTCTTAAGCAGACAAATACTTTTGTATCCCCTAAGAAGAGTCATTCAGTATAATAGGCTACGCCAAATTCAATGGGCAAACGTCTTATATAGGATGAAGCACTTCTGGTAGGTAAGTAGAAATGTCTTTGCACAATGTTTTTGAAGTCTTCGAAGAAAAGAAGAATCGAATGTAGGGCTTATTAGACTTCTGAGTAGTTGAAGATGCAAGCAACTCTACAATAAAAGGTAAGTTCTCCTAGAGTTTACAGCACCTTTGCATTGAAGAAAAAGGGCAGCAGATGACTTTTGTTCTTGTGCAGCTCTGCAGATCTCTCTGTTCCTGGGCCTCAGTCGTGGGGACAAGAGGGAGGACTTCTGGGGACTCCTGCACTGCAATGGGATGGTCACCGTTCGCAACCGGCAATCTTTCCAACAAGTGGCACTTCAGTGTTTCAGCTCCTCACGACTACCGCAAATAGCAACACCATGCTTCCTGGCTGTCAAGATTGGCTTTCCTTGTTTCTGGGGTCCCTCACTCTGTTGAGGGGGCTCAAGGTCGGTCAATGCTATGTCACAGGAGTCCGGAGGATCTTCCTGGAGCCCTTGGCCAACTAAAAAGCAATGCACACAATCTGGTGTTCCTCTCCCTGGCTATATGGTTTCCAGCAGCAACTCTGTGGAAATGTAACCAGCTCTGAGAAGGATGTCCAGGTGGCTTACTTTGGAATTCATTGTTACCACCAACTCAAGGGGAGAAGTCGTCCATGCAGGGGCTTCTCTGTCGATACGAATATGGACTTTCAGCACAGCATCAGCGCTTCACCGGGCAAACCAATGGTCTAGGAGTTGCAGCAGGCATCATCTTCAAGTTCTTCTTCGGTTCCTTCATCCAGTGGTCGACTTTGCCTTCCAAGCCAAAAGCCTCCCCTTTTATTCAGTTCTCACCCATTCATTCCAGCATAGCTGTCAGTCACCCAGCAGGGTGGCTGTCTTGCCGGACAGTCAGCCAGCCAATCACCACAGAATGCATTTGGGTCTCCTAGGAGACTAAGCACAGGGAGTTTCAGGCACCACCCTAACTTCCTGCCCACCCCAGGCACCCTGGAGCCAGAGGCGGGCTCCACTCATGAATCCTGCCAAAGGCAAAGAGAACAATGGGACCAAACCTGATTTGGCGCGCAGAGTAAATCTCAAGAAGAACCTTTTCACAAAGAAATGGTGAAAAAAGAAGACGGGGGCCATTTTGACAAAAATGGCTCCCTTGGGTGCTTCACTGCAGCTGCGAACGTAACCCGCGGTAAATGCACACCACGGTAGCTAAAACGAAACCACTGCCACCAGCCATTCAGTGAGAAAAGGGTAATATAAAAATGTTACATTAGAGGCTAAACAAAGGGGATATTAGGTAACCCCTCCAGCACCCTATTGTAAAATAGGGTGTGCTGGGTCTAGAAAGTTACAAATGTAAGTAAAGTAAATTTCACTTTACTACTCTAGGAAACAGTATTTTATACCAGAGAAGGTATTTAACCCTTTGGGAAATCTGAAAGACTTCCATATGCCACTGCACTGAAGGTGCTGTGTGACACAATGTAAAAGATGATGTCTCTGGAATTTGTCAGACTCCACAACCAAAAGAAACACAAAGTTCAAAATCACATTAAAATACATGCGAGAGTGGGAAAAATTAGTCTCTCCAGGTTAAAGAAATCAAGTCCTCAAAATTCAGCAAAGTTACCGGGGGTCTCTAAGGTGGAGGGAATTAGCACATTTCTGAGAACTCTCCCTAACAGAGCTAAAAATGGTTGGATTTTTAATTTGGCATTCCACGCTGTAATCTGCTGGTATTTACTGCTGGCTGTTCTTCCTTGGAACATCTCCTGAGGGATATACTACGTATTCCTGTAATATGGAGAGCGATAGTAGAGGTGGTATTTTGCACATGCTGCCTGTTCAAGCATTAACCACCACCAAGGCTCTAATGAAGCCATAAATACCTTGGTACAGTAAATTCAGAGTTTCCATCCTACACAGATGTCTGGGTGGTCCTATGTGGCCTTCTCGAATTGTATCCTTTTCGCAACTCCCCTCCCCACTATACATGTCTTTTGAGCCCCATAGCCCTGGCGTTCAGCCCTGGCCAGTGAGCACAGCCTTCTGCTGTGCCCACTGCATGTTTTAAAACACTACCGGGTCAGTGGCCAGGTCTTTAGACTGTGTCCACTGTACATGTTCCCCCAATATGTTTCTTTTAGACCCACTTGGTGGCCACTGTTAGAGGCTCGCCCTGCTCCCCATGATACCAGTGCTCATCCAGCACCCCCACGCCACCTCAGGCACAGCAGGCACTTGGCACTTGGCCACAAATAATACACAGGAGACCATAAGTAGAGAGAAATTGTATGTAATGCAAGTACACACCATGCATGGGAGGGTGCTCACTGCTCTGCCCCTCCCGGGCCTGGCTCATCCTTTTTTACAAACGCAGTGGCTAAATCCATTCTCCACCCATGAAACGTCACGTATAATGCACGTATGATGAAAAAAGGTCAATTTCGGAGAAGCCTGAAGTTGTAAAATGCTTTCAAGTGCCCTATCTGCGAGGCAGCCTCTTGCCTTGGGATTTGAGCCAGCACTGTCTTTGCTGTGTACATTCTTAGCTGCAGCCTGAACTGGCCTTGTCAATGTGAGACATTCCACAGCCTAGCTCTGCTATGCGACTTCGCCTGGCATGAGTGAGTCAGCTGTTTGGCCAGTCTCTTAGGCAAGTCTTTAGGCCAGTCTCCCTGCATCAGATCTACCTCAAACAAACCAAAGAAAGTGCTGTATCAGAGATGCCATCTTATGCCCTTTTTTCGCCTCTCTACCCATTTTATCTATGAATTGCTGACCAAAGCCTTGCACTACTTCTACATAACACACACTGCAATGCAACTATTCCGATACATACATACTCAATAAAGAAGCAGAAAAAACAAAAACATCATCAAAACAAGACAATTTATTTATGCCCTAACTTATCTATAGCCTTTCATTCACTGTACTGTATTGCATAAACACCCCCTCCTATTAGTATCTGCCATTATCTAGGGTGCATCTAAAGCAACAAAAACAGTAATAACTACATGTCCCCCCTTTCTAGCTCTGAGCATCCCTGTCACTCTAAAATCCAGCACCACCTCATTCATGTGTCTGTCATGTTTGTGTGCACTGTCCAAGTAAAAGTCAATTGTTCTCTTACTCTACAGTATATAGTCTCTTACTCTACAGTATATAGTCAGCCTCTAGTAACTCCCAATATCTAGGTGCACCTTCAGTCAGTGTCAGTGTGTGCCATATTTCTCCCAAATAGCATCTCATATGGTGGATTCTTGGTCACTGACCACTCTCTCAGTAAGCCATGGAGAACAAACAACAGCCAGTCGTCCCACTGTGTGCCTTTCACATCCATCTGCTTGCACTGATTCTTCTTTGGCTCCTCTTTCTGTTTTTTCATCCAAGTAAAACAAATGTCCACATGCTCCTGCCAGCCCTCACTGTTGGGCACTAAAACACATTGTCTTCCTCTCTATCTGCATTGATATATTGTATAAGTTGTTCATCCTCCCCTTTCCGATCAGCCTTGAGCCGTTCGCATTTTCTTTGACCCTCCTTCTTGCTCGTCTGATAATCTTCATCACTTCAAGCTGTGGGCCCTCTGCCACATGCCACTCCTTATCTTCTATGGATGCCATTAGCTGTGGCTGTAGGTCATTGTCAGTTGTCATGGGCCACTCTTGCTCAGATGAAGTAATCTTCTTTCTTCGCAGAGCCAACACCACTGATTGTAATTCACCACACTGTGCTCTTTCCCCCTAAACAATATTGAGTCATTCTGCCACTGACCAACTTCTTTATATGTGGGCCTGTCAATGTCCTTCTCTGGTGCCCATGCCCTTAAACCATCCTGTTCTGTTTTGTTTTGACAGTCACTGACATGCATTCATGTAGTTTGTCTGACATTAACCCTTCCACTGGCATTTTGTTCACTGCCCCCTCTAAGTTGTACGCTGCACAGTCACCCGTCTTTCCGAAATCAAGTTTATTTCTTACTCCTCTGTCCAGGTATGTCTCCACCCATGTTATCAGGACCCCGTTTGTGTGGTGTGTCAGAATGTGGGTGGTACTCTTACTAGTGGCCGTCACTGTAACCATTGAGAATATGTGTACCCTGTCTCTTTCTCCCTCCAGACACCTACTTGCCAAATCTGTCATCAGACATTTTTTTTTCCAGACTGCCCTCCCTCCCCTCTGTTGCACAGTTGCCTCCCCCAGTGCCCAGCCATCCAGTGTCTCCTCTCTCTTCCTCCCCTTTCTCAGAAATACATAGAGTCACCCCCGCAGTGTTCTGTGTCATCCACCTCAACCCCCACAGGCATTGGTGCTAGCACCTCACACTCCTGCCCCTCTGTGTTTCCTCCCTCCACCCGCTCCTTGCACTCCTTCACCAGCACTGCTTTTCTTACTGTCGGCCATGTGTCATCAGCTACATTCAGACTGTATGCCCACCCCTGGGCGGACCTTAACTTTTCCTCCACATCCACCTTCCCTTCCACCACCCTCATTATGTCGTCTGGCTACAGCTGCCATATTTTGGCCCTCATGAAGGTTTGTGTAAGCATTACTGCAAAATCTGACTGTCTCTGATCCCTCCCTATCAGCTTTGTGATAACTTTGTGCTTCAGTTGTACCTAAGCACGATCTCCCTGTCCCATCTCTGTGGTACCCTTTGTAACTGCTGTTCCTGGGTGAACCCACCTTCTTATTCCTTTGTACCAACTGGGGGACCACATCCCAATTGTTTCCATGTTCCTCAATCTCTCCAGCACTGCCCTTGACCCTAATTTATATTACACATCTGCCCGCTCCACCATCCTGGTCAGTGGACCGGTGTCTGTCATATTTTAACTATAACTATAATCTGTAACTGGTATCAGTTCTACTGCAGGTTAATTCAGGCTTCCGACCTTACACTCCTACCATGTGCCCTTTACAGCATCAACCCTACACCGCCTCTCCACGACATGCTTGCTGACTGTATCACAGATGCCCAAGAATGCTCTGACCTAATTGCAGTCCTTTAGTTGCCCTTGCAACCCTGTGCTGTACCACTGCAGCACTCTGAGGCACTGTTTCTGTATTGTTGCTAGAGTCCCTGAAGACTCCATTCCCTTAGTCAAGCACACAACAAGTACAGCGAAAAACATTTTTTTCACTTACCCGTTGTACTACCCAGTCAAGCACATCAGTAAGGGGGGCTCCAGGGTATCAGAACCATATGTTACAGGCTCGTACTGCTCTTCACAGTACCAGTGCTCATCCAGCTCCCCCATGCCACCTCAGGCAAAGCAGGCACTCTGCACATGGACACAAATATTACACCGGAGACAAGAAGTAGAGAGAAATTGGCTGCAACGCAAACACACACCAGTGCCTGGGAGAGTGCTCACTGCGCAGCCCCTCCCAGGCCTGGCCCATCTTTATATACAAACAGAGTGGCTAAATCCATTCTCCAACCATGAAACGGCACATATAATGCACGTATGATAACAAAGTGTCCATTTTGGGGAAGCCTGAAGTTGCATAGGGCTTTCAGTGCCCTCTCTGTGAAACACCTCTGGCCTTGGGATTTGAGCAAGCAGCGTCTTCGTTGTGTACATTCTCAGCTGGAGCCTGAACTGGCCTCATCAGCATGAGGCATCGCACATTCCACAGTTTAGCTCTGCTCTTCGACTTCGCTTGGCATGGGTGATTCAGATGTTAGGCCAGTCTCTTAGGCAAGTGTGTAGGCCAGTCTCCTTGCTTCAGATGTACCTCAAATATCTTTCAGACCCACTGGCCAGGGCCTTTGACCCTGGGCAGTGAGCACTGCCGACTGTATATTTTAAAACACTACCAGGCCAGTGGCCATGGCCTTCATCCATGTCCAATATACATGAATGGAGAAAAGCGCAGGTGCAACATTCTGTTCTAGAAAGCAAGACCACGCAGAGCAACAGAGGTTTCAAGCCCAGATCCATGCTTTGAAACCAAACTCAGGTATTAATCGCATTATTAAAAAACAATTAAATAAATAACATTTTCCCCCAATATGTTTCTTTTGGATCCAATAGTTGGCCACTATGCGTGTCTTTTAAGCCCACTGGCCTGTACCTTTGTGCACCGTGCATGTTCCCCCGATATGTTTCTTTTGGACCCACTAGGTGGCATGCCCTTTGGCTGTGACCACTATACATGTCTTTTGGGCCCAACAGACAGGGCATTTGGCCCTGGCCAGTGAGCACAACTTTTGCCCATGCCCACTGTATGTTTTAAAGCACTACCGGGACAGTAGCCATGGCCTTGGGCCGTGTCCACTGTACATGTTCCCTCGATATGTTTCTTTTGGACCCAATATACATGTCCTTCATGCCCACTAGCCAAGGCCTTTGGCCCTGGCCAGAGAGCACAGACTTCAGCCGTGCCCACTGTATATTTTAAAACACTAACATTTTAAAACACTACCAGGCCACTAGCCATGGCCTTTGGCCATGGCCAGTGGCCAAAGCCTTTGGCTTGACACCTATATATGTGCCCCCCAATATATTTTTTTTGGACCCAATTGGTGGCCACTGCCTTCATCCATGACCAGCATACATCTGTTTTGGGCCCACTAGCCAGGACCTTCGGCCATGCCAAATGTATCTTTGAAAATACTGTAGATAAAATGAGGGAATTCCGGGTTGCTAAGTTTATAAATCAAACATGCGTAACTCCACCTCTTCCGGATGGGGCAACTATTAAAGAACAAAATGGGGGTAGAGTACTCACAGTCTGTACCAGTGAGCAGGATAGTTGGACCACGGTTAGTAAGTCAAACAAATATACATTGTATTAATACAAAAAAATAAATGCTTGCTTTAACCATAAAACAAACTTGCAATGTATGGAGTACAGTGATAAAACAGTAATCATCAATATCCAAAAAAAGTGACTATATCCTATCAGAAATCTAGCACACTTCTAAGTAGTGCTATAGATGATTCTTAAGACATATACAGTTTATGTTCTTAACTGAAAAGATCTTGTCACAGTGCTGTTAATATTGGAACACTTATATTTGTCTAAGCTGTATTTGCCTAGGCATTTCTCTCAACATATTTCAGTCCTATTTCATTTAATGGTGAACATTTGTCAGGAGGCGACAATCTTATAGGTCACTCTTTGGAAAACATCTGCACTCATTCCTAAAGTCTAGCCTCTACTTGTTCCCTATCTCACAAGTTAGTTTGATTCCTGTCTATTCTCTTCAGGTTTTGCATTTTCAAATAAGCACCCTACTATTATTCCAATCTTGAAAAAACCTTCTGCTGGCGTATCCTCTGCCTCTAATTTTCAGCCCTCTCACTCCTACCTTATCTTTCTAAAATTGTTGAACGCATTGTTTACTCTCAGGTTTCTACTTTTGTTTCTCATAACTCTATTCTTCCTTGTTTTCAATTTGGATTTGGATTTCACCCTGGTTATTCCACAGAGACTGCTCTTCTTTCTGTTTTGGACTCTCTTCATTCTGCATGTCTTGATATGCATTCTTCGCTTCTTATTCTTTTGGATCTTTCTGCTGCTTTCAACACTGTTGATCAAGCACTTCCACTGTCTGCTCTTTCCTCTTTTTGCTTCTCTGGCTCTACTTTATCTTAGTTTGAGTCATATCTGTCCCGGAGGACTTTTTCAGTCTCCTGGGCTAGGTTTCTTCTAAAATGTGTCCACTTAGCTATGGTGTTCCTCAAAGTTCAGTTCTTGGTCCTTTCATTTGTTCTCTTTATACCTCCTCGCTTGCTGGGGTTATTTCTTCCTTTGGGCTCTTTCATCTCTTTTATGCTGATGACACGCAACTCTTTCTTTCCTTCTTGTACTTCACTGATGACATCCATCTTAAGCTTACCACTGGTCTCCTTGCCATTCAATCTTGGACGTCAGACCACTTCATGGTACTCAATGCCAAAAATGTACGTTATTTTCTTTCCTTCCACCCCTATTTCTCCTTCTCTGCCCATCCATCATATCATTCCCTCCTTTGCAGTTACCTACTGCTTCTGTAGACTGTAATTTGGGTATTTATTTTGACTCAGATCTTTCTTTGAGTCACCATATATCCCTATCTGCTTGTTCCTGCTGACTTCATTTATACAACATCCGAAAAGCCTGTCCTTTCATTACTTTTAAGGCCACTGAACTGTTGGTGTCTGCCCTAATTTTCTTGCAGCTTTTCTGTTGTTCTTCTACACTCTTTGGACTTCCTTTATCTCGTCTTGCTCCTCTCAAATCTGTATTTAATGCTTCTATTTGTGTTCTCTGTCTTCTGGGTCCTAGTGATTTTATTTCATCTTCTTTGGCTGATCTCGGTTGGCTCTCTTTTCATCATCGTTTGAAATAAAATGTTCTATAATTAGTTTTTAATCCCTCTATGGCCTTGCACCTCCTCATCTTTCTTCACTTATCTCATTTTACTCTACTTCTCATTCACTTTGTTCTTCTTCTCATTGTCTTCTTATGGTTCCTTGTCCTCCCTGTGCTCAATCTCGTTTCTGTTCTTTCTCTCTTTTGGCACCTTTACACTGGAATGCTCTCCCAATCTCTCGTCATTCCTTTCGGGTCTCTCTGAGATCCTATCTCTTTTCGACTGGTTAATGAAGGTTATCATAACCATAGATACATGCTGTGTTTTAAATGTTAATTTCATTTTATTGTACCATTCTTGTTCTTATGTTCAGCGCTTTGGTGTGAAGTGCTTCATAAAACCAGAACCTTTATGCGGTCAATGCAAGATTCTGGGGATCAAGTAGGCATACAGTTATCTCTCTTGGAATGTTTCGGTCTATTTGGTAGTCATCTATTTTGCCACAGGAATGAGACCATCACTAAGGGATGGCCACTTGCACATTCATTAGGAAATGGGAGATATCCAGCACATATGGTTGAATGGTCAGCTCGAATGGACAGTTGTATTATATTGTACCAATGACATCATGAACTATAATTGCCCCTAAAGCAAAAAATATAGGAGGTGCACTTGGATATGCAAAGTGTGCTGCAAAGAAAACATGTTGGCTCTTTGAAATGTGGATATAACAGATAGGTGAGGGATAGGTTGTTCACTCTTATGAATTGATCTTCACTTTGTCATATAATTGAGTTTGCCACAGCACTACCTTACAGTATATGCATAGGTTGTATGACTCGATCGATCACTTAATGTATTATGTATCAAATAAAAATAGTAGAGCAACAGATTACTGCACTTTTACATGATGTAATAAAGTAAGAACACTTCCAGATTTATAAACTGTGTCTAAATAGTTCAAGAATTGCATGCAGACCACTTGGCTTAACGAAGGGAATAGCTGATAGAGAATATGCAGTCTAGTTGTTGTTACTCCAGACTTAACATCAGACTGAAGAGGGTTAAAACATTGCATCTCACGAAAGTCATTACACTTGGCACGTGATATGAACTTTGAGGAATAGGCGAACTGGGAAATGAGAAGCCCTAGCAAAGTAAGTAGCACACAGCTTCTATTTAAAATAATCAAGTACATGGGAGAACGTGTTCCATTAACAGACGATATGTTTTTCCTGCCCCCAAATTTGATGGGAATCTTCCCAGAGCCCCCTATACATTAACGTAAACACCCTAAAATCCCGAGCTTTATAACTGAGGTAGGATGGTTTTTGGACTCGATTGGAATTAGCAGACTGTGCAGCCTGAAACCCAGCTAGTGTTGGGGGTGCTTATATGTATGTATGTACTTGTCTAAATCTAACAGATAAACGCAATTGACCCTGGGTCAATGTTCATAGAGAAGACGCATATCCTCCAGACATTAAAACACATCCTTGAGGGTGGAATCTGAATCCTCATTCCACATAATGTGAGATCATTGAAAGTGGGTTCACATTCAAGTGAGAGGTAGTGTTGAAAAGAGGGAAAACCTTTGCACCCCTTATGACAAAGGAAGATACGTTTACATTTAAGAGAAATGTATCTAAATGGTGGTTCTTTCATTTCTTTGGGCCTCATTAGTACCCAGGCGGTAAGGGGTTTACAGCGGCGTAAACAGCGCCGACCCTTACCGCCTGAATCCGAGGTCCCTTAGCGCCATGGAGGATTTAACACCTGCTTTTAGCAGGTGTTAAAATCCATGGCGCTAAGGGACCTTGTTGTTAATTAACGCCTTCCCCACTCCCATTATGCCCTATGGGGCAAAAATGGGAATGGGGAAGGGTAAATGGGGATTGGGGACTTACCGCCCCGCCAACCTCGGAATGGGGCGGTAAGTCCGCCAACCACCATGGCGTAAACGTAGTTTACGCCATGGTGGTAAAGGTACGACCCAGGCGGTAATTTACCGCCTGGGTCGTAATGAGGCCCTTTCTCTTCCTTCTTTCTCTATGTTGTTGTTTGAGTCAAATCAAATACAGTATAATTATGCACATTTTAAGCTAAGTATATTGATGGGTGCATCAATATGCATTCTATAGAGTACTATACATTGTACAGTGTTACATATATTGTAGTCGGGCTTGTGCTAAAAGTCGGGCTTGTGCTAAAACAGCGTGAAATGTGTTAAATAAATGCTCCAAAACATATGGGAGTTATTGTAAATGTGTGGCATCCTAAAAGAAAATTTTAATAATTTTTTGAATTTATGATTAAACAAGGCTCTGTTTGAAATTGTGTTTTTCAGAAATAAAGAGTGGAAATACAGTACAGTTGCTCAAATATCCCTGCAGACATTGACTGTAAATATGCCTTCGGTTCAAATACAAAATGTACCCTGCCGCAAAAATAGTAGGTTTGGTGTTATGTAATGGACTGTTGAATGATATATGTATTGAAATAAAAAGGTACAAAATCAAATGCATGTTAATTTCATGAGAAGATGGAATAGAGTTAGTAGATACCCTAGCTTGACAGGCAGGGACTTAATGGGTCTCATTACAAGTTTGCCGGTCCAGAAACAACGCTGCCGGTAAGTTTACCGGCAAACTACGAGTATGCTGGCGGGTGCTGTTTTGACTGCCAGGTCTGACCCCGGTGTGTGGAATGGCACCCACCAGCAGACTTTGACGGAAGTACCAGCACTGTTGCGATCAGTGCCGGTGCTCCCGGCCTCCCCATTCCCATTGAGTCCTATGGGACTTGAATGGGAATGGGGAGTAACAATTTCTGGACCGCCGGGGGCTGTGATGCCCTGGTTATTCCGACAAGTCAGGCAGTGGTAATTTATCACGAGTCTGGCGGCAGCCTGCCGGTTTTACCCCATTGCAGCTGACATCACCAACACTTTATCGGACCTGGGTTTCACTCACCACATTCAAGTACCTACCCACATTAAGCGGAGGACACTTGACTGGTTAGTTGACTCCAACTGTAACATTAGCCTACAGTCCAACTCACCTTGCGCCTTGTCAGACCATCATATTATTACCTTCAACATAAAAGCTAACCAATGCCCCAAAGAGGTACTGCTCCCGCTTTGCGTACTGGAAAAAAAGGGACATAACAAGTGATTGACCCCACTGTACTAATTGATACCTACAACCATGCTCTGCTCACAGCATTGAACTCCAATGCCCCAATTAAACTTAGGAAATCAAAACCACGTGCACATCTCAACTCCTGGTTTACGCCGCACTTGAGAGTGCTACGTAAAGAAAAACATAATGCTGAATCCCGATGGAAAAGTCATCCTTCTGATGTTCACAAGGATAGCCTCATCATAGCATGCCTTAACTACAAAGAGGCCTTCTTCCAAGCCAAAAAAGATATCTACAACAAGTGTATTATGCAAGCGGACTCCAACACTGGAGAATTGTTCAAGATTTTGAAAGAACTTGAATCCCCCGCAACTACCCCCCGACTCTTGCACTAAAGATGGTACATGGTGCTCGAACATACAAAAAGCACTCCTGGATAAAACTGCCACCCTCCAATCCAAAATCAAAGTTAAGCAAAACTGCCTGCAGATAGACTAGCAACCGAATCCCCCCACTAGCGTAAACACCCGGGCCACTCTCAACCATAAACCATTCAGTTTCTCTCCACTTACCATCGCTGAAGTTGAAAGCATCATCAATAAGCTCAAACCGTCCAACTGCCAAGGTGATACCTATCAAGCCCCTATTATTAAGAAGGCCTCACATGATCTAGCCCCATTCATTACCACATTTATAAACTCATCCTTCAAATCAGGCATAGTCCCAGACAACCTAAAGGACACTTGGGTCATCCCCTTACTCAAAAAACCGTCCCTCAATCCGAGCATATCAAACTATTACAGGCCCATCACCACGGTCCCATTCATGCTTAAAATATTGGACCAAGCCGCTTATTTGCAGGTCCAGGACTACCTTGAAGTGAACAAAAAATCCTTGGCCTTAGGCAATCTGCTTACCGGCCGAGGCATGGGACTGAAACTGCCCTCATTGACCTAAAAACTCAGATTGAGGAAACTGGCCTTGCTACTCCTACTAGATCTTTCAACAGCCTTTGATTTGGTTAACCACCAAATTATTTGCCAACACCTCAAATCAGCTGCCGACTTTTCAGACTCTGTCACCTCTTGGATCAGATCCTTCCTAGATAATAGATATAAGCGGGTATTCTCCCCGTCAGCATCTGTCGAGCCTTCTCCCATTCACTGTGGTGTCCCCTAAGAATCATGTGTGTCACTGACACTTTATAACATGTTCACCAAACCACTTTTTGATATCCTCGACTATCTGGGTGTCACGTACACTAATTATGCTGATGACACCCAGATACTCATCCCCATCATGGGTGATTAAGCAGTGGACACTAAAATCATTTAACGATGTCTACATGGTTATTCAAGCATGGATGGCTCAACACGAACTTTGCCTCAATGATGATAAGACAGAACTCCTTATTCTGGGATCCCATCAATGTCTTAACAAACTTGACCCTTCCTTCAAGTCGTTCACAATTGGCAACGCCGTCAATGTCTCCAAGAATACCAAAACTTTAGGAATTTACCTCGACCCTACTGTCCATACAAACTAATGCTGTTAGCTCAGCATCTGCTTATACATGCAAACTCATTACAGCCTTCAGACCCTCCTTGACTACTGCCAATTGCACCACTCTGGCCAGAACACTTATCATGTCAAAGATTGACAACTGTAGCGCCCTGTATCTAGGGACTAGCCAATGCAATCTAAATAAACTGCAAGTCATACAAAACAATGCCATTAGAGCTGCCCTAAACATTCCCAGAAATCAGCACATTTCTGACCATAGATGTAATCTACTGGCTCCCTGTTGCACAAAGAATGTTCCTGAAAATGCTTGCCGTCACACACAAGTGCTTGGCTAACCAGGCCCCTACTTACTTGGTCAACCGACTTACACCGCACACTGCTATCCAACCTTTGAGAGCTGCCCAAGGCCACAGACTCTCCCTTCCTAGATTCAAGCTTCAGAAAGCTGGCGGGGTGAGTTTCCCGGTCCTAGCCACCAAAATATGGAATAACTTGCCCAACTCTATTAGAGCTGAGCCCTCCTTTCAATCCTTCAAGAGTAAAACCAAATTGTGGCTCTCAGCTCAAGACATTTGAGACACCTTGTCTCTGCATCTTTGATGCTGCCCATGCCTGACCTGCACTGTGACTGCATCTCTGTATCTTACTTGTATGTCATTCTGTAACCTTCACTGTATTTAGACTATTCACACATTTTTGTATCTTCGTAATATTTAACTTGCTTGTACTTACCATACTATGGGCCTCATTACACGGTAGGCGGTAAGGGTTTACCGGTACCGGTAAGGGCACCGGTACCGGTAAACCCTTACCGCCTTACTACGAGTTCCCTTTGCGGGACCCGACCTTAACGGCTGGTTTTACCGGTTGTTAAAGTAGGGTGCCGCAAAGGGACCCTGGTGCTAATTACGGTACCGCAATTTGCGGTACCGTAATTAGTGCCTTTCCCACTCCCATTATGCCCTATGGGAGCAAAAATGAGAATGGGGAAGTGCCTTGGTGAATGGGGAATTACCGCCCCCGCTCACCTTGGAGTAGGGTGGTCATTCCGCCATCCACCAAGGCGGACACAGTAAAATACCGGCGGCAACCATGGCGCTAATAGCGGCATGGTTACCGCCTACCGTGTAATGAGGCCCTATATATTTACCTGTTCTCTGTCTGTAAATGAGCTGTATCTGTAGCTTAAGATATGCGCCCAGATGCCTGGATATACAGTGATTGAAAAGTATCATAATGTGCAGGGCCCTTTAAAGGTGATTGGCTTCATTTCTGCCTCCACTCTGTACAACTTCATGCCTGAAGAGCAGAACATATCAGGTCTCCTCTCCTGTTCCAGGGAGGAACATAAGAAGGCTGAGGTCCATTTGGAAAGAGGGAGAACTAGCCTTAAGGTGCAAACCTGAAGATCAGAGGAGAGGTCTGATCCTGGAAGCATGGCCATGCAGACATCCTAGTGGGCTGGGGAAACCCTGAACCTGCAGAATACTGCTGAGCCCAGGAAATCAGAGATCCAGAGAAGCTCAGAACAGCTGAGCAAGCGAGAGACCGAGCTGCGCGCTGTCATGGCATACTGGCCTTCAATAGCTCCAAGGCCAATTCCTGTCTGTCGCAGACAGAAGGAACCAAAGATGAAGAACTGAGCACAAAGATGTCTGCATCGCAGTTCCACAACTAACAGATATGCCACCTGACCTGGTGAGCACTGCCAACGAAAACCAGGTTCACAGCTGACAGAGAGGAGTCGGAGGTGGGTGGCGATCCACTGAATTACCCCATAAGGGGGTGAGAGTAATACAAATGCAAGATGGCATTAGAATCCAAATAGCCCATGTTGGCTGAACCACCAGATAGCCTACAAGCAACTGAGATTTGGTTGACAGTGTAGGAAATACTTGGCAATTAAAATCTTTCATGACGTGCAGAAGCCATAATGTTATTTATGCCATTGTTTCCCCTTGTGACAACATATACATTGGTAAAAACACCCAAGCAGCTCATCTTAGAATTAATGAACATTGTTCTAAGATCCAGACTTTAACTTTAGCTGCCCACTGATCCCAAATGATATAGAGCGAGGCCTCACGGTTTATGAGTTAACATGGTTTTGTGTGGAGAAAGTCAGAGGTAGGAGCAATTAAATGCTAATGAGGAAATTAGTATATAAGGAACAGCTTTGGATATTTTAATTAAAGACCATCGGGTAAGGACTTAACGTTATAGAAGGGCAGACAGCTACCATGAATATGTAAATAGCCGTACTTGTTGTCCACAGAAATGCCTATATTTGTTTTTCTTTTCTCCCCAATTGGTACATCAAAGATTCTAGAACCCAAAAGAAGGGGTTGTCACTCTCACTGGCATATTAACCATATTACAGTACCAAGAGAGCTTAGCCATTCATGGTCTTTGTCAAAATTGTTCCATTGTGGGCTTGTTTGTATGACAAGCGTTTCCAAACTAAGCCAAGCAACCGGTCTCTTTGGCATTGGTCCCCATATTTCATTTGTATAGTTTAAATATCCACTTACATGTAATGTTTGTAATGCGTTATGCCTGCCCATTAAACCTTACATTGGGCCTCATTACACATTTGCCCATCTGGAAACAAGGGTGCCGGTAAACTCGTGTGTCTGCCTGCCGTCTTCCTGCCATCTGCCTGCTGTGGCCACTGTGCCCGACAGGTCTGACCCTGGCAGGCACATCAGCCACGGTAGGCAGACTCCTCCCGGTAGTGCCTGCACCGTTAACAATGTTGCCAGCGCTTCCGTGTCCCCACTCCCATAGAGTCCTATCGTTCTCTCATTTTTCGTTTATCATTTTACTGGCACCTGACTTCCTGGGCCGCCGTAGTTGGAATCTCCTGGTGGCACCGGGAAGTCAGTTGCCAGTAAAATATTACGAGCACTGGCAGGGTTATTGCCGGTCTCATAATGAGGCCCATCTGCCTCATGGGCCTTTTTCCATTCTAGAATGGTTGCCAGCCACAGGCCTCTTTAGTCCATCCCCTTCCCTCTGATTGCCTAGTTACGTGACTTGGTCATCAAGACTCACGTCATCCAAAAATAAACATGGGATGATTTTGACTTGCAGTCCTAAACGAATGACGTTGGATTTTAAATATTCCTAAGGTAACTCACCATGAAACTCCATCTGAAATAGTTTCTTTTTTATACATAATGATGCTTCACTGGACACAGTGCCATTATCATTTATCGGAAGATATCAATTAGCAAAGAAATGGTTTTTGGGGGACAGTCAATCAATTTTTTATTTGATTTGTTTACAGTTGTTGATGAAGACGTTTTACATCATAAACGTACGTTAAAAATGGTTGGTTTTAGTGGAGATTGCTGAATTGGCCGGAAGATGGGCATATTAGAAGTTTGAGCCATCGCCCTTGTTTTCGGCCATTTAACACTTGTTATTTCTTTTTGTTTATCAATTTTACTTTGTAACTAGTGTTCTGGTTGGTTGTTGGTTGTTGAATGGGCATGGATGCAGAGTGTGTCAATCATGTATGTGTGTCCTGATTGTTTTCTTTTTGGGCTGTTTTTATAATTATTTCAGGTCCATTGACTGTTGCTGTCTGTCTTTTATTTAGGTTGTTTGTATATATGTGATTAATTTTTCTAATTGAATAATTGAAGGAATGTAATTTCATATACAATTCCTCCAGATCTTTTTCTGAGAATACGAAAGTAACACAAGAGCCAGAAGGCCTGGGAGGCTCACTAGCCCAGCCAGGACTGGGACACAAAATAACATTCAGTCAGTAAAATCTTTATTTTGTCTGTAAGGCCATACCAATGCAGACATGATACACAAAAATACAAGCAATTCATTTATAAAATACAGATTTCATGTTAAATAACAGAGTCAATACGAAGCATAAGTTAAAGCTGACATAAATACATTACAACTGATGGGGCAGTTTGTGGATTATGTGCTCAAACCACTTACCTTACCACACGTCCATTCTTGAAAGATCCAAGGGATGTTATCACCCTGATCAAAGACTTTGAGTTTGATATCAGAACAAACTATTTGGTAACTCTGCACATCACAGCTTTTTATACCAATGTTCCACAGGATGGGACACTATTGGTGGCAGAAATAGCACATAACACATGGGAAATCCCACCCACTGTACCTTACATTGGGCCACTGTACCGACAGACTTTCTAAAACAGCTTTTGAAAATTGCATTGAACCATAACTTCTTTATGTTCGGTACAAAAAGATATCTGAAGATCAAGGGTAGGGAGATGGAGGCAACTTTTGCCCCCAGTATTGCAAATCTGTACATGGAAGCATTTGAAGACAAGTACATCTTTCCCATATATCAGTTTACCCACAGCATTTGCATGTGGCGACGGTACATTGATGATATTCTATGTATCTGGTGCAGAAACACTGAGGATTTGCATCAATGTATAACATGGCTTAACCACATTACACCCAATTTACAGTTCACTGCACACAATGGAGCAAGGAGGAGATTGCATTCCTTGATTTTACCATTAAGCACAATGCTAACAGGTTATATACCACATTGTTTACCAAACCCACAGAACAAAACACCTTGCTACAATATTCCATTCAACATCCCCAACAACTTTGGAATTGCCTTCCGTACAGTCAACTTTTGCGCCTATGGTGCAACTGTACTAAAAAAGAAGATTATACCATTTAGGCTAACCGCATAATTGACATATTTCTTGATAGGGCCTATCCATTACCCCCAATTGAAAAGAACGGCTAATAGAATTTGGTTCACTAACCGAGACACACTTCTGCACTCCTTAGTACAACAGGCTAACACTAACCAGATTTGTATTAATACTTTTTCCAGATTTACTCTCAGGTTAAAACAACAGGTTCGTAAATATTGGACAGCACTAGATATCTCCAAACTTACTGGGTCGCAAGTACTGCTTTCACTCAATAGATGTTACAACCTGCATGATAAATTAGTTCATTCAACTCTTGGTACACCTATAAGGTCAACCAACATCGCTAGGCTATTTTGCAACTTTACCTCACTACCCATTGACCATCATCCATGTGTCCACTACACTGCATGTCCCTTTACTAATAAAACACACTCAGTGATGTATAAAAACTTTTCATGGACCATGCAACAGTTCAAGACTTGCCAGACCGAACATTCCATATATGTGATAGTCTGCCCCTGTCATCTGCGGTACATTGGTATCACCACACGGCACACTTGTACCCCCATCAATGATCATCGGTCCAAGATCAGAACAGCACAGATGCAAGCACCCCGGGTCAAACAATTTGTGGAAAAAGGGCACATGATCAATGACTTTTGGTGGTTTATATTGGAAGCCCTGACATGAACAACATTTTTCGCAGCCTACACAAGTTGGAACAACATTGGATCCTCAAATTAGATACACATAATTCTGGCCTGAACGAGTCCCTAAATTGGTCAATTTTGCTCCAATAGCCACATCTTTTGTGGCCATGTTCAGTCACGCATGACCTTGGCCCCATGCACCATGTTGGGGGCACTACCACATCTATGCATCCATTTATTTCTCCTCATAGGTTGTGTAGCAGTGTACATTAGCTCATCTAGCTAGAGCCTGATACTGTTTCCCCTTGCATGCATTATGCACACAGTCATTCAATTTTCCGGATCGGCGGTATTTTGTTAACAGGCCTGTTTTGCAGACCTTGTTCTAAGACGACCACCTGTATTGCAGCATTTCAATTTTCCACCTGGCAGTCATGCAGGGCTAGGCTTGTCCAGTCATGTTTCTATCTCACCCTACCTCAAGTTGGATATTTTCCAATGCAGAGGACCGTGAGGCATACTGTTCTGGTTTTCCCAAACCGCGGCTGCAAGCGCTCTCGGTTGGCAAATGCATGACCCGCCTGGTTCCCCATGCATGCCAAAGTAAGGCACACCTGTAGTATGGCTGCATGAGACTCAACCAGTGTGCAGTTTGTTTTGATCTTTTAGGACGTAGCCGTGTTGGATGCATGCAGTGACAGTTCTGACCTCGGGCACACCCGCTTTTCCTTCCCACCTGATATGGCATCCTGATGCACAGCAGTTGGCTCAAGGCATCAGGCTTACCCACATGAACTGCTATGTATATGGTACCCACCCTCCCTTTTCGGGACACATTGATACACTGGAATTGTCCTGTTCAGTCTTCCCCTTCAGCACATTACATACCGCACCAGAGCTTTATGCATGACACACTCTGAGGATGCCTTCCATCTCCACCAGCAGTTCGTTTTTTTTAAATGTTGGGCAGAGGTGGCATAGAGTCAGCAACCTGACAGTGCTTCTTTGTATTGCCCCCCAGTAGCCGCACCTGACATATCCTTGAATTCACTGCTGGCATTCTTTCATTTTATTCTCGCAATGGTGGGAATGGATCCAGATTCACTTTCTTGCCACTTTCTCGTATAAGCGAACATAAGAGTCGAAGGCCTCCTTTTGCAGGTACCCGATTTTAGCTTTATATGGCCTTTTGACCCATTCTACACTTTGTAATTGGAATGAGCCCTCTTTTCATACACTTTTCATAGACTCTTTATTGAACATGTCTTTTTCATCATCCGGTGTGGCTGGGAACCACAGATGAAAATTAACCTCCCATGCACTGTTGTGCCGTGTCTCAAGTAGCTCGTTATCCATACTGAAGCGGGCCGGGCACATTCTTTTGGGTTAGAATGTGGTCCCTGATATAGGCCTGAAACTCTTGAGTGGACAGACATTTCTGTGTGTGTGTTACCCACTCCGTGTTGACAGAGATTTGTGTTTCAATTCAAACTGATCTCTTTTTTTACCTATATGTGATTCATTCCAGTTCGCAATTTAGTTACACTGTACCTTCTAGTCACGTATGTCTTGCATATTTTTCTTTGTTTAGATGGTTACATCCTATGTGATTTTTTTTGTACTGATTGAATGCTTATGAATTTTTCGTTTTAGTTATGTAAACAGGTTTCTCTTGTTTTACATGTTGATTTCGTGTTTACCACGTGTATGTGTATTTCTCTCATGCTTTGATATGTTATGATAGGTTATTTATAACGCGCTTAATACACAGAGGTTTCTAAGCGCGGACCCGGGGATCGAACATGTGTTGCTCTGTGTCCTCTTGCTTCCAAGGCGAGCATGTTGCCCCTGAGATATCCTCCCAAGACCGGAATGACACGGTGTGTGTGTGCGCGTTCTTTGATGTTTTTATTATATTTTTGAATTTGGTACATTCAGTAAATGAATAATTTATGCCTTTGATCACCACCATTTATGTTATAGTTTAATTCCATTTCTTTCGCTGTATTAAACAACCATTTTTTTCTACATTCATACTTGTATGCATGTGCAATTGTTGGTGCTCATGCAGGACATACGTCCAGATTGTCTAAATATGTTCACATAATTGTTGGTTTATTTGGTGAAACTGTATGACATATGCATTTTCAGGCAGCAGGCTTTTTGTCCCTTGCTAATATAAATACAATATTACTCATACAGAATGTATACTAGTCAAAACCTTAAAAGCAATTCAACTCTCACATGTAGCTCCCTATTGTATTAAAACATGATCTTTTTAGGAGCACACCAAATTTGAGGAGAATTGAAATTAATTAAAATCCCCAAAATGTGTAAAAAAAAAAGAAACATTCAGCTAGCTAACACCTAATTTCAATAACCAAAACATGTCCAGACTGATAGAAATTTACACTATATTGTGGCATTTCATGGCAATATTGGAGTGTAAATACACATATAAAACCCATATAAGGGCAACCAGGTCTCAAATATAGTTCCCTGGGAGTAAAAGTAAGGGGGCGGGGATGCCTGACATACATACTATGGTTAATAAGATCGATGGGAGGGTGTAGGCTTTAAATGCAAGGGCCGTTTAGTGATTACAGGGACAATCACTACCCTCCACCTACTTGGGAATGTGGGCATCATCTCCATCTGGACCTAAGGCTGGGATCGAAGGGCCTTGGCTCTTTTGATTCAGGCCCTGTAAAGATAGGTTGACACTACAAACATAACCGGGCCAAGGCATCCTTAAGATGTTGGACAGCCTATGACCACAACAGAGGCTTGAGGTGGTGTGTCCTTATTTCTTTATATAATGGGCATAGACATAAAGAAATGTGCAGGATCCTGCAGGACCCTCTCTTTGTTGCATAAATCAGAGCTACTCTTGTGCCATACACCAATACCCCATGAGAGGATGAGAGCAACAAGAAAATCAGATGGCCTGAGAGGCTGAATAGCCCATGCCGGGCTGAGCCACAATATATCCCATAAGGGGTTGAGAGTGATACGAAAGACAGGTGGCCTGAGAGGCCATGTAGCTAAGCTGGGCTGGGACACAAGATACCCTAGGAGGGGTGTGTCGGGGGGAAATTCTGCCGGGGTCGGCCGGGCCGTCCGCAGACCTCCGGGCAGGGAGGCCCCAACTCCTCCCGTATATCCCAAAAGAGATAGAGTATGAGGCACACACAAGAAGAAATGTGACTCTGCTATTTATTAAACACAAACGGCAGGGATGGGTCAAGGATCATACGCGTCTGACCTGACACACACACAATCGTGGGGCTCGCAGGCCCTTTTTACTGTAGTATGACGCGCTACTTGCGTCACTTTAGAAAATTAACAAAAAACCTATCGCCACTCTTAATTGGTTGCTCGAGTGGTAGGGTTAGTATAGCATACGTATAGAGAATAATATGAGTGGCCGAGGTTTAGTCAGGTGATATATCTGGGTTGTCTCTACAATTAGATACATGAGAATTGTTACATGAAGACTCCTAATGGTTGGTTGATGTTAATGGCGTCAGTGATAAGAGCCCCATGTTCTGATTGGTGCGCCCGTGAGCTTCCCAGCCTGGGACCATCGCTGTTCCCAGCTCTCGGTGTACCTGCAATTTGCAACAATGTTTCACTATTGGTACATGCAGACAATGTGAAGACTTATTCATGAGCTAGACGGCCGACTACTCCCATCGTTGCAGATGTCCATTGATCCTTTCAAGTGTATCTGCCTGTGTCTTGTAACGAGGGATCCAGACGCCTCCTTCCTCCTGGGCTTGGCATCTCGTCAGGTTCGGCTTGGTCACGTGGGATGGGACCGTGTTTGAGGCAGAATTCTGCACAATTAATATTGTTTTTCCACTGTGTGCCTGGTTTAATTGCAGGTGCGACTTTGATGTTGGTGCGCGGCGTGCGAGGTTGCAACATCGTGCCCTTGATGGTCTGCTTTTGGAATGTGGGTTTGCAACATTACGACCTTGGCTGTCTGCTTTCCCCAGGCTCATTCTGCAGGATCAGCAACCTGACTCTTGTTCTGTTAACGTCCACGGGGGCTCTTGCTTGCGGCCTACTCAGGCCTAGTATATAGGTGGAACCGTCTGGTGCACAGGCGCTTTAGGTTATAGTCTCATATTGTCTTATGGCCAGTATCGTGTCTTCGTTATAATTCTCATTACGGCACCTAAGTGTAGGAGAAGCGTAAGCAAGCTCTTTAGATGAGTTCATGATGCGTCTTGCGTTTCTGCATTTCTGAAAGCCTATATGGAAAATAATAAAGATGCACGTCCGTGAGTATGTCTGTCGCCTACGTCATAGCACTGAGTATATTCTTCATGTAGATTGGTGCGGGAGTGTCCAGTGTGTATGTTGGCACAGGTGTGCTATCCGTTGGCTAGGTCGTCATGGCATCTCTAACGACGTATAGTTTTAGTCCAGTTGATCCATGCCGCAGGCATCGGCATGGGCAGGGCGGGCTGCTGGGCAGGCAGATGGACACATCCGTATGTTCCTGTACCAGGGTATCTGGTCGTCTGGTAGATGGGCAAACTCTTCTCGTGGCGGGTGCTTGGGTCGTGAACCTTTAGGCCAGGCGCGAGAGGGGAAAGAGGGGAGTCTGTTTTTCCATTTTCCCACTTCAGTCCCCCCTCTGGTCGACTTGTCGACCACAAACATATCCTTTTCGTTATCTCCTCTTACTCTCCACACTTTAGTTATTCCTCCTAAATGTCCATAATGGTTAACATGATCTTCAAATGACCAATACATATACTCACAGGCTCCTCCAGGGGTACAGTATACCCATTTCCCTATGTAACTCCTGGGGTTTCTTGGGTTCTCGACCTTCACCGATGGTGGATCCAGATGGTTGGTGATGATCTGGTTGCGCAATTTCTCTCTCTCTTGTATTATTATGCCTGTGTGTTGGCCGTCATCTGCTGGCATCAGTGGGTGCATACCGACCATTTCAAGCAACTCGTCAGTGGTGCGTGCCTTCCGTGCTTTCCAAAATCTTATTATGATCAATATAGCTCCAGCCAAAATAATACAGCCAACTATAATTTTCAGTCCATCTGACAGCCAAGATAGCATCCATGACCATAATAGCGAAAACCAGCTCTCATCCTTTTTCACACCCTTACTTTCGTCCAGCATTTTGGAGTGTAACTGGGCCAGTTGTGAAACTGCTTCTGTCAATGTACCGTTGTCAGCATCATTGGCAGGAATGAATGTGCAGCATGATTGTCCTATCTTTGCGCAAACTCCTCCTTCCATGGCAGTGAGGAGGTCCAATACATATCTGTTCTGCAGTGCTATCATCCTTATTGCTTGCAGCTCTTCTTTTATTGCGTTGAATCCGTTTACTGTAGAATTGATGGTCATCATGAGTTCCCATCTAGTTATCTGGAGCCATTTTGTGTTCGCGTAAGCCTGCAGTCCTGGATGTATTATTGAGGAGAAGAACATTGCTGCTCTGCTGAATAGTCTGTGTTCTGGCGGAATCGAAGTGAGTGACGTTTCCGACCTTCCCCATAGGTAATTTCCTGTCAGAGGTTCCCCTTGTCTTTTCCGTCTGTTTAGGACAGTATCATTGCCATTGGTCCTGTTCCCTGGCTCCCCCTGAGGCGGTGCAGATCTCTTATTTCTCTTGTCCCCTTCATCCATTTTGGGAAAGTTTGCCACATTCACATGCTTCTGGGGTACCACTAGCGATGGTACATTGACGTGCACCATCGTGCATATACCATTCCACAGAGGGGGCAGCGTGTGATATGCCTTTTCTCCACAGGCCCAGTAATGGTCCATTATCACTGCTGTTCCTGCTCCCCCCTCAGGTAACTCCATCACGCTTCCACAATTGGTGTTATATCCTACGTCCACCTCTCCTTTATGTTGGTAGCATACTTTAGGCGCAGTCAACGGCAGTATTGTTATCGGGTCTTCATCCGTTTCTATCCATGTGAGCATGGGCACGTATTTGATCCAAGTTGTCCAACATCTGTGATTGTGCGCATCGATAGTTGAAATAGTTTCTTTTGTTACCATGTTGCTGCCAACCACTCCTATCTCCCATTTGTTGTCCAAGTATACTTTCCCCGTTATCGTCACCAGTGGCCTCTCCCAGCATCCTAATTTACCAGGGACTTCAGTGGCGTACCAATCACATGATAAGTACTGCAGTGTTACTTTCTTTGTTTCTCCTTTTGCAGGACCACTTGTTATGTATCTAAATGCTTCAGCATGTAAACTGCTCTTGTGGTAACTCAAATAAGTCTTGAGGAAGTTGTTTTCGTATGGGTATGAGTCTCGTGTTTTCCACGTCATATGCACCACTGTTCCTTGAAATCTTCCTTTCGTTTGGAACAGTGCCAAGTATATTATGCACCGTGCCGTTTTTTCGTCTATTTCTGTGGCAACAAATGTTCGAGAAGCGCTCATGGCGTATGGTATTAATGAGCAAACGTAGCAGCTGTCTTCTGTTGTCTGCTTACCAATGCGGGTCATGTGTTGATACCATATGTTGTTTGAGACGTGTGCTGAATCTTGTATATAATTGTCAATACCTTTATTATCTGAGTATGTGCTGCGTTGTACTCTATTCTGCTTGTGCGCAATTTTGCTAATATCACCTGACGTAACACCTGTTGCAGCTGGGGATGGGGGTGTGTTAGGTTTGGGTACAGCAATAATATTGGTAGCATAGCTATATGCCATACAGAGGCAGCTACGAACCCGGTGATTATCAAAATCCCTATTACTTTTATTACATATGCTAATTTCACCGGCATTTTGCTCTTACCTTGCTGCAGTCCGGCAGCGAATTCTTGCGAAGTTAGAGTTGCCCGTCTGAAAATTCTTAATATGCTGGTTAATGTTAGTTTTTAAGCTCTCCCTATCAAATAGTCATTCAGTGCCCAGGCGAAGAGCTGTTCCCACGCTATTCTGAGCGATCTATCTCTTAGGGCAGGTAAGTATGGGTGGAGGTGGGGCATCGAATACTCTATGGCCAAAAGGAACGCTGTGTAGTAAACTCGTACCCTTTTCCTTTTCAGGTACGTTGGCCTTTTTATTTCATATACAAATTGGTGTGACAATTCTTCTGGGTAGTTATCGTCTGAGGGTACCATCTACTCCTGGGCAGTGAATTTGTTAGTTATCTACTTCTTAGCAATACAATAATACGCGGTTCCTGCATGTGCGAGAGAAAAGAAAAGAGAGCATTCACGTGTTTACATGTGTATTTGTGCGAGGCAATGTCCTTTAGTACAGTTACTACTGTAATGGGTACAGGGGTCAGTGGATGGTGGGCAGGGGGTGTTTGGGTTTAACCGGTGGGCGTTGTTTTACTCTTTGAGCGTGTGATCATGGGGTGGGCTGGATGGGGATCACCCCTTTCTTCTTCAATTATTGTCTCTGGGGAGTCTAGGGAGTGACAGGGTATGGTAATACTTGGGTCGCTGGCTGTGGTAGAACTTCCTTCTTCTGTTGTCGATGTTGTTGTTGTTCTCTAAATGGACCTGTCGGTGGCACTGGGGCGGGTCTGTTGTCCGTAGATCTTTACGTCGTGTAGGTGGTTCCAGGCACGCTTGTCCTTTAACTTTACTGCTCTTGTTGATACCTCCTCTACCAGATGGGGACCCGTAAAGCGTGGGTCATTCCATCTCCTATTGAAGTTGCGAAGTAGTACGTGTTCACCTTTAGCAATCTTACACAGTCCTTCCTTTTCCAGTTCTTTATCCGCGTCTTCTTGTTGGCTTCTATTAGACCCGCCCCGTGTGCGCTCGAGCTGTTGAGACACAAACACTACACTAGTAATCAAAGAAGACACATATTGGTACATTTCATCACCCAGAACACTTGCAGTACTTTCATGGTCGGTAAATGCTCTTGGCGTTAGGGGAAGGCGCATTTGACGTCCGGTAACCACCTCATGGGGAGTGAGGTGGTGGTCGGACCCTGGCCTATTCCTCAGCTCAAATAATGCTAATGGAAGACAATATAACCAACTCTTCTTTGTTGTTTGCTGTATCTTTGCAATTGCCTCCTTTAATAGGCCAGTCAGGCGTTCACATATACCGTTGGCCTGTGGGTGGTATGCACATGCAAATTTATGTTTAATGTTCAGCAGCGATGTGATGTGCTGAAACATCTCGTTTGCAAAATGTGGGCCGTTGTCTGACCTTAACACCTCGCACACTCCCCACCTGGGGAAGACCTCCCTCACTAAGAACTTTGCTGCTCTAAATGCATCTGGGTGTGAACAGGGCCCTGCCTCAATCCACCTAGATAATGGGCATACTACTACAATCATATACCTATTTCCTTGACATATATTGATCATATCAACATAGTCAATGTGGAGATGCCGGAAAGGTCCCTCTGGCCGGGGTATAGTACCTCTTATCACCTTTAGAGTGTGGCCGGCCGTAAACTGTTGACATGTGATACAGTTACTGATAAAATTCGACACATGCGAATTTAACTCGGGGCAGAACCAGTCTTCCCTAATTCGTGCTGCAATTACTTCCTTTCCTGTGTGGGCTGGATGATGTAGTTGGCTCAGGGCAGTGTTCAAAAGTGCCAATGGTATTACAACCTTTCCAGTGCCACCCTGGCGCCATAGTGCGTCAGTTGGGGACATTGTACATCCTCTTTTTACCCATATTTCCTTTTCGGCCATTGGTGCAGCCGCTTGTAGCTCCATAATCTGTGTGGCTGGGAGATGGGTGTACCCTTCTCTTAACAACATCTCTTTTGCTATTCCCCTCCCTCTCCCTCTCTGTGACTCTGGGGGGTTCCATATCTCACCAAAGTATGCAGCATACTTCGCATGTGCGTCCGCTGCTGCATTCCCTTTTGAGACGTGATCTTCACCATTGGTGTGTGCGGTGCATTTTACTAAAGCTAGTTCCTGGGGGTCATTTATTACTTCAATCAGTTCAGCCAATAAGAGAGCATGTTGCACTGGGGTGCCATCAGCTCTCCTAAACCCTCTTCTTCTCCATTTCGACAACCCTGAGTGGACAGTTGATGTAACATATGCGCTGTCGGAATATATAGTCACTCATTTGTCAAAGCTTTCCTTCAACGCCAAGATCAATGCGACCAGTTCAGCTGCTTGAGCGGAGTAATGCTGTGGTAATTGTACACATTTCACTGCCACACACACCGGTACCTCCATCATTTTCACCACTGCTGCCCCAGTCCTCCTCACACCATCCCCCTGATCGATGGTTGATGACCCATCAATAAATAACAGTTCACCCCCCACTAGTGCGTTTTCCTCAACTTTTCTAGTACATGAGTACATTTCAGTTGTTTCAGTACAGTCATGGGGATAGTCTCCCTCCTCAATTACTTCTGCTAGGAACCTTGCAGGGTTGACCGTGCTACATCTAACAATTGATAGTTCAGCTCTGGATAGAATGATCTCATAACCTGATGCCCTTTGCGTGGTTAGGGTGGATTTAGGTTTATTCAATATTGCAAAAAGTGCATGTTCCACAAATAGTGTAGTCGGGCACCCCATGGTTATTGTTGATGCTTTCTCCACCGCAAAAGCGGCTGCGGCGAGACCTTGTTCGCAGGGGAAGTGGCCTAACATTACAGGATCTAAGTGGCCACTGTAAAATGCTACTGGTTTGTAGCCCATGCTTGTTTTTTGAGCCAACATGGCTTCATTACTGCTGAGTCGCAATGTGAAAATATAAAAAATCGCCGCTCATAGTCTGGGGATGCCAGCACCGGAGCAGTTGATATCGCATCTTTTAATTCATCAAAAGCTTATTTCATTTCCCTTGTCCACCCCAATTTGTTCTCCCCTTTATTAGCTTCCCGTAACGCCTCAAGCAGGGGCCCTATATATGAACTGTAATCAAATACCCAAGCTCTACAGTAGTTGCAGAGCCCCAGGAACTGCTGCAGTTCCCTTACAGTTTGTGGCATTGGAGTGGCCGAAATAGCTTGTGCTCTTTGTGGTGCGATCTTTCTTCCATGTTGGGATATAAGCTGACCAATGTAAAGTACCTGTTTCTGACAGTACTGTATCTTTTCCATGTCTACCTTGTAACCTTTGTCAGCCAATATTGTCAACATCTTTAATGAGTCCTCGCTGCATGTTTTTTCGTTTTTACTGCAAATTATTATGTCATCTACGTACTGCAACACCGTGCTTTCTACTTCAATGTTACCCAAATCCATCTGTATCACTCTGTTGAAAATTGAAGGTGATTCACAATACCCTTGTGGTAATCTGGTGTGCTTCCACTTAGCGTTTATTTAAGTGAAGCTCGTCAGATCTTGTGAGTCTGGGTGTAATGGTATTGAGAAAAAAGCATTTTTAAGATCGATCACTGTAAATCGTGATGCTTCTGCTGGAATGCCACACAATATTGTGGCCGGGTTTGCAGCTACGGGATATTCTGCTTCTACTATGTTGTTCAAGGGCCTGAGGTCCTGTATAAAGCGCCAAGACCCTCCTTTAGCCTTGCGCACTGGGTACACAGCCGTATTACATGGTGATTCTGAGGGGACCAATATACCATTATTTATAAGGGCCGTTATGGTTTCATATATGCCCTCATCTGCCTCTTTTGATAGTGGGTACTGTTTTACTCTGGGGAGTATTACACCTTTTTTCAATTTTATTTTTACTCCCCCTATACTTTTTATGCAGCCCACGTCATAGGGGCCAGTAGTCCACAATGATTTGGGTACCTTTGACATATCGTCCTTAAAGAAAGGGACCGGGGTGCATGTGGGTGCCTCAAGTGCCATTGCAATTTTCTGTGCTACTTGTTTGTAGGCCACTCTTAGCCATATTTCCACACTCATCATAAACACCATTTCACCTTCCTCCTTTTCATCTGAAAACAGCTCTTCATCTGAAACCTGGGTGAGCCTACATCCTTCTGCTAATGCTATCATTGCCCTCCATGCTCTTCCTTCTTTGTCTTGGGCATGTACAGCAATATAATCAGCTGTTGCAATAATGCTCTCAATATCCATTGAAACCACCTTCCCTTCTGGTTCATTAACAGGTGTTTCTGGTCTGAACAGATAGGCTGCTGGCCTTCTCCATATTTTCCCTTCTATCCCTGGCATCCATGCAATTGCCATGTCGGTTCCATACTGGAACAGTTCACCATCTACTGGCTCCGCCCTAATCGCTGTCTGTCCACAGTATGCCTGCATAATTTGCCGTGCTGTGAGCATGTTAATCCCTGGAGTAGAGCATATTATGCCGTCCTCAGTAAAGGAGATCGTCATATTCAACCTGTTCATTATATCTCTCCCCAGTATATTCACTGGTGAAGCACTATAATATAAAAGTGGAACTGACAGATCGTAATCTCCAATAGATAAGGGAATGTTATCAGTAAAGGGAACCAACCCTCTAGCCCCAGAGAATCCTTGGGTGTTCATGGTCTCACCTGACATCTTAAATTTACCTTCCCTTATGCAAGACCGGGTCGCCCCGGTGTCAACAAGGAATGATAATTTTTTGTCACCTATCGTTACCTCTATGCGTGGTTCCTCCGCACTATTAGGTGTTACTGACAGGATGGGACACACCAAGGCCGTCTGAGGGCTGTCCTATTGGGGGTACAACGACTGGCCATTCCCGGTATAAGGGTTGTGTCCCAAAACCGTCACCCTACCCAATTGCGTTTGTGGTATTTGTGGTTGTTGTGTGATCGCTACCTGTTGTTGTGGCAATGGTTGGGGCTGTTGTTGTGTTAATTGTTGTTGTTGTTCATTTCCTTGTGGCAACATTGGCTGTTGTGGTATGCCTTGCTGTACTTGTACGGGCCGTGGTTGTCCCTCACTATTCCATGATGGTGTTCCTGGTCTAACTCTACACGTGCGTGACATGTGCCCCAATAGTCCACAGCTCCAACACACCGGTGGTTCCCTATTCTGCCATGGAAAGCTCCCGGTGTTGTCCTGGTATACTGGTTGCCCTGTGGGATAGGAATTTCTAAATCCTCCCACCTGCGGTGGGGTACCATACCCGTACTCTCTCCCCCTCATAAGTCCTCCTCTCCCCCCTGTTATAATTGTAATATCCAGCTCCTTGCATTGGGTATCCTCCTCCCAAGTTGGGCGTGTATGGTTGGAGTGGCGGTACCTGTTGTGTTGTAATCTGTGAAGGTGGTATTTGTGAGGAATCTTGTGCAGCCACTACTTGTGTGGGGCTTTGGGTCATTGTTGGAGGTGTAGTTATTAGTGCCCCTTCCATTGTGTACTTAGTAAGCTTTTTCTGTACTAGTTTAGCCTCTTCCGTTTTCCTGTCCTCTTCCTTTTGTTTCATTTTTCCTTGCCATGTCCTACAATGATGCACTATAGTCAGTTGTATTTCGGGCCATGGTTTTGCTTCCATTCCCACTACTTTCTTTAGTTGTTTCTGAACTCCTTCCGGGAGCCCTTGTACCAGTATATGGTAAAATATTGCTGGTGTTTTATCCCATTGTTCTCTAGTTTCCATGCGCCACTTCTCTTGGATTTCCTGAATATAATCAACAGGATCTTTGTTCTCATGCATTTTGCGAGATGTAATTGCTCCTATATCTGCGGTGTCTGGGTACTGTACCCTCAATGCCTGCCATAGTGCATGTCTGCAGTTTGCGAACGGTGCCCCATCGTGCGATGTATTTGTTATTGTTACCCCATGAAATCCCGCTCTTTTCCATATGTCATCCGCTCTATCCCCTAATATTGATATTAAAAGGCCCTTTACATCTCCTACTGCTAGCTTCTGTCCTGCGGTGTGTTTTTCCATTTCATATATCCATTTACCCGCACCTCCACTTAATGATGGGAGCCTACATTTGATATTTTCTTTATCGGTATGCTTCCAAGGAACATACTGTGGTCTAACCCCACCTCTCTCCAGCAGTGGCATTAAATTATGTTCCGTTTCACCCTTTGTGTTCCATAATATTGAGTCCTCACACCCTTCCTCCTCTTCCCTTTTTCCCGCATTTACACTTTCGTTTGTATTTCCCCTGCTCATACCCCTTTCTTCTCCATCTTTTCCCCTTCTTCCATCTTCCTCTGTATTTAATGTGGGCATGTGTACACCTCTTTCCTGCCTGCGACTAGGGAGGTCTCTAAGCCGCCATGTATAGGGTGTCAGTTCGTCTGTGAAGGGAGCTAGTTTTATTTTGCGTAACGAACGTGAGGTGGTTGATCCTGTAGGGTGCGATAGGGGAGGGCGTGATGGGGATGGGGATGTTGCGTCCTCATTTGCCCGTCTTTCCTCTACTCCTGTCTTTCCCCCCTAACTTCTCTCCATCTCATCCTTTCTCCTACTGATCCATGGTGAGTCCATATTGGTCCGGGTGATGTATAGTTATCTAAACTTTCCCTTTCACTCTTCCTCCCTTCACTTTCCACTCTCTCTTCCTCACTACAAAAGCTATTTATAAACGGCACCCCCCACTCGGTCTTTTCCCCCCTGATCGTTACTGTTTGCAAATCTATTAGGTCCAGTTCTCCTCTTTCTCTTTTGTCAACCGCTCCCCTTTGTGCTGATGTTGTTGCTACTTCTGTGTCATGATATATATTCCCCCATCTTCCACTCTCTCTTCCCCTATCTCCTCTTTCTCCTTCATACCTTTCCTCCATCTCCTTATTATTCTCCTCCCTCTTCCTTTTCAATTCCTCCATCACTTCACTTCTCATATGTTCTAATATTCTCTCATCCTCTTTCTCCCTCTCCCATTTCGCCCTTTCTTTTTCTACTATACTCTCCATCACCCTCTCTTCTTCGTATTTCTTAGTTGATTCTGATAGTAACCTCCTCCTCCATATTGCCATTTCTTTTTCTTTTTCTTCTTCTTCCCTTTTCTTTTCCCGCAGTATTACTCTTGATACCCTTTCTGCTGCTGCTTTTACCCTGTCAGCTTCTCTCCTTTGCTCCTCAGTTCGTTCCCTTATTTTTTCCAATTCGTTCTTACCTTCTTTCCTTTTCCTCGCTCTCTCTCTCTCTTCCCTCTCAAGCTGCTTGGTCAATTCATTCTGTTCATCCCTTAGTTTTGCTAATCGTTCCTCCAAAATCTCTTCCGTTTGTCTTAACAGCTCTTCCCCCCTCAATTCACTCTCCCTGGTATTATCCTCATCTGTTTTCTTCACTACCTCCCTCTCTTCTCCCGTTAATAAACCTCGTAATTTTAATAATATCTGTGCAGCTACCCATTCATCATTTCCTATCTTCACAGACTGGTCTTCTCCAGTCCTCCCTTCCCCTGCTGGCATTTTCCTATGAGCTACATATGGTGGAGGGCTGTATGCCGGGTTCGAGTATCCCTCAGCCGCCCTTAACTGTCCTCTTTCTATTTCTCCCAATTCTCTTAAAGGATACAACCCCCCTCCCTCTGTTTTTACTCCCGCTCCTATGGGTATATCATTGCTCGGTTCCTTTTTTATTTCATCTGCTTTATTATTCTTTTTTCCTCCCTCACCTCTGTTCCCCGTGTTCTTTGGGTCCGCATACCCCTGTTTCCCATTCTCGTCTTCCTCCTTAATCTCTGTTTCTTTTGGTATTCCCCCCATAGTGAATATTCCATTTGGTCCTGGTCGGGACCCCTGGAACATCCTCCATAAGTTAAACACCTCCATTAGGTTTGCCAACTTCTTCCCTTTATATGTATTGTGCAGATGATTTAATAGTGAATGTTGGGCATATGGATCGAAGCTACCGTTAGGCGGCCACGGTGTTAGCATTTTGTTATCCGTCCCCTGGGTCCATTCTATGCTATACTTAATCAGTTTCTCCCTATGGGGTGGCAGTGTTGTGCATATGTATTGTAGTGGCGTAGTGAGGGTGTTCCCCCACCCTCCTGATCCTGTTCCGTATGACATAGTAGCGCTCCACTCGCTACCCTCCCTTAATCTGGTGTCAGTTTATCCCACTAGTAGTTTACAATATACAACCTTATATCGTTACCTGCCCCCGTAAGTTTGGGGACTTACGATAGTCGGCTTAAGGGAAATTATAAAAATATAGTATGTCACATTTGTACATTTTCCTCTGCCCTTCTTCCTTTATACAACACCCTTACAGCCCCCTGCGGCCGAGGCGCACGTAGCCCCCTGCGGCTGCGTACCCCTTATTACGTGCTTATACAGTCGTCCTGTTTTCACGTGCTCCTCCCCCTTCTACACTTGCCGTGGCCGGCGTTCTCCGTGCGCAGCCACGTTCCCCGTTTCGCCTTTTCTCGATCAACCCGTTTTACCGTTTATCTCCGTTTCTACTCCCTTACCACCGTTCTCTTCCTCAACACTCTCACAACGAGGATGCCTCGTGTTTGCGATATCCTATGAAAACCCTATTGGTGACGTCACCGATCACGTAGAGCTACTGGTAAGTTCTTCATATACTCTTTAAATCCAAAATACACCAGCAATCTACCCCCGTTAACCCCACAGCTGTCTTCCTGTCACTCCTGGAACAAGGTAATCAAATCAACACTATAATCGGACTGCGCACACTGCGTCGCCTAGCGTGTGATACGCCCCTCGACAGGAGGGCTTAACCAGCCAATTATCTTCCGTATTTAGGCAACTTAACTAGCTACCGCCTACAGGGAAACGTCATCTACCTATCGAGTGTCTTGCTCGAACAATAGGGATCCTCATCTACTCATTGATCAATAAATGCCAAATCGTAGGAAACCACACACACACACACCCTTACACGTAGTCGCGGCCTAGGCCAATCAGTTTCTACGAGCGGCCGCACGTGATGTTTTCGTGCTCCGCCCCCTTCTCTAGCGGTACGTTGCCAACTGCTCTTGCGCTTGTTCAACTATCATTCATTCTATTTCTAACACTAAACTATCAAACCTTCGCCGTTCACCTGTGCAACACCTCCCGCCTCCCGTATTTAATTCTTCTCCCCTCCCTCACAATTTCACATTGTTTGTTGTGCGTGGCATGCTCACCAAGTTCTCCTGATGCGGGGCCGCTCGACTGCGTGCACCCCTCCAAGCGGCTCGCCACCTCCCCTCGTCTGGACCACGTCTGGACACTCGCCAACCGCGGGCGGGATACTTCTCAACCGGCTCCCGAGGGCCAATATTCGGATTGCGCTGTCCGGTCTTCTCGCAGTTCCGCGATAGTCCTGTAGTCCTCAGAAGGGGGCAACGGCAGAGGGGGCCGCGCCGCCGGGCCTTCTCGCAACTGGAGTGCCTGGAAAAAGTAAAAGTAAAAAATGCCGATCTTAAACAGATCTCAGCAGTGCCTCCAACTTGTCAGGGGGAAATTCTGCTGGGGTCGGCCGGGCCGTCCGCAGACCTCCGGGCAGGGAGGCCCCAACTCCTCCTGTATATCCCAAAAGAGATAGAGTATGAGGCACACACAAGAAGCAATGTGACTCTGCTGTTTATTAAACACAAACGGCAGGGATGGGTCAAGGATCATACGCGTCTGACCTGACACACACACAATCGTGGGGCTCGCAGGCCCTTTTTACTGTAGTATGACGCGCTACTTGCGTCACTTTAGAAAATTAACAAAAAACCTATCGCCACTCTTAATTGGTTGCTCGAGTGGTAGGGTTAGTATAGCATACGTATAGAGAATAATATGAGTGGCCGAGGTTTAGTCAGGTGATATATCTGGGTTGTCCCTACAATTAGATACATGAGAATTGTTACATGAAGACTCCTAATGGTTGGTTGATGTTAATGGCGTCAGTGATAAGAGCCCCATGTTCTGATTGGTGCGCCCGTGAGCTTCCCAGCCTGGGACCATCGCTGTTCCCAGCTCTCGGTGTACCTGCAATTTGCAACAATGTTTCACTATTGGTACATGCAGACAATGTGAAGACTTATTCATGAGCTAGACGGCCGACTACTCCCATCGTTGCAGATGTCCATTGATCCTTTCAAGTGTATCTGCCTGTGTCTTGTAACGAGGGATCCAGACGCCTCCTTCCTCCTGGGCTTGGCATCTCGTCAGGTTCGGCTTGGTCACGTGGGATGGGACCGTGTTTGAGGCAGAATTCTGCACAATTAATATTGTTTTTCCACTGTGTGCCTGGTTTAATTGCAGGTGCGACTTTGATATTGGTGCGCGGCGTGCGAGGTTGCAACATCGTGCCCTTGATGGTCTGCTTTTGGAATGTGGGTTTGCAACATTACGACCTTGGCTGTCTGCTTTCCCCAGGCTCATTCTGCAGAATCAGCAACCTGACTCTTGTTCTGTTAACGTCCACGGGAGCTCTTGCTTGCGGCCTACTCAGGCCTAGTATATAGGTGGAACCGTCTGGTGCACAGGCGCTTTAGGTTATAGTCTCATATTGTCTTATGGCCAGTATCGTGTCTTCGTTATAATTCTCATTACGGCACCTAAGTGTAGGAGAAGCGTAAGCAAGCTCTTTAGATGAGTTCATGATGCGTCTTGGTTTCTGCATTTCTGAAAGCCTATATGGAAAATAATAAAGATGCACGTCTGTGAGTATGTCTGTCGCCTACGTCATAGCACTGAGTATATTCTTCATGTAGATTGGTGCGGGAGTGTCCAGTGTGTATGTTGGCACAGGTGTGCTATCCATTGGCTAGGTCGTCATGGCATCTCTAACGACGTATAGTTTTAGTCCAGTTGATCCATGCCGCAGGCATCGGCATGGGCAGGGCGGGCTGCTGGGCAGGCAGATGGACACATCCGTATGTTCCTGTACCAGGGTATCTGGTCGTCTGGTAGATGGGCAAACTCTTCTTGTGGCGGGTGCTTGGGTCGTGAACCTTTAGGCCAGGTGCGAGAGGGGAAAGAGGGGAGTCTGTTTTTCCATTTTCCCACTTCAGGTGTAAGCACCAAGAAACCCTCATGGTCTTAGAGGCTGGATAGCCATCGCAGGGCTGACAAAGCAGGTACCCCACGTACGGATGGGAAAGGTGCCATGCTGAGATAGGCTTAAGAGCCAAAACGCCCATGCTGGGCCAAGAAATACAACAACCCAGGAGAGACTGATGCACCCTACAGGGGAGAACAAGAAACAGATTTTAAATACCAGAGCCTGTTGATCTAAGCAAGTAGCTTGTTTATAGGACCAGTTACTCCAATTGAGGAACAAACTATTGTAATTGACAAGGACATGTGTGTGAGGATCTGAAGTCCCCTTTTCTAAAAAGAGAGAAAGGATAAATTAGTTATTTTGAACTGTTGCAGCAGGCCGAGGCAAGTAAGAGAGAACCATAGACACAAATGTGTGGTGGTCAGGAACCAGCCTCCACAAGCCAAGAAAAGGAGGAAGTAATATTTTCGTAGGCTATGTTTATGTATCCTTTGTTATTAGTGGTAGGGTTAAACACTAACATAAATTAGGTTCGGACAGACATCTTGACGAGCACCAGTTTGATATTTTATGAAGCTTGGCGAAGCCCATCATCATAGTTGAGACATACTTTCCGTTAATAAAACTTTGAGCAAAGTAATCTTGTTTGTCTCCTATTCCTGACTTAGAGCAATATGCAATTGTGGTTTGATTTTTTCTGTGTTTATTTATATTTTTGTCTCTATGTAAGGCTGTATTTTGAGCACATCTAAAAATGTTTTGATGAAAAATATGTTTAATAAAAGAGTTCAATTGATCATGTTACTGTTTTTCAACTCTTAGATTGTGTATTGCATACATTTAATACATGAAAAAAAGAATTCCGTTAGGCAACAATATCTTCATATACCATGAGCATTAAACCGGGTTCCCACACATATTTAATAAGGGTACATCCCTCCTTTTAAATATTGAAAGGGAGATGGGCTTTCCATCCCTTTGCTCTAACAGCCACACGGGGACTACATCCACAGCTGTATGTATGCTTTTACATTACACTACTGTGTATCTTGAAGGATAAACATGCAGCACAGGATACTTTTAATGTAGTACTCAGTCGACTATCTCAGCCCTCTACCATGTATAACAATAGTTGGCAAGTTGGTGGCTCTACCACCAACCAGTCATTTACAAAAACAGGTGCTACAATCAGATTCAGTAAAAACCTGCATCAAAATTAAAAAGATTATTTCAGCCAAATGACAAATTCAATGTGTGCACATTTCATGCTGGAAAACAGTTGTCAAATGAACCTACCCATTTACAATATTTGTATATAAATTGATAGTTTCTCAGGCCTTTTAATCCATTCCTTTCTATTCAGTCTGAAGCCAAATATGTTTTTTCTGTGATGGCACGTGTTGTGCCGGAGCATTGCACCTACACTCTTATACACGCATAAGCCATACAAGTAGTGACACATGAAGTCACCACCTGCATATCAAAGGCCCTATTCCAGTGCCCAAGAAGGAGACCAGTGCAAGAGCTCTCTAAACGTACATCTCATGTCTGATAGGTCCAATGCCCAATGTTTGGATGTGACTGCTCACATTTTGTAAGTATATGTCTATGACAACTTATATAACAACTTGCAATAAGGAGAGCCTACACTGTCAGGTGCACCCTGGGACAATCTCTACTGTCTAGCCATAGCTGGCATGGTAGTGGAGACCCAGGGGAATGGGGCCCCACCACCTGCTATGTGAGGTGGCACCCAGGGGTGGGATGGGGTGTATCCCTTGGTCTCCTCCACACCTTGGCGATGGGCCAGAAGAGTATTTGCATACTATCTATACACCTTTTACAAACTAGCAAGCTAGGGGAAAGACCCCTCAGGACTCCAGACCCAACTTAGAGACCAAACAAGCAGAAAAACCACAGAGGAGTGTGTTGAAATCCAAGGAGTCATCACTGATTCCCAGTCAAGGATCTCCTCCCACATGACTAGGGGACAGCAGCCGCTACCTGATCCTGATCCTGGGGATGGTACTATGAGGGAGGATCGTGTGGGGGGAGACGGTGGTTGGGGAAAGGTGGTGACCCAATCAAGAGTTATGCAGTATTCTTCCATTTCTGGGGAAGAAGACACTATAATTCCTAAATTCTTGATGGCCTGTTGTCACTATAAAAATCCCTAGATAAATATAGGAGTGGTGGGCACCACACTATTCTTCCAATTATAATGGATGTTTAGAACCATCCATAAATAATGTTAACCTGGAGCTGCCAGTTCAAACTGGTCCTATAGCACAAGGACCTCTAATTAACACAACACCAAAAATAAGGCAACATCGCCTTATTATCACTGGCGCTTCTCAGTTGGCCCCCAATCCTAGGTGCTGAAAGTTTCAAAAACATATATTTCCCTAAAATGTTCATGCTCCACTTGTTAGATAAGTTAAAACACTTGTTGAGTCGGTATGGTTATAGACAGGAATGTTTTATTCACATTCCTGTTCTAGGAATAATAGCACTTATTTTCAATATGCTACGTTGAGCGATCATCTTAGTATGCCATCAGTGTAGATTTTGCCAATGCAATTCGGTGAAAACCTTCATCAGGGTTCTACATGGGATATTGGTAGCCTAATTAGGCTATCACAGATTATATTATATAGAACATTATTGTCAACAACATATCGTGTTTCAAATACAAAACATATATAATGCATCAGCAGGTTAACACATACCATTAATTGTGATGTCCCACGGTATGTCCAATAGTTGTAAAAGAGAAACGAAACAAAAACAGAATATGCGATTTAGTTTCAAAGCTTATATTCAATAATTTCAGGTTTTAGGGAACTTAAATCAGTCCTACCTGATTGCATGAAATTCCAATGCGTGTTTAAACGCATACTACAATAGTGCCGCTTTAAATTCAGATTTACAAATGCGTATGGGAACGCATGTACCAATGCTGTCACTGTTGGAGAAATAAACAAACCTTTGACTAATCTTACTCTTTCTATCAAATGAATTAGATAGAACAGCGCATCTAAGCCGGCGCTCACCTCTCGTTCTGGTGCTGTTCTGCAAGCCGCGGAGACGGATGCTCGCGCAGGCTTGTGGGTTGCATTTAAGTGTTGCCATGGAGATGGTTGCGAGGCGCCGGGGTCCAGCTGAGGAGCCGGAGCGCGTACGCCTTGCCTTCACCCCCGGGAGTGCACCCTGGGGCGGGGTTGTCTCCATGGCTACCTCTTGTTGCTTTGGCCGCTAGAGTAAGGTAGACTGACAGAAGAGCTGTCAGTGCTGCTCGTATTCAGTTAGCTTAATTTCTGTTATAAAGCAAATGATTGTACATGTTCCTTTATCATATTTTAATGTTAAGTGGCTGATGCAACATAAACTTGGGGCATTTAATGGTGTATATCACGTTGTGAGAGTCACATGTAGCAAAACGTTTTAGTTTTATTGTCTCTCCTGTGTAGGGATGTTTCAGAGATTCACCTTTCATAATGTAGCCACAATTACTGCAACTCAAGCAGGGAAACTGCCAATCCTGTTAGTGATTTTCTTTTTTTGTGCTGGTTTGGTCTTGACGAGTTTATCCTTGAGATTATTGCTTTGTTGGTAGGCAAATGTCGGAATCTCTTTAAATAAATGTTCCACTCGTTGGTCGCATGTCACTGTATTCCAATGACACAGGTGGGCCTGCCCAGATCCATTGAGAGCTTGGGCATTCCGACAGACAAGTAAGCAAATAAAAACCTTTGAATACTTATCAAGTAAAGGACAGTGAAACTTGCACAGGTATGTATGAAATGTCAATGTGGGGAAAGTTGGCGCAAGTATAACCACAAGCAAATTAATCCTAATGAACATATTCAAAGGCAGAACTTGCACAAGCCCTCATGTATAAGATGTATTTGTGGGGAAAGTTGGAACAAGTAATACCTCAAGCTAATGAAGGTACAGTGAAGTAATGCAACTGTGCTATATTGAAAGATTGTTTGAAGTGAAGAAGAAGCCCTGCTGAAAGAAGTACACTAGGCAGTGAGCATTTTGTGGAGATATACCTGACAGAGAAGTATACCAGGGGATCTACAAGACCCCAGAAAGGGATTCCTGACTGGGAAGAAACCAGGTAATTCAGTCAAAAGCATACAGAAATAAGACATTGTGGCTAGATACCTAGCAGGGTTAAAGGAAGTCCTGGCAAGCAGAATACCAGGCACTTTGAAGATAATTAAGACTTTTGACATTTTAGGAAGATACGTGACAGGAGAGCAAAACAGGGGATCTAAAAGACCTACTAACGATTCCTGGCAGGTGAGTATCCCAGGAGAGCCATTAAAGTTACGGAAAGAAACTTACTTTGCAGAACACATAATAGAAACTTTTACCAAAGATCCTAGGAAAGCAGACAGTTGAAGTTGTGAAGTTGAACAAAGGCCTTTCTTTTATGTTGAGACCTAACCCCCTCGAAAAAAGGGGTATACTCATAAACCTACAGAGCTCACAGAAGATTGCTGATGCATCAGGCGATTCACCAACATAAAGAGAATCTTCTATAGAACATCTTATTTGAATCAGACCTTTTATTGCAAACTCAGTACAGAGAAGGTGTAGGAAGAGCTGAATAATATGAGACATATTGTATGCACATGAGCTTGTTGAGTCTGGCAGGAAGTATCAAAGGAGTTGTTGTTTGTAAGAGACACTTTTGCTACCCTTAAGGAGATGTTGTTTGAAAGAGACGTTTTCCATCCTTGAAGAACTGTTGTTTGAAAAGATACTGTTTTACCATTCTACCTGAAACGTCCAGGGGAAGAGAACCATCCTCTGGATCCAAGGGTTTCTCTTTGGAAAAGATTATTTCTGTTGGAGTTGTTCACTTGCACTTTAATTGTGAACACATTTTGCGAAACATAAGTCAGAGACATTTTCCTTACAAATTTAGTTGTTCCTTTTCAGGGTGAGGGACAGATTAGTAAGTCTAGGACACAAGGGCAGTCTGCATAATTTTGATGACCCGACACAGACTGATCTTTAGTTTTAGTTTCCTAGGTAGGGAAACTCTCTTTAAGATAGGGACAGAGAGGTCTTTGTCCAACCCTTTCAATTCAATAAAGATGTTTGATGATGAAAATATTATAACATTGTCTCTGCCTCTCATTTCTGACCCCTCACAGGAATACATCATGGATGCTAATCTCATTGGCCTCACAAGGAACTGCAACTAGAAATTCCCATTGTTCATACAGTCTGACAATGGGGGCAAAAGAGAAGAGCTCTTGTGTGGCCACACTCGCCTTACTTGCGGACAGGAGGGAAAGACCAATTGCAATCTTTTTATGGGAGCTCAAGGGCATTTCATTATAAGAGGCTGATAGTAAGGCCTGGGGACAACCACTCTCCTTCACACAGGAACAACAGGGGGAAAAGGGGACAGGGCAGGTATTAACCATATGCAGTGCTGTACCCCTCAGATTCCTGAACATACTGGATTTCGTGGGAAAAGTACCACAGTGCTAAGTGGCACACTCAGCACTGAGGGAGGGCCGGGGGGCACACCATTCACTGACACTCAACAAATTTCTGATTATTAGCAATCAGGGGTTTTCCCCAAATCCTGGAGAAATGAAATGCCACGGTAGATTCAGGGGATCCAAGAGTGTGGCAGCAGGGGCATTGAAGGGAGATGAGCTAGAACCTGACCTCAACATGACACCAGACTTAAAATGGCACCTGACCATTTTGAAACCTTTGTCAGTTATAGTAATAGCCCACTAGCTGACCATAAAAGTATTACCCTTACCATTCACTCCCCAAAGAGAACCCAGCAATCACTGAACACTAGAATAAGAGGAATCCACAACACCAGGACCTGAAAATTAAGAAAGGTGAAACAGAGGGCGGAGCTAGAACCATTAGATAAAAGCCAATAATGAACACAGTGACAACTGGGGAAAGTAGTCAACCAACCAGAACAATTATTACGGAAAATATCCTATCAGCACTTGTACAAAAAGAATCAGAACCCTCCTTCTTTTCTGGAATAAACGTGGCATCCAAAGGAAGATCACTAAGGTGTGTAGAAAAAAGGCTGGAGAAGGAGGAGGATGCCATGCTAAAATGCCAACACCAGAAATATGCTGAGAAGTATGAAACAGCCTTCCAAGGGAGCCACACAAGAAACCACAGGGTGTCAAACCAAGAGGGGCATACCAGAAAGATGATAAGAAGCAAGAGGTGGCCCAAGGACGGACATAAAAGGTATTTAAGCCAAAAGTGCCACAAGAGAGAGAAACTAAGATGCAAAATTGGGAAAAACAAGAAGGCAGCACAAAAAAGCAGAGGTGGCCAAGCCAAGAGCACCACGCAAAGCAAAGAAGCAAGCAGGACCGTATACAACCTAGGACTGATATAAGCCTGAGAAGTGAGTATGATGCTCTAAATCCAGGTGAAGAGAAGTATGAAAGGTAATGTACCCCTAATAGTGTGAAGTCAGTGGGGTACTATACCCCAGGACTAATCCAGAATCAGAGACAAAATGCTGCTGCATGCTCATGGCCTTAGCCCACATACCTGTGGTAGCTGCTAAACCACAAGCCAATCAAAGAGGTTTGCAACATTTCAGATCCCAGGTGGTGCAGAAAATATCCTACCTATAGGTACCCAGATAGGGTAGAGAATACCTATCTAAAAGTGCAAATAACCCCTCGGAAAAGAGGAGCATGATACAGAGTGTGCCCAGCAGACGTTTTATGGCCAGCACATCCCAGGAAGCAGTGCCATAGCGGGCCAAGACCAAGACAAATATGAAGACAAAGAGGTGTGCTGGTGTACTTAAAAATCCTTGAAAATGTGAGTACTTTGAAGGTCATTGTCCTGTTCCAGGACACAGCAGGAGATTGAAATAGAATAGGGATTGGATTTAGGATATTAGGTCCTTCTAGAATAGGTAGGGGAAAGAAAATGATAAAAAGCAAAAAGAAAAACCAGAAGATATATATTTTAGTCTCATGTGTCTAACGAGTACGGTAGGCTGTCAATGATGACAGTTATAATTAATTATATTACAGGTCACTGTAACATTGAGACAGTAACACACAAGGAACCCACCAAAACTAGAGAAGTGCCCATCTCCAACAACAGCAGTACTAAACCAAATAGGTTATCCTTTTCATGATAAGTAGGACATTATTGGATTGTTTAACTAATAACAATGCACATGGCCTATCAGCTAACACACTTATGAAGTAGCATGGGCAACCTGTGAAGCAACCGGTTAAGAATATCATGTTTATAACATTATTTCACACATTGTTTTGAATATGATCTTTTTGGAGGAGCGTCAGGGCTAGAGCCTATACAACTTATTATCTAGGAGTAGATAGCATATTTAAGGCATTTGAGCCGTCACTTACGATATTTTGATAGCCTCAGCATGTGAGGTTGCTCCCAAAATATGGTGACTCTACCATATGACAAATGAGGCATTAACTGGAAATAAATAACATTAATAATGCTGTACTTGACATTTGATGGAAGCTCGTAGATATGCAAGTGTGTACCTTAAATATCCTGACTATTCCTGACACCTGTAGCTACAAATAAAATAATATGGCAGGGCACCCATTTATGAGGTTTTACATTGCATATTATGACCACATCTAAGAATGTGAAGCTATATTTTCTGGACGTTATAGTATATTAAGAGTTTCGTTATACTGCGACTCACACTATTTTAGTGAGCTAACAGCGCTGATGTTTGCCCATAGAGTGGTGTATTGTGCCCCACCAAGGGCATCCAGACCACTGTGTGAAAATTAACAGAAAAAAGCAGCAGTGGAAACGAAGGGTAAAGAGAAAGAAAGTGCAAAAGCACATGAAATATTTGCACAAGTGAGAAAGGGATACAGGGGTAGCAATGTGGTTAGTGATAGGCTGCAGGCCTGCTGAGTCAGGGTACAACAACCAAAGCCTAGCACTGATCAGAAAAAGGCAAATGCTTATTGCTCATCTGATCGAACCTGCCTGAGAAGTTTCTAGTACTTACAGGTAATTGATTGCAGAATGGGCTTGAGACATGCTCCAGCATATCCTTGAAACGGTGAGGCTTGTTTGTCTGTTAGGTGTTCCAGGATCCTGTCAAACTCCAGAGAGGTCAATCTGGGATTGCTGAGCCATCTTTCGGAAGTGACAGAGCCCAGAGAGGATTGTGCAAGGTGAATGAGGTTGATACATCCTGGAAGATAAATCAGATGTGCGGGCCATCCTTCAGAATTCCAGAAGGGAATAGAGTAATATTATATGAAAACTAGGCTAAGGACTATGTAACAAGGTTCCTTATGGTCCCTAGAGATCCCTCACTTTAAACCAATTAAGAGTTATTGATTGTCAAGGTTATTGAAGGGTGACAAATCCCAAAAGTGTGTGCAGAGAAAGTTGAGTATAAACAAGAAGATAAAAGGGAGAAATAAGTGTGTGTGGTTTTACTCAAAGGAAGAACCAAACGTGAAGTAATATTTAGTGACAGAGATGCACCCTAGCTAGGAAGCGGTCTGATAAAAAGCCATACATTCTTCAACGTGCCTTTCTACGGGTCCAGTATTGAGCGTCAGTATACTGTGGAGTGAGGGCCTAGAGTATACATCCTGCCTGCTGATGTGAAATCAGGTACAGGGAAAACTTAAGATAATGGTACAAGGCCACACAGTTAACAGCCATAGTTTAGACTGAGGAGAAGGTTTATGTACAACACAACCACATAAGCAATATACATTCTTTATGGCAAATAATTAAGAGAGATCATTATAATAAGTACAAAGATAAAACTGCCACATATGATTAGAAAGGTGTAACACTCTGAAGCCTCTCTAATGCAGAGGAGACACCCAGGTGAAAATAGCAGCACTCCACGTAACTTTAAAACAACCCAGCATACAATGTACCAGGCAAATTATGTAACATCTGGGCAGCCGGCATAGTGGTGGCTTGTGAACCAGGATACATACTCTGTGATGTTGAAAGTAAAGAGCAATGTATAAAGAAAGCTTACCAAGGATGAACTTACCTGAATGAAGGATGAAGTTTTAAATGTCAAAACTTTTTTTTTTAAATGGGTGAAATACACCGAATCGGAATATTTTTTAAGCTGGGTGATAGATGCACATCACAGGGACAATATAGAAGTCAAACAGTGACTCTAGCTGTATAATTGGATGAGATTTTCAAGGTGAAAGAAATTCGGTTTTGGTAAAATAAAGCAGTTAAGAAGAGAAAATCGGTTTGGAAAGAAAAATACCAAGTTTCCCTTACACTAGATTTAATGGCTAGAACAGAGGAATGCCACCCGTGAATGTAAACCTTACGCACAGTTGTAAACCTTCACGCAGTGTAACCCTTTTCTTTTGGGAAAATTAATTTATTTAATCAAAATATTACTAAGGAGTTACAAGATGGGGTGAATGAAAGAATGGCGCTAACACTAGGAATTCAAGGACGGATGCACAGAGAATTCTAACAGTCTTAAACAAGTTACCAGGGTATGAATGGGATTACTTGAAGGGTAGGACAAAGACAAAGGGTCAAGATGGGGTAGGCTATGAATTGCTTTGGGATGGGTAAATACTCACAGTCCGCACTTGAGTTTGGGGATTTGGGAGAGCCAACCGGGTTTCTGGGCTCAAGGCGCTGGTCACCACACAGTGGACTCTCCTGGCAAAATACAGCTGGGTAAGTCTGGTCACTGGATGGCAAAGGTACAGCGGGAATGCAGGTAGGGGGCAAAAAGCTGATCTGGTCACAGGATGCTCCCAAAAAGTACCACAGCTTTTCCCCCTTGTTATTGGGATTTGTGTGGGGTTTCTGGATCAATGGCCTTGCTTGGATAGGGTCAGCTATGATTTAGCCTTGCTGAGATAGGGTCAGCTATGCTTTGGCCTGGCAGTAGAGACTGGAATCTTGCAAAGGTGGATCTGGAAGGTCTGGATACGCAGGCGCTGGAAATTCAGGAGCGAGTGTCCCTGTGAGCTCCCACCCCTTATATAAAAGTGGGTGACATCACCATGTTTATTGTTGGGCAGAACTAAGCTAGACCTACCTCTAAGAACCGGATAGGCCAGCCTATGTTGGTCGCCTCCTCTAGGAGGGGACTCAGTTTAGGGGGTTGTGTTTTATGAGGTGCAAAGCCATCCCACAGTCCTTTTTGCCAAAAATTAATCTTAACATAGATCGCCCATTTGTACAGTTGTGGCATTTCAGCAAATTACATAGGCAGATTACATATTTCACACAGAGCATGGCAGTCCAATTCTCACGTTTGTAGGACTTTGTTTCATCCGTTTAATATTGTCCTCATTTTCAAGGAAATTATTTTACATAAAATTCTATAACTTTATACATGTGTAGATATTATCATAAGGCAGGTAAGCATTGGATTTAAAAGTGGCATCATATACACTTTCCTCAGAATATACAATTCCGTGCCATTTCTGTCCACAACAGGCCAGTGAAGGCTACCACGTCTTGGTTAAAAGCCACAAAAATTATATTTAAACTGTGAAACTTTTACATTCCTGTGAAGTCCTGTTGCAGAGATAAAAGTCTTAAAAGTGTATTAATAAAATAGTATTTTCAGACAGATGGCCAGCATTGTCTACCAAATAAGGGCATAGCTTACAAGGTTCCTCTGGATTTGGCTTTGAAGCTCCCCAGTAGAAGTTGCGGGGAGGTGTTGAGTTTTCACACGTAGGCGTCCCGGAATCTATTGTGTCAACCTGGAGCACAGACAGAAGTCTGACTAGCGTGTGATATTCTGCCTCCTGGTCCATTCAAAGTTTCAAAGGGCATAATTAACACAGAGGTGTGCCAGAATCTACTGTGGCTTCCCTTGGGGATAGGGCCCTCCTGTTGTCAGCACCCAACTGTCCCTCGAGCCATGGCAGAAACCTGTTTGGGCTGATTTCCCAGTCCAGCCAATACATTTATTTCTTTATTTTATTTTATTTTGTTCTGAATCAGAATCAAGCCTGTTGAAATAGAATATCCCATATATGTTTCCAAGCAACATCCCCTTTACATTGCTAGGCAAGGACAAGGCATTATTTGACATTGCACTTTTTAAAACAGGTATTTTTCTTATTTGCAAAAGCACATTTTGACACGTGGTCAAGTCTGCTCGATGTCCCTCTCAAATTCGGTTTTTCTCTTCCAACTGAATGCCCAATATTGTTTTGCAGCCCTAGTCAGTTTCTCTCACAGAGCAGTATGTTCAAGTCAAAGGTCCACTGAAATGGACCTATGCGCAGAGAGCTATGGTTTGTTTTGAAGGGATTATTTTGACATTTTGTAGCTTAAAAGTCAAGTGTTTTCCTGTGCGGCTGAAAGTAAAGCTTCCATTGATTTCCCAGAACTGGTCTGACACAGTCATTCAGGGATAATGTTCCCTTCTGCTGGAGCACAATTTGAATATGGATGGGCATGGCAGGGTCTCACTGATGAAAGCAGTGTGATGTTAAACAGATGAAAGAGCATCAGGACAGCATCATTTCAAATGTAAAATATTCCCTTTTCAATGGGAACTTTTTAGCAAGCAGCAGAGCAGCGCTGTTTTTCACTTTGCTTCTTTAGTGCACACAAGAAAACCCACTGGTGGCCTTTCTCGGTGTGCTCCCTGTTCCAATTTGCCGACTAGGTGCTTGGCAAGACAGTGCAGCCATCATTTCGTAGCTCAAAAACCCAGTTTTGATACATGGCCATGGTGCGCAAAGGAGCTAGCACAGCCATTTTGCTGTTAACTGCTGAAGTGCAGCTTGGTTATAGATGGGAATTCTGCTGAGTGGGTCAATGTATCCCACAGATGGTCAAAGCAACTCTGACATTCTTCCCCAACTGCAACCTTTGATCACAGCATCAAACCAACTTGCCTTGCATATCCTGACATCAACCCGTCTGCTGTCAAACCTCGACCATCAAACCGCGAACCTTGTGATTTACACGATCTGCTTCGCTCCTGCATCGCTTTGAGCCATAGCAACCTTCAGTTCGACCCCTACTCGATATCTGTTTGCCGTCTGGACTACCATGGCTGCTGAACTCAAACCTGAAGCGAACCACCAGCACATTGCTAAAAAGCCTGGTTCATCTTTGACGAAATGCCAAGAAACAGAAAAAGTATTATTGCCTGGTAACTACCCCCCTGGTGGATTTATAGGCCCAAGGGACTGTCTAGGTCACGTTAATCCCTCTTGCATCAAAGGACATATGCTTTTTGAAGAACATTGTGGTTTGTTTTTCCTATCTTTGCATTTTTGTGGTGCTTTCTACTTAGCTATCATTGCATATGGTGTGTTATAACGTATATATTTGTATAGAACCTTGATAGGACATTCCGTTATATTGGACTGCTTTTCTTTGCATTTTGGTTTGCTACTTTTTCACATTCACACCCCTCTTGAGAGAATAGCGTTCCCTCTGCCCATATTACCACAAAAGGCAAAGGAGATTTATCTGTTATCTGTGCCTTTTTTTACCTTTATCATTGTGTACACTTTTGTTTTGTAGATGTGTGAGGGATGATTAGGCTGTTTAGTCTCTATCTTTGTCACCTATTTGTCACCTATTTTATAAAATGTATTCACAGTTCCTTTCATTTGACGATCTAGAAAAAAATAATATGCTTCTCGAACTACGCTGACGATTCTTAATGCCTTATTACACTTTCAGTGAACTATGATCAGGATGCCACTATGGTAGCGGAAATATATGACTTTATTCGTGACTGGATGGATGCGATTGGCATGGCCCTTAATCATGGGAAAAGAGAGCGGATGTTGGTCGCCTCTAAACCAAGACTCAGCAAACTGACACCAGATTATCAATCATTTCGTATTGCAGACCATGACATACAGGTGAAGGAAACAATCAAAATTCTTGGAGTCACATTCGATCCATCCCCGAGTATGTCAGCCCATGTTAATAATCTGATGTCATCATCAGTTTACTACATTAGGCTTCTTGCACACATAAGACCTTTTTTGTCACAAGCCGGGTGTGAAGCCATTGTTAGAGCTATTATATCCGCAAGAATAGATTATTGCAGATTACTCCTCATTGGTTTAAATAAAGCAGAATAAAAGAATTAAAATTCAAGTGATGCAGAATAGCGCTATAAGAGGCATCATGGGCCTACGTTAATATGCACATGTATCTGAGGTAAGAAGACATTTACATTGGTTGGCAATTGAAGAAAGGGTTGAGTTTAGACTTCTCACCATTATGTTCAAGGCTTTATCCGGTGATGCACCATTTTATATTGTTAACAGATTAAAAATTAAACAGGCGGCCCGCTCACTTCACTCTAATGGAGATAGGTACCTAGAGGTCCCAAAAACCTCACTCGAATTAGTGAGAAAGTGTGTTCTGGTGAAGTGCTCCATTAAATGGAATGCATTACCACCTATTATAAGAAACTGTCGGACGATCAAGGAGTTTAAAAACAAACTCAAGACTCACCTCTTTAAATAATCTGGGTTAAAGCCCTATTTTAGGAAGAGCTTTGTTTACGATCTGCACCCGTATGCCCCAGACCAATTTAGCTGCGCATAATAAATAATAATAATAATAATAATACCTTTGCTTGTACACCAGCAGGGCAGAAGTTAGTTTGTCAGAGTAGGGATGCAGAGGGTAGGCTGAGAAGGTTGACCTAATCATATTTGATCGAATTTATTTCATCTTTGTTTGGATCTAAAATGCATGGGCAACCCCCAGAAATCCCCCTCACTTCTCCTCAACGTAATCTATACTTAATTACATTTGACTGAAAAAAGGTCCAGAAAATTCAATCAAATGTTTTAGGTGAAATGTTTCTAGGTCAATCATGCTAATACCGGCTGAGAAATTTCTCAGGCCTCACACTGCTTAGTATATGTGCTCTACCCAATGGGGCCGACCAAGTATTTGCCGTCAGATAAAGGTGTATATTGTGAAGAACAGAGGTTGCCAAGCATTTATCAGCCAATCTGGAATGGGGACAAAATCCTAGGTCATTTACCCCAGAAAACTTCCCCAGTGCCACCAACAAGAGGTTTTTTTTAAAATGTTTTTATTTTATTTTAAAATCAAACAAACACACTACAACTGTTTCAAAACATAGTAAGCATCATATTCCAACACATTTTCATCAAAACTCCCCAACTCCCCCCTCCCCCCTTAAACTAGAGCCGGTTCTCACATGTCGTTTACGGGAGCATCATTGGGTAGCACAATACTTAGGCAGTCATCATCCGGGTCCTCTGTTTCGTTGTCACCCTGGTGAGGGTTTGCCAACGAGGCCACCAATTGCCGCCAGGCCAGCAAGGGCCCTACTTCCTCCTCGCCCCCCCCTGGAGACCGCTTCAAACCAGACTACAGATTCAGCTTCCGCCCGCCACCAACAAGAATTAGCTACAAACAGCCACTGTGACCCAAATGCTACCCCACTTTACCCCAGGTCTAAGCGAAATGACTTTCAGGCTTTACACTTCCTCACCCCCGTCCATTTAAGAAGTTCTAATATGTTAAGAATAAGCTGCTGCCCGGAAGACCCTGCGAGTTAGTGTCCCTATGTGTGGCTGGCAAAATAAAGAGAGTAAAAAGCCTTACCAATGCAGATGACCTTTGTAGTGTCTTTTCAGAGGAATCGGAGGAAGTGCTGGCCTGATTGCTGTCAGTCACCAAGGAGGTGTGTGTTGGTGTTCCACTCAGGAAAGAAATGAACACTCATGAGAAATCCAAAATGTCATGAGAAATCCAAAATGCGGGGGAGCACAAAGACGTCTCAGTCTGCGTTGCCATGCAGCGGTGCATTCATGGATTATACACAGTTGAGGCTGGTTCCCTAATCCCAGTACATCAATCTGTATGCCACACTCATTATTGCCCTCAGGTGAAAACACTCCCATGTAGGATAGCTCCAGGAACATGGACGTAACACAGTAGACATGCTGGCTTTTGTGGGAGCAGGCCCAGGGGCATGAGGAGCTTGCGAGCAAACACAATTAATGTCTGGAGATGGAAAGAGGTGGAGGAAGTGAATTGGGGGCAGCCAAGAGAGGAGTTGAAAATAGACATTGGAGAGAAGGTGTGTAGGAGTGGGAAGGAGATGTAGCCAGAACATTAAACTGGAAGTAGTATAGAAGAGAAGTAAGTTATTACATCAGTAAGGTGGAGGAGGCTCAAAGGAGATACAATGAGAAAGTTGGAGGAGGCATTTAGGTGAAAGGAATAAGGAACAATAGGGGGAAGCTTTGAAGAGGAACAATAGGGGGAAGCTTTGAAGAAGAATTATGGAGAAGCTCAAAGAGACATCCAAGAGGCAGGGAGAAAGGAGAAATAAGAAGGTGTTTGGAAAGAGCGAGCAGGAGGACATTGAAGGTGATGCCAGGGAGGAGTTTGGAGGAGATAGCAAGGAGGGAAAGAGAGAAAGAGGAGGATGGAGGAGACGATGAGGATGAGGTTGGAGAGAGTGAATGTAAGGGGAGGCAATAAGGGGATTGGGCAATGAGAACTCCAAGCGTGACAGAAGGATGTCTAAGGATGATGTGGGAGGTTCTGAGAGGGATTTAGGGCCAGGTAGAAGTGAACCTGACAATAGACAAAGGGGAAAAAAAACAAAATTCCTATTGGTAAATAGGAACTCCCGTCCCCTGCACACCATTTGGTATTGGAAAACCTATTATTCCAAACAATATTTAACCAATTTCAGTAGTTCAACACTCATAAACTTTAGGGATTAAAATTTTGACTGTAGCAGCTATTCAAAAGGAATGTTGATTCTGCAATTGCATTCAAAAAATACATTTCAATATCGTAAATTCCTTCAGAGAAAATCATTCAAAAGAGATATTTTTCATTATCATTTTTATATTGTTATTGTTATTGTTATTTTGCATTTATATAGCGCCTTATATACCATTGGTATGGTCTGAGGGATGCTTAACATAAATGGACATCAGAGTTCAATTCACTCAATAATTCAAAATTAGACTAATCACAACCTCTACGCGTTTCGAGAGTGTACCTCTCTTCTTCAGGAGCAAAAATAATTTTTGAACAGTTTGTTAATCGTGCTCTTAATAAAGTTTTGTTACAAAAACAACAATATTTTACCAATGTCTTTTCTTTGTGTCTTCAGATGGTCATTCCGTTGTAGAATTATGGAAACGTCATCTTACAGCACAATTGTCGATTCTCTGATATTCTGTGAATAATATTAATATGTGTATTAATGATCTGTTTGATCAAGAGGTTATAGTATTCATTCTACTTAACATAAGAGTCGTTCCTACCTGCATATTATTGTAGCATATGCCAAAGGATCTCGGGTTTGTAGAAGCTTGCAAGCTCAAACAATGATTCCCTAAGGAGGTAAGTGTATATGTTGTAATTGATGTGCTTTCTAACATTAGATGCAAATGTATAAATAGTATACATTCAATGTAAGTTTTTAAACATGGCGAAGACCTCACCAATTCAGGAGTGCACTGCGTGTCGCAGACACTGTTAGTGCTCGTCTGTGTTCATTTTCAAAGCCCTATCTAAATTAATGATAATATGTATCAGTACACAATCATACCGTTCTTGACTCCATAATGTTCTAACAGAGAAGTCATAACTTTTACCTGTGCGAGAAAGCGCATGTGCTATTTCCTGCTTGTACGGTGCACCACAAATCACGTTCGGGTACTTGACCCTGTTCATTTAGGATGTATCATAAATGACAATATGTGTCAGCGTTTAGTCTTCTGATTGTTAAGTAGTATTCTAATAGTACAAAAGTTGCAGCTTTTACCTGGGCGTTTGGACGTGCTCGCCACAAGTGTTTCTCTTCCTGCTTTCCCAAAAACGAAAGCGGTTGTCTGACAACGTTTCCTTACATTGTCATGTGATGTCGTTCACGTGATGCCATGGAGTTATGGGAGTTGTAGTGCCCATTCTAAAGTTTTAAACTTTTGAACTAATCCTAATTTTAAGGTTAAAGGCAAAGTTAATGTTCTGGTTCTGATGCTACTATATCAATCTTATATTCAAAGAAATATGTATATCTCCAGATCACATTTTATGTTGAGTTCAAGTGTCTCTATTACGGAATATAATATTAGTTGGTAATTATTAGCTATAAACAATTTGTATTGTTTGGAAATGTTAGCAGGTAATATTAAAAAGTGATCATTATCACGATTAGGATATAGACAAAGGGTAGCCTTGGAGTGGAGCTTGTGGTGGACACTCCAGGAGATGCAGGAAGAGAGAACTAAGGAGAGGACAGGAGATCATGAGATGTGGGAGAGGCTTTATTAGACACAGGACCATTTCTACCCATCAAGGAAAATAGGAAGGATGGGTCCATATGGGTCAAGGCCAGGGCTGTAAAACATGGAAGTTGAGACTGATCCAGTAAGCCAACTCGGGTGGTCAAACTCCTGGTGGATGCACTTGGGCTTCACAAGATACTATTGAGCCCCAGCCTCTACCCTCCTGATTGTCTAGCATGTTGGTGCAAGTGAACACTGAGACCACAAAGCCTATGGGTCTTCCCAGAGATGAGAAAAAGAGGACAGAGACTATCGAACAAGGAGACAAGAAAGAAGTGTAGGGACATTCTATCCTTCATAATTCGAGACTGTAAACTGAACATTTACCTGAGGAGGATCTCTTGGATTGGGATTTGCAAGCTAAAGACAAACTGTTTAAGACCAATGGAAGGCATCCTGTTATTAAAGCTTTGTGTTACATTCACATATTTTGGTCCAGCCCCGTAAACATTTCTAAAAACAAGGTCTAAGTATATACGAATCCTGGTCTCATGTTGATCCTACTCGGCATCATGTCGCAGCATATAACCACACCATCAGTGTGAGAGGACCTCTCTTACCTCTCTAGAAAACACTCAACCAGCAGCTGATAACATAACCAGAGGATGATGATCCTTCGTACACCATGAGAGGCATAGCTACAGGGCATCTTACTGAAACAAATGACGCATATAAAAATGGGAAACTTGAAAAATACCTGGATGGATAACTGGGAGCTGTAGCATTGATAAATCAAATCGGAGACCACTTGCAAACTATGCCATCAAGGAGAGGTAGGGAAAACTGCAAAATGGAAGTGCTTGTCACTGTTTATATCATATGAACCTCTAGGATTAACTCTAAAAGCAAACATGTTGGGGCATGGTAGTATAAGTGGAGACCATGCAGTGATGCTTCGTCAAAGTAGAGTCGGCATATGTTCCAAGGGATGCATAAAGCGCAATACATATATTTTACGGTTTCCCAGGTACATATGCGAAATACGAATTAAATATTACGAGTGAATAAAATAGGCAAGTGCAAATGGGTTAATTGGCTCAATTAGCCGCTCTCTTCCTCTGGTATATGTTGAACATCATTTGCACTTGGTTAATCAACTGAAAAATTAACTTTCATAAATTATGCTTTTACATGTAGCTACACTTCAGTGGAGGAAATGAAACTTAAGGCCTGGCCTTTTTCCCTGATTACGTGCCAGAGCCTTTACCAGTGGACTGTGAAGTTCAGTTAAAGAACACCATGCGCCGGTTTCAACTGAAGATTCCTTCAAATAATGTTCACTGCAGCCAGGGGGGGGCAATTAATGCAAGGACTTCTTATCGGGTTAGGCAGTGCCCCGATGAGGCAGGATATAAGGATGCCAGAAAAGACTTGAAAAGAAAAATACAGTATGTGCACACTACAACAACAGGGAGCCAGATCAGAGAATTCCCGCAGACAAATATGTTCTGCCAAAATTGAAGTGTTTCAAATAAAAGTAATTGCACAGGCGTAGGATATGACTGTTTGAAGATTTGACTTCTCGTTGTAAAACAGTGGTGTTACACCATCAGAGAACCCACGCTGGCACCGGTCGCAGAAGCCAGGCTCCGGGAACTGAATCCGTGGTTAGCCCTTTGGATAAATAAGACCTGTGGTGATAACATTAGCACATCTGCTAAGCTAAGATAACTACGGGTGACACTTAAGTTCATTCCAGATCCTTTGAAGTATGACATCTCAAAACATGGGGGGCGGGGACGGGAGAGAGAGTTAACGAGTAGGCTTTTATTAAGGAACAAGTATAAAAAAAAGACAGTAGCCATGTTTTTTGCATAGTGAAAAACGTCTGGCTACATCAAAGGAAACAACAAATCTTGCATGTTTTACCACTACATAATGCTCTAAACGGAGGATAACACAGGGGCAGCGTACTGGTCTTGGAAGCAAGACCACACAGAGCAACAGAGTTTCGAACCCCGGATCCGCGTGTAGAAACTGAACTCAGGTACGGTATTAGGCGCAGTTATAAAAACAATAATTACCTTAAATAAACAGGCAATCAGAAGTTATTGCTGTTTAAGTAGATACACTGTTACCCGGGGTTTAAGGAGTTATTACGCTCGGGCCCCCGCCGTTGGGAAGGCAGAGCCTGGCGAGGGAGAAAGGGGTTCTGGGGAATGTGCGCGGGAAGCGCCAGTTACTACGTTGTTGGAAAAGGAATAAAGACGTTCCTCCAATCCCTCCGTGTGTGCGTCCTTCATTAGGCCTAGATCCCTAGGCAACATTTGGCGACGAGGATTTCTCCCGCACACCGGAGCCCTCCTCCAGTGGAAATCCGCCGCATCCACGCTCGTGCTGTGGGAGACCCAGCAAGCCTCCTCCTCCTACTCCTCCTCCTACAGCGCGCAATACGGCAACCCGCCGGATTCGCTCAGGCGGTTGCTGACCCGCTGAGCCTCCTCCTCCACACCTACACAGGCACACCCGCGCCTGCCCCCGGCCAACGCCAACCTGCTGCGACAACATGGGGAGTGTGCTGCAGGCCCCATAAGGCTGCAGGGCCCCAGCGAAGAAACGCGTGCCGGCGATACCGCCCACGCCCTCCCTCCTGGACCACAGGCCTTCGCCACGGAAGCCACCTCACTGGAGAAGAGGCCCCATAGTTTGACCCCTACCATCGGACACCCAGGTGAGCGTGTGGGTGCACGTGGACACACTCGAGGCCTAGCACCCTCGCCCCACATGCTGGCTACGCACCCGCAGGCTCCACCTTTCAAGCACCATGAGCAACCCGCACTCCAACCCTGGTTCCAACCAGGGATCTCCTCAACCGCCGCAGGCGGCGAAGTCCATACAGTTGCGGTTGCTTCCGCCGTTCACCATGACACCCCAAGCCACCAAAGGCCCCAGGTGGACCGGCTGGATGGATGACTTTCATCACTTCGTGAGGGGATCCGGTGACGGTGACTCCCCCAACATAAGAGACATCTTCCTTAACCTCGTAGGGGGGAAATCAAGGCCGTAGTAAAAACGATTCCGGCAGCTGAACAAAACACCTTCCCCAACCTGATTGCTGCTTTAGACAAACTGCTGATCATTGAGGTCAATCGGGACTACGAAAGATATTTGTTCAACCAATGCACCCAATTACCACAAGAGACTGTCGATGAGTTCATAACACGTCTAAGAGTGAAAGGAGCAAACTGCCAGTTTGATGCGTTCTCGCTAGAGGAAGCCATAAGACTGAGGGTGATCGAAGGTTGCCTCTCCCCCGCACTCAAGAAGCAGCTATTAAAAAAAACACTCACCATACCTGAAATGAGTGAACTTGTTCGCATTCATGAGAGGGTGGATGCACAAGCCTCATCCATGGGACACTCCGGCAACCCTAAACAAGACACAAGCGAGCTCATAGCTGCCATACAACCGCCTCGCCAAGGCGACAGGGGACCACAGTCGTACAGAGCACCAGCGACTCCCTCGACTCCCGCCCCACGCCAACAAAGACAGTGCTACCGCTGCGGAATGTCTTTCCCCCACTCGGGGTCATGCCCGGCCCTATCCCAACGGTGCACAAATTGTGGGAGAGAGGGACACTTTCACTCCGTCTGCAGAGAGGGCGTACCATTTCCCCCGATGCGACCCCAAGTGGCTGCTAGGATGCCTTTCCGGCCACCGCCTCAGCAGTACAATTAACCAAGACCGTACCAACAAGGGCTGGGGTGGAGGCGCTACGTCAGGGCAATCGATGAATACCAATCATCAGGATATACACCACAGTACGACCAGGCAGAACAGTCCAGATACTTCACAGATGAATATGATAACCCTCCAGCGGACTAAAGACCTGAGACACTTTACCAGGATGATCAGGCGACGGCCTACTACGCACCGTATGATCAATATGACCAGGACGAGTTCCTCAACCTCATACTTGACAACAAAGAAGCCAGGGAGGCCCCGAAAATCCTGATCAAGATGGGGAATTGCCAATTTCAGTTTATGATCGACTCAGGTGCTACAGTGAACATTATGGGTGAGCAGGACTATGACAGGATACCACACCCGCCGCCGCTTGACCCATCCCGATCGAGAATTTTTCAATGGGGCGCTGCCACCCCGTTACAGACAGTGGGACAGTTTGCTCAATGCTTCCTCCTAAATGGGCGGCAAGTGAACACAACCATCCACGTCATCCGGTCACTCGCCAGGAGCAGATGCCTGCTCAGCTACCACACAGCCTCGCGCCTGGGATTGATTGAGATTAACGTGAACGCTGGTGACATGATCACCACAACCTCGAACAACCTGGACCCGAGGAACACTACAGGGTCGATAGCATTCCACCAGCCTCAGACGCTCGTCTCACAGGACGACATCGTGAGAAGATTCCCCAAGCTGTGCACGGGACTAGGGAAACTGCACGACCCCCCCATCAAGCTGCACATCGACCCTCAGGTGCGTCCAGTGCCGCAACACCCCAGAAGAGTCGGGTTCCACCTTCAGGAGGCAGTATCAGAGGCGCTCCAACAGCTGCTCCGCAACAGCATCATAGAACCGGCGACGGGGCTGACTCCATGGGTTTCCCCGCTTGTGGTGGTACCCAAAGAAGGGGGAAAGATCCGGTTGTGTGTGGACATGAGGGTGGCCAACACAGCGATACAACGGGAGAGACACCCGGGACCATGTATTCAAGACATGATTGTGCAGTTAAACAGCGCCCAGATGTTCTCCAAGCTAGACCTGATCCAAGGATACCATCAGCTGGAGCTCCATCCCGACTCCAGAGCCATCACGACGTTCGCAACGCACGACGGTCTTTTCAGGTACCGGAGACTAAACTTCGGAATTTCGTCCGCCGCAGAGATCTTCCAGGAAGTGATACGTCAGATAATCAGACCTATTAAGGGAGCTCTGAATTACAGCGACGATATACTCGTTTTTGGATCGTCCAAGGAGGCCCACGACACGGCACTGCACGACACCTGTGAAGCCCTTCAAAAGGCAGGCCTCACACTCAATATCTCCAAATGCCGTTTTAGTAAAACGAAGCTCAAATTCTTCGGACATATCTTCTCCAGGGAAGGCATGATGCCTGATACTGATAAGGTCGACACGATCACCAACCTCAGCGAACCCCTACAGGTCGTGGACGTCCGCTCCTTTCTCGGCATGGCGGGCTACTGTGCGAGGTATATACCCCACTACGCCTCCCTTACAGACCCTCTGAGAAAGTTGCTGCAGAAGGAGTCATCCTTCGAATGGACCCCGGCATGTCAACAAGCCTTTGCAAACATCAAGCAGGCCCTCACGGAAGCCCACCACCTCGCATACTTCAACCCATCGTGGCACACCGAGGTGGTGGTGGATGCCAGCCCGGTCGGCCTTGGAGCCATTTTAGCACAAACCAGTGGTGCGGACGTCAACCCCAGGCATGTGGTCGCCTATGCAAGCAGGGCGCTGTCAACGCCAGAGCTAGCCTATTCCCAAGCCGAGAAGGAGAGCTTGGCGGCGGTCTGGGCGTGTGAACACTTTCACAACTTTATCATCGGGAAGAGGTTCACTCTAATTACCGACCACCAGGCGCTTCTATCCCTATTTGGCAACCCGTACACCAAGATGCCACCGAGGATCGAACGGTGGGGCATACGCCTCCAAGAATACGATTATGACATTGTACACCGACCTGGAGGTGACCTCAATCCCGCCGACTACTTGTCACGACACCCTGTTGGAGCCCCGCTCGCCCGGAAGGGCGATGTTGCCTATGTACAATATGTGGCATCCCACTCACTGCCACCGGCGTTATCCTTCGAAAGAGTTGCCGCCGCATCTGCAGCTGACCCAACGACAGCCCTGGCTATCAGCCTAACGACGACCAGCAAATGGAAGGATCATCACAGAGCCATGTTAGCCCATCCAGGAGTGAACAAACAGGAGATTGAGCGGCTAGCCAGGGTGCAGAGTGAACTGGCCGTGAAAGACAACAACATTCTGCTAAGGGGGTGCAGGATCGTCATTCCTGCCACGCTCAGGAGCGAGGTGGTCAGCACCGCCCATGAAGGCCACAGAGGGGCTGAAAACACGAAGAAGCAGCTCAGGTGCCATGTGTGGTTCCCCTTCCTGGATGCCGCCGTCGATGAGTGGGTAAGGAACTGCCATGCCTGTCAGTGTACAGCCCCTGCCGAACGTCCGCCCCCACTACAACACACTCAGATACCTCATCGCCCCTGGGAACGAATAGCCATGGATTTCTATGGGCCTACAGAAGTAGGTGATAACCTCCTACTCTTTATAGATGAACATTCGAGATTCCCTATAGTCAAAGTAGTCACCACCACAGCGTTTCCCCAGGTAGCAGCGGCGATAGAGGAAGTATTTAGCGAGTGGGGGATCCCCAAATGTGTCAAGTCCATTGACCACCGTTCTGTGTGCACGAGTTCGGGACACTGGCGGAGCACCTGGGTTTCAGACACATGAAGATAACTCCTCGCCATCCTGAGCGGAATGGCTGAGCGCTTCATGGCGTCGATTAAGAAGACAATACAGAGAGCACGGCTTGAAGCAGTCAACATGCATCAGGCATTATGTCGCCTCTTAAGAGACTACAGGAACACCCCTCATGAGGCTACAAACAAGACACCGCCGAGCTCATGTTCCGCTACGAGGTGCGAACCCGCATTCCGCGGAACCCGTCAAGTGCAGAGCCGATTGACAAGGACCTGCTCCAAAGGGATGCTGAGGCAAAAGAGAATGCGAGGCGCAGTACTGATGTGCGGCGCGGAGCGGTGACACAAGAATTCCACGTAGGAGATGAAGTCCTAGTACAACAGCCAACAACCAGGAAGACAGATCCGCGGTTTGCCCCAAGTCCCATGAGGGTAGTCGCAGTGAAAGGCACGATGGTGACAGCTGAAGATCAGAATAGAGCTGTCACCAGGAACTGTCAACAATTCAGACATTACGTTAAAAGAGAAGGCACAGAAATACCACAGAGGTCCGTCTCCCCAGAACCACGGATGCAGCGGGACGACCTGTGGATCCCTCCAGAAGGAGATCCTGGAGGGACGAGTCAGAGAGTGGAAACTCAAGAGGTTCCAGAGCCCGGTGCTCAAGTTGAGAGGCCGCGACGAATCATCAGGAAATCGACGAGACTTGTTGAAGAGTGTTTAGTTGCTGTTTGGACACAGAGTGTTAAGTTGATGTTTGGACATATAGTTCGGGCGTAGTGTTACCCAGGGTTTAAGGAGTTAATACGCTTGGGCCCCCGCCGTTGGGAAGGCGGAGCCTGGCGAGGGAGAAAGGGGTTCTGGGGAATGTGTGCGGGAAGCGCCAGTTACTACGTTGTTGGAAAAGGAATAAAGACGTTCCTCCAATCCCTCCGTGTGTGCGTCCTTCATTAGGCCTAGATCCCTAGGCAACATACACAGGTACCCAAAACAGAAAGACCAACAAGAGACATCCAGAAAAACATCTGAAAGGTAAGCAAAAATATATAGCACACTTCATTTCAACCCACGCATACAAAAAGCTGAATTACATACTAGCGTCCATAAAAAGGAACTGCGTCCCACCGTGCTCACAGTGAAGCACCTTGAACACAGACAACTAAAACCCACACGCAGGGTGAGTGTGAAGTCTGGGGACTGAAAGATGGCAGTACCGACTCAAAGGGAAAGTAGAGCAATAGGCCACACAGGACATGATCATACACGGACTCGCACTTGACTCCAAATACGAGCAAATGGTGAACTTCAACTAAATAGAATCCTCACAGAGCATCACTATCTTAAAAAAAATGCGAAGACAAAAGAAAAATATTTATTCTGTTTGAAAAATCTTTCCAGATGACCGAGAAAAAGGTAGATTACGTATTGATTGGTGATGCCATCTATCATTCAAAACGTCATATTTACAATGGATGCAAAACCTAGATGCCTGGAAATGTGCTGACAATGCTTGCAGACTCGTATGTCATAGCGAAAACACATTATTGCATGTACATGTCTTAGAGACTTAAAGGGTTGCAGTGTTCAGAAGGATGAACCTAAGCAGGAGGGTAGTGGAGTGAACTCAAGGAGCCCATGCATTAAGTGGAATATGGATGGCAACAGAGGAGGCAGCTGCAGTGATCAGATCATATGGGCAGGTAAGTTCCAATATGCCTTTCTTATAGCATATAAGGTAGTGCACTAAAATTCCCAAGTACACCCGGAAAATGCCTGGTATTGGTTACTATGCGTACAATGTGCCAGCTTGTGCACCTCACTGATTACACCCAACAAAGCAGAAAAACCTGTCTGGTTACCTCCCACGGGGTGCTTAGGCATAGGCTAGGCACCTCTACTTCAGTTACTATTTCCTGTATTACAGTATATACAGTTTTAGAGAGGGAGAGAGAGAGAGAGAGAGAGAGAGCAGAGAGAGCAGAGAGAGCGTTGGGGAGCAAGAGAGGAAGGTGCAGGCAGTGAATGCAATCTAACCATCTCAACAATATTCATCTGATACATTGTTCCCCCTTCTATGGCAAGACTGGAGGCGAGCATTATGCTTCAACTTCTTTTATTACCACTCTTCAGCAGTTTCAACAAACTATAACAAAACTAACAACTTTTGAAATGTCCAAAGTGACTTTTCTCCCTTCGAACTACAAGTCCCATAGTCTCTGTAGTCCTCAACTCTCCAGCTCAGCTATGACCACATCCTGTCCCTGAGCTCCTCCTCTTCTTTGACTGCTCTTCAAGCAGATAAGTAACGTTTTCTTTACCTCCCTTAATATCCATGAAAAGGGCAGCAATTGTATCATATTACGATCTATATGTGTAGGATGATATGTAGAGCATGGAATTGGGCAGTGCTTTAGGCCTGAAGGGGTGCAGATATGAAATAGCATGAGCCATGTAGCATTTAATTTCAGTAAAAAGAATACTTGCAGTTCGGTGTTGCAAGTTAGCGTTGCAATATATATATAATTATTTTCTCACAGAACTCCAGCGGTGCCGCAACCCCGTGCCGTATGACCGGCACCTCGGGGGTTTCGAATCACTGGCGAAGCTGTCAAAGCCTTCGGACGAGGATAAGGGAGCGCCAGAGCGCTCCAGCCCCCACTTTGTGGAGGTGTGGCCGGAGTCCGGTGCGCATTCGCCGCAGATCTAGCAATGCCCTCGGACGAGGGAAAGGAAGCACCAGAGCGCTTAGGCCCCCACCTTTGTGGAGGCACGGTCAGAGGCGGGTGCGCATTGCTTCCGTGTCGCACTTCGAATGCGACACAGAGAGAAGCAGAAGTTGGTCTGGCGGCGAACACTCTCACGCTAGAGAGAATAGCGGGAGCAAGAGTTGGAGCATTACCAACTTCTGTTCAGCACTCTGAGCAACGAAGCAGTCTGCTTTCACAAGACTTTAAGCCTCAGACAAGAGTGGGAAGAGGCAATTGAACTTAAGCCATCACAGGCACAGATAAATTCCATAAATCCGGTGCAGCCACAAAAAAAAAATATACAAGAGTATAAATAAAAAGATATAAATAAGACATTTGAGGAATATCTCAAGTAAGGTCATCTACTGGCGAAGTGGGCATGCAAAGACACCTGTTTCAGGTATCAAGGCACACAGCACGCTCTTCAAAGTGTCAGAGTTCAGATGGAGAGAAGAGGAGCAGTTATTAGACCTAGCTGCCAGCTTCAAGGAGGTGCTGGGGAATTTGCTAGTAGATGCTGTGGCTAGAGACCTTAACGATGCTTAATCAGCCTAAAGATAGCACCACACAGACAAACCGCATGCCCACCGGACCCTCTGGAACCGGGTCAAAGGGGAGTACTCAGGCCCGAAAGAGGAAATCCTCAGATGAACCCGAGGGCCCTTCAGATGGGGCGAATGATAAGGCCCCTGAGGTCACCGACGCCTTTGCAAAGCTCAAAGACGCCTATTTTCGGCGTCAGGCAGTGCTAGATCTCACAACCCCCACTCCTGGGGAAGACAATGAAGGAGATGAAGACCCAGGCTAGGAAGAGAAGCCAGTAGAGGGAGACTTCTCCCCACAGGAAACAGAGGAGCCAGTTGAGGAAGAAAGGGCAAAACCCAGAGGGGGTAAGAGAGCACGTAAGGAGAAACACCTCAAAGAGGAACAGGATGACATGTTTGATCCGGACAGCATCCGGAACCCAAGATCATCTGACTGGCAGCCGTCACCCAGGGTGGAACAATACATGATGGTGTGGCTGAGAAAATCCTTAGACAAGGAGGTTAGACAGCGCCTTCGAGCGAAATGCCCACGACCGGACCTTCACGGAAAAGTGGCAGAGACCCCTGAGCTGGACCATAAAATGCTTACCTTTGTATCCAAGACCAGCAAGGATCCCCGTAAGGGTATAGATAGATCATGGAAGAGTTGCCAAGTGAAAGTGCTAGATTTGGCAGGCCCTTTCGCTAAGATCATGGATCTTGCAGAAAGAGCGAGAGACAAAGGAGAGGAAGTAGACCCAGAGGCCTTAGCAGGATGGGCGCAAAGAGCCGTTTGTCTCCTGGGGAATGCTAACTGCGCCATCGGAAAGAAGGAGAGGCCTCTTGCTCAAAATCGTCCCAAAGCTCAGCGACCTAGCATCCTATGATGCTGGAGAAGCAGCAAAAGGGCTCCTTTTCGGAGAAACCTTCGGAAAAGAGATGGGCCGCTTCATAGGCACCTACACATCCTTGTAGAAAGCCCAGGCCTCCATCCGGAAAATATTCCCAAAAAGAGTTTTTGCTGGGACCGGTCGTTTCAGGGGTCGTTCGACTGGTCTCCAACAGGGAGAGAGAAAACCCCCCCCAACCATAGAGCACAATACTGGGAGAACAGACAGCAGGATGCATTCTTCCCAGCCAGATGCCGTACCCCCAGGGGATGCAGAGGCAGAGTTTTAAGCCGAGGTCAAGGATTTACACCAGGTAAGAATGAATGCCTACCCCCCAGTGGGAGGGAGGACCAGTATGTTCTGGGAAAACTGGCGCGCGCTTTCCAGCGATGCCTGCATTTTTCAAACTGTGAGAGGTCTGCAGATAGAATTTATACAGCCACCAGTGAAGGTTCACGCCCCCCATCAGCGGCACCTAGCAGTAGCAGAGCAGCAATGTCTAGACCACGAGCTATCGCTACTAGCTCAGAAGGAAGCCATAAAAAGGTGCTCGGAGGTCCCCAGTACACAGAAAGGAAAAGGTGCGGCAGATAATAAAACTGAAAGAGCTGAATGGATGGATTGTGTACCATAATTTCAAGATGGAAGGGATCCACAAACTCAGAGATTGCCTGACAGAAGGAGACTGGTTGACGATATTAGATCTGAAGGATGCTTACCTGACGATTCCAGTGCAGAAGCGATACAGGACATTCCTAGCTTTTCACTGGAAGAAGCAGCTCTGGCAATTCAAGACAATGCCCTTCGGGCTTGCGTCAGCACCCTGGTGTCATGATGCCTATCCCTGGAGCACCAGGACAGGCCCAGCATCCCCGGGAGCAGGCATCATGCCCTCGGGTAAAAGCCCAGCGGCCCCTAATAGGGGCTCTTTGGACTTTGTCCTGGCACCTTTGGCGCCAGGCTCATGTTGGACATCAGTCCTGGCGCCATAGGCGCCAGGCTCATAAAAGAGGGTGTTTGGTGCAGTTACCTGACGCAGACCATGCTGCATGAAGCCTCAAGCCAAATGAGGCTTAGGAGGGACTATTTTCTCAAAGGAACTATTTTACTAGAGTGGGGACCGTAGAAGAATACTTACCTGGAACTTCTTCCAAGGCTATTTAAACCACGCCCGGACTGCCACACGTGCTTCGCGTTGCTCTGCATCTAGCAGCTGAACGCTCACCGTGCCTGCTCCTGAATCTTGCCTCCAGCCACGCCCACCTCGATCTTGGGATACCTGAAAGGAAGGAAGGGAAGAGAAAAGGTGAAAACCAAGAACTTAATCTAATTTCTTACCTGTCTCCGGAATCATCACGCCAGCGATCCTGAAGATAGACATTCTTTAAGAGCATCGCTCACCTGCCTCGTGGGCTCTTCACTATCCACCGCGACCTTCTGGGCATTCCGCCACATCTCTGCACCTGCAGGGGAGAAGAAGAGACAAAAGGTGAGCAGGAGGAACAAATGAGGAAAGCCTGATTTTCTGTCACAAGACTTACCTGGCCATATTTGACGGAACCACTCCTCGTTTTGGGTCGGCGCCACTTCTTGGCCTGGTACCGCACCCCGGCCCCTAAGGGGAAAAAAGAAAGACATTACTAGAGGGATTCAAAGACATTTAAAGGGATCATTTTATCACAAACTCACCTGAGTTTATCTCTGGCAATATCCCTCGAAGCATCACTCCACTCTGCACCTGAAAATAAGGACAGATTGCAGGTTAAGAAAAGAAAAAAAAGAGAAGACTCTACTCTGGAACTTTTTCAACTGCATACTTACGGCATTTCGCCTTCCGAAACCAGAGAAGTAACTGGTCAAATACGTGCCCCTGCACCAGAAACAGGATGGAGAGCTCATCCATTCAAACATTAAGGTGAGCCTTGATTGGGGATTTCGGAGGTGGTCAGAGAAGAGCAAAGGGGAGGTGGGAAGCAATCACAATACTCTGCAGTCAGTTAATCCCCTTTCTCCACCTACAGAAATATTTTTCTACGGGCCAGACAAGCCAGATTTGGGGGTCCAGTTCAGTCGGTGTTTCGAATCCTGCAGATCACGCTTGAAGAGGTCACAGCAATCCAGACCAGGTCAGCGCCTCCGTGGGAGCCAGGTGAGCGTTACAGAACGCAAAGCCTTCCTACAAATTCCCACCCAGGCGCTATGGAAACTTCTGTGACTGATATGTTGGCCCAATTACTGGGGGAATTACGGGCCGAAAGTACATGCCGCTCGTCAACAGACTAATGCCCTCAGGAGGGAACTAATCGTATCTAAGGAACGAACTGATGACCTGGCTAGGCAGGTATTGCAAGGTCAAGCTGGGCAAACCCCTCTACCTGGTTCCGGGGGGAATTCTGTTCCTGTGGCTTCAAGTAACCCTGCGCAAATCAATCTACCTGGAAATATGCCGCTGGCCCCACCTGAACGCTTTGCTGGGGACCCCAAACGGTTCGCCGTATTCATGAATCAATGTCGTTTGCATTTCCTATGCAGACCTGGGGCCTTCCCTAATGACCAGACCAAGGTAGCTTTTGTGTTGTCATACCTTAGCGGCTGTGCTGCCGATTGGTCAGTACCACTGGTTACTCAAGATGACCCAATCCTCTGGGATTTCCAAGGATTTCAAGCAAGCATGGAGAGATTATTTGCTCGACATTCTCAGGGACAAGCTCTGGATGATGAACTTCTATCCCAGAGACAGGGCAACCAAGACCTCCTCTCCTACATAGCAACTTTTAACAGACTAATCATGGAAACTGGGTGGCCAGAGGATAAAAGAATCACATTATTCTATCGGGGTCTACGCAGAGAACTTAAAGATGTCTTGGCCCAAGTCGTAAATCCGCCCCAAGAATGCACAGAATATATAGACTTAGTGGTCCAATTGGATCACAGGCTCCAAAACCGAAAAGCGGATCGGTCCAAGGGTGCCGATGTCTCCGAGCCTATGCAAATTGGAGGGGTTAGAGGACCTTTAACCCAAAAGGAACGTGAAAGGAGGCGGCAGTTAAAATTATGTCTTTATTGTGGGAACTCTGGACACTTTCTACGAGATTGCCCGGCAAAACCGCCCAAGAACGTGGTAGGAGCCGCTGATAAAAACCATGAAGACTCTGTTTCGGGAAACGACTCTGCCCGACAAGCATAGGGGTCCGCTTGCCGAGCTTGAAAGCTAACTCTCAGACCTCGCATTTCATTGTGCCAATGGTTCTCGTAGATCCGGAACAGCCTAAGCGGTTGCATGCAATAAAGGCATACATCGATAGTTGGGCTCTAGGAAACTATGTGGATCGTGAATTGGTCTCTAGGATTAACCTCCCTCTGCGTCCAAAAACCAGCAAAGATGTCATCACCACAGTCGATGGAACTGAAATTGCATCAGGACCGGTAACATATTCCACTACTGAGGTGACTCTTATTGGTCTGGACGGCCATCGGGAGGAAGTTGTGTTTGATGTAATCAAGGCCCCACAGTTTCAGGTTATTCTTGGAATTCCTTGGTTTGAGACACATAATCCTAGAATTGATTGGCGAGCAAAGAGAATAACCTTCCCGGATTGTGCATAAACCTGCTACCCAGAAAATCTGAAGATTAGTCTAGCATCTGTAACCTCTGTCTCCATGCAACTACCTCCGGAATACCAAGACTTTCAGGACATCTTCCAAAAGGAACAGGCCAACACGTTACCCCCCCACAGATCGTACGATTGCCAAATCGATCTGGTGCCCGGTGCACAACCCCCTTGTAGCAGGATTTATGCCCTCACTGAACCTGAGAACCGGCATTTGAGACAATATTTAGATCAATACCTAGCCAATGGTTTCATTCGCCCATCAAAGTCCCCGGCATCCTCGGCTTTGTTCTTCATGCCCAAAAAAGAAGGCGACCTTAGAACTTGTATCGACTACCGCGCATTGAACCAGATAACGGTTAAAAACTGTTACCCTCTGCCTTTGATCCCTGAACTCCTTGACCAGGTGAAGGACGCTTGCGTATACACCAAGTTAGATCTCCGGGGGGCTTATCATCTGGTGCGAGTAAAAGAAGGCGACGAATGGAAAACAGCCTTCCGTACAAAATATGGTTTATTCGAATACCAGGTGATGCCTTTTGGGTTGTGCAACGCGCCTGCTGCCTTCCAATTCTTCATGAACGATGTCCGTCGGGAACTTATCGATGTTTGTGTTGTCGTATATATCGATGACATTCTTGTGTACTCCTCTTCGGAATCTGATCACAGAAAGCATGTCCGGGCCGTCCTTGAGAAATTGCGCCAGCACAAACTGTTTGCTAAACTGGAAACGTGTGTTTTCCATACCACTGAGATGGAGTTTCTTGGATTCATCCTGACACCTAATGGGGTCCGAATGGACTCACAGAAAGTGGAGGCCATCCTCAAATGGCAATCTCCTAGCTCGGTAAAAGGGGTCCAAAGCATGCTTGGTTTTGCCAATTTTTATCGCAGATTTATTCCGGAATTTTCATGTGTAGTACAACCCATCACTGCACTTTTGCGGAAAAATAAACGTTTCGAATGGACCAAGGAAGCCGAACAGGCCTTTCAGGAATTGAAAGCTAAATTCACGTCTGCACCTATTTTGAAGCACCCGCGTCCCGATCTCCCAAACATAGTCGAAACTGACGCTTCCAGTTTAGCCATGGGAGCTGTCCTGTCTCAGAGAGACCCTGAAATCAACCAACTGCATCCTGTAGCATTTTGGTCCAGAAAGTTCTCACCCCCTGAGGTAAATTATGCAATTACCGATAAGGAATTATTAGCCATTAAGTCCGCCTTTAAGGCTTGGCAGCATTATCTTCTTGGCGCCAGGCACACCATCACCGTGATCACTGATCACCGAAATTTACAATATTTAAGGACTGCCAAGGCTCAATCATCACGTCAGCTCCGATGGGCTTTGTTCTTTGCTGAGTTTGATTTAGTAACCACTTACCGTCCCGGCTGTAAGAATGGCAAAGCAGACGCACTATCTAGAATAGGAATGGGAGAAATAGACACTAATTCAGAACCTGTGCCGATCATTCCCGAACAAAGAATTTTGGGATTAACCTCCTTACAAACCTTTGAAGACATTCAAGCACGAGTAAAACAACTCCTGGACCCCCAAAGGGGGTCTTACTTTTCGGTCAACGATGGCCTACCTTACTTCCAATCACGCTTATTTCTGCCAGAAAAGGAATTACAAGAACTGGTTATTTCCCGTCATCATGATACCCTGATGGAAGGTCATCCTGGCATTGCCAAAACTGAGGAAAAAATTAAACGACAATTCTGGTGGCCTTCCTGGTGAAAGAATATTAAATCTTTTGTGATGTCCTGTGGAGTTTGCGCCCAAAACAAAGGCCAAAAGACAAAACCTGCTGGTCTTCTTCAGCCTTTAGACATTCCACCAGTGCCTTGGCACACCTTGTCACTAGATTTTATCACGGACCTGCCCCCTTGTAATGGATACAATACTATTCTGGTTGTGGTGGATCTATTTTCTAAAATGGAGAAATTTGAAAGGATTACCTTCAGCTTCTGTCCTTGCTAAGCAATTCCTCGAAAATATCATCCGCTTGCATGGATTCCCGTCCATATTAGTCCCCGACCGGGGAAGCCAGTTTATTTCACATTTTTGGAAAAGGTGTTGTCAACTGGCACAAATCGACGTAAGACTCTCAACCAGCCATCACCCACAGACTGATGGTCAGACGGAGAGAACGAACCAGACCCTTGAACAATACCTACGGTGTATGTTGCACCAATCGGAGGGTAATTGGAAAGATTTGTTATGGGTGGCCGAATATGCATACAATAACTCGGTGCACTCTGGAACTGGACAAAGCCTCTTTTACACCCTATATGGACATCACACTCGTACTTCAGACCTGGACTCTCCCCTGAGCCTTGAAATGCCCGAAGTAGACCATTTGCATTCCACTATAACTCAAGCATTCAAGAATGCAACTGCCCATTTGCAACAAGCGAAAGAAAAATACAAGAAAAATGCAGATCTGCATCGGAAGGAGGCGCCTTCATACCAAATAGGAGACCAAGTATGGTTGGCTACTAAACATTTATTACTCAAGGGACCGCAAACTTTTAATCCAAGGTATTTGGGCCCTTATTCGATCAAAGCTATCATTAATCCAGTGGCAGTCAAGCTCGATCTGCCAGCTAACATGCGGATTCATCCCATTTTTCATGTGTCACTTTTGAAACCAGTGCAACCAGGAACCAGATTAATAAAGCCACCAGAACCAATTCAGATAGATGGGGAGCCTGAATTCGAGGTGAAGAACATTTTGGATTCTAAAATTTCAAAATCAAAACTTTTCTATCTAATTGATTGGAAAGGGTACGGACCTCAGGAAAGGTCTTGGGAACTCAGCGACCACGTACATGCACCTCGGCTGGTAAAAAAGTTCCATCGGGATTTCCCAAACAAACTGAAACCTCCACAGGGAAGGACCTTGGGAGGGGCCTTGGGGGGAGTGCTGTCATGATCCCTACCCCCAGAGCACCAGGACAGGCCCAGCATTCCCGGGAGTAGGCATCATGCCCTCGGGTAAAAGCCCAGCGGCCCCTAATAGGGGCTCTTTGGACTTTGTCCTGGCGCCTTTGGCGCCAGGCTCATGTTGGACATCAGTCCTGGCGCCATAGGCGCCAGGCTCATAAAAGAGGGTGTTTGGTGCAGTTACCTGACGCAGACCATGCTGCATGAAGCCTCAAGCCAAATGAGGCTTAGGAGGGACTATTTTCTCAAAGGAACTATTTTACTTGGGTGGGGACCGTGGAAGAATACTTACCTGGAACTTCTTCCAAGGCTATTTAAACCACGCCCGGACTGCCACACGTGCTTTGCGTTGCTCTGCATCTAGCAGCTGAATGCTCACCGTGCCTGCTCCTGCATCTTGCCTCCAGTCACGCCCGCCTCGATCTTGGGATACCTGAAAGGAAGGAAGGGAAGAGAAAGCAGCGCCGCGCATCACTCACCTGCCTCCTGGGCTCTTCACTATCCACCGCGACCTTCTGGGCATTCCGCCACATCTCTGCACCTGCAGGGGAGAAGAAGAGACAAAAGGTGAGCAGGAGGAACAAATGAGGAAAGCCTGATTTTCTGTCACAAGACTTACCTGGCCATATTTGACGGAACCACTCCTCATTTCGGGTCGGCGCCACTTCTTGGCCTGGTACCGCACCCCGGCCCCTAAGGGGAAAAAAGAAAGACTAGAGGGATTCAAAGACATTTAAAGGGATCATTTTATCACAAACTCACCTGAGTTTATCTCTGGCAATATCCCTCGAAGCATCACTCCACTCTGCACCTGAAAATAAGGACAGATCGCAGGTTAAGAAAAGCAAACAAAGAGAAGACTCTACTCTGGAACTTTTTAAACTGCATACTTACGGCATTTCGCCTTCCGAAACCAGTGAAGTAACTGGTCAAATACGCGCCCCTGCACCAGAAGCAGGATGGAGAGCTCATCCATTCAAACATTAAGGTGAGCCTTGATTGGGGATTTCGGAGGTGGTCAGAGAAGAGCAAAGGGGAGGTGGGAAGCATCCACAATACTCCGCAGTCAGTTAATCCCCTTTCTCCACCTACAGAAAGATTTTTCTATGGGCCAGACAAGCCAGATTTGGGGGTCCAGTTCAGTTGGTGTTTCGAATCCTGCGCATCACGCTTGAAGAGGTCACAGCTATCCAGACCAGGTCAGCGCCTCCGTGGGAACCAGGTGAGCATTACACCTGGGCTTTCACCAAGCTGATGAAACCAGTGGCAGCGGCGATCCGAGAGAAAGGAATAAGATTAATTATATATCTAGATGACGTACTACTTCTCACAGAGGATCGAGAAGCGCTAGGTATGAGATGAATTGGGTTCTAGATCTGCTCCAGTCTTTAGGATTCCTAGTGAACACAGTTAAGTCAGATACCAAACCAGCGCAGAAGCTAGACTTTCTTGGGTTCGTATTAGACACAAGGAAAGCTACGCTGGAACTACCAGCAAGGAAAATTTGAGATATCAAGAGGGAGATCAGACTATGTCTGAAGAAGCGAGTGATTTCTCTGAGAGCTCTCAAAAGAATTGTAGGCCTGTTAGCAGCTTCCATTCAAGCCATATTTCCAGGTTCCTTACACTATAGAGCATTACAGAGATTGAAAATAAGGCACCTTCAACAGGGATTAAAGTACCACCAATTGATACCATTGGACCCGGAGCCGGTCATGGAACTGGATTGGTGGTTACAGAATATGGACGCCTGGAATGGGCGTGCCATTTTCGTTGACCGACCAGACCTGATCATAGAGTCAGATGCCAGCCGCCTAGGCTGGGGAGCAAGATGCAGAGAGTTGCAGACAGGGGGCAAGTGGAGCGAAGAAGAGCTGTGCCTGCACATAAACTGCCTCGAGCTTCTAGCAGGCTCTTTTGCAATCAAAGCGTTCACGAGGGACAAGGTGAAGTCATGCATACTTTTGAAGATGGACAACATCTCAGCAGTTTGTTACATAAATCACCTAAGTGAACAAGATCCAGGGTGCTAGCAGAGCTGGCGAAGGATTTTTTGCATTTTTGTCTGCAAACAGGGACTTCAGTGACAGCAGAATACCTGCCCGGAGCACTGAACGTAGTAGCAGACTGGAACTCCCGATACCTCACAGACTCCAGCGACTGGAAGCTAGATCCAACAGTATTTCAGATACTGGATCGGAGATGGAGGCCAGTGCACACGGATCTGTTTGCATCTCGCCTCAACACTCAGACAGCCAATTACTTCAGCTGGAGATTAGACCCGGAGGCTCAAGGGACAGACGCATTTCTGCAGAACTGGTCGAGCAACCTCCATTACGCATTTCCTCCCCTTCATGATGTTGAGCAGAGTTCTAGCGAAATGTCGGAGGGAGAAGGCGGAGCTGATTTTAGTAGCTCTGTTGTGGAAGTCACAAGTGTGGTTCCCGACACTGTTGGAGCTCTCGATAGACCTGCCGAGATTCCTCCCTGAAGGAGAACGACTACTCATGGACCCAGCTGGATTGTGTCATCCTCTGAGAGTGAGAGGGACATTCCCGCTCATCGCATGCAGGATATCAGGAAATGATGGGAACTGCCAGGCATTTTGATGCAAGCTGCAAAACTCATCACAGAATCCTGGGCTACATCTACTAGGAGAAGCTACGATGCAGGTTGGGCCAATTGGACTAGCTGGTCTAAAGGGAGAAGTCTTCATCCCATTTCAGCGCCTGTAGTAGCTATACTGAACCTTCTTGCACAGCTCCAGCAAGACGGAAAAACATTCTGCACCATAGAAGTGTACAGATCTGCAATCTAAGCGGGACACTTACCAATCGAGAGAGCTCCTACAGGAGAACATCCAGCAGTAGTTAGACTCATCACAGGAGCTAAGTTTAAAGTACCACCAGAGCCTAAGTACAACACACTATGGGACGTGACTGCGGTTCTACAGTTGATAGAGAGCTGGCCAGCAGACAGATATCTATCCCTCAAGCAGCTGTCAGGGAAGCTGGCGATGTTGCTTTACCTCATATACTGTAATCGGGTGTCGGATATCAGTGCTCTAGAGATGAATAGGAGGACATTTGGGCCAGAGGGAGTAATTTTCACAATAGTGTGAAGAACTAACACAAGAACTTCTTCAGTTCACTACCCGTACTTCCCGAATAATATCAAGTGGTGCGTAGCAAGCTGCATCAAAGAGTATGAAGCTAGGACAGCAGAGACCAGAACAGCGAGTACCGCCCAATTGCTAATAGCGCATAGAAAGACTTTCCATGGAGTAAAGACAGCTACCAATTTGAGATGGGTCAGGGAAGTGATGCAAGCAGCAGGGATTGACTTACAAAAGTATGGGGCTCACTCCATAAGAGGGGCTATGACATCAAAAGCATATATGGTGGGAGCGCCTTTACAAGAGATCATGCTAGCGGCAGACTGGGCTAATGATCGTACCTTTAAAGAATTCTACTTTAAGCCATCTGAGAATATAGCTGTTACAGTATTGGGGAAGCTTTGAACAAGCATAATGCTCACCTCCAGCCTTGCCATAGAATAAAGATTACCACTGCTATCTGCGCAGGAAGTATTGATTCTATTAAAGACTAGGAGGCGAGCATTCGTTTCCCACCCTGAGATTTACATTGTTGATATGTATTGTTGAATATAATGTGTAATGATATGATAACAATGCATAGACACCACCCTAATGTTCTGTTTTTTATCTTCCTTAGGAGAAGAACAAGGAGAAGAAAAAATTATAGTTGAGTGAGATGGCTAGTAATCAAGATGTGAGCAAGCAGCCTGAGAGATATCGGCCACCAGTTTGAGTGGATAACGTCTTCGCACTGTTGGCAGGACAAAGTTATTGAATATAAGTGACAGTCAGAGCACGTAAAAGAGAGGAGGAGCTCAGGGACAGGATGTGGTCATAGCTGAGCAGGACAGTTAAGGACTACAGAGACTATGGGACTTGTAGTTCGAAGGGAGAAAAGTGACTTACGACATTTCAAAAGTTGTTAGTTTTGTTATAGTTTGTTGAAACTGCTGAAGAGTGGTAATAAAAGAAGTTGAAACATAATGCTCGCCTCCTAGTCTTTAATAGAATTAATACTCCCTGTGCAGAAAGCAGGAGTAATCTTTATTCTTTCCCAAATGTTGACAAATTATCCCTGCAGAATAATTTCCAGAATCCCCTTAAAGAAGCCCTATGCATTTAAAAAAATAAAAATGTTCTGGCAAGTCCACTATGATATATATTTCCAGTCTCAAAGTCGTTTCTCTCCATCAAGAAATGTTGCCATGGGATTCTGCTTTCGAGGCTTGTGTTATCAGTGACCACATTATTAAACAGGAAAAGACCGGATGGCAGAACTGTGGTTTCTGGGACGGTACTGGGCCTTTACACTTTGCTCACAACATTCTTCTGCATTCACCTCACAGTTCTGTCACATAATGCTTCCTTTACTTCCTTTACGACAACTCCAAAAATATGTTCTTGGTCTGCTTTACTTGTATAATGTCTAAGACATGCTGTGAGCAGTTGGTTATTGATTCTATTAATATGAGCTGGCATTAAATATATAAAGAAAATGACCAGAGCACGGACAGGAGTCCTGTACCAGGTGGTGGCGTGACCATGAACATCTCGTGATGGGGGCGAGCAGTCTGGTGTATGGCGCCAAGACCATAACAACCAGGAGCGTCATCAGCTTGCTGCCACCAGCGTTAGTAGATGGACGCCGTTGGAACGCCAGTGAAAGGAACTGCGGAGAAGACAGATGATGGAGTTGGCTACCCAAGTGAATTCTGTGTCCTACAATGTCTCCCTGCATACAAGAAGGTACCGGGAAGAAAGGGAAAAGCGGGTGGCCACCTGGGCAACACTATAGAAAGAGAGAAACTCGTCCCAGTCATAAGGACGACATTAAGACAATAAAACAGTTTGGCCTGAGGATATGGAAGACCCATTAGAAATGGAACAAATAACCTTGGTAGGCAAAATAAAAGAGACTTGAAACAAATACCCTGGAAAGAAAGGGAAAGACCCCACAAGCTCAGAGTGGGAGTGAGAACACAGCATACAGACAAGTAAAAGTGTTGTCATATAAAAGTGTCAAGTGAGCAGGATAAAATAAGAGACATTACAATACAATAACAAGAAACCAGGACAGGGGAAGGCTTGCATTGGATAAAGTCACAATAAACCTGAGGAAAGTTAGGTTTAAAGTCTGGGAGAGATATGCAACCAAGAATAAAACAGATAGAGAGTATCTCAAGGAAAACTATCATAAACAGAATCCTAAAAAGGGGACAAGAGACAAGAGTCATTTTGACGAGCTACTTGAGCTCATGAAGGATATAGAAAGAAGATATCATGGAAGATTGTGTTAAGAAACATACATTATTTGACCAAAGACAAGACAAGGATAAGAGAGATATTCTCTTGGCCCAATTTTGAGTTATTCATAGTAGTGGTAAGGTTAGGTAGAAATAGATTTGGAATGAGGACCTTTACGTTTTGTGAACTTGCTGATGACAGATGAGCATGCTTAGTTTGTTTACATAGACAGGGTTATCCCTTTAGCAATAGGGGAAAAAAAGCTTTTTTATTATAGTTTAAATAAGAGAATACTTAAAAATGTCCATCAGATGTATGGACGCTTCTTCTGAACCACCACAGTAGCAAAGGATGAAGCAGAGATTGGAAGGCCAAGAAGTTGCTTTAGAAAAAAAGTCTACGGTTTGCAGACTAGTTAGAGCCTCCGTTGCCCATAAACTGAAGCCATTTGTAGCTACCACTTTGGCATTCATAGTGTTCATTTTGAGAATCATTTCTATACAGTAAGGTTTAAAGGCCTTTGTACATCGGGTAATGTCTCCCAAGGTCTGAGTCATTTTCGCTTCTGTTCTTCAGTGTGATTTCTCCCTCTCAGAGTGGGTGTGAATTTTATGCCAATATTATGTTATGTTATGTTATGTTATGTTATGTTACTTGGCATTTATATAGTGCTCTATATATCATTGGTATGACCTGAAAGTGCTGCTAGGTTGAATGCCCTCGGGAACTGTAGTTCTGGTCAATAGAGAGAGATAGTGTCGTAGGGTACGTGGGTGCACCAGATATGTGTGCAGCTGATCTAATTGCCGAATGGTAGCTGCATCCTAGCGTTAGGTATGGTGCTGAAGAAATCAGTTTGGATGTGTGCAGTCTGGTGGGTGGACACCCAGACTGGGCTCTGGCTGTGTTAGGCCTGAAGGATGTATATGTGAGCAACTAGACTGGAATGTGCTTGACTAGCTGCGTTTTATTAGGGTGATGTGTTCATGGGTTCGTATTCATATGTGAACATCTAGGCCGAATTAGTCAGGGGTATAGATGTTCTAGTTGAGTGATGGTGTATAGTAGAGAGTAAGCGTAGTGATGGGATATGATGGTTATCGTTAAAGTGCCCAAGACCAGGCACGTGGACAGGATGGCAGGGAACAGGCCGATACACGGACACAGAAATGGGGCTGGGCATACAGCAACATGAGGGGGGATACAGATATATAGCAACAGCATGGGGAGCAGGAAAGCAGGGTACACAGTGATGCACGTGTGGGGCATGTTAACATTTACAGTCGCATTTCTAACCAGATGCGATTCAGCCTAATATTCACAGCTCCACCCAAGTGCCAACATTTGCATTTCTATCTAGAAGTGACTCACAGTACTGTCAGGGTCTTGCACAGACTAATGTTCACAATTCTAACTGAGTGCGGCATTGCCAATATTCATAATCCTGTGCGGGGTTGGCGCAGGATGATGTTCACGAGTCTAACTAATTGAGGTATTGCTAAAATTCACAATCTAGTATGGTCTGGGCAGGCTAATGTTCACAGTTCTAACTAAGAGCGGAAGTGTGGCATTGTTAACATTCACAATCTTGTCTGGGTCTGGCGCAGGCTAATGTTCACAGATCTAATAGTGCAGTATTACTGGCATTCGCAATCCTATCAAGAAGTGATGCAGGCTACTGTTTACAAGTCTAACTAGGTGTGGCAATGTTAACATTCACAATCCTATCTGGAAGAGACGCAGGATAATGTTTACAAATCTAACTAAGTGTGGCATTGCTAACATTGTCAATCCTTTCAGGGTCAGGCTAATGTTGGCAATTCTAACGAAGTGTGGCATTGCTAACAATCACAATCCTGTCTGGGTTTGGTGTTATTATTTTTTGTTAAATTTAATTTAATTTTATTTATAAAGCGCAGCCAGGCTCAAGGGCATACGGGCGCATCAATTTAAAAGCAGGTTACAGAATGTTACAGTTACATACAGTAGATAAGGAAGATACATACGTGTTGCAGAGACATGCATTTTACAGTTACATACAGTAAATAAAGGAGGATGCAGTTAAATAATACAGTATAGTATTTACAATAAATACATTAAGGCAGATCACAGGCCTAAGATCAGGAAGTTAAACTGTCATTGTATCCAAATCCTGAAGCCAGCACTTAGTGTTGCGCTTGAATAAATGGAAGGAGGGTTCTGATCTAAGGGAAGCAGGGAGTGTGTTCCATAGCTTTGATGCCCGTACAGGGAAGCTAGCCCCTCCCGAGTTATGGAGTTTGAATCTCGGTATGGGCATTGTGTTTGCTTGAGCCACTCTAAGTGGTCTTGAGGACGTATGTGAAGTGAGTTGGTTAGTGAGGTAGGCTGGAGCGAGGTTGGCCCTAGCTTTGTGTGTTAGAGCAAGAGTTTTGAGAGATATTCGGTGCTCTACCAGGAGCCAGTGCAGGTTGCTTCTAGTCTCAGAAATATGGGACTTCTTGGGGATGTTGAGGGCTGCTCTGATGGCATTATTCTGAATTACTTGTAACTTGTTAATGTTTTTGTGGCTAGTACCTAAATAGAGGGTGTTCCAATAATCCATTTTGGACAGAACTAGAGTTCTAGCAAGTGTGATGCAATTAGGTGTGGAAATGGATGACCTGGAGGCAGTGATTAGTTTACAAGTATATGTGGATGAAGTTGCTCCCGCATTAGTTTGTTTGGAGAAGGATAAGGTGACATCAAGGTAAATGCCAAGAGTTTTAGTGTTGTTTGAGACGGTAATGGTGTTGCCATCTATAGTAAATGATTTGAAGGCAGTGTTTAGTTTTTTCAGTTTAGCGTGTGTACCAAGGATAAGCAGCTCAGATTTTTCGTTGTTTAGACAAAGACCATGTTGTGCCATCCTTGCTTGTATTACTGAGTAGATTTCGTTAAGGGTTTTGCTGTCCGTCTCCAGAGATGGGAATGAGTATCTGGGTGTCGTCCGCATAGTTAGTATAGGTGACACCCAGATAGTCAAGGATATCAAATAGGGGCTTTGTAAAGACATTATAGAGCGTGGGGGACACACAAGTACCTTGTGGAACCCCACACAGTACCGGGGAAGGTTCAGCAGAGTCAGCAGGAGAGAAGACCCTCATAGTTCTGTTCGCCAAGAAGGAGCTGATCCAAGATGTGGCTGAGTCGGAGAAATGTGCTGCAGATTTCAGATGGCGGCATAGCGTTTGGTGGTTGACCAAATCAAAAGCTGCTGACAAGTCAAGCAGTAAGAGGAGTGCTAGTTTATCATTGTCTTTTAACCCTTTAACTGCCATGGGTATTCCCCCTGTGCCAAGGCCTTTTTTGGTGATTTCAGTATGTGGCCATTCAATGCCTTGTAACTCTTTTGTTACATGAGATATCTCAGACTAATTTGGCTCCTTTTTTTTTCCCACATGTAGGAATCCTAGGTTGCTGTAGGGGGGTTAGAGAAAATAAGCAAAAAGGGCGAACATTTTGGGTTTTTTCAAAAAATGGCAATAAAATGATGTACAAAGAAGCCTGTGGTTTTTTCATTGTAAGAGCTAGGAACAAATGGTTTGCTCTGCGGAGTTCCCCAATTTCATGGCTTTCAAGAACAGGTTGAGTGGAAACGAAAAATAAATATTTTGATGTGGTTATCAACTTTTTTGTGAGAGGTAGGCGATTTTGGCCATTTTTGCCAATTGGACATGCAGGGACGGAATGGAAAAAAAGGGTAGGAAAGCCGAATTGGAGGACAGAAAGGCATATATTTCTGAAAAGTAGACAAAATAAGTTTAGAAAAGGGTGATTTTTTCGTAGGTCAGGCAACAACTAGGTAGGGGAAAATGCCATAGATGGGGGAAAAGCAGGAAAATGACTGAAAAAAAGGTATGTGTTGGACATGGTTGGCTTGGTACGGCAATGTCTTCTATGAATTTTCAGAAAAGCAATGCTCCGCTACATTCCCCCGACTCTTGCAGTTAGGAAAGCACACATTGTTTTGTGGTGTTTTACAAAACAAGCAATACCACAAGCCAAACACTGAGCCATGGTACACAGGAGTTTTATGCTCCCGGCCTGAACAGATGCACTTAGCATGTGTAAATCGGGAAAGCCAATGTGGTGAGGAATGGCAAGCATCCATTTTTTGAAAGAGCACAGGGAGACCTTTCGAAGGGTAGGTGACTTGTGCAAGTTACAAAAACGTATGGTGCCTAAAGCAGCGACTAAATGTAGGTCATATTTGGGAAATTAAAGGGCTGTGTGACAAAGGGCACCAGCAAATGGGTCAAAACATTATGACAACCACACAAACACAACAAATGTTATACCTTCCTGCGTTCCCACAGGTGTCCTGATGAAAACGGTATCTCAGATGTGTGGCTGCATCTACCAGGGCACGAAGGGGAAAGCCTAAAACACAAGTAACCCCAAGTCTGTTTTCACACCTGAATTTCACACTTTCTCCAGACAAGCGCAACATACAGATATGGGCCTTGGCTGTCCAAGCCACCAAGGAAAACAGGGAACCCCATGCATTTCCAAAAAGAGGACACCCGTGGGAATCCGAAGAGGTATGATTTGTGTAAATCAGCCAGGAATGTATTACCCAGACACCCGTGCAAAGTCCGAAATGTGGGAAAAAAATCAATTTCCCCACATTTCACTCGGCGCACCCATCGAAACATGCCGCCAACAACACACGGCCTACCGTCCCGCGTTTCCACAGGTGCCCCGATTGGCATCGGGTGTCCAAGCTACCAAAGAAAACAGGGAACCCCATGCATTTCCGAAAAGAGGACACCTATGGGAATACACAGAGGTATGATTTGCGCAAATCGGCCCAGAATTTATTACCCAGACACCCCCGCAAAGTCTGAAATGTGGGGAAAAAACGCATTTTCCTCACATTTCATTCAGCGCACCCATTGAAACACGCCGCCAACAACACATGGCCTACCATCCCGTATTCCCACAGGTGCCCCGATGAAAATGGTACCTCACATGTGTGGGTGCACCTACCTGGGTGCCAAGGGGAAAGCCTAAAACACAGGTAACCCCAAGTCTGTTTCGACACCTGAATTTGACACTTTCTCCAGACAAGCACAACATACAGATATTGGCCTCGGGTGTCCAAGCCACCAAGGAAAACAGGGAACACCATGCATTTCCGAAAAGAGGACACCCGTGGAAATCCGCAGAGGTATGATTTGCGCAAATCGGCCCAGAATGTATTACCCAGACACCCCTGCAAAGTCCAAAATGGGGGGGAAAAATGCACTTTCTGCACATTTCACTCGGCGCACCCATTGTAACACACCGCCAACAACACATGGCCTACCGTCCCGTGTTCTCACAGGTTTCCCGATGAAAACAGTACCTCACATGTGTGGGTGCACCTACCTGGACGCCAAGGGGAAAGCCTAAAACACAGGTAACCCCAAGTCTGTTTCTACACCTGAATTTGACACTTTCTCCAGACAAGCACAACATACAGATATGGGCCTTTGGTGTCAAAGCCACCAAGGAAAACAGGGAACCCCATGCATTTATGAAAAGAGGACACCCGTGGGAATCCTCAGAGGTATGATTTGGGCAAATCGGCCCAGAAATTATTACCCAGACACCCCTGCAAAGTCTGAAATGTGGGGAAAAATATGCATTTTCGGCACATTTCACTCGGCGCACCCATCGAAACACGCCGCCAACAACACATGGCCTACCGTCCCGCATTCCCACAGGTGTCCCGATGAAAACGGTACCTCACATGTGTGGGTGCACCTGAATTTGACACTTTCTCCAGACAAGCACAACACACAAATATGGGCCTCGGGTGTCCAAGCCACCGAGGAAAAAAGGGAACCCCATGCATTTCTGAAAAAAGGACACCCGTGGGAATCCTCAGAGGTATGAGTTGCGCGAATCGGCCCAGAATTTATTACCCAGACACCCCCGCAAAGTCCGAAATGTGGGGAAAAAACACATTTTTCGCACATTTCACTCGGCGCACCCATCGAAACACGCCGCCAACAACACATGGTCTATCGTCCTGCGTTCCCGCAGGTGTCCCAATGAAAACGGTACCTGCCTTGCGCAAATTGCCCCAGTTTTTATTAGCCACAATCCCCGACAATGTGTGATATTTGGTGGGGAAAAAACACAATGTTCACTTTGTCTGGGGTTCTGGATAATACATTCTGGGCCGATTTGCGCAAGTCATACCTCTGTGCATTCCCACGGGTGTCCTCTTTTGGGAAATGCATGGGGTTCCCCGTTTTCCTTGCTGGCTTCGACACCCTAGGCCCAAATCTGTAGGTTGCCCACATGAACAAATTGGGCTGTGGCGTAAGGCTTGGGGTTACCAGCGGGCAACCCTTTTCCTTTTGCGCCCCCGGTAGGTGCACCCACACATGCGAGGTACCTTTTACGTCGGGACACCTGTAGGAACGTGAGAAGGTATGACATCTGTTGTTGGCGACGAGTTTCGATGAGTGGACACTGGGAAATGTCTCTGAAATTGGCTGGAAATTAAGACAATTCTCTGACATTTTGCTGTGGCCACCCACCGAAACACACTGCCAACAACACATGGCCTACCTTCCCGTGTCCCCACATCTGTCCCGATGCAAACGGTACCTCACATGTGTGGGTACACCTACCGGGGGCTTGAAAGGAAAAGGGTAACCCACTGGTAACCCCAAGCCTTTCCCCACTGACCATTTTGTTCATGTGGGCAACATACAGATTTGGGCCTAGGGTGTCGAAGCCAGCAAGGAAAACAGGGAACCCCATGCATTTCCCAAAAGAGGACACCCGTGGGAATCCACACATCACCAAATTGGAAGGGCGGCCCATTTCATGTAGCCCTCCCCAGGTGCAGATAAGTTGGGGGGCTGTCCTGCACTACTCCCTGGGCTCAGGCGTCCCTTACTAGGAGCAGATATCTGGTACCAGGGAGGGCTGCATGACATGGCACCCACTCCATTGCGGGTGGGGGTGATGGGGTCACTACCCCATCCCATTAGAAAATTACCCGTCCCTTTGGGGTGCCCCACAGCCCCCCTAAAATGCATTCCACCATTTTCTATGTTTTTCTTTGTTTGTAGGAGGCCTCCTTGGGCCTCCGACAAACGGCTGTGTGAGGTACACACCCCCTCCATTTGGGATGGGGGGAGAGGGCCCCCAAAAATGGTGGGACAGGCCCCCCAGTGGGTGGAGTAGTAAGGTTTGGGCACCCCAGCGCCAGATTGGCACACCAATGTGCCCCTCTGAGCCAAGGCAAGTTTTGTAAACAAAGGAAAAAATTGAAAAAGGTACACTACACTTTAGCGGCGGGCTGAGGGGCACCCTAAACCGCCAGGTAATTTTCAAATGTAATGGGGGGTGACCCTCCACCCCCCACACCAAATGCAGGGGGCATCTTATTCAGCCCTCCCTGGGGGCAGATAAGAGGGTGGCATCTCATGCAGCCCTCCCTGGGGTCAGATGCCCTTTCCTAGGAGCAGATATCTGCTCCCAGGGAGGGCTACAAGGGGTGCCCCATTTCCCCTTGGGGCGAGGGGGAGAGGGCCACCCCCCTTTTCTGTAAAATATATCCCTGGTGGCTAGTGGGGAGAAGCTCCCCTTTCCAAGGACACCACTTTTTCCTATATCCCTGGTGGCCTAGTGGGCCCCAGGGCCCCAAACCCCCTCCGACCTCCCCCCATCCCTCGATTTTTTTCATTTTTTATTTTTTTTATTTTCATCCCTGGGGGCAGTGATCATCTGCCCCCAGGGGTCTCCAGCGCTGTGGCCCCATGCTTTGGGGCCACGGGGGGAAGGGGGCCGCTTACCTAGTAAGCAGCCCCCTCTCCCCCCGTGTCACAAACGGATCTCTATTGATCCGGTGACATTGCTGCCCACGGATCGCGCTCCCTGCACCCGATCTGCGGGCAGCAATGCCACACAATGGGTATCATTGGAATGGGGAGAATCTCCCCTTTCCAACTATACCCGCCTCGATCTCCGGCTTGAAATACAGCCGGAGATCGTCACAGAGAAAGATTGGCTCTTACCTTCTTTCTTCACTGCAGCAGCCGAAAACGGCTGCAGAAGTGATTTTACTTTCAGTTTCACGGTGACGTGCTTTACGCAGGCCAACGTGAAACTGAAGGTAATCCAGCCCCCTGGCAGTGAGGGGGGACCTCCCCCTCACATAGCCCAGGGGTTGGATTACAGTTCTGTGTGCAGGGATCATACAAAACAAAGTGCCGAAAAGGAAGAGCTATCTCGTCCTTGGCATCAGGGAGGGAATCCCAAGGACGAGATAGCTCGTCCTTGGCACTAATGAGGTTAATGCTTGAATTAAAGTGGTGAGATCTATCAAGGCAGTTTCCGTGCCGTGTCTTGGTCGGAAACCGGATTGCCTTAGTCCCAATAGATTGTTAGATTCTAGATACGCCTGAATTTGCAGGTAGGCTGCTCTATCCAATATTTTTAGTAAAAAGGGTACCGTTGTTATCGGCCTTTAGTTAGACGGTTGGCAGGGTCAAGAGTCGGTTTTTTTATTACAGGAATGAGCCAAACGTCTTTAAAGTTATCAGGCACTACTCCAGTTTGAAGGAGGCATTGATACGGTTAGTAATAAATGGGGCGAGGTCATGTGCTGGTGCTTTGATGATCGGAGCAGGACAGGCGTCACCTTGGCAATTAGAGGGTTTGAGTTTCCTAATGATGTTTTCCACTTCCCAGATTGACAAAGGTGAGAAACTAAATGGTTTTCAGGTAGGTTCAAAGGTGGAGGTCTTATTAGGATATTGTTTGTATTCAGGGTCAGAGAATAGCGAACATTTTTTCGCATTGATTTTAGATTGTAGCAGAGCTATTTTATCTAATTACGCCTTTTGAATGTTAGTGCACCATAATGCATCTGTGATACATTTATAAACAGGGGCGAAAGGGGATTCCAGTTCTTTTAGGATTCTAAAAAGTTCTTTTGTATTTGATTCCGCTTGTATGATCCTTTTGTTGTAAGTGTCTTTTTTGGCAAGTATAATGGCCTCTTTGTAGTTCGAAGATGCTAGGGTTAGCTCATTTTTATTAGTTACTGAGGGGCACTTTTTTCCAATGTGCTTCTGCAGTGCTCTTAATTTTATGCAGTTCTCTTAGATGCGGCATGAACCACAAATTCAGATGACGTTGTGGTTTAGGTTTCCGCAATTTTACAGGGGCGATGGTATTCAAAGCTTTAAGTATTGCCTGATTGTAAGTGTCCACTAGGACTGTGGGGTCAGAGATGGCAGTACTGTTGAGAAGGGGGAGTAATAAAGGGAGGAGTTTGTCAGGCGTAATGTCTTTCTTGTTCCTGGTGTGGGTGGTTGGAGCAATGATAGGTGCAGGGCGTTGTGTGGTGGCTTTGATGGAGAAGGTTATTTTATGGTGATCAGACCAAATGCATGGTTCGTTAGATAGAAGATCAATAGTGCAATTAATGTTGGTGAGCCAGTCCAGTGTTCTTCTTTTAATGAATTATATGGGCGTGACCAAGGTCAGAGAGAGTGTTGGCTAGTTCAAGGGCGTTAGTTTTCATGGGTTCATTAAGGCCAAGATTAAAATCTCCAAGTAGGAAACATTGTGAGTTGGGTTTGGTGTTCGTAGATATAAGGGATACAATATCCTCTGTGAATGTGGAAATGGGTCCAGGTGGTCGGTAGATAAGGTGCACTGTTGCTGTGTGGTTGGGTGATAATGGTAGTTTGATGGACAAGGATTCAGCAGAGGGGATTTTTAAGTCTTGAATGACTCTAATGTCGAAGGTGTTTTTGAAGATGAAGGTGAGACCGCCTCCCTTCACCCGGTTAGTGTTTCTATCACATCTAATGATAGCGTAGTCGTTTGGTATGGCTAGAGCCAAGGAAGGCCCAGAAGCTGTGTTTCTCCAAGTTTCCGTAACCGCAAGGAGATCAAGCTTTTCAGATGTTATAAAGTCAGCAATATCCAATGCGTGGGCAGGAAGGGACCTAGCATTCACCAAGGCTGCTTTGATGAAGGTGTCATTTGCAGGGGTTTTCTGTGGTGGTAGGGGTGTGTCAAGTAGAATGATAGGGGTGAGATTAGTGTCTGGTTCATTGGCCTGATTAGCTAGGTTGTTATGCCGGCGCATGTGTTTATTTCTTTTGTAGAGGTGAGGCTGAGGAGTTTTAGTCCGCAGTTGGGCTCCTAATCTGAAATTTCTGAATGTGATGCTCGGGTAGTAGGAGCGTGGTGTGGTTTGAACATGGTTGCTTGAGATAATGTTGCACGGTGAAGGTGAGCCATTATAAAGCTTCGAGTATGAGCAGCGATTTAGTGGGGTGGCTCTAGAGTTTAGTCTAAGGTTTCTATTAGTAATAGAGCAGGGTTGATTCGGTGTTGGTCTGGTAGCAAAGTGGTGTATCCAAAGTGCCGGAACATCCAGATAAGGGTTAGCACAGACCATGGTAATAATCCACAAGGTGTGGGTGATAGTTGCCTCGGGTGTGAAGGTGGACGTGTAGTAGCCAGTATGTAGGTGAGACTGGGATGTCCAACGTCTGGTGTAGATGTACAGTAGGTGAAGGAGGGTAGTTAAGCACCAGTACATAGGGGAGGTATGAGGTGCCTGTACACAAGGATTGTAATCAGGTGCTCTGAATGTACAGATCAATTGGAGCACTAACTAATATGAGAAAGTCAGGTTTAGAAGGCAAATTGGCTAGGGCTTGTGAATAACTAATTGGCCAGGGTATAGAGCAGATCTATAGGGCAGCACCTAGTTTCAGAACAGTACCACTAAGCTAAAATGCAATGGGGCAGCACCTGGGTTCAAAATGATGCATTCTGGCAGAAATCGGAGGGGCAGTGCCTAGGCTCGATGTGGTACACTTAAGCAGAAATGCAATGGGTAACGTCTAGATTCACAGTAGTTAACGTGAGCTAGAACAGCAGTGGGGCAACACATTGGTTCTATTAATACATTTGGCTAGGATGCAGTGGAGCGATCTCTAGATTCAAGATAAAAGCAATTGACTAACATGCAATGGGCAGCACCTAGATTCAAGATAAAAGCAATTGTCTAAAATACAATGGGGCAGCACCTAGATTCAAGATAAAAGCAATTGTCTAAAATGCAATGGGGCAACACTTAGATTAAAGGTAAAAGCAATTGACTAAAATGCAATGGGCAGCACCTAGATTCAATGTAAACGCAATTGACTAAAATGCAATGGGTGGCACCTAGATTCAAGATAAAAGCAATTGAGTAAAATGCAATGGGGCAACACTTAAATTCAAGATAAACGCAATTGGCAGAGATGCAAGAGGCAGCACCTGGGCAAGAAACACATAGGCAGTAAAGGTTCACGTAGATTCAAAGTTCACAATAACGATAGGTAGTTTATCAAGCTAGAGTGTCGTAGAGCGGTAAGGCAAACATGGGTTCTGGTATTAATTCTGGATAGCAGGGCATTGAGTATGAAAGGCACTTATGAACAAGTATGGCAGGTTTTTTAGAATGAAAAGCATACAGTTTTTGCTCCACTTTGCAGACTCATTAAGAAGGGGCACTTTGGTGTAGGGTAGCCATGGTGACTGTCACTGTTGGCGCCTGTTATCTGTTGCAGTAGGCATCACTCTCTGGTCTTAATGTTAGTCAGAGATAAATTGGAGCATGAAGGGGTATGCATCAGAGGTGTAAGGAGCATGGTTAGTGCTTACCAGATCTCTAAAGGGGATTTCAACAGGGGGGCCAGCCTTGGCCTCTGGGCATTCTCTGGACAGGCTCAGGACAGGTACACAAGCCTTTGTGCCTGTGCCTTCATGCTGAGGGACAGCGTGCGCCTGGACGGCATGCGATTGGTGCAGAAAAATGCACCTTCAGCCAATCCGGGCCCTGGATGCTGGTGGATGGTGGTCTCAAGCAGGGACACACATCCCGGTAAAGGGGGCGGCCATTTTAGGAGGTGGTCGGCCTCATGGGTCCATATGGTGGCACAAGATAAATACAATGGGTTCAAAGGCAATAAGGAAATCAAGTGGTGCTTCATTGGTGGGGATCACCTCTGTATATTTATATACACACGTCGTCCTTTTCATTCACTTTCATCCGCGCTATTGGCGGCCGTCGCAGCTGCTTGTAGGGGTAGCCTTTAGGCTTAACTTGCAGTGGCTGGTCGAACAGCTAATAAGGCACTGCTCCGGCAGTGCTGTAGAGGAGCTCCTGCGGTAGCCATTAGCCTGTGTAGGCTAATGTTCACAATTCTAACGAAGTGTGGCATTGCTAACATTCACAATCCTATCTAGAGTTGATGCAGGCTAGTATTCACAGTTCTAACTAAGTGTGGCATTGCTAACATTCACAATCCTGTCTGGGTCTGGCGCAGGCTAATGTTCACAAATCTAATGGTGTAGCATTGCTAGCATTCCCAATCCTATCTCGAAGAGACGCAGGCTAATGTTCACAATTCTAACCAAGTGCAGCATTGTTAACATTCACAATCTAGTATGCGTCTGGCGCAGGCTAATGTTCACAAATCTACTAATTGCGGCATTGTTACCATTCACAATTCTGAGTTAAGGTAATGTTGAGTGGTAGGGTTTTCCGGAGTAGAGTAATTGCTCTACTCCCACCCATGCCACACTTACATTTTTGGTTGCTGCTGGTTGATGGCTGGTTGCTGGCTTCACTGGCTTCCCCTGCGGACACCTGCTGACACTTTCTGGAGCTGCCTCTGTAGGAACCGCCCTTTGCCTTGGGGCCCTTAGCCGAAGGGGCTGCCGGGCAGAGGGCTGCCCTGGGAGGGTAGTGAAGACCAAAGGTGGACCAATAAGGGTCGGGGGTGGGCCGGGAGGTGGTTTGGAGGGAGGGAGAAGGAAGCAGGGAAGCAACCAGATGAAACAAGGGGAAGGGGGCCCAGGAGCAACCAAAAACAAATAAAATATGGCCCAAGAGGGGTCGTGGGCAGCATGGCTCATCTGCAGCAGCGCCTGGTTCAAGAGGTAATCAAAATTATCACAAACAGACATTATATCCCTGCAAATGTGCAATGTTGGTGGATTTTGATGCTTATGGGGCAGATGTAATACAAGGATAGCTGATTCAAAGTTACCTATGAACTCTAGATAAGCCTTTATTTGTTTTTTGATGGATCGTGGAGTATGCATAATAAGAACTGTGTCATCCACGTATGTGAGAACAGGAAGGGACATTCCCCCTGTGATTGGTGTATCTGGTTTTCATTTCTTCTAGATGGTTGTATACATTGTTTGTATATAAAGAGAATAAAACAGGTTCCATAACACAAACTTTGTGGATACCTGACTTGACAGGAAAATAGGAAGTACAATGGCCTGTAGGTCCAAACTCTTGCTCTTTTAAATCAACATTTTCCAAATGTTTCAAACCTACCTCCTGTTCACTTGAAGCAACCTCCTCCCGATGTTTCCAAGCAACGTATTGCCCTGCCTTCCCCTCCAATACCTTCACCAGGATTTAAGTGTGTGATGCTGTTGACAGTCATCTGCATTAGTCCTGAATTAAGATTTGGTGGCCCAGGGGTTCCCTTATGTAACACCTTAGGGCCCAGCATCAAACTACAAATAGCAGCACCTGCATCCAATTATTTATTTATTCATTTGTATAGCACGCCAAACTCGTAGGCATCAAGGCACTGTTTGCACAAGTAACAACAACATAAAAAGTTAATAGGGTAGTTCATTACCAAGTAGGAGTTTGATAATTTGATAGTTCATGAACAAGAAACAGTTTCATTGAGCTATGAGTGCCATCATGGTTGAATCTTGGTCAAATAGAAAAGTCTTAAAGTGCTTACAGAAGACTCAATATGATTGTACCGCTCCTAATGCCGGCGGGAGGGCATTCCAGTTCCTGGTGGCCATAACTGGGAAGTTCAAAACCCCAATCTTTTTAGTCTAAATCTAGGGTTGACGAGGCGATGAGTGTTCATAGAGCAGGTAGGTCTCATTGAATTTGCTTTCGTGAACTTTTGTGAGAGGTTTTGGGGCGCCATTCGAGAGACTTTTGAGCGTAATGGCTTAAGTTTCCAAAATAATGCGCTTGCAAACTCGTAGCCAATTCACACTTTTTCTGGCAGTTCAGATATGCTCTCGTCTGGGAATATTCAAGGTCAACCAGAGAGCATTGTTTTGTATCACCTGCAACTTTCTGATATTCTGAGAGGCAGTCCTATCAAATAAGGCATTACAGTAGTCCAGTCTGGATCTGATCAGCGAGCAGGCAATGGTGAGACAATTATGACCACATCCACGACCCTTAGACAAGGAACTTCACCACATATCTCCCTCCCTTTTTCAGAGCCCCTCCAATGGGGTATCGACAGAGGATCTGCTTAGGAAATGAACATTAGCCTGAAAACAGCATGCCTTGTGTAGCACAATAAAGGTATATAGTTGTAAGGTTAACACCCAATGGTATTGTCCTTATTCCTAGCAATCCATATAAGGGGTGCATGATCGGTAATTCATTTAAACATGTTTTCTGTCAGGTAGTACTTGTGTTTCTCAACAACCCACTTAATGATCAAGAATTCTAGTTATGGCAGTGCAGAGTTTGGTGCTTATTGAATGAACTTCTAGCAAGTATAGAGGATTGGCTGTTCAAGCCCAATACATTCTTGGGGAAGAACAGGCCCAAGATCCAGCCTGGTTGTGTCCTTCTTCTTCTTCTAAAACTTTATTTCAGCTATAAAGCCATAAAAGTGCATACAAGAGAAATAAAAAAATGTGATCATAAAAAAAATACATTCCAATATTAAGAACCATTATATAATAAAATAAAGATGAACTTAGTAAGTCGCATTAAATATAGCAGCATTTTGGTTAGATGATAGAAACATAAAACCTAACTAGTTTAGATTGAGGAGAGAACTCTTGCAGCCTTGTCTACCGGTGAAATGTTACTCAATCAATCGCACATTCTTGCTTCTAAGTAACTAGGTTCTATGTATAAAATGTGCTGTTGCAAAAATTGCATTCAAATTAGTGCACTGCCCCAAATACTTCACAGCCAATGTTGTTTGGCGAACCTCTGCTTACCTCAGAATCTGTTTAATATACCTTTACCTTCTCCTCAAGTGCATTGATCTGGTGCAAATCAGCAGAAAATGGACAGTTGACTCATTAAAATCCCCACATAGAGGGCATAAGCTTGACTTCGATGGCAGCCATCTTTTTGTAAAGGAAGCCACAGGTAATATGCCCAGCCTAAATCTTAGCAATAACAACCTTTCAAATGGAGACGGGACAATATCTAAATATTGTTTAAAACCAGGCAACATCCTCATCTCAAGATACTCCAAACCCAACTTCAGGTTAGCAGCATCTTGCATCAGACCCTCAGTGCTCCTTAACTTTAGGTTTGATTTCATAATGATACCTGGGGTATTATAGGTTCATGTGTGTTTTCCCATAGGCCTGGAACTTCCAGGTACTGGCAAATAGTCTTAACTCGCTGAGCCCACTTAATACTGTTGCCACCCTCCAGGCCCAACAAGTCTGCCAATGCCTCTCTGTGTAGTGCTAACTCCTGTTGCTTCCACAATCTGGCCCAAAAATAAGCCGGCCTTGCACGGATCAGAGACAAGACCGGGACCAGATCAAGTTCCAGATACACCAACGTTGTAGGCACACTAACAGGTAACAGCAGCAATTCTTTTTTAAATCTATGCTCATGCATTTTAATCTTGGATATATCTCCATAACCCCAGAGCTCAGAACCATATAGAGCAGAATGTAGGGCCTGTTTTCGAAAAAGATCCAGGGCTGGAGAAATTGCTCCACCTCCATGCTTTACATGGAAAGACAGTATAGCCCCACCCAGTTTCTCCAAGGTGATAGAAGCTTCTTGAATTTGTGCTTCCCATCTGCCTGTTTCCTGAAATCTCAGGGTAAATAATCATAATGTTTAACCTGCTCGAGTGTCACACCGTTCACTTCCAATCTCAATCGTTTATGCCTAGAATGGGGGGGTTAAACACCATGACCTTTAATTTATCTACATTTAACTGAAGACCTAATTCATTTGTTCACAAAAATTGAGAAAGATTTTTTTAGGCCCTGAGGAGTTGTAGAAACAAGAACAGCATTGTTGCATAAAATAAGCCCGGATAATTCGTTGAGGCCAATTTAGGCCAATCTTGGCACTCTCTCATTAACCTATCTATAATTTCCTACATGTAGATATTAAACAAAAGGGGGGAATTAATGTTAAACCAACCTCGAGAATAATACAGAATACCCTGAATCCGAGGCCTTTAAAAGGGTAGACCAATTCCCCTTAGCAAAATCTCTTTTTTTTAAAGAGGGGGCTCTTATATTCCAGACGAGCTGGCCAAAGATTAGGCTTATTGATCCCCAAAATAGATTTAGTGCATTCTACAATTTTGCCTTTTGCAATGTGGCAAGCACTATTTTACCATCCTGGTCTTGTCATCGCTGCACTTTTTATGATCTTAACTTTGGAACAAAATGAAAGGAATAAGGTTTGTGGTTAGGGCCTCATATTCACTAAGGATTTGTGCGTCATCCATAGATTCATTGCAGATAACTTTGAGGTTTTTAAGTATCGGTACATAAACTTTAGGCTTTGAGTCATGTCTCATTAGATTGGACCTCTTCAGTGATTTCCTTGCATGTCCACCTATTTCCACAAATTGTAAATTTGATGGGGCTAGGTGATTGGCCTGATGGTTAATATTCCCAATAAGGCTGGCAACAAGTGGGAAGTGATCACTTTCACACCTGTCAACCACCTCAAAATCAGCCACTCTGGCCCAATTTGGCCCAGAAATTAGGATGTCATCAATTAGGGAACTCCCCTTGTGTCCCCAAAACGTCATTTTTGATGGTTGGTCACTGGGAAATCGACCATTACAAGCCTCAGGTTTATTTTAGAAATAGTGCATGCCGATTCCAATGCCTAATGATGGTGTCTCGTCGAGCATGCAGCTAACAGAGGTGGAATGTCCCATGCCTAATCCTGACCATCCCATAGTTCTAATAGTCCCTTGAGCGGTTTGATCTGAAGATTAAAATCCCCAGCTACCACAGTGTAGACATTGATAGCCAATGTAAAAACACTTGAGTACATATGCTCCTCCAGGTAAGCTAGCGTGGCCGTTCCTTGCGTGGCTGAGGGTCTGTTATAGACGTTATATATTCACAGCATTTCTTCGTCACCAAACAGGATCATTAACGCTTGCAAGTCTGGGGACCCAGATGGAATTTTCTCAGTCCTTCAGTCCACTGAGGTATTTAACCATACCAATAGGCCACCACTAGGGTGTCCCTTTGGTCCCTTGATTTCTAGGATTGCAAAGGTCTGATAGCCCTGGCATACTGGGGATCAACTGCTCAAGTCTCCTGCAGCATTACAATTTGGAAATGACACATATAATTACACCAATCAGGAATACAAAAAAGGTAGCATGCGCCCCTCTCTCGAAAGAACACGGCATGATAACCTGTTCAGTGGTTTTAAACCACTTTGAGAATTTGCAGCCATCTGCTTTTTGCTCTCTGTACTTTTCACAGATGGGAAATATCCATTTGCATATGAGTCTTTGTCCCGCCCACATGGGCAGTCCAGTACAGAAATGCTATGGCAATTCCCTTCTGAACAAGAGTACCAACAGCAATCCCATACACGTGGTTCAGCCTTGTAATCGGTTAACTCCCGCTATATTCCAGGACAGTAGCTTAATAGTGCCTCTAGCACTCACCTTGCAGTTCCCCATCCCAACCAGCCAGTCAATTCCTTCTAAATCTATGGGATTTTCGACCGTTCCGCTTTAACAAAACCTCCCCGCTGTTGGTTCCCTAAAACATACAGTCTGACTCTTAGTGTCACCACATTGACCATGGGTGCCCGCTAGCCTGAAAAAAGTTCCAGTTGAGCTTAGTTGTATCCCAACTGGTTTGGCAGAGAGGGATCTATGGTCAATACTAAACAAACCCTCAACCAACAGCCATGAAGAAAGACAAACCTGTATAAAATCTTTTTTAGCTCCAGGGGAAGAGCCTCTAGTGCAATGAAAAATGGCCTCACTTATAAAAGATATACACCCCTTATTATGATGAATCCAATAGATGCATTTATCCTTCAGAGACTCTGGATCCTCAAAGGAATGAAAGGGTAATTTGGGCACATTTATCATAATCACAAAGGGGCAAGAATCACCTGCCACAAAGGTAGGTACAACTATACTATTGCTGTAGCTCGGGGTTGTACAACCTCTCAAAGGAAAAGCATTGGAGCCCGTTAATGGGGGAGCCCAACCACCGGGGCAGTATGCCCTCTGGTTACTGGTTCCTCCAACGGGCGGGATGACAATGGATTTGGGCCACAATAGATATTTACGGAGTTCGCTCTTCCTGAGTTTGCTAGCTCCGTGGGCGGATTGGGTGGTTTGGGAGTAATCGAGCTCGGGGTAAGCACACCATTGCCTTTGGTAGAATTGACAGCACCCAAGCACAAACCAGATGACCCAGAGGAAGATTGTACTGGAACCATCGTTGGTTGGGTCATAGAGTCCCCTTTTTCCTTGGTTTTCTTTATTTCGTCCAATAAATCTCTCATCCACGTGTTTAGAATGCGGGTGATAGATTCTTTCAAATCCACAAGAGATACCTCCATTTCATTCCTACCAAGATCAACAGGCCGATATCTAAAAAACAGGTCTGAGTTCCTACTTCATGATGGGCTTTAACAGATCCTAAATGTGACACACCCACTTTCTTCACAGCCTCTGTTGAGCACACCACCAGATTACTGCTTTCCAGTAAAGATGCCCTAGCCGCTTTACACCTTCTCTTTCGACTTACTGTCTACCATTAACAACCAATTTCAAGATCGGGCAAAGAGATGGTGGAAAAACTGCAATGGTATTCTCATTACCTATGGGCGTGAACTGGTTGGCCAAGGGCAGTCATGTTGACACAGATTTATGTTGTAAAGCACAGGTATTGGCAGACACGCCAACTCTAGAGACCGAATAATATATGCTGCTGGTAAAATGGCTTGCACAGAAGATTTCAGGGTATGAGCCACTTTGGAGGTGTTTCCAATAGTACTTGTTCCAATCAGAGGAGAAAGGGAATTATTCCCCAGAGGTAATTCAGTTATGATGGGATCTGTAGACCTCTCTCTACAAGATCACTTGGAATGCCAACAGAAATGTTTCTACCTCCGATCTGACCAGGTTTAAGTGTGGTTTCAAAATGGCTCAAGGAATCTTCTTTAGTAATATGGAGGCCTGGCCCTATATGCGGTTTGCTTGCCTTATCGATGAGCTCATCATTCTCACAAAAGTATATAAGATCCTCGTTGCCAGCCAGAAACACACAGTTAGATTTCGTAGTCAGGGGAGAGATTGGAGGATTAGTTACTACAGATGTCAACTCGCTAGGTGGTAAATGGTTGGGTCCAATTCAGATTCAGAAAGATCCCCTGCTTCGATCCCATCAAGATTTGAAAGGATGTCCTTGATCTCAGTGATTAAAATGTTAGCATCTCTGATGGGTCTAAATAGTCTTATCATTTTCTGTTGGTTTTCCCCCTCTAGTCCTTCGCCTTCAGCTTTCCTTTAACCATTACCAGTTAGGAATATAAAAGAAGCGCACTGTAGCCAAGTAGGCAGCTGCTATTTCTAGGCCTTATGTCTAGGGGGGGAGAACAGGGAGCAGGGAGCTATCAAGATCGCAAACACAGTCACAATCGCAACGCACCTTCCTGAACTCACTGCTACCAACTCCAGGCTCCTGGCTTTCGACAATGGTACCTGTATATGCCGCTCTGTCAGACGGTTCCCTGCACCATTGTGAGGCTGTCAGATATCTAAAACAGCAGTACAGGAATAAAGCGCAGCCCTCTCCGCTCTTGCGGAACTCCATCGGGAGTGGAACTCCTGCTCCCTTGATCCCACGGGCTTCGGCCCTCTGGGTATGCCGCAATGTTCTTGAAGGTGGGGGGTGTGGCTTCTAAAAGGCAGGTACGGTGGCTCTCCTGGGCTTACTGCACAGCTTGTAGGACAGAATGAGCAACTCCTGCACCCATGATCCTGTGGGCTTCGACCCTGCAGTTATGCTGCAATTTTCATTAAGGTTGGGAGTGTGGCTTCGAATGGCAGGTATGGTGGCCCTCCTGGGCTTACTGCACAGCTTGTAGCACAGAGCTAGCAACTCCCGCGGCCTTGATCCCACAGGTGTGTCCATTTGTAGAATTAACATTTGGTTAAAGTGTAGCATGACAAGGAGAGATCGATGGCATAGTGAGTCCTTCAATCTATGGAAGAGCACCTCTGATTTGTAGTCTACAGCCCTCATTATAAATGATCCGGTCTGGAAAAAAGTGTTGGTAACAATGGTTACCAGCACCCTTTCCGAACTGGGTCATTCTGATATTTTCACTGAAGCAACAGTGACAGTGCTTCAGTGTTCCTATTCCCATGCAGTCCTATGGGAATGGAAACTTACCGTTCTCCACTGCCGATAATATTTCAGTATTACGGTTATATCAGGCGGCGGAAACAGTAAGCCAAGGTTTGCTGGTAGGCTGCCGGAACTACCAGCAACCTCATAATAAAGGCCTATGTCACATTATTGGGTTTGAAAGCTTTTAACTGGTTTGTGAGAAGTATTGCTGAAAATTGGGGAATGAAATGCATTTTTTCGTGGACCAGTCCCCAGATCACACAGGGCTCCTTCTTGTTGTTAGGTTGTGGGACATTCTGAAAGGCTTCTACTATGGCCTTCCTGTTTGTGCAGTTCCTTAAACAACCTTTAACCATAGATACCTTACATGGGTAAAGCAAGGTGGCACATATCTGGGTTTGCTTTTTGCCCCACTTTTCTTAGGCTTCTAGCAATCAGATACAGGTGGCACATATGTTCTCCCCAGCACTTGCTGTAAATTATGATATTGTTGAGGTATGTCCTTATTTGCTCCGGTGCAGTTAAAAAACTCAAAATATAATCCTCTAGACCATTCCTGGGGTTCTGTACAGACCAATGGACAGGATGGTTAACTGAAAGAGGCCACCGGGCATTGAGCATGCTGCCTTTTCCCGGTCCTCCCGAGCCAGGGAGATCTCCCAGTCCCCATTTGTCAACTCTAGAGTAGAAATGTATGTGTCCAGCCCATTTCTTCTGACCATCCAATATATGCCAGGCAAAGGGTAGGCATCGCCCATGGAGAGTTAATTTGATTTTTAGGTTTTTGGCAAACATTCAATGTATAGTAGCTTAATTTGTACCTACCGGGATACAAATTATGCCCAGCGCTAATGACGTGATATGTGTATGCACGTCTACATCACAAAATATATATAAATACATACAATGACAGCTGCTGTGCGTGTGGTATGCTATTCACAAGCTGATTCTGAAGTAGGCACCGTCACTTCCCTAATTATAAGGTAAAGATAATATGTTTTCTTTCCTTCAATAAGTTAATTTTATTTAGTCCAATATATAATATTTTTGTTATTTAGTTGAACACAAGAAGGCAGACATCATAGACATCATATAGATTTTCTGACTGATTTTTCAAGCAAAATCATTCCTATAAGAAGATAGATTAACTAATATAACATAGGGTAAGTGGTTCCTCACCTTGACATATTTTTCCATCCAAGACATTCATTAGCATGGCAGACTCCTCAATCCTAAACAGCATTTTGTATAACTTCTCTACAGCATTGGGAGATGTAACTTGAATACATGAGATGTTAATGGAATAGAGCATCAATGGTGAATTATGATTAGTGACTTGACTTATCCAGATAAGACTTGAAATGGTACGGGCATTGCTTTATTTCAATGAGACTATCAGATTCTATAATGCAGACTAAAAATTGATACTAGCAAAAACAAAGAGGTGATGGCTGGAAGGTTTAGAATTAATCTTAACCCGTGGCAATGCTCTGGGCAACCCTCCAAACCTCCGTTCTTCGCCTGCCAAGCCATTACAGAAGGGAAAGACCATATGCAAATCAGGCTTGGCCCCACCCCAAAAGGGGCGGTCCAGCCCGAACTGCTAGGCCACATCCCTTCTGCACGAGACCACAAGCATCCCCAAACATGTTTCGCCCTTGTTGGGGCTCATCAGTGAGGTGTAGCTTGGGTCTCTAGGCCCAGCAGGCACGGGACCCACGACTGGGCATACCCGTCCCACTCGGGGTGACAAAGCAAAAACAAAGAGGTGATGGCTGGAAGGTTTAGAATTAATCTTAACCACTGGCATTGCTCTGGGCAACCCTCCAGACCACCGTTCTTCGCCTGCCAAGCCATTACAGAAGGGAAAGACCATATGCAAATCAGGCTTGGCCCCACCCCAAAAGGGGCGGTCCAGCCCGAACTGCTAGGCCACATCCCTTCTGCACGAGACCACAAGCATCCCCAAACATGTTTCGCCCTCGTTGGGGCTCATCAGTGAGGAGTAGCTTGGGTCTCTAGGCCCAGCAGGCACGGGACCCACGTCTGGGCATACCCGTCCCACTCGGGGTGACATAGCAAAAACAAAGAGGTGATGGCTGGAAGGTTTAGAATTAATCTTAGCCACTGGCAATGCTCTGGGCAACCCTCCAGACCAGCGTTCTTCGCCTGCCAAGCCATTACAGAAGGGAAAGACCATATGCAAATCAGGCTTCGCTCCACCCCAAAAGGGGCGGTACAGCCCGAACTGCTAGGCCACATCCCTTCTGCACGAGACCACAAGCATCCCCACATCCCCAAACATGTTTCGCCCTTGTTGGGGCTCATCAGTGAGGAGTAGCTTGGGGCTCTAGGCCCAGCAGGCACGGGACCCACGTCTGGGCATCCCCGTCCCACTCGGGGTGACATAGCAAAAACAAAGAGGTGATGGCTGGAAGGTTTAGAATTAATCTTAACCACGAGCAATGCTCTGGGCAACCCTCCAGACCACCGTTCTTCGCCTGCCAAGCCATTACAGAAGGGAAAGACCATATGCAAATCAGGCTTGGCCCCACCCCAAAAGGGCCGGTCCAGCCCGAACTGCTAGGCCACATCCCTTCTGCACGAGACCACAAGCATCCCCAAACATGTTTCGCCCTTGTTGGGGCTCATCAGTGAGGAGTAGCTTGGGTCTCTAGGCCCAGCAGGCACGGGACCCACGTCTGGGCATACCCGTCCCACTCGGGGTGACATAGCAAAAACAAAGAGGTGATGGCTGGAAGGTTTAGAATTAATCTTAACCACTGGAAATGCTCTGGGCAACCCTCCAGACCACCGTTCTTCGCCTGCCAATCCATTACAGAAGGAAAGACCATATGCAAATCAGGCTTCGCTCCACCCCAAAAGGGGCGGTACAGCCCGAACTGCTAGGCCACATCCCTTCTGCACGAGACCACAAGCATCCCCAAACATGTTTCGCCCTTGTTGGGGCTCATCAGTGAGGAGTAGCTTGGGTCTCTAAGCCCAGCAGGCACGGGACCCACGTCTGGGCATACCCGTCCCACTCGGGGTGTCATAGCAAAAACAAAGAGGTGATGGCTGGAAGGTTTAGAATTAATCTTAACCACTGGCAATGCTCTGGGCAACCCTCCAGACCAGCGTTCTTCGCCTGCCAAGCCATTACAGAAGGGAAAGACCATATGCAAATCAGGCTTCGCTCCACCCCAAAAAGGGCGGTCCAGCCCGAACTGCTAGGCCACATCCCTTCTGCACGAGACCACAAGCATCCCCACATCCCCAAACATGTTTCGCCCTTGTTGGGGCTCATCAGTGAGGAGTAGCTTGGGTCTCTAGGCCCAGCAGGCACGGGACCCACGTCTGGGCATCCCCGTCCCACTCGGGGTGACATAGCAAAAACAAAGAGGTGATGGCTGGAAGGTTTAGAATTAATCTTAACCACGAGCAATGCTCTGGGCAACCCTCCAGACCACCGTTCTTCGCCTGCCAAGCCATTACAGAAGGGAAAGACCATATGCAAATCAGGCTTGGCCCCACCCCAAAAAGGGCGGTCCAGCCCGAACTGCTAGGCCACATGCCTTCTGCACGAGACCACAAGCATCCCCAAACATGTTTCGCCCTTGTTGGGGCTCATCAGTGAGGAGTAGCTTGGGTCTCTAGGCCCAGCAGGCACGGGACCCACGTCTGGGCATACCCGTCCCACTCGGGGTGACATAGCAAAAACAAAGAGGTGATGGCTGGAAGGTTTAGAATTAATCTTAAGCACTGGCAATGCTCTGGGCAACCCTCCAAACCTCTGTTCTTCGCCTGCCAAGCCATTACAAAAGGGAAAGACCATATGCAAATCAGGCTTGGCCCCACCCCAAAAGGGGCGGTCCAGCCCGAACTGCTAGGCCACATCCCTTCTGCACGAGACCACAAGCATCCCCAAACATGTTACGCCCTTGTTGGGGCTCATCAGTGAGGAGTAGCTTGGGTCTCTAGGCCCAGCAGGCACGGGACCCACGTCTGGGCATACCCGTCCCACTCGGGGTGACATAGCAAAAATAAAGAGGTGATGGCTGGAAGGTTTAGAATTAATCTTAACCACTGGCAATGCTCTGGGCAACCCTCCAGACCACCGTTCTTCGCCTGCCAATCCATTACAGAAGAAAAGACCATATGCAAATCAGGCATGGCCCCACCCCAAAAGGGCCGGTCCAGCCCGAACTGCTAGGCCACATCCCTTCTGCACGAGACCACAAGCATCCCCAAACATGTTTCGCCCTTGTTGGGGCTCATCAGTGAGGAGTAGCTTGGGTCTCTAGGCCCAGCAGGCACGGGACCCACATCTGGGCATACCCGTCCCACTCGGGGTGTCATAGCAAAAACAAAGAGGTGATGGCTGGAAGGTTTAGAATTAATCTTAACCACTGGCAATGCTCTGGGCAACCCTCCAGACCACCGTTCTTCGCCTGCCAAGCCATTACAGAAAGGAAAGACCATATGCAAATCAGGCTTGGCTCCACCCCAAAAGGGGCGGTCCAGCCCGCACTGCTAGGCCACATCCCTTCTGCACGAGACCACAAGCATCCCCAAACATGTTTCTCCCTTGTTGGGGCTCATCAGTGAGGAGTAGCTTGGGTCTCTAGGCCCAGCAGGCACGGGACCCACGTCTGGGAATACCCGTCCCATTCGGGGTGACATAGCAAAAACAAAGAGGTGATGGCTGGAAGGTTTAGAATTAATCTTAACCACTGGCAATGCTCTGGGCAACCCTCCAGACCACCGTTCTTCGCCTGCCAAGCCATTACAGAAGGGAAAGACCATATGCAAATCAGGCTTGGCCCCACCCCAAAAGGGGCTGTCCAGCCCGAACTGCTAGGCCACATCCCTTCTGCACGAGACCACAAGCATCCCCAAACATGTTTCGCCCTTGTTGTGAAATTGATACTTATCACATTTTCTTTTTTTTTTTTTTTTCTCTTTCCTTAATGGGCTATAACTTTGATTCTTATGTGTATCTACTAGCTGTTCCCGGTGTAACATATGTCGTTCTAGCATATCTTAAAGGTCAATATCGGCTGATAATTCATAGGGTCACTTCTCTCCCCCTTCTTAAATATCAGAATTACCACTGATTACTTCCAGTAAGTGGGCATACGTCCCTGTACTTATTAATGGTTTTGAAAAATGAAATGTATCAGATGGAATGAGAAGTATGTGCAATATAAGAACAGTATCTAACTTCCATTGATCAAATGGGCTTCTATGTTGCGTCTTTGTGGATGCATAATTGTCAACCTTGTTCCATTGCAGAGTCCCACGATCGCATAAGATTGCGTAGTGGCATAATTACAGCACCGACTTTCAGTTTTAAATCGTGAGGAGGCATTCGCTCTGCAGCGTTTCGCTCTTCAGAGACTGAAATGTTGAGCCGGTAATTAACTATTCATTGGCACTGGACACTGGAACCGCCGTGCCCTGTGTGAAGAGACGTGGGGGTGGAAAGAAGTAACTTCTGAATATTTGCGATAGTGGAAGGTGAATGTGTCGTGTAAAACCATGCTCATTCTGTTTGCTGAAATGGTAGTTGTTGTTGAAGTGGGTTCACTTTGCCATTTGGACATCAGAGGGAAACCTAACACTGAGAAATTGCATCAGCAGAGTACGGAAACATACCTAAGAATTTTATTTATGTAGATTATCACTTGCTGTTTTATAATGTATTGCACAACAATTAGAAAAACATTGTCAGATTATCAAGCCAATATGTATTGATGTAATCTACCTTGAGAAAAACAGGTTGGTTGAAATACATGTCAGCAGTTTAATTTCATAGACAGTGGAGGTCATTCCGAGTATGGCGGTAGGGGGTTAACGGCACCGCTAAGCATGCCGGTGCCGTTAACCCCCTACCGCCACATTCCGAGATCCCTTAGCGGATCCCACCAGGAATGGCTGGTTCAACCAGCCGCCATTAGTGGGACCCGTTAATGGACCATGGAGCTAATAAAGGGCCCGCAATTTGCAGACCCGTTATTAGCTCCTTCGCCCTTCCCACTGAGCCCTATGGGGGCTCAAATGGGAATGGGGAATGGTTTTCGAAATGGGGACTTACCGGGTCTGCATAGATCGGAATGTCCCGGTAAATCCCCATTCCGACTACACGGACCCGACTTTGGAGGTAGCCATGGTGCTAATAGCACCATGGCTACCTCCAAACTCGAATGACCCCCAGTGTTTTTCTATCAGTAATACTAGAAGATCAATAAATAAGAAAGTATTTGAATCCAGAGTCTGGTATAATGTATGATAGTTACAATCCACATGATTTAAGCATTGATTTGTATTCATGAGCATGAGTGCACAATCCTAAATGTATACATATGATTTTGTGGCCAACACTAGGGGTCAAGACTTGTGGCTCCAGAACAATTTGATGACCCTGGGCATGAGCTCCCACATCTTTCGTACCACAGACTGGATCATCTCGCAATGGATTTCTGACAACCACTAGGGCCGAATCTGGATGGATTGCCCTTTAGAGATGTTGATGACATGCATACATCTTGTCACCCGTCCAGGCTGGTCAACACACACATCTTGGAAATTACGGATATAATTGCATAGATCTCTAGCCTGATTTCTCTTCAGGTTCTCAAGAAGCATCTGTTGTAGACTGACATATTTGAGTATGCTTAGATACATGTGCTAGCTATCACTGCTTGGTGTTCTGGGTATAACCATGCCTTTTGCGAGTGGATATGATATACATGCAGGGTCTTCTGATAGTCCCCCTGCAACCCATAATAATTCAAGGTGCTCAGAAATTCTGTAACTCAATAAGGACAATGGCACTTCATTCGTGAGCTAGTCTTTAGATGTGGGAAGGAGGACTAGAAATTGATCACCCACTTGGACTTTTCTTGAACTTGCTTGATGGGCATATAAATGCTTCTGTTTTTCTTGGCTCTTCAGTACGCTTTGGTTGACCAGGTCTCCCACTAAACCTATGAGCACCTGGTGTGCTTGCCTGAACTGTGCCCTGTTCTGTCTGGTACCCTATTAGTTTTGCATCCATCCGCAAGCATGTCGAATGCATTGTGAGTCTGTCACACATAAACCAGTTAAAAGGGGAAGTATCATTTTAGGACTTGTGGTGTCTTCTTCACAGCAACCAAGGCCCATAAGAGTAGGTTGCCCAAGTTCTTACTGTCCTTTTCAACATTTCTTTGGCGTGTGACTAAATCTCTCAACTAAGAAATCTGTTTGAGGTCAATAGATGAGGTGCATGTTGCCTCAATGAGCAACAGAGTTTTAAGTTTGGGAATCTATTTAGAAATTAATGTTCAACCTTGTTCCATGAAGACCTATTAAAGAAGCCTGCCTGGGAAAAGTAGAGAACTAAATTTTTGATGATCTGTTGTGCTGTCATGTTTCATTGATTCTCAGGGGAAATCACTCAGATGTATCCACACTCACCAAAATATACCTTTTACAACTTTGGAAGGACCCTAAATTCTCATTATATCCATGCCAAACCTAGAGAAGTGGACATCCATAATAGGTAAATGTTGTAAGGGTCCTCACCCTATTCTTATTCAAGATGTCTTTGACAAACATGATATTAAACAAAAAGGCCTTGATGTGTTGGTATACGGTGGGCCAGAAACACTACTACGAATGTGATCTTGTACGTTAGCGATGAACTGGTGGCCTTCATTCAGGTGTGAATGTTTTAGATTCTACACAGTCCTTCTGAATGGGGGTTTTACAAAGTGCCAGTACCGGGTCTAGCCATCTCAGCTCAGTAGAGCAAGACTCTTTTTCTACAAAATAATTTGCCTTATTGCCTGGCTCTATTTTAATGAATAGTTTGGTCAAAGGCAAATGGGAGAGATAGGTCATTTCACTGTGTTATTCACCTGGATGCCCATTGGTTTAGTGCACTTTATAAATGTAAGAATTAATGGATAGAAGTGCATCTGTCAGTTCTATTTTTGAGCTTGCGTCCAACTTTGGGTGAGATGATGCAAACCCTTTCTGTCCCCTTAGACTGTCGGGCAGCTATGTAACATTTTTCAAGTGAGGTGTGAAAGAAGTTCACAAATTAATTTGGCCTCTGTGTTATGAACTTAAGAAATTAAAGCAGTTGAAAATTTTAAAATATCTAAAATAGTTTGCAGTAAACTAACTTCCTTGCATTCTTTCTAATTACATGGCATGCTAGCGGAGTGCTCTTTAATAAGCCAGATCTGTGTTTAAAATGATTCATATGACACAGAATTATAGAGAAGGATGCAGTCAGAATCATGTACATTTGCACGAAGTAACCCATCTTTGCAGAGATTGCCTCCATTTCTTATTCTGAGAATAACACTCAAAATGCTTGCATGCATTGTGCAGGATTTATTTGAAGAAAACCTCTTTGAGAATCAGGACCAATGTGTCAATGTAAGGTTGCAAAAACAATTCTTAACAGATTACCAGAACACTTTTAACTGTATAGTGATAGCCAGTGCCAAAATGAGGGCCTTATAGAAGCACCTAAGGTAGAGCTCCTCCCCACCATTCAGCTAACGTATCTGCTCTTGCTCGTTTATGGGCCTACAATCCTTTCTGATGGCCTCTATGGAAATAGAAAAGGGGACTTTCTCCCTTTACTAATTTTCTTGGTGATATCTTTGTTGGTAGATTTCTTCAGAGAAAATGGGCACACATAATACATGCAAAGATCACATTACTAATATCAAACCCTAAATTACAATTAGCCCCCCAGAGGGTACTCCAGGTTACTAACAATAACACTAACATTCGAAGGTGGACAGAACCCGTAACAGCTCTGAGCCCTCACAGATGCCCTAGGTTTGTTTGTGCCTCCTTGGACTTGGTATTGTAGGCCATTACCAGCCCTATCCACCCAGAACATTGTGGTTATAACTTTATTACAAATTCCGAGGTCTAAAAGGAATACCTAACGAAACGTATATATAGCACTTGGTCAACCACTTTTGCCATTTTGTAAATAACAGTTGTTACTATAACTCAAAGTGTTTTTACTCAATATCTTCTACCTCTAAATGAGAAAAGGCTGAGTTGGCTATGCTGCGGTTCATATCTCTGACTTGAGGAGCACACATATCTCAGCAGTGAGTATTTAACTGACCGAACTACCTTACATGTTATTCATGATTGTACCTGCAGAACAAATATAGGCAATATATATAGAGCTTCCAGAAATGTTTACATAATCACAAGTCAAGACATTTCAGCTTTACTTCTTCAACCAAGCATCAATCAGTGGGGCGGGAGGTCTCCCTTTTCCGGAGACATTGATTGAAGAGTCTGAGCCCCAAGTCACTGAACCCTACTAATTGAACTGTGTGTATGTCTCAGCATGTCCATAATTTGCTCTAGAGATCTCAGTCACATTGCGGAAAACAGTATCTATCCTGTGATTGTATAGATCACATCTAAGCGCTTTTTATCCACATCTAACTTCTTCATTCTTTAGTATTTAATGGTTTGGATTGTCTGATTTCTCTGGATATATGTGATCACTGCGCCGCCATAAATGGCGACAAAAGAAAATGCTGAATACAAATACGACGAGGGTTAGCGGGTTCCAGCCGCCATTCACTTTGCTTCCAGTCACCGCCCCACGCTGGCACAGTCCTCTAGGAACGAAGAGCTTAGTCCCGGCAGCAGCAGGAGAGCATAGAGAGCATAGAGCACCAAGCTGACAAGTGGACTGCAGAAGTGTTGTGAGGTTTGAGAAAAGGACCTACAGTAACATGCCAATACGTGTGAAGCCGCACTGCTTACAGGAGAGAACAGTCGAACAGTCGAACAGCCACTTATGACATGATTCTATCTTCTTATTATTATAGATTATTAAGATACATTTTGAATCCAACCCTGTCAAATGTCAAAACCCAATCAACACTCCTATGGCTTACGCAGCAGTGCGCAGCGCAAGGACAAATGCCCTAGAACGCAAACCACCGAGAGCTGGGAGGCCCCACCCAAAAATTACAATCTTTATGGGAGCAGCACACACAGTGCAAGTGGAAAACACTGCGACAAATATTGCTGTGTCACCCAGCCAAATGGACAGCGCACTGGAACCCATAACTACTGTACCAGATCTCTCCCCTGGGTTTTCTAATATTGATAATTATTAAACCACTGCTTGAACTTACGACGCAACTCCTTGCGCCCTTCTAAACCAGATTATAACAACGTGATTGGGTCCACTTTGTCAAACACTCCTGACTTGGAAGATTACCTCTCCACCTCTGACTTCTCATCAAGTGATAGTGAAATGGAGAATTGAGAGGAAGATTATGAGTCAATAAACAGGGGGAAATCTATGCCAGTAAAACAGGCTGAGGTGGATAAATCCACCAAACTGGATACTATGGAATCTAAAATAGAGGCTCTGTTCTGGCATATCAGAAGAACAACGGGACTTAAAAAGCCTACTGGGAAAATCATACAAGGTTAGCCTGAAGGATTGCTGCAAGGATAATGAAGGGCATAATAGAAAACGGAAGGGGCAATTAAGCAAGAGCCCGGCAAAAGCAGTGACATCACATAATTTTGCTAACTTAACACATAAAGTCACCCAACTTGTGACGCAATCAGCATCATTCAATTTCAAGGCTCCCATTGTGACAGTTTCAGACTCAGTTAGAGTCATTGCTGACTTGGAGGAACAAGCCCTAATGGCTATGCGCATTGAGCAGTCCATGTTGAATTCATCATCAACCCAAAGCTTGCAAAATAACTCAAACTTAGGGATGATTCCAGGGGTAGGCAGCCATTAGTGAGGCGTAAAATACGACTGGAGGAGGGCCCCACTATGACCAACATAAACCCTAACACTACTTCATTTGCAACTACTTGAACAGGGCCCTACCTGGTTGTAAATGAATTATCTTAAGGCCCACTGGACAAATGAGTGGTACCAAGAACAAGCCAGTCAAATTATGCCCTGGCATCAACCTCGCTGGGGCAATCTCAAAGGGCACTGACTTCCATAGACCAATTGGGTCCCCCCCTAAAACAGTTGGATATTAATGGTGCACAACATTGGCCATCTTTTGAGGCTGCACAGAAACCATCACCCGATTTTCCTGCCATACCTTTATCAGCAGTCCCCTGGTACAATTGGTTCCAATGCCCCTACCTATTCAGAATCCCCCTGGTTTGTGGACGCGCGAAACATAAAACTGGTCGAATTTTCTCCAACATCCAGCAGCCCTTTCCTAAATAGGACATGGCTCCTGAAACTCCTGCACATCATACCTGACCTTCGCACAATATCAAGCAATGATATAGCACTTCTAGAACTGCCTTGATACTCTATTGTAACAAATTGGGCCATTGTATCTTTTCACTCCCCCATTGTCGCGGAACGTATATGCCTGCATACCCAAGCTTTTCTGGATTTGGGCTTTGATCTCCCCGTCTTTTGCCCCTTGGCTCCCAATAATCGATCATGGGGACAGGGGCCCATAGGTACTTATGCTTGGCAGGCTGCAGCACACGAGAACAAGGCAATGGGGGGAATGTCAAGGAGACTAGAAGGCTGTTGGTCTAGAGTGCACGCTATTCATTGAAATCCATCCTTGCAGGACACTTCCATTGTAAAGGTTGTGTCCTGGAACACAAGAGGGTACAATTCATCTCTAGGAAATACTCGAGGGCTTGTTCATTTGACTGGGCTGAGGTTTTCACTCAAAATCGGGTCACTCTAAAGGAGGGCTCTGCATAGGTGCAAAAGTGGGCTATAATCTAATGGAGTTTACTGAGAGGCCTTTGCAGAAGACCCTTGTGGCAGCAACTATTACTAATCCCCCATGGGGCCTTGAACCAACTCTTGTACTGACATTGTATGATCCACCTGGGGACTCAACTAAATGCCTCATGTGTGCAGTCATGGAGACACTTAGCAACTGGCATGGTAGATATCCCAGAGAGGGTATCATTGTAAGTGGGGATTTTAAAGTAGACTATACAGATCCAGTGAATGGAAGCAAAGGGGGTAAGCATGGATGTGCATCCCAGAAAAGGGCCCTGACATGGCATGCAGCTCTCCTAGAATACAATCTGGCATTGCTTATTGACAATTCGGGTACCCCTATGGTGAACTGGTCAAATGATACATACAAAAGTTGCATCAATTTCATGTTTGCAAATACTGCTATACTTAAGCATTCGCGACAACTGCAAGCTAGTCCCATAGACCTAAGTGACCATGCCACATTCAGTATAAAACTTCAAACACTATGTAAGCAGCCCGGAAGGAGAATGGCTACGCACCTGTCCTTAAATACAAAGGGGAACAAGTTGTGTTGGACAGCTTTCAACATCAGTCAGTTCAACATAAACTTGAGGTCTAACACAAAAAATGACGAGGTATTGTTAAGCGGACACAATTGGCAATTGAAACGTTTGCTGGGTAGGTATAACCAACTCACGATGCAATGAGTCTAGCAACCAAATAACACAACTAGCGCAGATTATTTGTACGACTCAGAAATAGCAGAGGACGCGATCTTATAAAGCCTCTATTTTGCGAAATAAAAAAAATAAACAAGTATTGCATAGTATAAAATGTAGACCTAAAGTAGCAGCAGCGTGCATACAAATTTAAAATGTATGCCCAGAACTGGCACTTAATTGATAGAATTATCAAAAGTAATGATACTAAGAGATGTTGGTTCCTGCCGCGAAACTACAGCCATGCAAGAACTGAAATTAATTGTGATAAGCATATCAATAAACACTATTTGATGATAACTGACATCAAGATATCTATACCCAAAGGCCCCAAGATAGGCTCATTTGTTTGGAACCATGTGAAGGAAGCAGATTTTCCCTTTATAATATTGAGTTCTAACTCATCCAGAGCCGTAGGCCCAGATGGCCTCTGCAACATGGTCTTGAAAAATGGCCCTGAATATTGGTTACAGTTATTATGGTCACTATTCCTCTGTGTGAGACCGGTGTCCTCCCTTCCACAAGGCTGGAGTCCATTTTAATTGTAGTATACAAGAAAGGCTCACGAAAGAACCTGAATAACTACCGATTATTAGCCATGCAGGACACTAGCTCCAAGATTGTTGTTGGAATTACTTTCCACATGGGAACGTGAAAACAAATATTGAACCCTACACAGATGAGCTGTAGGACGGGGTATAGTACTAAACATGCCATATGAACGCTCCTTACTTTGATATCTGACACATTGTAAAATCCCAGCACCAGTATCTATATGTGCTTTGTCGATTATTTATTCCTCAGCCTTCGATTCAGTAGATAGAGGTAGACTTTGGGATAAAGTGTCAGGCTGTGGCTTGAATGAATTATTACTCTACTTTATTAGACAGTTGCATGAGGATACTGTAGTAAGAGTCAGGTTAGCACAGGATGGTTCCCTCACAAGACCATTTTACGCTAATGTTGGCATCAAGCAGAGCTGCATACTTGCTCCATTTTTATATAATCTTTATGTGGCAGATTTTGTCCAAATTCTTGAAGCAGTATGCAATTATCCACCGTCCTTTGGGGGGAAAAACATAAGTATTGTCACGTATGCAGACAATATTGTTATATTTGACGGTACCCCCATGGGACTTCAGCGCTCGCTCAATGCCTTATCAAAGTATGCAGAGTCAAACGGCCTGCGAGTAAATATAGGGATGACAAAGGTCATGACAATAGGTAAGGGAGCCTATAGGGGCAAGAGGTTTAAGTGGCGATTGGGTGGACACATTTTAGAACAGGTCCATTCCTACAAATAATTAGGTTTGCACATAGCACACAACCTGAATAGCAAACATCAAGCGAGGGCGGTCACCGTCTCGGCACAGACTAAATGGCGATCTTTAAAAAATGTCATAGACATGCAGGAGGGCCATTCTATGGAGGCTAAACTAGTGCATAAAAGTTGTCTGTAGTACCTGGGATTCTATATGCATTGGAGACGCTGCCCATGGGATCAGTTTTATGACTGCCTAAACTGGAGGGAAAAATATTGAGAGTGGATATGGGCCTACCAAAATCAGTTCCTGTGGAAGCCGTGCGCTTAGATTTCGGCTTGCCATCCTTATATATTCTCTGCCAGTTGGCTGTTAGCAAGTGGTGGGGCACCATTCACTTTAGTGAAAAGGGCAGACCCTCATATATAATTATGTCCCATGTGTTACATTGCGGCTGCAGTGTCTGGTTTGCTAATATCCAAAAATTTGTATTAAATCACTGTGTGATGATTTACATGGAGGTACTACCAGATACTCTAGGTGAAGTATATGCATTGGACTTTGAAAGGAAGGCGAAGGATCATGATCGTAGGGTGTCCATTGATTACTTAGCCAACAAAAGAAGATATAATATGTACTCTGCACAGGGCATGAATGTAAATAAATCTTGCGAATAAAAAGCTACTCGCCAAAATTGGTACATTTCATTAACTCTCTATGCCTCGAAACCCTTCTGGTCTACGAAGATACAGGGGCATGGATCGGTTCAGAATGAGGTGACCGACTTTATCGTATGTTTAATTCAACTGTGGAATCGGCAAGACACATACTTACCCAATGCAGTATGTTAGCCCCCCTCTATGAGAAGGCATATCACAACTATGCGGACCACACCACGGTCCAATTTTGGAGCTCCATATATGAAGCAAAATCTCTGGTAGCAAATGCTGCTGCACTACATATTTGGCAGAAGGTGGGGAAATGTCTGCCCGCATTGTGATGCATACTTTGAGGGAAGTTGGTCCTACCCGCCACCTTGTGTTTGTCTATCAGTGTTTGTCTTTGAGTATACATTTGTCAAGGGCTTTTATTTGTTGATGTAATTAATGGATGTGTCCTTTCTTTCTTTCTCTTGTTTTTTTTAATTGTTAAAATGAACTGGTTTTATTTGCAAAACACATTGGTTTTAATGATGCAAATGAATAAATAGGTTTTAAGTGTAATTTTATAAACTGAAAATGTTGTAATATGTTTCATTGTGTAAGCTTGTAGTGTAAAGGTCTGATTGACCATAAACACTAAATACATTTTCTTTTAAAGTACACTTAATGTAAAAATTAAGCAGAACCTTGAAACATGACCGTATCATATGCTTGGCAATATACTTTACATCAAGTTTGATTTAAATAACATGCAACACTTTTCTATTGGTCAAAGACATTTCACACAAGCAGCATTCTTTATTTTGATCTCCCTGCACTATGTTGGAGCACAACAAACCTTTACAAACAAAACAACGTTCATATAGATGGAACCCTTTATCTTTCACCACTTTGCAATGAAAAATCTCTCTTCTCGCATTAGTCACTTTCCCACTCTCGATAGAGTATGTTTTTAAATCAGGGACTTCACTCTATTTAATTTTGCAAGATACATTTTTGCCCCATCACAAATCCAGATATTAAGTTTACTATGGAAACTTCTCTGCTTTAAGGAAGGGTCTGGGGAATGGGAAGCAGTAGGGAATTTCTGTTTTTTGATACACCCATCCACTTAGGGAATTTTGGAGTTGGCCACACTAAGGTAAGGGATACCTGCTTATTTGAAATGACTATATCTTTAATCAGCCCTAGTAGAGAGATTGTAGATTTCACACTCCCCCCGAGCTCACCCCACATTCTTTGACTATATGGGAGTTAATTCAATTATTATTTGGAAAAAATGCTAAAGATGTACTTGGTCTGCTCACCAAATCAATAAGGGGAAGGTATTAAATCAAACATATCCCCCCACAAGATTTGGTTCTGTTGGACAAGTTTACTTACATGGGACAGCTCTGGGTTTTGTGCTGAGGAAAAGTCATCAATGTTTCTGGAATCTCAGGGGAAACATACGGACTTGGTAAGATAGCCTCTCTGGGTTCAGTCATGGAGACCTCCAGAATCCATCCATTTATTTGCCTCCTGATGTTTCCTCCAGATTTTAGTCTTCCTCCTGATCTAAACCTCCTCCCAGGCAATGTTGGTTCTCCAGGAATGTTTCCAGCAGTTCCCACTCAGATCAGATGATTTCAGATAGCTCTTTCCTTTTTCCCATTGTGCGTCCCCTTATAAAATCTAAACCGCACCCACAAAATATCTAAATTATCATGGGTCAGCTTATTGGATCTTGATTTGGATTGAGCCTCTACTGTCCTCCCTTTTCTGTGATTAGTCTCTTTTAGTTACTAGACTCTATTCTTGGGAGTGTGTGACTCCACCCCCTTAAATTATCTTTCTGACAAATGTTACAGTTGCAGCTCAAATCTGCAACAAGGCATTTTGTTCAGTTTCCAAATAGCACCATAAAATATACATATCTGAATTGGTCTAACCATGCCGGATTTAATGAAATGTGCCTGGCGTTGGCACGATGTTGAAGGTTGGAATGGCAAATTTTTGTAATTTATTCAAAATATATAACAGTTATCAACAAAAGATTTTCTATACAGATATCTAATTCAACAAGCTATCATTTCCCCGAATCTCTGCTTCATGGCATTTTCTGGGTAGCTACCATCACACTTTAGCTTATAACTTTTACGGAATGGGATCAGAATATCTGCAAGTCAAATTTGCCCGCTACACGACTACTTGTTCCCTCCGATCCCAGGCAGCTCTGCGGGTAGCGGATCTCCAATTTAGGTTAGCTTGAAAAGGGGTCGTGCTTTCTTGGTGGCAGTCGCTAAAGCTTGGAATGACCTTCCTCTTGCTCTGCGGGGGACCACAGAACATTTAGCCTTTCATCTGCAACTAAAAACAATGCTATTCTAGAAACAGTGATATCACAAAATATGTCCTCATGCCTCCAGGGCCATGAGCCTTCAGGCGTACGTGCACTTCAATAAATTCAGTAAAAATTACATAACAACATAACTTTATTTCTCAAGGTTGAAATAAGATAGATCTTCTCATAAGCTTTTCAAGCATATTTGAGTCATTTTTGTGTGCATTACAGTTTCTGGGGCAATCAAAAAAATAAGATCCTCCATAAAATGATGGCCATCCCTAATAAAATGCATGATTTTACTTTAATGATCTTCACAGTTCTACACCTCAAGAAATTCAACATCTAGTTTAAGCCATCTGCTCCTTTGTTTACATGGCATGCTATTAAGTCATTAGCTCCTTTCAAAGTCAATAGCGGGCCATGGGTCTGATAATCTTATCTGAACAGAGGAAGACAACTCCACCCACTCTCTCATGGGTCATTCTCTGGTACATGTCAAATGTCGGTCAGATCCTGGACCTCACCAGGAATCGAAATTTAATTCTACATATTTTTAAGAGTTCACCTCCATTAACTGGGTTTCATGTCTTTACAGTGGTTGTCTGTTCACCTCATAAAACTTTAGTCCGGCACGATCCCCTCCCCTTTAATAAATAATAATAATAATTTAGAATTTACATAGCACTAAGAACCCTCAGGTATCTGAGCACTGGTTATTATTACCCACGGTGTGTGGTGCTCATTTATCGACCTCAGAAGGATGAAAAGCTGAGTTTTGCGTCAGCTGGCTCCGCACAGATGTCAAAGCGAGCGTTCAACTCGCTATGCTATCGGACCGGCCTTTCTTGGCTCTCTGAGCTTCACAGAGATTTTTAGATCAAGAGATGAAGCAGTAATTGACCTTTTGGCTTGCTGTGGAAAGATCACTGAGCACAGCACAGCTCTTTGACATTCAGACTTTTCTACATGGGAATTACACCAATGTGTTGAAATACAAAATATCTTTTTTCCATCTTCATTCTCAGAGTGTCTTTTTAAAACAGCTGTTTTTTATAATGTGCTAACTGTTTTTTTAAATCTTTAAAGAAAAATGACTTAATAATAAATGTATTATGAAATAAGAAATACACATGCAAAGTGATAATTGAATTGTTAGTCACTCGCCCCCTGTGTGTTTCCCTCACGTACCACTTCTGCTGATTAGATTGGTTCTCAAGCACCGGTCTATTAGATTGTTTTGTACTTTACAGTTCCAGGGATGACCGGTTAGCTTTTTTTTTCCTTTCTCTGGAGTTCCTCCTCTGTTAATAGTTTTTTCGAATGGCTATTGGTCATGGAACAATTTGGAATAGACATTTCGAATACATACCTACAGGAGGTAATTTCAGTTGACCACACCCATATAGAACTTTACAAAGAGAAAAGGACTATCAATACTACTCCTTAAAGACATCTTAGTACAAATGGCTACTGAAAAATCCAGGAGCTATGATGAAAAATATGTGGAAGTATTACTTGCCAGATCATTCTTTTTTTCCACTGAGTGAGACAATTCTCCACTATCCAACGTTAGTAATTGGGATGAATTTCTCCAACTAAAAAAGAGAATCATCAGAACAGAATTGCATGGCACAATAATGTTGCAGTATCTGAGAAACGGAGCACTCCCACAAGACCTAAATGAACCACGCTTATTTTTAGATAAAAATGTTTTGCATCCAATGGAGATTTGTTGATACTTATAATCGATATCGCTAATGATATTTCTGAGAAGTCTGTCATAGAACTCACAACCCTAGAGAAAGACATAAAAAAATGAGTCAATATAGATGCGTTCAAGAAAAGGATTGAAGAGATCAGGAGAGAGATGGTGGAGTTTAAAGAGCAAACCATGAAAAAGACTTTAGATACAGCAAAGACAATTAGGTCTCCACCTATACACAAGACCCAAACCATCCCTACACCACGCATGTACGTTTCAGCATCACCTCCTACAGTTCAGCCAGCACAGGAGAAGACTGTAACACCAGTGATAGAGAAAACACCAAAAATAATCGAGGGGGATCGAGAGGGATAGGTAGGTTTCCTTATAAGCGCAGATCACAACAAGGTTACGACCTAAGATCCAGGGACACCTCGGTTCCTTTTTTAAATACGGACCAGATGCCCCGGGACTACGAACCTTGCCAGACAAGGAGCAGGACATCCTACTAATTAATCTGTTGTCTTACCATCCCACGCACAATGAAATCAAAGTGCTAAACAAAGGGTTTGGCTTTGTACCCACAAACAGTTACGACAATTTTGCCACCAGGCCAGAGCTCCAGAAATTATTCAGAAAGATACATCTCCATCAATGTTTCCAAGGGAATCCATTCACAGTAACTGCAACCAGTAACTGCAACCAATAGCAGGTTAGATAATGTCTCAACCTTTTGTCCTCCCACGATGAGCTACAGTCTCAAATCTATTGTATATGAACAACGTGTGTTGCCTGAAATCACAACCATGGAATTCAATATACCAGAGAAAAAGGTATTGTATAACCTCAATAAAAGAGAACAACAGGCAGTTGCATCCCTAAGATCAAACCGCAACCTGATAATCAGAAAGGCAGACAACTACAGGGCTATCATACTATTAGATAGAACCAACTAAAGTAAGGAGTGCGAGAGACAACTAAGTGATGTGTCATTTTACCACAAAATCAGGGAAGACCCCACCACTGCTCTCATGACCCTAATACGTTCTAAAATTGAGAAGGCCAAAGAAGCAGAATATCTAATTATTAGAAACCTGAGTATACCTCAATTTTATGTCTTACCCAAAATCCACAAGACATTTGTCAACCCCCCCAGGACACCCAAAATGTCAGGGAGAGGATCGCTTTTAGAACGTCTGGCAACATTCGTGGACCTTTTCCTGAAGGGCTACATCACTGAGATGGCCTCTTACATACAAGACACTACAACTATCAACCATCAGACTGAGATACTATCAACTCTTGATATTGTCTCATTATACACCAAAATCCCACAAGAAGCGACTTTGGCTATGATAGAATAGCTGTTACTGTCCAGAAGACGTGTAGGAACCACACCAAATTATTTCATCTCATGGTGCACCGAAATGGTACTTTCCGAGAACTATTTTCAATTTGACAACAGATTCTTCAAACAAATACATGGCACTGCCATGGGATCAGCAGAGGCACTGACCCTCGCAAATCTAATTGTTGAAGCTTTGGAAAGTAGCAGAATCTTAACAGATTCAAATCCCCATTTCAACCATATAGTGAAATGGAAGAGAGACATCAATGATATGCTCTTGAATTGGCAAAGCAATGAGACCAGCCAGTGTGCATTTTTTGCATGGCTTAATATACAAAATCCATACTTTCAATTCACGCTGTCCATGGAGGTGAATATTCTAGACGTCACTGTGTTTAGTGACCTCTCTGAAGGATTACTAAGTCAGATCTTTTCACAAACCAATGGACAAAAATTAATTAATGTCCTTTCACAGTTTCCATCCTAGACATGTCCGTGAGAACCTGCCAATAGGCCAACATTTTAGACTCAAGCGTAATAGCACTAGCAAAGATGAATGTTTTTAAGAAGGAAAGACATTGGTCCTCATTACAAGTTTGGCGGTAGCATTGCTGGTAAAACCGGCAGGCTGCCGCCAAACTTGTGATTTTTTCGATACCCACAAATGGGCAATTATCGGGTCATTACGGCCCTGACGGACCTGGTAATTGACCATTCGCGGGCGCAGAAAGAAAATGCTCCCCATTTCCATTGAGCCTTATAGGGGAATGGGGAGGTCGGATGCACCGGCACCATTCAGAATGGTGCTGGTGCATCCGCAGTGCTCTAATTGTGGGTGCTCGTCCGTCAGGTCCGATCTGGCGGGCGAAAAGGCACCCGCGAGCAGAACTCGTAGTTTGCTGGTCCGGTAACAACAGTACCGGCAAGCTTACCAGTACCTTTGTTACCGGGCTGGCAAACATATAATGAGGCCCATTGAGTGATAACCTACTGAAACGAGGATACCCACACAAAATTGCTAATAAAGCCTTCAAAAGAGCTCCGAACTACAACAGGGAAGGCCTGTTGGAATACAGATCTAAAAAAACTGTCTCATAGAGAATGGTCTTTGTGAGTACATATAACTCCATGTCCAACCAGATCCAAAGGATAATAACTAAGAACTGGCATATATTATCAAAATGTAAGAATCATCCCACTGCACCACCAAGATGTGCATTTAAGAGGAGCAGAAGCCTGAAGGAAATGCTAACTAAAAATAATATTTATGAACCTGCCACAAGACAAATGACCATTATAGAATCCTGGCATCTAAACAAGTTGAAAGGCCATAGCGTCTCTGGCGGTTGCAGATGCTGCAGCCAGACAACCAGAACGACTACCCTGATTTTAGGCCTAACAACACATTGGCAACAAAAGGAGTTGACCAATTGCAATACAACATGGGTGATTTAAGCAATCTGGTGCCTATGCAGCAAAATGTATATTGGGAAGATAGAGAGACTAGTAAAGGTTTGCATTGGAGAACACAAAAGCTGTATTAGGAACAGAGTACTAACAGATCCACTGGTAGGCCACTTCACGACGGCAGGACATTTGTGTAATGAAATCAAATGGTCTATTATACTCAAACTGCATGTGAGTGGTAATACAATGTCTGACTAAAAATAGACTCTCTAGGGAAGAAACATGTCTAATTTTCTTAACGAAAAACCACGAATCAGGACTCAACGATAAAATTGACTGGCATTCAGTCAAATAGCACTACAAGTTAGATATTAATTGTAGACATGACTAGATACAAAAAATCCCAACAGCTATGTGACACACAGAACGTGTTATCATTAGTTCAGTCCCCGCCGCTCTGTGTAATGTGACAGTAATAGGCAGATACGCGTTCAATGTTACTTATCCGTCCAGTCCCTGGCCCTCTGTACAATATGACAGAACCAGCAGACACGTGTTTAATTTCATCTACCCCGTGAGATATTTTAAAGCAGATTCTAAATAGCTTCTAATTAACCATTACAGTAGGTTTTACTTAAATGAACAGACAAAGGATTCTGGTTGAAGTGCAGCTGACAAATCTAGAACGAGCAGACAAATTAGTGCATTCTTTGTGCAGCTAGCACTTTCCGAGGTTCCTCCGAAAGTTGCTTACTGATGCAAGATGGCTGTGTGATTGAGTCCACATGGCCTATAGATCACATGATCCATCTCCTCAGTGACTGATAAGTCCCCTGTATCTGCAACCATGGTTAGATGGTCACCGTTGCAGAACACACACAGCATAGCTGCAGCAATACACTTCCCAGAGCCTCAACAATAGTGAGTAATTTTTAAATCTCCAAGAGATACACGTGTATAGGCCAACATTAGGTGACTAGAATATCGAGTTACCTAAAGTACATTTGTCCTACCATTTTACAGAAGGAGGACCTGTATGAGATTACAGCTTTACACAATACATGCCGATCCATAACACAGGAGTCAAAGATGCAGAAGTAAGTAAGCATTGCACAGAGAGTTACAATTTGTGTCACAAGACCCGGACGCTCACACAGAAAGGCATGTATACATCCATACACCATGTGCATGCCAACAGAACAGAGAACACTGAATGCCCACTTGAACAGTGGCAAAACTCCACGACCAATGAGCGCAGTCATATAGCAATTGTTCACGTTCCGCATGCTTTCAGATCGGGCCACTGTAATAATCCAATAGTTGTGTGCTATGTATTAACATCAATATTAGATATCAGTCTTAATAACAAGGAATGAATCTTTAGCATGGACTCACCAACAGGGAAGAATCCTGGGACCAGACTATACTTGTGGGCCAGGGAAGGTGATGCTAATAGAAGTTCCCCCAAGACCTTCCTCTCCCTCTGCGGTGGTAAAAACCCTAGACGGAGTCAAAGACCCCGTGGAAACCCTCAGGAGGAAGAAAACCCTGCGTAGTCTGTCAAATCGTCAGCTTCGGATGTCCTCCTGGACAGCTATACTTCAAGGTATGTCAACAGTGGGGTCTAGTATAATAGATGAGAAAGATACAGTAAGCTGTTATGAGTATCGATTTAGATAGTTAAGAATAGAAGTAAGGGGTTAATGTGGATGAGAACCACGCCTTCTGTTCTACCTGAAGATTATAATTCGGGATTCTGAGAATTCAGATGTTCGGAATAATTCCTACCAAGAGAATATCAGTCATAAGGGAAGAAAATGAAGAAGGGTATACGTATATATTGTGGCAAAGAAGTACCTTTCGTGAGGAACGGAACAGCTTCTGAACTGTGGCTCTGTTAAGTTGTCAGAGGTTTGCAGGGAGCTGCAGGGAAGTAAGATAAGCTGGGAAAAGAGGAAAATGCTATTAGAGCGATTCCTAAAGCGAGAGGGGTGAAAGAAATTGAAGCCTTTGTACCTCGGCCGGATCCGAGGAACGAAATAGTTTGGAGTGTGGGAGTAACCCGGAAGAGTTCTTGAAGAAAGTTTGTTCCATTCGAACGAGCACAGAGCTTTCAGGTGTGCGACTGGGAAGCAGGGAAAGCTGATAAGGGAACAGAAAAGGGAAAGTAACAATCACAGTAAACGGAATAAGGACAGAAAGATAAGCCTAGGTCCGTACTCACGTAGCGTTGATTGAAAGGAGTAGCAACGCGTCCGCTTGTTGCCGGAAGAGGCGGATATGCTGTGTCTGGGCGAGGGGGAGGAGTCGAGGTGTCGCAAGGATGCAGAGCAGCTAGACTGTAGCAGGTAGTAGTAGCCGCCATTTTGTATGCAAAAATGGGCACCGCATACCTCCAAACCCAACGGTGCCGGATGGACCAGCGCTTCCTAAAGGACATGACAGCCATTCTCGCTGCATGGAAGGAAGTGATCACTGACACAGTAGAGGATCTTAAGACCTACCATTATTGAGAACGCCCTGCTGTATCTACAATGAGTTCGAATTCAAAAATGTATAACGAGATGACCCGGACTGAGTGAATTCAATAGCTGATACCCGGACAGCTGCACAGGTCATAATACTGAACCATTTATTTCATGTAAGTGGTTATGTGTTTTACACCCCCTCAGGGGACTTTGCATTTAATTCCACCACTTATACGAGTCATTCAAAAATATGTGCAAATGACCAATGGACACTCATTTCTGGCCTTTCCCTCTACATCTCCATAGGGCATAGCTCTAATGGCGGAGTGAAACCTCATCAGCCACATTGCCGGGAATAAATTACACATTACCAGTAAGTGTTAGAAAAGCACTAGAGTGCTACCAATTAGCTCAGTGCATTTTACATCAGTAGGCTTAGAATGATTAGTAGCTAGCAAGCAACAATTCATCTGTTGCCTGCATCCTTTCCACAGAGCTTCACAAAAGAGGGACTACTTCAACCTCTAGAGAACCTCTTTTTACACAGAATATGAACCGCAGAGACACAGCTACACAATATTGAAACGCCCGAATGAACTATAATCTTTCTGTAATACGGGAAAGAAACATGTTGGGTCAGAACTGAGCACTAGAACACTGCTCAACTTAAATATTACACTTTATGCCGGTTATATGTTTTAGCTTGTGATGGTTGTTTTGTAGTACTTATGCCAAGTTGTGTTTTTCATGATCCACCCCTCACTTGAGCATGATCAACTGTATAGTTATTAGGTAGTCTTGATTTTGAACTGCAACTTTGATGTTTTATGTGTTTCTCGAGTTGTGTTAAGATCCTTTCACTACAATTAAACAATGTTTTTATAATGAACTGTTTTTTGAATATCATTAAAGAAAAATTACTTGATTAATAAATGTATTACAGAATAAGATATAGACATGCAAAGTGATTATTTAATTGGTAGTCACTCGCCCCCTGTGTGTTTCCCTCACGTGCCAGCTCTGCCGATTTGATTGGTTCTCAAGCACCGGTCTATACATTTTCTTTGGACTTTACTGTTCCACAGATGGCCGGTTAGCTTTGTTTCCTTTCCCTGGAGTTCCTCCTCTGTTAATTAGCTCCAGGACCTCACCAGGAATCACATTTTAATTATATGTATTATTTAAGAGTTCACCTCCATTAAACAGGTCTCATGTCTTCACAGTGGTCATCTGTTCACCTCATAAAACTATAGTCCGGCACAATCCCCTCCCCTTTCTTGGCTCTCTGAGCTTCAAACAGATTTTTAGATCAAGAGATGAGACAGTGATTGACCTTTTGGCTTGCGGTGGAAATATCACTGAGCTCAGCACAGCTCTATGACATTCCAAAAAAAAAAAATCCATCTTCATTCTTGCAGTTTCTTTTTAAAACAGCTTTGCCAAGCTACCAGTTTCCTTAATCTGTGCCTTTAAATGTACTTCTGGCAACTGAGTTTAATTTACTATGTGTTTCTTTCCTTCCAGGCTGCATAATGTGTCCATTTCTATTTTTCCATGGAGCTTTCTTTTTGTTAAATGTACCTTTCATTTTTTCTTATAATGTAGTGAAAGATAGGTCTCTAGTTTTGGGGCTTTGTCATTCAAATACTGGGCACCTGGTTTCGTGTTTGTACTCTTTGTTTCTCTGTAAACAGCATTTTGGTGTATGGCAGTTAAGAATGAAATGTTGCTTATTTTTGTTTGACAGTCACATCTTGATTACATATTGCTTCACGGTTTGGGCCTAACATGGCCAACACAGTTCATCGGTCTTGGGGCTGCATTTAGCGCACAGATTCCCCCCACCCACATTGCACTTTTATCATGGTAAGACTCCTGGGAAAGAGCAGGCAAGAGTGGGGTTTTGATTTGCTAGGGTAAATTCTGGGGTCGGCAGAGTCGTACCTAGGGCCCGCAGACCTCCAATTCACGGAAGGCCCTAACTCCTTCCAATGTACCAATGAAGATGAGGTCCACACAAGAAGCAAAGGATAACTACCGTTTTATTATGTCAAATGAGCAGGGACAACATACGAGGCGTCAAGTTCCGTCCAAGTACATCTCATTAATTTTGGGCTCGCCGGCCCCGTTTGTACACTTGTGATGTCACTTACCAAAATCCTTCCCCAAACCTAGCACCACTCTAGGTTAGCTCCCAGAGTGTAGGTCAAGTATGGAGACATATAGAGTGCTCAGTTATTGGTTATCACAATGTCAGGTGGTGCACTTGGTTCATCCCTAAAAATTGCTACCTGAGAAATGTTACATTAGAACCCCTGAAGATTGGCTGGAGATTCCGGCCACCAGCCCCTGTTCCCCAGTGTCCTGATTGGTCAGGCTGCGGGGCCCCAAGCCTGGGACCATTGTTGTTCTCAGCCCGCAAGACACCTGCTCTCGTAATATGTGTTTCAACAAGATGTGACTATGTGACAGTGTGCAACAATAAGGTCCTTGCTAATGCCATGAGAGCAGTCCAATCCCAGCGCATATTGTAGATGAATTGTTGCAATTATGTGGCAAGGTTCAGTCCAGACGTGACACGACTGCATCTTCCCGGCTTTGGTATTACCATGTTCATTTAATTTCTCACTGGTTATATATTTTAGTTTCCATCGTTCATTCCTCAGATGGTTCCTCGGCTCGAACTCCAGTAGTCTCCTCAAGTACTCTTAAAGCTAGTCTGGGGTAACAGCTTCTTATCTGATTGAGATGGACACATTTCTCTTCTCTCTGTTCTCCCTTTGGGATGCAGATCTTGTAGGCAAAAGGGCATATTTTGTCCACAATTTAAAAACTACTGCATCGATACAGATGACATTTCCATTCCTTGGTCTGTTTTCTCTGGAAATTGTACAAATAAACCCTTGTCACCTAGCTCATACTCCTTTTTCATGGTTTTCAAATCATAGTATGATTTCATCCCTTCAGCAGGCTTCTCTAAATTGTGCTGGTCATAAGCAAAAGCGTTCTGGAGGTGTTTCCTGAGGTTCTCAATGTACTCACTCATGAGTAGTGGAAGCATTAATCAGCATCTGCTCCTGAGTTCTATAGAGCAGATGCTGAGGTAACACCATTTTTCATCCCACCATAAGTTCAAATGGAGGCATTTTAGTTGCAGAACATAGCGTAGACCTAATAGCCATCACGACAAGAGGTAATCAAATGTCCCAAATGGGTCGACAGTCAGCCACAAACTTCCTCAGTAAGCTTACAATTGTCTTATTATTTATTTATGTATTTATTTATTTATTTGATGATTTATACAGTCATCCGGGTGCTAGAGAAGCAGACTGCCAAGAGATCATTTAACCAGAAGGTTTTAAACAAAAAAAATGTCTTTAAGGCCTTACAAAGCTACAGATGATTAGCCAGATCATGAAGTTGAACTGCAAGGGCATTCAACAATTTCAGTGCCAAAACTGAACAGGAGCAATTCCCAACACAATCTTCATGAAACCTAGGAACAACAAATAGAATTTGAGAGCAGGAGCGCAAAGTTATAGATTGTGAGAAGCATACAAGTTTGTGATTAAGGAAAAAGGGGCCCGAGTGTTTAGTAGCCCAATGAGTGATGCAAAGAATTTTAAAATCAATGCATCATTTGATCAGGAGCCAGTGAAGTTGGCGTAATAGAGCCAGAGAGTGAAACATCCTTAGAGTGTTCAGGGTCCAAACGGCCCACTGAGTTCTGCAACACCTGAAGACAGTGCAGCAAAATCTCTGGTCACCCAAAATAGATGGCATTACAGTAGTCAAGAGACCACATAATTGATGCAGTGACTACTTGAGACTGAAGATGTAGAGGAATAAAAGTCAGTACATTTTTGAACAATTTAAGTTTAAGAAAACCAATATTATACACAGCCACAATCTGAGCCTCTCTGGACCCAGAAGAGGGTAGTTTCTTTCCAAGGCTTTTTAACTGAGGTACTGGCTACAGGATGCATGTCAAGAGATTCTGGCCAAAAATCATCGATCCAAAAACAATTAGACCAATCAGCAGAATCTCTGTCTTTTCTCCAGTTAGCTTCAGCCAATTTTCCAACATTTAGCCCCCGATTGAGGTCAGCCATCATCTTAATCTACTTGGAGGTCCGATTCTAGAGCATTAGGTCGTAAAACCACCTCAGTATCATCCGTACAAGTATAAAACTGAACACCATAGGATGAAATTCAATCCGCCAGTGGCCAAAGAAAAACATTTAAGAGACGAGGTAAAATGGAGGAACCCTGGAGAACACCACAAAAATAGGTACTGGTTCTGACTTAAACAGGAACAAAGATATTGTCTGAGAATGGTGATAGAAGAGAAGAGAACCAAGACAGGGGCGAGTCCAACAATACCAGCAGCCTCCAGTCATCCAAGCAAGATGGCATGGTCAAATGTATCGAAGGCCGCAGAGAGGCCAAGTAAAATAAGACCTCTGACCTCCCGTCCATTCCTCTAAGAGGTCTGAAAACTGACTGAAAATCATGAAGGAAGGAATGTGATTTAAGATAGGGTGACAGTTAAGGAGTACCAATCGACTCCATGAGCTTAATCAGCAATGGTAAGATAGAGATGAGATGATAGAAGGTTTTGCAGGATCAAGATGAGGCTTTTTTAGTAAAGGAGTAACCAATGCATGATTTATAGGTTCCGAAATGGTGGCACTTATCAAAGAAAAGCACACAGCTTCTGAGAAAAGAGAGATAGAACTCAGTGGCAGGGATTGACAGAAATGTAAGGGAATTGTATCTAAGGGAGAAGATGATTTAGGTTTATTGGGAGAAGAGGTAAAAAATGAATTTCTATCTGACATCATCACATTCCTTGCTACAGATATATCTCTCAATGACTCTGCTCGATGCTAGCTGTTAGGCAATGTTGATTTTTCTTTTTATCCCTAGAATCTCCATCATCTTGGTCATCAACTCATTGGTAAAATAACTTCCTCGTTCCAACTCAATTCTTTGTGGGAGACCGAAACAAGAGAACATGTGGTTTATCATTAGAACCGCAGCAGTTGCCACCTTACAATTTGGGGCATGAGGACATTGTACCCACTTTGAAAACAAGAATGTTAGAGTCAATATGCACTTCTTTCCTCTAGAGGAGCAAATCACTGGCCTGGTGAAATTGACTTGCAAAACTGACCAAGGCAGTGTCATTCCCCTTTTCTGTGGGGGAGCTTTGTGTGTGGGGGAATTTGGCTGAAATTGAACACACACGAGACACCCCCTTAGATACATTTTTAGGTCCTGGCCCATTTATGGCCAGTATGCAACCTCTTACAAGATTTCCAATGTCGTGTGAAAACTCCTATGAGCAGCGTTGGCAGCAACATGAGCGTGATTCAACATCAGGCACTGGAATAAGGTAGGTACCACCCACTGGTCACATCTAGATGGGGATCTCCATCCAACAGACCGTCTTTGATTCAAACATTTTGGAAAATGTCATCAACACCCAGAATACCTCTTTAACAATACAATCCAATTCTGTAAGAGGAAAACCCACGGGGTATTCAATGTGTCGATAGAATTTTCCAATAATGGGGTCCTCTTTTTGTGCTGTGATCAAATCTGCATCCGGGCCATCTTTACTCCACTGATAATTTGAAAGTTCACTGTTGGCATGAGTTTGAGACCTGGTCTAGTCAGCCAGGTCATGCCCATTCAGGTAATTCCCCCTCTATTTTGGAATGACCTCTTATCTTTTTCCAAAATATGGTCTTCCATTAGAGGTCACCAGATCATCAATATACTGGATGTGTTTTCCATGTTTTAATGGTTTATTGTTAGCACAAAATATGCCTCTATTCTTCCAGTTTATCAGGTGTTCCATAAACCCATTCCTGACATAGTCAGAGTCAGTGAGTATTACCAGTTCTTTGAGTTGGTGGTGTACTGCAGTGAGGATAGCTTGATGCACGGTCTTCAACTCTGCGACCTGACTACTAAGTTGGAAATGTTCAGGGGAGAAAAGACCAAAGGGTATTTTGGAAAAATAATCTTCGGTCTTTTCTCCCTCGAACATTTCCGTCACGGGCTTCCAACCCCGATCCTCTTCTTCATAGACCTTGCATGGGAACGCTAAGTACTCCTCCATATTGTTTTTTGGTTATTAGACTATTAGCTTTGAGACAGTTTTCTTGAGCACGATCATTCAAGTCAGCCAAACCTTGAACTAGAGGACTCTTCATGTTTTGGCCATACTTGACATCCACAAAATAGCCTTGCATGGACAGAATCCAGGAAGTAATTCTGGAATTATTTACATTCTGAGGACAGATCCTGTCACTTTGTAACTACTGCAAGGGTTGGTGAGGAGTCTCTATGATGCCGTGTTCCCCCTGGATACACGTGCAATCATTTTTCAATGCCCATAACATTGGCAGGGGTGCCTTTTTGCAGTCATTGAATTTTTCCTCCTCAGAGGACAAAGTTTTGCTTGCGTAACAGATTACTTTTCTAACCTTGTTTTACTTCCGGTACAATACCACTGTGATTATCTGAGAACCTTGTCTCCAAGAGGAATTCCTTATTCTTAATGGGGTAAGCCAAACAAGGAGCTTGAGAAAGGCTTTTTTTCAGTTGTTTAACTGCCTCAGATTACTCTGGACCCCACTGTCAATTGACTCTGGCCTTTAATAAATGGACCACAGTTCGAGTGACCTCTTCATAGTCTTCAAATACATTTTAACTATAATTAGTCATTCCAAGAAGGCTTCTCCATTCTCACAGAGTAGTAGAGTGTTTTAACTTCAATAAGGCTTCCACTTTCTTAACCTGGGGGTTGAGACTCCTATCAAAGATTTGGAGTTGTCCAGGAAGAGGTAGGAAGGGAATCTGGTTACCCTCCCCATCTTAAATTCAGTTGGTTGAAAGGCGTTTTGGACAAGAGAGTAGCTTTGGATCCAGTATCCACCAGAACCAATAATTCACACTGACCCTGTACCTTGATCAGGGCATACAATCTCTCCTTTCTATCCACAAGTGTACAATGAAAGTGTGAGTTTTTGGCAAACTCGGTAGCCATTTTCTTAATATTGAACTCCTACACTGTGTGATATAGGGGGACTTTCCATGTCGAAACCCGGGAACCTGTAGGAAGGAATTCACATTTTGCAATGTGTGTAGTTGGGGGATTCCGTTCTCATCTGATTCTTGGTTGTACCCATTTTTCTGAAGACAGTTCTCAGAACCAGTTTGTGGGGAGGATACCTCTACAGTCTCTGTATGATCTGGCTCGCATGGTTGGGGTCTCAGAATCTCTCAATCTGGGTCGGTCTCCATACCTACTCCATTAGAAAATTTGGGACCCAATTTCATTTGGGAAGAATCCCCCATTCCTGAAAGAGAAAATGTCCTCACATGAATCCTGCCAGGATTATTCTCTTTCAAAGGGGATTATCATATTTTCCTTCTCCACAAAGTGGGTTTTTCTATGCCCTCTTCTACTTACACTGAGTTCTTTGGGTTCTAACTTCCCTGGGGTAGAAGAGTTACTATCAGGCTGAGAGGTTTACAAGGGTTTTGTTCTGGTAAGAAAGGAAGCTTCCTCAAGGGTTTGTCATTTATCTTCAACCCGGGCCCCATCCTCAAGAACCTGTTGATTTTCATTACATTTCTGAAGTAATTTCCCCCAGAGCATCAGATCCAGGTTTTCAGGCATTCTGGGAAGCATGGTTCAGTTGAGGGTTCGACTGAGCCCTCAACATGCTCCCCAGGTTGTCAGTGAATTGTTGCACCTGTCACTCTAGTTGTGTAACTTTTGTTTCTGGGGTGGAGTGAGGTATCTGTGCATTCCTCTGCTGCCCCCTTAAAAGGGCAACTGTCCCTTCTAGTGAAGTAGCTAGGGTATTGGACATTTCCACCGTAATGAGTCCTGATTCTTCCTTCTCCTTGGTTCAGGAATCGATTGTCCTGAAACTGGGGAGAAAGAGGAGCATTGTTTTGGAAGTTAGGATTTTGAGGGTACCTGTTTGAAAACGTTAGGTTGGGAGGTGGAGTGTACTTCTCTCCTGTGGGAAGTTTGGAGGGAAGTTTTCCGGGGAAGTACCGTCCTACCTTTTTACAAGGGGAGTGTACACATACCCTAGGATCGGTTTTGTACCCTTGTATCAAGGACTTATGTAGGTGGCAGGGTCAGTGGGGTCATTGTTCTGATACCCTGATGGACTAACATTCGATTGGGCCAGGGCAGAGGGCCTCCTCTGCCTCTCATTCTGCTTATCAAGGGAGGAGTATTTTTAGGCCTCACCATCTCCACATCCAAAGGAGAGGTCATTTTCACCTCTGCCACCTTCACAGGAGCAGGTGTGGTAGTTGGCTTTGTGTTTGTAGGGTTGTTTTTATTGTCAGTGGGTTTCTGAACCTCATATATCCTGATGGACTGCTATATTACCCAAGCCAGTGTCCTGCGCTCATGGAAATCATTAATTAATTGAGTAATTATATATTTGGGAAGAGCCATGGATGTATGTTGTCACAAATTCCTTGCAATTCATATTCACTCGCCTGAAAGTCTGCGCAAATGCATATTTTAATTCTTGTGCAAACTCCCTAGGTGCCTAATACAGCTCACATTGTAAAATATATGCAACTGTACGGGCCTCTTGTGGGTTCCTGTGGGTCAAAACATGTTTAAAAATGGCTGCCTAATATTTGAACCATTTAAAATGATTCTGGTCTTCCAGTCCTGCAAAGAAACTGGCATGCTTCAGGAAAACGTCCATTTCACAAACTCCATGCAATTGACATCATTTTTTTATTTCATATGATGACATCATTTGTTCATAAAGTTCCAAATGCTCCACACTGAATACTTGGCATGCTTGAGGTATGGGGTCATGAAGGTCTTTATAGCTTTAATCTGTCTGTTTGGGTCTTTAACAAAACCCTTTCTCTATTTCGTATTTCTTTTTCGTCTCTGAACCTGAGTCCATTCACCCTCGGAATCATTGATGATTTTGGCACTCGAGTCCCTGTCTTCTATGTGCTCCCTATCTCTATGAAATTGAGACTCCCTCACCGAATTATGGGACCTGGACTCCTCCTTTCGCCTGTGCCACTGTGAGCTCTCAGGGTGACTGTCCCTGTCGTCACCTTTTGGCGCAGTATAGAATGCAGGACAGAACACACCAATCGATCCCTCATTTTCTGAATTTTCTGTATTTCATCTTGATTGATTTCATATTCCCCCTGAGATATTTGTGTTATTTAAAATGGCAAGTTCTCTCTCTCGACTGTACTATGTGCTTCCTCCACTAGGTCAGCTTCTGCTTGTCTCAAATGCTCCCTAAAATCTATATTTTCTTCCCTGATTCTGGCAGCTCCTGAGAACAAGGCTGACCCTTTCTACATCAATTTTCATCTGATTCACTTTTTGTAACAGAACACTCTTATCCTGGTGTAAGATGTCTTTTTCCTTAATCAATTGCATTTTCTGATGTTTCAGAATATTTAAATCCTGTGGAATCTGATCAAAGTCATTTTGGGAGTGAATCCCTTTTATAATTAACAGGTTGTTTCCATGTGTAAGCAGCAGACTCAATGTATTGCTCTGTGCTGGCCTGAGGGTAGGTTTTTGCCTAATTTTTAAGTTGCCCAATGAGGTTTTTATGTTATAATTCAAGCATTTGTCTCTGTTGTGATGTATCTTCTAGCTGTGTGAGTGATTTCTGGGCTTGTAGGAGACCAGACCTTTTTTTGCACTTGCTCTTCTATTAATTACAAATGAAAAGACAACTGGGCCGTGAGATGAGCCATTTGAATTTGTTCCTCACAAATATTTTGGTTCATATAAAAGTATGTTAGGGCTTTATATAATATCCCATCTTCAAGCCAACTTTCAGTGCCTGCTGTGTGAAACCAGAGTTGTCTCACCCACTAGTCACTGGAGATATGTCATACAGGTGGCCAGGACATGGCCATTGCTTTTGGATCCAGTTTCTGGTGGTGGACCAGTGCTGGAGGACCACTTGGGTGAGGGGCCTTCGGGGAATGGGAGTGAGACATTGGATGGGGAGACATGGTATCCCCTTCCCTGTCACACCTTTGCCCCATCCTTCCAGGTAGGATACATAGGAACTTTACCCCCCCCCTTTCCTACATGAACACATTCACACAGACAGCAAACTCTGGGAAAAAAACAGACTAACAACCGAGCCGTATACCTGACGTGTTCAAATACAATGGTCAGGCGAGATTAGGCACTGAGCGACACTCACACCTGACTTCCATTAAGCTTCCTGTAGAGTTCAGTCTTGGAATGTTGTCCTCGAGCTGGTATTGCGCGCTCTCTGGATTCTATGCTGTGAGAGCCGCGTGGCCAACGGGGAATGGTTAGTGAGAGAGTTTAAAATAGTCAGCGCTGTGTTGGGGCTCCGGGGAGCTCCATGGAATTAAAGTATTCACTTCAAACGTACCTTGTCATCGCATTCCTTCATATGGCGACGAGTAACGGAGCTCGCCACGGAGCAAGCGGGGTGTCCCAGTGAAGCAGAGCAGTGTGTCGGGACATCCACGGTGCCGACCCCAACGACCGAAGAGGGCCGCGCAGCTCGGCACGAAGAGAGGTGTGGGGGCCGCAGAGGGACTGTCTCAGCAGCAGAGTTTCGGAGTTGCAGGGAGACGGTCTCCACGGCGGCCGCAGGGGGACTGTCTCAGCAGCTGTTAGAGTTAGGAGCTGCAGAGAGACGGTCTCCGCGGCAGAGGAGGAGTGTGGAGCAGGAGCTCTTCACTCTCCCCACCTCACCGAGTGAAGCCAGGTTGGTGCCGCCCACCCTAGACCCCTGTGGACATAAAGGTGAGGAGGAAGAATTAAGGGGGAGAGGGGACTGGGACAGGGAGTGAGCACAACCAGAAGGGGAGGAGGCACATTTCAAATACAGTGCCATCTAGAGGATCCCAGAGGACAATTATTGAACAAAGTGAGCACCACCATAAAGGAAGGCACATTAAAAAAAAATAAAAACAAAAGAAATTGATACAGTGCCACCTAGAGGATCCCAAAGAAATGTATTTAGAAGGGTGAGGTGCCACCCAAAGGAGAGAACCTGTTTGAAGGTTATTATTAAGTAAGTGACTGTTGAACTTACTTTTGAAGATTTGGACAGTGTGAAGGGAGGAGCCAAAAGGCCAGAATAAGAGGAAGACTGGCAGAGATTAGAGGAGGACTGTTAAGAATAAATAAGGTGTAATACGAAATACGCCTGGGGTGCAACAGGGCATACAGAGCATATTGGTTGAATAAATTGGTTTACACAACACAAAGATGGCGGCGGCGAGTATGTCACCACCACCCCCGTTCCTGTCAGAACCCGGTACACCGCAAATAAGATGGGACAGGTGGAAAAAGTTGTTTGATACTTACCTGATTGCCATAGGGGGTGATAAGTTTGCATCGGCGAGAAAAGAAGCAATTTTACTCCATAATTTAGGAACTGAAGGCAGAAGTGTTTATGATGGCTTGCCTGATCTTATGCAGCAAGGCCAAGGGGAAATCGATCAATATTCGATGGCAGAAAGAAAGTTGGAGATCCATTTTGAAGCTAAGAAAAACATAACGTTTGAGAGGCATAAGTTCTTCCAAAGGGTACAAGATCCACAGGAACCGGTGGAGAACTTTATTGCGGCACTAAGGTCGTTGAGCCATACATGTGAATTTGGGCTGCTCACAGACTCTCTTATAAGAGACCAATTGGTCCGATGCACGAATAATGTGAAAATACAGGAGAGACTATTGTCAAAGGATGTATCACTGGAATCAGCCATTGATACGGCAAGGAGTATGGAACAAACCCATAAATATATGTCAACTATGAAGGGAGACAAGCGAGAAGGAGAAGTAGCTGCAGTGAAGGGATTCCGCAAGAGTGTCCCGAACAAAGAAATAAGGTGTTACAAATGTGGGAGTAACCGCCACATTTCCACAAGTATGTTTTGTCCTGCCAGGAATATCTTGTGTTTCAAATGCAAGAAGAAGGGCCATTTCGCGAGGGTGTGTCGGGAATCAGGTGTGGTACAGAACATTGAAGCAGGAGGAAGATTACCAGAACAAGCAGAGGATCAAGTAATGGGACTGTGCAGCGAGACAAAGCATGTGCTACAAGTTTCGGAGGTCTCAAGCAAAGGAGGTGCACCCACAGATGTATTCATGATCAACGAGAGAGTAGTGACAATGAAGGTGGACAGTTGCTCACCGTGGACTTTGATGTCGAAGGCAACATTTCTGAGTTGCATGCAGGGAGACGTGAAAATATTGAAAAAACACAATATTGAGCCTTATGCATATGGGAACGTGAAAATTGATGTAGTAGGGATGTTCCAGGCCTCCATAAAATATAAAGGGAGAAGCTGTGAATCGGAAATATATGTGACACAAGAAGGGTCATCACTCCTGGGGTGGGGTGAACAATGGAAATTAGGGATCAGAATCCAAGCGAATGCAGAGAGACCTATTGATGTGGCTGAATTGAAGTACAAGTGGGAGAAGGAGTATCCTATGGTATTCAAAGATGAATTGGGAATGTTTAAAGGATTTGAGCACCAAATTCAGCTGAAGGCAGGCGCAAGCCCAAAAGTGCATAAGGTGAGGCCAGTGCCTCATGAATTGAGTTAGAAACTGAAAGAGGAGGTAGAGTCGTTGCTTCAAAAGGGAATAATTGAAAAGAGTGAAAGCTCGGAATGGTTGTCGCCGGTGGTGGTAGCCGCAAAGGCAAGTGGAGACATTAGACTATGTGTAGACCTGCGAGATCTGAACAGAAGCATCTTGGTAGATAGACAACCCCTGCCGATAATTGGTGACAAATTATCTGTGCTAAACAACGCCAAAGTATTTTCAGTCATTGACCTTTCTCAGGCATACCATCAGATTCCATTGAAGGAGGATTGTCAACATTTGACAGCCTTTATTAAAGTATTTGGAACATATAAGTATTGCAGGATGCCGTTTGGACTCGCCTCGGCGGCGGCTGTATTCCAAAGGGTGATGGAGACAGTACTGGATGGAGTAAAAAACATTATTGTGTTCCAAGATGATGTTCTGATATATGCTAGTTCCACTAGGGAACATGATGAAGTGTTGAAACAGGTGTTGAACAGATTGGGTGAGGCAGGGTTAAACGTAAAAAGGAGTAAATGTAAGATTGCGGTGAGCAGAGTGGAGTACCTGGGACATGAAATTGACAAGCAAGGAGTGAGACCTAAGAGGAATTTAGTGGAAGCATTGAAGGATGCACCGGTACCAAAAGATAAGGAACAAGTCAAATAATTTTTAGGATTGGCCGAATATTATCATAGATTCGTGAAGGATTTTACCAAGGTGTCAACTCCTCTTAGAATGTTGATCAAGAAGGGTGCGAGATTCGAATGGTCAACAGAATGTGACGTGGCTTTTGAGTGTATTAAGCAAGCAGTGAGTGCAGCACCATCCATAGGAAGATTTGATTCTAAGGATAGAAGTGTGTTGGTGGTTGATGCGAGTATCTTGGGGTTGGGTGCAACATTGGTGCAGTATGACAGGGACAATACAGAGAGAGTTATTGCATTTGCGTCTAGGACGCTGAGAGGTGCAGAATGCAAATATTCCGTCATCGAAAGGGAAACATTGGCCATGTTCTGGGCTGTGAATCATTTTAAGTATTTCTTGTGGGGGAGAAGATTCGTGGTCAGGTCAGACCACAAACCCATGGTGCAGCTCTTTGAAAGTGGAAGGTGGGTTTTGGGTTCTCCAAGAATAAGCAGGTGGGGTTTAGGACTCCAATATTTTAACTTTGATGTGAGCTACTTGCCTGGAAAGAGGAATGTGGTGGCGGACTGCCTGTCCAGGCTGCCAATGGAAGGTAATGGAGTAGAAGAAAGAGAAGTGGAAGAGGAGTCAGTAGTGGCTGAAATACAGAGTGCAGTTAGTAGAGAAGAGTGGACACAAGAAGAAGATTCTGATGAGGACCTCAAACTTGTAAAGGGTTGGACAGTGGAAGGGTGGCCAGCTAAAAGAGATTTGGATAGCAAATTCAATACCTGGTGGGAGATAAGAGATGAATTGAATTTGTGTGAAGGCAGGTTGAGGAGGGGTAGGTATATTGTTCCCCCTCAGCCTATTAGGTCAGTGTTGGTGAGATTGGCACATCAGGGTCAGGAAGTTGAGGCAGTTGAGGCAGAACTATTGGTGGCCGGGAATCGACAAAAGTGCTGAAAGGTATGTTAAAGATTGCTGGAATTGTCAAACAAGTGACAAATGCAGAGTGGTAAGTGAGGCCCCATTAATACCTAATGTGATACCAGATCAACCTTGGAACAAGTTGGCAGTGGACATTATGGGCCCTGTGGCAGGCCTGGGAGAAGGACTTGAATTTCTATTTGTGGTAATAGACTTCCATTCCAAATGGTTCGAATGGGAAGCGGTGAAAGAAGTCACGACTAAGGAATTGATTGGTTTCTTGGAAAAGGTCTTTCTTAAGGAAGGTGTTCCTGAGGAAATTGTGTCTGATAATGGAGTACAATTTGTGTCTGTGGCAATGAGAACATTTCTTGCGGATTATAGCATAAAACACACGAGGACCGCACTGTATAATCCCAAAGCGAATGGTCTGGTTGAAAGAATCAACAGGTACATAAAAGGGGGCTTACAATTGGCTATGAAGTCGGGACAACCATGGAGCGAAGTGTTGAGGATGTTAACATGGAGTTATGTCACTACACCACACTCTGTAACTGGGGTATCTCCATTTGTGTCTATGAAAGGCAGGGAACCTGGTACAAGGCTTTGTCCAGGATGGCTAGGTATGGCCAAGGTGGTCAGTGTGGATCGGGATTGCATAATGAGATTAATTAAATTGAGTTAGGAAAAGAACAAAGAACTGTTTGATGACAGGATGAGGGTGAAAGAACAGGAATGGAAGGTCGGGGAGATGGTGTATGTTAAAAATCCCAGGTTGGTGAACAAATGTGTGGAAAGTAAGTTCCTAGGACCGACGAAGATAAGTGCAGTTAAGAGCAATGTGGTTGTCTTGGAGGGAGGAGAAGTTTGGTCAAAGGGAAGGTTGGCAAGAGCGGGAAATGAGAAAGAGAATACATTGGAGGAGAAATGGAAGGGAAGACAAGTGAGTGTGGACAATAATAAGAAAGAGGAAGAAGAGGTGAAAGGAAGAGTTGTTGATGAGGAAGTGAAAGGAGGAGTTGTGGATGTGAAAATTAATGATACTGGTGTAAGAATAAATGCAGAAGGTTCACATAGGCATAGGTCAAAGCCTGTGTGGATGAGGGATTATGAAACTGAAACTTAATATTAAAATGAAATGAAAGTCAAGATTTATATGCTCAAAATTTAAGATTCATTTTTCTGCTGTAGTTTATTTCTATGTTATTATTGTTTTGGCTTAAGTGGGTAATGTAGTTTAAATTATTTATGTTTTCCTATTCATAGTTCATACTTAGAATATTTCTGCATAAGGGGGAAGATGTGTAGAGTTCAGTCTTGGAATGTTGTCCTTGAGCTGGTATCGCGCGCTCTCTGGATTCTATGCTGTGAGAGCCGCGTGACCAATGGGGAACGGTTAGTGAGAGAGTTTAAAATAGTCAGCGCTGTGTTGGGGCTCCGGGGAGCTCCGTGGAATTAAAGTATTCACTTCAAACTTACCTTGTCATCGCATTCCTTCACTTCCCCACATGGATAAAAGGTGGAGCATGTAAGCACACTCTGAGTGAGGCAAAGCACATGAGGAAACAGCAGTATCAAGACGGCATCTGAATCAGGGACGAAAGACAGCGAACTATGAGGGATTCTCAAGAAGGGAAATTCCCTTGACCTTTCTGGAAAGAAACCATTATGTTATAGAGACCCCGATATTGGAACTACTTATAGCCCAGAGACAAGTCAGAAGTATCCAGCATTGTGTGTCAGAGGTACCCACGCTCATCCTACATGACTATTCAAGTTGGGGAGAAGCAGCAGCCGCTGTGGTATCATCATGGGCTTCAATAACAAAGTAGTAACAGAGAAATTAACACAGCTGGTGAGTTGGGGAGACCGATACAAGACCGGTCTCTATTGAAGCCAAGGTTGCAAGCTGCAACATTGTATACCGAGTGCTGGAACGAACATTGTTCAAATACGTGTAATGCAAGACGGAAGTAAAGTTGAACTGCTGATGAATGTTTGAACTTTGAAAGGATACAATGGGCCTCATTAGAAGGTTGGAGGTAACCATGCCGCTTTTAGCGGCATGGTTGCCTCCATACCGCAATCCGGGCCCGGGTTCCTTGAATGAGGAATTACCGGGCCATCGCAACGTTGGTGGACCCGGTAATTCCCCGTCCGAGGAACCCGGACCCGGTCCATCCCCATTCTCATTCGAGCCCCATAGGGAATGGGAATGGGGATGGAGCTAACAACGGGCCCTTTAATGATGGGCCTGTTGTCAGCTCCCTGGTCCCCTCACGGGACGCAGTAAGGATGCCTGGTTTTTCCAGACACCCATTGCGGGTCCCGCGAGGAGACCTCGTAATAGGGCGGAATGGGTTTACCAGCACCGGCACCTTTACCGGTGCCGGTAAACCCATTGCGCCAACCTTATAGTGACAGAGTGATCCGGCACCACTTGCATGCTTAATCGAAGGTCTCTGTAAGATATCCAGCCGAGAGGTGGCAGAAGTGAAAGTCGAGAATTGAAAAGAGAAATATGTTTTGTGAATCGAAGTGGTCCTGTGGCGTGGCAAGCAAAATCCTGCGCACAATCGAATGTCTGCCATTTTTGATGCAGAAATAGAAAGGAACGATTAGAAAATGAGATAACGTGGTCCGAGCCCGATTGAGGGAGGTCAATTAAGAACACTGTGTTAAAGTGGACCTCAGCATGGCAGTGGTGGACTCGGGGTGAACAATAAATCACCCGAGAAATTGTGCATGTCAAAATTCTGAGAGAAACAGATCTGAGCCCGGTGGAGGGGGACCCGGGGTGAACAGTAAATCACCTGAGAAATTGTGTAAGTGAAAATCCTGAGGAGAAAGGAACTTTGGTGTTTGCCGCATCAGGCCCTCTGAAATAAGAGACTTTCAATGGCAATGAAGTTTGGCATAGAAGACCTTGACGCTGAGGTTTTGAACTTCATCCTCATGGCATAGAAGCCAGAGTGTGTGCTAAGCTTGAGGGTGCTGCCTTGTCCTGTGCTAAATACGTGGGTAAGGGGAGCCAACGGCTCAAATATCCTGACATATCATTTCTTGAACACTTTTCTTTTGCATAACATTGTTTCCAACACTATTTGTATTTAGAAGTAAGGATTGGCAATAGGTTGATTTGTATAGACCCTTTTATTTTTTACAAGACTCCACCAGGACTGCGTAATTATTATTTGATGGTCATAGCTTGTTCCCATCATTACATTTACGATATGACAGTTATTTTACCAACCCATTTAAAAGTTCAATAAACACTCTTGAACAGTGATCACTTGTGTCTGTCTTATTTTTTGATACCATTGATAACATGCCTACGTAACATGTGGTGTCAGCAATGGGTTGTGACTCAATTGAGACAAATTGGGGACCCTAAAATTCCAGAAGCCTCGTCATAGAGCCTCATATCCCTTTATCACCACAAACAAATCTATCAGCTTTGATATATGTAGCAGCAGAGAAGCTAGTATCCCTCCAGGAAAAATAAGACTGATTCCCATAGACTTAGTTCTAATACCCCATTTGGGGTGTTATATAAGATTGGCTCCAAAATCTGGCCTGGCCTGGAGGTTCAGTCTGGAAGCCCTTGGCAGTGGACCAAGAACAATCTCGAGGTGTACCTTCTCTGCACAAGTCTATGAGGAAGACACGTGTCAAGGGATACCCACAGTTCATTTGGATGGGTGCTCCTACCATGTTGACAGTCACAGGGAAAAAGAACTAGTGGCGGCCGTTGGGAATGCTTGGGTGAATGATGCACTGGAACCCCCTGCTGGGTACAAAATAGGTCCCCTATAATCACTGATTCAGAATATGTCAGGAATGGGTTTATTGAACACCTGATTCATTGGAAAATTCAAGGCATGCTATGTGCAAATAAAAAAACGCTCAAGCATGGGAAATGAATCCAATCAATTGATGAAAGGGGCACCTCTAATGAAATGACCATCTACTGGAAAAAGAGCACAGGTCACTCCAAAATAGAGGGACCAGACAAAACTGGAAATGACTTGGCTGAACAGCTGGAAAAAAAACACAGCCTTTCATGGGGATCTCCTAGAAACCAAATCTCTGTTGGGAGAAATCCAGCTCACTGCTGTCACCAGGTCCCAAACCCATGCCAAAAATTAACTCTCAACTGCCCAGCAGAGTAAAGAAATCAATGATGCAGATTTGATTACTGCACAAAAAGATGGCCCAATTATTGGGAAATGTTATCAACATATTGAAGACCCTGTGAGTTTTCCTCTGGCAGAATCTGATTATATCGGGAAGGAGGATCTCTGGGTATTGATGACATTTTCCAAAATGTTCGGAATCCAAGATGGTTTGTTGGTACGGAGATCCTTATCTGAATGTGGCCAGTAGGTGTTACCTATCTCATTCCAAAGCCTGACGTTAAGTCAATCCCATGACATGGCCACTGCCGGTCATAAGGGGTTTCATACTACATTAGAAACCTTGTGAGCGGTCACATTCTGGCCACACATGGGTCAGGACCTTGACATATACTTAAAGGGGTGTCTTGTGTGTGCACAGTTTTAGCTAAATTAGCTCACACACATGCTCCCCTACAAAAAAGGGGAATGACACTACCTTGGTCAGATTTACAAGTTGATTTCATCGGGCCAGTGATTTGCTCGTCTAGAGGAAACAAGTACAGGTTGACCGTGACATGCTTGTTCACCAAGTGGGTAGAATGTCTTTCAGTCCCGAACTGTAAAGCAGAGACAGCTGCCTCACTAATGATCAATCACATCGTCTCTCATTTTGGCCTTCCACAAAGGATTGAGTCATACTGAGGAAGTCATTTTACCAGCGAGGTAATGACCAAAATGTGAGAGATACTAGGGGTAAAGAGAAAAGTCCACATTGACTCCCAATCAGCCTCGAGTGGGGTAGTTGAGAGCTACAATAAAACAATAGTGGGCATCCTGAAGAAGTTTGTGGCAGACTCTGGACCTAGTTGGGACATCCAATTACCACTTGTCCTGATGGCCATTAGGTCTACACCATCTTTTGCACCAAAGATGTCTCCATTTGAGCTCATGACTGGATGAAAAATGGTGCTACCTCAGCATCTGCTCTAATAACCCAAGAGCAGACCCAGATCAACGCATTCACGACCCATAAGTACATTGAAAATTAACTACAAAAACACCTTCACCACACTTTTTCTTATGCTCAACGAAATTGAGAAAAAGCAGCAGAGGGGATGAAAACCCACTACTACTTAAAGACTACCGAGATGGAGTACAAAGTAGGAGACAGGGTCTACCTGTACAATGTCCAAGGACACAGACCCTTCTTGTCGCCTATAAGATCCACATCCCTAAAGGAGAACAGACGGAAGAGAAATTGGTCCATATCAATCAGATAAAGTGCTGTCACTCCAGACAGGTGCTACGAATGATTGAAGAGGCCAGTCAAGGTAGCACACAGGAACCATCAGAAACATGAAAGATAAGAATGTAAACACGCATGGAGGAAATCACACATTTACAGTGAGTACCATTCATACTTGAAATGTACCAAAAGTAGATCATGTTGGGAATTGTAAATGTCAAGTGAAAAGCAATGCATAACTTGTTTTTTTGTCAATGTGTGCGTCGATAATACCAGAGAAATAAGTACTGTATATAATATTTAACCCATCTTTTACTCTCTGCAGATTAAATAATTTCCTGTATCTACTGTTTGGAGGTTAGAATTACCAGAAAGGGAGGGGTCCAGGACCAAGACCCCAAAATGCAAAAATAGTGGAGTGCAGAACAAAGCGCCACTCCCTCAGGACGGGAAAAAGAGCAGACATGCTCAGACGATGAAATTCATGGAATTATCCAAAAGCCAAAAGGCAGCAAAAACCCCACCACCTCCTTGCTCTTTTCTCTGAGTCCCCTGAATCAAAGATCCAGGGGGGATATGTGGGGTACAATATAGCCCCTGAATGTCAGAAATAAAGAGGCTATGCCAGGCTAAGATTTAGGAGTGAAGCTGGCTACTGCTATCCATTGGAAAATGCAAGCGGTTCCAAAACACTCCTTTTTCCAATTTAAGGCCAAGTAATAATTTAAATGTGCATGTACCACTGTGCTTATATCTCTCAAAGTTCTTCTGTTATTTAGAGTGTATTTTTCCTGCCAAGTTTTGTGCAATGCCAAGGTTGATTTGGCAGAGCTTGGTACATTATCACAGATAGAGCTTTGAAAGCCATTGCGAGAAAATCTTTGCTCACATTGTGAATTATAACGTGGGTGTATGTGTCACTCTGTTTAACTTGCATAATTCGAGCTTATGAAAAGAACAAGTTCGAAAAGGTAATTTGGTTTCAGTGTATTTCTTCTGCATTCAGTCTCATTGATTTGACATGCATAGAGATAAATGTGTGGTAAGAAATATCTCAAAACAAAGATAGCCATAGTAAATTGTTTTACTTAGAGAGGCCGAATGAATGTTTTGTATTTCATTTGCATACTTTACATTTTTTGAAACACAGCTAGAAGGGCATAAGCGTGATGTAAATTAAGCATCACAGGAGACCATGAGCCATGTATTCAGAGTGTATTAAGTCCAGTATTTGTTTATTATTAGTGACCCCGGTAAAATAATTATTAGGCAGTAGTCTGATATTTGTCTCACCACTATAAAAATACCCCAATAAGATTACCACAGTATATTGCCAAGAGCCAAGAAAATATCACCATAGCACAAAATACCTCAAAATATTAGATACAACCCCAAACTATCTTCTATGGATTTGGTGGCTTTGCCGGGAGATTTTTAAATAATTGCTGTGCGTGGCCTTGCATCCTAAAGCATAACCATATTGTGCACTCATTAATTGAATGAGTGCTGTGAGGTAGTCCAGTACTGTGTGCTCATTTGCATCTCATCCTAGTGTCATTGACAATAGTGCCGCCATGTCCCAGATTCAGGCTGAGTTTTCTGAATTGTCAGGTTACCTCGAGGCAAAGCTTTATGCACGTGCAGTTAGTCCTCAGAAAATGTGACAATATGGAAACACAGAATTACCACAGAGGTAGGAAAGGAGGCATTTGAAAATATTTTGAATGAAGGAAGCATTGTGCAGATGTGTCTCTTTAGGTTATTCCGAGCGACAGAATGTACAGAGGAGAAACACTCCATCATCCGAATGCGCAAAACTGTGGCTCCTGCTACACAAATCCATAAAGATGCAAGGGAAAGACAGTGAAGTTATTAGCAAGTTACAATGCCGTTTGGACAGTGAATGTGATCAGGTGCAGCAATTAAATTAAAACCTGAATTAAAGCAGAGGGAGCTACACAGAATTGGAAGCCAAATGCAACGCTCTTGCTACTCAATTGGCTCAGAGAGAGAAACAATTTAATGAGAGTGAGCAATTTAAGTTGGCATAAGACAAGATAAAGAGATTGCAATTTCCGAAATGCAAGCCCTTAGACAAGATGCTAGGGAGACAGTTAAGGAACTCCATGCTATGGAACAGGAGATATTTTAAAACTGGAAGAAAATAACAAAAAGGACTAAGCACCTAATCAGTCTCAGGCACAAATCAATGAATTGCAAGCGATAATCAATAAGGTCAGGGATGAGAATTCTGATCTCTGTCATGATGCAGAAGAGCTTCATGGACAGTGCAAGAACCTAGCACAGTAAATAATTAATCTCAAATCTCAGGAAAAGCGACAGAGTACTACATTCACTGGAGCCGAACTCAATCACAGCTCTGGCCAGGGAAACAATGTACCAACAGCTGTCCCTTTGGCCAGACCTGGGATATAACCCAATGGTGGGGTCTGAACCGCCTGCAAGTATTCACACGCATTCTTGACCACAAGAGAACCGGAATGCGCAATGACACCTACCACAATGAGGTGGTCTCTAGTATTCCAGGTGAAAATGAGTAATGACATCAATATGGACAGAAAGAAACTCATACTGAAAGAAAAAGAAGTCATATTTTTGACAAAAAGTATAGAACTGGGATTGAACAAAAGGGCAGAATGAGGAGATTGTTTTAGAAATCCTTGAAGTCCAAAAAAATCTGGAATATGGTTAAATAATTGACCATCTTAGAAGCTGAAATAGGATAAGTGTATAACAATGGGCTGATGTCTGCAGATCATCAAAGATATATTGTTCCTTTTGGAATAACATTGTAGCAGAAACTCACCGCAAAATAAGTGTGAAAAAACTCAGGTCGACCTTATTAGGCGTCCGTGGAAAATAGATGGCCAGTGAAGTCTAACAAACGAGTTAACCAACTCGAGTAAATCAGAGTAAAGGATTTTCATTTTATTCGTAGTAGAGATTCTTGGTTTATAAATATTGAGTCAGGACATTAGAGCCATGAGCTCGTGAGAAAATTTAGGATTTACCCCAATTAGATGAAGGAGCCATGCATTCAAAGTATGGAGAGAGGAGACCACCATTTAAATGGAAAAACCACAGAAGATACAGGGTTGAGGCCGCTCAGACTACGAGCGGAGCGTGTTTTGGTAGAACAGAGGAAAGGACCTTAGATTTAGGGTCCATGACACGATGATGACGAACAATGACGAACAGAACAATGCGACATAAAAAGAGACCTGGGAATAACATGGAGTAAGAGAGAAGGAGCCAGCCTGTATAGGTGCGGACCCATCAGATGAAGAGCGAGACAGTTTTCCTAGTGGCATAAGAGCAGTTGTCGGCAGTCGAGAGAAGAACTAGCTGTACTATAATCCGAAGTTAAGCAAATAGAACTAGCTTAAAAATGGGGATAACCAGGGGATGAAGGAGAGGTATTGAGTTTGATCAACAGGCTTATAGTAGCATTTTGTTTATTTAGGCCTTCCTACCATGTGGAGTGACCTAAAATCAGAAGAGAGAGGCTCAGGTACCAAAGGAAGATCGGGACACGTTAAGGTGCCTAGCTACACTCAAACCCAATGTAAGTAAACAGAATACGAGTAGGAAGGGGGTAAAGAATAACAAAGAGTGACGGTCAATAACATAATGGGCCTCATTACACGGTAGGCAGTAGGGATTTAACGTTACCGGTAATGGAATACCGGTAACGTTAAATCCCCATGCCAATTACGACCCGGCTCACTGCTATTAGCGGCACCGCTAAGTACGGTGTCACTAATAGCGGCCAGTCCACGTGCGCGCGACCCTCCATACCGTAAATAACGCCATGCCGCTAATAGCACACCATCACATGCCAAGCGGACATGCCAATAGCGGCATGGTAAAGCCCCCAAAATCCCTTACAGCCATGGCGCTAATCCCGGCATCGCAAACCACCCGTTAAGAGAACGGGGCAGTGTTTCCACCTGCCACAGGTGGTCACAATCAGCACAGGTGGAGGCAATGGACACTGTGGCAGCACAAAAGGAGCACACCACACCCCTTCTCACACCCCTTCCCACACGAAGATGGTCCCAATACTAGCAGCATTACATGGGCTGGAGGACATGATTGCAGCGCAGCAGCAACAACAACAGGCAGCACAGAGGAGACGCAGGAGGAGGAGGAGGAGGAGGAGGAGGAGGGCAAGACAGGCACAGCAAGCACCACCACGGCACCTAGTCATACCACAGAGGCAGCCACCAATCCCCAGGATCAGAGCCAGTCCATTTAACCTAACCCCAGAGCAGATACACACCCTGTGCCGTCTGGACCGGGATACCCTCACCAGCATCGTGGACATGATACATGATGACATTGTGAGCCTCATAGACATTAGAACTGCCATCCCCCCTCTACTAAAGGTGGTGACCGTGCTCCACTTCCTGGCCACAGGCACCTACCAGCATACAGTGGGGCACATGCATGGCATCTCACAACCAGTATTCTCACGCACGCTGAACCAGGTACTCGATGCCCTCCTGAGGCATGCACCTGAACACATATTCATGCCATGGACTGCCCAGAAGATTGCAAACACCAAAGTTGGCTTCTATTCACCGGCAGGCATCCCAAGCTGCATTGGGGCCATCACCTGTACCCATGTCGAATTGGTGGTCCCACATTACAATGAAGTTGTCTACCGAAACAGGAAGCAATTCCACTCCATCAATGTCGAAATGGTATGTGACGCAAACAAAATAATCACACATTGTTGTGCCTGATTTCCCGGATCAACCCATGATTCCATAGTCCTGCGGAACTCAACCATCCCACGCTACATGGAGCGACAAGCCGGACAACATTTGTGGCTACTTGGTGAGTAGCAGGGCAAGCACATGGCAGTGTGATTGGGGGGGGGGATACATACTCCAACTAGGTGTGATTGGGGGGGAGATACATACTCCAACTGGGTGTGATTGGGGGGGGGGGATACATACTCCAACTGGGTGTGATTGGGGGGGGAGATACATACTCCAACTGGGTGTAGCTTGTCGTCCGTAGGACAAATGCACATACACATGTACGCCAATGTCCATCTGGGAAGGCTGCAATCTACCTGAGATGAACCGACATGCAAGTATAAGCTACAAAACAAAGCGAAAAATCTAGGTCTACAAACATCAAACATCCATCCACATCCACATTGCACAACATTCAACACCACAAAATACACAAGTCTCCTACATTCCGTTGAGACAGTCATACAGAATCAGTGCTGCACAACCACAATAATGCAATGTGCCCTTGAGTGCATGCAAAGGGATCACCCCTACCCATAGCATTGTACCACGCACCTATAGCACCACTGAAGTGATGCCTCTCAGCATGGCAACATAAATGTATGAATGGCAATACACTAGCAGTGTGGCAGCAATTCTGCCTGGGCCCAGGGACACGTAAGATTGGGCCTCACCCAGGACATGTCAATTGCTTCAGGAGGCATCAATGGGGCATGTTCACTTGCAGGGTCGAGCTCAACTTTGCACATTGCAGTCACACAGATCGTCTGCATGCATACTGTTAATTGTGGACTTCAATCACAATGCAATGTCAATTTGTGTGATATGAACAGGCCGCTCTTGAGGTGAACAGTAACCAGACCCCATTCAACCCCCCATACAGGTGATGCCGGCTATCCCCTGAAGCGGTGGCTCCTTAACCCTGTACGGAACCCACAGAACAGGCACGAAGAGGACTACAATCGTGCACATACCCGTACCCAGGTCGTGATCGAGCAGACTTTTGGCCTTTTGAAAAAAATGGTTTAGGTGCATTAGCAGGTCTGGTGGCGCTCTCCTGTATGGCCATGAGAAGGTGGCCAAGATCACCATGGCATGTGTCATGCTGCACAATATGTGTATCAGACGGAATGTGCCACTGCCCCTGACATAGAAATGGAAGCACCTGATGAGGATGATGATGGTGATGAGGACGGAGTTGACGGGGATGCAGGTCATGCAAGATGGGATGGTCAGGAGGGACGTGCTGTGAGACAGCATCTGATCAACCAAATATTCTGAGTTACATTTTTTCTTTTTGTAGGAATGGATATGGGTAGTAATGCACTGTTGTCTGTTTGGAAGCGCACAATGGACCCTGTCGCCAATAAAGTACACATACACAATGAAGAAGCCCAAGCCTGTGTATGGATCAAACACCAGTGTATTAAGAAATGTAAAGATGTAACAGTGCATGTCCCCAAACATCCCACCACCCTTCCCCCCACCTCCCACAACAACTCAAAAACACCCTTCCCCCCACAACAACCCAAAAACACCCTTCCCCCACCCCCACAACAGCCCAAAAACACCCTTCCCCCCACTCCCCACAACAGCCCAAAAACACCCTTCCCCCGGCCCCCCACAACAGCCCAAAAACACCCTTTCCCCCACCCCCCACAACAGTTCCTTATGTGTCTGGCACAATGTTGTCGTCCAGCTATGCACGTGGAAGCTTGACCATGCATTCCCTATTTGCCATTGCCACCACCAGAATTAGGAGGCTGGCTAGACGTGCGTCTGGTGGTGCGTGAGGAGCGGTGGAGGGGGCTTGTCTGCCTCGAACTGGCGGATGAGGAAGTGGCTGACTGTCCTGGTGGTGGTGGGAACTGGTGGTCCAATGCGTCTGCTAACCGTGTGAGGACCTCCCTAAGTTGCACAATCTCCCCACACAGCCTGTTTGCACAGGCCTCTATCGCCTCCCTGGAGTGCCTGGCTGTCTCGGTAACCTCCGCCCTGAAACGGGCATCCTCCTCCACATGCTGCCCAACCAGCACAGTTATGTCCTCTTGGCGCTGGCTGATGCTGGCCAGGTCGAGGGCACGGTTGCGTTCTGGTGGTGTGGCTGCTGCGCCTTCTGATGCAACCAGGACAACAGGTGAAGCCACCGGTGGGCTAATGAAACCTCCCATGTTGTCGTCGCCAGGGACACTGGACCAAGGTGTCTGCTGTGGTGATGGCTCGGGGTTTCCAGGGGGGTTGGGGTGTGCATCTCCATGTGAAAATCTGTTGTAGCCTCCACATCTGAGAGTGGTGCAGTGGCTGCCACCTCTCCTGTGGAACTAGTTGCAGCTGAGGGTGGGCCCTCCGTGGCTGGGATCTGTGGTGGTGGGTTCACCTCAGGAGGTGGGGCAGTTGTTGGTGGTGTGGACAGTTGCATCTTGGCAGTGGCGCTCCACGGATGTTTGCCACTCTGCATGTGGACTCTTCTACCTTTGCCCCTTGATGTCGTGGGGGTGTCCTCTGTGTCCTGTGCCCTTGATTTTTTACTCGCAGGGGGTGCCTGAGATGCAGTGTCAGTATCCTCACTGTCTGTATGTGAGCCTGTCAGGGACAAAGAGGGAGATGGTATTGGTTATGGTTCTATGTACTTAATGCAGTATACGTTAATAATGCAGTTGTGGGCATTTGGACTTCATTGGTAAGGATGCAGGTGATGTGTCAGTTCAGTGGTTCATCCATGCATGGTTGTGTGTGGCACTTGTCTCTGGTGATGTGTGCATGTGTGTGTGTTTAGGTTTGACACTGACATGGCCAGGGTTGTATGCATTTGTGGATATTTGGGCATTCATGAGGTGATTCTGGGCTCACATTTGGGGGGACCTGAAGATTCACAGTGCATACTTTCATGTGTACACTCACCTCCATCTGAAGTGGTTGCCACGCCATGCTCCATTGTCCCGACTCCCTCTATTGATTCCACTCCAATGAGGTTGTTGCAGGTCTCTTCCCACTCCTTTAATTTAATGCGCGAATCAGATCCACCTGCTGTGGCAATGTTGTGGTTTGCAGACAGGATGCTTCTGACCCGGAGGCGGAGATCATCCCACTGCTTTCTGCACTCACGCACATTGCGGGTGGTGGTGCCCACAGCACTCACTTTCAAGGCAACCTCTGCCCTGATTGCCTTCTTTGCCTTCTTTCCTATGAGGGTCTCCCGACGCATGTCGCTCGCAAAGACCACAGCGGCATTAGCAGCAAGGGTCTGTGTGAGCATTATTAGCTCCTCTGTGGTAAACTTTTCCTTGCGCTGCCGGTCCGTGTTTTTTTAACAGCCTTAGGCATGTCGAGGGTGTCCCTGTAGATTTCCAATTGCACGCAACTCAAAACAGGTCCAGGGGGCAGAGGATGGCAATGGATTGTGTTTTTAAAGATGGCCGCCGTGCTCCTTCCCGTTCCTGTGCGATGACGCTATTTCCGGTTCCGCAATTTAACGGTCACCGCTAATAGCGGTGACCGCTATTTGCATGTAGCGTGAGGGCGGAGGTGCTATCTGCACTTTCGTCGAAGCCGGTAAGGGACTTTTTGGGGACTTTAGCGGCATGGTGGTAGGGTCATTACCGGCATGGCGCTATGCTTGTGTCAGCGTACTCGTAATGGTACGCTATAAGCACCCTCTTGCAAGGACGGACACGTTAATAGAACCATGCCAGTAATTTGCGATTTTTAACACACAACGTGTAATGAGGCCCAATGGCAGCTTACCTCTTATTTTTGTCAGCTGACTGTGTTGAAAGGAATCCTCTTGAGGAAGGAGATCTGGGGACCCAAGGAAGAACGGGATCTTGCCCACAGTCCAGATTTGGCATCCATAAATTCAGATAGGATAGAATTGTAGAACCTAGGTGATCAAGTATAGGTCTAGAGGCAAGAAGTCTAAGAACACAGATATAAATATCACTAGTAGCGCATAAAGGTAAACAAGAAGAGTGTAACATTTAAAGGTGGCAGTGGGTTAATATTTTACTAATAGTTTTTGAATAGGTAGCACAGGCGTACGAAGAGAAGAGTGTGACAACGCCACTTATATCACAAACATATATAAGAACACACCATGATAAGGCTGGAGAAGATAGAAAGAACATATGCAGTATTAAGAAGGTATAGAATGAGTTTTGTTCCCATGCTGTGTCTAATATAATCATTATTGACAAGATGGAGAGTGTAGGGAGGCAAATTCTAAAGAGCTTGAAGAGATGGTTGATGAAAAGAGATTAACCTGTTGAGGTCTGTCAGTGTGATAAGTGAGGCATGTTGATGTAAGGAAGAAGGTCTAAATGAATTGTCCTCTTCCCTGGTAAATAACACACAGTGGGCCTGATCACGACTTTGGCGGTAACCCTTAAATCCGGCAGTAGCGCTATTACTGCCGGATTTAAGGGTCTGCCAAATCAGGACTTCGGTGGATTTCGCCCCAGTTCTGAGCTGGGCGGAAATCTGCCGAAAATGTGCGCTATTACCGCCGGTGGGAAATCCGCCGGTGGTAAGACCGCAAATTTTCCCCATTGAGACCAATGGGGAATGGGGCATTCCCGAATGGGCTCAATGGGGAATGGGGAATTACATTACCGCCGAACTCGTGATCCGGCACTATTAGCGCTGGGGAGTTTGGCGGTAGGGCTAATACCGCCAGCGTTACCACCAAAGTCATGATCAGGCTCACTGAATGGTTGACTAATAAAACCATTTTTGTATACTTGCTTCCCACAGATATCCTTTCAGTGTTCTGGCCCAGAAGAAAGTTAGAAGGGAGTGTAATATAAGATCACTCACCAAAAAAGTCCAAGAAGACCAGAATGGCATATACAGAGCAAACTGTTATAGTACATACCCCTGAAGATTTTCCTAGTCAATTGTGTTAAAAAACAAGGAAAGAAACATGTTGGATTTGTTGTGATAGTTGAATAGTTGAATGAATGAGTCACAGTTGTACGGATGATCAGAAGGAGTTGGGAATATTGTGTTCTCCTGTGAATGTAGACAGGTGTCGACAATAGATCTGTAATGAAAACTTGTGCTATATAAGAATTGAGTGTTGAAGAACTAATGTACTAGGTAACAGCATGTCTATGGGACAAAGATGTCCAAGTAAAAAGCATTTTTAGAATTTCATTTGAAATAAGATAAACAATGCATTTTATTGAGATGTATTTTATAAAATGAAAATAAGTTGATATTTTTGATAAAAATTGGTACTAGTATGTTGTAATTTATTAAATAAGAATACATACGACTGGGCTGAAACAAAAGGTGCTTGAGAAGCAAAGGAACCCTATAAACAAAATTGTTGTATTGGTGTGATTCAAAGAGGGCTGTTTAAAGTGGTCCAGATATAAAAGTTTCCTCTAGGCTCTTTGAGGTTTTTGAGACATACCAGAATGCACCATGTAGTCCTATAAAGAATATGAAATCTATCAAGACTTTAATAAAACCATAAGAAAATGGAGGCAATTGTTTCATGGAAGACCATTTAGAGACCATTCATGATATATTCAAAGCCCTCAAGATACCTAGGGAACAATATAGACAGTACTAGCACCTCCCCCTGGATGCAGCATCTGCTAGTATCATTTGTGGTCTCAACAAAGAGGGGATTTTGTCAAGGGCGGACTTTGAGAAGGTGGTTAGACATCAATTCTCACCTTACCAGTCTATACAGAATGCCAAAAAAAGCAGCTTATACTATGACGGCAAAGCCAGATATGTCACCTCGGCAATATTTTCAAAATTTGAAGAGCATTTTCATGCTTTGATGTGGTCTTTAACCCTAACTCTGTAGAATGTAAGACTGCATACTTTTATGGGCTTCAGAAAGAAATTGTCTCCCAGTTAATTTGTGAATTTGACTGGGGAAAACCCATAAAATGGATAATAGAACAGGCAACCAAACTGTATGAAGGAATATTTGGTCAGAGAGATGAGGGACATAAGAATAAAGAGCCAAAACCAAAATCTAAGGAATCCACACCAGCAATTTGGAGGTAAAATCTGTAAAGATGTTGCTAGAATCAGCCCAAACTCAGGCAGGGAATGACATGACATCTAGCCAAAGGAGCGTGACACCACAGAGGACATCTCCCTAAACTCCTATGTTCCACTCCATTGATCCCAGCAATAGGAATTCTTACTTTAGCCCTAGATATCTTGGTCAATCTCCCAGAGTGGGATTTCATCATGATATGCCGGGCATAAATAACAATCAAAATCAAATGTACAATGACCATACCAGACACTAGGGGCCAAGAGTAGATTTAACCCTAATACAATGGTATATGGACACCAAGAAAGACCAAGATATGTGGATAGATTCATTGAAAATGGAAACCAGCATAGGGAACAATTCCCACCAATGAAAGACAAAATATGAATTATGTCCCTCGCCAATATAATCAATCACCACCATTAGTCGACCATGGTCAAAGGATGGTCACTCCAAGTTCTTCACCGCCCGTGTCACATGAATTCAGAGGTAACACAAATAGAAATCAATCTCCTGAGAGATATCAGAACAGTCCTAATCAGGGTGAGTTTAATTATTACCGGCCCAGGCCACAAAGAGAGGAATTGAGATTCATGGAAAGGTTTTAATGCTTAGAGGCCCAAGTCAGAATGTTTTCTGAACAGATAGGAAAATTATGTGCAGTCTAAAAGCAACAGCCAAGTGAAGGTGCAGAAGGCTGTAGGAGTGGTCTTGTGCGTGGCGACAACAAGTGACTAGCTAATGACCTCTGCACTGATGAAAACGCAGATGCCGTGAACTGCCCTTGAATAACGGTACTCAATTGCTTGCTGATTTAAAAATGGGAAAACAAACAAATGCAAAACAGTGAATTTTAACACACACAAAAAAGGGGAGTATGTTTCAATTTAGAGGTGAACCATATTATTCAGGTGTGAAAATGAAGAAGAAAAGGGGGAAAATGAACAAGAAAAACCCAAATAAAAGAGAAGCAGATTTAAAAAGAGCATCCAATGTGAAAGTAAAACACAAAACGAAGAATTAGGATCTACAGATTATCCTTACTTGATAATCAAAATACTGTTCATACCCACACAGAGGAAACAATGGGCCAAAAGGTGGGTTTAGATCAGTCACCCGAGGAGCATTTTGAACCACAGATATTCCAAAGGACAGAAATGACAGGCTCCGTACAAAACACAGATAAGTGTCATACCCCAGAGGTTGACAGGCTGTCATGTGACACTAGTGAAAATACCCAGCCAGTAGGTTACAGTGTAGACATAAGTAGAGAAGACCCAGACAATGAGAAAAGTACAATGAGAAATTGGGGTGTGAACACTAGTGGTCCCAAGTCAGAGGGCAGTCAGTGCGTACACTCCAAATGGGTTCTGAGCCCAGGAGAATAGACAAAGAAATTCAAAATGAAGTGGGCGAAAAGGAGGGTAAAATGTCATTTCATATGCCTAGCTAAGAATAAAAAAAGAGCTAAGAAAAGTAAGTCCTGAAATTAGCAAAAAGGCACAGTTTTTATGTGTACTAGGAGAGGGTGAAGATAGGTAGTATGCTCCTATCACGATTGAAGAAAAATGTAATGCATTTGCAATGATTGATACCAGTGCACAAGCAACCACAATGTCAAAAGAACTGGTGAAAAGTATCAATGAAGGGAGGTCCCCACCAAATCATGTAAAGGTGAGACAAAAGGAAGGCCCTGTACACAATTTCAACGGGGAAGAAATACCTATTGAAGGTGTCACTGAGGGTGACAAAGATAGGGAATCATCGGATGAGACAGGAAGTGTTGATCACATCCATTAAGGTAATACCCTTTCTCATAGGGATGAATTGCCTGAAAAGGTTATCTCCCCTCATTGATGAAGTAAATGGAATATTGTGGTCTTTAGCTAAAAAGCCATTGAGACCCAAGAAAATAACGACCCAAAGCAGCAGTGTAAAAGAATGTCACACCGTTGCTAAATCAGAAAGTGCAGTGGAAGTATATTCTTCAGAATGGCTGTGTGTCTAGCGTCACTGTCATTCTCATATGTCCGAATGAATTGTGAGGAAAAAAAGAGAATCAGTCTTTGGAGATGTATTTGGACCCCAAGAAAAAATGGCAAATAGAAATAGATGAAAAAACATTGCAGCTGTATCTAAATGAAGAAAAATGCATGCCAAATGTCACTCCAGGTATAAATAAAGAAGATCACATTTCAACAATCTCAGAAATACACATGGGAGAAGGGCAGCCATAGATCCCTATCCATGTGAATGGGCACCATGAAATGATTGAAGCCACTTTAGTGCTTGAACATGAAAGGAGTTTCATTAATGAAAAGATACTCTGGCAAATAATTGACATTAGTGCAGTAAGTAGCTTTGAACAATTTTAATACTAGTGACAGTAGTTTAACTTTCTGCAATCCAATACATTTTTTTAAACTAGGAAGAAGAGGAAGAAACCTTGAAGAAATTCTCAGACAGAGGGAAGCAAGACTCATTTCTAAATTTAGATCAATAGACTTTGGTCTGATTAAAGATAATGAGATGGTGCACTTTTTATGATTGAATATTTGGAATGGGTTATGTCACTAATAATAAAATTGTTCAAAGCTACTTACTGCACTTATGTTGGACCAGGAAAATGGGGCATTTATCCTGTATAGTGACAAATATGATTATGAGTGTCTGTGCAATGTATCATGGGTTTATGGTAGTGTGTGTGGGACAAATTAGCATGCATAAGGAATACCTATATGGAGTAACTTTAATTTTTAATTGTGCTGCAAATATATTTGCATTGGAAACAACAATTTTGAGTATAATGTAATGTAATGTGTTCTGGTAATTGGGGAACAAGGTTCTCTGTTGTGGTAATGAAAGGTATCAGGATCTCTACCCATTACACTAACTTCATTTGGCATTGTTTGGGCTTGAGCACTTTACATCTAGCAGTACCACCTAATCTAGGTATTATTTGAATGAAAGGTAAGTTTGCACTAAAATTAGGGCAGTATGCTAGTCAAGTGTGCCAAACTGATAAGAATGGCTCGCTTGGCTAATTGACATGAACACTTTACCAGGATTAGGGTAATTTATCAGTCACACATGTCACACTGTTAGGAAAGATGCACTGGGGTTAAAGGATTGAAGCACACTATGCCATTTGATATGTGGGTAAAGTGTGCGCTATATCCAAATTAATTATTTTCAAGTGGTGTTAATTTATTACAAATTTGAGTCATTTATGCAGGTGGTAAGTATCTAAATATTACAGAGTGACTGAGAACATGTGGCTTTCGATTATACTGTACGTACCTAGTCTTACCATTCCAATATGGCGGCCAGTATGAATGAGCAGAAAGAGATAAGGGACAAACTAAGTTGCCGTGACAACACTATAGAAACAACTGGGATCAGCGCTGCGGCAGATTATTGTGCACTGCCAACGCAAGGAGCATTTTCTGTCGTTATGGAGGTAAGCCACCACTGCATGCATGAGAATGGGAGAGAAAGGGGACAGTTTTGTATGTCTGCGTTTGTCTGATAGATCCAGACTTCGGGGAGGAATAATCGCTTATAGTACGTTTCTTTTGATTATGTTTTCATGCATGCATAGTAACCCTTCTTTGGGGTGTCATACTTTATGGCAGTGTTCATACGGAATCACACTTAGGTGGTACTCTTATGTCTTAGTATTTTATCATGTCCGTGATGTTTTGAGCTAGACATTTTGGAACTAGTGGTGATCCTAAATGCGGTGTCTGTAGAATGCTATTTTTTATCACCTAAAGGGACTTTATGCACGTGATGGAGATATACTTAGATAAGGATGGGAACTATTGGCACATTTTGAAAACTATTCGATGTATAATATGAGTTAAGCACTCATACATGGACAAATTAGATAAATGAACTTTTTTCTCCTTAGGGATTATCCCGGGACTCATTTTGATTTACATATTGGATAAGGAGCTTTTATCCTACTGAGACTTTTGAGAAACACGTATTAGTCTCTGTCACAACAAATTCTTTGAAACTAAATGGAATTTATTGCATCAGGGAGTATTTCTATTTTGATATTTCAGGGACTAGATAATGTTATGCTTCTTCTTATGTTACAATTTCTGCCAGATGTGACATGTTCTAGCTAAAGCCCTCGACATTTTGGAAAGTACTTGAAATATTCTCATAACTGGTTACAGAATTTAGGCTTTGTAACAGTTCCTCCACAGATAAACTGAAATTGTTATGGAATGTGGATTGACATGGAGTGTTTCAAATGGAATGACACTTATTTAATTGTGTATTCTAACATTATATGTATTTATTTCTTTGTTTTTTCTCTCTCTTTGTTTCTTTTCTTTTTCCGTGTTTTTCATGATTTGTCTGCATTATTATTTTTTGTTCTAATTTGCAATTTTATTATCTGAACCCTTATCCTCTCCCCAAATCTCTGGTGTGAAATTCAAATTGACCAAAAACATTTTTTGCAATTGAATGTACATTTGACATGTGATTAGAACATGAATATGAGCAATTTGCCCAATTGTTTTGTTTTGAAAAAGGCTCTTGTGTAGCCGAAACACGTGTTAACTAGAGGGCATTGCAATTATACAAATTGCATGTTTTTTCTTTGAGTGATTTACAAATAGAATTCTTTTTGAAAACCAAATTGGACCTTGTGTGTGGCGCAGTCAATGTGGGGTGGTACCATTTTTCTGAAAAATATATCAAGTTAGTGAACAAAAATGTAAGTGAGTAACTAAGAGAAAGGAGTGTTGTGTTTGAGACTGTTACCTAAAAAATACCATGTGATATTAGTCTGCTTAATTCATGTTGTTTTCAGTTGGACATAAGTAGATGTCTTGGATGTTTTATGTTATTTAGTATAATCTGCACTTGTATACATAACTAAATTTGATTTCAGATATCCCAGTGTGAAAGGAAAAGTAAAAGGTTTAATGTGCTTGATTCTTTTTACTCTAGAAAAATAATTGTTTTCCCTGTCAGCGCTGGATCCTTGGGGCGCCATATCCCTGGAGGATACCACTGGACTAGATTCCCCTGGAAAGCCCTCTAGACAGAAAACGGGGTGAAGATGATGACCCCAAAACATGTGAAGATGATCACCCAGAAAGAAGTCCCAGAATGGAGGTTCATTCCACCAAGAACGGTTTCCTGAACAATTTGTTTTAAATTATTTAAAGACTATTTTTACTGATTTTATCAATTTTTATCACAAACTGATTTTTACTGGTTTTTACAATTGTCTGGAGCCAATGGCATGGTTTAATGGACTTATGTTCTCTGAAAGGTTCAATGTTTTTCTTTAATGTTTAAAAAAACAACAAAAAAGAAACTCAAAACAAAAACAATACTCCCCCAAAAAATGCCAAACAAATATAGTTCACCTATTAAAATAAGATAAAAGATAAAGGTGATGAAGAGATATTGTGGTTTTTCCTGTAGTAATTTCGGGTTATATCCCAGCAGGAAAAGGAGGGAGTGTAGGAAGAATCTAGACTCTGTATTTCAGCATTCACATTTTAGCGAGGGTTTATTCTTAATTAAGGTCAAGGGTGTGAGACTTATTGCTGGACTCAAGAGTATGAGTCTCAGGCTGAATTTAAATAACTGCCAATGCACAGAGCACATAATAGAAAATGATCACTTTGCTCCATGATGTTATTTTAATGGGCTGAGCTGCACTAAAAATAACACTAACATGAATCTAATATACTAATTAACCCAACCCCATTTAACATGTAACAAGTTCCCATTATAACATTTAGTGCAAATTATTCCGTGAAATAAGCTGGATGCAGAGTGAGCAAAATGAATGAAGCTCTGAAAATGGGAAAGAAAATTATTTAAATGGTCAGGTTGGATCTTTGTTGTAAGAAGAGGAATGTGAAGATCTGTTATATTAAAATCATCGCATTGTATTGGAGCAGGAAGCACAAGAAAAATGTAGCAAGTTCAATTAATCAATGCAGTTAGCACAATGCGAAAGGCACAGAGGAAATCTTGTGATGTTTTAGTGGGATGATCTGGTCAACGGGAGGTGCTCTTGACTGACTAGTGGTTTGATGAAAAGGGTTTGAGGCAGAGTTAGAGAGGCATTCTTATTCTTGCACTGGCTATGAAGGAGGCAGAAGTGCTGGTTCCTGGGCAGACTGAGGTCAGTGCTTGCAAGCTGACTGAGGCTGGGACTGTTTCTCTCCTGGGTTGGCAATCTTTAGAAGGGCTGCGAAATCTCGAGTATCCTTAGCTGTGAATGACCCTGGAACACTGCCAACCTGAGTCAAGAGGCCTGATTCATGGAATTATTTGCGTGAAAAATGCAGATTTGCGCGCTTTCTGCCTGAAAATCCCCATACTTCAAACAGGGATTTTCGAGCAGAAAGGCGCGCAAATCTGCATTTTTCACGCAAATAATTCCATGAATCAGGCCAAGGGACTATTGTCTGCTTAACCTAGGTTATTATTAAGTTAATTGAGGGGCGAGTGAAGTGAGTGATACTGTATAGCACAGATTAGATAATTCAGTTCATTTGTAGGCACTGCATTAACGATGATCATTTAAATGTGCATGTACCACTGTGCTTATATCTCTCAAGGTTCTGCTGTTATTCAGAGTGTATTCATGTTTTGTGCGCAGCCAAGGTTGATTTGGCAGAGCTTGGCATATTATCACAGATAGGGCATTGAAAACCATTGCAGGAAAAACCTTGGTCACATTGTGAATTGTAACGTGGGTGTACATGTCACTCTGTGTAACTTGCATAATTCTAGCTTATGATAAAGAACAAGTTCAAAAAGGTAATTTAGTTTCAGTGTATTTCTTCTGCATTCAGTCTCATTTATTTGACATGCTTAGAGAGATAAACGTGCAGCAAGAAATATCTCAAAACAAGGTTAGCCATAGTAAATTGTTTTACTTAGAGAGGCTGAATGAATGTTTTGTATTGCATTTGCATGGTTTACATTTCTTGAAACACAGCCAGAAGGGCATGAGTGATGCTGTAAACAAAGCATCACACGAGAGCATTTATTCAGAATGTATTAAGTCCAGTATTTGTTTATTGTTAGCGACCCTGGTAAAATAATTATTAGGCAGTATTCTGAAATTATTCTTACCACTATAAAAATACCTCAATAAGTTTACCACAGTATATTGCCAAGAGCCAAGACAATGCCAACATAGCAAACAAATACCAGAAAATACTAGATAAAACCCCAAAATATCTCCTACAGGTCCCAGCTTTTGGGTCAGATATAGGGCCTTTGGAAAGAGGCACTAGAGGGTGGAGTTGGGAGGATGAACAACATAGTGAAAGTTTAAGGAAGAGACTTAGGAGGGAATAGTGGGAGAGGGTTAGTAAGGTACTTTCCATGCATACCAAAGCTGCACAACTGATCTAGCTCCATTGTGTGGTGTACTCTTGTCATAGGTACATCTAGAATGTGGTGAAAATGCACTTCCCATAAGCGGATGATGTGATGGGGAACATGGGGTCCTCAGTTTACCTTCTCTGAGCCCTACATCATGGAGCTGGTTGAGGCACAATAAGAGACACTTCAGCCCCGTTACTAATCCTTGAATATGGGGCATGACCCAATTTGGGTTACATGCCCAACCTTTCAGACTCAAACAAAATATACAGAAAACTCTATTATGATGCAAAACCTAAACACAGATAGTATTGGAATTAAAGTGTCACCAAAGCAACCATAACCTTCCCACCTCCTGAGACATAATTTGTTCATGGCATCAGATGTCAGAGTGTATATCACATATGACATTGTGGGTGAAATCACTGACATCATATATTTATTTGTTTTATGTATTTATTGGGTGTTTATAATGCGCCTATACAGCAAATGGTGTTTCAAGCACATACAGACAAGGGAGGGGGGGGGCAGGCATCAAGAAAAAACGAAACAAAAAACATTCCTACTAGGCCTTAAGACATTTGGATTGTGCAAATGTAAGTGCTGTAACATGAAATGCAGGGGAGAGGAGTAGGAGGGAAGTACAGATTAGGGAGGAACACGGAAGAAGAAAAACAAAACAAAACATGTCCTACTAGGCCCTGAGACATTCGGCTCATGCAAGTGCTGTAACATGAAATGTAGGGGAGAGGAGGAAGTGGGGAAGTGTGGGTCGGGGAGGAAGAGCAATGTTATGGAGGGAGGAAGGAGAAAGGTACATTAAGTGCAAGTGAACAGGTTCAAACACAGCACAATGCTGGAGATGAAGAAATGGAGTGGGTGCACAATTTGAAAAAGTCTCACCTCTTGGTGGAGGGTGCTACATTGAGTATGCAGGTAAAAGTAGGCAAAAAGCAGTAATTGGAAGCCTTACCTCATAGTGCAGGGGGCTACATCAAGTATGCAGGTCCACATAGATATTGGGTAATATTGGAATGCCTCACCTCATGGTGCAGGGGGCTACATCAAGTAAGCGGGTACAAGTAGGTAAAATGCAATATTGGAAAGACTCACCTCCTGGATAGGTCGCGTAGGTTACAGGCAATGTAAATTAAGTAAGCTGCATGAGGCTGTAAAGATTTATAAATAGTTAAATGTTTGTGCAGCATAAAGGTGCTGGGTCACATCATTGAAGGTGCTGCACGGGCAATGGGGGTTGAAGGCTAAACAAATGCGGAATGCAGGCAAAGAAATTATAATCAGAAACTGCGGGTTACAGACAAAAAGAGTTACAAGTGCAGCGTAGTCTGAGCCAAGGCTAAACCAAGGCATGCTATTGATTTCATGCTCTCTGGGTGAGTACGGCTGCAGTTTCAGTAGGTGTTACACAGCAGTGTGGATCCGTTGGAGTTTGTAGAGATCCCAAACGCAGAGTCTAGTGTGTGCCTGGCATTGTGTCATAGGAGCCAGGTCTGTGCCTCTAACAGGCCCCAGCAATTTACAACCAACATAAAAGATACAAGTGGGGACAAGAGGGGGTGTAGAGGCCTTCTTACCTGCCAAAGGGATACTTGCAGCGGCAGTGAGATCGTCGTTACAAGAGTCACCCTCCAGTGGTAGGCAAAAGCTGCATGGTCGGCGTGCAGACCCTCCAAGACCAGACAAGTGTTGAAGGCCTTTTGGGTCGGCCTTTAGGAGTCAGACTCCGATGGCTTTCGGCAGCTGGCTACATGCAGCCCAAGATGATAAGATGGCGGTGAGCCAATCCCAAGGCTCAGTGGAAGCATGCTGGTGACAGAGGGACTCCTGAAGCACTGTGGGACACAGCGGTCATGTTATTGTGGAGGTCCTGCTCCAACACACTGGAAGTGCCGGACTGCACTGCTTGTTCAGCTGGGTGGAAGAAATGAAGAGCCCAGACAGATGTGGAAGGCCTTTTGAGTCGGCCTTCAGGAGTAGGACTACGCCGGCTTCCACCTGCCGGCTAGATACAGCCCAGGATGATAAGACTGCAAAGCAATATATCAAATATGAATGTCAATGAGATGATTGCGACATTTCCCGTGGAGGAGGGGGTGATGATAATAAGACTGCACACACGGCACAACTTAAAACCTTTCTCTGAGCATGGATGATTTTATAGCCGAGGAGAAATGTGATGTTATCTGTGATGACATGTGTGATAAAAGTTGGGCACTCAGGATTAAGGGATCGCAGGAAACGAGGTATTGTTAAATAAGTAACCATAACACGTGAATTTCGGAGGTGTTTACGTTTTGCTCCGTAACAATAAGTTACAGTGCAAATGGCTGTGTGCGCTGGGCCTGGCATTCCCCCATGTTCAGGTGCAGTATGCATACCAGCAGTGCCCGTAGTGCATGGCCTATTGCCATGCCATGCGCCAGGCAGACTTGCATTGACAAGGCAGGGTATGTGCCCAGGCCCTTTGGAAGGCTTCACCGTGGTCATGCCCTGCAGACTTGGATAGTAACCGTGCCTGCATGGCAAGGTTTGCACTCATGCTTGATAGATAATGTGCCAGTGCAAGGCATTTGATGCAGTATCCTTAGCTGCAGTACTTGCCCAGGACTTTCTCTTGGCATAAATTGCAGCTATGCTCACGCTCAATGCCCATACATGTAGTGGTCTCAACCATTTTTAAAGTTCATTTTCGGTGATTTAATAAGGATACATTTTGACCATGTGAACCTGACCACAATGCCAACAGGGCATGCCCTGAGACCATGCCCTACACACAGTGGCCATAACTCCGGTATATGCAGGGCGGTGTGTGCTCATCTTATTTTGGTCAGTAACTACAGGCATGGCCTGGTTGTATTTTGTTACATAATTGAGATTGCCATTGGAAATACAATTCTGTATATTGTCTCTACCCGTGAAGCGTGTTTACTGGCAGACAGTACTTTCCCCTTCTGTGATGGGAATTTCATCGAAGCAAGCCGTAACTCGAAGTTACCACTGGCGGTATTCATTTGACCCAATTTGAAATATGGCCCAATACATTTTATAAAATAATAGGACTGAAAGTAACATATACTTGGGAAAAATATCCTCGATTAGTCCTGATAAACAAGAGCAGCGCTTTATTTGCTGTTATGTAGCAATTGCAGGCTTCCTCATTGTAAGACAACAATGGAGGCATTGCATTTTTTATGTCTGGTGTGATAATGACTTGTTCGCCAAATACAATACAACCGGATTACCTAGCTAAAATAATAGATGTGAGCAAATAACGAATGCCAAAAGAAAACAAAAGAGAAATTTTGCGGGATTTTCTTTTGCATGTGTTCACATGTGCTTTCTGGAGGGTGGCCAGAAGCAATTCAGTGTCTGTTGCATGTCAATCTATGCCAAGAGGATCCTGAAGAAAGCTATACTGAAACATTCCCTCAAAAACCACTCTCTCACATGAGACTACTTGAAGCTTATTTGCAAGTTGGCAGTTTCTAGGAGCAGGGCCATGTCTTTGAGGTTGGCATACGTTGTAGACAGGCAGTTTCAATATTTGGCTTGTGACGTTTCAGCCATGGGGGTAGGATATCTTGCGAGACTACAACAAGCCTGGGTGAATACTATTTAGTTTGTTGATATTTATTTTTTTTCAAATTATGAGGAACGATATTAAAATCTATGGTTGGATTTGTGTTTACCAAAGTGCATGAAAGGTACATTGTTTTGAAAGTTGAAAGCAGTCTGTTGTTCATTTTTATTAGTCAGGCATGCATGTTTGTCCCATTCATTAGTCAGGTGACGACATGTTTCTTTTCGTATTTTTTTGTACTTTTCATGACTTACGTTTATCAGTGGATACTTTCTAACCATAGGGGAACGCTAGTTGAGCATATTTCCAGTGGCTTGATGCTCTTACATTTTGTTTCATGGTTCATTCAGGTGTTTAAATAACTCATTACGAGGGTAGCGGTAACCCACCAGTGCTACCAATGGGTTGCCGCCAACCCTGTATTACTGTTACCACCGCCTGGCATCCCGAGGCTACCGGGATATCACAAGCGGCAGCCGTACGGTTAGTTCCCATTCCCATGGAGTCCCATAGGACTCCATGGGGATGGGTACACTGAGGCAATGTTAGTAACGGTGCCGGTGCTTCAGTGAAAACTCTGCCGGTAGGGGCCAAAACTACCAACAGGCCTGACGTGCCGGTAGTTCAAGCACCTACCGGGAGACTCATAGATTGCCAGTCCGGTAAGGGTGCCCGTAATTTGTTATGCCATGTAGTATAATCAAGTCCCCACTGTAATAATTTTAGCCATAGTCTCTGTCTTTTAACCGTATCGAATGCCTTCTTGTAATCTATAAAACAAATATTTAAGAACTCGTTTTTTTTGCACATGCAGATCGAATTAAGAAAATACACTCCATAAATTAGAAAGCATGTTCATCCCTTTATGAAAGCCTGTCTGCTGTTTTTTTCTATATTATTAGTTGTTATCCAATTATTAAATTGCTCTAAAATAAATTGGAAAAAAATGTTTCACAGGGAATCGACTAGTGCGAAAATTCGACAATTTACAGGTAATGATCTCAGCCCCATCTTATAAATTGGACTGGGAATGGACTTTTTCCAAGTATTAGGAATGAGGGCAGTATTAATTATTACACCAAAATTATGTTCCAAGATCATAAACCATCCACTAGGGTTTGCTTTATAAACTATATTTGCCACCTTATCTGGTCGAGGAGCTCTAGAGATGTTTTATTTAATAATGCACTGTTCAATATCTTCAGCCATAACTATAAATCTCTCTCCCAAATATACTAGGTTCGATTTTATTATAGTTCTTTCAACGAGGGAATTATGATAACATAGCTCAATGGCATATTTTTCCCTTATATTTGCAGGTAAAAGATTTATTTCATTCTTACTAATGATAGTAGTTGTATGGCGATTATAAATGCTCCAAAACTTACGAGTAGTAGTAAACACTTTATTCTGCTTACGCCATTTACAAAGTAATAAAAATAAGCATGTCAAACTTATACATATACAAAGTTTAGAATAAACTAAAATGCATGGCAATCTGAACAACAATTTAAATACATTGAATACCAAGTTAAAATACATAAATCTTGCCGAGTTAAGCTCAGTTAATATTGTGTTCCTAACACCTACCATCACAAGACAGGATAAACAACATTGCCTCAGATACTGATCTAACATTATTACATATAAAATGACAACGCAACCACTGCATCCTTAAGTCCAGTAGTGTATTGCAGACTAACAGAAAATTATGTAAATCCTTGATAGCCCCACAAGAACAGTACTTATTTTTAAAAAGCCAGACATTCAATTGTGCAGTATTTACCCTGACCATTGCCACAATGCGCTTTTGCGCAGGTGATCTTATTGTACTTATTGGGGTGTTTACTGAAGTTAAGCTACATGCAGCTGCTAGATATCTCAATGAACACAGCTTCATGAATCCCTCCATGGACCACGTAAATTCAATCTCCCTTTACTTTGTTGTTAGCTGCTGTTTGTTCATGGCGCCTGCCTGAATCTGGCAAATATCTACACCCCATTTCTTGCACAAAATGTCACACTTCCTAAACATGGGGTAATTAACATCAGAGACGTTTGACACTATCTCCCTCATAGTATTCCTCACATTTGTTTTTTCTGGGGGCATTACGGATAATTTCTGGAAGAATTCAAGGAATCTCAATTCAGCCTGCAGACTGATGCTAAGAATACCTGCTTCCAAGCACAGGGCCACCCCTGGCGTGCTTGGGCCCAAGCCCAATAGCTTCCTCAGAAATGCATGCTGGATGCAATCCATCACTAAACAGTTCTTGTTACCCCAGATTTCACTGCTGTATAAGACCTCTGAGTAAACCTTTGTCTCCATAAACTGGATACATTTATTGAACCTGTGGTCACCAAACCTGTAGTGAAACCTCGTCATGCTGCCCAAGCCTGTCAGTAGCCTTTTTTCCACCTGCACTAGGTGTGAGGTCCAGGAAAAATTGACTGAAAAAACAACCCCTAGATTGCAATAGGTAAACACGACTTCGATCTTAACTTCATGAATTTTCCAGGTATATTTAGGAATATTGCTGCTGAAGACCACTATCTTCGTCTTCAAAAGATTTGAATTTAAACCATTTAGCTTGAAATAGCTAGCGGCATAACCCAATCTACGCTCCAACCCATTCGGCATGAGATCAAGTAAAATGGCGACATCTGCGTATAAAGGCGTGGAGTACCCAACTCCATTTAAAAATGGTGGTACTGGACCTTTCTTTTTGGAATGGGGCTTGAAATATGAAAGGAAAATGTTAAACAACAAGAGAGCCATTGTACAGCCCCCTGTCTTACCCTTTTATTGATGGCAAACTCGGTGGGGGCCTATTCACCAGCCTTACTAGCAACTGCAGCTCTTGTATCTGAATATAGGCAAATAATCAATTGCAAGAGGGAGGTGGGCATGCCCAAGTTATGGAGCTTGTTCCACAACAGGGCCCGGTCCAAGGAGTCAAAGGCTTTCGTTTCAGAGTGGTGCACATCCGCGGTCAGAGAGCTGAATCGAATTGAAAATTCTAATTGTGTGGAGCTAACAGTTCCTGGGTCAATCGAACTTATGTCTGGGATTTAGCAATTGACTTAGTCATCGCTATTGTTGATTGATCAATATCAGCCCGTTGCTGTCTTAATTCAGCTCTTCGCTGCTTCTTATTTTGCCTTTTCACAGGGCCTTGTTTATTAGGTGGAAGTTGTTCCTTGGTTCCTTTATGTTGATTATACTCAAGGCTGGCTTGCCCCTGTGTGTTGTTTTCAACATTTCATATAACATTTTTTTTGTTACCTCTGTACGAGACGCTTGTTCAATAGGAATAATTCCTTCCAAATCCAGCGACTCGTACGACCAATTTTCATATTTATTACCTTGCACTGTTCTTATATGATCAGTCCTCTGGCTAGAATCCTGTTTATGGGCTTCCAACATCACATCTACTAATTATGTCAATCCAGCTGTTAGTATTTGCTGGTCACTATATAAACTGTTACATAGTGATAGTATTGCTTTGAGCATAGTCATAGATTCCATTTCTGCAGGGGATTCTGACATAGAGGAATCGGTAGAGTCAGAAGAGGAAGTATCATATGCAGCTGATGAGGCGTAAACACTTTCTGATATACGCATCAAGTTGGGAGACTTTCATATATTAGAAGAGTTAGTTAAGATAGTTAAGTCAGTACAAATATTTTCAAATGGTATCAGAGACTTGTTCAAAGATGGTAAAGACTCACCTATAGACTCCCTTTGCAGGTTTAGGCACAAGTTAAGAAGATAATTATTATCCACTGCGTTAGACATTGTGGTGTCCTCATTGTCAGGTACATTATGCATTTCTAACATGGAGTCAACCAGGACTTCATTGTTAGGCGGCAAAAGTGTAGGTCTCGTAAATGAGGTGATTTTACTCTGTTGTACAAGAGATTGTTGTGGCGTACACTTATCTTCTATTGCTGCTACAATGCCTTTGACAGTAGCATTCGCATGAAGTTTACTATGAATGCGCTTTTTAAAATTCCTACAAGAGTCTAATGCCTGCTTGCTTCTTGAGTTATTTCCGCTAGTAGATGGTAGGATTTGTGAGCTGCCAGCATAATTTATACTTTTGCAAAAGATAGGCTCACCATAAACTTCAATCTGCAAGCCTACTGCCGACTGCTCTGACTAGTGCTTATCAGGACTTGCTTACAACACCCTAGCAGTCATCATTCAAGAGTAGATTGTGATTCATCCCCCTAATAATTGCTATAGACTGCAATTGGAAATGTGACAATCGTATGAGTTATCTTTTGCCTCCTAACCCATCCTCAGCTCATTCAAAATACAAAGAGCAGGGAAAGCCAAGCAATACCACACTGAGTCCAGGAGTAGGCGTTCACAGGTAGCCACAGGTAAGAGATAAGGAGACAAAGGGAAGCAGTTAAAGTAAATTACCAGAGCACAACTCTGTACCTTTCTCTATCGTGGTTAAATCATTACCCCACTGCTCCACTGTAGTATCCACTGGCGCTGATGGGGGAGCCCCGGGAATGCAGAGTATGTAAACTGCTGCCAGCTGCCACCAGTTCTCAACTGTTGGCTCATGCACTTGTCTGGCCCCCAAGAGAATTTCGTCCTACCTTGCAATTTTTCTCAGAGGGCTCTGGGGTTCAGAAGGACACCATTGAGCATGCTGCACTGAACAGAGTGAACAAAAGCAAACTTAAAGGAAACGGAAATGGAGAGGAAAGGGCCTCTCGACGTGCAGGGACATGCATCAAGCCAGAACTCAGTACCTAGCTCAGTGTATCAAGGAGGCCGCTTCTAACACACCAAATACAAACAACATTATTTAAATTGCACTGATAACATTATTTTGTAGAGTGAGTGCAGTGTGGGATAGCTGTAGAGGAGCAATGAGGGTGGGGGTAATTATGGTGTTTCACCCTGGGGGTAATATTGTCTAGAAACTGCCGTGAGTGCAGGCTCAGAAACATTGTACCCATTTTTATTAGGTGAGGGAGAGGAGACTGTAAAAAAGTGGGTGTTTGAGAAGGAGCAACGTGAATAAAATAAACACAAGAACACAGCAGAAGAGGACAGGGTTTGGTGTTGAACAGTGTGATAAGCAAAATGGCATAAGAGGTATGTGCAATTGCGCATTTGAGAGGTGTGTGTGCCAGAGCGGACAGTGTGCCTAAATTGTGGGTACAGAAGAGGAGTTTGGTGGGAGAGATAGGTTGGACTTTGAGAGAGGAGAGAGAGAGCCTGATAATAAGATAAGGAATAGTAAAAAGCTACAAGCATAGGTAAAAAGCTACAAGCTACACCAACAAAACACTCACCATCATCGCACTCATCGTGTCCAGAGTAGACTACGCCAACAGCCTATACGTAGGAATGCCAGAACGCCTACTAAAGAAACTTCAGCGTATCCAAAACTCAGCGGCCAGATTCCTGCTCAAACTACCATGAAGAGAACACTTTAGCCCAGCAATGAAATTACTACACTGGGTACCGATAAAACAGCGAATAAGGTTAAAAAAAAGGTGCACAACGCACAGAGCAATCCACAGCGAGGAGCAGAGTTCCTAAAGAAGCAAATAACCATCTACCATCCTGCAAGACAACTCTGATCAAGCTACAATATTCTTCTATATCCAAAACCATACAATTAAAGAAAATTGGGAGGAGCATCTTTCTCACCCTGGCTCCTAAAACATGGACTTCCCTACCAAAAAACATATGCAATACAAGGGATCATCTGGAATTCAGAAAACAACTAAAAACGTGGCTCTTCACCCCAGAATCAGAAGGGAACGAGTAGGAATCATACATTCTGGCAGAAACAGGAATCCCAGGGAGATACCTACAATCCATTGCCAACCATCCCCAACTGTGGGCGTAGGGAGGACATTTTGGACCTCTCATGCACACACAAGCCAAGCTTACAGAGGAATTCCACAGTAGGCAAGAACCCCACACTCGAAGTCAAGGGAGCGACCCATAACCTTCCCAACCTAACCATCTCTAACTCTCGGCGGGGTGGAGCACACCTGCACGACCCATGTCCAGATAGCGCTAGACTTCTACAGAAGATAATTACCACATCGTAATGTAACTAATGACTAGAATCCCAAGCAATATCAAAGCACACAGGATGGTCATGGATGCCAACAACAGAAACCAAAGCAAATAGGTAAGAAACCCACTACTAAAACCTCAGTTTTCTGCAAATTCTTCTCCCATAAACTCAGACGTCCATATCTCTGCACAGCAAACCGCACGTACTTCACCACACTGCAGAAACATACAAACAACACATAACCATGCACAACAGCACATGGGAATCACTCAGACTCGAAAATCGAACCTAAGCTCACCGAACAGTGCAAACCAAACTGAAGCTGCCAACAGAACATCATATCTCACTTTCCTATTTGCACTGCACCCTAATAATCACTCCCACAGCCTCCCTGTTTCCCACCATCTTTCACACCACCACTCTGATGATGATAGTTCATGTTACAAGTAACCTTTAACATTAACCTTAACAAGTGTGGAAGTGTGAGATTAGAATGAGAAAAGGAGAGGCCTACAGACTAAAAACTTGAGAGTATCGGACGAATTGCAAGTGAGGACGTTAGTGAAAGGAGGAAGGGAGCTGAAGTGCGACAGAGGAAGGGGAAAACAGTGCCAGGTGCAGAGAAACACTCTGAGATGAAGCAGGAATGCTTTGAGAGAAGGTAGAACCAAACCGGGTGAGAGGAGAGAGTGAGCAGAGGAGAGAAAATAGACAAACCTATCTGATGGAAAAAGAGACACAAACCAATCGGATGAAAAATAAGGGAACAGGGGCGACATGTTAGCCTCTGGGCTGACACCAAGTTTCTCTTTAAAAGGCCACGTGCTGGATCAAAGGAAACAGGGCTGCATGAACACATGTTCGAATGTTTTCTAGTTTCCTGCAACTTGCCACCTTTGTATGGGTCGCTTTACTGAGATTCTGGTTGCAAAACACAACATAGTTAGTTAAGTAGAGTAGATGTCATTATATTGAAGCAACAAGTTTGCCTCTTCCTGGCAATAAGGGCAAAGCACTGGCTCGTATATGTTATTGTTACAATAATGTCCTCATCAATCACAAAGATGCAACTCACAAGGTGCAACTCACTCATAAAACGTCATGGTCCGTCCATGAAGACTGATTGATAACACAGAGCAAATGATGAAATGCGCCAGGTGGAAAAGGCGCGTTTCAAAACCGCGTTGTCTCATTACTTGCTATGCACTCTGACGTCGCCAGGTCGCGGGGGCTTCTGCCATCCATCAGCATGACGCATCCGAACCGAGAGCCGCTTAACCGTTTTCAAGGAGCGTAACTCACTACTGTATGTGGGTAAGATAAGCTATGAAACGTAACTGTTGGGATATCATATTCTGCACAGAGGTATTATCTATCATTCTCTGCATAAAACATGACTCCAGAGTATAGGGAGCAACGAAAAAAGATCGTGCACATATGACTAAACCTAAATAACTCTCTCTATGGTTTGAAACAACTCGGTCCATGCCAGATAACTTCAAGCATGGAAATAATAAAACAAGGCTGGACCTTGAGTCGAACGCAGGATTAAAGTGCGTCCCAAGTGGAATGCATTTGGAGGTCATAACGACAGAGCGCAACGCTTTGGAATTGGCAGGCTCTGTGCATTATGTCCCAGAACAGGACTGGAACATGTGAAGAAAAGAAAATGGCGCTGGAATCGTTCCCACCACGAAATCCTTTTTTAACACATGCTTTATTTAATTCAAAGTGATACCGGTTATTTTTCAGAAGAAGTTTGGCCGTGTTTACGAGTTACATCAAGCAGGTGGCAGACTATAGAAGGTTCTGGAGAAATGCGAAACCTCCTCCCTTCGGTAATTCCCACTGCGCCATGATGTGTAAAGGCCGCGCGGTGCAATTGGGAGGCTATGATTAATATCCTGCTGCTTTACAGCTTGAATAAACAGCCCGATCTTAGAAAGTGAACCGGTGCAAACACTGAAAACATGCGGCCCCAGGTGTTGCTGGCAAATTAACCTAAATAAATATAGGCCACGGGTATATGCATGGGGCACAAATAGGTCTGAGGATGCAGCTTCTAGTTTTTAATCATTTGCAAGCAAATATTACCAACACGAGCCGGTAACTATCTGTTCTATACATCTACAGAAAACGTTAATAAAGGGAGTGCTACGATTTCAAACGGTATAAAGTTTGAGGCTAAGGCAACCAACAATCGAAACTCGGCATCCTTGACTTTACTGCTGACGTAACAGAACACAGCACGTGCACATGTATCACACGAGGAATTAAATATTCGAGTCAAGTGTGTAGAAAAGAAACAAGAGTTGGGGGATGGATAAAGTGATGTGAGGAGAGAGTAAAATGGATACTGCATGATGCAGGGGGAGGGGAGGCTGCAGGGAGGTTTCTAGACAATATTCTGCCCAGGAGAAACACCAAAATACCACCTCCCACCCCACTTTCCTCCTCTACTGCTAACACGCATGCACTCACGCTCCAACATCATTGCATTTCAAATAACTTCTCATTGCCACGTAAGTAGATAACTTATACAACATAATACAAACAGAAATTCATTCTCATTTTCCCATGTTTATGTTAATTATTGTCTAAATGAAGGTCGCTTTGCTAAATGCAGTTGCGTCTATTGCAGCTGCATGATCTATAACTATTTAGCTCTCAGGAGAAAATGTAGCACGCTTCCCTTGGTGGACACAGCGTTCATTGGCCGTTCCATGGGAAGAATGGGAGAGGCGTGCGAAGGAAAGGGAAACAGGCAGTGGAGCCAAAGTAGGCAGTTCCCAGCTAGAATAAGTAAGGTTCGGTTACATATAGCGTCTTGACGCCATTTCAAAGCACTATAGGGGAAGCCAAAAAAAGTAGATAAGCCATGAGAGTGAAGTAGTCCTGTTGCCAAATGATATGAATACCTAAACAAATTATAAAAATACTTGCCAAATGGTGTGAGTGCAGGCTATTATGCAAGTCTATGCAAAAAGGACGAGCATACTCGTCCTTGGCACTTAAGGGGTTAAAGGCAAAACCTGGCATATCATGAGAGTACCCGTGTATAGGAAGCCAGTGTCTAGAAAATGGTGTGTGTACTTAGGCATCTGATGGCAGCAGCTGCCCAATAGTGAGGGTACCTGGGCATATAATGCTTACTTCTGGCAACGAGCCCAACTCATGGGCAACTTGCCCGTTTCAGGAATGTGGCAATGTCATGTGACTAGCAAAAATGTTAGTTGGGCCAAGTAGACACTTCATCCTTTTAAGGGTAATGAATAGAGAACCATCAGGGGGTAATAATAACACTGATTATCACGGAGCTTAGAAGTGGTCCATGTATGTGAAGGTCTATGAAAAAACACCAAATTCTATGTTGGAAGTACAATGCCAATGTATTGAACTGCCTGGTAGATCGTACTAGTTGCAGTCCTGTGATGGCAAAAGCTTGAAATGTGTGTTTGTACCTGCCAATAATGCAAATACCTTACTGTTTGATGACAATACCTATAATACGTTGTGACTATGTCAACATAGCCTGGCAAAACTCATCAAATGATGGTAACTTGGGCACGCGATTAAAACACTAGGCAAATCGTGAAGGTACTTGGGCATTTGATCTCAATGCCTGCAGTAGCAACAAAGATTTGATTTTTCAGTACAAAGAAATCAAAACATTTGGCTTTGTTAATGTTTGTTCTCTACCTTTGTACGTACAGTGTTTTCACAGGAAACCATACACAAAGACAGAGGGACACAGACAACATGTTCGTGGACACACACAACACTATGCAAAACCACTGCAAAAGTGAAATCGTATTCTGATCCAAACCATTACTACTTAATTTCTCCAATTCCTTGCCCCTTTGCCTAAACGTGAAGGACAGTAATAGATATAATGGGTAACAATATTACTTTTGTTCCCTTACTCAAACATTATGTTTTGCATCCCAGTAAACAGCATAGTTTGGCAAGGTGTCGCCATGTCACCTGAACACAAGTTCTTCAGTTCTTGGCTTTTATTTAAATACATTCAGGTAGTGTTGCTGTTTTTTGTGTGGTTGCAACTGGATTAACATACTAGAAAACAATGGTTTTTAAAAGAAACCTTGGTGGTGTGGAGATGACATTGAGCCACTAATGTGATTGCCCTAAAAATCACACATACAAGAAAAATAGCCTAGTCGCTTGCTACACGCCCACACATGAATGCACATTTCTCCTTTCGTTTCTGTATATTATGCCTTCCTTTGGATATTTATTTCTGTCTCCCACCCCTACCCCCACACTCTTCTACTTCTGTGGACAGTCTCGGGGCCTCTTGGTAAAGCCAGCAAAACAACAAAAGCCCTTTTTAGTGCACCTTAAGCCCCCACCCCTCCATTCTGCCATGCTACTGACCATTTGTAGCAATTATCACACTGTCCACGTTTGTGGGGCAGATTACAAATATTTTCCTTCACAAAGAGATGCTAGTGTGGGAGGTGTGAGCCTCTTTAAAAACAAACTCAGCAGATCATTACATTTTGGGCTGCATCAGGGGCGCTAGATTGATACGGGCAGGGTAAGCTTCTGTCCTCTGGCTCTGTCCATGTCTTGCAGTGTGGTTCAGCTGCCGGTTAGCGACTGTCACAATGATCCCCCAGGTAGAAGATGTACAGTCTGTCCCTGCTGCGGTCCTTCCCCCCATATGTGCCGCGGACAATTACCCAGTTTGCCCATCCCTAAAAACAGCCCTGGCAGGAGGATAGTGTGTGCAGGGACATAGCAGGACATACTTCTACAGGGCGGCAGATGAGACAAATCAGTGATACTGAATAAACTGTCAGGGGAAAGATGTGGAAGGAGGGGTTAGAGGGAGAAGGGAATGGATTTGTTTGGGGGTTTGGATAGATGAATAAGGACTAAATAAGTTAGAAAGGACAATATAATAATGAACCTGGTAAAATGTGTGAAAGGAACCAATATGACAATTGAGATAAGGCAGCAAAACAGTTTGGGGTGAAAAAGGGAAGAAGCATATGACTGGAAATAGCAGAAGGTGGCTGTAGAAACAATGATCCATAAAGGAAAGGGGTCACAAGGAAGACCTGAATACAACAGAAAAGAGAAAGGAGAACGAAAGGAGTGAAGAAAGTCAAGAGACAATTTACAAGGGAAAGTTATACACCAAGAACAGGGGAATATATTTGGTGACAGTGGTTACAAGGGGACAGAAAAGAAAACACGAAAACAGAAAGGATGGATTAAGACAAAAACATTCAAGAATATACAAAAGTCACTGTAGAAAGTGAGGGAGGCATCATAAGTAAACAAGGGAAACATCAGAGATTCTGAGCGATAGAAGGAAAATTGAGAGGTGAAAGTTTTACAGATGGGAAATTGGAAGGAACAGAATGAGTATCACAGGAGAAAAGGTACAGTGGATAGTTTAAAAAAACATGCAGGTGTAAGCAGACATGAAGCAAAAAAGAGAGGTGCATGGTGAGCAGAATAAGAAGCAGGAAAGAACGGAAATAGAGTGGTGGCTGTAGCCAAAAAGTTAATTGTAGGTAAGAGGAACAGCGGAGGATTGGCTTTTAGACCTTCAATTGCTGTTCAAATTTGAAAAAGGTTAGGTTTGAGAGGTATGATGAGAATGCCAAATATCTGGAGTTGTGGAAGTCATTCACCAATTTACATGAATGGAGGTATGCCAGTAGAGTAGACTTACATAGGAGGCTGGTCCGCGTGGGTTGGTCATTGCTGTCAGTGGTTACCAGTGCTGTAGGCATACATTCCGACTTGGATGTACTTTGGTTTATGTTGTCTTTTCTTGTAGACATATGTCTTGTGCTGTATTGTACGTGGTCTCTGTTTGTGGTGTTTGTTATGAGTTGGTACCTGTTTGTTATGAGCTGGTACCGGCTGGATATTTTACTCACCTTAACTTTGAGCTGACTATCTTTGCTGTGAGCTGGCACGGTAACGGAAGGGTCAAGAGTTTGGATGTTGAAATGTAGAGCTGTTGTAGTGATTATTGCATGTAGGAAAGGGGTAACAGGTGTGACAAAAAGACTTCTGCTCTGCACTAGTAGAAGGATAGGTAGTGGCTAAAATGCGAACTCTGCCCCCACACGTCTATAAACCGACAGTGATCACAATCATTATAGAAAAACCTGCACAACTAAGAGATATACCGTGTGGCGAAAAATAATAAAAAGTAAATGCATGTTATGAGATGGTATGCACTGAAATTAGGAAAGTTAATGCCTTCAAAATCAAACCAAGCAATATGATTGCTGCTATGTTAGTTGGGTCAGGCCAATATAATGTTGATCTCTTCCCTTTATCGCTAACAGAACATGCTGTGCACTCCTTGACTACAAGTTCCATTTGGTGCTACATATTCGGCCACCAATATACCTCTCTCACCCTCCGCTTGGTAAGGCTTCTCCCCACATGGCAATATAATGTTGATCTGGCCTGGTTAAAGGGGTGACTCCATATTTTCTGTAAGATGCGCTCTCAGCTTCATGTATTTCCACTTAGAATGATTTCCACTGAGAAAGCATTGCTCAATCTATGTAGAGAGTTAAGCTATTTTTACGAACATTCACCATTTTATTTGGCCCAGTTGTAAGTGGATGGCACTGCTTTGAAGCTGAAACTAGATAAAGTTGCCACATCGCTTTTATAGCTAGATGCAGCTGCTCAGATCGTGTAGGCCTCCACACACGAGAGCAGAAGGAATGCCAGAATTATGATGTCTCCTTTACAGTTTGTAAGATTAGCAGAAAGCTGCATTTGTTCACTCCCTAGGATTGTATTAATAAGCAGCGTTGTGTACGCCTTCCCCATGGGGTTCAATGTGTCCAGAATGGTATAAGTACTGCTGTGTATTGGAAGGGTCATGTTCCTTTTGGGATTTGTTTGTGGCAACCTATCCTTTTGATATCAGTTTGCTGCTTTTGCCATTAAAGGCATTTATCAACCTTCCTCAATTGGGGTATGTGTTAATGGATTTTTCCCTGTTAGCCAGCTTTGCAATTTGTGGTAACGTGGGCTCAGAGAGGGTTATACTCTCAGAAGGGGATGGGGTGAATGTGAACCAGTAGCAATCCAAAGAGAACAAGTACAACAGTTACAAGATAAATATAGGACCATTTAAGGTTCTGTAAAAATATATGCGACACTGTATTATAGGATAGTGTGGGTACTATGAGAACGTGTCATTGAGGTGGTGATTTATGTTGATCTATGTTGCTATATGTTGATATTTTATTTTCCATGGTCTTTCAGCTTTGAGTTTTATTATTTACCATGTCCTAGAATGTTTGATTTAAAATGTACTGTTTTAAGTTTACTGTTTTAATTGGGCATTGTTTTATCGTGATTCACAACTGTTTTGTTTTATGTCTGATTGTTTCAATAATATGTACGAATTATATTATATTATGAATTACTGAGGATTTGCTGAATGCTGTGTAAGATTCGCTGAATGTTGTGTAATGTTCTTAAGTGAACAAAATCACAATAAAGTTTATTTTTATTAAAATATATACCGTAATCAAAAACATCAATCATTCAACCAACCAACTATTAACAACACTATTAAAAAAAAACTGCAAAAGACGACAAAAGATGCAGAAATGTATAAACACTCTGAATACTTTCTGGGGGGAAAACTGGCAAGAAACACAATTATGTTGTTCAAAAGGATAAGTCTTGATGGAAAAAGAAGAGGGGCACTTGAACGCACCTGATTCCAATATCAGGTGGTTTGACAGGGTCGCACCAGGCTTCAAGGTGCTGTAGATAATGGTCGAACCAAGTTTCGATCTGGCAAATCATATTGTACCAAGCAGTGAACTGGCATCAACTCAGTTCGAGGCAGGTCCTCAGTGAAGGATAAAGGTGACATTCAACCTATGCAGTTAGGATGGCTCATAAGGGTCGGTTATATTCAGTCTGAGAGGTTGTTTACCAATGATTCGGGCAGACGAGTGACAAGATGCTTTGATCCTGATGGACCGATGCAATGTTCGAAGAGATGGCGGTTCAAAGTCGTCCGCAGCAGTGAGTTGGTTGTTCAAGCTGAACCAGTGATGTGCTATGCCTGCGGTGATGCAGTGACAAGCGGGTCTGATGGATGCCAACAGTGGTGGTTCAAAGTTTGAGTGAGTGCCAGAAGTAGCCAGCAAGCCATGTTGGTTTGAGTGCAACAAACACAGTTTAACTGCAGTTCAATTAGTCTCATGTCCTGAAAACAGTGAATGTAGCCATCTGGCTCTGAGGGTGCTGTGAGACACACTGCAGGAGACTCCAGGAAAAGGTGAGCCCTTTGTCATCTCTTCTGTCCCATCCTATGGAGGTTTGCAATCATAGTGGTAGGATTTAGTCTTCAGCAAGTGATACCCCCACTGTGCTCTGGGAGTGGGTAGGGAGCAGAGCCTTCATCTGCCTTGGAGCACTCCTTCATCTCAATGGTTGAGGGCTAGGAAAGATCAACTCTTCCAAAAGAGGTCTATATGATTTTTCAAACCCTTAACGGTCCAAAAAGGAATTAAAGAAGAAGTGGAAAACTCACTCTTTAATAGGCAAAATGTGACACAGAATTGGAGAAAAGCAAGCCTTGTAAGGGGTCCAATTCTTATCCTTGTGACAAGTGTCCCTTGCCTTCTAATGTTTTACACAGAGCCTTTTTCCACAGGAAGTAAAGGGAACAGATAGGAGAGAAAGGCCCACAGAAATGTAAGATGATGGAACCTTTCTGCAAACCCACCTGTGCTCCCCTGACTGTTCTAGCTTTCCCTTTTCCCAGCATGCCGTTTGAAAGACTCTCTACTCTGCGGCCTCCTAATTTGAGGCAGGTCTTTGCCATGGCCTTAGCTCTTTGAAGTCAAGCTCATGGCCTTTATTATCACCAAGATCCCAGTCCTGGCAAGGATGGTGTTACCTTTCCCCCATGGAGTCAATTGAGGGATGCATCCTGCCCTTTTGTCTCATTCACTGGAATGCAGACAGGTAGGTGCCGGAAATCCACGCAGCCTCTCATAGCTGTCTGAGCTCACAGGAATGATTCTGGTATGCTACAAATCAATGGCTTCAATAATTATGTGAACTACCAACCACCCCATCAAAAGAATTATGGTTTATAGTTCCAGATTACGCTGACACCAGATGGGTAGTTTATCATATTTATGATTGTTTTGGAACAGTGATGTCAATTTATGAGCGTATGGCCCTTGGAACATGAATCTAGGGTTGGATAGGATTACACCAGAATTATTCTGAGTCCAAATAACCAGATAAACTCAAGAACATGGTAAGTTGCTGTTTAATGAACCATTATCTAAAACAGGGTGGTTACAGTGAACATCAACGGAGGTACGCTCAGTCTCTCAGTGATTTTCACAAACAATACAATTATATACTTTTTTATGTGTCAGAATGACATCACACTACGCAGAAATATTGAAAAACCTACCAAGCGTTGGGATTGGTTAAGGGACACATCTAGATATACAATCATATAGGAGCTAGGTTTGTTATTGTCTGTCCGATATCAGGTGGACAATTTATGCCTACCTCTTCATACGTGTCTTTTTAAGACAAATCAGTTACACAGTGTTTCATTGGTTTCTCATGCTATAAGGTCCTCCGTTATACAGACTAATACAATTGGTTTAGCATGCTTGTGCCATGTCTGGAACATTTGGTTCAATTAACAGCACATAAACCAGGAACCAGGTGCAATTAGATAGGACATGAGGCTGCCTTACCACCCAATTAGCCCAGCATCTCTCATCACCCATGCCCTCTGCCATGAAATTCTCTTTGTACTTGGCCTTGCAGAGTATTGTTGTCCTGGGAATGCACGGGAGTGAGGGCACTCGCTATCGTGTCTGGAACTTCAAGTTCAAACTCTATTTCCATCCTTGACTCAAGAGGCCATGATTCTGTTAATTCTGCAAGCTTTTAAATGCTTTAATTGAATTAAGACTTGTCATCCTTTGTGTGCTTTCTTGCTCCTTAACATGAGCGGATACATCCTCCGCACACACGTGCTTCTTTAGAGTAGATAGCTACCCTCGACTTTTCAGTTCTTGACTTCAGGCCAGACAGACTCCCAACGTAGCTCCAATAACCTGCTATTCTACTGTTACACAGCCTTTCATTCGTTCCCAATGACTTTTTGGATGTCTCTTTCATGATACCAATGTCCAGTTTTTATACAATGGCAGCTTTGCCTGCATTCTGTTCACTACCTATAGCTAGCCTATATGATGACTTGATCTATCCTGCAATTTCAATCTCTATACATCAATTAAACTTCTGATTTCTATGGCATGATTTACTGTGTAATCTTTTCCTTTTTCATTTTAAGGTTCACTTGCCTCCAGTTCATCATTTCTCCTCTAGGATCCATACATCGTCTTCATTCAGTATCTCAGGAATTCATGCACACTTTCTTATGATGTTATCAGTTCATTTTCTTATCTCTTTCTTATATTGCTTCAGTGAGTTCCTCCTGCAGGCTGTCATCAACTTGAGGGTACATTCGATATGGCCATCTTAATGAATACTGTCTTCCATATGCTTGCTGTATTATTGGTACAGTAGCTGAGGTTAGACAGGGCATGGTCTCATGTCTCCAATACAGAGGAGGCAGGGGGGTATATGCGGATATATATGTCTGCTCCTCTACATTCCCCCCTCTGGTCGAGTCCTGAAACACCTCCTCGAGTTTGCCTGCTTCTTTGAATCTTTTCTTGAAGAAAGGTTTCTTTGGTATCCACATCCTCGTCACACCCCTCAGGGTGCCTGCACTTTTGATATGTTTGTGCACACTCCAGGTCAATTAATTGCATTCACCACGTGGGTTACAGAATAGCCAACATCCCACATAATTCTTATGATCTCTTGGATACAGGAATTTTGTTCCTTCAGGTGCCACCATACTTGCTTCTATGCGGTCTTTAATGGTAGTTTCTGTCATGACCCTCGCCCAAAACCCCCTCTGGCAAGCCCATTGGCCAGGTGGGGTCAGGACTCGGGTCTCTAGGGCCTGGCATCCTCTGCAAAAGCCCTCCTGGTGCCAGTCGGGGTGCCTGTGGCGCCAGGCTCATCCACCATGAAAAAGATGTGCTCTGGAACTACTTTTTGAGATTGCCAGCCAACATTGAGGCATCCACATAGCTTGGTTCCTAGGAACCAAGCTATGCGGTCTAGTGTTTTGGGTGTGGTGGCCTAGGGACTACTTTACCTGGACTATTTTGTTGGGGCTATATAAACCACACCCGAGCAAGACAACACACTTTGCGTTACTTTGCAGTTTGAACATTGTTAGCAGCAGCATCTTAGCTGCAGTCTTCATCTTTAGCTTCTCGCAGCTCCTGTGAACAGCTTCTCCCGGACTGAACGGCCTGAAAGAGGAAGATAGAGGCAACATTAAAGAAAGTATCAGAGACATTGCAAATTACGAACTGCTCAAAAGGCTTACCTGGCTGGTCGCCTCTCGGCTGGCACCATTCCAGAAATTCCACACGCGCTGAAGAACACCGCGACCTACTAGGAAAGAAGGACAACAGGTTAGCAAAGGCAAGACATCGCAGCGCTGCACATAGCGCTTACTTGCCGCATCATAGCGCTCTTATTGCGCCATCATTTACCAGCGAGGCTCAACAAAGCCAGTTCGCCGCGCTGAAGCTCCGCATATCTAAGGGAGAAAAGGAGACATTATTAAACAGGAAAGGCATGCAGGAATAACATCAATACGAAAGAACAGCAATAAGACCTACCTGAACAATATCAAACGGGCCGGCGTCAGTGAAGTAACTGGACTGCATACGCCCATGAAAGACAATGCTCCCCTGCCAAGAAAGCAGGACGGAGAGCATGCCTAACTCTACCACATGGTGAGGAGAGGGCGCAAGAGGGGCTGAAATCATACGGGGTGGAGAGAGGATACTTACCCCGATCGGCCAGTCTTGAACACAGTCCTCCTGTATTTCCAGGCTGAACCTTCCCCGCAGATCACATCTGGGCACCAGTGAGAAGTATACCAGCGAGGAATCCGGCTGGGGGGCGTCCCTGTGGATACCAGGTGAGCGTAACAGTTTCAGTCTGTGTGTTGGTTTCTGTTTTATCCTTTACATTAATCATGATCTTCATTCCCACTGCGTTTTTTGCTGTTTTCTGGCATTGTCCAATTGTTATTCTTATACCACAGAATCTGAACATTTTCATCACCAATATTGCTCCAAGGAACTTGAATATGCTCGCCATCCAGTCGGGAATCCATGAAAACAGGTATAAGAACCAAAAGTCATCTATAATAGCCTCGGTCTCTTCCTCCCTTTTAATGTGCAGTTCTGTCAACATAGTTATAGCATCCATCAGAGTCCCATACTCAACGTCATGTAATAGTATGAATGTACAGCAAGAAAGCCCGACCTTGGAGCAAACACCTCCTTCCATTGCTGTAATCATGTCACGGAAATACCTGTTAAGGAGGGTCATCAACCTTATGGCCCTCAATTCTTCCTTTATGGCATTAAACCCTTTTATAGTGGCATTGATTGTTTGTAACAACTCCCATCTGGTAATCTGAAGCCATTTGTCATTCACTGCTATTTGGATTCTGGGCATGAATATAGATGTCATTATCATGGCAAGCTTGCTAAACAAATTGTGTTCACAGGAATATCTTCATATGCCTTTATTGATTTCAATGAAAAATAATTTTCTTTTCATCCGCCGGAGTGTGAGTGACCTTCTTTTTCTCAAGTGCTCATCCACTTGTGGAAATCGCTCGATCTTCAAGTCGCTCTCAGGAATCACCAAGGCTGGAACATGGATGAGTACTATGGAACAGACTCCTCCCCAGTTCCTGGGTAGCTTTATATATGCTCTAGATTCACAGGGCCAATATCGATCCATTAGGACAGCAGTCCCTTTCCTCATTCCTGGGACATCAATTATGTTCTTGCACCCCTTATTTTCTCCAACTTGGATTTTACCTGTGCTTCGAAAGCACATATTGAGTTAATCAATGGGACCATAGCCAGTGGTCCTGCTTCATCATCCACCCATGTCAGCAGTTTATAGTTCTTGGCCCACTACTTTAAGCACTCGTCATTCACCTTCCGCACCTCATATACTGGTTCCTTCCTTAGTAGATGAGCTGCTCGGACATCATCCCATCTTCCCATCCTTTCATTGTAATCTCTCACCCATAGATTACCAGCTGTGAACGCTCCCAGCATCCAGGCATTCCAGTTTTTTCAGTTTTGCCAGAGCAATTCATCCTCTTCATTTCTTCAATTATCACTTTGTCTTGTCCCGAAGAAGGATACACTAGCATCTTCTCTGTCCATCCAGGCTCTTTTTCCATTTGCTTCGTCTTGATATAATCATCCTGAAATCAGAACAACTGTCTTGATCGCCATTGCAGGGTTGCCCAGCTCCCTTGGAACTGTCCTCTGGTAGGGTAGTACATGCAGCTAGATGGCTGAGGCACTTTGCATGATGTACCGGCATCTCCGTTGAAATGAATGTCCGTACTGTACTCATAGCATAGGGAATGAGAGAGCAGACATAGCAGCTCTTATCAGATGCTCTCTCTGCCACCTTTTCCATATGTTGGTACCACATATTATTCCCCAATTGAGCTGATTTATCAAGATAGGTATTTATCCCCTGGTTATCTTCTTCTGCATCCCTCTTATGTCGTCTCACATATCCAAATATGTCAAAGACATTATCAACATTTGTACTCATACTAGGACAAATCACATGTGTCGTGTTTTCAATTGAACCGTCAGCATGATACAAACTTTGAAATGTAAGATACAGAAAATAAATGAGAAAGTACATGCATATATAACTATATATCCGGCACTAAACATTTTGTGTGCCATGCCATTTCCATTGAATTGCAAGTCTCCCTGAAACTGCATTTTCTTTGTCCTGAATCATGTTTAATACAATGTATTGCAATCATATTTACAGTTGCACAATCTGCTCAATTAGTGCAATTAAAATTCTTCCTATCACTGGGATGTTTTTCGGGTCATGAAGAAACGTGAGAACATTAACATCTCTCTTAATAAGGGTAGGGAATGACTGGAGTATAAACACAAAAATGGCAACTACAAGCCTACGTGTGTCACTGTCGATGGGTATCATGCATTTGCCTTGAAATAGATATGCTCCTAAAAATGAATCTGGGTACTGAATTATCTTCCAATCTCTAATAAGGATGTGGTGCGTGAGCATAGTGTCAATAAGATTTAGTTTTATCATTATTTTTCCAAAGAATCTCTAAAACTACGTTTAAGCTCTGAAATTCTCTGAAATTTCATGAACTTCCTGCTAATGTTTAAGGAGTGTCCAATGAATTCCAGTCCAAAAGAAATATTTTTCAATCACACACTGTTTTTGTTACGCTCACCTTAGCTCTGCAGAAGCACCTGGAAACCTCCTTCTCTCTGGTATCTGTGTGGGAACTTCTGGGAACTGTAATTGCTTCTGTAAGGGGATACTGGACCAACTGTTAGAAAATGGTGTGACCCAACCCCTTCCTCCACCCTGCGTCCTCCCTTGTTCCCCTACCCCGTCTGGGTTGAGCTCACCTTGTTTATATGGAAGGGAAGCTCTCCATCCTGCCGTCTCTCTGGAAGGGGCGCATATGAGTGTGCGCATATGAGTCGGTGCACTTTTAGTCCATTGTGTTTATTGCTGAATAGTTCTTGTGTGCACTGTTGTGCTGTCGGTGCATTTTTATTGTAGCACTGAATGCAGGTCAGTTTCTGTGCGCGTTGCTTCCTCGTTTTGGTTTGTGCTATCGGTGCGCTTTTATTTGAAGGGCCGGTTGCTTGACAGTTTCTGTGCACATGGCTGTAAGTATTGCCTTCTTGTGCGCGTTCAGTGATGCTGTTTTTTCAGGACGTGCAGCATTAGTTTCAAATGTCTTTAGCGCTGCTTGCTTTCTCTCTTTCCACTTACTGTTGTTCTTCTCTTCTCTCCTAACAGGAGTCCGGACCGTGATGACAAGGAACTCTCAACCGGAGTGTTGCTGAACTGGATTCTGGACCCGAAAGCAAAGTAAGTGTAGCGAGGCTCGGGTGTCCTGCTCCATAGTATTCCCTGGAATATGTCTATCTTCTTCGTTACAGATTTGCTGGAGCTGTGCCGGTGAGCGTCACGCTGCAGAAGCAGAGTAATGCGAAGCAAGACTTGCATGCCTGGGTCTGGTTTATATAGCCATTCACACCCAGCCACACCCAAAGGCAGGTCTGCAGCCCTTCAGTTCTGCTTAGCCCAATCACCCTCCATGTTGTAGGACCAGGAAGGGGCTATACTCAGCATCACCAGTCATCCAAAGGGTGATGGATTTGGTGCCAGACACACCAGGATTGGGTCCAGTTACCCCTCTTCCTTCCCCAATGTGATCAAGCACCAGTCCCCCATGACCTTTCAAGAGTCCACGTGTCCCTCGGGGTGGCCCTGCAATGTGTGCGTGCAGACATGCTGCTGAACTAGTACTGGTGTAAGGCATCAGACCAGTAGTCTTGACAGTTTTATCGTCCTTCTTCCTGGTCATGGATCAAGTCTGCACACGCGGCAATTCTTCTTCTTGTCTTGCTTCCTGGCCAGCGGGTATCAGAGGGAGGGTCTCAGCTTTATAGATCTTTACATCACCCAAATTTGACCAAGCTCTTCTTCCAGATACCATAACTGCAGTAGGGAAAACTTCTTCTACACAGAAAGGTCCATTAAACCTTGACTCGTGCCACCTTCAGGTAAAGCTTTTAATAAGCACTTCGTCCCCAACATACAACTTTGGTGGTGGCAATAATTCACTCGGATTGGTTCCTGGGCTGTCCTCTTCCATGTTCCTTGACCCCTCCTTCCGATGCTTGACTAGATATGAAATGAAAAAAACACTGGTAGTCATACATGTCAGATAATCGTGCATTTCATCACCTAGAGTCTGCGCTACACTCTGGGCATCTTACCTGACTCAAGATGGGGGCGTAAAGGTCATCCTCATGCAGTGCCCTGTTACTAGCTCATGGGGTGTAAGGTGATGGTCCGAAACGGACTGATTTCGAAGGCCATACCAGGCTAAGGGTAGGCAACAAAGCCACCCCTTTTTCAACGTTAATCTGATCTTTGCTATCCTTTCCTTAAGTATGCCATTGAGCCTCTCCCATATCCCGTTTGCTTGTGAGTGATAAGTAGAAGAAAACCTATGCTTTATGCTCAATAGAAGCCCTATTTGTTCAAACAGCTAATTGACAAAGTGTGGTCCATTGACTGACCTCAATACTTCGCACACACTCCATCGTGGAAATACTTTGCACACTAAAAACTTTGCTGTGCAGGTGGCATCAGGATGTGTACAAGGACCTGCCTCGATCCATCGGGAAAAGGGACACACCACCACTAAAAGATACCTATATCCATTACATGTCTGCAAGCATATCAACATAGTTGATATGAAAATGCTGAAATAGACCATTCAGAGGGGGTATTACTCCTTTTATTGTTCTTAGTGTGTTCCCAGCTTTGAAATTCGGACACATGATACAATTCAAAATGAACTGCACAACATGTTCTAATAAATTGGGGACAAACCAGTCTTCTGCAATAGTGGCAGCAAGACTTTTTCTGGTTATATAAGCGGGGTAATGCAACTGCTCAAGTGCCACTTTTAGTAATTCTGCTGGCATCACTAGCTTGCCAGTGCTTTCCTGTGTCCATAGTGCTTCATTGGGGGATAATGAACATCCCCTACGTTTCCATAGCTTGTGCTCTTCTTGTGGGGCTCTACTCTTTATCTCTATAAGTTGCATAATTGAGGGCATATTATACCCCTCTCATACTAGCATGCTTCGGTTTGATACTTCTTTAACATTTTCAGTTATGAAACTCAAAATTTTGGAGGAATATTCAACCCTTTTGGCTTCTAAGTGTACCGCTTTGTTTCTGCGAGAGATAAAGTCTGTTTGTTTCTTATGTGCTGTGCATTTTACGACTACTATGGCAAATTGGAGTTATAGTGCGGTAATAAGTCTGTACAATGAAGACACATGTTGCACTAGAGTGCCGTCTGTGTGAAGATAACCCCTACTTTCCCAGGGTGACAGCCTGGCCTGTATGGTTGGCACCAGATAGGTGAAGTCACTGTACACCGTCACTTCCTGACCTTCGTGTTTCTCGAGCGCAACAATGAGCGCTGCCAATTCTGTTGCCTGTGCTGAAAGATGGGGCGATAGTCTTGCACCCGCCGCTTCCTCAAATTCACCATTTAGTCTGTGTCTTACAACTGCGGATCCTGAATGCCTCTCCCCACTAGTTTGATACATTTTCGAAGAACCAGCAATAAATAGAATCTCCCCTCCCGATAGAGCATTTTCTTTCACCCGGGGTATATTATCATAAAATTCAGCATAATTAGAGCAGTTATGCACATAATCACCTTCATCTAGGGGTGCAGCTACAAACGTGGCTAGGTTCACTATTTTACACCTCACAATTGTAATTGCTTGATTAGACATCATCACTTTGTATGCAGATGCTCTTTCTGACGTCAATGTACATTTGGGTTTCTCTAAAATGGCAAATAAGTGAGCTCCACATATAGAGTCATGGCACAGCCCATGGTGATACTTGTGGACTTCTCAATTGCAAATGCGGCAGCATCCAAATATTGTTTGCATGGAAAATGTCCTCTGATAACTGGGACTAAAATATCACTTTAATATGCCAAAGGTTTATACTCGAGGGTTGTTCTTTGTGTGAGTACTGCTGTCATTACTGAACCATTTGTGCATCCCATAATCAGCCCTATTCGTCTTTGTGCTGGTAACAACCTTAACCTACTCACATAGGGTGGGGATTCTCACCCACACTACACAATCATCTAAGGGAAAGGTTGGGATATGGTGTCGGATAGGGGTGTTCTTTCCTTAGGGTGTTACAGAGCTGACCATTTTACCTCCTTATCCAAATGTTGACTTCCCAGGGGGACCCATGTACCCTCCCCTTCTATCCCACGATCTGACTCTCTTTCCTTGTCTGACATTGCTAGACCTCAACAGGTGTGACTACCATCCTCCTCTTGTATATCTAAGTTTAATCTACTTAACGACAATGCTCTGCGTTTATCACTGAACATGTTTCCCTCTTTCTCCTGTGATTTATGTATCAGGGATTGTTTTGCTGCTCTCTGGAGTCCCACACTCGCTGTTCTGTCTCAGTTGCTGATCTATTTTTTCAATCATCTCTCCAATACTTTCTGCATCATATCTTTCCTCTTCCTGTGCTACTTTAGGTATTTCTTGACCCTTTTCTCTCATTGGGAGAACTTCTCTTATCATGTCCCATCATCCTTGTATTTCCTCGCTCTGTCTTATTCATTCCATAAGAACGAGACTGGCATCAAGACCTTGCTGCCTTCTATTCTGTTCTGTAGCTTTTTCTACTTCCCTTTGCTCTTTCGCATCTCTCCATGCCCACTCTTCTTCTTGCTTTTGCACTTCCCTTCTTACTTCTTCCCTTTGTACTTCTTCTTCTCTTTATCTCTGTATTCTTTTTTCCTTCACTCCTAGTGCCTCTTCTTCTTCTCTCGTTCCTTCTCCCCTATCCCTTTCTTCTATATATTTCTTCCTATTGTCGTACTTCCTTTGTTCCTCTGCCTGCTTTTTGTGTTTTTCTTGTTCTTCTTTATATATCTGTTCCCGTCATTGACTGCTTTTTCTTCCTTGCTCATCTTGTGCCTTGGTAAACTAAATCCCAGGTATGCAGCCTTTGACATTTCCGATACCTCTATTAAAACCAGACCCTGGGTCAAGACTCTTTGTGGCTATTTCGATGACTTTCTTAGGCTCGTTAGCCAGGTGACGAGATCCTGTTACTACACTACTAGCCTTATTAGGCAAATCAAGCCCTTCCTCTACAACTAATACTGCTAACATCACTGTTGCTCTGGTCAACTGTAAACTTGACTATGGATATAGTCCATTGCCTGGCATTCACGTCCAACCTGGCCTTGTTACAGGTGGCTCAGAATAATGCTGTTTGAGCTGTTTGTGGTCTGGCGAGAAGTAATCATGTCACTGAGGCTCATAGATCCCTGCATTGGTTTACAGTTAAACATTGTGTCACCTATAAAATTCTTCTCCTTACTTACAAGTGTCTCGGTGACAGAGCACCTCCTTATCTGAAGAATAGGATTAGGGAACCTTGTATCTCCCGTCCTGTCCAATCTAACAATTCTAATAGACTCGAGCAGCATCGCTATAGACTGGCTCGATTTGGCGGCACCTGCTTTGATTCTATTGCACCTCGCATATGGAATGCGCTGCCCACTGATCTTCATCTTTGCCCTGAACTTTCCTCATTAAAGAGATCTCACAAAACGTATCTCTTTAATTCCAATGACTACGGGCCTGATTCACAGAAGTATTTTACAATGGTGAAATCCCATTGGGAAATGCTCTGTGAATCTGGCCCTAAGGTCCTTATTTCTTCCTGTCTCCTCGAGTTTTCTAGACTTCCTGTTTGTCCTCTTACTTTCTGTGTACTGGGACCCACGGGTGAGTTGCGCCACCATAAAAGATATGTAAAATTAACATTAACATCCTCCCTCAACTGCTTTTCTCGTTCCTTATCCTTCTTTTCTTGCTCTTCGTCTTTGTTTTGCCTAAACTCAATGCTTTTGCCATCTAACTATAGTGATATCTGTCCTCCCATCCATTCGTCCTGTACAAGCATTACCTCATCAGCCCTGTCCTTTTTTCCTTTGCATCTCTTATTTTCTCTGTCTATATCTGTTGATATATTCGATCTCTCACCTCTTTCTTCTTTATCTAGTATGAATTTACAGGCATCTTCCTTCCTTTTGCTCTCTTCTGGACTGTCATTGCTTCTATAAGCAACATGTTCATACGTCGGGATACTATACCCTGCTACTGCTTTTTATTCCTTTAAAGAATAAAATCCTATCTCCTCTACATCTACGCTCTTAGTCTCGGGTGGAGTAAGAGGAGACAAGGGCTCTATGCCCTCCCCTTTAAACTGATTAAGCAGATTAAGCATCCTCTCTTCCAATAATGGGTCCTCTTTCTCCTCTTGGGAAATTTTCCTAAACTCTTAAAAATCCAGGCTTTTCTCTAATTTCTTCCCTGTGTACGCAGCATGCACATATGTGGTCATGTGTTGTAATACTGCCTTTGACAATGATCCCCCATGCGGCCAAGGCATGAACATTTTATCAGTTTTGCCCTTTACCCAATCTGCACTGTACTCTTTGAGCTTGGGTGCATGTCCTGGTAATGTTTTACAAAGTTGCATAAGAGGAGTGTGCTCCATAGTGACAGGTCACTATTAACGGTCGATACTTACCAAATCTCTACCTATCTCACTGCTTTTTGCTCACCACTTTTAATCTCAAAACAATAAATGTGAGCAAGCACGATCAATCACCACTCAATCCTCTTTTGTTTCAACAACCTATCTATCCTCTGATTGGCGCCAAACGTTAACTACACTTAACTCAAAACAACATCACTTCCAACCTTCAAAGCTTGTTAACTCTCGAAATTTCATGCATCAAATAATACTCAAAATAATAACACAATACACGTTAATAACTCTTCTGATCACCTTCCCTTTTCCCCTATAATCATTTACAATAAGAGGTGTTCATTCCTTGCCTCCTCTCCACACATAAAAGGTGCTTAAAACAGATATACAAGCATGAAATCGACCTTTAACAGCAGTGAAAGGCATTAAAACACATGAAGGCATGAACAGGCACTTTAGGATATGCCAGGCACAGAAGGCCATACAGTCACGAAGGGCCCTGAAAGCGTGGGAGGACTTAAATGGTATGGAGTCCTCAAAGGAAAAGCAAGGAGTTAGTAAGAATAAAGGCATATTAAGAGCTTGAATGCATTAGCATGCACCAAAGGCATAGAAGTTATCGTGAAGTATTAAGATGCACGAAGGTGCAATTAAAGGCTAAACGTAGCAGAGCATCACAGTACAAGTTATGCAAAGTTTTATGGAGAAAAGAGGAATACGAGTCATTGAAGGTGGTGTAGGCATTGAGATTTGACTGCTCTTAAATTGATATGTTAGTGCTTTCCCCGTGTCATAGGAGAGTCAAAAGGCTCCAAGTGAATTCCTCTCCCGACGCACCCGTGGGCCATCTGCCTGGCTTTGGTTGGTTAGCTTATTTCAGGTCTACAAGATTGCAAAACAGGAAAGAAGCACAATATTCAGCAACAGCATCCTGACAGTAGGACTGAGGGGTGACTGTGGTAGGTTCACTGTATCTGTTTTCAGGCCTTAGCCAGTTCTCTCACCTACTCTGGTCATGCAAAGGAGAAAGGTGGGGACTGTTGCAAGTACCAAATCACTGTGAGTCTCTGTCAGCCGAGCTGGCATGTTAAAGGGAAATAAGAGAGGAAGACCCCTGCATGGTTTGAGAGGCTGCTGGCATTGGTAGGGGAGGAAGAAAGTATGGCTGCATCCTGGCTGATAAGTAAACATGGGCAAGTAACATTCCTTGGAACAAATGGTAACTGAAAGGCAATTATTCCATTTGCCAAACCTGGTGCCCACTTCCAAACGCTCTGAGCCAAAGGTTTATCTATCTTCTGCTGATTATAACCTGTTAGATACATTGTGAACTCCCCCGCCTACTGAGCATAGCTAGCAAAATCCAGTTATATCATCAAGGGCAAATGACTACATTAACTGCACTTCACGGTACTTCCAATTCATTGCTGATTACACGTACTGCACAATATGATGCATTTCTAAAGGCAATTAGAAATAACTGATTTGTGCGAATAAGCACAAGCCACATGCGTTATAGAAATCGGTAAATACCACACACAAATCAGGGCATGCTAAATCACAGTTCATTCTGTCGAGATGCTCCAATCGGATGCATTTCAACCATTGAGCGGAGCTTTAAAATGCTAATCATGAACTGAGTTAGCCATAGTTGCTTCTAAAGAAGAGACGAGCAAGAGTGATGCATTTTCATGCGTTTGAAGATTGTTTTGTTTATGCCCAACTGAGGCTGTGCAAATGCACAACATAAAAAACGAAATTGTTGCCAGTTTAGTACTACACTTTGCCGTGATAACAGGTGTCTCACCCTTCTCGGACGATGTTACGTTCCGCCCTGCGTCCCGCTACGCGGTGACGCAGGGCGTCCTAAATAAAAGCCCCGCCCCCGCGTTCGGGAGGCAGTTCCGGGGCCGACCTGTAATGAGCGTGGGTGTATGATTCTTTCAGCTCCCGCTGGAGCTGCGCCACAGGCCGCGCGGCCTACTCGCATTACGCCGGCCCCCGCGCGCAGGCCGCGGGCCATCGACATAACAATGGCGACGAGGAGAGACGAACTCCACGACAGGCTCGGTGCTCTGAAGGCACCATAACGCCACACAGCCATCGCGGCTAAATTTTTGGACACCCGGTGGGGGTGCCATCACACACGTGACCCCCCCACCCCAAAAAAAAAAAAAAAAAAAAATTCTCTCCCTCATCCATTCATGCTCTCTGCCACTAAGACCATAGTTCTTCCCTCCGGGAACGGGAAAACCAGGTGGCATCGGACATCAAACACAAGAGAGCAGCATCACAGTGTGTGGGGAGTGCCAGGCCCTGAGTTGTAACACGGCGCCTGGGTACGGCGGCGTCTCCAAGGTAGGCCCAACGTCGCAGCATTGGTGGCCGTCGGAGGCACCTACGACAACACGGATCAGGTCCACGCCAACATGGCGGCCGGCACATCCACGCCTGGGCCCTCCACGCCGTCCAGAATTGCGGCAAACCTGTCCATGACGCCACCTCCACCTCGAACACAAGGCACTTCGTCGACACTGGTCCAGCCGTTTGACCCTTTCACGGATCCGTCGTCATGCGGACCCAGATGGCAGCTGTGGATCCAGAAGTTCGAGATGGCGATGGAGTGCAAAGAGATCACAGCGCCCAGGAAACTGAAGGCACACCTGCTACTCAGCGTGGGTGACGAGGTACTGCGCATTTTCAATTCCCTGAACGTTGATGATGGCCTGGATGGGTACCGAAGCGCGAAAGATGCCCTCACCGATCACTTCCTCCCTCAACTAAACCCAGACTATGAGACGTTTCTTTTCTGCATCACCTTACAGGCAGCGGAGGAAGCCCTTGATGCGTACCATACCCGCCTGAGAAAACTAGCCATGTCCTGTGAATTCACGAACGTGGAGAGGGAAATCAGGAGGCAGATCATCAACGGGATTCATTCGGAAACATTGAGGCGCCTGATACTTAGCGAGAAGGGTATCCCCCTACAGCGGATCCTTGAACTAGGACGTCAGAGGGAACTGGCACACACCAGAGCGGCCAACATGGAGGCCACGCTACACAGGCTGCAACCTGCGCTCAACACGGCTATGGTGGCCCGCATCAGCAACAAACAATCCTCGAGAGACGACAACAGTGGCGGATACGGCCAAAACAGGTGGCAACCGCGCATTCCGGGACCCACAGAGTGTGGCTGGTGCGGTGGCCCACGACATGGCCGTCGCAACTGTCCTGCTCAAGGCACCACATGTGGAGCATGTGGCCGGAAGGACCATTACGCGAAGGTATGCCGATCAACGGACACCCCCATACAGCCCCTGCAGAACCAGCCGGAGAAGGTCGCGACCAAGAAAAAGAAACAAGCCAGTGCCAGAAGGGTCGCAGTGGCCAGCTCTTCCACGGAGGATGAAGGGGATGATGTCTCGGCGATGCTGCAGGCCCCCTCCAAGGACACAGACAGGAAAGGAAGGAAGGTATACCTGGTGTCCGCACTATGCCAGGACCGAGGACCTCGAAGAAAAGCCGCCCGAAGGCGCAAATGCATGGTAACCATCCAAAACCAGTGCATTCTGATGACCATCGACACAGGCGCTTCGGTGAACGTCATGCCTGAAAGCATCTTCCTGACTCTAAGTCCTCCACCAGAGCTGAAAAGCACCGACACTCTGTTGTATGCATACGGCTGTAACACGGAAAAAACAGACTATGGTCCAAAGTCTATGTTGTGAAGGCAGGTGTTGAGAGCCTCCTGAGTGGGGACGCAGCGGAGGACTTGGGAGTGGTCCAATTCATCTGCCATGTCAACGAAGAAAAGGAAGTGGAGCAGATGCTGAACCAATACCCTGACTTGCAAGAAGGCATAGGCTGTCTAAGAGGCAAAACCATCAAACTTCATATTGATGAGACAGTGCAGCCGAAAGCCGTCCGGCACCGGAGAACACCTTTCCACATGAGAGAACAAGTGGAGCAGGAACTCAAGGCACTGGAAGAAGCGGGTATCATTGAGGAGGTTACAGGGCCCACACCGTGGGTCTCTCCAATGGTGGTAACACGGAAGCCTAAGCAGCCTGGAAAGGTGCGATCTGCATAGACATGCGCCTCCCCAACACTGCCATTAAAAGGGAACGCCACATAACCCCAACAATCGACGAGATTGTGGCTGACCTCACAGGGTCGAGTATATTTTCAAAGATTGATCTCAAGGCGGGGTATCATCAACTCAAACTCCACAGAGACTCTCGATATATAACAACGTTCTCTACACATTTGGGGCTGCGGAGATACAAACGCCTAAGTTTCGGAATATCGTCTGCTGCGGAGGTGTTCCAGCAAACCATCCAGGAGGTCATCCGGGGCATCCCTGGTGTTCTCAACGTGAGCGATGATATTCTGATTCACGCCCCCGACAAAGAAACACACATCAAGAGGCTTCACGCCCTACTGGGCCGACTACAAGATGTTGGGCTCACAATACACCGGGAAAAGTGCGAGTTCCTCAAATCGGAGATCACTTTTTTCGGATACAAGTTTGGCAGCACATGCATCTCCCCTGACCCGCAGAAGGTCGCAGACATCCAGGCGGCAAGCCCACCGATGACCCCCACAGAAGTGCGCAGTTTTTTAGGCATGGCCACCTACTGCGGGAGGTTCATCCGAAACCTGGCCACACTATCTGAGCCGCTGCGGGAACTCACGAAGGCCAACGTCAAGTGGGAATGGGGGCCAACATGCCAGGACTCGTTCGAAAGCATCAAGGACTCCCTCTCAGCTGACACCAAGATGGCCTACTATAACACTGAACTGCCCACAGAACTATTCGTAGATGCCAGCCCCGTGGGGCTCGGAGCCATCCTAATGCAAGTCACGAGGGAAGGGGAGAAGAGACGATTGCATATGCATCGAGAGCCCTCACAGAGACCGAACAAAGGTACTCACACATCGAAAAGGAGGCCATCGCCGTGCTGTGGGGGTGCCGACATTTTCACCTCTACCTATATGGGCGTCACTTCACGACGATCACGGACCACAAGCCCCTACTACCAATCTTCATGGGAACATCAGCACACCCTCCGGCACGAATCACCAAGTGGTTACTGCACCTCCAGCAATATGACTTTAATCTCGTCTACCAACCAGGCAGCGGAAACCCGGCGGATTTTCTCTCCAGGCATCCGCGAGAGGCCACTCAACAAGAGATCCAAGTAGCGGCAGAGACAGAGGAACACATATGCCAAGTGGTGCGCGCAATGAGGCCCAAGGCGGTGAGCATCGAGGAAATCGAGGCGGAAACGCACCAGGACCCGTGTTGTGACTTAGTGAAAGATGCCATCCTTTCCGGTGACTGGAAGACTTTCATGAGACACACACACAACAGAACAGCGGAAGCAAAAGGGTTTTTGTCCGGCATATTCACAGTGCGGCAAGACTTGTCAGTCACGGAAGGTGGACTGTTACTACGAGGAAACCGCATCGTGATCCCTCTCAAACTACAGGACAGGATAGTGGCCTTAGCACATGAAGGACACCAAGGACTGGTAAGGACGAAAGCCCGCATTCGGCACCGAGTATTGTTTCCCCAGATCGAGGAGCGGGTCGAGACACTCGTTGCCACGTGCCTATCCTGTCAGATAACGGGGGCCCCGCCAGACCCGGAACCCATCATATCAGCAGAACGGGGCCACTCTCGCTGGGAGGCCATCAGCATTGACTTTTGCAAGCTCCGAGAGGGCCTCCACCTGTTGGTGGCCGTCGATGATCACTCCCGATAGCCGGAAGTTGAGGTAGTTGAGTCCACCGCAGCTGAAGTGGTCATTCCGGCCCTAGAGAAAATGTTCGCAACCCACGGGCTACCTATCTCAATCAAAAGCGACAATGGGCCGCCGTTTACAGGGGAGGACTTCAAAAAGTATCTACAGGAACTCAATGTGAAATATCATCACATCACTCCAAGACACCCCCAGGCAAATGGGGACGTAGAACGATTTATGAGGACTATCAACAAGGTGCTCAGAGTATCCAAGGCTAACGCCAGCCCCTGGAAGGTTGACCTCTTCCGATTCCTCCGAAATTACCGGGTCACGCCTCACAGCACAACCGGCGTACCGCCAGCGGACCTCATGTTCGGCACCGTTATCAGATCCTCGATCCCGCATCACCCAAGCAGAACCCCGGACACGGTGAACGAGGAATGCACAGAGAGAAGGAGAAGGGATGCCAACGAACACATGAGTGGCAAGCGGAGAGCGAGGCCGCCCCATCATCAAGTGGGTGACCAGGTCATCATGCTACGAAACCCCTCCAAGTCAAAACTTGACACCAGGTACGAGGAACTTCCATGGACCGTCAGCAACCGGCATGGAACCATGGTAACTGTGACACGAGGAAGCCGCCAAGTGACGAGGAATGCGTCATGGTTCAAGGCCATACCACGTACACTGTGGACCGAGAAGGAGGGCCATCGGGAAGGCGAGGACACTCCTCCCAGTGAAGAAGAGCCGGAGGCCATCCCTGAGGAGAATGGAGCGCGGGATGGAAACTGGGAGCCGGTGGAGGAACCTGGCCTCGAGGGCCCGAACAGCGAAGATGGAACAGAGCCTGAAGCAATGGGGAATGACCCCCGCGAAGGGCGATACAGACTGAGAACAACGACGAGACCGCCAGCCAAGCTAAGTGACTATGTGTGGTAACTGGTGCGTTGGTGCCATGAACCCCAATGGCAGGGTGGCTGAGTGTTGAAGACTGAAAGCCTATGTTGGACTTCGCCGTTGGTTGGCAGTTAGAGTTGTGTGTTTTGTTTTGTTTTATAATAAAGGAGGAATGTTACGTTCCGCCCTGCGTCCCGCTACGCGGTGACGCAGGGCGTCCTAAATAAAAGCCCCGCCCCCGCGTTCGGGAGGCAGTTCCGGGGCCGACCTGTAATGAGCGTGGGTGTATGATTCTTTCAGCTCCCGCTGGAGCTGCGCCACAGGCCGCGCGGCCTACTCGCATCACGCCAGCCCCCGCGCGCAGGCCGCGGGCCATCGACATAACAGACGATACCATCCGCCAATGGTAGGTTTTGAAGTGCAAATACCCCAAGTCAGCCCAGTCTGTTGGTGGGACCCTCTCTCTTCTCTTGCATAGGTTCACATTTCTGGGGCACTCCTGTGGATGGGCTCCCCAGCTGAGAGATCTACATTTCGAACAGCAGGCATTTCACTTCGAGTGGCTCTTTGTGAAGCCCGCCGTGAGCAACTGCATCCAAGCTGTGCTATCATTGGTCAGGCTATACAGGAACATATTGCATTATATTATCGTCTTTTCTTGTAGCACCTTAAAAATCTTGTCCACAAAACATGTGTTATGTCCATCGAGACCACAATGTAGTAAATCGGTGATGACGTGGTTCTGCATCACCAGGTAGAATTCTGTGAACTGCACCCATTGACAAGTACTGTCCTCAATGAAAAGGTTTCAGTAAAATGTAAACGATTTCACGTCACAGTCATCCAAGCTCCCACTTTTTCTGAAATAAATGCCCTGGAAGGCAGCCTTCCACGCAGACTGTCAAGATTACTTCAAGACCCAGTCAGGACACAAAACTGGTAGCGAAGGGCCGAAAAGTTAATGAGCAGCTGGGGCGGGAGTGTGAGGGAGAAGCTAGGATCGGCATGTAGGGGTTAGAAGAGTAGAACAGGGTAGGCGTGAGAGGGCCAGGGGTGGTCACCATGTGGGAGTCTGGCGATTGTGGGAGTGGTCACCACTCAAGAGAAGGGTGTGGGTGAGGGACCCATGGGTGGAATGCAGGGGTTTCCCCACACAGGAGGAGGGTCACAGGATGAGCGCAGCCTCTCTGAGTGATTCCTCTCAGCACCAAAGCACAGGACTTTAAATGGGTTAAGAAATCGAGGGGGGACCCCATTTGGGGTTTGGCTTGTGAGGTGGGTGCGGCCTAAAAAAGTACACAAACCATAGTAAGGTACACAAATATAATGCGTACCTAACTATGGTTTGTGTACTATGCAAGCCATCTTTTATAAACATAAAAATATGTTACACATTTTTATGTTTATAAAAGATGGCTTGAAAAGTACACAACCCATAGTATGGTACACACACAAATATATAATATTTATATATGTGTGTGCATACCTTATGGTTTGCGTACTTTTCAAGCCACTTTTTCAAACATATACATATTTATATGTTTATAAAAGATGGCCTAAAAAATGTACACAATTCACTTCATCTTTTATAAAGCTTTGACAACGATCAAAGCCAGAGGAGTCTTTGCCAGTCGGCAATGCTTTCAACAAGATGACTTGAATTGTGTACTTTTCAAGCCATATTTTATAAATCTAGAAATATGTCACTGTGTCCCCAGGTTAGCCGAAGGTCAAAGACGCCTCAGTGACCGGGGGAGGAAGAAACAAAAGCACAGTAACTTCCTCTGGTGACCCCTCGGCTGCAGCCGCAACGGGATAATGTGTCCCGCCAATGTTGTGGTGGGACTGGCAGGGGTCCCCGGCAGTGCCCCGGCTCAGCCCAACTTTTTGGAGACTGCCGGGCCCAGCCCACTTACAGCACTGCCAAAGCCTGACCGGGGAACCAGGCTTCAGAAAAAATGGCCTGTGGGAAACTCAGTCATATCATGAATTATTGCTGTGCTACTGTAATTATTTGACGTGAGAAAAGAAATACTTGATTTTCTGTCAGAAAGATTCTGAATTTCTTTCATTTCTGTCTTGCATTGAAAGGCACCATAGCGCATGAATAGGGTGAAAGGACTAGGTTGTTGGTGTGCATTATGGAGGAGCTGAAGCCAGAGCCCAGGGAAAACATGAGTGCTCCCTCAGCTAGAGCATGCAGCCGAGGGATTGCTGCTGGGCTGGCCTTTGTTGTGGGGGAAGAAAGGTCTTGAAGGTCTTGCCCTTCGGTCCAGTAACCCAGTTACGGATGGGCAATGAGCCATACAAGACTGGGCGTTTTCCATCCCCAGCCTTTTATGGCCAACTGATCATTCTGACTGGGGTATTGCACTCTCAAAAAGCTAGGGAGCGCTTCTGTGCCTCAAAGTTCATTGTGAGGGTCTGGGGTGGCCAGTCCCTGCCGCTCTCCCTCGCTCTCCAGCACCAGGAAGCAGGGAGAGGTGTTTGATTGACACCTCTCCCTGCTTCCTGCACAGAGGGTCTGCAGAGAGGGCCTTCCGATGCAGCTGCACGGAGGTCTGGAGCCAAGTCAATAAACAGGTAAGGATTTCTTTTATTTTAAGTGTGTATGTATGCATGCATGTATGTGAGTGATTGTGCATATATGTGAGTGAGGGTATAATGCTTGAATGTGCGTGTGAATGAATGCAGGTGATTGCTGAGTGAATGAGTGAATGAATGCTGCTGATTGCGAGAGTGTATGAATGGGGAATGTGCGAGTGATGGAATGCTCCTGATTGCGGGAGTGTATGATGGGTAATACATGCAAATATATTTTTGAGTTTTTTTCTTAATTGGAGTGAATGTTTGAATGCACGAATACTACGGTCTGTATAGTTGCTTGGCTGTTGTGTGATATATACACCCTTATGCATAGGTGTGAGTGAGGGTGTAAGGCTTCTGAATATGCGCCTGATGCAGATGGATGCTGAATGTGCAAATGAATGAGGGAATTAATGCTGCTGATTGAGGGTGTGTATGAATGTGCGAGTGAACACTTGGATTACTCACGGGTAATCTTGAAAGCATGGATTATTTACAGTAATCGTCATTACTCCTAGCCATCCTCTTTCTCAGCACAGTACTTACGTGAGGTCACCCACCTCACAATTAAGTACTGAGATGAGGAAGAGAGACATGGATCTAGTGAATGTTGGTGAATATGAGAGTGAATGCATGCTGCTGGTTGCATGAGTGTATGATTGAGGAATGAATGCCAGTGAATTTTCTGTTAATCAGAGTAAATGGTTGAATGCATGCATGTGAGGGACTGGATGGGTGCTTGGTTGCTTGTGTGATGATATACCCTCATACATACCTTGAGTGCTGTCTGTATATGTGAGAGTGAGCGTGTTATGCTTTCGAATGTGCGCATGATTGAATGCAGATGTTTGCTGAATGTGCAAGTGAATGAATGCTGCTAATTGTGTGAGTGTATGAATGAGGAATGTGTCAATGAACGCATTGTTTATTTAACAGTAATATTTATTACTCCTACTCCTACTCTTCCTCGTCACAGTACTTATGTGAGATCACTCAAGGACTGGGACGAGATATGTCAATGAACGCATTGTTTATTTAACAGTAATATTTATTACTCCTACTCCTACTCTTCCTCGTCACAGTACTTATGTGAGATCACTCAAGGACTGGGACGAGATATGGGGACATAGAGGTGATGAATTCTGGCGAATATGAGAGTGGGAGTGTATGAATGGGGAATGTGCATTGTAAGTGAATGTGAGTGTGAACAAATGCTGCGGATTGTGTTTGTGTATGAAAGGGAATGTATTGAGTGCATTTTCTTTTCTTAATCATAGTGAATTTGTGCATGCTGTATGGGTGTATGATTGTGTGTCTAATGAATGGGTATGAATGGATGCACACGTGAATGAGTGAGCAAATGCTGTGTGTCACTGAGTAAGTGAATGATGTGTGTGTGTGTGCTTGTGTTTGCTGGGTTGGGGCACTGATTTTAACAGGGAGAGGTGGGGCGTGAAGTGGGTGCAGCATTTTCTTACTGGGCATATATGAAAAAGAAAGCATAATAAGTGTTAGTACATGACTAGGCTGGCATTTTGGTGCAGCTAGTCTAGCCACTTATTAGTGTGGCTGGCCATTTTTTTACTGGACACCTTTCATAAAGCAAACATGATGAGTATTACTACATTTCCCCAGACAGTTTTGACATACTTTCCTATTGTGGCATGGCATTTTTAATGTCAAAGCCAAAAGGAGTATGTTCTTACGTGAGGTTAGTGGCATATATTGGCTGAGCCAGCTTGGACATGTTTTCTTATCATATCATTACTGACATTATGCGCAAAGCAAGAATAAGTATGTTATTATATTGGAAGCCTGGCATATATCGGTGGAGCCAGCTTGGGAATCTATGGGCACAGCCAGTGTGAAAATATTTTTTATACTGGCAAATATTGTGCGGCAAGGCATCATGGAAATGCGCTGTGAAGTGCTTCTGTGTACTGTTGGAGACTTGCATCTATTGATTTTTTCATGAGTTATCCATCTATTAATTTTTTCATGAGTTATCCTATAAAACAGAATCCAAACTTCCAGAATGTGTGGTGTACAATGCACCATTAAACCAGTTATTCCAAAGGTTTTCTCGTGGAAATCCTTTCAGACCCCACCTGGATGGATCAGGTTCCCAGGCTACGCTCTGTCGCTCATGCATATTTGTGGCAAATAATTACGCCCCACCAGTTAAAACGTTCTCTACGCACCACTGTCGCTGTGACACAGTAGAATACTATTATGTCACTTCTCAGACATTTGACAGAACTGAATTGGTCGGTAATGGGTTGGGGGGGGCACTAGCCTAGGAGATTGGAATACAAAAGTCCACTATTCTGTGAAGTAAATTCAACCACAGTAATGCTGCTGCGGCATCAATATTTTGAGTTAAAAAGACGTGTCTGACAGGACAGTTACACTTGATGAAAGACTTTTCATTCTTTAAGGAACCAGAGCGACAGATCAGATAGTGACATAAGGTTCGGCCAAAAAAGATCATTGCACAGTTCTCTGAAAACAGAAATACAGTTCTGAAGGGGTTGGTAAGGTTACCATGAACTGAACAGCCTTACAAATTGTATTAAGACAAGGTTTAGTTTTACCAAAGCAATACCCCCCACACCCTGGACGTATTATCGCCTGGTAATTGCCCGGGGTCCAAGGTACAGGAACAAGCAAATCGAGGGTATTAATGAGGGCCCTTGCTGAATTACCAGGCCATAATGTCACACACCAAGCTTTTTATACCCCACAAACACTTTAAAAGCTTATTGGGTTCCCAGTGGATTAACGTGAACATCCAGTGGGAGGGGGAATGCAGGCAAGTGGTGGGCATTGGGGCAATCACTGTAGGGGGCATAGAAAAGAAAAATGTATTTATCACATAAATTGCTCTGTTCTTCATACAGTGATCTGTTCTTCATACAGTGATCTGAAGTTTTCCCATATACATTAACACCCATGCCTTGACACAGAGGTAGTATGCTCAGTCTATGGCCAGCGTTATATGCACGTACTGAAAGGAAAACAGGTGCTGAAACCACAGGAAATATTCTGGAGTGAAGCCATGAACACCAGAGGGTCTGCCATTTTCTACCTAACCCAGAGCATTATCAACGTTCTTTTTTGTTACAGGACAACCTTAACCATCCATGGGCTTTGAGTTACGATGGGAAAGAGGCAACAGAATGAACATCATCCTTTAAAACAGATGAGGTTTTCTTTTCTCAGCATTGATTCTACCATAGTATTCTAACAATTCTAAATTACTGATCTAGAGTTTGCAATCTTTCCCCATGGGTTTTAATCCTACAACGTGTTGATCTCTTTTGGTGAATTTACACGCCAACAACCTTCCTATCATCTCACCTGACCTGCAGCACATTAATATAGTATGTGCACCACCTGACTACAATGTTTCTAATGGCAGCCAATCTATGACTAGATATTGCCGGATTCAATTCCCTTTACATACAAAAGCAAATATGAATAGCCAAATGTAGTAGCCCAGATTGAATCCTTGAGCAGTAGTGTGAAAGGCAGACGCACATCTGAATATCATTTGATGGCCAAAAGGACCATGCAAGAGTTCCATGAAAACATTGGCTTAGTAGTGAGGACAACAAACATCCCTGCTAGATCCTTGTGTCCATTCGCTGTTTCTGACACTCCCTTGAAGATCCTGGAACGGATTTGATAGCATTTGGGAGATGCAGTATTTTAATTCTTGTGAAAACCGTTCTGTATGTTTCCTCTCACTTTCTCTACTGTCTCCAGTGTAACCTTCCTCAATTAACAGTTTTTATGAAATAACCCAAAACAGCTCATAGCCTTCTGTTATTTTTCTTTTACCTTTAATCAAACTGTGAACTGAATGGTCAACGAAATGCCTTGCTAGATGCCCTACAAGCAGGAGAGCACATTATCTGCTGGAAAATATTCTGCCCAGCGGATTGTCAATACTTCTCAGGAAAAAGGTGTATTTTTAAATCCTTATTATTCCTATGCCTCCAGAGGTTGGTAATAATGAGCACTTAGTTTATCTGACTTCAATTCTTTTTGAACGTAGGTGGTTGAAACTTTGTCAATACCAAGGTAAAATATACATTATCTAACTGATAACCCTATTGGAGAGAAACAAATATTTCTATACAATATACATTGAAGATATGCTCCATGTATGGAAGGAATCCTTTAGCACACTTGAACCTGTATGCACAGCATTCAATAATCAACACCCTGACATGGTCTAAAAATCCACGGAAGCAATTAATTTCCCGAGTACATGGATCTTTAGGAAAAAGGACACATTACAATAAGAAATGTACTGAAAAGAATGGACAGTAATGCATGTCTAGCTGCCAAATCACCTCATCCAGAATACTTCAAATGGGTTCTTTCCGTCTCTTAACTTCACAGGGAATGGAGAAATTAGCAGGCCGATTCATGGAATTAATGTGCGCCGAAAAAACGGCGCACGCGTGCGAAAACGTGCGATTCGCAGAGAAATAGCGAAAATCGCAGTGCAAGTGCGATTATCGCACAGAAAACATCGCACATCAATTCATGGAAGTCTGTGCACGCGCAAAATGTGGGATGTGCGCTGAAAAAGTGCGCAGCGCACGCTGGCGCACGCCGGCGCACAGGTCATCAAACGCCGTGCGATAAGGCCACAGCGAATTCGCACATAGCGCGGTGCACATAACAAAAGTAGGCGTAACACAGGGCGTCACACGGAGAATGGGGAACAACTCGTGAAAATGTGGGCGTCACGGGGGAAGTACAGGAGGCAAGTGCGCAGAACGCCCACACGCTCGCCTACAACACGTATTCATGGAATCGAATAGGAAAAAACAGCGCACGGCCAAAGACGCGCACAGGCCCATACATGTCCGCCACACGAAAGCAGGCGGTAGCGTCCCTGCGCAGGAAAAAAATGTGCGCCAAAGTCCTACACGCGCTAGAAGGCCCACATGCGATCGGGCCTGGGGGAGCGTGTGCGTGTATTTTAGGGGTGCGCGTGAAGTTCCACACGCGATTGGCCTGGGCGCGTGTATTTCAGGGGTGCGCGAGAAGTTTCTCACACGATTGGCCTGGGCGCGTGTATTTCAGGGGCTTGCGGGTATTTTCACACGCAATCGGGCCTGGGGGAGCGGAGTATGTGTATTCCAGGGGCTCGCGGGTGTTTCTACACGCGATCGGGCCTGGGGGAGCGGGGTACGTGTATTTCAGGGGCGCGCGGGTGTTTTCATGTGCGATCGGGCCTGGGGGAGCGTGTGCGTGTATTTCAGAGGTGCGCGAGAAGTTCCACACGCGATTGGGCTGCGTGCGGGCATTTCAGGGGTGCGCGTGAAGTTTCACACGCGATTGGGCTGCGTGCGGGTATATCAGAGGTGCGCGCGAAGTTTCACACACGATCTGGCCTGGGGGGGAGCGGGGTACCACTCACCGTCTGCCTTGCGTGTAGAAGAATGCGTAGCCAACACCCGCTGTGAAGTAATAGCGTGTGAACCCCAACGGATGGAAAACACACGCACTGCACGAAAAGCACGTACAGAGCAGTGTAAAGGCACGCGTGATCTCCAAGCCCTGCCAGGGCAACGCCCGTGCGCGAAACATCACAGACGCGCTTACGCTGTAAGGGCCTTTGGTCCAATGAAATCGCGTACGTGTGCTGACGCGCTTACGCGCTAAGCCCCTTTTCTCGAATTTCACGCTGACGTGCAGGATTTTCACGTGCCAAATCACTCCGTATCAAGCTGGCCACGCGAAAACACACAGAAGACCACGCTCCTGCCCAGAAGGCAGAATTACTGCCCCCCAATGCCCCGAGCAGCCTCCCACGTGCCATCTGCTGCTGCCTGCCTGCCTGCCTGCTGCCACCGTGCCCTGCCATTTGGTGCCTGCACATCAGCCATCTGCAGGGGTCCAGTTGCTGTGTCCACCCCTGCTGGAACAGAAGACTCCCGACTCGGATAACATTGCTCCACAGCCCAGCCCCAGGACCCAGTTGCCCACCCACTCCTGCCCCTGGGGTTGCCATGTCGGGCACATCAACATCTGGCACCAGTGGCAACCCCCGGCCAGAGGGGCAGAGGGGCAGCAGCTTCACTGCCACCGAAGTTGGTGTCCTGGTGGAGCAAGTCCTGGGGCAGTATGATGCCCTCTTCGGATCGTCCCGCGCCAACAAGGAAGGACGGGAGAGGATCTGGGCCGACTGTGTGGTTGGCATCAACGCGCAGGGGGTGGCAACCCGCACCATCCAGAAGGTCAAGAAGCGCTGGGAGGACTTGAGGTCCAGGACCCTCATAAAGGCCCGGCACCTCGTGGAGGGGGGTCGGGCCGCATGAGTTCCATCCAGATGAGGGTCCTGGAACGCGTACACCCAGCGCTCCACGCCCAGGTCCTTGAGAGGGAGACCCGTCTGGAGTTGAGCGGTAAGTGGCCAAGCATTGCTGTGTGAGACAGGGCATGTTGCAGTGTGCTGGTTGTCTGATACTTGCCTGTATGTGTGACATAGGCCATGTACGCATGTATGTGTGCAGGGACATCATGGTAATGCATGTGCGACCAGTAATGTGTGAACCGCACGTTTGTTGCATGTGTTTAAATGCGACATGGGGAGCCCTATGCAGATTGTACACATGAGAGCATGGCAGTCTCTGTTCCTGGACATGCGTGGGGGAGAGGGATGGGTGCTGATGCCAGGTACATATATGGTATCCATGTCTGTGTGCCTGACCTGCGTGTCTGTGACTTGTGAATGCCATGGATGCATGACACATGTCTGTGACAATTTACAGATTCACTGATGCAGCCTAGTCATCCTTGTATCCACTGTGATTGGGGTGTACGGGGCCAGATGGATGTGACTGAGGTGAAGTGTGTGCATGTGATAGGCATGACCCATGATGCATGTGAGTTCCATTACATTGTATGTTTCGAGAGTCCATTGGACATGTATGGAAATGTCCATGGCATGCACCATGACTGTCACTGTGTGTGTTTTGCCTGGACTGACACATGTGTTGTGGAGGGACATGATGGAAGTGTACGTTGACAGTGGCACTCATCTGCTATTGCTTCCTGTCTAGGGGACCATTGTACAGTACCCTGATGCTTGTGTTCTATGTCTCCCTCTACGCAGCGGCTAGTGAAGAAGAGGGCGGAGACGGCGCTGTGGAGCAAGGCGGCGGGGATGCCCCCACGGCTGCAGCGGAAGGGGTGGGTGAGCCCCCACAGGGGCCTGCTACGGCGGAAGACGGTGAGAAGCCATCCAGGTTGGTGGTTTCCACAGAGGAGGAGGAGGCCGCCACTGAGGCGCACATGGGACCTGGTGGGGGCATCCCTGCTGGTGCAAGTGGTGCAGTCCAGGGGCAGGGGCAGGAGGCAGCACAGGTCACCGTGGAGGGGCCTGTGCATGTCCCTGACCCTGTGGGTGCACCACCATGCACCAGCAGGGATGCCCCGTCCCAGGCCCGTCCGCAGGTAGAGGGGATGTCCATGTCATCTGACTCCCCTCCACCTGCGGTTGAGGGGACCCCTGGCCGTATGGAGAAGGTCCTGATTGGGGTCACGATGCGCACGGCTGTGATTCGTGATGACGTGCGTGCTTCCCAGGAGGAGCACGCACGTCATCACGAAGAGCACCGTGCCGACGTGGCCCAATTGGGATCGTCCATGTTCGGGTGTTTCCTGCATGTGTCGGCCAATCTGGCGGCCCTATCCTCCTCTGTGGAGACTATACGCCAGTCGTTCTCCTTGCCGTCTTCCGGCCCAGATGCCACCAGGGCCCCCTGTGGACCTGCCCTGACCAATGCAGCCAGCTCGGTGGGGATCCCATCCCTGCCACAGTCGGGAGTCAGAGGTCCAGCAGGGGTGGACGCCACAGCAACTGTACCCCAGCAGATGGAGGATGTGCCGGCATCATCAGGCAGGGCACGTGCACAACGGCATCGGTGGATTCCATCAGCCTGGATGCCGTCGTGCTGGCAGAGGCAGTTCCGTCGGAGGCAGCAGCGGAGTCAACGTGGGAGGCATCATGACTTGGGGCCATCAACATCGGAGGGGCAGGCATCGGCCGGAGGGCAGGAGGACCCAGGACGGGAAGTGTCTTCCGTGTGGCAGCGGTTGGGCCAGCATATAGGTGCGGAGCAGCGGCGGGCGGAAGAGGCGTGGCTCACAATGGTCAGGGCGGAGAACTCCATGCGGAGGGCCCTGAGGCGGGCCGAGTGCCTCGAGGCAATCCGCAGAGGGTTGGAGGAGGAGAGGGCGTCGTCCCTGCGGACCCTCGGGGCCATGGAACAGGACCGCCTCCGGGACATCGAACAGGAGTTCGATGATGCCCTGGCCCGGAACACCACAGAGTGAGCCGCTGGACTTGCCCGCCGCCTTTGTATATAGTTATATAGTTAGTGTTAGGTTTCCTTTAATTTATTTTTTTATTTGGTTGCGATTGGACAATGCGCCACATTTTTGTATATTGTTCAGTTTTTTGTTAGTTGTCATAGTTAGGTTTCATTTGGTTGGGCTCATGGACCCGGGATTATCTTGTAAATAGTTCTTCAATGGATTCTTTTATTTTTTGGATTTTTTTCATCGCCATGGAGCAATGGTTTTTGTTTATCATTTACACTTGGATTACTTTTCTGACTGTGACTTTGGACACCATTCATTTTGATTGTGCTGTGTGTTTTTGATTTTTTTCATGGACATTCATCTTCTTTTGGATGTTTTGCTTTGTGGTTTTTCTCATTTAATTTCCATTCAAGTTGATTTTCAATACATTTTTATTTTCATCCTTCAATGTGTCATATCATCTCATTGCTTTCATGCATGTCATGTTGGGTGTTTTAACATTCACTTGCAGCCATTGTGTGTGACAGACATGTGTTCATTTGCATTATTTACATTGGGTGTGTAACATGTAATTGCCTTTGATATGTGGGTGGATGTGACAGTTGGTTGGGCCTTTTGGCAGGGGAGGATGGCCATTACGGACATGATTGGGGATTGTTGGGACCCAGGTGCAGGGGGGCATGGATGGGACATGGGCGAGGGCCTGGTGGAGGGTGCCCCTGCACTGCTGGGGGGTCGGGGGGTGGGGAACATGAGTTGGACATGGGTGGGGGCCTGCTGGCAGATGCCCCACAGTGTTGGGGGGTGGGGGTGGTGGGGAACATGAGTTGGACATGGGTGGGGGCCTGCTGGCAGGTGCCCCACAGTGCTGGTGGGTTGGGGGGGGGGGTGGGAGACATGAGTTGGACATGGGTGGGGGCCTGCTGGCAGGTGCCCCACAGTGCTGGGGGGTGGGGGGGTGGGAGACATGAGTTGGACATGGGTGGGGGCCTGCTTGCAGGTGCCCCACAGTGCTGGGGGGTGGGGGGGTGGGAGACATGAGTTGGACATGGGTGGGGGCCTGCTGGCAGGTGCCCCACAGTGCTGGGGGGTGGGGGGGTGGGGAACATGAGTTGGACATGGGTGGGGGCCTGCTGGCAGGTGCCCCACAGTGCTGGGGGGTGGGGGGGTGGGGAACATGAGTTGGACATGGGTGGGGGCCTGCTGGCAGGTGCCCCGCAGTGCTGGGGGATGGGGGGGTGGGAGACATGGGTGGGGGCCTGGTGGAGGGTGCCCCTGGTGGCTGGGGGTGCAGGGGGACATGCGTTGGTGGGCAGTAGTGCAAGTTGACATGTGGGTTGGCTGGGGGGCATGGCCATGTTGGATGGGGTGAGAGGGAACACCTGGGAGGACCCACACGTGCAATTCACTTGTGGTGCTCCCCGCGCACCCCTGTAATACACGTACCCTGATGAAATCGCATGTGGTGCTCCACGCGCACCCCTGTAATACACGTACCCTGATGGAATCGTGTGTGAAACTTCACGCGCACCCCTGAAATACACGCACGCAGCCCAATCGCGTGTGAAACTTCCCGCGCACCCCTGAAATACCCGCACGCAGCCCAATCGCGTGTGAAACTTCCTGCGCACCCCTGAAATACACGCACGCAGCCCAATCGCATGTGAAACTTCCCGCGCACCCCTGAAATACCCGCACGCAGCCCATTCGCGTGTGAAACTTCCCGCGCACCCCTGAAATACCCGCACGCAGCCCAATTGCGTGTGAAACTTCCCGCGCACCCTTGAAATACCCGCACGCAGCCCAATCGCGTGTGAAACTTCCCGCGCACCCCTGAAATACACGCACGCAGCCCAATCGCGTGTGAAACTTCCCGCGCACCCCTGAAATACACGCACGCAGCCCAATCGCATGTGAAACTTCCCGCGCACCCCTGAAATACACGCGCCCAGGGCAATCGCGTGTGGGAGTTCCCGCGCACCCCTGAAATACACGCACCCAGGCCAATCGCGCGTGGAACTTCCCGCGCACCCCTGAAATACACGCGCCCAGGGCAATCACGTGTGGAACTTCCCACGCAACCGTGGAATACACGCACCCAGGCTATTCGCGTGTAGAACTTCTCGCGCACCCGTGATATACAAGCACACGCTCCCCCTGGCCCGATCGCGTGTGAATCTTCTCGCGCACGAGTGTTCCCGACGCCCGTAATACGCGTTCCCCGCTTTTGCCAGTCCGGTAAACTGGTACAGTGTTGGCGCAGCCTTTTGCGATGGTTTTGCGATCTTGATGGCTTTTCCTTGTGCAAGGGCGTTCTTGGGGGCGTAACTGGCGCTGCTGCAGGGTCGCTGCGCCACTCTGCGCCACATCTGCTTTTGGAGGCGAGAATCCAATACGCTGTGCGCGGGAATTGATTTTATCGCACGCGGCTGGCACAGACATTCGCACGGGCACGCTGTGCGCCAGCCGCGTGCGACACTTTTGAGAGGAATTACATGAATCGGCCTGTAGGGCTTTACAAACACAGTAGATGATTTGGAGCAATGTTTCATTCACAGACCTTATTCACTGTCAATAGTTAAAGCTCATAGTTTGTAATCAGCATCAAATCTATGAGAACAAACCTTAATGCAATCACTAATTATATATCATTTAAATTAAACTAATTTCAAACTGGTCGAACATTCTATATGACAACACAGGAAAACTGTGGGATCAGACTCAGACCTTACCAAAGATAACTCATTTTTTGACTATAACTTCATAAGAAACATTTCAGACACAATAATAAAATCTGATCTCAATCGATTAAGCTTTTTTTATCAGACATATTCACATGCAATTCCATAAAAGTTCAAAGAAGCACATCATTATAAACCAATAAACATGATCAGTTCTTCAGCTGTACAAGTAATATAACATTTCATAAGGTTACTTAGTTCTTATATACTATTATATACTATTAATGAACGTTTGTCTAATACAAAAGCAGAATGACCAACATTTTCCGTGGTAACAAAAGTGATTCAATTAGCCATAAAAAAAAGATAATAATGTGCTGGTTCAGAATGCAAAAAGCCTTTTCTTCTTCGAAGGAAACTTAAGGTTTTTGCTCTGAGTTTATTAAAAAAGAAAGAAAAACATGAATGAACAACAGATTCCACCTCAGTAGAAAATAAAAAAAAAACTCATTATTTTGTCTTCTTTTGCAGATCCCCTGTGGCCATTATAGAGCACAGAGAGATATAGCCCAACCTCACAGATATCATCTTCTATGATGGTTTATTTCAATGAGGTAGCTACACAAATCAATAGCTGGTGCTAGAGGCAGGCAGACTTTAATCATTGTATGATGCTGGCATGCCTGTTCCCTCTTCATCGGTAGCATGATTACGAATCTGGTCCTACAGTGCAGTTCAATTCCTTTAATTATGGCATCAGGGTCTCCCCACAATTCCTTACATACACTAATCAAGGAATATAGTTCAAAATATCACTGTACAATAGATTCATGATTATGTCATGAGTAAATGTATTAGTACCCTTTGACCAAATTGAAGCGCAAAGTTCATACATTGATCAAATCTGATATGTAAGGCATCCTCAGTTCTAGATGGATTAGATAGGTTGAAGTTGACAGAGGAACCCTTAATAAGGCCCAAACCTATTATTTCCATCCTGTGTATTTTACCAACCTCCCAATATATCTACAAAATATGTAATTGAGGGTAAAACCTTGATAACAAGATTTCTAAAATAAAGACAACTGGTCCCATAAGGGATCTGGGAGGACAGCTAAAAACAGACGAAATAACTTGGACCATCCTCATTGTTTATTTTTCTAAGGTTTTCTTCAGTGGCTGTATTTAGAAAACCTAGGCCCTTGGTAGCCATAGAATTTACAACTCAGTATTGGATGTCCATTTGCAAATATGGTGTTAATATATCAGATTTACATTTATAATTAAACTGCATCGTCCCTGACTTCACGTTAATAAACTTAAGAACTCTTTCTGAAGTAAAATAAGCATACTCATTGATCAACATTTGCAAGGCAGGGAGCACTTTGGCCAAGAGCACATCATCATCTGCATGAAGCAGAATTGGCAGGGAACAACCAGCTACTGATTAAAAATCTGAACTTACAGGTTCAAAAGATGTTACCAAATTATTCATATATAAATTAAACAGTAACGATGCAAGAACACACCCTTGCCATACGCTATACTTAAGAGGGAACTTGCTTGTAAAAGGGCATTTGCGACTTAAAGAACATGGACCATGTTCTCTGTATAAAGGCTTATTATTGGATGGACAAACTGAGCTGGCATTCACCGAGCATGAAGTGTTTTCTAAAACTTTGGCCTACCAATGAAGTCAAATTCTGATGACGTTAAATGGGTTTGTAGCAATGATGAATTTCCTATTATCATTTTGTATTTCTAATGCAGTGTCCTTGTTACTAAAACGTTACATTACACACTTGACCCTGGCAATGCGACTGCTATTATTGATGTAAAAATTGTAAACATTACTATTATTAAAATGATTTTTAAATGCTAAATATTAAATTCAGTCTGTCTTGTCAGAATCTCAATTGATCTATTAATAAATATCTTAATACATGTCTTCCAAATAAAGCAAATGACCACAACACACATATTGTATTGTATTAGTGCAATGCTCATTTGTTTTCTTGGTTTAATTTGTCAATCATCCAGAAATATGTTATGCTCTGCAATAAATGGCTCAGCATCTTTCAGCCATATTCTTTTTAATTAAAATCAACAACTGCAGCAAACAGATTTCAATTTCTTTGATAGGAAAACTAATCATTGTTATCCAAAATTAATACCCGGCATGTGCTGTCCATGCGTGCCAGCCTTTGTTCCCAGCGTGGGGCGTGACAGCCCCTTAGCCAATGAGGAGGCTCGAAACGGGGCAATCCCCGCTCCAACCCTCCCCAAGGCTGGAGGCTGCCTTTGTCCCCCGCCGGGGACTCAGGTAAGTTTTTTTTTTACTCCACCCTGCTCCCCTGCAAACTATCCCCATACCCGCCCTCCCAACCACACTTACCCTCTTTTTTCTTTTTCTCGGGAGTGAACGCGCTGGGAACACTTCTGTTCCGAACGCGTCTGCTCCCGATGGCCACCATGGAAAGGGAAAAGGGACTACGTTTTCTCCTTTCCCGGCGGGCATTTTATTTGACATATTTTTTATCATATTTTTATCTTATCATTCTTCAATCTACTCACTGCTTCTTTTTCTTGCTTGCTTCCATTTTTCGACGTTATTTGGTGCAAATGATCTGTTCTTATATGACCAGGTATCTTTAAATAAATACAGCTTCAAAAGCCGCACCCACAACATTTTTGTGAAATAATTGGGTGTGAATATAGTTTTCTACTTAGAATTAGATTCTTTATTAAGAATAAATAATTGTCTAGATCTCTCAGAGTCTCATACATTTCAAATGTTTATGAATCTTCCAGAACATTGTAGTTTGAACATTTTCATTATCTTCATTATGTTAAATCTATTGTTTCATTTTCAAGTGTCAGAGTCTCTAATGTCCTTGTTGACAGAGAAAGGTTTTAATTGCATTAAACCTTTACAAATATCTGTGTATATCTCAGAATTAATCCAGTTTTTATGAAAGGCAAAATGTAGTTTTTACCTAATACTTTGTGCTCCACTTTATCTAGAACTCTAGAAAAGAGATAAACTTCAAATCCCTCCTGGTAGGAAGACTCTTTCTGTTTGGAATGGATTATTTTCCTATGTTGTACATATTAATGTTCACTTCTTTCTTTTTGGATTTCTCTTGCCTCTTGATATCCTTGTCTTATAGATCTTACCTTATATCTATCAATTTTTCTTGGAAATTCATCTTTTTGTATTTCTTCATATGATCTAAGAATGTCTCTTTTTGACTAGGCCTAAAATGTTCTCACTCTTTACTGGAGCCTTACATTTCTACATCACTGTTGATTGATAGTTTGATTCAATGTCAGAACTATCTGTTGTTGTGCCTTATGTACACATTTTAGAAATAGTTTTAATTTATTTATATTTAAGTGTATATGTGCATCCTTCTCTGCATTCATAAATAAACATACAAAATGAAGAAAGGACAACATTATCAATAGGCAAAAATGGTGGACAGGTTGCTCAATTATTCTTATTTCTTTTTACATGAAGTTTAAAAAAGCATTTCAAATAGTGCAGCACAATGCACAATTTGTAAACATGAACACCAATGAAATAAGAGTTTGGCTGTTAGTGAACCCTCGATAAATCAATAACTCACTGATTATATCTTAAGTAATCCATGAAATAGAGGAATAATTCATCATAAAAAATCACAAATCTAAAGACAATAAGAAATCGATGGCACTTATATATATTCACTGACAAAAAACATTGTTAAAGGGACGTTATGGTTACATTGCACTAGTAAAAACCTATAAAATTCAATGGAAAAACATTGTTACAGGGACGTTATAGTCACAGGTAAAACTGAAAAAAACCTCAGAAATTCACCAGTTATGGTAAGCTAAGCAACCATAACTCGCACCACCACTGTGCACTGCTAAGACTTACACCCATAACATCAAAGATGATATCACAAATGTTATTGATGACATCACTGATGACATCACATATCTGGCTCTCTCTTGTTCTCTTGTTTTGGTCACTGACATATGTAGGGCAAGTGGTTTTCTTCACTGACAATCAGGAAGTAAACATTCAAAAGGTACTATGTTTGTAGACCTTACCCTCTCATATGTTCCTACACTACTTTCCTAAGAGGTCAGTCACAGCATATAATACATATACATAAGGAAGAAGCGTGCCTGAAACACAGCAATCATTTGTGGGCATGAAGATAACCAGTTAGGTTATGAACGCTTTCTGGTAGTACTGCAGCTTTTTTGCCTAGTTTACTGTCCCTGTATATGGGCTTATTTGTGTGCGTTGTGGTCTCTTTATGTTTTGTGTGTAGTAGTACTTTGGCCATGCACCCAACAGTCTAGGCGTAGGCCATACTCACCACAACATAACAGAGCCATGCAGGTGACCAGGTACGCTTGTGTCAGAAATCACAAAGGCAACATACAAACCAGCACTTCCAGTGTATGCTGCAAGTTGCATGTGGTCTCCATTGTACTCCCCTTCTGCCATTGCTCTACCATCACTGGCCTATGGGGCCTCACCACACACAGCACACCATAGTACAACCCATGTTTTGCTTCTCATTTCATGTGTAATGCAAGCCCCACCTGCAAGTGCGCCGGCCAGCTTTCACCCTGGCCACATCTTTGCATACAAGGCTCAACGAGGTTGTGTTGCCTGTGCTGAGCGGTATATGACTGGCTGTGTATGTTGTCCACATTGCAACTTTCTGATGCTGAGCACTTCCTTTCATGGCGCAATGTGGTAAAGCACTTCCTCAAGCAAGGGTGTTATAAGGGCAAAACCATAGCAAACACACAGGATGACATGTGGCTCCCTATTTTGCAACAGGGGCACTTATGTGGACCATATGGTAATGAACGGATAGGAGCTCAGTTCTGCTGTTCCAGAAAGTGCACAAAGTCCTCTGCAACCATTGTGTGCTACTCACCAATTCCGAATGGATGCAGATTAACAACTGCATCACATCATTATATTGCAGAGGCTATATAATGAAGGCGTAGGCTGTTGGGTTCATGGCCACCATAAAGCAGGAGCACATGAACACATGTTCCACTCAACATAATGCAGAAACATCTTGCTGTGTTTGGCACCGCTACCCACTTCCAACCACAAAGCATTATAAGCATGCCAACCAAACAAGACAATCTTCACAACATTGAGCATGCTCCCACCACTCTAGTATGTGCATAGAACCAATGTTGCGTACTGCACTGCAACACTTACTAATCTACGCAATGGACACTACGCAAGCACATAGAACAAACATTTGCACCGGGACCTCTTCCATGCGTACACTATTTCGTTGCACGACTAGTCACTGCACCATCTCCACCCATACACTGACAACTGTAGGTTGTTTTACCAATCACCGCACACATTCAACTACCATTGTGCGCACTACAGCCAAATCGTACACAATAAGGAACAATGTGGCACCTACTTTCAACCAGTGGACATATCTTTTCAACCAGTGCACTTAATTATCTGTGCTAGCGCTGCAGCCATGCATCCAAGGGGCTACAGACTTACGTCACACAGCACACCATAGTACAAACTATGTTTAAATCCTCATGTGACGTGGATTGCACTCCCTTTCTGCAAATGTGCCAGCCACCACTCATGACAGAAACATCGCTGCTGTAGCTCGCATGCCATAACGGAGGCTGCCTACAATGACCACACAAGATAGTTGCCTGTTGAGGTATCTGCACATTGGCAGAGCATGCACGGATAGCGCTGGCAGACCTCTGTCTTCTTAAAAAATGATATAAATCACGTGAAGCTCTTCTCACTCCCGACCCTTTCCACCCCTTCTTCCCACCACCAGATGCCGTACACTATGTTTTCCAGATCCTTTTGCCGCCACATACAACATACTGCCACCTTGGAACACTTTTCACACATCCCGTCACCGCACACTGCAGTTCAATCAAAGTTTTGACCGCGCTGCGACTAGGGAAATGGGACGCTGCAGCGGACCCAGATATGACTAGTTTTAGTACGCCCACTATTTCGTACAAGAGGCCCAGCCATGCACACAATGGCTTACAGCCTTGCCACACACACCGCAACACTATCCTCTGATACACCATGGCTGCATTTCCCAAAACATTTGATGCACAGCACGCTGCCCTCCAGCCAACTACTGGCCATGTCCACTGTTCACAGACAGCATGGCGTACCCCAGGCCAATGACACTTCAGTCCACGGAGCGAACAAGGAAATGGGTCTGCGTAGCGGACCCAGATATCACTATTTTTTTGGGACGTACATTTCAGTAATTTGCAAAGAAATTACTGGTTGGATTTCCACAAAACACACAAAAGCAAGCCCCTGCTCCTGCCGCAAATTCGGTGAAAATCCGTCCAGCCACTCGGGCTGTAGCTGTGCGCAAAGTTTTTCCCCATTCAGTCTATGGCAAAAAAAATGATTGCGACCCCCTCTATAACTTTGCCCCCCCCCCCACTGCACTAAACCTCACCCAACTTGGCAAAGAAATTCAGAGGCGGTCATATACTTTGTTTGCAAAGTTTGATGACGATTCCTCCAGAGGGAGTGACGTTATGAGCCACTGAAAAAATGGTCTTCCTATGGGATTAGCAACTGAACCATGACTACATCCCGCTATATCTATATATATATATATTCACTACAAAAATAACTTTGTTGAGGGGACGTTATGGTTAAGTTGCCCTAACAAAAACCTGTGCACTGCACTACAAAAACATTTTCGCCCTCCCCATTATGCTTCACATTAAAAATGTTAAAGGAATGTTAAACTTCACAGTGAAACCAAACACCACTGCACTTTCCCCCATTATGGTTAGTAAGCAACCATAACTTCCACCATCTACGTGCATTGCTAAAACTAACACCCAGGACATCAAAGATGACATCACAAATATCATTGATGACATCACATGTCTGCCTCACTTATTTTGGTGCATTGAAAAATGTAGGCCTGGTGGTTTCATTCACTGACCATCACAATATGAAAATTGAAAAGGTGCTGTATATCAAAATGTTACCCTTGTCGCGTGTTCTTAAAGTACTTTCCTTAGGGTCTGGTCTCAGCTCATGATGCACATGCATTGGGCAATAGCAAACCTCAAACACACAATTAATTTGTATACAGGAAGATAAACTTTCTGATGATGCTGTTTCTTCCTTTCTTCAGTTTCCCTGTATGTGCCTCTGATTTATATGCATTGGGTCTTCATATGTATTGTCTGTAGTAGCATAAGTGTGTATTAAGTCTTGAATTGTTCACTAGTTATTACATGTTAAACATTATACAATCACCCCTGACATCTTGCTACCAACATAATAGAAAGAACCCCTTGTAGGTAGGGACTTTTCATCAACATTTTTTTTACATGTGATGTCATCAGTGATGTCATCAATATTTGTGATGTCATCTTTGGCAACTTAACCATAACGTCCCCTAAACAAAGTTTTTTTTGTAGTGAATTTTACAGGTTTTTGGGAGGGCAAAGTAATCATAACGTCCCTGTAGCAAAGATTTTGTAACTGAATGCCACAGGTTTTTAGTAGTGTAAAAGCATCATAATAGTACTTTAACAAAAATGTTGTGCTATACTTACCAGAGTTCTAATAGTAACACATAAGCATGCTACTGTAAAGGAACATTTTAAGTAACTGCCCACCTTTCGAAGAAATCGACATTATCCTATGCTGGCGCACAGCATGGGGGCATGTTCGAAAATTCATACACACTTCACAATGACATGTGTAACTGGTTGATAGTGGGAAAGTACATTGGGTATTCTGGTAGGAACTTGTAATCGCAAAATTTCCAGCGCAGAATTCCACAATGCAAGTGTTCAACACAATATAAGCACGAGTGCATACCGACGTATCTGGATCATTAAACCCCATTCCCCTCCAAAGAGTGCAGGATGAATGCCATTAGCAATCGAGATTTTCCAGCAGTAATGCGTGGTACCAAAAAAGAGGATTTTTTGTCTTCAACCGGGACGCCTCTGGCATTCCCGGCTGAAGAAAACAAATCCTTTGTCAAGATGGCCACCATAGAAAGGGAAAACGAGTGTTGTATAGAAAGCCTTCTTCGCTTTCCATTGCAGGCTGCAGAAAGCAAAAATGAAACTGTGTGACCATAATGGGACCACCACATTTGTGTTCCTTGAGAAATTTGTGGTTATGAGCAAGATCTTTAGCACAAAGGCAGTGCCTGGTGGACATGGCTACCTTAATGCAATGTTTTGTCCCTTCCAGTAAAGACCAGTAGCCACATTCCCGACATTGTGGCCGTTAACCATATATAGAGGCTACCCCTCAGAGACGGAAGCTGTACTGTTGATTTGTTATGTACATGATGACACTTGTTAAAAATGAGAACACAATCACATGCACAACACAAAGCTTTTCGGTCGTTGTCAATGACCTTTACATACATGTGTTGTACATGTAGTAATTTTTTTCTGTAAAAAGGAGTGTAAAAAATGCAAAGGAGTACTGTACTTACGTTGACATAAAATCCCAAACAAACTGTGTGATGTGAAGCATAATGACATCAGAAATACTGGAAGCAACGCCATTACCACTCACCTTTCGACATATAATTTTGTAAGTGGCACAGGTCGAAAGGTGTGAAGATATGTGTATTGGGAGGGTGTAACCATGTATTATTTTACAAACATTTCTGTGCATAGGGCATCTGCGTGACAGAAATTGGCCTGATTGTGACAGAAAATGGCCGGACGGCACTAAAGAATATGAGATAGGCCTGACACTCCCGCAGCCAATGCAAATGCTGCGCAGTACCTTTCTCCATAACGTTCCTTGGCTGATTAAACAAATGCGTCCATATGGATGTACGTGCCGTGATTTAGCACCTATAAAAGAACACATTACGACCTGCAACGTAGCATACCACATTGTGAAAACAGAGAGTAAATTTGTAAAGAAAACACTAGCATTTAAGAATTAGTACAGTAGTTTTATTTCACAATAAACTGAGCGAAATCATCGCCCTATGCAATTAGTAAAGTAGTTTGGGTTCAAAATGAACTGTGCGAAATGATCACCCTATTCACATTTCCATAGAAGTGTTAAGTTTGTCTGTTTGGGTGAAAATGAAAATGTGAAAGGCCACGTTGTTTTTTTCACACACAGAAAGTAAGCGTTGCCGCCAAAGTAGCCAGCAGAAAGGATGGAATGTTACTTCTTATGACGACAGAAGCGTAAGGACACAGAGGGCCGACACGATCATCCCAGTGAATTATTAAGCTTAGACAACGGTTGATAAACAACTGCATTTGAAAGTTGCAAAATCCGTCACTGGGCAGCTGTAATCCGTGACAATGACAATAGGGAATGGAATATCTGAGAGGGAAAAGTGGGAAAAAAAGATGTATGAATACGCAACCTTTGGATGAACCAATGTTGTAATACATAACATTTTTAGTGAAAATTTAATTCAATAGGATGAAATGCAGTGGGAACCTATGGAAGGCAACAATGTGCAATGTCCATATTGGAGTAAAAAAATCGAACGGCACTGAAAGCCGGAATGTCGTTATTAATAATATCATTTTTGTTTGGAGGTGGCTGCGCGGTGGAATGGGAAACAAAACGTGTATCACCACGCAACCTTTGTACAAAGCAAAATTGTAACACAAATTTTTTTTATTAAATATTATTATAATTTGGGGAAATGTAGTGGTACCCTACAAACGGCAACAATGTGCAATGTGTATAATGGGGAAAAAAATTGCACCGGAACATTAATCTTGTAAATCATTAGGGAACATTTTTATTTGTACAAAGTGAAGAAATAACGTCAAGTTGGTATATAGTCGGCAAAAATACACTTACATGATTTGGACGGCCTCCATTGCAGTCGCTGCAGTCAGACAGTAGTGTATGGGGAACAGTGGCTCTTCGGGAACTAATTTTGCATGGTCGGAGCAAATGATTTTGAAGCATAACCTTATCAAGCGATATGTTTTTCAAACTGTTACTCCCTACATTCTTTCTACTCTTTCCCTGTATGTCAAGGTTAAAAAACAAGGGACACTTATGGGTGTTGACAAATATGCAGCCGTACTGCGCTCGTATTGAAAACGCAGTGGCCTTCACTCCGAATGCAAATACATTCTCATTTTGCAACAACATATCAGCGGCTATTCATGAGAATCGCTACTCTCATACACGTGCAGAAGGGCTGTGTGTACGAAATAGTGCAGGTGGCAGGCTCAGATTTCAAACAGTAGGACGCCAGCCTGACTGCAGTAATGATATGATATGATATGATATGGCATTTGTAACGCGCCTATACACAAGTGTTTCAAGGCGTGACGAAGCAGAGAGTGGGGAACAAGGGGAAGACAGACAACGATCCTACCAGGCCAGGTGTCATTCAGACCGCACAAGTGCAGGGGTAGGGTGAAGGGAAAAAGTGCAAGGGGAAGGGGGAGGGGTGGAGTGCAGTACAAATAAGTAGAATAGAGATAAAATAATAAATAAATAGGGCCAGCTGGTGGCAAGTGCAAGGTAAGTGCAGACAAGTGCTGGGGGGGGGGCTGTAGGGATACAGAGACAGTCCCGCAGTGCAGGGGTTGCCAGGGAGGCAGTGCAAGTGAAGAGTGACTGGGCCCAGGACCGAGGTCGGTGAGAGTGGCCCAGTTGCAGAATCAGTGCAGTTTAGGTGAAGAATTTAGCAGGGGAGAGGGAGAGAGAAAGCATACGTGAAGAGGAAGGTTTTGAGGTGCTTCCGGAACCGGAGATGGTTCTCCTCAAGTTTCAGGGAGGCAGAAAGGCTGTTCCAGAGGGAGGCCCCTGCCGCGGAGAGAGATCTACCCCCAGCTCGTTGCTTCGAGAAGCGGCTGACCCTGAGGGAGTTGGAGACGGATGAGCATAGGGCTCGGGAAGGAAGATATTTAGGAAGAGAGAGTTGAAGGTATTTAGGCCCCAGCCCCCAGAAGGCCTTGTGGACAATGCAGAGGGTTTTGAACTTTATCCTCGCAGCCACTGGGAGCCAGTGTAGAGATTTCCGTCCTGGAGAGATACGGTCCCTGGGCTTGAGGCCAAGGACAAGTCTCGCAGTTCTGTTCTGGATGAGTTGCAGAGGGCGGAGAGTGGAGGCAGGCAGATTAAGATAGAGGCTGTTACAGTAGTCCAGCTTCGAGAGAACCAGGGCTCGAGAGACAGTGAGCTTCTGGGGGAAGGAGAGGAAGGGAAGAATACCTCTGAGGAGGTGCAGCTGGTAATGTGACTTCTTAGAGACGTCAGATATATGAGGAGAGAAGGAGAGAGTGGAGTCGAAGATGACCCCGAGGTTTTTTGCCTTGCAGGTAGGAGCAGGAAGAGGGCCAAGAGAGGCCGGCCAGAGAGCTGCAGGGAAGGAGGGAGTGGGTGTGCCGATGAGTAGGATCTCAGTCTTACTGGCATTAAGGCAGAGGTCATTGGCAGCACACCATTCCTGGATAGCAGACAGACAGTCAGAGATGAGGGAGGGAGAGGAGGAGGCCGAGGGTAGCCTGAAAATGAGCTGGGTATCGTCCGCATAGCACTGAAAGTTGGGGCAAAGGGCGGCGATGCGGTGGGCAAGGAGTGCCAGATACTGGTTGAACAGCCAGGGAGAGAGATTATATCCCTGGGGAACGCCGCAGGTGGAGAAAAAGATGTCAGAGAGGAAGGACCCAAGTTGGACCTGGGAGGGTCGATTGGAAAGGAAAGAGGTCAGCCACGCCAGAGCCTGACCAGTGATACCCAGGTTATCACGGAGACAGTTGAGCAGGATGGCATGGTTGACAGTGTCAAAGGCAGAAGAGAGATCGAGCAGAATGAGAACACACGGAGTGTTGGAGTCGAGGTTCAAGAGCAGGTCCTCACGTATGTTCAGGAGAGCAGTTTCCGTGCTTCTGGCCGCTCTGAAGCCAGATTGATGGTCATGGAGACTATCAACAGCTTCAGCATGGAGGTTAAGCTGGGAGATGGCCAGTTTCTCCAGGAGCTTACCCAGGAAGGGAGTGATGGAGATTGGGCGATAGTTAGCCGGACAGGAGGGGTCGGCAGAAGGTTTCTTAAGGAGAGGGTGCACAAGGGAGTGCTTGAGGGGGGATGGGAAGACTCCAGAGGCGAAGGAGTGGTTGCAAAAGTCAGCCAGGGCAGGAGCCAGGGAGTCAATGTGGTCCTTGATAGTTTTGGAGGAACAGGGGTGAATCTGTTTAGACAAGACTTTTATAGATCGGACTTGTCTGGAAACCTCGTCAGCAGAAAAAAGGGGAAAGGCAGAGAAGGAGGGAGGAGGGGTGGCTGCAGAAGGGCCAGAGAAAGAGCAGGGAAGAGAGGGGGGGAGGTGATAGGAGGAGAGTGAGGACAGGATGTCCTGAGTTTTAGAGATGAAGTGGGAGGCCAGTGCAGTGCAGAGGGCCTGGGAGGGGACAGGAGAGGTAGAGACTGCAGCAGGGTTGGCAAGCTCCTTGCAGATTTTAAAGAGTTCAGCCGAGTTGTTAGATGCCGCAGAGATGCGGGCTTGTATAAGGGCTCTCTTCTTGGTGAGAACAGAGAGACGGTATTGCCTTTGGAGCAGGCGGCAAGCCAGTTTGTCAGAGGATGAACATGAAGCACGCCATTTCCTCTCTGCCACCCTGCACTTGCGTTTTAGGGTGACGAGATCCGAATCATACCAGGAGTTACATTTGGCTTTGGGCTTCAGGTGGATTTTTATGACAGGGGCAAGGATATCAAGAGTATCAGATATAGCAGAGTGGAGCAAGGAGAGGGCTGTGTCAGGGTGGGAGTCAGCCGAAGGGGGAGGGGGGGCGAGAAGGTGGCAGCGAAAGCCGCAACTGACATGCGCTTCCTGGGTCGGATGACCGAGAAGGTGGGTGGCAATGATGCGGGTGGCTTTGCCTGTGGGGTAGGGAGGGTGAGGTGGGAGGATAGGAGAAAGTGATCACTCCAGGAGAGAGGAGTGGAGAGAGGGACAGAGAGGGGAAGGTCAGAAGAGATCAGAGCATCAAGAGTGTGCCCTGCAGAATGAGTAGGCCCAGACGGGAGAATAGAGAGTGAGAGAGAGTCGCAGAGGTCACGAAAGAGTCCAGTGGGGGGACAGGAGGCATCTAGGTGGATGTTGAAGTCCCCAAGAAAGAGAAGTTGAGTGGTAGAGGACAGGAGTGAGGAGGAGAGGTCAGCCCACTCAGAGAGGAAGGAGGAAATTTGACCAGGTGGCCGATAGATAGTAGCCACGGTAAGGGAATGGCTAGGAGAGAGAGAGAGAGTCGGCAGACAAGACATTCAAAAGAGGAGTAGGTCTGCGTAGGAGTGACAGTGGCAGGAATCCACTCAGGGAAGATAAGGGCAACACCCCCCCCTGCACGGTTGGTCCTGGGCACAGAGAGAATCTTGTAACCTTCAGGTAGGAGTGTGTCAAAGCTCGTGACAGAGCTGGCTGTGAACCATGTCTCAGTGAGACCGAGGACGTCAATGTCCAGTTCCTCAAGAAGGCGACAGATATCGGAGGAATGCTTGATGGCAGAGCGAGAGTTAAGAGTGGCAAAGTGGAGAAGGTTGCCATCCTTGAAGGACTTCCGGGGAGGGGTACAGATCAGAGGTACGCCCTGCGGAGGTGTAGAAGAAGGAGGTGAAGAGGGAGTGCGAGAGGGGGCAGGGAGGGAGGGTAGAGGCAAGGTAGCCGAAGACAGGGGGAGGACAGCAGGGGAGGAAAGGAAGTTGATGAGGCGAGGGAAGCATCTATCAAAGAGGTGAAGGTTGGCCTGAGGGCCTTGGATCAAGACAGTCCCATTAGCGTAGACATTAATGATGGCCTTAGAGGAGTGGAAGGGGGCCAAGAGGACATCCCAACGGGTGCCACCATTAATGGGAGAAGAGGAAAAAGGAGAGAGCACAGAGACCATATGAAGGGTCCATAGGTCAGGTGAAGGCACGAAAAAGAGGATGTCAGTGAGAGTTTCCTTAGAGCAGGCACTATTGTAGGTGTCAGCGATAGGGAGGCCTGGGTTGGAGACCAGGATGTCCTTTTTAAACTTTTTCCTACCAGATTTAGTGAGGAGAGCAGGATAGTCAATAGAGAAGCAGTTAGAGAAGATAGGCGAGATAGAGAGCACCATGGAGTTGGAGGGGGGGGAGACAGATGATGCGAGAGCCCACAGACAGGAAGGAACGGCAAGACAGGTTATCACATTTCAGAACAACAACAGTATTGTGTTTTAGGAACACAGTGGAGAGGCCACTTAAGTTTGAGAATCCTGCGAGGAGAGAAAAACCCTAGTTACCACAACTGTGGAACACAGTGAGGTGAAGACACTGTGCGAATGCAGTGGCCAGGTGTGGGTGGGGGTGGGCAGGAAGAAGGTGGAGAAGGTGAAATTTACTTGCGCCTTGCGTCCCCTGCGGACACCTGCAGACACACAGGGAGCCGCAACTGAAGGAGTCGCCCTTGGCCTTGGGGCCCTTAGCCGCAGGGGGCTGCCGGGCAGAGGGCTGCCCAGGAGCAGGGTGGTAATAGAGGAGGGAGGAGAGGAAGGGGAGGGGGTTGTGGGCGATCAGGGAGGCGGGAGGGAGAGGAGGACCAGGAAGTGGGAGGGGAGGGGAGAGCAGGCACAACAACACGCTCGGAGCGCAAAGGCAACAGAAATACTTTTTTATTTTAAAAAATCACAGAAATTCACTCACAGAGGCCCGCTAGGGCCAGGCAGGGCTTCCTGGCCTGCAGTTCCCTCTTGGCTACCGGCGACCGCTCTCCCACGCTCAGCTCGACAAAGAAGCGAGCAGGGGGAGCGGGCACCGAGTAGCCCAGAAGGGAGGCAGCCAGACAGCCAATCAGAGGGGGGTGGGCGGGCAGGGAGGCAGGAGGGAGAGGAGGACCAGGAAGTGGGAGGGGAGGGGAGAGCAGGCACAACAACGCGCTCGGAGCGCAAAGGCAACAGAAATACTTTTTTATTTTAAAAAATCACAGAAATTCACTCACAGAGGCCCGCTAGGGCCAGGCAGGGCTTCCTGGCCTGCAGTTCCCTCCTGGCTACCGGCGAACGCTCTCCCACGCTCAGCTCGACAAAGAAGCGAGGAGGGGGAGCGGGCGTCGAGTAGCCCAGAAGGGAGGCAGCCAGACAGCCAATCAGAGGGGGGGGTGGGCGGGCAGGGAGGCGGGAGGGAGAGGAGGACCAGGAAGTGGGAGGGGAGAGCAGGCACAACAACGCGCTCGGAGCGCAAAGGCAACAGAAATACTTTTTTATTTTAAAAAAATCACAGAAATTCACTCACAGAGGCCCGCTAGGGCCAGGCAGGGCTTCCTGGCCTGCAGTTCCCTCTTGGCTACCGGCGACCGCTCTCCCACGCTCAGCTCGACAAAGAAGCGAGCAGGGGGAGCACATAATGATGTGTATGTGTTGTAAAATGAACGCAGGTAGTTCATTTCTTACAATGAGTAGCAAGTCGCACCGTACCGTATGACAGTGCTAACAATAATACTTCAATGTTTGTTTTTCTACTACAACGTCTCATTAATGCTCACCTTTCGAAACAGTGTTCCATAAGTGCAACAAGTGCATTGGTGTCTTCTTGGTTTAGGTATGTTAGCAGCGATGTTTGCGTTCAACAGAACACCACGGAATAGCCAATTGCAATCTTGTCCACAGACCGAACAGGGAAGTGTGACCGTGGAGCAGACATAGATATCACTAATTTTTAGAGACATACGTTTTGATCGTTTTTCAGGGAACTACTGAATGGATTGTCACAAAATTTACAAAAGCACGCTTTCGTGCCCAAGCCCCTGCCACTGGCGCAAATTTGGTGCAAATCTGTCTAGCGGTTTGGCCTGTAGCCGTGCTCAAAGTTTTCCCCCATTCAGTCTATGGGAAAAAAAGACATTTTGGAACCCCCCCTATAACTTTTCCCCCCCTGGACCAAACATCACTAAACTTTGCAAACGAATTCAGAGTGGCCCATATACTTTTTTTGCAAAGTTTGGTGAGGATTAGTCCAGGGGGAGTGGAGGTATAAGCCACCCAAAAAGTGCTCTTCCTATGGAAACAGCAACTTAACCATAACTACACGGCCACTACCGTGGCCGTGTAATAAAGCAAAAATATAAAAAATAAAATAACTAAATCATCATGACATACCAAATGCACCCATTTGAGGTTTCTAACCGTGCATAGATAAATAAGAATATGAGCTACAAAGCTTATTTTATTTTTATTTAGTGTATTTGGTTACATTGCAAAAACCTTTAACACAAAGGAATAATAATAGAATATAAAAGAACAATATGAAACACTAACATGTATCTCGATAAAGTGCCGTTTAAGTTAACATGTTGTTTTTGCAATCAAATCAGAAAGCATAACAAAAAAGGATCATGATTTGATCTCTAAAAGCTCTAGAAATCGCAACGTGTCCAATATTAAACTTGTATTGGCTTCTCTAAAGTTCATCGACCAAACTGTATCCATTGACGGGTCAGTAAAGTCTTTAAAAAATGTTCTTATAAAATATTTCTCGCTTGGATTAGTTTAATGCATCCTAGTACCAAGCGTCTTAGAGATTCTATTTCTCATTAAAGAAGCGGCACTGGTTAGACATAGGATTCATGTTATTCCTCCTTGCTGTAACTTCTCTAGTCTTCCATAGGTTCAGGTGGAATATCAAAAAGTTAATTTGTCTGTAGAAACATGGAAAATACTGTAAATAATGTGTAACACTTTCAGGGCTTTTAATTAAAACCGGAAGTTTATGAAGATTTTATATCTATTGCATTCTTCATTTGTTTTACACCAGTCCAGCCTCCACACTTTTAGCTTTACTGAATCAGGTCTATTAAGTAGAGCTTCCCAAGAGGCTCAGATTTCATCTAACCCGGTTACACATTGAGACTTCCAGTTGACCAGCCCTAGTGAGGAACTGTTTCCTAGGGCATATGCCATGTAGGCTAAAACTGAGTCTTGTGGGCCATTAGTAATATTTCTTTAAAATGCCAGTGCTTTCCATTTGACAATTGCTTGCAGGGACAATATGCCTAGTTCATGCCTTAGAATCTGGATGGATGTACTTTTTGGAACTCCTTTTTTTCAGAATATACCTTCAATCTGATTCCAGTTTATTTTCATCTCTGTCAGTTTAGCTTCAATTCCGTACAGGACAGTCGGAATTACTTTTGTTTCTAAAACAGGTAAACTTGAGAAAGTGCCATACTTCTTTTGAATAAGTAAAGCTTGTGATGTAGCCGTTCTGATTTTTGTTCTTATGCTTTCTTCATATGGAGATTCAGTTCACAAAGCGTTTATTGGAATGCCGAGATATTTATATTCGGACGTTAACTTTAGAGAGATCTTATCAATGTTCCATATAAGTTTGGCTAGTTTCTTTCACTTACCTGGCGTGAAGATCATAATATTCAATTTACTAGTGTTAATTGTAAGGTTATTATTTTGACAATAGTTGTGTAGTGTATTCAATTGTCTCTGCAAACCAATTGGTGCCATATAGGTTCGATCCCCGGGTCCACACTTAGAAACCTCTGGGTATTAAGCGCGTTATAAATAACCTATCATATCATATCATATCATATCAAAGGTGCTCTATTTGGAGGGAATGTCCGCACTTTTGCCAAATGAGGGCCCAAATCCCTTATAAATAAATTAAACAGGGTTGCTTCCAGTATAGTGCCCTGGTTTAGTCCTCTGATGGTTTTGATAGGGCGAGTCAATAGGCCTTGTTGATTAAGACGGATTCTCATTGTTGTTGTTTTATAATTTCCAGTAAGTACACATGACAGCCCCATGCATTCATTATTGCCCACAACATGTCACGATCGACTGCATCAAATGCTAATTGAAAATCGATGAAGGCTAAGAAAATTGGTTGATCAGAAGAGATTGCTGTTTCTTTAATTACATATAACGTTACTAGGTTAGGAACAGTTCCTAGACCTATTCTAAAACCAGATTGGAGAAAGCCATAAACCTTTTTCTCCTTTATCCAACTTTACAGATCTCTCAGTACTAGTCTTGCAAGCACTTTTCCCATGACATTACGTAAGGCTATAGGACGGTAATTCATGGGGTCTTGTCTATCTCCTTTTTTAAAAATTGGAAGAATTATCGAATCCTGCCATGATTTTGGAATTCTTTTAATTGCCAAGAAAGGATTGAATGTTGTGGAAAGGATTTTTCCCCATTCCTTCACATGGATGTTTAGCATTTTATTAGTTATGGTGTTTGGTCCAGGGGCCCGTAAATTTGAAAGCCTGCAGATTATTGTTTCGAGGTCCTGTGAGTTAAAAGTGTACATTCCAAATAGAATTGGAGACTTTCAAGGCACATTGTTGTTCTATGTTAGAGATCGCAAATAGGGTTTCAAAATGAGAAATCCATGATTCTTCTGATATAGGATTGGCCTGATATTCTATTTGTGAGAAATTAATGGAATTTTTAGGATAGGCCAGGTAGCAATGCTGTTTTTGTTATCAGAGCAGAGAGCATCTATTGTGCCTGCTTTTGTAGCATGAGGGTCTTCAGATTATTTAACCAATTCTTTAATTTCTGTTTGTTTCTCTTTATTTCTATGATACTATTACGTCCACTGGATTGTTTTAACTTTCTAATTTTTCATCTGGAGTCTCTTTTTTTATTTTGTATCTCACTATCAAAATTGTGCTTATGTTTTTTTTTTTGCCCCCTGTATGGATCTTTGTGGTAGGAACTTTCATTTATTTATTGTTTATTTTACAGTGCTGATACACAGGTGGAGTGCGTCAAAGTGCTTCAAGGCGGGAAGGGAACAAGGGAATACAGTAATCATTCTTAGGCCTTTAAGTTTCTGAATGATCTAACAAAAAACTAGCATACTCGGCCGACTGCATTTCTCCTAGTGCAAGTGCATGAAGTGTTACAGTAGCGACCAAGCAAGGGAGGGCGGACCAAAAAAAGGGGCGGGACAGGATATACAATCGAACTCATCCTAGCACATTTAGGTTATGCATGCGTACAGATGGAAGGGGGCAGGCGAGTTCAGTCCAGCAGGGTCTTGGGTTATGTACACAGAGGTTGTAAGATTGTGGGGCTTATTTTTAACAGAGTTGCTCTGGCAGGCGACTCCTTTCAATCCCTATTGAATATCAGGTAATTAGGCAATATTGGTTGCACTAGTTATCATCAGTTGTCGCGGGTCACTGGATTTGGACGGATATTATGACCATACCGTCCACAAAGTAACAGGAAAAACAGGAAACTCCAGGACTCAGCGCCAGTTTAAGATTTGATTGTTTAATTGCACAATCTGCTACAAAGCCCTATACTTGGTTACGCGTTTCGGCTCCCACGAGCCTTTATCAAATCAGGGCCAATAATAGAACTATTTGTTCCGTACGACTGTTGTCCGAAGCAGCCTCGATTTGCTACAAAAATCTCTCTCCTACATCACATCACTGCCTGTTGCCACCCTCTTAAAGGGAAAGCTATGCATACAGGCGTTAAAGGACAAATACTCTGAAAAGCATATTTACATGCATATTAAATTGTATATTAGTGGACCAGTTCGTTATAACCCGCATAACATCTAAAACAATGAGTTAGTGTATACTGTTTCATACCGTAACATAATAAACTGAAAAATAGAAATAAAAATAATAAAGACCTCATTTCAGCTATCAGCTAATTGTTTAAAAGTGCATATTAGAGTGAATATTTCATTGTTTAACTATTACAGACCCATTAATTATTTAAAGATAGTATTCATAACTACATGTATATAGTTTAGTGAGAAGGGGCCTGTGAAATCACAAAGTCCCTGAGCGTGGCTAGTGTCCCTACGCCTCCCACAACCCCACAAGCAAAGAGTAATGATAAATGCAGTAAACAAATTACTGTGTTCTATCATGCTGTTACACATGATTCAAATCGTCAACTCTTTAGTAGAGACAAAAACACTGGTATTCTTGTTTGTATAAGTTGCTGGAACTCTTAAAACAATACTCAGTCCATCTTTGTTGCCGGATATTGAACAAATGAACCGCACAACTTGGTTGTCTGGCAATTTGAGGGGTTTCAGGAAATGTGGTATGTGCACACAATGTAGGTATGCGCACAATCAGACCAACAAATTTATGGATTCTCATGGCAAACAATGGCTAATCCAGCAAGGGATCAATTGCAAAACCAAATTCGTGGTGTACGCTATCATTTGTGTATGCAAAAAGATCTACATTGGTAGCACCAAAAGAGAACTGAGAGTACGTATTCGCGAGCATCTGGCCAAGATTGGCAGTCAAGACACTTTGTTGCCCTTAGCAGATCATTGGCAAAACTGTCATCAGTTGCACAATAAATCTGACATTAGATTTATAGGTCTGAAACAAGTAATACTGAGCAAACGAGGAGGAGATAGATTAAATAGATACCTACATTGTGTGCACATACCACATTTCCTGAAACCACTCAAATTGCCAGACAACCAAGTTGTGTGGTTCATTTGTTCAATATCCGGCAAGAAAGATGGACTGAGTATTGTTTTAAGAGTTCCAGCTCTCTTGAAAGTCATACGTGGTCTCACATCTATCAGTTTAGTAATGTGTTCATCAAGTTTCAAAAGATACCAGTGTTTGTCCCAGATTCGTTGGATCTGCCGATGGTCCCTGCAATATTGTTATTGCAGGGACCATCAGCAGATCCAACGAATTGGCCCTTCCAAAATGGCGCCGGCTGCTTTCATCATTCGAGCAGCCGACGCAAGGGATTTCTGAGCGGCAGAGTAAGTCGCTTCATCTTGATCACTAGCGTATGCGAGTTTTGTATTTGTGAGCGCGATCGCATGGACTCGACAAGGTGCCTTATCTTTAATCACGTTTCTTGTTTAACGTGACGGTGCCACGAAACGCTAACTTCCACCCCGCAATGTAGTATGGCATCCTGCCCGTGACATGCCTTCATACATTTATGCAGTATAGGTTGCTTCCCTTCATACGAGAGGTGACCCACTAGGTGAACACTAGTTTGTTAGACTAATTTGGGGTTATTGTAATCTTTGTGTTTACAGATTTTCTACCATTGGGATTTCTCCCTGTTATTGTATTTCGGACAACAGTCGTACGGATCAAATAGTTCTATTATTGGGTAAGCTCAAGTTATATTACATTATGTAATTACACAATTACACTTAGCAACATTTTTTAGCAACAACTGAACTAATGGTCATTTTTTACTTTTGTCTCTTATTTTTTCTTTTTCTTGTTATGTGTACCTTTATTTGTTATTTTATTTATTGTTATTCTGATATGAAACATTTCATATTACTGTGTTATGGCTTTATATGGTTTCATATGTCTATTTTATGACATTAATTTGTGTTTTTTGAACCCGCTTAATCCTCCCCTTCACCAACCCTTGTTTCTCTGTCTAATTTGAATATGTGGACTTTTTGAATTGTCTAATCTTGATATGTCTTATGTGATTTTGAACTATGACATGAATGTCAAATCTGTAATTTTCTTATGGCTTTGGTTTAAAACAATATAGCCCTGATTTGATAAAGGCTCGTGGGAGCCGAAACGCGTAAGCCGACGCGAGGGATTTCTGAGCGGCAGAATTTTCTACCATTGGGATTTGTCCCTATTATTGTACAAAGAGGTCGCCCCGCTCATGGAGCATAATCTGAAAGTGCAGTAATGCTGAACATAGTGCAGTGGCCCGGATGCAAGTACAAAAGACTGGTGGGGAGCCTTGGACCTGTAAGGCTCTGGAACTGAACCAGGCAACCAGTCATCAAAACTGAACAGAGTTAGGTAGGAGAAGGAGGGTGGATAGAAAAAGAAACAGGGTTTTGCAGGGGAGAGGGAGAGAGAAGGAGGAAGAGAAGAGGAAGGTCTTGAGGAGTTTCCGGAACTTAAGGTACACAGGCTCTAGACAGAGAGAGGCAAGGAGGCTGTTCCAGAGGGAGGCACCTGCAGAGGAGAGAGATCTACCCCAAATCTCTGTTTTTGAAAGTGGCTCACCCACAGAGAGTTGGAGGAGGATGAGCGGAGGACTCTGGAGGGAGAGTATTTAGGAAGAGAGCATTGTAGATATTGCAGGCCTCAGCCCCAGAAAGGCTTGTGGATTATGCAGAGGGTCTTGAACTTGATCTTGCAGACACAGGAGTCAATGGAGGGATGTCAATGCCGGAAAGAAGAGGTCTCTGGCCTTGAGGCCAAGGATAAGTGTTGCGGTTCTGTTCTGGATGAGTTGTAGAACACAGAGAGTAGAAGTAGGAAGATTGAGAAAGAGACTATTGCAATAGTCCAAGCTAGAGAGAACCAGGGCTCGCGAGGTGGTGAGCCTCTGGGGGAAAGTGCGAAAAGGAAGAATACCTCTCAGTAGGTGCAGTTGGTAGTGGGATTTTTTGGAGATGTCTGAGATGTGAGGAGAGAAGGAGAGAGTGGAGTGCAAGATGACCCCTAGGTTTTTTTGCCTCATTATTGAGGGCAAAGGGCCAAGGGAGGCCGAACAGTGTGAGAGTGGGAAAGCGAGAGCTGGGGTCGGAACTAGTATGATTTCTGTCTTACTGGCATTCAGACAAAGATTGTTAGCAGCACACCAAGACTGAATTGCGGATAGACAGTCGTGGATGAGCGAGGAGGAGGAGGCTGAGGGTAGCCCGAAAGAGAGCTGCATGTCATCCGCATAAAACTGAAAGTTAGAGGTAAAGGTAGAGATCCTGTGAGCCAAGGGGTCCATGTAGATATTGAAGAACCAGGGATATGAGCTAGATCCCTGGGGGACACCACAAGTAGAGAGAGTGATAGAGGAGAGAAAGGACCCAAGTTCCACCTCGGAGGGCCGGTAAGAGCGAAAGGAGGCAAGCCATGCCAGGGCCTGATCTGGGATGTCCAGGGTATCATGGAGACGGGTGATCAGGATGTTGTGGTTTACTGTATTGAAAGCAGAAGAGAGGCTGAGAAGAATGAAGCAGACGGAGAGTTGGACTCAAGATTTGAGAGCAGGTATTCACAGGTGTTCATAAGGGCAGTTTGTTTGCTTCTGGATTCTCTAAAGCCATACTGATGGTCATTGAGACAACCAACAGATTTAGTGTGGAGGGAAAGTTGAGTGATAGCTATCTTCTTCAAGAGTTTTCTCAGGAAAGGGTTGATGGAGATCGGGTGATAGTTTGATGGAACAGACGGGTCGGCGGATGGTTTTTTGAGCCGAGGGTGCACAAGAGAGTGCTTGAGAGGGGAAAACTCCAGTGGCAAAAGAGAGATTGCAGAGGTTGGCCAAGGCTGGAGCGAGAGTGTCAATATCGTCCTTGATGTTTTTAGAGGGGCAGAGGTCCACTTGTTTGGAAGAGGCTTTCATAGACCTGACTTGTCTAGAGACCTCATCAGGTGTGACAGGGGAGGGAGAGGTGAGAAGAGGGGGAGTAGTGCTGGCACCTAAGGGAGGGCCCAAGAGGTGTTGGTGATAAGATATGATATGATAGGTTATTTATAACGTGCTTAATACCCAGAGGTTTATAAGCATGGACCCGGGGATCAAACCTGTGGTGCTCCGTGTTGACTTGGTTCCAAGGTGAGCATGTTGCCTCTGAGCTATCCTCCCTTCCAGGTGCAGGAAGGGGAGCAGAAGAAAGAGAGGTCAGGATGTCTTGTGTTTTGTTGATGCAATGTATGTCCAGAGCCGAGCAGAGGGCCTGGGTGGGTGCAGAACAGGATGCAGCTGCATTAGGGTTGGCCAGTTCCTTGCAGACTTTGAAAAGTTTGGCCGTGTTGTTAGATAACAGAGAGATGCAGGCTTGAATGTAGACTCTTTTCTTGGAATGGATGCACAGTCTATATCGCCTTTGAAGAAGGTGACAGGCCAGTTTGTTAGAGGGTGCACCTGAGGAACTCCATTCTCGTTATGCTGCTCTACACTTGCATTAAAGGGCAGCCCGATTGGAGTCATACCAAGAGTTGCAACTTAGTGTTGGAGATGGAATGGTAAAGGTTAGAGAGGGCTGTGTCAGGATGGGAGTCAGCCGCAGGAGTAGAGGCAGGAGAGTAGGTGGAGGCCAAAGGAGCCACCGACACTCTTTTTATGGGTCGGATGATCTTGAAGGCAGGAGGTGGTAGGTAGGGTGTGCCATTGCTAAAGGAGAAGAGAGCTTCAAGTCAGAAGAGAGAAGAGAATGATCAGTCCATGATAGTGAGGTAGTGAGAGGAATAGAGAGTGGGATGTCTGTGGAGATTAGAGCATTCAAGGTGTGGCCAGCAGTGTGCATTGGACCAGAGGGTACAATGGAGAGAGAGAGGGAGTGACAGGGCAGCACGGTGGAAAAGGCTGATGAGGTTGTCTGTGCAGTGCGAGTTGACAAGGGAACCAGTACAGTTGAAAGCAACATGGGGGGAGTTGTGAGGCAGGTGGTGAGGTTGGAGGTGGCAAGTTGGGCACAGTTGGCAAGGGAGCCTGGGCGGCCATAGAGGCAGGTGGCAACGGAGCCATGAGGATGAAAAACAAAGGTTGATACGGCGAGGAAGGAGCCTATCAAAAAGTAATAGGCTGGATTGAGGCCCTTGTACCAGGATGGTACCATTCAAATAGACATTTATGCTGGAGGTCGAAGAGGAGGCAAGAAGGGCCTCCCAGTGGGTGCTAACATTTACGTGTGAGGAAGAATGAGGAGAGAGCAGAGCAGCCATATGGAGAGTCCATAGGTCGGGAGAGGGAACGACAAAGAGGATGTTGGTGAGAATCTCTCTGGCTGAAGCACTTTCGCAGGTGTCAGTTTCCTCCTGCCAGACTTAGTGAGAGGTCAAGGATAGGAGGTGGAGAAGCAGTTAGAAAAGGTGGGGGAGATAGAAAGATGTAGCATTCTATGTTCTTGGTTCACATCTCCACCATTCCCTGCATGGAGTGTGGAACAGTGAACATTGAATGCTAAGGGAAAGATGCAAAGTGAGAATCAGTTACTATAGTGCTGTTGAAGAAGCCGGTGGGCTAAACCCTTATCTCAATAAACCTCCTCACTTTCAATTACATCTCTTGTGACTTTCTTCAAAAGTACCATAGGGAGGGGCACAGAGTGTGGTACACTTAACCAGGGAAAACAGTTGTGGTACGTGGGAGGAGATAGGCAAGGAAGGATCAAGCATACAGGGAGACACAAACAGGATAAGGGGAAACAATGGGAAATGAAGAGGTTGAGGGAACAGATAACAGACCAGAGCAGAGGGCAGAAGGGGTAACCAGTCAAAAAATGGCCATGAAAAGCAGGATGTGAACACACCTAAAACCAATCTTTAGAAACAGCAGCAAAACCAATGTAAGATCTGAGCAGAGCTAAATTTGATGTTTCCTTTGTATTTTATTTTTTTTGGTGAGTAGGGATAGCAGCATAACAGTACAAGGGGTGTAGGCAGTGGAAGGCCAGGAAGGAGGAAACGTGTTATACCTGGTGTTTGGAATAAGAAGTGTCTGTTGAGATAGATAAGAGATGATTATCAGGAGTAGCACAGGCACAGAGTCAAAGAGGATGCTGCAGGCAATAAATCTGACAGTCCAATTTACATGATAGCTGGGGGGGGTCACATGGCCCAATCCCATCTGGTTGAGGTACCCAATGTCATGATGCATTTTTTTGGTTGGAGGGGGCTAGGGGGGCCTGCAGTGCCCAGCTGGGCAAGGACAGTCTCAGACAGGAGCCTGGAGTGGGGCCTTTGGAAGTGGGCTGGCCAGCCTACCGGCTTTGTGATTGGCCCAGGATAAGATGGGCAGAACCAATCATAAACCCTCCACAAGGGAACTCCCAAGGCACTCTGGTGCCTGGATGCGGTCCGCAATCTTGGAAAGGCCTAAACTAAGGCAATTTAGCAGTGAAAGTAATGATCCACAGGAAAGCATGTACACATAATAGACCGGATGGCAAGGCAGTGAGGGGGCTTTCTTCTAACAAAAATGATACAGTTTGCTGGAATCTTCTTTCAAAATCACTGCCAACAAAGATCATCCCAGTAGGGCTTACCTTGATGTTTCCAGCAGTATTTTCCATCATCAGCTGGAGCAACACGGTGGATGCGGGCAGGCGCTGGAGAGGTCCGCTCCCATGCAGCCTTTGTTGCAGAGTGTTAGCAGGAAAGAGAAGGGATGCCAGGAGCAGGAGCATGTAGTGGGGCCTTTGGAAGTGGGCCGGCCAGCCTGCCGGCTCTGTGATTGGCCCAGGATAAGAGGGGCTCAACCAATCATAGGCCCTCCGCAAGGGAACTCCCAAGGCACTTCGGTGCCTCGATGCAGTTGGCCATTTGGAATGGCCTAAACCAAGGCAATTCAGCAGTGGGAGTAATGAGGCCCAGGAAAGCATGCACACATGATAGAAATGGATGGCAAGACAGTGAGGGGGCTTTCATCTTACAAAAAATGATACACTTTGCTGGAATCTTCTTTAAAAGTCACCACCAATAAAGATCAGCCCAGGAGGGCTTCCCTTGATGTTTCCAGCCGTATTTTCCATCATCAGCTGGAGTCACGTGGTGGATGGGGGCAGGGACTGGAGCGGTTTTTGTGTCCTGTGTGAATCTCCTTAAGTGGCCATCAACCAGTTGTAAAGATAAGTTTGTGCAGCAGAGACAATTTCACCTGCTTGGATGTTGGCTGGTTCATCATAGTATGCATTTATTCCTTGTCCTACACAGAATAGCTATTTTGAGGTAAGTAAGTGATGGTCGCTATTAGGTTGTCAAAGAATGGTCATGTCTTCCGCCCACCAATTTATCTCTCATGATACATGATGTAATCGAGGGTGGTTTGTTGATGGACTCGTGACCAAGTAACATCTACCGGTATATCTCCATGCAGAGAGCCATTCAAAACTATAAATCCCCTGGAATCCATCAATTCTAAGCAACAACTTTTTTCCGAGGAAGAGATGTGTTCTGGGAGATCAAGGCAAGAGATATTCAAGTTGCCTTGTTTAATCGTACCTGATAAATCAGGTTCCATAATACATGTATCCAAAAGGAAAGTAACGTCCGTCAGCAAGGTTATTGTGGAGATTCTCAAAGGGTTCCAATATAAATGTATTATACCCACAGATCTTTTGGTTTGGTTACTATATGCAGACCACGTTAATGTTGACTGATGAGAAAAGTAATTTAGTGATTTCCAGAGTCAACTCTAATCCTAATCCATGTTTACAAGCTCTTATTAAACCGCCCATTGGTCGTGCTTTTAAGACTTTGGAGGCTGGGAGATGGATACATGTATAACCATTGATTGTACAAGATTGTAACACCCATGTTTCCTGCAAACAAAATATGTCTAAGTCTCTTAGAGGGTTCTCGGAAGTCTGTAAACAATGTTAATGCCCTCTAGTGTTCCGGCTTCCTATTTGTATGTGTGAGGATTTATTTTTATTTATTGGCTAGTTATCACCTTCATATGTTACTAAGGCACTTGCAAGCCAACTCCAGTCTTCAGGTTTCTCATGTTTCTCGTTGGATTGGAGGAATTCTACATGATGTGAGGTTTGGTTATTGTCGCTGGAACATGTTATTCTTAATGTGTTATAGTACGGCAGATAGTCACAATCTTGCGGTTGCGCTGCTAGAGGGTTTACACTCTGGTGTAATTCAGAAGCTGCTGACTCTTCATATTTCCCATTAGGTTGGAGGGTTTCCACATATCGTAAAGTTTGGCAAGTGACACTGGGACATGATTAATGTGTGCCGATTAGACTGATAGTCATTGTCCTAAAGTTGTGTTGTCTGCATGTTTATTCTCAGCTGCAATTCAGGAGCAGAGGACTCCTCAAGATGAGGCCGGGGGGGTGGGGAGGCAGATTTCACCTGTTGCATCTCCCAATCTGTAACCTCAAACATCACATAACCAAGGGAAAGGAAATGTTTACTCTCAGCCATAATTATGTGTTTTATCACTTTAGATAGGATGTGTAGAAAAACTTGATCTGGTTCTTCATCCATTACAAATTCAACCTGTTGGATGTCACTGGTGGTAATTGAGTTTAGGCTTGGGATTAGGTGAAATAGGTTCAGAACATTAGATCTATTCAAGGTTTCAAACTGTTGAGTTTAGTTCAAAATTCTAGCAACAAATAGTTCATTGATTTTGTAGCCATAGATCTGTTTTATTTGCCTTGTTTCTCTTCTCATTCAGGTCCGGGGAATGGAATGAGTATATTCCGCCATGTTATAATTGTCAGTTCTGTGAAAGTTGAGTGAGTCGAATGGTTCTAAGTCTTATAGGTTCTCGTTTTATCAAATCTTGCATTAATCAAATGTGTCTTATGTGAAGGCATTATTTCATGGGCAGCCATTCTTTTTCCTTCTAGAGTCACAAAAGAGGTAAGTGGCGTGTTTGTCAGCTGTGAGATTAAGGTTGTGCACCCTTGTATAGGCAAAGGTGTTGTTGAAATTACGTCATCAGTTGAATATGTTGATAATTGAGCTAAGTCAATTATTGAGGACGCATTAGATATAACTACTGTCTAAGCAAAGGCTTCTTCAGCTTTTTTAGTTTCTATGCATTGAGACTGAGAGATTAATACAAGGTTCTTTTTTCCACCTCTTGAATTACATTTACATTTCTCAGATATATTATTCTGACCCACCTGCATGGAACTCAGTGTCCAAAGGAATTTTCCCGTTCCTTTCTGTGTGATCTTGCGTGCTCTACACAAAGGCCCGCCCGCCATGTTTGCTGTGCGACAGTCGGCGGTTGTGGGTAAATCACCTTTGAGACGACTACTCACTTTCTAGCCCCTCTGAAGCTCTGTAACTAGTGCTGCTGCCTCCCCCCTCCGTGATGTTTGCCATTAGAGGCACACGTGAGACATCAGGACAGGACTGGCGCATCGTCGCCAATACAAAATGCCAGAAGAAAAATGCTAAGTGACTAAATATTGAGGAACACAGGATTGAAAGGAGCTACTATTCAAAGAGAAATGATCTCACCACAATGATACAGATGTTTAGGGCATCTCTCCTGATGAGCCACTGCAAGAAGTGGTGAAACACGTGTTGAGAGAGTTATGAGAGCACATTTTGGCAACTAATCATGGGAATCTGAGAGAGTAATTTGGTAATCACTTAAGGAAGATTAAAACTGCCTGAAAAAAATTAATGACTATTGTGTTTTCTTTGAAAAACATCAATAAATTAAATAATCAGTTGGCGCATTTGGACAAAAACCTTTCTTTTCTAAACATATTTTTGCTATGAGGCAGTCACATTAGCGGGATTGACCTTTGCTTGACAACTGGAACAAGAAACTATTGAAACTGTGTGGATTCGCTGTGGGATAGTTTGTTTGAATGCAATCTCTCTTTACAAAATATAGATTACATTTATAGCCTGGTTCATTGAGGGTCTGAAGTAATTTAGATTTCGTATGTCTATGTAGACCATCAGGGACTCTTGGTGTCTGGGTCAATATTCTTGTGCATCCCTGACCAAAAGGACTGATCCTTTAACCCAATCCCTGATCACGTTCCTCCTTGCTGTACTGACTCCCACTCATTCCAGGGAACCTTTGTCTAGGCTTGCATTCTGGCCTTTGGGCTGTCTGTCCTCCAGGCAGCTGACTTTTGGGCAGCTATCCTCCTCGCTGATCAGCCACAAGCTTCTTTCTACTACATCCAATCTATGGAATAGGTTGACGGCTTTCTTACCCGTCTGTGGCTGGCCCTACATTGATAGGGACAGTGCCATGCCCTACTTCTCCTTTTTCCCTCATTGAACTTCTTCCTTAGTCTATACTGATGCCCTCAGCAAGCTCTGAAATCTCTGCTCCTCCCTAATACTCTTCCCCTCCAACCGCTGTTCTCTCTCTTTTCATCCTTGATATTCTCCTCCAACTTCCATGCTCTACCCACTTGCTCAAAATTCTCCTCCCGTAATGTTTTCTGTTTGCTCACTTCCTGCTTGATGTTCACCAACATCTTCTTCTTTAAATCTGGCCCCTTCATTGCTCTCTCCCCCCTCCTCCGCAGCCTGCACCTTTATATTTCTCGGTGGTTCTTCTATCAACATCTGCTAACATCCCTACTCCGAACACATTACACTCGGTAATAATCTTTCTCTGGGATTTCATAGATTCTCAATTGTTCCCACTGAACCATGATATTGTCTATGGCCTGCATTTGTGTGTGTGAGTGTAATGATGATGCTGATCTGGGGTTTGGCTCGGTAGTGAATATTCAGATGAACCCAATTCATCTCTGACCATGTGTTGAACCCTGCAGACAGAGCCTTCAATAGGCTGATCCACCATCTTGAAATTACCACTGACACACATGCAGTTTTAACATGGTATTTGAGTCTGAAATAGGCAGGGAAGCACTCTGGTTCCAGCTCAAAGGCTGTGACACCCACAATAGTATCATTCTGGTGAGACCTATGGTTGATGATTCTTAGAGATTCCTTGTCACCGTTCCTCCCCTTATGCTTTTTTTTTACCATGGGCCAGGGTGGTGGCTTTGATCACCCATATGAGTTGGACAACAGTATCTGTGATGGAATTGCAAATCATAAATTACAAGCCACCACCATGATGCCATGCTCACAATGCATTACTGTGTATGAACCTGTACCATTAAGCTTTTTTTACCTATGGAATCAGTACTTCTAATTATATGTGGAGTTCATCCTTAAAATATGTCTTTCCTTTCATTTGATTTAGTTAATTTGGAGCAATATTCTCATCTCAATTGGTTTATTAGACAACATAGGATCTTTGATTACTGTGAGAAACCAATGGATGTCTCACTTGCTAGACCTGGGGCATCTCTCTCTCTCAGGTGGACAGTGTACGGCCATCGCCTTTGGATCCAGACCCTGGGGTGGACCAGTGCAGGAGGATCACCTGGGCGGGGGCCATTTTGATTTGACATAGACTGACTAGGACTATGTTTTCTTTATTATTTGATGGTAGAAACTACTCCCATTATAGCTATAGGGATGCCAAGTAATGTGGTTTGCTGCCGCTGGCGGGAGAAAGGGCCTGCTCCATGATTGGAGCTTCAGTAAGAAGTGTCCCCCACCAGGGAAAGAAGCACGTCCTCTTCCACAGCTGTGATGGTTTCCTGTATGGGGATGCGGCATCCGCCGTTGTGGTGAAAGAGAGCGCTTGTGGCGACACCTAAATAAAAAAACATCTCCCACCAGAGAAGGAAGGGACAGTGACTGCCCGATGCCCTGCAGGTGGCAGTATGATCCTACACATTGCCGCCCCGCCGAAGCCCGTAAAAGACACCAAACCAGCAACACTAAATGAGAATAGTCTATGTCAGAACATGAGGCGTGAATGAACCACTCCATGACGGTGCTGTAAATATAAAATGCAAAGGGCCATCTGCCCGCTCTGCTGTGGCCATAACTGGTTGTCTCTGAAATATATAAATAGCTGGTGGTGAGTTTGAAGTGTGGGGAAAAGTGAATATGTAAATGATCAGTCATCATGAGCTGCAAGATAAGAAGGCCCCCTGGCAAGCCCAGGCCGCGTGTGTGGTGAAATGCATAAAGGTAATAAGGTATGCGGTGTGCACACGTCCAACAGAATGAGCCCCGGCTTTGATGGTGCAATAAAGTGCTGCAACAAAGTGCTGCCTGTGACTGTTCCCTCTTGCATGCCCTGATACAACCAGGATGCAAGCAGCTCTCAATCCGGTGTCAGACATTCCACCAAAGAACCCTCCCTCATCCCTGTGCTTTTAAACTGCAGTTTGGTGAGTGTTTGAAATCAGAGTCTCTAAGAAAGGAAAAGAACATCAAGTGTGTGATATGGACACCCATGGCACACAGCCTTTCTCTTGGGCTGTGTCTGCAACACTGAATTCATGCTGCTGTATACTGTGGGGCACCCATGTCTGCCCACTGAGCCATATTATTGCTCTCCACTTTTGCACCCCTCACACACATCCCACGGCAGAAACACGTGGCTGCATGGTTGGACATGCTTGCCCACAGAGCTCTCCATATCACGATCACCGAACAAAGTAAACGAGAGTGACAAACCTGCAGTGTCCACCATCTTTGGACCAGTGAAAAGTCATCATCCATTCATCAGTGATTGTAGCAAAGACATTGAGTGCTTGATCAGGGCATGAGAAGTAATGACATGCCTCCTGCTGCCTTGGGAAGGCCACCATGTGCAACTGCTCTGTTGACAAGTGGGCAGCCCCTCAAGCCACTCACCTAGCTGTGGCTCTCACCCTCAGAGAGTGCTCGGGTAGCCAGATCACAAAGATGATCGCAAGACCTCCTGCCTGTGGGATCGTGTCCGCCACTCTGCCACAGTGATTGGGCAAAAAGGAAAAGAAGAACTGAACCAGCGCCTCCGCAGCAAGGAGACTCAGCACATGCCCAAGACAGTAATGCACCTGAGGGTTGCAACTCAATACGGGTGCTTGTGGGCCATCCACTTGTCCTATGCCAACAACCCCTGCCTGAAAAGGGAAAGGAAAGTGCTGCATGCAAGTTCCATGGTGAAAGTGAAAGAAAGAACAGCACTCCTGCCTGGGGGAGCTGAATAAGTAATGTGGCCAAGACACCATGCCACCAGTGTCTCGCTGCCTGCCCCAACATCAAGGAACTACGCTGATGTGGCCCCTGGTGCCCTGGGTGCGGCTTTGCTGACTCCGCTGAACTGTGCTGTCAACTGTCCTTAACTGATACTAGTACATGTTTTAACAGGTTTCATGAAGCCGCCCAGATGCTTAAAGTGGACTCAGTATACATGTGTTTTGATGCTGTGTGCCTTAATGTCATGTATATGCTGAAAGTGGTCTCAGTAAAAATAGTTATGTGAAGCTGTGCTCCTGCAGATTGTTGTCATGCTCTACGTAGTGCCAGTAGCAGACAACAGTGTCATTCAGTTGTTAAAGTTCCACTCACACCAGATTAATAAAGTGTCTCTTAAAATGTGGTAGAACTGCCAACAGACCACTAGCAGTTCACCAACTCCCGATTGTCACCCGCTGAATAGATATAGAGTGCTTGATCTAGTATATTTCTGCAACTACTTGAGTCCCAATGTATGTGGTTATTGTTTTCACCCACCATTCCCAAGTGGTCTAAGTATCATTATTTTGCAACAGGGCGAATCAGTTTATATTCAGTGATATTTGTCTTTATTCCCTATGAAAAAGGAGAAGTGTGGTGTGTTCCCCCTATGTGTATTGCCCTTTTAAAATGGGTCATGACTGAGTCATGACCCGAGCTAATGAAAGAAGCTTCTGCCAGCACGTGCAGTGGAATGGTGCAGACTCTATAACCCCTGCATTTGTCCATTTGTACCCTTAGCCAATAAGCCACCATTTGCTCATTCCTCCGTTTCCCTTTATTTTCCTTTCAAGAAAATTTATTGGAATGAGACAGTAGTTTCAAAATGGCAAACTTGGCCGCAGTTTTATTTTCATAACAAAAGAATCACTGCACACATTTTGTGCAATCCAGTCTGTAAGTGTGGCACTTGCTCTGTGTCCAAAATCACCTGCTTCCCCCTATTCCTTTGCATAGAGTCCATAGTAGACCCAACTCTCTCAACTCTTTGTGCCCGAGCCTACGCTGCCCCTGCAGGTGTCCGTGGGCTGGGACAGCGCCGCTTCTTTTGGGGGAAGCTGAGCCCTTGTTGTTACCACCAGACGCCCCTGCCGTTAGGCTCCCAAGAGGCGTTGGTCCGAGAAGAGCAAAGACCCTTCCGGCTTCCTCCTGGCTCATTCGGAGTCTGTCTTTTGTGCTTGGTCGCCCAAGCACCGCCACGCCACTTGGTGGGTTACCGCCCACCGTGGCTCCCCCTCTCTCCTGCTTCCTTTTACAGCTCCAATAGCTTTGTACATATATTCCAGTAGAAGAGTTCCATTCCCATTGCCGACAGATGCACACCATCTTTTGAAAAATACTTGGGGGTGTTTACGTTGATCAGGCCATATCTGATGTGTTGGAAGCCTCTGCCCTTGAAGAACTTTGCGATGGCGCAATTCAACTTCTTCCTTGATTTTTCAACTGCTGTGTGGTTCTCTGCCCCCGTCCATTCCGCCCTGGGAATTACCTCTGACCACACGATCTCCGTTTCACCCAGCTGTGCTGATATCTCCTGCAATGAGAACATCATGTCTCTCAACAAGACCACCCTCCCTAAGTTGGTCATATTGTTCCCCCCCAAGTGGATGACCAGCACATCTGGCCTCTGCTGCTTACCCAGCAACTTCCACAGCAGCCCCCTGCAGCTGTGCCCATTTCATCCCTGGCACCCCATGCCACTAGATCTGAAACTCGCCGGCCGTAAACTCCTCCTGCTGTGGTGTGCAGCTAGCCCTGGCCCTTGAAATAAACGAGTGCCCCACCACCCAAACGGAGCGCTTCCTCCTGCTTTGCGAAGCTGGTAATGAGAAGGAGATGCAATGGCATGTTACATTACATTTTCTGTGGCCTGATGTACCTTTTAAAACACCCTGAAGACCATCTCCCTAATTTCTTGATGTCCTCTACCCATAGACCCCCGGCCGCTGCAGAAGTGGCTGCCCCTATCCTGAAAGAATGGGTCCTGAACCGGCGCTCTGTTAACCCCATTTTTGCCAATGCCAGTTCCATCACCTTCTTGAACTGGAAGCGGCTCAAGGCGGACCCGTCCCTATGCAAAAGCAGTGGTGCCCCTGCCCCCGAAGGCGGTCATTGCTGAAGGAAGTTGGCCAAGGCCGCCACCGGGCATACTAGACTCATCTGGATAGCCTGCAGTATCAGTGACACCCCCATCCATTTCTGGTCAGTCTTTGACCTACGCACATAAATGACCACCTGAGTGCTGCACATCCCTTAATCCCAAGAAGCCATTACCTTTGCCCCCTTTGTTCTCGGGCACTAGCTCGCTCAGCCTGAGGGCCCCAAAGAATGCCACTGTGAAGGCCGCTGTAAATAGCACTCTCTCCGTTTTGCTGCTGCATACTGTATTCAGGCATTTAATTAAACCATGCAGTTTTATTATGTCGATGGGCCGCCTCTCATCAGGCTTTAGTACCGCTTGCTTGGCCCATCCTCTCATGGCCAATGTGATGTAGTGTTCCATGGTGGGGTCCCTGTCACCCCATAGTTTGGCATAATGAGCTATTGCTGCCAAATGATTTGTCATCCAGGCTCTGGTTTTCCCTATCCTCCAGCACCAGCCCACAAAGGCCCGTACCGGTAACTCTTTCTGACCCTCTGGCAGCATGTCCCTTCGAAATGTTGTGAACCGTTCCCAACAAGCCCTGTACCTCTGTGCTGTGCTTGGTGCCAGAGCTGTGTCTATCAACAAGCTCAGATCACCCCAATCATCCCCCACCAGTGTTCCTTGTACAGGGCCATCACCTTCCTTGCTTCTACCACTGTAAACGAGAGAGAGAATCAGCATCCGTGTTTTTGACGCCGGGAATGTGCCGTGCCCTGACCTTGATGTTTAACACCAGCAGGCATTTAGTGAGTTCCCTGAGCAACTTCAACACCCTCAAATTGCTTGATGACCCCAGATTAATAATCTGAACCACCGCCAAATTGTCTGACCAAAACGATACTTTTTTGATCTCAAGGAGTTCCCCCCACAACTTAAATGCTACTGTAACGCTCACCTGGTATCCACGGGGACGTCACTCAGCCTGTTCTGGCCTCTTACGCCCTCGAACCCTTCCCTGTAGTCTACTCGACTGGAGACTGGGCATGTTTTCTTGGAAAGTGTGCTCTCCGTCCTGTTTTCAGCACAGGGGCGTGTTGATTGATGCGGGCTTGTTGCTGCTAAGTTACTTCGCTGGCAAGAGTCTGACAGGTAAGTATAATGAGTCTTTTGAACAGTTCTCTAACTTCGTTCCTTTCCTTCCTTAGATGATGGCCGGCGTCCGGAGATGGTGACGTGCTGCTGAGATGAGTAGCGCTGAAGGAGAGTGAGAGCACGATGCGCGATGCAACCCTTTCGTATTTGTATTGAACTGAGTTCTTTTTCTGTGTCTTTTAGGTGCTGCGACGTTTTCAGCGTGGATGTCGGTTATGAAGAAGAAATGCGGTGAGTAAGCGCGGTATGCAGCGCCTCTAGATGTTTCCACACTAACCTGGAGTATCTTTTCGATCTTGCAGATGGATGAGAAGTTCCGGAGACAGAGTTCCCCCAGAGCGGCTGGGATTCAGGTAAGCGTTTGAAGCTCGTACAGTCTTTAAAAATAAGCGAAGATTTGATGAATGCTTACTAATGCCTTTTTTCTGTTCTTTTCCCTTTTCCTTAGGAAGCGGCATGCCGGGATGGGAATGACACCGCCGAAGATGCCCGCAGAACAGAAGAAGCGATGAATGATGGGCAGAAGTGCTGCAAGGTAAGGCTGTTCCTAACGGTGTTCTTGTTCTTGCAGGAGCTGAGCGCAGAATAAAGATGCAGGCCTACTGGAGACCGATCCGAACACAGTGAGTGTCACGCTGCAGGTGCAGAAAACACAAAACATGTTTCTCAGCCTGGGCATGGCTTAAATAGTCTCTGGGTATGCCAGGTGTCTCTGGGCTGAACCACACCCAAAAGACTAGACTGCACATGCAGTTCTGGGAACTGAAATATGTGGGGGCATCCATCTTGTCCCCATCAAAGCACTACAAGTCCAATCCCCAATGTTATCCTAAGGGAGTGAGTGAGTCTGGTGCCACAAGCGCCAAGTCTGACTCCAAGTGGGTCTTTGGAGGGATAGAGAGGCCCTTGAGGGCCATGTAGGTGATCGTGGCCTGGCTCCAGCCTGACATCTTGGAGGGCTGGGGACATGAGGGGCAGGAATCATGACAGCTACTACAATGGGGAACGGTTCCAACAGCGTGATGTCCTTCATGAGCCTCTCGCTGCTGGCCCAGTCCTCCCTCCAGAGAGAGACCCCATTTGACTCTTCCAAAAAATGTTCCCACATCCAGAGGTCCTCCTTTACCTAAGATCCCAACCGGACACGTTGGGAGGAATGCTGCAGACCCACTGTCTTCAGTTCTACATCTCTAGCAAACACTTTCCCTGCGGGTATTACTCTCCCAGAGAAATTGAGGTTACCCGCCAGCAACTGCAGCTCCCTCAAGGTTGCTTTGCTGTTCCCCTTCAAACCCTTTATCATATCCTTCAATTTCAGCAATTTGTCCTGCGGGAGCCTGCATTCGCCCTTGACTGAATCGATTTCAATCCCCAAAAATGTCAGTGTAGTGGCTGGACCTGCTGTCTTCCCTGGAGCCAGTGGGACCCCCATGTGCGACATCAACCTCTGAAATGCCTCCATGAGTGCCCTGCACTCGCCGGTCCCTTTTTTACCAATGAACATAAAATCATCAAGATAATGCAACATCCCACCTCCCTTCATCTTTTCTCTTACAGTGAATTCCAGGAAGGTACTGAACGCTTCAAAATATGTGCATGAAATGGCACAGCCCATTGGCAGACATTTGTCATAAAAATATTTCTTGCCCACCTTGAACCCCAGCAAGTGATGGCTGTCCTTGTGAATTGGCAAGAGCTTGAATTCTGACTCAATGTCTGATTTTCCCATTAGGGCACCCCTCCCTGCTGCTTTCACCATTTGTATAGCGTCATCCAAGGAGGCATACTGAACCATACACAATTTCTCTGGTATGCCATCCTTCACAGATTGCTCCTCTGGAAAGGAGAGGTGGTGGATCAGGTGGAACTGGTCTTCCTCTTTTTTGGGCACCAACCCTAGCAGTGACACCACTAAATTGTCCATGGGAGGGGAAGAGAGGGGGCCCGGCACCCTACCTAGCTTGATTTCTTGCTCCACTTTCTGTTCCACCACCTCCGGCCTTTCCAGTGCTAACCTTAACTTGGTTGCCTCCTGACCCCCTGGGATCTTAAAGCCCCACCTGAACCCTTGCCACAACAACTTTGCATCAACCTTGTTGTGATATATATTAAGGAGTCATGGTGTGGGTAAGTTCGTTTTAATCATACTCATGTTTTTCACAGGTTTGTCAAAATTGGCTCTTTCTGCTAATACCTCATTCTCTCTTTGATTTCTCTTTAGGTTTGCTGCTACTTTTATGCTTTGCTTCGCCTGAAGCGGAGTTGTGAGCCCCCGAGCTCCCACCCCTTGGGTGCCTGAATTTACATGCTTTACCATAGGAGCAATCCCCTTCTGCAAACCTCCAGCAATCTTCTCGCTCCCCCTGGTGGGTTGCTGCCCGATAGACCCAGGAGGAGGGCCCGCAAAAGGATCCCCTGCCTCGCTGCTGATAACCCCCTCTGCCTCTCCAAACCCGAGACTTCTCCCCTTGCTGCTTGTCCCCGGGTCCCCTGGTGGGCATCATCTTATCAATGTACCCCCCGACATCGACCTCATCCCAAGACATCGCAGGCCACACTTGCATTTTTATCCTGAAACCCTGATCATAATCCAGCCACCCTTCACCCCCATACTTCAGGTATAGGTCATGAATATATTGCTCATAAGCAAACCATTGCTAAAGCTTCCTGTGGGTATTTTTCTAGCATCACAGACATGTACATTCTAAAAGCTTTGAGCCAATTGTGAATAGTGTGTTCCACCTTGGCACTCTACCTATCCCTTTTCTCTTTCTCTTTTTCTGACAATTCTTTCGAACCTCCCCCCAAAGACACAATCCCCAACAAGTCAAAGATGTCCACAAATTCCTTTCTCCATAGCCTCTCCTTGGTGACCCATAGAATGTGCACAACAGTGAGTTGACTGCCGCTCGCACTGGTGCAAACCCTGGCATTGGTCTTCCATACTGGGTTGCCTGCACCCGGGCTACCCCCGCCCACCAGTTGGTTGGGTCCCCTGGTGAAGGCTGCACCTGTCTCTCTCCACTGATATTGAGAGCCCCAGGCCCCTGCCCCCACCAACCCTGCCCTTGTGTTCCAGCTGGCGTGGATATTTGGGGCAGTTGACTACCCCTTCCCTCTAGACCTGTACTAGGCAAACCGACCGATTGAAACCCCCCTTGAGGAATCACACCCATTTGAGGTACCAGACCAATCCCCCCAGGAGAAAAGGCATGATACATTCCACTCCCTGGACCCCCAGAGCCCTGGGCCATCCCTTGCTGAAACAGCGCTCCATTCTCATTGCCCACATTTTTAAACACACTGGGCCTCATTACACGGTAGGCGGTAAACCATGGCACTATTAGCGCCATGGTTCTTGCCGGTAATTTACCGGTACTGCCTTGGAGGAAAGGGGAATTGCCGCCCTATTCCAAGGTTGGGAAGGCGGTAATTCCTCCTTCCTCCATTGCCCTTCCCCATTCCCATTTTTGCCCCACAGGGGATAATGGGAATGGGGAAGGCGCTAATTACGGTACCACAAATTGCGGTACCGTAATTAGCAGCCCGGTCCCTTTGCGGGTTCGTTTTTTAACGCCTGCTAAAAGCAGGCGTTAATGTACCAACCCGCAAAGGGACCTCGTAGTAAGGCGGTAAGGGTTTACTGGTACCGGTAAAATACAGGTACCGGTAAACCCTTACCGCCTACGGCCCACTGTCATTAGTACATAAGTTCTGAACTTGCCCACCTTTCCCCCAAGCTTGCATCCACTCCATGAACACACCTTTGACCATCTCAAGGGGTGTGGGTCCTTCCGCAGCTACTTCCACCGGTCTGGTAACAGGAGTGCTGGGTGTGCGACAACGGTTCCCTGGAGCCTCAGCAGGAATTGGAGCAGGCAAGGCTGCATCCTCCTGCACCCTCCCTTTCCCTCTTGGTTTTTTGTTGGTGTTGGACTGCTCCTTGCTCACCCTGGCCTTTGCAGTCATCGTCCTTTTCCGCTTTTTTGCCTGGACCTCTTCCTCATCTTGCTCCTCTTTATCTTCTCCCTGTATTTCCACTACAACCATTGCCCCTTCACTAGCACTGTCCTGAAACATTAATGGCGAGCCATTCGCCTGGCTGGGCCCAGGCGTCTCTTGCCCTCCATGTGCCACCATTGTGCTCATCCAGTCTGTTCCATGTGTTGCTGCCGCCAATCTTGCCATTTCTAAGAAGGCCTCCAGCTCAATTCCAGGATAGTTTTGAGCTGTGTTTCCGTGTAGTGAAGTTGCTGTCCTTAACAACCAGTCTCCCACAAAGTTCACTGCCCTTGCAGCTTATTTCCCATTCCCCGGGTTTGAATTGGGCATGTGTTGTGGGCCCAACCCCTTGTTGTGCTTACGGGCACCTCGCTTATCTAGTTCGCCCGCCCCGCCCGTGCACTTCGCCCGCTTTGCTTTCCCCTTGCAGGCAGTTCAAACAGATATTTCACCCTGCGCAGCCCGGGTACAATTATCCGCACATTTCCCTCACAGGTGTCTGCTCCTTATTGTGCCCGGTATATCCAGCTCTAAGTGATGTGCCCTCTGTGGTACCTGCAACTTTCTACCTTTGCGCCTTGTACAGCCGCTGCTTCACTTCCACTGCATCCCCGGGCCTCTCTTTGCTCCTCTGGGCCGCCACCTGCAGCTCCTCCTCTGCTCCACCGAAGGTTCTCATCCGCTTCAGGCCCTCTTCCCACCGGAGCCTGCAACTGTTCTCGGCATCTGCCACCGCCGACCGTGTTGCTTAGCCTGCTCCTGCTCCGGTGCTTACTCCTCTCACCGCGTCCAGCTGGGCATGGACTTTGCTCTCGTCGTCCGCCGCCCGCAACTCGTCTTCTGTTCTGCTGGGGAATCGACGCCTACTCCCATCTTCCAGGCTCGACCAACAGCCGGCAGTGTCTCCTGGACGTATCCTCGCTCCGTCTCCTCCTCTCCTCGCGGCGTCGCAGCCAGCTCGTAGTCCTCGCCTGCCACACAACAGAGTCGCAAACACCGTAGGCAAGTAGTGCGAGCCCTGATGCTCCAATAGAAGTCTTCCGGGCAGCACTTCGTGGCGAGCAGCAAACAAAAACCTTCTCAAAAAATGAAATCCATCTCCTCAGCGGCAGTGGCGTGTCAGACGTCCGATTGCAGGTGCTGGATGCTCCCTGCTGTAGGACGCCCGCTCATTATAAAGGGCTTACCCCACCCACTTCCTTTGTTTGTCCTTCGCGGGTTTATGGATGTGTTGGCACCGTTTCGCGCCCGTACCCTCCCCTTACCCAGTGGGAGGGGAGAAAGGGTAGAGAAGACCCTGCAGAGGTTACCAGGCCGCCTCCTCCATTTTCTTTCTGTTTTCTCCGTCGGCAGCTTCAAAAATGTGTCTGTGTCTCATTTTAGGCCTGCAGGCCCAGATCAGCATGGTGACCTGTGCCCACCTAGGCCACCATACATCCCGGATGCTCCCAGCTTTCACGGAAACCCTGCCATCCCATGCCCATGTCCCCAGGGCCACCAGGTTCCCCCCCTGCAAGATCAGTAAGTCCGGGTGACTCCCGGCAACACATTAAGGTGCTGATCCCACCAGCACTGGTGAGGACGGCCATGTGACCAACACCGGTCCCACAACAGTAAGCACGCGCTGCAGCAAGCGGCCCTTTAAAGCTTATCTTTTTGGACTCGTATAAATGTTAACTGTATTTGTTTTGTACTAACGTAGTCTTATGACATTGCCGTATGCATGCTTTCACAGCTTTTCTTCCCTTCTTTGAACCTACACAAACGCAGCACAGCACACTCTTATGGACATAGTGTGCTGCTAATGAACCGCGAGTTTAGCAAAAAACGACGTTTTCTAGCAGTTCTGACTATGCAGCTAATCGTGATATGCTTTTTATTTAGATATCGTTAAATACGTGTTCTTCATTGCAGCAAATGTTTATTTTATGGTATGTAATTTGAACACGTGTGTACTTTTTACAACTGAAGTTTAGCACAAGCCACACCTAATAAATAAGGTATGCACTGTAAAAAAAATATAGTCAGCGCATCCAGTTATATAGTTCATGCAAACAAGATGTAATCAGCAGAACATTCAGTGCAAAAAGTGATTCCAAGAACGTTTTCAAAAGCTCTAGAATTTATTTGACAACTGAGAGCATATCGCTGTAACAAGCTGTGCAAATAGAAAGCCACATGTTTCCTCACTTGCTTTGTTTACAATATGTCCCCCTGCAGGGGTGTGCAGGTCGTTTAAGATAGCCTCGGTCGCATTGGTTCACTGCTCATCCCCGCTGTTTCCCTTGCTCTAAGCTTCCGCTTTCAGCTAATGGACTTAACGCTGGGTTTTCTCTTCTAACCATATGCATACGCGAAGCTTCACGCTGTGGCTTGATAGAAGGGTGAAAACACATGTCATTGTTTTCGCTGACCTTTTTTCGGCTGCTTTAAGTCCTTCTACTTGTCTAGCCATGCTCTCTGAGCTTCAGTACCGCCACATTGGAAAGGGAAAGGGAGTTTTGTAAGTTTTGTGACATTGTTTAGATGTTATTAAAGCTCATTCGCAAGGAAGGAGTTTCCAAAAAGTCAAAACCACGTGTTAGCATCTAAATGACATTATTTGAGCAGTTAGGTCCGGGCATATAATCTCCAGGGATCATTAAACAATAAAACCTTATAAAATTCTCTTATGTGATTGGTCATACAGGCCTTTGTAAGAGGGAGTCATTTATATTAAGTGCTGTAAGGCCGTCTAGAAGCTGGTGGCATTGGGCGTCACAGGTCCACAATCAAGGATGCTATCCTTGGCTAATGCTGCAAGTTGTGAAGCGTGCTTTGGCAACCTTTATGCCCCTCCCTCATGGGAAGTCTGCCAGGGTCCTAACACCTATGGAGGGCTTTAGATGGTTCAGTGCCATTTTTTCTCTGGTGTGTTTTGACAAGCACTTGCTTCCAACCAATGTCCAAGAGCTGTATGCACTTCCAATGGATTTATTTTGCTCAAAACCAGTACCTGTGTCCATGTGCTGTTGTTGGTGATTAATTTAAATCAAGGGGTGAGTTGCTTGGAGTGAAGACACCATTTTTCAGATTTTTAAAAAGGTAGATGTTTCATTGTGTTGGCGTGGATAGGAGAGGTCCCAATGTGAAAGAGGGGTTCACGTTGCCCGCGCCATATCTGTGATGGGGGAGAGGCGAAGTTATAATTATAATTGTTCTTTTATATCGCACTTAATACCAGCGAGTGGTTTCTAAGCACGGGATCAGGTTTCGAACCTGTGTTGCACTGCGTTGTCTTCCAAGACAAACGTGTTGTCCCTGAGCTATCCTTCATCCCCAAATTGGCACAGGGTTGCAATTATATATGCATCTACCGCAGTTAATGAGATTAGGACATGTGTTACGTTAAGTGTTACTTGGTGTTTAAGTTGATACATTTAAAATTTGCATGCGTGCAGCAAGATACATGTCAAAATCACCAATGAAATATAAATACAATCTGGGTATGGGGTGCCACAAAGCACCTAGAAGCCTAGAACAAGGACCTTCATAATGCGCATGCGAGGAAGGGGATTTGTCACAAAGAACCCACAGTCGAGAAGACACAGTAGTTATTAAACATGCATGCACTGATATACATACCTGGGGAATTTACAAATCTATATGCAGCGTGCTCTTTTCATGAATTGGATACACTTTGCAGTCAGGGGTGCAAGGTGAATTCTGAGTGACTGGGAAAAAGTTTTATTGCAGGGTTTAGAGGCCGATGGGAAGGTAATGAGAAACCTTGACATTGAGCAGATGGTCAGCCACTATGCTGGCCCAGGCTTTTTATGGCTTGGCAGTATTGCAGAAGGACGATGCAATCTTTTAAGTGTTTGGGAGCGTGTTAGTTATTGTTCAGGGGGATCCGGCTATTTGCTTTGAGTGGATGGAGGCCAGAGTTGACCGATACTTCATGGGGCTTGATTGCTTTCTCAGGATGTGACCGGGTGCCCTGCATGTTGAATTGGTAGTCATTTAGAATAAAGTGTTTTGAAGACGGCAACAAGTCGGGGTGGGTGAGATGGTTATCGCCATTTCAAGGGTAACCTGTTTATTCTTTCCCTCGCCGCATTGTTGAAGTACTCTTGAAAACCATGTGCAATTACGTCCAGGGTTAGGAGATCTCAGGCCAGCTGGGACTTGTAATGAATTATGTTTAGATGTGAATGTGTAACTGTTTGATGATGTCATGACCTACTACGGAATAAAATCCTAAAAGAGGGTGCGTTGTACACATGAGCTGAAGATGGTAGTTAAGATAAATGTCACAAACGAGAACAGGGACTTTGAGAAAGATTGGATTTCTTTTGTACAGGTTTTGGCCAATCATGTGCGGGGGGTGTTTTGTAATAAAATATATGGGAGTGTTTTCACTGTTGCAAACATGTATGTAATGTGTCAACTTGTGTGGTTCAGGAAGACTTAGTTTTAGTCTATATAATCATCTACCCCCTCCCAGCTTTACATACAAACGGTCACTCGCTTTTTAATTGGTGGGCCTGCTTTGGGTTAAAATGATTAAAGGCCCATCCACACATTTGGCATCCCTGGGTGTGCCATAGGCTTTCTGAGACGTTAGGGGTGTCCTGTCCTCACAACACGGCTGCAGCGCTTCTCGGTGGGGACCAGTCTTCCATGCACAGTGAAAAAAAGAGTTTTAAACGTTCCAGGTTGGTTAAAGGCCTGTTTGTTCCCTGGAGGTGTGGAACCGTGGTCCAGAGGTGCACAGCGAATTGAAGGAGCACCACGTCAGAGCGCTTAATGTTCATGTGAGTGCACTTTTGGGGGTAAAGCAAGGAGGAAATAGGGGAAAAAAGAGGTTTGTTTCTTTGATTTAAGGGGTTTGGTAAGGGTAGAATCGTAGTGCATATGTGGAGTAAAACGACGTAACAGGGATTGATATGGTTAATGCTTTGAAGGAGTGAGTAAACTGTTTCATGTTTGTTTACCCGCTTTGTTATTTTAGTGTGAGGAGGTATCCCCACCAGCATGTCCATTGTGAGGTTTGTCCTGATACCCTTCAGTTGGCTTATCTGGTTGGCTGGAGCCCTCACATCGGGGTGAGGTGGCATCTTATGGTAGGTCCACACATAGATACCTTCCTGAAGTATACCCTAGGCACCCTTTATTTTGTATTGACTGTGCGGACGATGCCCTCACCTCACTTTTCTTGGTTAGAGGAAGTAGTGAAGGGAATCTTCCTGTAGTCAGGGAAAGATGTTGTCGTAGTTGAAAATGCCATACTTGTAATGAAGTGATCTATCGTAGTGGTGTTATAGTGGAAAGTATTGCGCTCCTTCTATGCTACAGTGAAAGAAATATTTCAGAGATATTGGCCGCCATGTGTTTTTTGGGTAAAGATTCTGCCTTTTGTGTAAGAGTGACAAGTAAAATTAAAGTAAATAGCTAAGCAAGGTGATTGCAGTGAAAGTGAGCAAGGTGAGTGATTGTGGGGGAAGACTAAGAAACCGGGAAGGGGAAAAAGGGGGTTTCCTCAGTGGAAATTCTGTGCCACAGGTTAAGCTTCAGTGATATTGTTTTTGAAATTGTTTTGGTTTAATTGGGGTGAAGTATGGAGACCCCACTGAAACATCTGTGTCAGGTACTTCCTGGTTATAAGGTGAAGATTGTAAAGTACCATTGCGAATGGCTGCAGGAAACTAAGGGTAAAATGCATAATTTATGGCCTACTGAGGGGATCTATGACAAGGGAATATTTGAAAACATACATAAATGTTTTGTTGTAAGGCACAAGGATTCAAAGTTAGAGAAGTGGTTAAACATCTTAGAGCCATGGAGTATGTGTGAGAAAGGTGGGAAGGCCCATAATGGTAAAGTCTCAGAAGAAGGGCTGAAAGGAGGGTGCAGGAACTCCTTCCACACTACCCCCATATGGGTGCTATCCTTTATCGCTAGCAGAAGGGTATACAGCCACTGAGCTCGAACCTCAATTTTTTCCAGTGGTTTAGAGATGGACACAGGTAACGCCTCCATCAACTTCGACTGCTAGAAAATGGGATGTTGAGGAAAGTGGAAGGATAACTCCTTCAATGGTGGGGGCTGTAGAAAGGTTGAGAACGGAGAGCAGAAAGGGAATAACTCCATCGACTGCTATGTTAGTAGAGAGATTAAGGGTGGATCAATGAGAGAGAGTGAGGCCATCAGCTAGAAGAATAGATGACGGGTTGAGAATGAGTGAGAAAGGGGAGATGTAGTATAAAGGATAGGCTGTGAATAGCAGTAGAGGTACAGGAGCGGAAAAAATTGGAAGAAGTGTTGAGACAATCTGAAGTGCTGTTACAACAGCAGAGAAGTGAAGAGTGGGATGAAGTAAATAGGCAAAGGACGTAGAGGAAGGAAGGGGGATGCATGGACAAGTTCTTGTTAGGTTGGATGAATCAGTTATTACAGAGGTCATTGTGGACCTGGAGATTGAAAGTATTGCTATGGATACAGAATTCCAGCTGGGAGAATGGGAGCCGGAACACTACGGTAATGCTTCTGTGCCTGTAGCGGTATCAGGGGAAGTGATAACAGGAATAGGAGACAAAGGTGAATAGGAATCAGATGTTGAGCAGGGAGAGCAGGGTGTAGCAGCCCCAACTCCTGCTCCAGTACCAGCGACAGAGAGCACACCATGGGGTCTTAGGCTGTGCTGTGGTACTCGCATGGCCATAGTAAGTAGTAGGAGAGAGATGGGGAACCCGAGTAAAAGCAGGTGTAACTCAATTTCCATTGCTTGAAAAGGGTCAGGGAAAGGCATATCATGTCCTGTGGTCACACATGGACAGGAATAATTTGATGAAGACACTCCTTTTGCTCACTGCAGGGGCAAGGAAATGGAATTATGCATTAGAGAAACATACTGCCGGTATCATGTTGGCCATGGGGCATACGAAAAGTTTATTCAAAACTCTAATGGGGGAACAGTCAGACAAGCTTTGGAAGCGAGTGGGTTATCTGGGAGTGCAGTAAGATACAAATACTCTTGATGGCACATCATTTAATTATTACTGGGCACAGGTATGGGGCCCTGCAGATTATGTATGCCGATATGCCCAATATAAACTCTATTCTGGCCAAAACAATGAAGTTAGATGATGAACCTGCTGCACACATCCAGTTAATTCAAAAGATGTGGTGGACAGGGACAGGTTAAGCATGGGAAACAAATATGGGCATTTTGACCACATGCTAAAGAAGGGACTTCCTAAGGAAGTCCAGCACGATGTAGATAAAATAGTAGGGATAAAGGTCAAGAGTTGGCTGGATATTCTGACACATATTGTGCATTTCTGTAAAAGGAAGTTAGAGAAGGAAAAGGAGAGTATAGAACAGACAGGTATCCGAGGGGTAGAGGAAGATTTTTGTTATTAAGTGAAAAAGAGGTTTTATTATGATCGAAAAAAAGACAGATTTAGACAGACCGCTCTGTGACTGCACAGAGCGTTCTCTCTAAATCAAACTGTCATGCCCCTGCCACACACGAGTGCGTGCAGGAGCTGACAGGCACGTCAGGACCAGGAAGAGCCATTGTGAGAGAACAGGTAAGTGTTTATGTATGTGTGAGTGTATGTTTACATCTGCTTGTGTGTGTGTTTACTGGTAGTGGGTATGCTTGGGTGAGGAGGGAGGCGGGGCAGCTGAGGAGGGGTTAAGAGGGTGAAAACCGTGATTTTACAGACATCCCACAAGCAAGGGTGGGGGGCGAAGAGATGTGATATTTGTGCTTTTTGCAGGCTAATGAAAATCGGTTGAAAAAAGTGGTCTTTTTGGTAGGCGATTGCCAAAAAGCAGAAATATCACATAGAACCAGATTTTGATGATGAAATAGGTCATTCAGTGGGTTCAGAGGAATGGTGCCCCAGTTTAATGGGACAACAGGACTAACTATGGAGTGTTGTATAGGATTCAGTCTTGCTCATGCAGAAGGATGGGACACGTGGCAAAACAGGCCACAACATATAAGCTCAGCAAATACAATCCCTGACCATGCCATATGCAACAGGCTTTGTTAAATCACAGCAGGTATGGGTTAAAAAGAACCCAGTGACTAGGGATACACAGATGTATGCGATTCAACCAACCAGGCCAGCAGAGACAGCAGTACAGTCATGGGAGAAAAATCCTTTACCCCAAGGAACAGTCACTCATTACACTGGAGCAAGTGTTTTGGGAGGGAATCCTTTCTTGCTCCCCGTAGCTAATATGTACGAAGATTAGGACAGCCCACAGGGATCACTAATGTGTCCATTCCTGCCCGTTACCACCAATTCAGAAGAGGAACCCTGGATAGGTGTTCAGGTAGGTGACCAACAAAATTGTGCATCAAGGAAGGTGAGTTCCCCTTGACAGGCAAAATGATGGACACAATGGGATTCTCTGGGGCTGTCCTCTCAGTTCTTACACTGAAGATCTATGCATTAAGGTAGGTACACAAAATGTATTGTCTCCTTTGTTGTATTGCACAGATACCCCAGCAAATCTCTTGGGCAGAGATCTCCTCAGTGAACTCCACAGGTTGATTCCTTTCACGGAGGAAGGTATAGTATGCTCAACTCCAGGTTTGTAGTCAGTAAGCGAAGCCACACATTTGCATGCATACTGTGGTGAAAGGGCAATAAGCAGGGTACCTGTACATTCTACTTTGTTTCTTTATGGGATAATGGTTTTGTTGAGTTGGGTCCCAGGAATTAAAGAACAGACATGGTGAATAACAATTTAATTTTTGTTTCATTTTTGTTTCGGCCTACTGTGTCACAGGAGGTATCACCAGGCACCATTGTTACAATTCTCTTAGAAGTAGTACTTATCAAATGCCAAGTTATGTGTGTTGGCAGGGAGACTAAAAGTCTACCCCATATTTTTGTATTCACACATAAACTTGACTGGGTGGATAAATGTACATACTTAGCAGTGACTTTTAAATGCAGGGCAAACAGGTCTGATCACATTTCTGAAACAACACCGAAATTCCCTCAGGCCTGTGGTGCGTTATATAGATTTGGACTAGAGCTAGGCGGGTTCACCATGAATCCAACACTCAACATCTTCCGGGCTAAGCCCGTTGCATCATGCGTTTATGGAGTAGAAGTGTTATGTCTGTCCCCAGTACACTTGATTCAGGTCAAAGAAAATAGATTTGTTCGGAATGTTTCAGGTTCCACAAAGAGTACCTCAACCTACCTGCTCCATCAAGAATTAACAGTTGATTATATACACAATATTATATGTTTAAAAACCCTGGTATTCTGGACAAGACTATGACAAAACTTACCTCAGCCTACCTGCTCCATCAAGAATTAACAGTTGATTATATATACAATCTTATATGTTTAAAACCCCTGGTATTCTGGACAAGATTATGGCAACATTTAACACAGGAGATCCTACAAGATCGGAAATCTTCAGACACCGGCAGGTATTTAACCTGGCTGGATATTTTGGAGAAAGGTTTTGCGAGTGTCAATTTGTCAGGCATCTATGCTGCCCTGGCTAGTGTTTCCAAAGCGAATGTCATATTGGTGCAGCAAACATATATGGAGTACAGAAGGGATATGCACGGCTGTCTCGAGATCAAAGAACAGTCCGTCCTTAAGTTCCAAGACAATGGCTACAGTGAGGAAAATGCTGATTATATGTGCTGGTTCCATTGCAAATGAAAGAGGAGTGTTCGGCCCTTCATAGGCTGAGACGTTTATTGTCATTAGTCAAGGGATACGAAAGCAAGAATTGTGTGGGCTCAGATTCGAACATCCGATGTCCATGCAATGTTATCCTTCGGTTATCCTTTTGTTTTTCTGTCCACTTTTCCACAAACCTGGGTTAATATTTTTAATACCAATTTTAAGTCAGTCAAACTGTAGCTCAACAAAAGAATCAACCAGGTATATACCCTCATTGCCGTCGAGAGTGGTTGCAGCAGCAATGTATATGTTTTTAGAAGCTACAATACGGCTGATTGCAGACAACCTTCTTGAATGATTGTGGGTGCAATGTCTAAAATTGTATGCGTTTTTACTGATTTTATTTTACACTTTCGTGTTTTATAATACAATGTATTTCTTTTATTTTGTTTAGCTTTTGTGTGTTGTCTTTTTTGAAGTCTACATGCTTCAAAATAAAGATTAATTCAGTCAATAGTTATCAAAAAGAACAGGGTGGTTGTCTCAGGCACTGATGAGGAAGGCACAGATTTTTGCATCAATCCAACCTTTTCGCTAAGGGATGTGTCCGATGAGCAATTATTCAAAGACACCGAAGTCACAGGAGAGATGGTTTATGAGATTGGGGTGCCTTGACATACAGCGGTAGAGCAATGGGAAGAACCACAGACCAGGCTCATCAATTGAAAAACATCACCACAATGGAAGGAGTATTTGGAAAAAGTGCCGGACGATTTGTGGAAGAGCAATCCTCATGATGTTGGGCTGTTGAAGTGTGTTGGAGCAGTGCAAATAAAATTGAAACCTGATGCGATATTACTAAGGGTTAAGCAGTACCCTATATCTAGCGAGGCAGAGAAAGGGATTTATGAGATCATTTTGGCATTGTTGAAGCAAGGCATAATACAACCTTCTGTGTCCCCATGTAACACAGCCATCTACCCCGTGAAGAAAGCGAAGGGGCCCAGTTGGAGGATGGTCCAGGATTTCCTCCCCATCAATAATATTGTTGAGGTGGAATTCCCAGTGGTACCAAATCCTGGTACCATTCTCTGTAATATCCCTAATGGATCAACCCACTTTACAGTGATTGATTTAAGGAATGCATTTTCTCAGTCCCCTTACACCCTGATTTTCAGTATCTCATGGCATTTGCGTATTGTGGTCAGAGATTCAAGCACACAAGGTTACCCCAGGGGTACTATGAATCTCCAAGTGTTTTCAACAAAGTGGTTCAAATGGATTTGGGGAATTTACATGTGCCCAATCCAGTAATCCAGTATGTGGATGAGTTTCTAGTCTGTAACACTTCAGAAGAGCAATGTCGAGGGGATTCAATAACTCTCCTCACCCTGCTTGTGGTAAAGGGGTACAAAGTGGACAACAAAAAATTGCAGTAATTCCAGATAGAGGTAGTGTATTTGGGGCAAATGATATCACCCACAGGAAGGTATGTAATGCCAGAGAGAGCCACCGCAGCTCAAAACATGCCTCAACCGATGACCGTGAGACAAATGCAGCAGTTTTTGGGACTCTGTAACTATTGTAGATCTTGGATCTGTGACTGCTCTAGTTATTACTTGCTGCAGGGACTTAAGGAATCACAGAAGGTGAAGGATCTGAGAGAATGGTCTGAAGAAATTGTGACTTGCATTTGGGAAGTCAAGGGATCGATCAGCAATGCTCCAGTCTTGGTAACACTGAACTACAAGAAACAATTTTATCTGTTTTCTCTCTCGAACGGGGAAGTAATGACAGCGATCCTGGCCCTGCAAACATTGCTAGGCAATAAACCTTTAGCATACTATAGCAGATTACTAGACCTAGTGACGCATGGACAGTTCCCCTGTGAACAAACTTTAGCGATAGGGGCTTCAGCAAATGAAAAGTCTGCAGCCATTACTATGGGTTGCCTGGTGACATTGTACATGGAGCATGCAGTCTTTGCGATCTTGGAAAAATCCAATTTGACTTTGACGACCCAAAGAGTTTCAGGGTATGATGTTATTCCAACATCTCGTACAATGTAACCTAGTCAATCCTGCAATTTTTGTCGCAGAGCCAGTGAAACCAAATGACATTGTCCATGATTGTGCAACATATGAGGGAGAAGAGGACGAGAGGACGAGGGTTAAGCAGGATGCTTTTGAGGGAGGTGAGGTAATTTTTGTTGATGGGTCCTAAGCAATCAATCAGGACACTGGTGAGAGGCATATGGATGCGGCCGTTGTGGCCCTGGTGGATATGGAATACCAGGTCATACTGAAGAAACAGTTCTATTCGCATTACTCCGCGCAATCGGCAGATCTAGTGGCACTTATGGAGGCTCTAAAAATAAGTAAGGGGAAGGCCGTCGCTATTTATTCTGACTCTGCATATGTAAACTCTACTGTGCATTCAGGCTTATCAAGATGTCAGAAAGGAGGGTTTAGGAGACCTGACAGGACCCTGTCCAGCATGCTGTGCTGCTATCCAGATTAATCGAAGCACAAACCCTGCCCACAGAGGTAGGGGTCTTTAAGTGCGCTGCACATACTAATCGTACAGCAGCGGCAAAAGAAGCTGCATATTTGCCAACCCCAGAAAATGGAAACCGTGTCCCAGCAAGTACAGTTGCCAGCTCTGTACACTGCAATCCCTTTGCTTAAAATTATAGAAATGAAGGGAAAAGCCCCTAAAGAGGAACAGGAGCTTTGGGCAAAGAGAGGAGGTGCCCTCTCGCCCACAGATTTGCTGTGGAAACAGGAGCTTACAGTGAAGGTGGTGATGCCTGTAGAACTGCTTCTTGTGGCTCTAGAGAAACTACATTACCCGGCACACACTTCTCATTGACAAATTGCTCCAGGAGGAATGATTTAGACCAAACCTGTAGCAACAGGTCGGTAGATTTGTAGGAAACGGCATAGTTTGTAGAGAATTAAATCCTGGAAATACCATGAAATCAATAAGGGGGGCAGGGTTTATGAGGCCCTGTGGGCCATTTCGGTAACTCCATATTAATTATGTCCATAAGATTCTGAAATATAGCATTGGCTGGTAACTTATAGTAGTAGTTTGCCCATTTTCCTGATGGCTTGCGGTTGGTCCCTGCATGCACCCTAATACTAAATATGCAGCAACATTCATGGTGTGGGAGGTTTTTGCACAATGGGGAATTGGTGAGGTCTGAGTCCGACAATGGAAGGCACTTTAATAATGCCTTGTTCTCAGAAATCACGTCGCTCTTCGGAATCAAGCACAGGTTGTGTTCATTATACCACCCACTGGCCAACAGAATCATGGATTGGTTAAATGGAGTTCTTAAGGTCCAGCTGACCAAAATGTGCACTGATTGAAGTAAAAAATGGTTATGTTGTTTGCCGTTGGTTTTATTTTATTTCAGGAATCAGCCAGGGAAAGAACACAACCATAGCTCTAATGAGATTAAGACTCTCACCTCTCACCTGCATGCACAGCATCAGATTCACATAGGTCAGCAGAGATCCTGGGTGAGGAGTTTAGGGAGTACTTTAGGGCCCTCCTGACTAGCCCACACTGAATACTCCAACTGAGTACACATTTCTGCCTGCCCAATTGCATGCCACACTGCACAAAAACAACCACCCTGAGCCTGTACATTACGAGGTCAACCTTGACCCATTACAATGCTCTTGCTTTTTTCAGCAGTCATTAGGCCACTCCACACCCACCAATACCTTCAGCTTCTACCAACATGCTGAACGCAAGGCGGTACCCTCGCCACGGGCACTGACATGAGTTTTCACTCCACTCTCCTGCAGTGCTATCCAGCATACAATCTATTCGCACCCTCTATTAAGACTTCAAACAAGTCTCATTTTCCCCTGGTTGGATCATGGAAACTTACCTTAAATATTGACCTTTGCCCCTTGCTCAAATGTCTCTAACAATATCTCTAAAACTTTTCTCTCTCCCTTTTCGCCCTTCGTGCATCCTCTCTGCTACCCATTGTTATCCAACCTTTGTCCCCATACCATGGGCATTAACCATTATGTGAATTGTAATTATCCAAATGTGCAATTTGGTCTAACTATGATCTATTCACCATCACTCGTGCCTCACCACACACACCATGTCACTTGATACACTAATGCATTCATGTTACATGGTGGCAATAAACACTGTCACAATTATCATTGCTGCTCACAGTCATTTGCCACTCACTGCACTGCAATTATGTTGAATATACCACCTTGTTGTTGTAACACAGCCTTGACAAAGACCTTATGGTCGAAACATGTGTTGGCACTCTATATGTGACCGGGCACTACATATATTCCAAGATCTTGGCAACTATATGCCAATAAAGCAATAAAGCAACAGCCTTCAAACAAATTGAAGAAATACGATTTATCATTTTCTAGCTTTTGACATACTACCTAAACTGGTTATAATACTCAAGGTCCAGGGCTGCAGTAGACCGGGTTCTTACCAAACACTCCTACCACACAATACGGGACATTAGAGCATTGTCCCGCAAGGAGCCAGCAACTGGCAGCAGGACACAAACAACATATACACTATGATCAGCGCAGTGATCCACTCTTCCTAAAAGCGCTCATCCTCACCTTAATTACATATTCTTGATTAGTTGAATGGGGCAAAGGGAGGATAAAGGCAGATTAAGGAAAAGGTGGTTGCAGTAGTCCAGCCTAGAGAGGACCAAAGCTCTGGAGACATTGAGTTTGTGGGGGAAGGTGAGGAAAGGGAGAATGCCTCTGAGGAGGTGCAATTGAAAGTGGGTCTTCTTGGCATTATCCGTCATGTGATGAGAGAAGGAGAGAGAGAGGAGTTGAAGATGACACCAAGATTTTTTACCTCACAAGAGGGTGAGGGACAGGATCCCATGGAGGGCAGCCGGAGGGAAGGAGGGGGCTGGGGTCCCAATGAGAATGATCTCAGTCTTACTGACATTAAAACAGAGATCATTAGAAGTGCACAAAGACTGAATGGTTTATAGTGATTTTTTCGAAAGTCTGGCCCTATGCTGTACCTGTTTTATACTTCGATTCGCAACTTGTGTTGGTGTTTTGTGCATGTTTCCGGGGAGCCCTGTTTGGTTCCCCTGTTTTTCAGTGCTTGCTCATACGTCCAAACAGTTTGGTTGCTCTGCTAGTTTGGCTGCTTGCTGGCCCCGGCCATTGTGGCGTTGTTTGTCTATTTTAAACCCCTTATTGGTTTTTAACGTTGTTAGAAGCGTGGCCCCGGCCCTCTGCGGCATTGGCCTGTTTCTCTGGCTGTGTGTTGTTTCCACCCAGGGTGGATTTCTGAGCGAGCCTGGCTCCTTACCGCTGGCCACTGATGTCCTGCATGCTTCCGTGCTCTTTTGCCGTATTGTTGTTGCCCCTTTCCGTGCCTGTGGTCTGGTTCTGCTGCACTACTCAGTAGTGTTGCAACTGGGTCCCTAAGTATAGGTTTTCCTTAGCTCTCATCGCTTTGAACCCCGTTCAGGGTTCTGTGTTTATTCTGCGTATGCAGAAATATTTGGCAAACTCCATTTTGGATAGCTGCTTGTATTTGGAGATCCTTTTTAACAGGTTCTCCTATTTCGTGGACTTTGTTTCTGTCTGATGCAGCTACGCATTGGCTTGCGTGTTGGCTCTGCCAGGCTTCAACCTGCATCAGTAGGCTCTGTCCGGATGTGCAACATTTTATTGCTTACGCTGGCTTTTGTACGGGTGGTTTCCATTAATTTGGAAATTCAGAGAACTGACATATTTGTGGTACTTTTGGCTTGTTGCGTGCTGTCCATGATCTGCCCTTGTTTGTGGGTGGCATGTTCAACACCTTGATGCGCCCTGTGTCAGGGTAAAGGGTTGTAGCTATACGCCTGTCTACATGGCTGGTTTACTCCGTTTGTAGTGTATGTGCAAGACAATTTATCCGTTTAAATGTCAGATTTGAACTGTCATTTTTGCTTTCATTCGTCTGATGGGGTGGCTTGCTGCCAGCATGTTGTTACTGATCGACCCCTGGTTCAATTATTGTGTTTTTGGGCAGCCTGCCGGTGTTTTCCGGAGAAGGTTGGGTTGCCACTACTGGTCATGCTTCCAGCTTTCTTAGTGGGGCCCACTGTATCCGGTGTTGCCTTCTCTTGTAATGAAATTTGTGCGCTGGTCTGTACATGGGGATTGTTGCTGTTTTACACCCGCATAGAAACAGGGAAGACTGTTTTTCATGACTGGTTGCCCCTCGTCAGCCTGCTCTGGGATGGTGAGGGGCCACAGTTGCTACTAAATATTTGCAATTTATGTCCCGTGCCAGGCTTTGACACTGTAACCGCAGGTTCTGACCTGATGTCCTTGCGCGCTCTACTCGCTGAGCTATCTGTACGGGGATCGGAACTCTGTTTGTCCCCTGGCTGTTAACTGACATGTTGCACCCCGTCTCTGGGTGTTCAAGTCTTAAGCTTCTTGTGGCTTGCTGTTTTATGTGGTGCGATGAGACGGAGTGTTTTTGTTCCAAACCAAAATTGTCACTGTGCTATGTAATGACAAACCCCATTGTGCTGTCACGTAGGTTTGTTGCACTGCCTGCCTAGTTTTGTTTTTTTGGACCAATTGCTTTTATCCCCCGTGTTTCATTATGTGGTATTGCTTGTCTTGGTGCCTTGTGGGTAGTAAGCCTCTCGTTCGTGGGTTCCTGAAGGGTTTTCTTGGAAGCCATTTGTCTTGTCTGGTTCGTTGCATAGAACACAAAAACGTTTCATTTTTGTACTTTAGCCAGACCTGAGATTGGTGGCTGTTTTAATGCAGTGAAACTGTATGCTGAGCTTTGGTTGTTACCCGTTTTGGGTAACTGTCTGGCGCTGTGACCCGTATAGTTTATCGGTTTGCCTGAAAGGCTGTTGAAAATTATTTGCGGTCAATGAGGATTATATTTTGACACTTGCGATATTGCGGCATAGGTGTTTTCGTAGGTTCTGTGTAATTTAGCATTTATATGGCGCTACGAACCCTCAGGTATCTGAGTTCTGCTTATTACCACCCACGGTGTGTGGTGGTCATTTATCGACCTGGGAAGGATGAAAGGTTGAGTTTGGCCCTGCCGGATTCGAAACTGCGTCAGCAGGCTCTGCCCGTATGTCAAAATGGGCGTTCTACTCGCTGTGCTACCGGACCGGCGATTCCTAATTTATTTAAAACCTTTGTCTGTCCATGCCATGTGTATGACTGCTATATAAATGACTTTGTGACCTATGCATATATATGACTGTATATAAATATCTATATATATATTCAGCTATATTTCGTTTGGGAGCCATTATTTTTTGCCCGTTTGAGTCGAGAGAATTGTAAATATTTTATTCCCCTTTGTATTTTGTGCAATAAAACCAGCTGTCTATGCAAGAGACGTGACAATGAAATCACAGATGGCTTGCTGGCCCGTACTGTTGTAAAATATATACGTAAGAACATTATTATGTTGCTGACCACTTTTGGTAGCTGGCTGCTGTTATGCCTGTATACCTCCAATTCTATGTTCTTTGTTGACTATACTGTTTAGTAAAATGCTCTTTCACTGTAATGATGTGTCATTGGATTTGTACATTTAGCCTTTATGTCACGTTACGCCGTACCTGTGCGCTGCTTGTTATTGCCCATGGCGAGCAGTTTAATTATTAAGTACTGTGACAGGGAAGTGCATGCATATGTGAAAGAAATAAAAGCAGCGCTTTCTAGTTATTAAGTACTGTGAGGAGGTAGGGCATACCTCTGAGTGCTGGGGGGGGGGATTGCTGGGAAGCAAAAAACAGTGCTTTCCTGCTTTTATTGTACATCACGACAACCAACGGGTTGCGCGGTTGAAAATGGCCCATGCTGGGCTTCGAAACTGGGTCTGCCGGCTCCCGGGATGAGCGCTCTGCTTGTTGTGCTAATTGTCAGACTGCAGTGTTCTTTACATTATAGCCTGGTAGATATATTGTCAAACTTCATTCACAAGATTGTTTACTTGGTGCCCTGTCAATGTAGCAATGAAAACTCCCCGTGCTCCTGCAACAAAACTATTGGCCCGCCCCCATATTCATTGTTGATTTGTCTAAGAGAGGGCGGCTGCTCTATTTCGCTCGGCCGCTCTGCTATGTGGAGCGGCCCGCATTGCATCCGTCCGGCACCGCAGCTGACTTACTTGAGATAATGTAGCAAAGTCGCTGCGGCGCCAGGTTCATTTTCTTCAGCGTTCCAAACTCCAGAGGCTCATTGCAGTTTTCCGGTTCCCTGGTCTTTGAAGCCGTCTCGCGTTCCGTGTCCGCTCGGGCCTCCTTACACTGTGAAGGGATATGTTTTGTAGCTCTTCCGTGTTGCAGCACAAAGCGCCGCTGCAATTGGGTTTCAAAGAAGAACAGTGACAATGTTCCAGGGAAAGGAATGACGCTGCATATACGGCGAACATGAAATTCAGGTAATTACACGATGATGAGCGTACAGCAAACGTGAAAAGAAATAAAAGAAGAAAGAGAGTGGAGGACGCTGAGTGAACAGCGAACCTCCTGACAGTTTGGGTCCCTATTCAGGGTCCACAAACAGTTTGTATTTTTCTGTGAGCTGTGCAGCTCTTAGGGATGGCCCTGGGTCTTTGATGAGTAGCTGTTGGGGCTGGCCCAGCCCCCAGGCTGGCTGTAGCCTACTGTCTTGCCCCACGAGGGGGGGGGGGCAGGCCTTTGTACTCCTTCCTGCCTCCTGTTGGTTTCCTCTGGGTGATTGGCACCCTGTTGCTTTGTGGAAGGGCGAGGTGTTGTTCACACCTCACCCTTCCTGCGCTTTGTAGTGCAGAGAGACTGTGTGTCTCTGTGCTGTGGGAGAGAGGGGAGTAGGATTGGTGGGGGGCAGTTGCCCCTCTCCCATGCTTGCCGGATGGTACCAGCAGCTACCCTGCCTCGCTTTGGGTGGCCCTGCAGCATTGCCCAAAATCAGCCATGGCTGGAGAAAGGGGGGCAATGTTGTCTTTGATAGTTCTGGAGAAGCAGGGGAGCACATGTTTGGAGGAGACTTTCATAGAGAGCACTTGTCTATAAACCTCATTCAGTGCTTGGGGCGGGAAAGAGGAAAAAAGGAGGGAAGGCTAGAGGGGGGCCAAACGATGCATGAAGGTGGTTGAGGGAGATGAGAGGGGTGTAGAGGAGACTGAGGATAGGATGTCCAGAGATGTGGTTAAGAAGTGGGAGGCCAGTGCAGTGCAGAGGATCAGGGATGGCAGAGGAGATGTGGAGACTGCAGTAGGATTGGTGAGTTCCTTGCAGATTTTGAACAGTTCAGGCATGTTGTTAGTGGCCCCAGAGATGTGGGCTTCAATATAAGCCTTCTTCTTCATGGGGATGGAGAATCTGTATTGCCTTTGAAGCAGGCGTCAGGCCAGACTGTCAGGGGGTGAACCTCAGGCTTGCCACTTCCACTCAGCCTCTTTGCACTTGTGTTTCAGAGAGGCTAGGTCAGAGTCATACCCAATGTTGCACTTGGATACAGGCTTCATGCAGATCCTCATGACAGGGCCATGGATCTCCAGGGTGTTGGAGATGTAGAGATGAAGGTTATCAAGAGTTAGAAGGGGTTGCACATGTAAACTAAGAATGTGGAAATGTGTGGCAGAAACATTTAAAGTATCTGAGATGGCTTAAAGAGAAAGAAAGCCTATTAAGATACAGACACCCATTTTTCTCTGTGTTTTAAGGGTAATGGCATGGTGCCTGCTGGCACAAATGGGAACTGCAGCTGCATGCTTCACATCACTGATCTCGCTTTAGGTAAAGCTGTGCTTCTCAACATTTTATGGAGAGTGGGCAATTCGCTTACAGACTGTTACCTCCAGCCTGGCGAGGTGTGTGCAGTTTCTCTACGTCACATCTGCCTGTCATTGTTATTTCTGAGTAGCATTTAATCCTTGCCTCCCTGTCCGTCCGATGCACAAAACCACATCTTTGTCTCTTTTGTCCCCTGTGCCCCTTGCATATCCTGTATCATCACAAATGGACACCCCAATGACTCCGTCTGATCATGGAAAGGATTGATTATTGTAATGGAGCAAGCGGTCCAACTACCTTTTGCAGCATCTTCAAAAGCTTTGATGGATATTCCGGAACAGTATTGTTTGTTTAGTCATGCAGAAACATTGTTTTCTTCCCACCTGGTACCTGGCGTCCAAGCTGTAGCAAATGCAAAGCGTCTCCAGGTGACCCGGTATGAACTCCTGCTATTTCTGAATTCCTCTGAATCAGCTTTCAGGCTATCAAGGAAGAACTGCATGCCCTAAAACTCATAGCCTTGCAGAATAGGTACATCCCCGAGCTCCGAACAACTATGGAAGGAGAGGGTCTGTCAGAAGATAGGTAACACCTGCTGCATGTTTGATCCTCCTAATGATTCAGAGAATGGGGCCCTGACTCAGACTATTGCCACTTTGAACAAGCTTAGGGTGGTCATGGAGAATGAGGCAGGAATCACAAATGACCCTTGGTTGGACTCTCTTTTTTCGTGGATGCTGTCTTGGATGAGCCTAGCTGTCAAAATCTCGTGCCTTTTTTTGACTTTTTCCTTGTTATCTTTTGTTTGTGCCAAATGCTCTTTCGATGCTGTTCAGTCGAAGTACCAAAAGCAGTTGCCATGATGACTGTGACCCTGTCTAAAGCTAGAAACACTACCATTTCATATCACCTGGGTAATCAGACTGAAACTGTCTTGTTTCCTTTATCAAGTTGGGATGATTGTGTGGAGCAGCGGGTAGATTGCGGAAATGGTTGGGGGATGAGTTGGATTTGTTCAGCAGAGAATATGCCCATATTGGGACCAATGTGAGAGATGATTGTAGGACTTTTCCCCGAGAAGATGATTTAAAAAAACAAGAATGTGGTTCATTAGTTAAAGTATTAACTAACTGGGGGAATGTTGGGGCTGTGATCCATATTTGTGACTGGGAGAGGAGCAAAGTTGGTGCAATGATAGAATTTTATACATATCTAGCATGGTTAATGAGAATGGGATATGTGTTACTTTAAGTGTTACTTTGTGTCTAAGTTGATACATTTAAGCTTTGCGCACGTGCAGCAAGATAAATCTCAAAATCACCAATGAAATATAAATACAATATGGGTATGGGGTGCCACGAAGCACTTAGAAGTTGGGCAACAAGGAGCTTCATAATGCATATGCAAGGAAGGGGATTTGTCATGAAGGTCCCACTGTCGAGAAGACACAGTAGTTATTAAACATGCATGCATTGATATACATATGTGGGGAATTTACAAATCTATAAGCAGTGTGGTCTTTTCATAAAATGGTTAAACTTTGCAGTCAAGGTGTTTGTGTTTGCGATGTGAATTGTGGGTGACTGGGAAAAGGTTTGCAGGCCAAAGCAAAGGTAATGAGTAACCACAATATTAAGTAAATGGTCAGCCAGCAGGCCAGCCCAGGCTTTTTATGGTTTGACAGTATCGCAGAAGGAAGATGCAATCTTTTAAGTCCATATTTGCTCATTATTTATTGTTCAGGGGATCCCGCCATTTGCTTTTTGACCATCAATAAACCTGGAGTGAAGGGACGCCTGAGGCCAGAGTTGACCGATATTTCATGGGCTTCTATTGTTTTCTCAGGATGTGACCGGAGGCCATGCTTGTTGAATTGGTAGTCATTTAGATTAGTGTGTTTCGAAGACGTCAGCAAGTAGGGGTGGGTGAGATGGTTATCACCAGTTCAAAGGGTAACCTGTTTATTCTTCCCCTACCCATATTGTTGAAGTACTCTTGCAAACAATGTGCAATTACATCTGGAGTTAGGAGGTCTCAGGCTAGTTGGTAATTGCAATGAATTATGTTTATATGTGAATGTGTAACTGTGTGATCATGTCATACCTACCATGACAAATCCTGAAAGTGGGTGTGTTGTACACATGAGCTGAATGAAGATGGTAGTTAAGCTAACTGTGAGCAATGAGATTGGGGGAACTGGAGAAAAATTGGATTTGTCATTAAATAAATGGGAGTGTTTTAACTGTTTCAAAAATGTATATAATGTGGACACTTGTGTGGTCCAGGGAAACTTGGGTTAGTTTGACTCTAAAGAATCATCTAACCCCTCCCAGCCAATTGTACAATAAACTTGCTTTACATACAAACATGCACTCACTTCTTAAGTGATGGGCCTGCTTTGGGTTAAGGTGATTAAAGGCCTATCTGCAAATTACGATAACATTATTTCTGCCATCTGGGCAGTTTATCAGGAGGTCATTAGGTGCATCAAGGTTTGTACTTAACCCTCTTGACAATACATTATTGTGACTGGAATGACAGAATGCTGCAGGATGTTTTTGTGGCTCTCAAGAGGGCTTTTATTCTTTTTGTAGGTAGAGTGATACTATGGGAGACCTTAATGCAATAGGGGAGGCCTTTAGGGAAATATATCTAGGCCACTTATGTGGGACACTTTGCTAGCGAAATACCAGACTTGGTGCAAGGCCAGGCACATCAGTTATAATGATCAACAAATAAACAGACCACACTGCAATAAACCACACGCAGTTTCTAGGATTCTGCCCTGAGGCACTTTATAATCTTTCTGCAGAATATGACAAACATATGTAGGGAGAAATATCAACATTGTGTGTTCATTGGACACATGTAAAACACAGGAATAAAAGCACAACACAGCTTAGCAGAAAATACAGCTTTCACGATCTCTTAGAGCATTTATATTTTCTGTTACTTTTGCATCAGCTCGCTTGGCATCCCCCACCCCAGACATTGATTTTCCCTTTTGCCTTCAGTGAAATTAGCTAATCCCAAGAGAACATGGCAGAATATATGCATACTTTTTATACGTCACCTTGGAAGTGTGAATAGACCCTATTGGCGAACAGGTCAAAGGAAGTGATCACCCGTTTAATACACACAGACGAGATGGAGTATGTGCTAAACAGGAGCACTGCTTGGAATCTACAGTGATTGCTTTATGTAATAGATGGCACCAGCTGTATAGGGACTGAATGTACTGCAGCTTCATTGAATGCAATCAAAGCATTCGATGTTACAGAAATTGTGGGATAGGGGAATGTTTCGCAGGTAGGTGGAATTGCTGTACATGGGGCCCCAATGGGGGTTGCAGAGGGGTACTAAACAGGCTTGCCCTGTATCCCTAATACTGTTCATTTTGGATTTAGAAACGTTGGTGGTCTACATGCATACGTTTTTTCTGACAAATACAGATTATGGCATACACTACATGTTTAGTTCTGCAATTAATGTTCTGTCTGATCATTGTTTGATTTCCATAATTATCTCAAATTTTGGTTGATTTTTCGTATGCATACTGACACATGGAGCAAATGCCACCCTTCCTGAATCCAAAATTGTCTTGAATCAGCCAATTAGAAGGTTGCTTCTCGATAACATGTGGGAGAAGCAAAGGACTTAGATGTTTCCTTAATGTTGGTTCTCTTGTAAAATGATTTTAGGTCCATGCTGTGTCAATTTGGTTAGATGTGGATCAAGCTGTAAATGATACCAATTTCGTTTTAAAATTCTTCTGATCTTAGAGTGATCATGGGAATAAGTTGTGATGAATCGCACTTTTTATGATTGGTGATCAACTTTAGCTTGCTTTTGTACCAGAGTTTCTGATTGTGACATGGATGATGCCTTCTCAGATGCCCTTTGAATGTATTTGGTTTGATAGCCTTTCTTTTTGAATTGCAATGAAAGTAGCTCACATTCTATTGAATACTGGGTTTTTTTTTTGCAATGTTGTCTTGCACGTAGGAATTCTCCTACCAGAATATTGTTATTGATTCTTTCTAAATGACAACTTGTAGCAAACAATGTTGAGTTGACCTCAGTGGGTTTACAGAACATCTTAGTGTACAAAGTATTGTTTTTGACATAGATGGTGAGGTCCAAAAAGTCAATAGTTACTGAACTCATGTGTTACGTGAACTGGATCCCATATTTGTTCTTGTTCAAACGGCATATGAATTGCTCAAGTGGATACATGTCACCTTTCCAGATCAAAAGAATGTTGTCTATATAGCGGGCCCACAAGATCACAAGATCATTAGTATTTAGTAATGTTAAGATGGTTAGCACCCAACACTACCATATGCTATGCTAAATCCCAAATCACCCCCTCTTTAGTTTACCCTCAGTGCCTCACATCAGTGCTAAGTCACACCTAACATGTGCTGTAGCATTAGCATCTTTTGTGCATAGTGCACATTACCCCTATTGAAGTCAGTGGTGCAGCTGAAATTAGTGTACTGTTGAAGTTTGTGCACAATTACTCCAAGAGGCCAGGGAGCTATTTAAGAAAATCTCGATTGTCTGTGTGTTTTGCATCAAAGTGTTTTGGGGTAATGAATAAAGATTTACCCACAAGGAGGGATGCGTGCCAGGTTTGCTTTTTAGCCCCAACAGCTTTTTGCCTTTTTTTATTGATGGCTACATTTGGTGGTTGTGCAATCTTGGCATGGGCTCTTTAAGGATGGGGAACACACAAGTGGCTCTGCTGCTCTTCCCTGATGACAATCTATCTGCTCCTGGTCAGGGCAAAGGTGACTCTGCCCATGACCGTAGCTGACTTTGGCATTGTGTGGATTGGCAGTTTGTAATTAATAGTGATAGAAATGAGGTAATGGTCAGTCACTGCCTTGGTTAGAAAGGTATAGCTCTTCAGGAGCGTTCTGTTAGGATGTGCCACCTTTGCAAAGGTTGATATCCTTGGCTACTTGGGCAGATAGGTCTGTTATGGTGAGATGACATGGAGTAATAGTGACTTGAAAGAAAAGAGGGGGATGGGAGGCTAAGCAGTGAAAAGTGCAAATGGCATGTGAAACTTCTGTCCATAAAAGGGCTTGTGATGAGTCAGTCATTGTGGTTCATCTACCTCAGTCCATGGCAATCTGAATAAGGCCACATGGGTGCACAACCGTTTCCTCTCCATGTGGCTCCTTGCCTTCCTGCAAAGTGGATGACTGGCCGGAGGAGGAAGATGTGAAATTGGTGTTGTTGATTTACAGAACAGGTAATGTCTCAGTGACAGGTCAACAGTATCTGCCATCCCGCACTTATTGTTCATCAACCCATAGCGACTCACAAGGGTAACACTGGCGTGATTTCCAAACCCTGCACATAACATGCATCCATAACATATTTATGCCTGCCACCAAAGGCATATGGCCTTATGCCTTCTGATAACCCATTTGTGTTGAATGGTGTTATGTGTTGCATCATGGTGAGGCCCTTTTTTGTACATGCTTTGTTTCCCTATTGCTGAGCTGAGCTTGGTACTTCCGTTGTTTTAAAATCAATAAATGTATGCATTTGCTTGATATATCTGTGCATAATGATATGATTTAAGCAGATTTTAAATATGTGTCTAATACATGTTGTGCTATTGGTCTTTAGTAAATGACACACAGGTATAGGTGGCCAATGATCATTTTATACTAGGTCATGTTTCTACATGTCTGTAGAAGATGTTTGTAGTTAATGTGTTTGATCCTGTGCCCATTTCTCATGAGGGAGGGAGGGGGAGCGAGAGAGGGATAGTGTGGGTGTTAGAGTGTGTGTGTAGTATGAGGAATGAAGCAATGTCAGCACATATTTAATGGACATAACATATGAGTTGATTTAGAGCATACTTGAGTGCCAGGAGCGTGCACAAATGCGGACTCAGAATGGGTTGTGTGACAGTCTGCGTTCAAAGACTACTCATATTGTCCTCATTGACATATAATATACAGATGTCACTGCACCATCAACAAACATGGCATGCTCAGATGAAATAGCTGTTCAACAGCTGAACCCTCACACTCATGCTATTGTCCTCTGCTGCATGTGGTGGCAATGGCGGCCTTGGCCTCAGGTCAGGAATTGTATGGATGTATATACCCCTGCACACTACAATTTTGTGCAAGACGCAGCAAGCTTAGATGATGTTGCACACAAAGGCTGTGCTGTATAGAAGTAAACCCCCAGAGTGGCCAAGGAATCTGAAGCAGGACTTGGGGATGTTATATCGCCATTCAAGGATGCCACTGAAACCTTGTGTAATGTAATATAAGTGGTCTTGTATAATGCCTGCCCACCACTAGTGATGGGCTTGCTGTGCTTTGCTCTGTAAGAGAAAAGGGGGGGGTGGGGTTCATTAGTGGGACAGGCACATGTCAAATCTGTAGTGTTGATGAGTGTATGCTGGAAGTACCCAGTTCCTGAGTAACAATCTGCTTTCTATGGGCTTGGGAGTATGTTATCCGTAGGGAAGAGCCCAACATCTGGTAGACTACAGTTCTTTGGGTCTGGTTAGCCACTGATGTTGGAGAATATGACAGTGTTAAAGCGGAGAGCTTAGTCATGGCTCGGTTAATGTTGATGTGCTAAACGCTAGACCTGTGATGGCCTTCTGTGGAGGGTCTGTGTAGTCTGAGGAGATCTGTGAGGGAGTCATTTAGTTGGGGGGAAGTGAGAGTACACCTCACAAAGCAAAGCAACTTGCAATGCTGCATTCCTACACCAGGCCATTTGAGGAGAGGTCCCTTTGTCTATAGCTTCCACTTCTCTTTGTTGTTGTTCTTCTTCTCTTCTCCTTCCCTCCCTCCCGCCCTCATTCCCATGAAAACAAAACAGGCATCTGTGAGTTGGCAGATGAGGGAATGGGTCCGTGTGAAAACTCTGTCATTATGATAACCTGCAAAGGATTTTGAGAGGCAAGAACTTAAGGTTCAGTGGAAGTGCAGCTTACAATTATGGAACACAGCCACCCACTGCACCTTCCTTAGTATGTTGCTTAGCACGCTAAGAGATGACTCAACCCTTACTCTAGCATGCTCAGGTGCTATACCCAGTCTGTGAGGAGCTGAACCTATGCCTTGGCATTGGGGTCAGTAAACAGGGGTCAACGGTGTAGACTGCACCATCAATGTGGAAAAGGAGAAAAAGAGTGTAGCTGCACATGGGTGGAGACAATGTAATGCACAAGTGAACACATAATACATGTTTGCAAAGTGTTCCTAATCTTGGTGCATTTTGAGTGGCAATATAGCACACCCCACTAACCCACTGGTGTTCTTTTATGTGGTGTGTGTATGTTTGACAATTGGTATAGCTTTAGTATGACATTATGTTTCCACACTCACTTAGTAATCATCTGTCCACCATAGCGACTGCAACTGGCTATACACTGGATAACAGTGAAAGATATAGCTGAAATGTGTTGATCTTGGGAAATTGGCATACATATCAGTGAACAGTCCCCTAGTGCTGCATATCATCTGTGTACTGATGGAATGGCAGAGGCTCTAGTACACATACTCCACATACTGTGGTGCATGTAGGGCTGTGTGTATACAGTCCATGGCATCCAGCACTGACAGAAATCACAGTTTGACTTAGAACTTATGCTACCGTCATGTGTGATCCATAGTTATTGGCATTGAAATCAACTATTAATTTTGTGAGGTGATGCATCAGAAAACCTAATGTACACAGTTTGAAAAACTCACCTGTGACAGGCAGCTATTGTGCCAGTGGTTTTCTGTCTGGAGACAGTGGCAAAATAAATCAGGCCAGCCAACAATTTCACCTGTGCCCTGATGGCATGTGATCGGGGTGGGGTGGGAACAAGGTCTTCCTGCCACTCCTGTTGCATGCAAATAGCATAGGTGGAGGGAAGCAATACCTCTGAAACATGTCCTCATCTGGAATTCCAAACAGGGTGACCCATGGCCGAAATAAGAGCTCATGGCAGGCCCGTGGGAGAGGTAGGTGGCGGTGCGGCTGCATGTGCCAATGTGGCATACTGATGGTGTGTTACCACAGCTAGCTCAAATTCACAGGGATACATTATCCCGTATGAGCATGTATGGTTGGTCTGCAGTCCTTTTATGTGTTATGGTACTTGCTGGCAGGTGTAATCAGGGTGCGTTAATTTCATGCTGCTGGATTTGGGTCTTGCCCTGCACCTGTATCTAGCAAGCCCTGTCTGGTGACCTCAAATTAATTGAGATTGTATGTTTGACTGAGGATGATGTGCCATTGTTGAATGGTGGCTTTGTGTAGGAAGGCAAGTCTCAGTATAACTAACCCCATTTAACGTGACACATATTCTGCGGACAGGGTTGCATGAATATTGTGCATATTTCAGATGGTCATCTCCAAGGCTCCCAGGCCTAGCCTTCCTCGTCCAAAGGAGGACAAAGACAAAGTGAGGTTGCAACCTCACTTTCTGATGACTATGATGAGGAAGGAGGGTGGGGAGCAACTCCTATTCTGGATAGTCATCTGAATGACTCCCAGGCCTAGTCTCTCTCGTCTCAAGGAAGAGGAAGTTCGTTGAGACCTCACTTTCTGATCAGGAAGAGGGATGTGGGTGTAATGTGTGATTGAATACCCAAACAATGTTTTTGCATCAGTGTGCATGAACACGTTGTGTTCATACGTTGAACAGAATTATAATGGAGCATGCAAACGCATCTGGCATTTGTGTTAAAAGTATACATGGTTGTCTTTTCTATGTCCATTTGAATGCATGCCTTTTCATTTGGAGTACATGAGAGTTTCAGTTGGACAACTCAACATGGCACCTTACCATTGGGTGTGCTGTTTGCGCAGCTGTATCATATACACATAGGAAAATGCCTTGGTTGAATTTCCATCTTCTTCAAGCACTGTTTATTTATTTCATTTGTATTTATTGTAAATTTGTAAGGTGCGTATACATCAAGATATTGTGGATCAAAGCACCCACAGGGCAAAGGGAAAGTAAAACGGAGAACACATCATCACAATGGAATAAAATAACAGTGATGAGCAAAAGGCAGAGGCGGTCCTACTAGACCTCGTGAACATTCGGAACATGAAAGCACAGAAAGAGAGAGAAGGGAAAGCACAAGAGGTTCCACAGAGGGGGAAGGGCCAGAGAGACAGAGGCAGGGAAACCAGGAAGTGCCAAGGAGTGACCACTTGGTAGGAGAGTGGTCAACTACAAGTACAATAAGTGCAGGCCTGTGAGACAACACAGGAGAGTGGGTGCCCAAAGGCAAGTGCAGGGGGAGGGCGGAGGCTGCAGGTGATTGGAGAGAAGGGCCCAGAAGGAAACATAAGGGCCTGGGCCACCAATCTCAGCGACTGGGGCTTAGCACGGGAGGGAGAGGGGGTAGGAGGAGGTGCAGAAGAGGAAAGTCTTGAGGAGCTTATGATATTTGAGATCTGCCTCAAGACGGAGAGGAAACTGCATGTTGATTCCCTTGCTAAACTTGCTTTTCTGTATGCGTTGTTGCTCAGCAATGCCTGTATGACATAACTGTAATTATGTAGTATATGTCACTGATTTCTTTTATACTAACCAAATTTCGAATGCATAGATGTTGTACTATCATAATACACACAGGCACATGCTTTCTTTTATGTGAGATTATTTTTAATAAAACTTGTCAACTAGAAAAAAATGAATTCAATGAATTCTATTACGGTAAATAGAATTGTAAATGTAAGTGTGTGTATTAACTTTTTTTATAACACTTACTAGTAAACAGGTTTCTTCTTCTATTTAGTCTTCTTATTTATTCACAGCTACATCTACTTATTGTATTAACTTTGAAATACCGGAAAAAGATTTAGCTGGATCAGGTACTTTCCCTGCAATGAAGTATTGTAATTTCTTACTAATAACTGAAATTCGAACCATTTGTATAATGCTACACATTTTATAAGTTGGTAGGTACTACAAATGAACGTTCCACATGTAATTATATGATACTTGTGCATGGCTGTATTGTTCCATGTCGTGTTGTTATTATTGTTAAATCTAATAAATGAAAATATGTATCAAACGTGGGCAACACAAATATGTTAACTTATATAACCAGTAATTCCATATATGATGTAATTATTGATCTAATCAATTATGTTGTGTATGATGGCATTAGTGATTCCACCAGTGATGTCATCAGTGACATCATGTTTGATGTCATCATTGTGGTCATACACTGCGCAACAGTGGGCGCAAAGGTAAAGTGGACTTGCCTCAAATGCGAGCACTGAATTTCAAGGGTTTTGCTGCGATAAATCTGATCACCTTAATTCTCTTTTAACAAAGGTTTTTTTACTGAATTTCAAAGGTTTGGTTGCTATGTTTTTTTAATGTTAAATCTGATCACCTTAACTTTATCTTAACTAAATTCTATTCACAGAATTTCAAGAGTTTTGTTATACTATTGTTTCATTTGGGCCCACTCGCCAAGGCCTTTGTCCTTGGCCACTGTTTTTGTTGCACCAATAAGATTCTTTGGGGCCCACTAGCCATGTAGCCGTGGCTTTCAGCTGTGGCTACTGTACATGTTGCACCAATGCGTTTCTTTGGGGCCCACTAGCTATGGCCTTTTGCCATGATCAGTGGCCATGGGTTCATGTTGCACCAATAGGTACTTTTGGGCCCACTAGCTATAGCCTTCAGTCATGGCCAGTGGCCACATCCTTTGGCGGTGTTCTCTGTACATGTTTCACCAATAGGTTTCTTTGTGACCCACTACCCCTTGCCTTCGGCCATGGTCAGTGCACATGACCTTCAGCTGTGCCCACTGTGCATGTTGCGCCAATAGGTTTCTTTGGGGCCCACCAACCATGTCCTTCAACCGTGCTCACTGTACATGTTGCACCAATCCATTTCTTTGGGACCCACTCACCATGGACTTTGGCCAGGTCCAGTGGCACAAAGACCCATTAACCCCTGCCTAGTAGATGTGATCACTGTAGGTGTACAATTTCCTTTTTTTTCATTCTCTCCTGATTCCTTCAGGATTCACCCAATATTCCCCCGATAATGACCCATGCCTGCTGTAGTCCCCCGATATTCCCTGATGTTCCGAAAATGTTTAAAAATCAAAAACACCTCCCCGTCCTCTCAAGCACATTGAAAGTGCCCCTTTGATCTTTTGGTGGCCCTCGGGGCTAGATGGAGTGCAAAGGGAGGGAGGGGTGAGAAGTGCACGTAACAAAATGCAGCCAACAGGTGGCAAAGTGCTGGTAATCAAAAGTGCAGCGAATGGATGGGTTACAGATACAGACCACAACTGCTAGGAAGGCCAAGAGGCAATGCAACTGGTCAGGCAGGGACCTGGTCCCAAGTTCAGAGGGTAGCTAGGTAAGCCAGGTGCATGGAACAGACGGTCATTAGCATAGGAGACAAAGAGAGAAGGCAGAAGCGGAGAGGAAAGTCTTGAGTTGCTTCTGGAACCGTTGATGGTTCTGCTCACGCTTGAGAGAGGCAGGTTTGCTTGTCCAGTGGGAGGCCCCAGCAAAAGAAAAAGATCTGCATCCAACTCTCTGCTTGGAAAAGTGTCTGACCTTCAGAGAGTTGGAGGTGGATGAGTGGAGAGCTCGAGAAGGGAGATACGTAGGAAGAGAGAGTTGGAAGTAGTGCGGCTCCAGGCCCCAGAAAGCCTTGAGGACAATGCAGAGGGTCTTGAATTTGATCCTTGCCACTACTGGGAGCTATTGAAGAGAATTCAGAGCTGGAGAGATACGATCCCTGTACGTGTGCGGCAAACTCTCATCTCAGAACAGGTTATCATGCCATGTTCTTTCTGGAGAGGAGCGCCTGCTACCTTTTTTGAAATATTTGAAAGGAACTTGGGGTTGGTCACCCTGAGTTACCTGGGGGCAACCAGACATGGACTCCCTGCTCACTGTACTCAGAGAGACAAAGCTTCACCTCACTGATGAGGCCCAACAAAGCTGAAACACGTGTATGGGGTTGCTTTTGGCACTCTTGTTCAGAGAGGAATTGCCATAGCATTTCGGTGCTGGACTGCCCATGTGGGCAGGACAAAGACTGGTATGCAAATGGATATTTTCCATCTGTGAAAGGTACAGTGAGCAAAAAGCGTGTGCTGCAAACTCTCATCTCAGAACAGGTTATCATGCCATGTTCTTTCTGGAGAGGAGCACCTGCTACCTTTTTTGAAATACTGGAGAGATACGAACCCTGGACTTGAGGCCAAGGACAAGTCTTGCAATCCTATTCTGGATGAGTAGTAGAGGACGGAGAGTAGAGGCAGGAACATTTAGAAAGCGGTTGTTGCAGCAGCCCAGCCTTGAAAACACCAGAGCTCTGTAGACAGTGAGCATCTGGGGGAAAGTGAGGAAGGGAAGAATACCTCTTAGGAGGTGAAGCTGATAGTTTGACTTCTTAGAGAGTCAGAAATGTGAGGAGAGAAGGAGTCTGTGGAGTCGAAGAAAACTCCAAGGGTCTTTGCCTCACATGTAGGAGAAGGAAGAGGACCCAGAGTGGGTGGCCAGAGAGAGAGAGGGAAGGAGGGAGTTGGTGTACCAATGAAGAGAATCTCTGTCTCACTGGCATTGTGGCAGAGATCATTAGCGGCACACCACTCCTGAAATGCAGAGAGAAAGTTAGGAATGAGAGAAGGAGTGCAGGTGGCCGAGGGGACCATGAAAGAGAGCTGAGTGTCATCCGCATAGCACTGAAAGTTGGAGCAGAGAGCAGCTATGCTGTGGGCGAGAGGAGCCAGGTATTGGGTGAACAGCCAGGGAGAGAGGTTAGACCCCTGGGAACACCACAGGTAGAGAGAGAGATAGAAGAGAGGAAGGACCCTAGTTGGACCTGAGAGGGTCAGTCAGTGAGAAAGGAGGTCAGCCAGGCCAGGTCCTGATCAGTGATACCGAGGTTATCACAGAGGCACTTGATCATGATGGCATGGTTCACCGTTTCAAAGTCAGAAGAAAGAACAAGGAGAATGAGAACAGAAGGAAGGTTAGAGTCAAGGTTGGAGAGCAGGTCTTCACGGATGTTCAGAAGAGAAGTTTCTGTGTCTTTGTCCGCTCTGAAGCCAGACTGATGGCCATGGAGACAACCAACAGATTCAGTTTGAAGGTTAAGCTGGGAGATGGCCAGCTTTTCCAAGAGTTTGCCCAAGACAGGAGTGATAGAGATCGGGCAATAGTTAGGAGGAAGGATTGGATGATGGCTTCTTGAGGAGGGGGTGCACAAGTGAGTGCTTCAGGGGGTAAGGGAATGTTCCGGTGGCAAAAGAGTCTTTGCAGAAATCTGCCAGGGCAGGAGCAAGAGTGTCGATGTGGTCCTTTATGGTTTTGGAAGAACTGGGGAGAACCTGTTTTTACGAGACTTTCATAGATTGGACTTGTCTAGAGACATCGTCTGGGGTGAACAAGGGAAAGGAAGAGAAAATAGGAGGGGAAGAGGCCACAGGTTGGCCACATGTGGGAGAGGGGGAACGAAGAGGGGGGAGACAGGGTAGACAGGATGCCCTGAGTTTTGGTGATAAAAGGAGAGGCCAAGGCCGTGCAAAGGGCCTGGGAAGAGACAGGAGAGGTAGAGACTGCGGCAGGGTTGGCCAGCTCCTTGCAGATTTTAAAGAGTTTGGCTGAGTTGTAAGATGCCGCAGAGATGCAGTCTTGGATGTGTGCTTTCTTCTTGGTGAGGACAGAGAGTCTGTACTGCCTTTGGAGCAGGCGACAGGCCAGTTTCTCAGAGGGTGTGCCAGTAGCCTTACACTTCCTCTCAGCCACCCTGCACTTGCATTTCAGGGTGACGAGGTCTGAGTTGTATAAAGAGTTGTATTTCAATTTAGGCTTCAAGCGGATCCTCATGACAGGGGCAAGTATATCAAGAGTGTCAGAGATAGAAAGATGGCGGTTAGAGAGGGCTGTGTCAGCATGTGGGTAAGCCAAAGATGCAGAAAGAGGAGAGAAAGTAGCAGGGAAAGCCTCAAATGACACAAGCTTCAAAGTTCGAATGATCATGAAGATACGTGGCAGTGCTGGGATCGGCTTGGCCTGGGGGCTAGAGAGAGATGGGAGGAAAGGATAAAGTGGTCACTCCAGGAGAGAAGAGTGGTGAGAGGGTTGGAGAGGGGGCGGTCTGAGGAGATCCGAACATTCAGAGTGTGCCCTGCAGAGTGAGTTGGGCCAGAGGGAAGAATAGAGAGACAGAGTCGCATAGGTTGTGAAAGAGTCCTGCAGAAGGACAAGAAGCATCCAGGTGGATGTCAAGGTATCTGAGGAGGAAAAGCTGAGAGGTAGCGGTGAGGAGGGAGGAGGAGAGATCCGCCCACTCTGAGAGGAAGGTGGCTAGATAGTGGCCACAGTGAGAGAAAGGCCAGGAGAGAGAGAGCCTGCGGACCAGGCAGTCAAAGGAGGAGGAGTCCTGCATAGCAATGATAGAAGCAGGGATCTACTCCAGGGAGATCAAGGCTACACCCGCACTTGGACAGTTGGTTATGGGCACAGAGCGGATCTTGTATCCATCAGGAAGGAGAGTGTCAAAGCTTGTGACAGAGCTGGCCGTGAACCACGTTATTGGTCAGACAGAGGACATCCAGATTGAGTTCTCCCAGGAGACAGAAGATGTCCTAGGAGTGTTTGACAGCTGAGCGAGCTTTTAGAGTGGCAATGTGGAACAGGTTGCCACCTTTGAAAGACTTCCATGGGGGGGGTACAGGTCAGGGGTACGCCCTGAGGAAGTGTTGGAGGTGCCCGGGGGTGGGCAGAGGAGGATGGAGGATAGGGCAAAGTAGCAAAGAGAGAGGAGGTGGGTGCCAGGATGATTGAACTTCTACCTATCAGAAATGTCATAAATAGTTAGAAGGACAGGATAATTGATAGAGAAACAGTTAGAGAAATTAATAGAGACAGAGAGCACAATAGAGGGTGCAGAGGACAGAGTGGGGGGAGTGGAGAAAGGGGGTGGGAGGTGTGCTAGGGTGCAGACAGGAGAGGGGGAGAAAAACTAGGATGGAGAGAAACACTAGGTTGAGGGGAGGCTACAGAAGGAGGGGGGCACAAGTGGACAGACAATGACCAAGCTCAGATACCAATATAGACAAGCAAACAAGAGCAAAAATGCCACTAGAAAACAGAACAATCAAACAGCGAAACTGAGGGAAGGAAAGAACAGCAAAATGTAGGCAATAAAGTGACACAAACACCCAGGGGAAACAAAAACCACTAAAAAGAGCAATCAACCAGGGAACCTTGAAGGAAAGAACAGCAGGGATACAGTGACGCAAACAACCAGGAACCACAGAATGTACAGACAGGGCAATAGACCGGGGAACCTAGAAAAGAAAGAACATCAAAAATGCAGGCAGCACGATGTAAGCAAGCAATCCTGAATAGTACACAACCCAAGGCAGGACAACTGGCAAAGGAAACTAGAGGGAAACATCTTATTCACTTCCTCAACCACTATCTGTTTACGGGCTTCCAGTTGTCTATACGGTTTTAGATGGACCACTTTTCCCTTAGGTGTTCTAATATAGTTATAGGTGCCTTTTACTCTTTGTGGTTTTTCTGAGAATACATCGGGAAACGATGTGACTACATCTTTTAGATCTTGTTGTTGAATAGATAGCTCTGAAGGAATGAATTCAAAGTTGTTTATTTCCTCTGGAAGCAAACAGCATAGTATTGTGGCATGGGTGGCTAACGGGTTTATCCTTCCACTCTTTTAAGAGATTCACATGATATAGATGGACCTTCTGTTTCCTGTCCAGTTGGTCTACCTTATAAGTACAGGTTCCCGTTTGTTCCAATATTTCATATGGCCCGTGGCACTTAGAGAAAAGTTTGCTTTCCGAGGTGGGAAAGAGGACTAGTACTTTTTGTCCTATGGAAAACAATCTTCAGCTCACCTTCCTGTCATAAGTGGATTTTGTTGGATGTGGGCTTTTTCCATATGGGTATAGACTTAGGATCAATTTAAGGGTTTTATTGAATCTTTCTACCAAACCATCTGGGGATGGTACACAGAAGTTCATAAGGTGGTAATATGGAGTAGCTCTTTGACTTCAGCCATGAGCTTGCTCATAGAATTTGAACCTTGATCTGTCAGTCTTTCCATAGGAAAGCCAACCCTGGAGAAATACAGTAGGAGGTGTTTGATAATTTGCTGGGTGGTATTATTCCGCATAGGGAATGCCTCAGGGTACCTGGTTGCTTAGTCAACAGTCACAAGGACATGTTTGTTGCCGAGTCTAGATGTTTCTAGAGGTCCAATGATGTCCATCCCGATTCTTGAAAAAGGGACTTGGTAAAGGATTCAGATGGGCAAGTATTGGCATGTGACTGCTGTTTTATTGACATATTTTACACCTCTGAATAAAAGTCTTTATATCAGCGTGGATACCTGGCCAGTAAAACTTCCCACTGATATGTGCCTGGGTGTTGGATTGTCCTAAGTGTCCCCCGGTTAGATGGGAATGGGCAACCTCTAGTACAACCTTTCTGTGGGGTTTGAGGATTATAATTGTGTCTTTTCTAAGCCTTCTGTAGATGTTTCATTTCCTTTCCTTTCATTTCCTTATAGCAAACCTGCTTTAAGAAAAAAAAAGGCTCTCCTTCTCTATACCTTCTCCTTCTGGAATAGCCTGTAAAAAAGCTTCAGCGAGAGCTGAATCATTTCGCTGGGAAAAGGCTAGGTCAGGATAGATGGTAGGCTCTTCTCCCTTTCTTTCTTCTAGGTTAGAAGGTTTATCAGCTTCCCCAAAGCCTAATGTACCTCTTTCTGTTGTTTCTGGTTCACTTTCCAGAATTCCTTGAGCAATCTGGTCCCCATGATGTACTTCGAATGGGATTTCACCATGATTCTCTAAGAGATGCTGCTAGAACATCTAAACTGAAGGCTAGGCCAGATTTTGGGGCCAACCTTATGTAACACCCTGGAAGGGGTATCAAAACCTAATCTGTAGGTATCATTCCTCTTTTCCCAGAGGGGATAATAGCCTCTCTCCTGCTACAGATATTGAAGGCTATCAATTCTTTCAAGGCAACAGAGGGGCTGGAAGCTCTATGATTAAGCTTCTGAAATTGTAGTGTTCCCTAATTTGTTTCGATTTCGTCACATCCCACCCATGATACCATATGTAAGGAAGGCATGGTATCAAAGTTAGCCAGACACAAGGGATCACAGTTCAATGGTGTTTATTGAACTTTTATCCGGGGTGTGAAAAATCTAGGATGGGAGCAAGCTACGACCATCAAATAATAATAAGACAGTCCTAGTGGAGTATAGTCAAATAAAAAGAGGCCATACAAAAAAAACGGTTGCCAATCCTGCTGCTATGCTACAAAATAGTGTGGGATAATGTTCACAAAAAGAAGGAAGTGTTCACAAAATGATGCATCAGGATGTTTAGGCCGTTGGCCTCTCTTCCCCATGTTTTTTAGAACGGGACAAGGCGGGTCACTCGAGCACAGCACACTCTTGGGTGTCTTCGGCACAAGGTCACAGTTCCTTTTACCAACATCAGGGCCTTCTGTGCCGAAGTCTCTTTCGTTCAAAGTCTGTTGCTTCAGAGAGCCTGATATACCAGAAACAACAAGGAAAAGTTCCTTTCCAAATATTCAAGTATGGCGATATACTCTTTGCCCTGGATCCCCCTCAGCTGGGCTCAGATCAATTTCAGTTCACAGGCAATTGAAGACTTTGGAATGTGCATGGGATTCAATTTAACCCGCTAAAGGACCACTTCAATTTCACCATTCAATAATCTTTTACACACTCTGGGGGTACCAAACTGAGACCTTCGAGTGAGCACCCAAGTGGCGCCAGACCACTCTGTATCTGGTACCTATTTTGGTTTCATAAAGTTCAATCACACACAAGTTCTTTGTTCATACAATGTTGCCACTTGCAACATTGAGCATATCACAGTCTGCTATCAGTTTCTCCTGACTCACCGGCTACGCTGAGCTCATTGGCGTTGCTTTGCTGTCAGAGTCAAGGATAGTACCACGGTGGCAATCACATCTCCCCGCCTTGGCTATCAATGTGGGAGGGCCCTGTGTACCTTTGACACACGCTACACCATTCGTCTGCTGTAATTCCTGGTCTTATGTTTCTTCCTGAAAGCTGTGACCCTTTCTTGAAAAGGGTAGGGTTAATTCCCTCCTTGTCATCCACTCTGGTCTTGCCACCTTTCCCCTTGGTTTAAACTGCCATCACAGAATAGCTGCTTCCTCGTGCATTTGGCCTTGCTCAGAGTGTGCTTCCGTGCTTCCCCTTTCATCCGTGTGGGGAAGTGTGATGAAAGTCAGGTGTGTGTAGTTATCAGCAATTGCCTGACTCTGCCTGACCCTTGCATTGGGACATGTCAGGCATACGGCTCTGGTGTTAGTCCATTGTCACTCACGATGAACTGCCCATGACAAAGTGTTCATGTCGGAAAAGGGGGGTTGAGCTTCTAGCTATCCTACCTGGTAGGTTGGGGAAGTGTCATAAGGAAGGGGATACACATCTCACCCTTTGGTGTCCCACCTCCAGTCCCCGAAGACCCCCCAACCAGGTGATCCTCCCACACTGGTCCACCCCCAGGAACTGATCTAATTACAATGGCCTTGTCCTGGCCACCTAGATGACAGGTCCCTGGGGCCTAGCTGGTGAGACACCGTAAGGTTTCACACAACTCTCGACTTCTACCCTCACATCACGGACCTCTCAAAAAAGTCCCACTCTCAGCTGCACCTCCTCAGAGATATTCTTCTTTTCCTCACTTTGCTCCAGAAGCTCAATGTATCCAGAGCCCTGGTTCTCTCGAGGCTGGACTACTGCAACAGCCTCAACCTGCCTTCTTCTACTCTCCGCCCTCTGCAACTAACCCAGAACAGGACTGCAAGACTTGTCCTTGGCCTCAAGTCCAGGGATCATATCTATCCAGCCCTGAAATCTCTCCACTGGCTTCCGGTGGCTGCAAGGTTCAAGTTCAAGACCCTCTGCATTTTCCACATGGCTGTCTGGGAACGGGGCCTGCACTACAACCAACTCTCTCTTCCTAAACATCTTCCTCTAACTCTGTGAGGGTCAGGCACTTCTCCTGGCAGAGAGTTGGTGTTAGTTCTCTCTCCTCTGCATGGGCATCCATCTAGAATGGCTTCCCCGCCCTTCTCAAATTCGTCTATTACCACCGCAGGGGGTGGTTGAAGTGTACCAAAAAAATAGTGAAATCTTTGATCCCGGCAGGGGACAGAGTAGGCTGAAAGGGAGCAACACGCAAAATATTGTTCAAGGGTTGCAGCCATGGTATTTGACAGTCAATTGAGTTGAAATAGACATAATTTTAACTGGAACTGCCATTGGGTGTTAAAAGGAAGAAGAGTGCAAAATGCTGTGGAACTGTTAACAGTCAAACATAAAAATAGTGGGACGCTGCTCCCGACCATGCCCGCTCACTTTGACCACTGACCACAGGTTCCAAAAGCTGCTCAAGACCTTTGTTTTCACTTCTGTGTTCTATCTCGCTCTCCCTTGCTGACTAGAGCTGGTCGCCTGTCTACCTTCTGAACTCAGACACCAGGCTTCCTCCATGACCCACAAGTACCTGCACTACATCCGGGCCTCAGGTCACTTAAGGGCTGTATCTGTAACCCTACATTCCCCCATACATACCCCTTTTTGCACTCCTTAGCTGGCTCGCCCGGCTACAATTGCTGCCCAGATGGCATTTCCCTTCTCCCTCCCCATGGCACTTCTCAGCTTCCCCTCACCTGCACTTGCATTATCTGAATGACAGAAGGCCTAGTAAGATCGTTTGTTTCATCCTCCCTATATCTGCCATCTTGTCTTGCCACACCTAGAAACACTGGTGTACAGGCGTGTTATAAATGATTTATCATATCATATCATATCATAAGCAAATATTACTATTTTTTCCAGAAATGGCAAAGACACTTGAGTGGTTGGAAGAAAACTTTCCAACATAAGAAATGAGTGATGTTAACATCCCTAATGGTAAACAGTTAATCTTTTAATATAAACAAATAATGTCATTTCTACAGACCTTAGTGAAATAATAATTTCTTCTTTTCATATAGTACATAGTTTACACGAAGAAACAACTCCCCAATTTAATTATCGATAATCCAAAGAGTCGCAAAGACATTCTCTATCCCCAACTGTACATAATGAAATCATGATCTTGTCTGCAAAATTGGATGAACTTAGTAACGACTTTAAGGAACTTTTAAATTATGTTAAAAATCAAGTTATTAAAAATGTTTGCTATCACTGTCCTTCTTGCACCTGTATAATTGAAAGACGATTTGATGAAACTTCACTCCCTCCCTCTCCTGATCATCATTTTACAGAAATTCCAAATTCTTCCATGTATGTTTCACTTTCTGATACCCCATGCCTTTCATAACTAAATGTATTTGTTATACTATAAATAACTTGTATATTGTTATGTCTTTTTTTTAACCCAATTAATAGTCTGTGGACCATATGACTCTCTAGGGTGCCCGGTTCACGAAATGGGGGTGTCTGCAGACAGAGAGCCATGTCCAGGAATGTCCAGTATTGCATGTCACACTTTTAACTAGTCTGTGGACATTGCACCTGTTCTACGGACAATCATGTGCCTGCTTTTCCCACCTGATGGGTGTCCGCGGATGGTCATCAGCACCACCGACGTCCCTGGACGTCATCATGTGACTGCACTCGTGCAGCATGATGGTTTGTCCATGAATTGTGTTCATACATTTCATATCACTGCATTTTCAGCCAATCTAGGGTGTTTCAAGTTGAAAGTTTACCCTTCCAGAATTCCTAGCGTCAATCTTAGTTTATCTGGCAACTTTTTACAACTTTCCAAGGCCTATTTTCGACTCGATTGTCCACGGACAGTCACACGATATGCGGCCATGTCCTCTGAAGGGGCCCACCCATTACTTTGCCTCATTCTCAATCTGGCAGATCAGGAGAGAGCACCTGCTTTGCTTTGCAGAGCTGTTTTGGAGACCTTGATTTCTGGCATCAATGGAATCAGTTATGGCCATCCATCCTGAAAACTTCCTGAAAACAAAACTGAAAAAAGCCAAAAGAAATACAAAATCACCCAAAAAAACAGTTCACTTTTCACAGTTAAAAAATAGAACTGAAAAAATAAATCACAGGCCCCTTTGCAGCCTACATAGTCCACGGAAAGTGTGGTAGTCTGGGAAATTCCAGGCGTGTGGTGGGGGAATTAAAATCAGTTAAATTGTTTTTCGTTCAAAAATGGTAGCTCTTAAAAGAACCTTTTTCTCTTTTTGACTTTTTTTTTATTATTTCGTTTTACGTACTTAAACTAACACATATTTTAAGGAACTTGATTATTTTTTCTAACTTTAACAAAAAGTGCTTCTAATTGTTTTCCTCTTTTTCTTTTTTCTTTAAGGGAATTTAGAAAGAATACTCAAATCCATATAATATGTGTTCACAGAAACTTCTTCACTGCATTTTGAATGTTTTCAAGAAAAAACTGATTGCCCACATCAGTTAGATGTATTCCATCTCTTCTAAAAATGTTGACAATATCAAATTTGATATTTTCATTATGAAAAGATGTCATGCCAACATCCTGCAAAAAAAGGCACATACAACTTTGTTCTCATCGCGCCTTGCTTTCTCAATCTGTGGGCAAAACAATTTGATCGCGCACACATGTCTCTGAGGTATCCGAGAAAAAATTATTAACGAACGTCGAAACAGTTCCATCAACTTTCCAGATATATCCTTCATTGCAAACTGGAATGATATTTCAGTAACATAGCCCAAACTGTTCCCTCCTCAGTGAACTACAATGATGTCCGAATGCTTCAAGTGGACCATATTCTCACAAAACAGGAGGAATTCTACCCACTTATTCCTCAAACTCCATACCATGAAACTTTAAATTCATTGAATCCAAGATTCTCAGAAAATCCACAGTGCTCAGAATAGACTTTCAGCCAAAGGATCCAAGAGTCTCTCAAGATCCATACACTCTGTTTTCATCAAACACATAGCTGTAGCCCTCTTCAGTGCACTGACCAACCAAAACTCCTGCTACCCTCTCTTCCTGTACACAACACCCAGGACACCTGATTGGCTGATCCCCCGATGTCTGCGGTCATCCAACACTGTCTGCATTCTCTGCAGTCTCCTTTCCATTCCAGGAAACCCTAAAAGACCAATATGGCACGTGCAGTGTCCGCAGGCAACTGTGGTGACTGCATACAGTGTAGCACAGGCCAGCCCTTTTACCCTCTCTATTTTCATGTTTGTAACACTCCCTCATTGGCTGCTTTCAAACAGTCACACATTCATCCAGCAATCACATCCAAAATCTCTACATGTAACCCTGTCATCTCAGTTCAGAACTTGTACATGTCTCCTGTTACTCACAGGCACCTGCATCAAAAACTACTGTGAAACTCTGCAAGATTTCTATTTGCAGATTCAACAACATCAGCACCTAACAAGACATGGTACAGGTATGCTTATATTTTTTAAAGAATTTTCTTTTCAACTCTTACAAATGTGTATGTACAGGGTTCCTGCCACTTACCCTGTAATATGCGTCTCAATAAGCATATTCTCTTTTTAAGCCACTCTGGCAAATGGCATGTATTGCAGCATTCAGCACCTGCTCACACCAAGAGGCAGTTAGTTACAATGTTGTGCATTTAAAATGTTTCTTTTTAGCAACATTTTCAAGAAATTTAAAAAATACAAATGTGTGCATTTATAGCAGTCTTGCATGAAACGTTTTCATTAAAGAAAGGAAAAGCAGGTAGAAAAGATTGGTCGACCATTTTTAAGTGGCACGTGGTGTGTGCCAGTTTAGTATGTAGCCAGTTATACTTGCCAACATGACTCATTCCAAACTATAGCTGCTTATCAAGTCTTGGTTTATTTCTTTGCATTCTGTGACTTGTAAAACCACTTCTCCTATTACACAACGCATTCTACAAGTCCCAAAATTGCAAAGAAAAAACAAGCTTGGGATGCAACATTCAAAAGTGTCACATTTACATTACATGAAAAATGGAAAATGCTGCATGTTTACAAATATTTATTTTTAAAAGCATTTTCATGAAAGTTACGAAATGCATATATACATTTACAGCAGCACTGTGTGTAACATCTTTTTAAAACAAAGAAAAAGCAGATGCAAAGCATTTGTGCACTATTTTTAAGTGCCACTTAGTTTGTGGAAATGTAATATCTTGACAGTACATGCATACTTGCTAACAAGAACCATTCCATTCTCTAGGTGATTATCCAGTCTTAGTTTTTCTATGCATTCTGGGACATGCATGTCAAGTATTTGTATGCAACTCCCAGAATACAATGAAAAAATCCAAGACTTCATAAACACCTACATATTGCAATTGATCATGATGACAAGTATGTATATAGTGGTAACATATTAAACTTCCACACACCAGCTGCCACTTAAAAATGTGCTACACATCTTTTCCATCTGCTTTTCTTTTCTGTTGCAAAAAAGCTACACACATTGCTGTGATAAATGCTCATCTGCATTGTTTAACTTTCATGAAAATGCTCCAAAAAAGAAACATTTTTAAAAGGTCAGCATTTCTCATTTTTCATTCCATATACATGTCACACTTTCCAAACTCAGTCATCACATCCCTTACACTGCCACCATTCTCATCCTGCTCACACATATGTGTATACCACTAAAGTATCTAGATACAAAACTTCACCTTACTTATAAAGTACTCTTCTTTCCAAACCTCTACAATAAAACACTAAACACTGCTGCAGCAACAATGCACCATTGCATTACCACTAGGCCACACTTCAATATTCTTTAAAAACACTGCAACATATTTCAAATACATTATACCACAAACACAGCAATTCTATCAAATTCAGCAGCAGAAAAATAACCTAGATACACACGTTCTTCTCACACCCATGTTTGCCCTGTATCTTTTAATGTGCCAAACAGCTCTACTCATACTCTAATTGTTTTAACAACATAGTTAACACACTTTTATACACCACCCATAACACAACTTCATTAACTTGTTTTCCCCAACAACTTCTCCTACCTTCATAAATACCAACCTCGCTTACTAAAATTAATTTACGATTACCACATGTATCCACTAACTTTCTTTCACAATTACAGGAAAGAAGAAGATTGCAAAGACAGTTACCTAAAAAAGAAGACTCTTCACATCCTGCAGAGTAAGAGCATACATATATCATGCATATTTTTCTAATTGTAACAATGTAATTTCACTATATATTGGCCTACAGTATTCTTTTCAAATCAACAACATTTATTTCAATCTTACTCATTATATTTCCACATTCACATTCTTTCTATTCCCATCTATACACCACCATTACAACAACCACTGTTTTCCTCAAAGCCTCACAATGTCCCTATTTATTCAAACACACCACCACTTCATTACTCACTAACCGAAGCCCATCACATCTGCACACACTCTTACTCTTACAACCTTCCCAACTACACCTATCATTCCTCACTCAACAAAACTAAACCAGCCACCACTAAAACAATGATGACCCCTCTTGCAAAATCTAAAAGTAAAGAAACATGTACAAACAAAAGCAGACTGAGTAATGAACATAACACTATATCTACCAATGTTAGCTCTGATTTACTGTGCATTTCTACTAAAGAGAAAGTTGTTTATATTGATTTTAAACAGAATGAAACCACGAACTAAATTAATAAATACATTTCTAAACATGTGCAATGTAAACATAAATACCTTTTCAAACTTCTGTGAAGTTGAATGGATTCACACAAGCAGCACATAACCATATTTCAATGAAGCGGCTTATAAACAAGAACAAAACTACCAAATTGCCATAGACAGTAGGCCGAAATGGTGGGAGACACCATTGTGACAAAGGAAAACCTTATAGAAAAAAACATCCCCAAACAAACGCTCAACCAAATATTCCTTTTTGCCCAACCAAACAAACCGTACAGTATATAAATGGACATACAGCTCAATGTGTAATGTATGCCAAAAGTCCTTGAAATCTTTATGACAATTCCTCCATCACTATGTGAAACTAAAATACAAAACTAAAATGAAACTTTACATACCATGGACACTTGTCCAGTGTGCAGCCACAAGACTTCAATGACATTCCTTAGCATGCATTTCAAGATTTTTTTTCGCAAAAGCACCTCCCACCACATCAACATGTTAGCAACACACCATTTCGCTATACGTAATCTTGTGCATAGACTATACTATGCAAAAAGCCCTTCTCTAGAACTGCAAAATGTAAATAATATTCTCCTACATGAAATTTGACTTAGAAAATTCATAACTTCAGAAAACATTAGCGAAAACCTCACAAACACTTACCTCCTAACAAACACATACAAAAAAGAAATAGCTATGTTTCAAAACACATCTGCTGAAATACCAGACCAAGTATGTGCCTGTTGTCACTGAACGTTTTATAAAAAGAGCACAAAAATAGTGGATGTGGCCTACAAAATAGAGGACAATGGGGAATCCCAATGATTCCAATTAGCTTCATATCTAACAGCAGAAAATAAATACAAAATAACTGACCCCTCAATAGTTTGCACGTACTGCCATACAAAGCTTGACAATTTCCAAATGCCATCACATGCTATCACTAATAACTTAGATATATTCCCACTTCAATGGTGCTCTAAAAATTTAACTTGTATGACAGCATTATAATCCAAACAATATACCCATTTCAAGGTATGAATACCACAAAGATATAAACCATAGAGGAAAAGTTAAGAAAAAAAACCCAAATAATTCAAGATTCACCAGCAACTGCCAATTTGAATGTGTAGATCCTGTTACTGCAGTCAATATTTTAGACGAATATATAATTCACCTACTGCACTCCAAGAACACCATTGAAGATGCATTGGAAACATACCAAATGCGTCAAGCCAAAGGATCCCCAATGAGTTTATGGGAAAGAAAGTGTAGAAGCACGCTCTTTTCCTCTACTCTTTCCTACAGGAAAAAGAGGAAGATATGATGAAAGATCTATACAAATTATTGCATCAGAATATCGCTCTTTACAAATGTATTCTGAAGACCCCAGATTCAGACAAAATGTAGAATACATTTTCCACCTCCTGTTCGAAAATAAGTGAGCAACTATGGAGTTGCACATACATTAAAAACAGCCTCTAATGTTTTTAACATATCTGCTACCCAACTGATTAAAAAGATAAAAGACAAAGATGAAGTTTTGCCATCAAGAATCACAAATCTCTTGGCAGACATGCGTGGTACAAAATAATACTGGTTTCGACATCATGCTGATGTATGTTGTAAGCTAAGGAACCTAGGACCCCCATATGGTTTGTTACTTTAAGTAGTGCAGAGTATGCATGGGATGACTTGCACGACTTCTTACAGAGTTCAATCCACATAAAGATGGAATAGATATAAAAACACCATTGCTTCATTGCCATGCTGCACTTAATCTGCAAGAAAGCTACCCTTAAGCTCAGAGAAGTGCAACACTACTTTTGTAGAAAAGAATATCAATCCAGAGGAGCAGCACATATCCACATGCTTTTGTGGATACAAGATGCTCCCACATTTGGCCATTATAGTTATGGCACTGTTTTACAGTTTATTGAAAAAAACATTACCTGTGACAGCCCTTCAGAAACCACGCGTAGCGACCTACGTACACAAATCTTACACTTATGAAAATGAAACTGTGGCAAATACTGATGATGCAGATATAAAAACAAAGGCACATTCTATAACAAATGTCACTTTGGAGTCGCTATACCAGTTTGCAAAAAAGGACAAGTAAATTGATTGATGTATTGTGCTAGACACACTGTAAAAGGCAAATCCCCTAAAAGCACATACAACATTAAAAGAGGTGAAGCATCCAAGTACATCAATGTTTACAATGCAATCATTGCCCTCTTGTGGAATGCACACATAGACATACAATACATAGCAGACAAGATGTCCCATAGAGAATGTGGGTGCTATGAAGCTGCAGACCGTTTCACAGGTACAGCCTTATATGGCAAATCTCAACACATTGTCTGGCTAAACCTTGGTACAGCTTTGGCCCAAATAAAGAGTACTAAAATTATACCAAGAGATAGAAACAAAAGCCACAAATGATCCCAACAGCCAGGACATTTTAATAAAGAATTGATTTCACACATACTTCCCAAACAGAAGTACTGCTTTGGAAAACATGTGCCTGTACAACATAGCCCATAACTACTGCTACAAAAACAATCTCAGACCAATGAGACAATTGGCAAATATTCAGTCTCACCTTGCGGAAAAAGCCTAGGGAAACATATCAAAACCCAGCCTAATTAATCATATAAAGTTATCATTTAAATCTCCACATATTGAGAACGCTATTACATGACCCTACTGCAACTTTTTAAAGCAAGGAGAAAAGATGAAGAATATTTAGGTGGCTTTGACTCATTTGAAGCGGCATTCAAAGCAAATGAAAGCAGTAGAACAAATGTCAATTTCAAACAATACAAAGAAATGTTGGTCAATGAATACCAACAAGAGTAAGAAATTTAGGCAGAACTAGATGAAGACACACCTGAGGGCAGTTAACCTTCCCTTACCAGAAGCCAAGAAACATGTGCTAAATGAAGTAGAAATACCCATGACAGAGGTAGAAAATATCATGTATCAATCTAAACAATCTGAAGAAGACTTGTCAGTGCTGAAATCACAGCTAAATGATGAACAACTCGCCATTTTTCTGGAAGTCACTCAAGAAATTGAACATGGTTTTAGACATGAAACGAAAACCTGTAGCTGTAGGAATTAGAAACATCTGCTCCTGTATGTAAGTGGTGAAGCTGGATCTGGTAAAACTTTCTTAATTAAAATAATTAGCACATTTCTACAAAACTTAACAAACAACAACATTTTGGCTGTAGTAACAGCCTCCAGAGGTTTAGCTGCCTACAACATTGTAGGTGAAACATTACACCAACCACTACTCTTCCGTGTAGAACACCAAAACAAATTAGAATCCCCCAGATTATTAGCAGAAGCTGCTACTGGAATGCACAGAATAAAAAAAAGTGCTCCTGATAGATGAAGTAAGCATGGTTTCCAACCTCATGTTGGCTTTAATTCATCTCAGAATGCACAAAGTTATTAAAACCAAATCCAAAGAACTGTTTGGAGGTTATTTTCGGAGACCTCCTACAGTTAACATCAGTTAAAGGTCACCTATTTTCAAAACATTAGGAGACAAACAATGCTGCAATACCCTCAGAAGTATGGAAATGGAAATCTCGGGCAACATTTTCACCATAGAGAACTAACTGAAAGCATGCATCAGTTTGCAGACCGCACATATGCTAATATTTTAAAAAGCATTAGAACTGGTCTGCTTACTAAAGATGCAAAATCCATCTTAAATAGTAGACTAATCCATTAGCTATATGGACAAAACACATATGTTCCTGATGTCATGGCACAATTAACTCAACAAAATCTTAAATGTATATCATTAATGCCAACTCGTGCAAGCTGTAGTCAATTCAACGAGACAATGTTGAAAAAAGAAATGCAACCCATACTGCATATCAGCTCGACAGACGAACTAGAAGTGTATGGTATGACACTACCTATGTGTCAACAAGCAACAGCGACGAAGCAATAGCTTAGAAAAATGGATCTCCAACACAGCCGGATTGGAGGAAATATTGACTTTGTGGCTAAACAGCAGAGAAATTGTAAAACATAATCTTGGCATAGAACACGGTTTAGTCAATGGAGCAATTGGTACAGTTGATGGCTTCCAAACAGAGGCACACAACAACAACATTCAGGTTGTCAACATCCACTTTGACAAACTTGCAGAGGTTAAACAAATTGGTTGGCCACTAGCACGTTTCCTTCTTTTCAAAAACATATATGTACACAGAGTGCAATGTTCTCAATCTATTGCATATGCTGTCACTATTCACAAATCAAAAGGTATAACCCTAGATCAAGCATTGATTAGCATTGGCAGCACCGTCTTTAAAGAAGGTATGAGTTACATAGCTCTTTCACATCTGCTTACATGCAATGGTCTATGCCTAGTTAACTTTGATGCAAACAATTCCTGACATTCCTTGCATCCTGGTAGACAACAGGCTACGGGCACTATGCACCCCCCATCTAGTTATGTACCCTGTACCTCAAAAGAAGGAACCTTTTAAAAGACAAGTAATACAAACAGAAGCTATAGCAGATCTCCTAACAATACTGCTAAAAAACAATGACCACCTCTGTCTGTATCAAACAATATAACCATAAAACTGTCTAACACAAAGTCAACTGTGCATCCATCAGAAAAGAAAGACAAGCATGTCTCTTCTCAGAAAGATCTTAAGACCCATCAAACAATCCACAAATAGAACTCTGTGGTCCATTTAAATTCAGCAACACAACTGGAGTAAATTGTTATGCTAATGTGACAATGTATCTTCTCTTCCAATTGGCACCAATTATTCACAACATTTGCTTAAATGGCTCGGAACAGTTGTGGTTGCAAGTGCTCGTCCTTCACAGAAATGCTACACCATTGCTGAACTACAGTGCAGCAATGGTAAAATTTACCATAAACACACAGGAAGCCCCACAAGAATTCTTAATGTACTTACTACAAGTACTGGAAACCAAAAATATCCCTAGAAATGAAATCTTCTAGATTTCATACACGTGGAAACATACATGCACTCTGTGCAACCATGTTTCACAAGAGCAAATCCGTAATTAACGATTTGTATATGTATCCATACCAAATTCTGAATCCATTCCATTTCACAAGCATTTGCAGAATGCAAATCTTGGCATATTATGCCCTTGTTGCAATTCAGAGAATCCTTCCACTATACAAATAAACTCACATAGCCAATATATCATACTAATGCTTCTAATGTACAATGCAGATAGTACCAAAAATGACTGTAAGCTTACAGGCTTCACACACAGCCAAGTATCTCTTGGAAAGAAAACCTTCACAACCATAGGTATAGTATAACACACTGGTGCCACAATCACTTCAGGGGCTACACTGCATATGTCAAAAAGTGGCTGGTTTCAATGTAACTGCACCTCTGTTACTCCAAAACATAGGTTACCAGCAAATTTAACAAATGCCTACAACCCAAATTTAGTCACTAAACTATAGCACAATTAACAAAATACACCGGTAGGTATCTTACTACACCCATAATACTATAATAGTACTTTTGAAAGTCAATCTAGTTAGAATATGCAAACAGGTATCTAACTACTTGAAAAACACACTTCATTCCAAAACACTTCAAATACGCCATCCCAATTCTTATACGACAAAACATCTTCCAACCTCTAATGTAGTTAGAATGTGCCAACAGGTATCTAACTACTTCAAGCATTACCCTAATCACAACATACTTCAAACACACATATTATCACCCTTACACTCACATAACTGTAATCAGGTTATTTTAATCCAGTACAGATTTTTTTCTCCAATGACCCAATAATTATTTAATGTCAAAACACAGCAGTTTGTCATACAATAATGTTGTACCAAACATAGTACTTCTAAATAGGGTCTATAAAAGAAAATGGATATGTAAAGTTGTATACAAATACAGTTTTTTTAACTATCCTGTTTAACAAATTGTACTGTTTTTTTCCACAGAATATAAACCAAAAATATCAGCTTCATAATGCTACAAAACTATGTAACCACAGCAATTATAATCAAGTGCATATTCTATGAGAACTATCCTCAATTGTACTACAATCATAAGTACCACATAGAGTTCAATTACATCATTCATCCATATTACAAACACGTACCACCACTACATTACCTACAATTACTATACACATATTACTACTATGGTGATTCTGGCCATACTCTTACTACATTACCTATAATTGCTATACACGGTGGATGTTGTGCCCAGTGCACAAATTGCTGTGGCCATGCCTCCCGAGAATCTGGCCACTGGCCTCCACCACTCCAATACAATTAACTATATAACAAGTATGGATCATACACCATCATCTAATAAAACTGACCCTAACCACATGCAATCGAAATGATGTCTGCGGACACCGAAATTGACTGCAGACTCAGCAGCATTTCCAAACCTTTTTTTCACCTCTAAAAACAGCTCCACATTAACTTCATTCCACTTCCCTACCATTTCTGTGCCCTCTCTCAGCCATTAAATAACCCCAAATGTCTTTCCCAAGCTGTCCGTTTACGGCGCTTTCCGCAAACTACCACGGTGTCCGCAGACAGCTATGGCCCCTGCCCGACTTTTTTCAACATACAAAAATACTGCCATATCATCTTTTCTCCACTCCCCTACCCTTCCCAGCCCCTCTTTCCACCACCAAATGTGTTTTCTATACTTTTTACCAAGCACGCTGTTCGCGGCAGCTGTCTGTGGGTCCAACATGGCGGGAGTTTTCAAAAACATGACAGCCCAGCTGCCCGATACAACAAAAACCATCCAACCAAAACATGGCGATCACCTTTACCATCTCCCATGGCACCGGAGTGCCTCTCTCACGTTCACTGCAGTGGTTAATGTGATTGGCTAGTCCCTCCGTCTAAAGAGCCAATCCACGAGCCGGCAGGTGAGTATGCCGGCCCACTACCCAAGGCCCACTTTCTAAGGCCCTGTCTGCTCCCTGTCCGTTGTCTGGCTGGGTGTTGGAGGCCCTCCTGCACCCCTAACTATCGGAATGGTGCTGCACTTCTAGACTTTCCTGGGGATTCGGAACCTAACGTGACTCCTCATTTCGCCATGATTTAGTCACCCCTAAATACTATTGCCTCCTACCGCTCATGCTCTGAAACACTTGTGTCCAATCATGATCCAAATAAAATATCATATCATACCCCTCTGACTGTCCCACCCTCAATACGTCTTGCCTGGACTCCCTCTCTCCCTACCTACAGCGGTTCCCTGGGCTGTTACTGTGTTATCACCTAGTTACTAATTTAACCCTAGCGTGCCCTGGGCTGTTACTGTGTTATCACATAGGTGCTCATTTTAACCTAGCATGCCCTGTGGCTGTTACTATGCTATCACCTAGTTGCTAATTTTAACCTAGTGTGCCCTGTGACTGTTACTATGCTATCACCTAGTTGCTAATTTTAACCTAGCATGCCCTATGGATTTTACTATGTTATCACCTAGATGCTAATTTTAAACTAGCATGCCCTGTGGTTGTACTGTTATCACCTAGTTTCTAATTTTAACCTAGCATGTCATGTGGTTTTAACTGCGTTCACCCAACTGCACATTTCTGTTTGCTGTCTGGACCAGTGACTGCATTGTGCTACCCTGTCCTGCTCTTCTTTCTCGTCCACCTCTTGCCCCCCTTCCTCTCTCTCCTCTTCCTTCTTCTCATCTTCTATGGCGCTCTGTGATTCACCTATCTTCTCCAACTGTTTCTCCATTGACTATCCTACCCTTCTCACTAAGTCTGGCAAGAAGAAGTACAAAAAGGATATCTTGGTCTCTAACCCTGGTCTCCCAATCGCTGGCAGTGACACCAGCGCATCCTCCACACAGGTTCTCACCGACATCCTATTTGTTGCTCCGTCGCCAGACCTATGGACTCTCCATATGGTCTCTGTGCTCTCCCCTTTCTCCTCCTCTCCCATTAATGGTGGCACCTGGTGGGAGGCCCTCCTTGCCTCCTTACACTCTTCTAAATTCATCATTAATGTTTATCGGAATGGCACTGTCTTGTTACAAGACCCCCAGGCCTGCCTCTTCCTCTATGACAGAGGCTTTCTGTGCCTCCTAAACTTCCTTCTTTCCCCTGCTGTGCCTTCTCCCTCCTCTCCGACTCCCTTGCCTCCTGATGCTGCCTCCTCATGCTGCTGCCTCCTCCTTGGCTATGTTGCCCTCTCCTCCCTCCTCTTCAGCCCCACCCCTCAGGTTCCTTCTACACATCCGCAGCGTGTACCTCTGATTTGTACCCCATCTTGGAAGTCTTTATAGGTTGTCAACCTTCTCCTTATTGCCACTCTTAACTCTCGCTCCGATGTCAAGCACTCCTCTGACAACTGCCGCCTCTTGGAAGAACTCAACCTTGATATCCTAGGTCTCACTGAGACATGGTTCATGGCCAGCTCTGTCATGAGCTTTGACATGCTCCTCACTGATGGATACATGATCCTCTCCGTGCCCAGATTCAACCGTCCTGGTGGGGGGTAGCCTTGATCTTCCAGGAGTGGATTCCTGCTTTGTGATTCCTATGAAAGCATACTCCTCCTTTGAATGCCTTATCTGCAGGCTTCCTCTCTCTAGTGGCCACTCTGTCACCATTGCCACTATCTATCGGCTACCTTGTCAGACTACCTCTTTCCTCTCCAAGTGGGCCAACCACTCCTCCTCTTTCCTTACCTTGAACACTCAACTCCTCCTCCTTGGTGACCTCAATATCCATCTGGATACTTACTGTCCCTCCTCTGGACTCTTTCGTGATCTCTGCGACTCACTCTCTCCTTCTATTCTTCCCTCTGGCGGAACTCACTCTGCAGAGCACACTCTGGATGTTCTCATCTCCTCTGACCAACCCCTCGCTAACCCTCACATCGCCCCTCTCACCTGGAGTGATAACTTTCTCCTCTCTTCCCATCTCTCCCTCTCTACCCCACAGGCCAAGCCAGCTCCAGCACTGCTACTTACCTTCTCGGTCATCCAGCCCATGAAGTGTGAGTCAGTTGAGGCTTTCACTGCCACTTTCTCTCTCCCTTCTCCACATCTGGCTGACTCTCACCATGAAACTGCCCTTTACAAGCTCCGCCCTGCTATCTCTGCGGCATCTACCAACTCAGCCGAAATCTTTAAAATCTGCAAGATGTTAGCCAATGCTGCTGCAGTCTCTGCCTCTCCTGTCCGCTCCCAGGCCCTCTGCACGTCCCTGGCTTCTCATTTCATCTAAAAAAACCTAGGACATTCTGTCCACCCTCTTCTTCTCTCCTCCTCTTTCCTCTTCTCTCTCTGCTCCCTCTGGCCCCCTTTCAGCCACCTCTCCTCACTCCTTCTCTGCCTTTCCTCTGTTCTCCCCTGACAAGATTTCTAGACAAGTCCGATCTATGAAAGTCTTGTCAAAACAGGTTCTTCCATGTTTGTCCAAAACCATCAAGGACCATATTGACACCCTTGCTCCTACCCTGGCTGAATTATTCAATCATTCCTTCACCACTGCAGACTTCCCCTCCCGTCTGAAGCACTCCCCTTGTGCACCTTCTTCTCAAGAAATCTCCTTTCACTGGGAAAACTCTTGGAAACGCTGGCCATCCCCCAGCTTAACCTCCACACTGATTCTGTTGGCTATCTCCATGATCATTAGTCTGAGGTTCAGAGCAGCCAGAAGCACAGAAACCGCTCTCTTGAACATCCATGAAGACCTGCTCTACAACCTTGATTCTAATCTCCACTCTGTCCTCATCTTACTTGTTCTCTCTTCTGCCTTTGACACGGTCAACCATGCCATCCTGCTTGACCACATCTGTGATCAACTGGGTATCACTGATCAGGCCCTGACCTGTCTGACCTCTTTCCTCTCAAACCGACCCTCCCAGGTCCAACCTGGGTCCTTCCTTTCCTCTATCTCAGTACTCTCCCAGGCCTTTCAACCAATACCTGGCACCCCTTGCCCACTGCATTGCTGCCTCTGTTCCAACTTTCAGTGCTATGCGGATGACAATCAGTTCATTTTTAGGCCCCCCTCTGCCACCTCCTCTCCCTCTCTCATCTATGACTGTCTGTCTGCAAACCAGGAGTGGTGTGCCGCCAACAGCCTCTGCCTCAATGCCAGTAAGACAGAGATCTTCCTCATTGGCACTCCTCCACCTTCCTTTCCTGTCACTCTCTGGGTGACCTCCCTTGGCCCCCCCTCCGGCTCCCACCTGTAAGGCTAAGAACCTCGGGGTCATCTTCGACTCCACGCTTTCCTTTTCAACACACATCTCTGACGTCTCTAAGAAGTTGAACTACCAACTACACCTCCTCAGGGGTATTCTTCCTTTCCTCTCTTTCCCCCAGAAGCTCACTGTCTCTCTCTCTAGGCTGGACTATTGCAACAGCCTCTTTCTAATTCTGCCTGCCACTACTGTCTGCCCTTTGCAACTTATCCAGAACAGGACTGCGAGAATTGTCCTTTGCCTCAAGCCCAGGGATCATATCTCTCCAGCCCTGAAATCTCTTGACTGGCTCCCAGCAGCTACAATTATTAAATTTGAGACCCTCTGCATTGTCCACAAGGCCTTCTGGGGCCTGGGCCCTCAATACCTTCAACTCTCCCTCCGGAAATAGCTTCCTACTCAGCTCTTCACTCCTCCAGCTCCCTCAGGGTCAGTTGCTACTCCAAAAAAAACAAGTTGCTGGTAGATCTCTCTCTTCGGCTGGGGCCTGCCTCTGGAACAGCCTCCCTGCCTCGCTGAAACTCAAGGAGTACCATCTTCAGTTCTGGAAGCACCTCAAGACCTTCCTCTTTGCTTCTGCCTTCTCTCTTCCTCTCCCCTGCTGATCTCTGTCTGTTTCTGCACTGGGATCCTGGCTACCCTCTGAATACAGGCCCAGATCACTGCCACCTATCTGCATTGCCGCACTGCCTCCCAGCAACCCTTGCACTTGGGTCTGTATCTCCATCCCTACAGTCCCCTGCACTTATCAGACACCCACCTGCTGGCTACACTACCTGTTGTTGTTATTTCATCATGTATTTGGCACTTTCTTCTCCTTCCCAGCCCCTAGCACTTTCTCACTCCCCTCTCCCCTGCACTTGCGTACTCTGAATGTCACTGGGCCTAATAAGATCATTGTTTTTCATCCCTTGTACCCCTCCCTTGCCTTGTTGGGCCCTGAATCACTTGTGTATAGGCTCAATATAAATAAACTATCATAATTCATATGACACACCTCACGCTCTTCACCATCCAATCAGCGGGTGTTTCTGATGTCCACGGACACTCATGTGGGCCCCTGGACCAATCGGAGGCCTGTCTGCGGACCAAACATGCAAGTGAGCCCACGTACCAAACCCAAACCCAGATATCACTAATTTTGTTTGCATACATTTAGGTAATTAAAAAAAAAAACTACTGGACAGATTTACACCAAATTTACAAATGCACGCTTTTGGGACGAAGCCGCCGCTCTTGATGCACATTTGGTGAAAATCCATCCAGTGGTTTGGGCTGTAGGCATGAGCAACATTGTTTTTCCATTGCGTCTATGGGAAAAACCACAAATCTTGGGACCCAACCTATAACTTTGACCCCTCTGCACGCGACCTCACCAAACTCTGCAGGATCAATCTGATGTGTCCATATACTATTTTTGCAAGTTTTTTGAGGATTCGTCCGGGAGGACAAAGTTATAAGACTCCCAAAAAGTGTTCTTCCTATGGTTTGAGCAACTTAACCATAACTACTGGGCTGCTACCACAGCCCCTGTAATATATAAATATATATATATATATATTACAAGGCCACGGTAGTGGCCGTGTAGTTATGGTTAAGTTGCTCAAACCATAGGAAGAACACTTTTTGGGCGGCTTATAACTTCGCTCCCCCTGGACGAATCCTCACCAAACTTTGCAAAAATTGTATATGGTCCACTCTGAATTTTTGTTGAGGTCTGGTCCAGGGTCGGGGCAAAGTTATAGGGGGGGTCCCAAAACTTCTGCTTTTCCCATAGACTGAATGGGGAAAAAATGTTGTGGATGGATTTTCACCAAATATGCGGTAGCGGCAGGCGCTTGGTCCACAAAGCGTGCTTTGGTGACCTTCCGTGCAGTACTTTTCATTAAAGTTACCAAAAAGTAGATGGAAAAAAATGAGTGATATCTATGTCCGCTTCGTGGTCACACTTCCCTGTTCGGTCCACGGACAAGATAACGATTGGCTAAGGGGCTGGCATCATGACCGCGGACACGCAACGTCTCTGTCTATTGGCTGCAGCAAGACGTGTTCTGCGTCAGATTGTTTGGATGCGCCCGACATCTTGGATCCACCGATAGCGGACCGACAACCGACAGTAAGACTAGGGTGATGAATGCTTTTTTTCTGGCGGTTGGTCTTCATGAAAATGAGGGGTCTAATAACGGTAGTATTTCATTCCGTGCATTGCACAGGGAACTTGTAACTGTTGTAAGGACACGCGTGGTGTTAGCGAACATTGAAATTGACAACATGCCGTAATTGCATTAGTTTTTCTTATGGGTATTGTATTCATTAGTACGCCGCCATGTTTGTGACATGCTACGGTGGTTGTGGCCAGGGCCTAGAGTCTTGGATGCATGGCCGTCGGTTGAAGGCCGAAGGCCTTACTTCCAAGACTATAGGCCCTGGCCCCAACCACTGCAGCATGTCACACCCATGTATACACCCGTAGTAATGTGTATCGATTTCCTGGTTGTGGGGAGTGTGTGCAGTCTTGGGTGCATGGCCTTATACCCTCTTCATGATGTATTTTCTATGGCCACCTTGAATGCACAGAAAATGAGGGGTGTAATAAGGATAGCATTTCAGTCCGTACAGTGCACAGGGAACTTGTAACTGTTGTAAGGACACGTGGTGTTAGCGAACATTGAAATTCACAACATGCCGTAATTGCATTACTTTTTCTTATGGGCATTGTATTCATTAGTACGCCGCCATGGGTGTGACATGCTACAGTGTTTGTGGCCAGGGCCTAGGGTCTTGGATGCATGGCTGTCGGCCAAAGGCCTTACTTCCAAGACTGTAGGCCCTGGCCACAACCACTGCAGCATGTCACTCCCATGGATACACCCGTAGTAATGTGTATCAATTGCCTGGTTGTGGGGAGTGTGTGCAGTCTTGGGTGCATGGCCAAAAGCCATGCACCCAAGAACCAACTTGTAAGCACTGGACGTCCCAGCCACTGCACACCCATACCATGTAATGTCTATGGACATACAGCTAGGACTGCAGCCTCTGACCAGAAGCACTGAAGGATAGCACACCTATAGAAAAACCCCAACTAGCACACCTCACTGTGGTGGTTGTGGGGAGAGCCTGCACTCTTGGGTGCATGGCCAAAGGCCATGCGCCCAACAACAAAGTTATAACCTCTTCATGATGTATTTTCTATGGCCACCTTGCACGCACAGAAAATGAGGGGTGTAATAAGGGTAGCATTTCAGTCCGTGCAGTGCACAGGGAACTTGTAACTGTTGTAAGGACACGCGTCGTGTTAGCGAACATTGAAGGCCTTACTTCCAAGACTGTAGGCCCTGGCCACAACCATCGCAGTATGTCACACCCATGGATACACCCGCAGTAATGCGTATCGATTGCCTGGTTGTGGGAAGTGTGTGAACCCAAGAACCAACTTGTAAGCACTGGACGTCCCAGCCACTGCACACCCATACCATGTAATATCTATGGACATACAGCTAGGACTGCAGCCTCTGGCCAGAAGCAACATGCCGTAATTGCACTGTAGGATACCACACCTATAGAAAAGCCCCAACTTCCACACATTACTGAGGTGGTTGCGGGGAGACCCTTCACTTTTGGGTGCATGGCCAAACAACAAAGTTATATCCTCTTCACTTACAAGCCAACATGGGTTTCATCTAGTGCGGTGGTTGTGGCCAAGATGTATACTTTTGGGTGCATGGTTTCAGGCTGTATGCCATACACCTAAGCATGTACACACTGCCCACACCCACTGCAGCTTATCACATTTACACTTGACACCCACACAATCGATTATATATCTGGCAGGTGTGGCCAGCTCCCAGAGTTTTGGGTACATATTCAGTACATGCTACATTTACAATGTTTCCTTCTATGGGTGTGCTACTGATTTTTAAGCAACCGTGGGTGTAATATGCTGTGGTGATTGTGGCCAGGGCCTACAGTGTTGGGTGCATGGCCGTAGGCCGTAGGCCGGATGCCATACTTCCAAGACTGTAGGCCCTGCCCACAGCCACCGCAGCATGTCACAGCAATGGGTACACCTGTAGTATTCATCATTGATCAGATGGTTGTGGGGAGTGTGTGCACCCAAGAAGAAACTTCTAAGCACTGGAGTTATAAGCTACTTCACATCCATAGATTTAAATGTATGGACATACACCTACGATTTTAGGCCCTGCCCACAACCTCTGCAGCACATCACTCAGGTGGCTGTGGGGAGGGTCTGCAGTCATGAGTGCATGGCTGCTGGCCATGCCCCCAAAAGCACATTTGTATGTAGTGTAGTTATATGCCCCAATGGAAGTCATATGGTGTGGTAGTAGTGGCCAGGATGTAGAGTATTTGAACAAAATAATAAGCACTGCAGTTGTAAGCAACTATGGATTTTATATACTGTATACCCACACATTGATAAATCTGTGGCCTCACACACACGTCTGTAGCCTGTGGCTACAAACTACTGCAGCGTATCACAGCTATAGGTACACTTGTACTAAAATGGTTGTGGGGAGGGCGTAGCGTTTTGGGAGCATGGCCGAAGGGCATGGTCCTAAAACCAACTTTGTATGTAGTGAAATTACAAGGCACAATGGTTCCGATATGCTGTGGTGTTTCTGCCCAGGACCCACAGTCTTGCTTGCATGCCCAAAGGCCATGCACCCAAGACTGAAGTCATAAGCAGTGGGGTTATAAGTGAATATGGTGTAATGTGGTAGTTGTGTGCACGTCTGAGCGTCTTGGCTGCATGGCTGCAGACGATGGTCCCAAAAGTTAACTCATAAGTAGTTAATTTACAAGGACCATGGTTTTGATATGCAGCGATGGTTGTGGGTAAGAACTATACTCTTTGTACCTTGGTCGTAAGGCGTAGGTGGTAGGTTACACAACCAAGATGCAAGGGCCAGCCTACAGCCGCTGCAGCATATTAGTACCATAGATTGGACGTGTAGGTTCGCATGTGTACAAAATGACTGCCAAAATACTTACTCCTTACTTTGTTCAAAATCCATATATGTTTTAAATGCCTTCAGTACTTTGGTGGAAGTATCTTTTTTTAATTTCTGTGATAAAAGAAAAAAGTATGTTAGCCTTTGCATTTCATGAAAACTTACTACATTGCATAATAGACAGTTTACCTTTTTTTCCCTCATATTTAGTTTACAAACCAGTGTACTGTGCATTCTGCTCATTTTCTGTGTTTGCTTTTCTAATCCTTGGGTCTGGGGAAAAGAAATCCATGCCGGATTTTAAAAAATCCTTTATTTTCTATAGTACTAACTACTTCCTTGTTTCCTTTGATTGTTTCCTTCATCTTTCTGATTAATGTTATGTTTGTTGCCTTGCTGCCCATTTTTAACAACAGACACTTGTAGGCGTATTCTAACTGTGCATTTGTTCTTCCAGTTCTGTGATATTCATTTATTTGTTTCGTTGTTATATACTCTTGGGCAGTTAGATACATCTTGCAGTATTCTGTTTGTAGTCTTTTCCATCATTTTTTGATACTCTTGAAGTACACATTATTTATTAAATTTTGGCTTTAAGAAGATTAAGTACGCATTTGTAAGATTAGCTGGCAATCTCTGCTTTAGAGTAATGGTGGCATCATTACATAACTTAGCTTAAGGTGGAGCGATTGTCTGAATTGCAAATAGTACATAATCTGCCATGGTTTGCATTCTGTACAAGTTGCTGAAATGGAATGGATTCACAATTAGGTATGGAAACATAAACAAATCGCTCATTTGGGATTTCTTCCTGTATCACATTGTTAGAGAGTGCATGTATGTTTCTACGATATCTGGAAGATTTCATTTACAGGTATGCTTTTGTTTTCCAATACTAGTAGTAAGTACATTAGACATTCTTGTGGATCTTCTTGTGAGTTCATAGTGAATCTCACCATTCCAGCACAGTAGTGCAATTCTTGGTTATTCCATGAACACTGTATGTGTTGTCAGGATTGTTTGTTGCATTTCTATGAAGCACTAATATTTGCAAACACAATTGGTCTGTACTGTGTAAGTAAATATTGTTAACAATTGGTGGCAATTGAAATAGAATATTCATTGCTACATTTGGATAGCCACTTACCCCAGTTTCATTTGCAAATTTGAATGGACCAGCTAGTTCTGTATCTGAGTGCATTTTTCAGAGTTTCTGTTCCTTCTTTGAAGATGTACCTGGTTTACATTCCCTAATAGGTTCTTCTTTGTTTGTGGTAATTGATGAAGGAATATCAGCTTTGACTTTACTTGCATCAAAGTTCCTTAGCAATAGACCGTCAAGTGTACGTAAGCGTGATAATGCTACGTAGCTCATGCCTTCTTTAAAGACTGTGTTTCCTATATCTATCAATGCTTTGTCTAGGGTAAGACCATGGTATTTATGAACGGTATCTGCATATGCAAGAGTTAGAGAAAATTGCTCTCTACGTACATACATGTCTTTGAAGAGAAGGAATCGAGCACTTGAGCATCCTATGCTTTTCACTTCTGAAAGTTTATCAAAGCTAATATTGACAAACTGAATGTTGCTGTCACTTGGTAATGATTGAAAGCCAACAACTGTACCCAGTGCTCCATTAACTAGTCCTTGCTCAACGTCAAGGTTACGTTTAAGCATTACTCTACAATTTAAGGATAATTTTAATATTTTTTCCAACCCAGCTGTGTTGGAGATTGAATTTTCTAAACTGTTTAGTCTTGTTGTTGCTTGCTCACACATGGGTACTGTCATACCTTGTACGTCTAGTTTGTCTGTGGTGCTAATTTCAATTATTGGTTGTATTTTTTTATTTAAAATTGTTTCAATTAATTTGAAGCAGCTTGCAAGAGTTGGCATTAAGGCCATACAATTGACATATTTGTGCGCAATTTGTTCTATAACATAAGTTGCACATGCATTATCGCCATAAAGTGCATGAATGTGCCGGTTTTTTCAATACTGCTTGTGCTTCTTGCGATAGTACACCAACTCTAATACTTTTTAAGATGTTGGCATATGTGAGATCTGCAGATTGCTGCATGTTCTCTGTTAATTCTCTGTATTGTAAATGTTGCCAATGGTTGACATTTCCTATGCTGCTAACTGTTTTACGGCAGAGTTTGTGGTCTACAATTTTAAAAATAGGTTCACCTTTCACTGGTGTCAATTGTAGAAGATCTCTGAAAACAATAATGTGTTTCCCTGCAACGAGTTCTTCGTTGTTACTTTTAAGTACTTCTTGCAATCTGAGGTGAATCAAAGCCAACATTAGGTTGGAGACCATGCTCACTTCATCTATTAGTGGCATTTTCATTTGTTTTAATAGTCTGCGTACTTCCATTGCAGCTTCTGCAGAAAGTTTTTAATAGTCTAATTTATTTTGATGCTCCCCTGGAAGCAGTAGTAATCGGTGTAAAGTGACACCGCCTATGTTGTAGGCAGTTAAACGTGTGGGGGCCGTCACAGCAGCTGACAGTTTGTTGTTTGTCAATTGTTGAAGGAACTTGCTGATAATTTTGATTAAGAATGTTTTTCCTGATCCAGCTTCACCACTCACTTACAGTAGTATAGGTTTGTAATTTTGGCAGGAACATTCTTTATTTTCGTGTTGTACACCATGTACAATTTGTTTTGTTACGTCTTCAAAAATTCTGCGCTGATCTTCTGCCATAGCTACTTCTGCCTCGTTTGCTATTAGTGGTTGTCCTAGTGGTTCTTGACTTCTTGTTACAGAAGGTTGACTACTGTCGGAAGAGTCCTTATCTAGTTGGGCCTGAAATTCTTCTTCCTGTTGCTGCTCATTGTGTAACATTGTTTTGTACTGCGTAAAGTTCACATCGTTGATAGCACTTTCATTTGCTTTAAACACATCTTCATAGCAGTCACAGTTATCTAGTACGTCTTCCTCTTTTCTCCATGGTTTAAAAAGTTGTAACAGATACATGTAATATAGTTCTTTCTGTTGAGGGGGTTTTAATGATAATTTTACATGATTAATTAAGCTTCGTTTGGTAAGTTTCACTAAGCTCCCTTATGCAAAGTTTTGAGCTATGTGGTATAGACACATGCTTTCCAAAGTGCTACTCCTGTTCGGATAGTATGTGTCCAGCAAATTGTTTTTTAGAATGTCTTGGCTGTTGGGATAATTTCTGGCAATTGTTTCTATGTCCTCATATGATTTCAGCACTCTAATTCTAGATTTAGCAGGACCAAGACTTAGCCATACTATGTTGTCTGATTTTCCATACAAAGCAGTACCGGTTAAACGATCTACTGCTTCATAGGCGCCACATTCTCTATGAGAGAGCATTTTTATGCCTAGGCTGTACAATTTCTGTGATAGTGTTTTGTCTGATGCTAGGTCATCCCAGAGGTCTTGAAGCTCTGTTTTTTCTGCTTTTGTTAAGTAGGCTGTAATATATCGTGCAACAGCAGTAGAATTGTCTGCAATGTACTGCACATTTATGTTTGCATTCCATAAGAGGGCAATGATGGCATTGTAATCATTGATATATTTTGATTATTCTGTTCTTTTTATGTAATATGTGTTCTTAGGTGATTTAACTTTAACACTATGTCGAACTGAAGACATGAAGTTGTTTACTTCACCTGTTTCTGTAACTGGTCTAGGGAAATCAAAGCGGCATTTGGTGTAGTATTTACCTTTGTTTTTGTATTTGCGGTGACAATATTTGCCACATTTGTGTCTTTGAAATTGTAAAATCTGCACATGCAGCTCACTATGTGTCTGTTGTGAAGGGATTTCACATGTGACATATTTTTGGATAAACTGCAAAACAGTTCTATCACTGTCGTGACCAAATTTAGGTGCACCTTTGATCCATAACAGCATGTGAATATGTGGTGCTCCTCTCGCTTGATATTCTTTTCTCCAAAAGTAGTGTTGCACTTCTCCAAGGGGAGGAACAGTTTTATTGCAAATAAAGTGTAGCATGGCAATGAAACGATGATAGAAATATCTTGACACATTAACTGGATCTAGAGAGCAAATTTCTCCAGGTGTTAATATATCTATGTTGTTTTTGTTGCTGTTTGCTATATGTAGGAACTCATGTAAATCTTCCCATGCATATTCTGCACAACTTAGTGTAACAAACCAAGTCGGTGGTCCAAGGTTTCTGATCATACAACGCACGTCTCCGTGCCGTCAGAACCAGTATTCCTTTGTCCCACGCATGTTTGCAAACAAATTTGTTATACTTGATTGTAAAACCTCATCTTTTTCCTGTACTTTTTGTATTAACTAGGTAGCTGACATATTTTGAAAGTGGGTTCCAGATTTCAAAATGTGTACAACTCCGTAACATAGTGATGCTAATTCACTTTCATAGAGTAGGTGGAATATGTATTCTACATTTTGTCTAAATCTGGGATCTTGCAAATACATTTGTAATGAGCGGTATTCTGATGCCCCAATCTGAGTGGGTCTATCATTGTATCTTCCACCTTTGCCAGTAGGAAATAGCAGTGGAAACGCACGTGCTTCTATGCTTTTTTCCCATATACTCATTGGTGAACCTTTGGTGTGTCGCATTTGGTATGTTTCCAGTGCATCATCTATGCTTTCATTGGGATGCAATGGATGAATTGTGTACTGGTCCAAAAGAGTGGATACTATAGCAGGATCCAGAAGTTCGAATTGTCCAGTTTCTGATGGCTCTTGAATTATTTCAGTTGTTTCCCTCAAGCTTTCTTCAATATTTATTTCCTTGTAGTACTTAATATTGTCTTTTAGATATTGCAATGCTTGTCTAACTTTATGTAAGTCCACCAGTTGTTGCCAATTCTTTGTCAAATTTCTTGTCTTTTGTTGGTACGCCATTTCCAAGACTATTAAAGAATGCTCTATTGAACATTGTACTCCTAGAGTGTGTACATTTTTGGTTAGATATAATGGCAAATACACTACTTTGCCACAAATGCCTTTCACCAATTCAGAGGCAGGTAATTTTGCTGTTTTTGGATGAAGGAGTATAATTGCTTGAAATGGGTGAACTGTTTTAAGTATGATGCTCTCATACAAATTGAGTTGTTGCAGGATTTTTGGTAGTGGGAACAATTCCAAATTATTTGTTATAGCACTTGAAGGAGTGTGGTTGTTGTCTAATTTTGTAGTACAATAACTGCAACATATTAGGCGTTCAATTAGTTCATATTTGTTTTCTGCTAAAAGGTAGAGAGCTAATTGAAATCATTTGGAATCTTCATTGTCTTCTATTGTGTATGCTATGTCCACATTTTTTGTGTTCCTTTTCTAAAAATGTTCTGAAGCAACACAACAACACATGGTTTGGTACTTCAGCCGATGCCCTTTTAAATTTTAGTATTTCTTTTCTGTATGTGTCTAATAGAAGGTTGCTATGTGCAGATTTGTTGCTACTATGCTCTAAAACTATTGCATTTTGTAAGTGGCTTTCACTTTCAAAATACTTTCTCTGAATACGGTCAATTTCTTCTTGTAAGTAGTTGGGTATACCATGCAGAAGAGTCTTATTTAAATTGCTTAATTCTGAAGCTGGACTTTTTGCATATTATATTTTATACACTAGATTTCTTACATTTGAATGATGTACTGATATCCTTTTGATATCATGGAAGGTACTTTTGCAAATAGGCCCAGAAATGCAGGCTAATGAATGTCCTTGCAGTCCTGTGTATTTGCGCACTGGACAAATATCCATATTTTGCAGCACTTTCATTTTACTTTTGTCTTTCCCTTTTACATACAGATTGAGGAACTGACGTAAAGATTTGAAAAATTTGTTTGGAATGGCATACATTGATGTGCACGGCCATTTGTATACTGGACGGTGTGGTTCTGTCGAATCGAGATGTAATTCTGAGTTTTCAGGGGATACTTTTGTAAGCAGTGCCTCTTGTTCCATGATGGTACTATTGATTTTCTCATACCCTCATCCACTGCTATGGATGGCAATTGTGTTTGTTTGAGTTTGTTTGTATGCTTCTTCATTAAAATATGGTTCTGTGGTTGTCGTGTGACTCCATTCACCTCCACAAACATTTAAGAAATTATATTTGTTCACATTCCTTTTATTGCTGAGTTTCTTTTGTAGTTTGGTACTTAGTTTTGTTAGTGCTTTCATCCTACTTAACACTAATATAAACAACTTCCTTTTGAGAAGGATTGCACTGTCCATGAGAGCTTGTAGGATTAACTTTCTATGGTAGGTTTTAAGGAGTGAGGATGATTTCGGTCATCTTCTTAGTAGATTCTGAAGCACTCTGTGACGAAACATTTTTGCTAAAATACTTTTTTTACTATGGGTTCTTGTTACTATATCAGGATTATTAGGAGCATTGTTAGCTGTACAGGTAGCCTATTATTTTCCACGCTTTTTGTGTTTTGTGACACTTTTTGATGGAGGAGGTAAAGTTTCGGTAGTTGAAGCTTCCTTTGTTGTGCTAAACGACTGCATTAGCTGGTTTGGTCCAACGTTCTCTACACGCTCTACTACAGATGGATGCTTAGATTGAATACTTTTATTTTTATTTGCTCTACTTCTGTGTTCCTTTCTACGAAGTTGCTCTTTGGTAGGCATTCTTTGGTGTCTGTTGAAAAAAAGAAGGCATGCTTTGGTCTGTTGTTCAATGTATGTGTGCTGTGTGCATGCGTGCATGTGTCTGATGGGGAAGCTCTTTGTCATGGTGTGTGAATGTGCATTGGACTCTTACAATGATTTGGCAAGGTTATTTTACTGTTTGTATACTACTACAATGTGCTTCAGATGAGAGTACAAAGTGCCTTCGTGGTGACGAGAAGCATTATTAGAAAACGAAATGCCATAAACTTGAAACAGCAACTTCTTTTCAAGAACTAACCTTCTAATGATTCTGTATGTTATTTGAGTTCCAAACACACAGGGATTTGTGAACCATTCTGCCTTTAATTCTCTGTTTAATAAATGGGTATTTGTAAGTAGAATGGTTCAGAAATTAATGTTTGCTTTGGTGTACAAATTAAACAAATAACCCACACAGCCTCTTTGCGGAACAGTTACAATATAAAGTTAGTACTGTGCTTACTTTTTTTTGCGAAATAACCAGGGTTCTTCGGATATGTCGATGCTGTTGATTCTCAGGAGAGAAGTCTTCACTGCGATTGGAAAAAAAAACATTCATTACTTTGTGTGTTTACAGCAGTGATGATACTGCACACATTAATTGTGCATCTTTCGTCAGAGCATTCTCCTTTCATATTTCAACCCAGTGCACGTGTGCATTTCACTTCACTCTGTGCTGCCTTTGTATGTTACTTGCAACATGTTACTTGCAAGTCCTTCAGAATTGACAACAATTTTAAGGTTATGGTAATGCCTTATTTTTTAAAAGGTATACGTTCTATAGGAGAGAGGTTTGTAAGCGATAGGGCATAATAGTAGATGTGAAAACATTTTCTACTTGCAAATTATAAGCACAATGCCGAAACATCGGAAGACTCTCAGAGGGAGATGTCATCACAGCAATCGGGAGCGCTTATTTTTCTCATACAATCACATTGCAAGTAGCATTACTGTAGGCCGTACACAGTACACACCTCTGACATTTTCTAATGCAAAATCGAGTTTTGCCCTAAATAGGCATGCTTGTAAAGTATGTATAGGTTATGCGGAAGACAGTAAGAAGTTGTGTGGTTTGTCAATGATAAATCGGACATTTTGCACTTAAAACAGGGAGCGTTGGTATGTATTGCCTATGCACATTTAGGGGCATTAATTTATTTAAATTACATCATAAGGGTTGCACATGTTCTCTGATTAAAATATGCATACCTGTACTCTATATTCATGCATGTGTGCATGCATGGAGCTGTACTTAGAAATCCGCAACACTTGCACAGTATTTTGTGAAGTAGGTGCTTTACAATGATATGCGACTTCCAGTCAGAGTCATCGACAGTACATTTGAAGTGCGCAATGTTGACGACAGAGTTATATTTAGCGATGTTGAATGTGATTGGTGGATGGTTGTGTGACTGCTTAGTTGTGTCCAATGAGGGACTCAATTTGCTACCGATGTGGAAAGGGTAGAAGGACTGGGTAAGAGCTATGTGCCGCACGTAGCCAATGCTTGTCCGCGGGTAGGGCGTGTCACATACGGGTTTCTACAGCAAATCCTGCATGGAAAGGGGACCGATGTTCACATTACTCTTTTGTGTCGAAAGACGGTGCATGTACTGAAGATGGCAGAGGTGGAGAGGGTCAGGGTTTTGGTGCTTGGAGATATTTTTGTACATGGCTTACAACACTATGCCGAGAGTAGGCATGTGGCGCACCATTTCGATGTGAGAGGAGTGGAGGTGGTGTGGAGCGCTGACACTGATGCCAATGTTGCAGCAATGCTGCAAGTTTGCAGAGACATGCGTACGATGACCACTCCTCATGTGGTAATTTTGCACTACAGTGCTTGCCATTTGGGCTACATGAGTTCACGTACTTTGTTGGTAGATTTGGGACAGTTGGTTGAAGCACTCATGAACATCTTCCCAACAACGAAAGTCATTCTTTCTGGTTTACTCCCTAGAGTAAAATGGGACAACAATTCTGTTTTCTATCCAGATCAAAGTATTGGGAGGTGTATCATCAATCGCGGCATGCGTGCTTTCATGTTACGAGCTGGTACTTTTTTCTGCAGCCACGATAACATGGTTCCAAGTAATGCAGATTATTTTGAAGCAGATGGTGTTGCACTATCTTCTTTGGGAAATGCCATGTTCTTTTGGAATGTAAGGCTTGCTTTAGAGAAGGTTCTGTAATGGTTGTAGGAGTACGGTAAGGACAGAAAATACTAAAAAATAAACAAAATAACAGATGTCTGTAAGGCATCTGCCCAAAAACAAAAACAAAAACAGCTCTTTTCAGAACCTGCCTTAAAGGGGAAAAAGGGGAATAATACTTTAATGTACCATTGTCACGCTCTGATCCTAAACATGTCCGCGGACATGGCGGTAGTTTGCAGGCTGCACATATCACCAACGGGGATTCTGGGGAGTGACGCATGCAAATGAGTATGAGCAGAGCTAGGGATGGGTCAATAAAGTAGTAGGTGTGTTCTGAACAGCGAGATTCAGTGAGACCATCTTCTACCTGACAGGAGACCACACAGCCATGGCTCTGCGTGCTCGAAAACAGATCATCTGGATTTTGGGAGACTCATGGTTACATTGGTTGAAGGTCCATGCAGAAAGCTGCTGTCTATCTGCAGATCTCGGATTTCCTCAATGGGAAGTGCACTGGCATGGCGTGCGTGGAATGAGGTGGCTGGACTTGGTACCTCTCTGTGTTACTTTACTGACAGAGCATCCTCCAGATATACTTATCATTCATTGCGGAGGCAACAGTTTAGGCCATGTCTCTGGAATTTCTTTGCAATTTGCAATGAAGGAAGGACTTGTGAAGGTCATGGACATGTTTCCAAATTGTGAAATACTTTTTTCCCGTATTGCACAAAGACAAAAATGGCTGTGTTCTTCTGCATTTGGTCCACAAATGGTGAAAGCAAGTCGCAATGTAAATAAAGCTGTTTGTGCCTTTCTAAGAGATGTTGGCATGTCCTCATTCCACAATGAAAACATTTTGTTTTGCAGCTCTTTCATTTTCCGCAGAGATGGAGTCCATCTCACATATGCTGGCAATCAGATTGTTCTTCGCAATGTGCAAAATGTATTGCGACCTCTTTTGCATTCACAATAACCTATGCAACAATCCGTTTTCTCCAATCCATAGTTTTTCACCCACACAACACACCACCGAAAGGCTCTTTTCAGAGCCACCACTTACTCCCAGCGTCCACTTCATTGGATTTGCTCTGCTTGCACCCTCCTTTTTTGTGTGTCCTACGACTGTCCGCAAACATTTTCACAAATGCGCGCAGGCCTACATCGGTCTATTGTTAAACTGAGAAAGGCGGCTCTGAAAAGAGGCATTTTTTTTATTTTTGTTGTTTTCCTCTTTCCTGTTTTTGGCAACACGACACACTAGGAGAGGAGGACAAAGGAGGGTAAGGAAGGGACATCAACCACAGGGATAAGAAAGGGCACGTGGACAGAGAAAGATATAGGGTGAGCTTCACTTAGGTAAGGAGCAGATCTTCTGGTGCTCCGTGACCGCAGCCTCAAAAGCACTTCGAAAACTCTCCCCCGTGCACAGTACTGCGTCACAATACATACACACTATTGTCAACTTTGAAAGGTAAGGGTCAACAGCATTGCGAATGGCTTGTGAGGCAGCTGGAGGGAGGTGCATCCCCATAGGAGTGTCTCTTGTGGTGACAGGATCGGACATGAAGGATGCTGTGGAGGAACTCAATCAACTACGCTCTTCACATGGCACCACCTTGCGAATGTCCGCACTGTGGAACGAAGTGAGGTGTTGCTTCATGGTTGTCGTACCAAAGCTGTACGCACCAGGTCTTCCGTGACTCAGCACCAACTGGCACTGGTTACACCTCACCAGGTTCGCACGTGCTTTTGGTACGTTCCCATAAACAGAAAACAACCGCTACACCCACGACTCCCACCGAGTGCTTGTAGTGAAGAGTTCCTCCACCTCATTCTCTTCTTCCTCTTCTTCCTCGATCTCTACATCCACACCCGTATATCTCTCTGCAGGCCCTTGGGGAGGTGGTGGTGGTGGCGGGTTTGGGGGTGGTGTAGAGGCTAATGAAACAACAGCAGCCATGGATGCCAAACCAATTACTTTCCTTTTGGTCACTACAGCAGTAAAGGCAGTACACCTCAATAGGCTACAGCTAGCAGGACAATGAAGATGTGCTCGGGGTGTGGCCATTTAAAGGGGTGGAGGGGTGCGCCTCATGACCATCTTTATCACTGAAAAGCATTCCAAATATTTCACACAACATGTCCACAGATAAGCTATTGTCTGGAATATGTGAAATTATATTTTTAGACTGTACAATATTTTGTCTTGTGTGCATAGGTTCCTTTTGTAATGTTGCGGAAGCACACAAACTGCGGAAATGAGTCAACACGTTCAGCATGGGTGCGGTCACATGATGACGTCCTGAACACATCCACGACAGAAATGGGCGTCCGCTGGACAGCAAATGCAGACTAACAAACTTGCGCGACAGGACACTGTTCGGATCCTCAAACTAATTCAAAGTGCGACACAAGTGAGACAGACAGTTAGGGTCAGGCGCTATGTTCGCTGTACTTATGGTTGTACTGCACATGTGCGTACATGATATGCTCACTATACGGACAGGTCCAGTGTCCTTAGGACAACTCCATTTTGTTTGACTACGCCCTTGCCGGCCACCGCGCCTGTTCTATGGACGCCACCATCTTGGCTGCGGACAATACGGACAGGTATACTGTCCTTAACACATTCCAATTTTGCTCATTTACTGCCATCCCGGACACCTGGTATGTTCTACGAACTTCTTTTATCTCGTTTGTAAGTGGTACGCCAAGGTATAATGTCCTTAGGACGCCCCTTTCTGTTTATGTACGCACAACCTGCACAGATGGTGCAATCAAACATCAACTCCATCTTACTTGACATTATTAAGGATAGGTGTACTGCCTTTACAACATCCACATTCCATTCCTTTCGGATAGGTCGAACAGGCGCGCAGTTCGCAAACATTTTAAGTCTTTTTTTTAAAAATAATTATTCCTCAAACTCTTTAACTACAACTACTATACAAAAACATTCCAAACACACACACAAACTTCATTCCAAAGAAAAACCGGGGGAAGCAGATACTCACACAAATATAGGGGAATTAGGATTCAACACGGCTGGTTATGAGGGGAAGATTTGTGAGGGGAAGAAGGGATGGATGTTTCGTTGAAACGTCTACGTTCTTCTTGAAGGTTTGGGTATGGTTCACTAGGGAATGGAGAAGGCGGGCGGGTACAGGTGGGACAGTGGTAACGTAGTTTCCCTCTCACACAGTCTTCCGTAAACTCCCTTAAACTTTTATAATTCTCATTCAATGTGTCCATTTTCAATTCGATCCTTCTGATCCTGTCTTCTTCTGTGTAATTTGTTGGCCTTTCTTCTTTTCTTTCCTGGTCTGTAAAAAATAACTATATATCTATTAAATGCACATAAAATACTGGTCATTACTTTGCATACACAGAGTGCTGTGTACCATTGTTATCACTCTCTTCTGACATTTCCCCATGCGGAAAGTACTGTTCCAACCACTCCAAAGTACTCGTCATTTCTGTGTCAAAACAAAAGAAAGGCATTATTATTTCTACACCACATACCAAAAAAAATACACACACATACAAAAAAATGACCTTCACTTACTATTTTGTATTTGTATTTGTATTTGTTTTATTTATAAAGTGCAGCCAGGCACAGAGGCATACGGGCGCGTAGATTTAGATCTAGTTACAGAGAACTAGGTTATAGATACAATAGCATGCAGGAGGCAAAGGTTTCAAGGTTACGGTTACAGATAAGTACAGACATTAGTGTTACAGATACATACATACAAGTTGTCATTTTCATGTGGTAGGCAGTGGAGGGTGCAAATACTAATATAGCATATAACATAGTATATTATATTATTTACAAACATACATTAGGCAGGCAACAAGATTAGGATCTAGGAAGTTAGGCTGTCATTGTGTCAAGGTCATGAAGCCATCGCTTAGTGTTATGTTTGAATAGGTTGAAAGAGGGTTGTGACCTGAGGAGAGCGGGGAGTGTGTTCCATAACTGTGAGGCTTGTACAGGGAAGCTAACTCCTCCCGAGTTATGGAGTTTATATCTCGGTATGGACATGGTGTTAGCTTGAGCTGCTCTAAGTGGTCTTAATGATGTGTGTGGGGTAAGTTGGTTGGTGAGGTAGGATGGTGCAAGGTTGGCCCTGGCTTTGTGTGTAAGGGCAAGAGTTTTGGGGGATATTCTGTGCTCTACTGGGAGCCAATGCAGATTGCGTCTGGTCTCAGAGATGTGCAAATTCTTAGGGATGTTGAGGGCTGCCCTGATGGCATTATTTTGAATTACTATTTTTGTGACTATTGCCTAAATAGAGGGCATTACAAAAGTCTACTTTGGACAAAACTAACGTCCTAGCAAGTGTAATGCAGTTAGGTGTGAAGATGAACGGCTTACATGCGGTGATAAGTTTACAGGTGTAGGCGGCTGATGATGGTACTGCATTAGTTTGTTGTTGATGTTATTTCCCTTCGTCCTACTGCATCCGTCCACTGTCGGTCTAGGCTGCAGAGTTTCTGTGAAGTAATTACAATGGAGGTATCCTTTTTTTTTATTGTACCATCCATTTCATTCTACATAGTTATTAAATGCATCGTTTTCATTTCACACGTTTCGGTTTCCATATTTATTTATTAATACTTATAATGTCTTTCTGTCCTTTTTCTAAGTTCAACATTTTTTGGGTAATATAATAGTACATTTTCAGATACCCCCCTGCCTGTTTGGGTACTTTTGCCCTCGTCCGCGCCCGTCCGCAAACAGGCGCTGTATGTCCGATGTTACATTTACATAAAGTACGTACATTATACTACATTTGCCCCAAAATCACATGACAACAGTGTATCTTCAGCACAACACCTTCATTAACACAATCTTACAATTAAGTTCCCCTTCCAAAAACATGTACAATTCACTACAAAAAAAACTTTGTTAAGGGGACGTTATGGTTAAGTTGCCCTCCCAAAAACCTGTGAAATTCACTACAAAAAAAACTTTGTTAAGGGGACGTTATGGTTAAGTTGTCCTACCAAAAACCTGCGCACTTCACTAAAACAGAGAACAAAAACAAAGGGGCTAAACAAGTGATGGGGTCTGTGATGTCATCGATGACATTTGTGATTCCATCTTTCTTGTTCCGGGTGTTAGTGTTAGCAGTGCACAGTGGTGATGGCAAGTATGGTGGCGTTGTCTACCATAACTGGCGAATTTCAGGTTTTTTTTGGTTTTAGTTTGAACCATAGTGGGGAGGTGGGAACGTTTTTTTTTAGTGAAGTGCACAGGTTTTTGGTAGGGCAACTTAACCATAACGTCCCCTTAATAAAGTTTTTTTTGTAGTGAATATATATATATTCAATGATATTTGTGATATCATCTTTGATGTCCTGGGTGTTAGTCTTAGTAGTGCACGGTGGTGGCGCGAGTTATGGTTGCTTAGCTTACCATAACTGGCGAATTTCAGGGTTTTTTCGATTTTACTTGTAACCTGTAGGGTATTTTGTGTAGATTTAGGGCCCAGGGTATTCTCTTACCACCAAAAACAAAAATAATTTAGCAATAATCACTCCTTGCATTTAGATTGGGTTTGGTATTATAATGGTCTAGTGGCTATGCATTATTTCAGTACACAGATACATTTGGTTGGTATACATTTCGTTGTGGTATAGTGATGAGCATAATTTTCTGTTCTACTTATGGTCCCCAATATACAAAACCCCCTTCTTCTTGCTTGGTCTGATTGTGTGATCACTAGAGAGACCTTGGGCCTACATTTTATGGATGCCACAATTTTCACATAGAGTGCCGCCTATGGCTGTTATCACTAATTTATTTACATTAGAGAGACTATGTTTCCATGGAGTATTCACAATAACATGTGGTATTATCACTAATTTATTTACATTAGTGAGACTATGTTTCCCTAGGCCTCTCTGTGCTGAATCATATACGCTCAGCAGACTATTGCATTATATTCCACTCAGAAGCCACACACACATACATACCCTGAGTGGAACCATGCACACAGCTATTTATAATTGCTCATAACATTTCTTCATCTGCATAGGAAGTTTGGCACATATATTACCTAATAACCTGCCCTTTTATTATGTGATATGGGCTAAATGCACCAGAGAAAGACAGAAGCAAAAAAAAACCTTTACACAGGCTGTGATTTATAACAGTTTCATTTCAAAATAATACATTACCATCTTTGCAAGGCAGTCTTTTCTAGAATAAACAGAAGCGAAACAAGTGCAAAAATACAAGGCATTTCATTATCTTTTGCAACAATAAAAAGAACAGTCATTTAGATGGCAACATTATAAAGTGGCATTTAAACACAGGAGAATTCCCTATCGCTACACTGCCTGTCTAATATTAGATCATTCGTCTGGCAGTCACAGCAATGTCACTCCATTTGTACATTTACCAGCTATTTGTAGCTTTTCAACACGCAAAGTCTCCTGTCTTGTCGTCTTTGAGCAGTGACCGAGGGCTCTTTTTTTTTCTTTCTTTAAAGCACCCAGCAAAAACATGCAGTTCTCAAGCCGGTGCCAAGTGACTAGGAAACCCCAGTCTCTGAAGGTCAGTGGTCCAGCTCCTCACAGCAGCAGAACGAAGGCGACCTCACTGCAACTCCCCAAAATGTCTTCTCCCTCTCCTTTTCCCCGAGCTGCTTCAAGAGACATCTGATACAGCCCCTAAGGTAACGTGTCACCAATCAAAATACACAATAGTCTACCCTCCTTCCTCAGCAATGGTTCACTTTTACAGTAAGCAACTGCATCTAACTGATTTCCTGCTATTCGAATTTTTGCTTCCTGCAAAGACCGTGAACAGAGCAAAGAGAGAGAGAAAAAAAATCAGAACACACATTTAAAATGAATCTCAGCCTGCCTCATTTCGCACATGGAGAACACATAATAATGTTAAGGAGTTAAAATCGTGTTAGTATTTGTTAATCAAGTTAATTAATTTAGTATCTAATGTTTCTCCTGTAATTGAGGCATTTCAGGTGAGAAAAAAATATTGTGTGCTTTTAAACTAATTTTTGAGAAAAATGGTGTGCTTTAACATAAATATCCTGTCTTCATATACCTGTCCATATGTTACCCTGGCAACACATGGCTTGCTGTACCACATTACAGCAATACTGTGATCCCATGCAGTGGCGCTGCACTCCAAAACACGCTAAATTATACTACAAACCATAACATCCTTTTAACAACGTTTTTAACTGAATTTCATAGGGTTTTATTAGTGCAACTTTACCATAACGTCCCTTTAACAAAGTTTTTTCATAGAATTTCATAGGATTTTATTAGTCCAACTTAACCATAACGTCCCTTTAACAATGTTTTTTCAGTGAATATCATGGGTTTTTACCAGTGCATGCTATTTTCCTACAATTTACTAACATCATACTTACCAAATATAACAATATTTGTGTCCAATTTACAAAGTGTCACGTTAAAACTCTGCCATTTCCCAACTTCTAGAATCATTGTTAACACTTCTATACACTTTTTGCAACTATTTCAAGTAGTTTTGCATCCGTAGATATCTACGAACATCTGACTTCATTGAGGACCTTCCGACAGTGCCACATGATCATACGCTGGCGCGCGGCATGATGACGTGTCCGAGAACCTGTCTGCACTTCACGATAAGATCCGTCCTTTGCGGACAGTTCAAAACTGCATTTTCTACTGATCTAGGAACTTTCAACTTCAAAATTTCCCTTGCACACCTCCGACACCTTTTCGTACTCATTATCCATTACCAATCTAGTACACAGTACATACTTGGAAGAATTTTATCAAAACTGCTATTTTTCTTATAAATGGCATCAGTTATTGCCCTCCCTCATCCCCAAGAGCCACTGCCACCACCAGCTGGAGGACCTTCACAACAAAAAAAGCACAGTACTTTCAAAGACAATGAAGAGGACCAAGAAGATGAGGTAGAGGAAGTGCCTACTTCTAGCACCAAGATTGAATCATGGGTGTACCAGTTCTTTGCTACTGTTGGGAGTGTACCAAAGGCTAAAGCTACCAAAGTGAAATGCACTGAGTGCAATTTTGTACTCAGTCGCAGACTACCTGGACAGTACTCCTACGGGACCACCTCCATGCACCACCACACCAAATCCAATGACCGCAATGCTCTCAGAAAGGTTATTCCTTTCGCAGCAAGTAGTAAGCTGTCTTCCTCCACCTCATCTTCCTCAACAAATACTGTAACCACAAAGTCTGATGTCTGCGGGCATTGGTGCATTATAAATAAATAAATAAGGAGGGCTACGGACCATTATCGTCCATTCCAGCCCCTGAGATGGGGGATAAAGGCCATTAGCACCCCTGGTTCCCAAAGCGGGAACCCAGGGTGCTAAAACATAGATTTTTTTCCTATAGCGGGACGCCTGCAGCGTCCCGCTGTAAGAAGGAAGGATTATTCTTCCTACAGCTCTGTAGGAAGGACAATCATTTTCCAAGACAGCCAACATGGAAAGAGAAGGCAAGGCTCCATACACAGCCCCTCTTCCCTTGTCATGGCAGCCCGCAAAACCCTATGAACATATTACCACAAGCACTTTTTTCCCTTTCAAACCTATCCTACCTTTGAATATCTTTACCACATAGCTGCAGGTAGACATAGCCACTTTAACACCATTATTCATCCCTAGCGGTCATGGCCAGTAGCCAGATTGTCATTGACATTATAATCATTGACATTATTACACTTGTCAAAAAATAAAAAACGGGCACATTTGCAAAACCATGCTTTAATGTCCTTGCCAATGCTCCTCACGGGTTTGCTCGAAATCCGCCCATGTTTTACTTTTAAAAAGTGTCAAAATGTATATACATACAATTGTCAAATAACTTAGCCCACACTCGACAAAATCCATTCAGTCTTTACACAAACATTTAAGGTTTGGTCTATAATCTTTCTCAAAACTTTTGTCCACATTCATCAAATGGCAACAAAGTTATAAGCCATCAAAAAATGTTGAGACCCCCCCTCTAATTTTGCCCCCTCTTGAGAAAATCCCACCAAACTTTAGAAAACCATTTATATCTAGATCCAAAATCGTTTTGCCAAATGTTGTGCAGATTCGTCAAATGAAACCACATTTATATGCCTTTACAATATTTTGGGACCCCCCCTCTAATTTTGGCCCCTCTTGACAGAATGCCCAAAACCATTCAGGATTAGTTCTAGAATAAAATTGAAAAATTGCATGCAGTTTCATTGAGTGGCGCAAAAGTTATAAGCCATTCAAAAACTGCTTTTCCCCAACCCTGTAATGCAGAAATAGGTACAGATGTCCTAGGACATCTGAAGTGTCCACGAACACTACAGGACTGTCCCAGGACATCCACAGTGTTCGCGGACCTTCGGGGGGTGAAACAACCCATTTTTTGGCTTATTATGGCCATATCCAATCGAATCCTCACCTCCCCAGAGATTGTTAGTCGAGTTTAACAAGTGAAATGCTGCTTTTTTTAAGAAAAGTTTTCACCGCATTGTTCGCAGACCCCAAAAAAGTCCACAAATCCAAGATGACGGGCGTTTCAAGAAAAAAGACGCATTTCACGCTTTCTCACCATCCAATGAGCGGACGCGTCCCGGTGTTCGCGGACTACGCAAAAGTCAGCACATTTTTCTGCCCAATCGGAGGCCAAGGAAGTGAGTCCGCGGAGCGGACATAGATATCACTCATTTTTTTGCTTTACATTTTGGTCATTTAAAAAGAAACTACTGGACGGATTTACACCAAATGAGAAAAAAAAACGCTTTCAGGACCAAGCCGCCGCTCCTGCCACAAATTCGGTGTAAATTCGTCCAGCGGTTTGGGCTGTAGGCATGAGCAAAGTTTTTTCCCATTATGTCTATGGGAAAAAAATACATTTTGGGACCCCCCCTATAACTTTTCCCCCCCTGGACCAAACCTCACCAAACCTCACCAATACATTCAGTGTGGGCCATATACGTTTTTTGCAGAGTTTGGTGAGGATTCGTCCAGGGGGAGAGACGTTATAAGCCACCCAAAAAGTGTTCTTCCTATGTAAACAGCAAATAAACCATATTCAGTGAAAACATGTTGTTAAAGGGACGTTATGGTTAAGTTATGCTACTAAAAAACTATGAAATCAGTAGAAATACTTTGTTAAAGGGACTTTATGGTTCGAAGTAAAACCGAAAAACTCCTGAAATTCGCAAGGTATGGTAAGCTAAGCAACCATAACTCGCGCCACCACCATGCTGTGGGATGTATTGACCCACTTCTGCTCTGCCCTGCGACATTCCTGTGTGCTGATGGTGCAAGAATTATCAAAATGGCAGCAAAACCCCTGGGTGCACCAATACCTATGGAAATTGCACTTTGAAACCCGGAAAGATGGCTGCCAAATCTAGCTTGCCTGTAGTCAGTAGAGGAACGGAGACCTCACTGCTGAAACATGTCACTGGGCTGTCCACTAAGTAAAATTGGAACCTGCATGAAAGGCAGTGCTTTACTGAAAGAAACCCAGAAATTGTTCTTAAATCCCTTTTTCTTGGTTGCTGAAACTACAGAATGCGGGTCCAAAACACCATAAAACACCCAATATCCTTGCTGGGTGTTACCCGTCACTTCATTTAAGAAACCATT